>NC_058100.1:23167500-24417500 GCF_020171115.1 Neogale vison
GCATTTCTAGTCAAGGTGAGCAGCACTAATGTATATCTGCTACCTAAACAAAACAAAACAAAACAACAACAACAAAAAAGTCCACCATTGTACCATTGGTACAGAATAACTCACAACAATTTAAAACATATGAGCTCCCCAGATTTTACAAGTCCTACATAGGAAAAAAAATTTCCATTAAATATAATTAAACTCCATGAATAACATTCTAGACAGTTCTAGCACATCCTTTTTAAAGAACTCAAGTTCTCCTAAACATACTCTTGATGATGCATGTTGCTAAATAGCAAAGTACCATAGTATCAACTGCTTATGAGAGGGTATTCAGAAGTAGAAAAATGTATAATATTGTTCATATTTTCTGCATTTACACAAAGATTTTAATAACTGTTTATTGAAATGTGATTTCTTATGTATCATTTTATTTATTTTAGAAAATATTTTATTTATTAACTAATTTATTTATTTGAGAGAGACAGAGAGAGAGTGAGTGAGTGAGAGAGAGCACAAAGCAGAGGAAAGGTGGAGAGAGAAGCAGACTTTCTGCTGAGCAGGGAGTTGACACGGGGCTTGAACCCATGGCTCTGAGATCTTGACCTGAGCTGAAAGCAAAAGTCAGTTACTTAACCAATTGAGCCACCCAGTTGTCTCTTTTTTTTCCCCCCTAAGAGCAACGTTGTCAGCATCATGTAGATACGAGTTTCTATCCCAGTTCTCCCTTGATTTTTATTTTAAAGATTTTTTTATTTATTAGAGAGAGAGAGAGCACAAAGAGGTGGAGAGACAGGCAGAGGGAGAGGGAGAAGGAGCTCCCCACTGAGCAGGGAGTCCAACATGGGACTTGATCCCAGGATCCTGGGATCATGACTTGAGCTGAAGGCAAATGCTTAGCCATCTGAGCCATCCAGGAGCCGCAACATTCCACATCAAATACAATTATAGTAATAACACTGATGGTTGACATTATACTCACTTTGCCAATATCGAAACTGAAGCTGTAAATTTAAATAGGTGATTTTGACACAGGTATATCTGACTTCACAGTTTGTGCTCTTTTGACATATTTGGTAACCACTACCATTGTTTGCCAAATATTTCCAGCTGTCCATGCTCTAAGAGCATAGTAGGATTATACTTTCTAAATCTCTTGCTGCTGGATATGACCATAGAAATAGTTTTAACCAATATGAGCACATTGAGGTGTGTTTTTTCCAGGCTGTGGTATTTTATTTCCTCAAGAGATCATTTTGATATCCTCTTTTGCTACGATGAGCTTCAAGGTCCAAAACAACAGGTACCTTGTCAGTCTGTGTCCTGGAATGATAGGGTCAGAAGTACAGCCCCAGGATCCAGCAATGGACATGCAGAGTGAGACAGAATAAACTTTGGTTGTTAAAGGTGCTAAGATTTGAAGAGCGTTTGCTACTCAGTGTAACTAACCTTTTGTGTTTGATAGCACACAGAGCAATAGACAAGAATGACATTCTCAGAAAAAGATATTTAAATCTGGATTAGGGCTTGACCAAGAGTGTTTATTCCTACTACTTATTTTTATAATCCATGCACAGGAACCAATCCTTATATGTTTGGTTCATTTGAGTTTGTATAATCGTGGGAGTTGAATTGTGTGTAGGACTGGCTAATGGTGACGGGCATACTAAGTCCAACCTTAGTCACACTGGGAAGAATCATGAGAATTAAAGCTACTGAACACTGCCTATCAAAGAAAAGAAATACTCTCTATAAAATTAAGATTAAAAGTCCCACCGAAACCAAAATGCCAGGTTAATCTTAGTTCTGTCATGTGTCTACCTCCTATAGCTTATATTCTTCCTTGCTACTTATATTTTATGCAATTACTCTAAGTGTAAGAACAAAGCATCACCCAGTGGGATGCAATCTTCTATCATTATTTTATTGCACTCAGTATTTCTCAAGTCTTTTTCCATCCCAATATATGTCTTGCTTTGCTTTACAGCGATTGAAGTATTTTTTCAATAATATTTCTCTTTATGTGCTCACCAGAATTAAAGTCTAACTTTCTCAAAAGTATAACACCTTTTCAAGAATTCTTCCCAAAGAACGGCGTTAGCCTCTTTCTTGCTATCCAGTGCCTTTCATACCACCATGCTTTCCTTGGTTTTATCATTACTCTTTCTCTTAACCTCACTATTATTTGGTTTTTATACATACATCAATATATATATAGTATCAAAATGAAAAATTAACTTTTATATGTTTATTAACATATAAAAGGAATTAATTAATTCCTTTTATATGTGTACTTTTTACTATTGGATTCCCAATCAAACATTTTCTCTTCTTCCATACAACTAGTTTAAAATTGAAAACAGGGAGGAGTCAAGATGGCGGAGAAGTAGCAGGCTGAGACTACCTCAGCTAGCAGGAGATCAGCTAGAGAGCTTATCTAAAGATTGCAAACACCTGCAAATACATCGGCAGACCGAAGAGAAGAACAACAGCAATTCTGGAAACAGAAAAACAACCACTTTCTGAAAGGTAGGACTGGCGGAGAAGTGAATCCAAAGCGACGGGAAGATAGACCCCAGGGGGAGGGGCCGGCTCCCGGCAAGCGGCGGAGCAACGGAGCACAAAATCGGGACTTTTAAAAGTCTGTTCCGCTGAGGGACATCGCTTCAGAGGCTAAACCGGGGCGAAGCCCACGCGGGGTCGGCGTGACCTCAGGTCCCGCAGGGTCACAGAAGGATCGGGGGTGTCTGAGTGTTGCAGAGCTTGAGGGTATTGGAACGGGAAAGCCGGCTACAGAGACAGAGCCGACAGTAAGCTCACAGCTCGGAGTTGCCTTGAACCGGTCGCAGACTCGGTGAGCTCGGAGCGCGGCCAGAGGTTAGGCAGACGCGAGTTACTAGGAGCTGTTCGCTGAGGGCGCACTGGGGAGCGGGCCCGGGCTCTTGGCTCCTCCGGGCCAGAGACCAGGAGGCCGCCATTTGTATTCCTGTTTTCCAGGACTCTAAGGAAAGCGCTCAGGGAACAAAAGCTCCTGAAAGCAAAGCCCAGCGGATCACTCAGCCCGGCCCCTGGTAAGGGCGGTGCAATTCCACCGGGGGCAAAGACACTTGAGAATCACTATACCAGGCCCCTCCCCCAGAGGATCAACAAGAGATCAAGGCAAGACCAAGTTCACCTACCAAGGAGTGCAGTTTCAATACCAAGGAGAGAGCAGCAGAATTCCAGAGGAGGAGAAAACAGACCACGGAACTCATGGCTTTCTCCCTGTGATTTTTTAGTCTTGCAGTTAATTTAATTTTTTTCTTTTTCATTTTTTTTTCTCTTCTTCTGCTAAAATTTATTTTAACTTTTACCCTTTCCTTTTTTAACGTTTTTTAACTAGTTTATCATATATATATATATATATATATATTCTTTTTTATAATTTCTTTATTCGTTTTCTTTTTTTTAATTCTTTTTTCTTTTTTTTCTTTCTTTATTTTCGAACCTCTTGTTATCCCCAAATCAGAAGCGATCCAAATCTCTTCAATCTCTTTTTTTAATTCTTTTTTTAATTCTTGATTGAATTTTTAATTCAATCTCTTTTTTTAATTCTTTTTTCCTTTTTTTTCTTTCTTTCTTTTTGATCGTCTTTTTATCCCCAAATCAGAAGAGATCCCAATCAGAAGAGATTGGAGATCCCAATCAAAGGAGATCCCAATCAGAGGAGATCCCTCACCCAATCGTGAAGGGGGAGAAATCCTCCCTCACGATTTGGGATCTCTTCTGATTTGGTTAAAGCATATTTTCCTGGGATTGTTGCCACCCTTTTAGTATTTTACTTGCTCCTTCATATACTCTTAGCTGGACAAAATGACAAGGCGGAAAAATTCACAACAAAAAAAAAGAACAAGAGGCAGTACCGAAGGCTAGGGACCTAATCAATACAGACATTGGTGATATGTCAGATCTAGAGTTCAAAATGACAATTCTCAAGGTTCTAGCCAGGCTTGAAAAAGGCATGGAAGATATTAGAGAAAACCTCTCCAGAGATATAAAAGCCCGTTCTGGAGAAATAAAAAAACTAAAATCTAACCAAGTTGAAATCAAAAAAAAATTTAATGAGGTTCAATCAAAAATGGAGGCTCTCACTTCCAGGTTAAATGAGGCAGAAGAAAGAATTAGCAATATAGAAGACCAAATGACAGAGAATAAAGAAGCTGAGCAAAAGAGGGACAAACAGCTACTGGACCATGAGGGGAGAATTCGAGAGATAAGTGACACCATAAGACGAAACAACACTAGAATAATTGGGATTCCAGAAGAAGAAGAAAGAGAGAGGGGATCAGAAGGTGTACTGGAGAGAATTATTGGGGAGAATTTTCCCAATATGGCAAAGGGAATGAGCATCAAAATTCAGGAGGTTCAGAGAACGCCCCTCAAAATCAATAAGAATAGGCCCACACCCCGTCCCCTAATAGTAAAATTTACAAGCCTTAGTGACAAAGAGAATCCTGAATGCAGCCCGGTAAAAGAAGTCTGAAACATACAATGGTAAAAGTATTAGATTGGCAGCTGACTTATCCACAGAGACCTGGCAGGCCAGAAAGAGCTGGCATGACATTTTCAGAGCACCAAACGAGAAAAACATGCAGCCAAGAATACTATATCCAGATAGGCTATCATTGAAAATAGAAGGAGAGATTAAAAGCTTCCAGGACAAACAAAAACTGAAAGAATTTGCAAACACCAAGCCAGCTCTACAGGAAATACTGAAAGGGGTCCTCTAAGCAAAGAGAGAGCCTACAAGTGGTAGATCAGAAAGGAACAGAGACAATATACAGTAACAGTCACCTTACAGGCAATACAATGGCACTAAAATCATATCTCTCAGTAGTTACCCTGAATGTTAATGGGCTAAATGCCCCAATCAAAAGACACAGGGTATCAGAATGGATAAAAAAACAAAACCCATCTATATGTTGCCTCCAAGAAACTCATTTTAAGCCCGAAGACACCTCCAGACTTAAAGTGAGGGGGTGGAAAAGAATTTACCATGCTAATGGACATCAGAAAAAAGCAGGAGTGGCAATCCTTATATCAGATCAATTAGATTTTAAGCCAAAGACTATAATAAGAGATGAGGAAGGACACTATATCATACTCAAAGGGTCTGTCCAACAAGAAGATCTAACAATTTAAAATATCAATGCACCCAACGTGGGCGCAGCCAACTATATAAACCAATTAATAACAAAATCAAAGAAACACATCAACAATAATACAATAATAGTAGGGGACTTTAACACTCCCCTCACTGAAATGGACAGATCATCCAAGCAAAAGATCAACAGGGAAATAAAGGCCTTAAATGATACACTGGATCAGATGGACATTACAGATATATTCAGAACATTTCATCCCAAAGCAACAGAATACACATTCTTCTCTAGTGCACATGGAACATTCTCCAGAATAGATCACATCCTCGGTCCTAAATCAGGACTCAACCGGTATCAAAAGATTGGAATGATTCCCTGCATATTTTCAGACCACAATGCTCTGAAGCTAGAACTCAACCACAAGAGGAAGTCTGGAAAGAACACAAATACATGGAGACTAAACAGCATCCTTCTAAAGAATGAATGGGTCAACCGGGAAATTAAAGAAGAAAAAAATCATGGAAACAAATGATAATGAAAATACAATGGTTCAAAATCTGTGGGACACAACAAAGGCAGTCCTGAGAGGAAAATATATAGCGGTACAAGCTTTTCTCAAGAAACAAGAAAGGTCTCAGGTACACAACCTAACCCTACACCTAAAGGAGCTGGAGAAAGAACAAGAAAGAAACCCTAAGCCCAGCAGGAGAAGAGAAATCATAAAGATCAGAGCAGAAATCAATGAAATAGAAACCAAAAAAACAATAGAACAAATCAACGAAACTAGGAGCTGGTTCTTTGAAAGAATTAATAAAATTGATAAACCCCCAGCCAGACTTATCAAAAAGAAAAGAGAAAGGACCCAAATAAATAAAATCATGAATGAAAGAGGAGAGATCACAACTAACATCAAAGAAATACAAACTATTATAAGAACATACTATGAGCAACTCTACGCCAACAAATTTGACAATCTGGAAGAAATGGATGCATTCCTAGAAACATATAAACTACCAAAATTGAACCAGGAAGAAATAGAAAGCCTGAACAGACCCATAACCAGTAAGGAGATTGAAACAGTCATTGAAAATCTCCAAACAAAGAAAAGCCCAGGGACAGAAGGCTTCCCGGGGGAATTCTACCAAACATTTAAAGAACTAATTCCTATTCTCCTGAAACTGTTCCAAAAAATAGAAATGGAAGGAAAACTCCCAAACTCATTTTATGAGGCCAGCATCACCTTGATCCCAAAACCAGACAAGGATCCCATCAAAAAAGAGAGCTATAGATGAATATCCTTGATGAACACAGATGCGAAAATTCTCACCAAAATACTAGCCAATAGGATTCAACAGTACATTAAAAGGATTATTCACCATGACAAAGTGGGATTTATCCCAGGGCTGCAAGTTTGGTTCAACATCCACAAATCAGTCAATGTGATACAACACATCAATAAAAGAAAGAACAAGAACCATATGATATTTTCAATAGATGCTGAAAAAGCATTTGACAAAGTACAGCATCCCTTCCTGATCAAAACTCCTCAAAGTTTAGGGATAGAGGGCACATACCTCAATATTATCAAAGCCGTTTATGAAAAACCCACCGCAAATATCATTCTCAATGTAGAAAAACTGAAAGCTTTTCCACTAAGGTCAGGAACACGGCAGGGATGTCCATTATCACCACTGCTATTCAACATAGTACTAGAAGCTCTAGACTTAGCAATCAGACAACAAAAGGAAATTAAAGGCATCCAAATCGGCAAAGAAGAAGTCAAATTATCACTCTTCGCAGATGATATGATACTCTATGTGGAAAACCCAAAAGACTCCACTCCAAAACTGCTAGAACTTGTACAGGAATTCAGTAAAGTGTCAGGATATAAGATCAATGCACAGAAATCAGTTGCATTTCTCTACACCAACAACAAGACAGAAGAAAGAGAAATTAAGGAGTCAATCCCATTTACAATCGCACCCCAGACCATAAGATACCTAGGAATAAACCTAACCAAAGAGGCTAAGAATGTATTCTCAGAAAACTATAAAGTACTCATGAAAGAAATTGAGGAAGACACAAAGAAATGGAAAAATGTTCCATGCTCCTGGATTGGAAGAATAAATATTGTGAAAATGTTTATGCTACCTTAAGCAATCAACACATTTAATGCAATTCCTATCAACGTACCATCCATCTTTTTCAAAGAAATGGAACAATAATTTTAAAATATATATGGTACCAGAAAAGACCTCGAATAGCCAAAGGGATATTGAAAAAGAAAGCCAAAGTTGGTGGCATCACAATTCTAGACTTCAAGCTCTATTACAAAGCTGTCATCATCAAGACAGCATGGTACTGGCACAAAAACAGATACATAGATCAATGGAACAGAATAGAAAGCCCAGAAATAGACCTTCAACTCTGTGGTCAACTAATCTTTGACAAAGCAGGAAAGAATGTCCAATGGAAAAAACAAAGCCTCTTCAATAAATGGTGTTGGGAAAATTGGACAGCCAAATGCAGAAAAATGAAATTGGACTATTTCCTTACACCACACATGAAAATAGACTCAAAATGGATTAAGGACCTCTATGTGAGAAAGGAATCCATCAAAATCCTTGAGGAGAACACAGGCAACAACCTCTTCGACCTCAGCCACAGCAACATCTTCCTAGGAACATCGCCAAAGGCAAGGGAAGGAAGGGAAAAAATGAACTATTGGGGTTTTATCAAGATCAAAAGCTTTTGCACAGCAAAGGAAACAGTTAAAAAAACCAAAAGACAAGTGACAAAATGGGAGAAGATATTTGCAAATGACATATCAGATAAAAGGCTAGTGTCCAAAATCTATAAAGAACTTAACAAACTCAACACCCAAAGAAAAAATAATCCAATCAAGAAAGGGGCAGAGGACATGAACAGACATTTCTACAAAGAAGATATTCAGTTGGCCAATAGACACATTAAAAAGTGCTCCATATCACTCGGCATCAGGGAAATACAAATCAAAACCACAAGGAGATATCACCTCACACCAGTCAGAATGGCTAAAATTAACAAGTCAGGAAATGACAGATGCTGGTGAGGATGCGGAGAAAGGGGAACCCTCCTACACTGTTGGTGGGAATGCAAGCTGGTGCAACCTCTCTGAAAAACAACATGGAGGTTCCTCAAAATGTTGAAAATAGAACTACCCAATGACCCAGCAATAGCACTACCGGGTATTTACCCTAAAGATACAAACGTAGTGATCTGAAGGGGCACGTGCACCCGAATGTTTATAGCAGCAATGTCCACAATAGCCAAAGTATGGAAAGAACCTAGATGTCCATCAACAGATGAATGGATCAAGAAGAGGTGGTATATATACACAATGGAATACTATGCAGCCATCAAAAGAAACGAAATCTTGCCATTTGCGACAACATGGATGGAACTAGAGCATATCATGCTTAGCAAAATAAGTCAAGCGGAGAAAGACAACTGTCATATGATATGAGGAAGTGGTGATGCAACATGGGGGCTTAAGTGGGTAGGAGAAGAATCCATGAAACAAGATGGGATAGGGAGGGAGACAAACCATAAGTGACTCTTAATCTCATGAAACAAACTGTGGGTTGCTGAGGGGAGGGGTTTGGGAGAAAGGGGGTAGGGTTATGGACATTGGGGAGGGTATGTGCTTTTGGGTAAATTGGAAGGGGAGGTAAACCATGAGAGACTATGGACTCTGAAAAACAGTCTGAGGGGTTTGAAGTGGCGGGGGGGTGGGAGGTTGGGGTACCAGGTGGTGGGTATTATAGAGGGCACGGCTTGCATGGAGCACTGGGTGTGGTGAAAAAATAATACTGTTTTTCTGAAAATAAATTGGAAAAAAAAAATAAAATTGTAAACATTTTTTAAGACTTCAAAATTACCCCAGTCTATTTTTTAGCTTTATAATTAATAGGGTCACTAAAACATAAATGCATAAAGTTCACATCCTTGCATCTGAAATAAATTTGCATTCACTAAAGAGCATTGCCCTTTTCATCCACAGTGTCTTTGTTCTTTTAGTATTTTTGCTTTTCCTGTACTTCACTATAGTCTATAAAAACCTCCCCTACAGGGGCACCTGGGTGGCTCAGTGGGTTAAGCCTCTGCCTTCTGCTCAGGTCATGATCTCGGGTCCTGGGATCAAGCCCTGCATTGGGCTCTCTGCTCATCAGGGAGTCTGCTTCCCACCCCCCTCTGCCTGCTTCTCTGCCTACTTGTGATCTCTCTCTCTCCCTCTCTCTTAAAAAAAAAACAAAAACAAAAACAAAAACAAAAACCTCCCCTATATTTTAAAGTCCATTTGAGTCACTGCCACTTCTGTGATGCCTAACTGGTTGTTTTAACTATAGAACACTCTCCCCCTTTGAATTATTATATCAGTAGGATTATTATTCCCAGTAATCACCACTTTGGATAATGGTGATATGTTTGTGTCTCAAAACCTGAGAATTATAATCTTTGTAAAGCTCATGATAATCTTGACATGATCAACTATATGCCCCTCTTTCCACAGATCCATTTATGTAGTAAGTATTCAGCAAATGCATTGTGGAATAAATAATTGAACTACTGGAGTCTAATTAGATTAATTTGAAGGGTGATTTGGATTAAATATGTTTATCTTAACAGCATGAACTGTAAGTGATCAAATCTTCACTAAATTGAATTATTTATTAAAAAAATTTGTTAGATCAACTTGTGTAATAAAGTGTGGTGAAACTGACTCATAATTTGTTAGATCCTTCCCTTATCAAGTCAATAGGACAGATTGAAAGATTGATGGAATATCTCGATCTCTTGAAATCATTGGAGCTATGATTAATAAAAATGGAGGAAGGAATTAAGGGGTTTTTAATTCGATTGCTTTGAATTCTGAAATTATGTTTTCAAAATTCAAAGGCATAAATAATGATACAAATCTCAGGTTTTGACTATACGTGCCAAAAATTAGCAACAAAAGTAAAATATGTGCTCAGTTATTCATACTGTTTATTTCTACTGAATGAACTATTTTTATTTCACCCTTATTAATTGTGACATTATAGTTATAACTTAATATTGCCCGAAGTAAGTACTGTATTACCTCTGCAAAATCTGGTCTTAAAAGAAGGAACAAGCAAAAACTCCAAATCATGAATAACAAATATATTAATTGAATGTGAGCATTTGGGCCAAATATATGAATGTTTGCAAACATTAAATTATTTGATATCTTGTGGGAAAAATAGTAACTCACTTTTTTCTCTTTTTGATTAAATAAAAAAAATCCTTAGTCATGACAGTGTAAATGCATTATAATTTTTATTTGGCATAAAGTTTAAACATAAACTTAATTTTGAAATATGATATAAATCCTTAAGGTAAAAATGCATTATTTTCTTAAAAATGTAAAAAGCTAAGAGTAACCATATATGTTCATAAAGTTAGTTTTAACTCAATCCCTTTTATTTTTTATTTGTGACTACTTTCTCCAGTGGTGATGATACCATCAAAATCCATTGCCATGAAGAAGCAGAACTGACTTCAAAAATAGAGTGTTCTCCATGATCTACTTAGAGGAGTCATCTTTAATCTCCCGAATTTAAAATGGTGACTTTCGAAAATTGAAATCTTAATTTGATTTTAATTCAGAATTCAGAACTCAGGGAAATTAAAATTTTGACTCTTGGTGACCATGTCGCTGTGACTGGTCAATCAAAAAAACATTAATCCTAGACATGGAATTAGTCTAAATTATTATTGGACAGAATGGAATGTATAATCAAAGTCATTGATCTACTAGCTTTAGGTGGATGCAGCCAAATAGTAACTCTGTTCATTAAACCTTTAAAGCAGTTTCTATTGTAACATCTTGATTTCCTGAGTTTTGTCCTTGAGAACAGCTGAAACGTATTGGACTGTAAAAGCAAAATTACCTGGAGCAGAAGGTATTTTTAAACACATGTTTTCCCAAAGTAGGCAGCTGCTCACTGCATGGATTCTTTGAGGACTGCTGTGCTCAGCAGTTAACTTTCTTTACTTGAAGGTAGCAGGGCAAGAAAGACAACCTCAACACATTGTTTTTCTATTATTTTTACTATGTTCCGAGTACTATCAAAGGGCTGATATCGACAGCAAAGAAATTATCAAAAACTCTTGAAGAAAAGAATTTTTCTTTTTGAAAAATTCTTTTTCTTAGGTGAAAATATTAGCAAATCTTCATAGTCACTTTGGTCTTTGTCTAAAGAGTAGCAAAAAAAGTCTATATTGTCTCTACAGAGAAAGGGAACTTTGAAAAAAATTTCTTTTCCTTAAGTTGTTTTAGGACTTGTATTTAAAATATTAATTTGTACTTTCAGTTATGCAATAGTGCACTGACATTGTAACATTGAATATAATTAAGTCAAAATGAAGATAATGTTTGTATTCTTATCACATATTCTGCCTTTGTACATATGGATGTGCAAATGCACCTATTAGCTAATTGCTTATAGAAAATGTTAATGAATGCTAACACTTTTCATAGCTATGCAAACCTACTTCACATATGATAATTAGACTAGGGTACAATTATTTATCACCATCTAAAATTTATGTAGCATCCAAATGTACTACTCCATGATTTACTGTAGCATTTGAGACTTGTATTTAATAGGTGTTTATAATTAGGAAGATAATCTTTTGAAGTTGAAGTCAAGAAGGTCTTAAATTAGGTTGAATGAAAAAGGAGAATTTTTGGATAAACAGAGGAAAACAAATTCCAAATTGGGATACCAAAGAATCTAACCATCAACCAAACTAAGATTGCTCCTCTCCACAACCAAATAAGGAAATGACTAGACATTTATTTTTGCCATCTCTGACATCTAGTCATCAAGAATATAATGTCTTTCTGCTGGACAAACATGAAACATGTGTGGAGCTATACTGATTAACACATGCTGCCCTTAAAATCTAAGACTGCTCCTCAAAGGGGCCTTCCCAGGAAATTCCTTTGTGAGCGAATGGCAGGTAACTGGAGTCAACTTAAGAATAACTCATTCTTCAATTATGTCTTTCTTTTGGTATGACCTCCAATTCTTATCTTAGTATTTCCTTCTCTAGTCTTTTTGAAATGTGTTTAACTGACACACAAACAACATTTCTTTCAGTTGGTGGTGGCTCTCACACTATGTAGAAATAAACCTTTACCAAACTCTTAACGTCCATGAAAAAGTGTTGTTATGCCTTCAGTGGTTAATATTGATATACAATACAATGATTTAGTTGTGGTTCATTACATAGAGAATGAGGGGTTACCTGATTTGGCAGGCAGAACAGTGGTCTCCCAAAGATTTCACATTCTAATCTCTGAACTATGAATATGTTGCTACAAGTGGTAAAAGGAACTTTGCTGATATATGAAAAACCCTGAAGAGGAACATTATCCTAGATTGTCTTGTTAGGCCCAGTATAATCACAAGAGTCTTTAGAAGGAGGAGTTAGAGGGCTAGAATCAAAGAGATGTGACAATGGAATCAGAGATTGAAATGATGTGTATTGAATATGGAATATATGGAAGGCAGGCAATCTGTAGATGCTAGCAAGGAAATTGATTCTTCCTTAAATCCACCAGAAAGGAATGCAGTAATATGGGCACCTTGATTTTAGCCCAATATGACCCATCTTCTCCAGAACTGTAAGATGAGGATAATGATGATGATATTGATGATGATGATAATGATAATACATTTATGTTATTTTAAGCTACAAGTTTGTGGTAACATGTCAAAGCAATAATAGGAAACTAACATACCCCATACACAATATTCTATGCAGAAAATAGGAACTAAGAAATTTTACTGAAAGTATTCCCCAGTGACTGGATGAGATAATAAATTCAGAAATGAGGGGCGCCTGGGTGGCTCAGTGGGTTAAAGCCTCTGCCTTTGGCTCAGGTCATCATCTCAGAGTCTTGGCATTGAGTCTCCATCAGGCTCTCTGCTCAGCAGGGAGTCTGCTTTCCCCTCTCTCTCTGCCTGTCTCTCTGCCTACTTGTGATCTGTCTGTCCAATAAAAAATAAAATCTTAAAAAAATTCATAAATTAATTAAATTGCTAAGCCACACTCCTTTGCATGTAAATATTTATCTACTTATCCCAGGAATTATTTATTCCAGTAGCACTTTTCCCCCACTGCTGAGTCTTTGTGAACTCTCATATTTTCTTTTAACTTGTCTCAATAATTGTGTCCCTTGTAGTCTTTGAGATTGGAAACAGGTGACCTCTCCTTTAGTGATCTTATCCAAGAATTAACAGGAAATATACTACTGATTTGTTTTTACCTTTAAGTTTGTAAATGATATGGAAAACTAATCTTGTTATGCAATATATAAGCATTTTGAGATTTTTCTATACACATTCTTATAACCTCACTCTACAGATGTAACATGGACATCCATAAATGTCATAAATCTCTTGTATCACTTAAGACTAAATCTCTGTCATTTATGCACTTTCCCAAATCTAAGTGGGCAAATTATTCTCTTCTACAATGGGACATTAAAGAGTGTCAATCTAAACAATAATCTCTTAGAAATACAAATGGCAATGTCATAAAAATCCCAAAACACTAATGACTCTTTAATCATGCTAATTAAGACCTAATTTATATTCTTCTTATCTTTGGTCCTTTGTAATCAGTACTTAAAAAAAAAAACTAAATAAAAGAAAAACTTTTAGACAACAGGCTTTCATTTCATAATGTTGTATTATTTATGTCTTACCTGATTTTTATGTCTAAATCCTTCAGAATTATTTTATTTTGTTACCAACTGCTCATGCTACTTGAATTTCAAGCATATCTTTTTCAACATCCAAGAGCCATGGGAAAAATACCAAAGCAATTTATTACCTCTAATAACTATTAACTTTATTTATATTTCAATAGAATAAAACCTCATTTTCAAAACAAGTTTTTCTACTTTGGAGCTGATGCACAATGGATAAATGAATTTACAATTAAGTAATTATTATGAAGAGATCTGAATGACTAGTGACTATTCATCAGTCAGGAAAGGTAATTATATTAGTGCCTGTTATGCCCCAATAATGGGTCCATGATTAAAGGAGCGAGACTGATACAAAGTGAAGGTCAAGCAAAGCTTTATTTCACGCCAAGCATCAAGAATCAGACAGACCCTCAAACAGACCGGTCAGGGCCGCCCCTTACAGAGAGGACCACCCCTCCCTGCTCTCCAGACTAACTTTTATAGAGCAAAGGCCATGTGGTTGGGCCTGGCCACACACAAGTGGCTAACTGAATTACAATTCATCCCACAGTAGCCATGGAAACTAGCCCATCACCTTGGTAGCTAGGAGACAGTATGCGTCCCCACTGATTAGATGTCTCCAACTGGCCGGACCAGTTGAGCTTTGTTACCTGAGGCTGGTTTCCAGGACTTGTTTTTAAGTAGGTCTCCTGGGGCAAGGGGAGCAGGGACAGTTTAAGGGTTAAACAACAATGTTATTGTTTAACCTCAATGGAAGCCTCTGGCTAAAATATAAAAATATAAAATAGGTCCTTACAGTGCCTTATAGCTGTGGAATTTGTTTCCAAATTATACCAAAATTATTGGCTTAAAAACAACATAAAGTTCTTATCTTATAGTTCTATAGGTTAGAAGTCTGACATGAGGCTCCCTGGGCTAACACCAAAATCTCTTTTCTGGAGGTTCTAGGGGAAAATGTGTTTCACTGTATTTTCCAGTGTTTAGGGGCTGTTTACATTCCTTGGTTATCTCCTCCTTATTCCCTCCATCTGCAAAGTGACCAACACTGACTGCATCTCCCACCATTCTTCAATATTCTCATCTTCTGCTGAGTCTAGCCAGGCAAACTTTAATTTTCAGAACCTATATAATTAGATTGGTCCCTACTTGATCGTCCAAGATCCTCTCCTCATCTCAAGGCCTCCACTCAATCACATCTGCAAAGTCCTGCCTAGACCATAAAGCAACATATTCACAGGTTCTAGAATTTAGAGTGTAAATAATTTTGGAAGTCACTGTTCTGTCTACTACAGTGATCTTCTACAGCATTTCTTTATTTTTTTTTTTTAAGATTTTACTTATTTATTTGAGAGAGAGAATGAGAGTGAGCATGAGAAGGGGAAGGTCAGAGCTCGGAGAAGCAGACATCCTGCTGCTCCGGGAGCTTGATGCCAGGCTGGATCCTGGGACTCCAAGATCCTGACCTGAGCTTAAGATAGTCACTCAACCAACTGAGCCACCAAGGTGCCCACATTTTAATTAATTTATTTTTTTATTAGTGACTTGAGAAATTTGAGAAAGTTAAAAGGTAAAGGAAAATATTTGCTGACAAAATGAGTGACTTGGGCTGGTAAAATATTTGTTATTCTCAGAGATAACTACAAACTCCTACATTTTTATTTATTTTATTTTATTTTATTTACTTTTTATTTATTTATTTAAAGATTTTATTTATTTATTTGAGAGAGAGACAGTGAGAGAGAGCATGAGTGAGGAGAAGGTCAGAGAGCAAAGCAGACTCCCCGTGGAGCTGGGAGCCTGATGCGGGACTTGATCCCAGGACTCCGGGTCATGACCTGAGCCGAAGGCAGTCGTCCAACCAACTGAGCCACCCAGGCGTCCCAACTTTTTATTTTTTTAAAGATTTTGTTTATTTGTTTGACAGACAGAGATCACAAGTAGGCAGAGAATCAGGCAGAGAGAGAGAGAAAGAGAGAAAGGGAAGCAGGCTCCCTGCGGAGCAGAGAGCCCAGTGTGGGGCTTGATCCCAGGACGCTGGGATCATGACCTGAGCCGAAGGCAGAGGCTTTGACCCACTGAACCACCCAGGTGCCCTAAATTCCTGCATTTTTTAAAAACCCAAACCAACCACCAAAGTGAGAAAAAAACAGAGAAATGAAAGAACTATGTAGAAAGAGGAGTTAGAGCTTTCAGCTAAATTTAAAAACAGTATGAGTTAATTCAATCACATAATATATCTGTTTGAAAGGCAAGACACTGTCTGAAGCAGTCTTTATACAAGTACAATTTTCAGAACATGGAGTGTGGTCATTTAACAGATGAGGACACAAGGCACTGATATAAAACAGAATGTGTCTAGAGGGGAGTGACTAGAATGAGAAGTAGAATGAATTTATGCTGGATGAGGAACAGTACAGACAACAAGAGGTTATAAACCAGAAGTGATAAGAACACTGTGGTCCTCATTACACACTAGCAATCCTGTAAAGGAAACTGGTATTTAATAAGAGGATTTTTTCTTGCCACTTTAATTTTCTCACCTGATTGTTGCAATCTTATTATTATATAGATGTAAAAGCTTTAAATATTTTTGAAATAAAGTAGGAACCCACCTGAATTAAACTCCCAGGCATAAACTATGGAGAATGAATGCCTATGAAATAGCTCCCTGGACAATAATATTTTAGAAGGAATTACTATATTCAGCACCATTGAGTTACATATTTCTAAAATTTGTTACAATTCTAATTTATGAGAAATGTGGGGATATAATCCTGATGAATTTGTCAAAGGACATTTTAACCATATCAAAATCATTTATTTTGGTAACTTTCAGTTTATCATAATTCCTAAGGTTGATGGACAAATAAATAGAAACATAAGACATCCAAGAAAATTTGAATTTTAGATAAACAAAGAAGAAGGTTTTAATATAAGTATGTCCCATGAAATATTTGTTCTTTTTCTGAAATTCAAATTAAATGTACCTCCTGGGGGACCTGGGTGGCTCAGTGAGATAAGTGTCTGCCTTTGGCTCAGGGTCCTAGGATCTAGCCCCATATTGGGGTTCTCTGCACAGTGAGTAGCCTGCTTCTCCCTCTCTCTGCCCTCCCCCCACACACCCATGCTTGTATTGCTCTCAGTATCTCTGTCAGTATCTCCGTTTCTCTCTCTCACATGAATAAATACAATTTTAAAAATAAATAAATAAATAAGCTGTATCTCCTGTACTTATCTCTCAATCCTAATTAACAACATACAAACAGAAAAAAAGCAACCATTGTGTTGTAAGAAAAATTATTCCAAAACTTCAAGATTTGTTTCAATGAAAAATAAAAACATGTGAATCAAGTAAGCTTGATGTTTGCTCATTTTTCATTGTCTTTACTTTCTGTTTATCTTCATCCTACATCTGTAGATGGCTTTTTATGTATTGCAAATGATTGCTATTATTATTAAATAAAAGGAACCCGAAGGCTCTGAAAGTTACAAAAAAATTTGATTTCAAAGCAAAAGTTGATCTGATAAAAATAATTTAATCTGAAGGAAAAAGAAATAGAACTCTATCAAAGAACTTGAAGTTGTAAAATATATTAGTAAATATATAATGATGATGCATCCATGTTTCCCTTACTTGGAATCCAACATAATTCTCATCTTATCCCCATGTCAAAAGTTTAGGATTTGCCTACTAATTTGGAATGTTAATAAAGTTGTTTCATTAATCATGATGAGTTCAAGGAGGAAGAATCAGCATTTAACATAGAATAATAGTTTAGCATTTAGAGACATAACACACAATCTCATATTAAATAAAGTGCAAGAACAAAAGAACAAAAACTGATAAAATACTCATTTATTAACATATTTATGAAACATCGTTTCTATTATGGTGTGCACATAAATCTGGGGAATGTTACATTATGTTGGAAATGTGATTTGCCACAATATAAATAAAAATGGATTTTGAGGGCATTATATTAAGTGAATTAAATCAAAGAAAGACAAATACTGTATGTGCTCACTCATATGTGGAACCTGAAAGAGCTGAACCTTTAAAAAAAGCTGTGGGAGACACAGTCATTTAAGCATGGGAATCTTGGTTTCAGCTCAAGTTCTGATTTCAGGGTTGTGAAATTGAGCCCCTGTCAGGTTCCCTGTTCAACACAGAATCTGCTTAAGTTTCTCTCTCCCTCTCCTTCTGCCCCTCCCCCACTGATCTCACACACACACACACACACACACACACACTCTCTCTCTCTCTCTTTCTCTCTCTCAAACAAATAAATAAATATTTTTGAAAATAAAAAATAAATTAAAAGCTGAACTCAAAGAAAGAGTTTTGTGCTGACTACCAAGGGCCAGAGGTGCAGAAAATAGATGTTAGCCAAAGAGTATAAACTTCCAGCTCTAAGATGATTAAGTTCTGGGGAGTCTAATGAGTATAGTTAACAACTCTGTACTGTATATTTGACAGTTGTTAAAAGAATAAATCTTAAAAGTTAATTACCACCAAAAAGAGAGTGAAGATCTTCACTAACCTTATTGTGATAATCATTCTGTAATATATACATGTAACTAATCATCTCATTGTACACCTTAAAATTTATATATGTTGATACAGAGGGTAAAGAAATTCATTTCACAAATGGCACACATAAAATTGGTAAAAGAAAGATATGTGAATAATAGCCAGAGACCCAGCATAAGAACTGTCTGGAAGTGTTGATGCTATACAGACACTCTGAAAATAATTTTTTAAATCTTTTGACAAGACAGCTAATGGACAAGTGTTATTTAAAAAACAACAACAACAACAAAAACAAAAGCAGTAAATCATGCCTAAAATCACGCTATAATATTGCTTTCCTGCCACTGAATTTAAATGTGGTATTGTAGGTGCCTGGGTGGCTCACTCAGTTAAGAGTCTGCCTTCAGCTCCAGTCATGATCCCTGAGTCTTGGGATCAAGTCTCCATCAGGTTCCCTCCTCAGTGTGGTGTATGCTTCTCCTCCTGCTCTGTCTCTCCCCACTACTCCTGCTTGTTCTCTCTCTCTCTCTCAAATAAGTAAATAAAATCTTTAAAAATGTGGTAATGTAATGTCATCAGTCCTGGGTCACCTTATTTATTCATGCTTACCTGGTTCAGCTCCCTCAGGTTTCCATACTTTCCTTTATGTACTGGTATTATAATTTACTGCACTATGGATTTTAATTTTAGACTACTTGCTCTTGTTGGGTTTTATGTTATTGCCTTTTTATATTTCCAGATAAAATTACCTTCTGACTACTCTTAAATAAGCCTAATGGATAATAAATATTATACAAATTCTACAGCCTTTAAAAAATGAGGCTTAATAATCAGGCTAAAATACAATTGGTACTTTCATTGAACTAATAACGTAGGAAAGATAAACTTTAAAATGACCCAAAATTAAAGATGAACAAATTTTAAGGAACAATTTGGAAATTAAAAAATGTATGGCATGTTAATGAATATACATTCTACATAATAATTGTTATTTTTAAAGAATTTTTAAAAATAATTCTAATACTGTAAGATATATTTAAGAATAACAAAAGTGACACTGAAAATAAATCAACTAGTAAGGCTTCAGAAGATATTTTAGAAATTTATGGGGCCCCAAGTTGGTCATTGCAGTAGAAGTATCTGATTCTGATCCAAATCTGTGATCATTGGCAAGTATGTGGGTTTATTTGTATAGTTCTTACCAATACTGAGATCAACATATATGCCAAATGTTATTCTATAAGTTGTATACATGTTATCTCATTTGGTAATTGATGGCACTATATCTAAGTGCTATAATTATCCCCATTTTGGAGATGAGAATACTGAAGATCAGGTAATTTTCTCAATGTTAAAACACTGAGTAAATTGGTGAAGTCACATTTCAAGTCTAGGCTCACTGGTTCATTGGACCAAATCATTTCTGGTATCTTAATATGTCTGAGATTCTGTCCTATGCAAATTTATCATATTATTATAAAGTTGAGTTTGAGAAAGATGCACTTAACAATACACTAGGTGTAGCAGTACCCTCTAAATAATTTCATATAGCCTCATACCATGGAAGTCAAAGAGGTACCTTCCTGGTCATTTAGTAGTTTTAAATGTTTTCAGCAACAATATCATTACTACTCTTGTGTAAATAAAGAAAAATGTTGCCAGTGATGTACAATGACTTAAAGGATTCCCAGATATGTGATTTTCCTATGTCTTTCCAGCTCAATAACAATAAAATGAATAATAAATTTCTTAAAACTAATTACAATGGAGTTTTATCATTGACATAAAACATAATTAAAGAACAGTTATACAGGAGGGAGAAAAAGAGAGGAAGAGCAAAGAAAAAAGAGAATGAGAGATATTAAAATCATAATGTGACCATTCTACCTACTGGTCAACCCATTGGGTATATGCCATAAAGAAGACCGCCATGTCTACCATCTGCCTCAGTTCCTGAGCACTTCCCATAGTAAAAGCATCTAGCCTCATAGAGTGAGAATTTCGCTTTTAAAGTTACTGTGAGTATGTGTTATGTAAGATAGTTTCAATTACTTTATCTGGAGCTTAAGTGAAAAAATGAGTAGGAATTTGTTTCAAAATAAGAGAGAAAAAAGTTGATCGAATTTTTTGAGTAAGCATATGTCAGATTACAAATATGCTACCTAAATATGATCTCATACATGTGAAGAAAAAGATGAAATTAAATTTAAAAGGACTGACAAGTTTTCCTGGGGTCTCATCCAAATAGCATCTTCAACTAATTTCTTTTTTCCAAACACTTTTGGAAAAATATCAAAATTCTCCTTCCTTGCTTATTTTGTTCTGTAGTCAATTATCAAATATAAACTTGTTCCCCTTGGACAAATAACAACTTTCCCATGTTCAATTAATAAGCCACAAACTATATTAAGATAATGGGCAAAAGAGATTGAGTTTAGGTTCTCTAGATCCATCCATATTGTCACAAATAGCAAGTTCTCATCCTTTTTTATGAGAGTACTACGCTAAGTGAAATAAGTCCGACTGAGAAAAACAAATACCATTAAGATTACACTCAAATGTGGAATCTAAAAAACAAGCAAACAAATAAATAAATAAATAAACAAAAAGAATCAGACCTATAAATACAGAACAAACCGATGGTTGCTGAAAGGAAGGAGGATGAGCAAAATGGGTGAAGGGGAGTTGGGGTATAGGTTTCCAGTTATAGGTTTCCAGTTACAGAACAAGAAGTCAGAGCAAAAAAAAAAAAAAATGCACAGCATGGGGAATATAGTTACTGATACTGTTATAGCACTATATGAGACACATGGTAGCCACACTTGTGGTGAGCAGAGCAGAACGTATAGAAAAGTTGAATCACTATGTTACACACTTGAAACTAACATAACATGTGTATTGACTATACTCAGAAAATTAATATATATGTATATATATATGTGTGTGCGTGTGTGTGTGTGTGTGTATTTTAGCCAGAAAGCACTGTATGGAAATCAGATACATTTTAAATTTTTGGAAATCATAGGATGAGGGATAAAACCTAAACTAATCTTTTCTGCACAAAATGTGAGTCTCATGTAGGTGAAGAATTGTGTAGGATTTGAGGTTATTCCCTACTTCAAGAAATTGGGGAATTTTAGATTATTTTGATTATACATTATTATAATTATTTTTAAAGATTTTATTTATTTATTTGACAGAGAGTGAGATCACAAGCAGGCAGAGAGGCAGGCAGAGAGAGGGGGGAAGCAGGCTCCCGCTGAGCAGAGAGCCCAATGTGGGGCTCAAACCCAGGACCCTGAGATCATGACCTGAGCTGAAGGCAAAGGTTTAACCCACTGAACCACCCAGGCGCCCCAGATTATACATTATTTTTATACTGAGTTGTAATGTAAAATGTGCCCCCCTTCTTGATTAATTTACAAAACTCTGAGAGCTATTAATTGCTTTCAGTATTGTTGTTGAGTTGCATATAAGACAAAGGTGGTTCGTAGAGGTTAAGTAAATTTGTCTGAAGTAACAAAGCTAAGAGCTTTTTTGTTAAAATGTACAGTACTGTTTTATGAAAATAATTGCCCAAAAATGACAGTTTCTCACTCTACTACAGATATGAAGTTTTTTTTCAGATATGAAGATTTTAAGAGTAAATGATATTCATTTTTTCTCTACATATTGCTTTTTATTTTTTTCTGAATTTTTCAATGCAGATTAGAGTTAGTTGAAGAAATAGTCTCCTTTGAGAAAATTCACAAAGTTCAGAGGGAAGAATAACTTCTAAGGAGATAGAACTATAATAAAAGAATTTCATTTCCACCATCTATTAATACTATAATCATAGTTAGGACTTAATTTTTTGGAACCTCCTTTTCCACATTGGCAAAATAGGGATATTATTAGTTACCACAGAGCTTTATTCTTCAAATTAAATTATATAGCATATGTAAATTTAACAGCACATACTAAATATTCATTACATTGGAATGATAATTTTCATATTCTGAATAAATTAGTTATTTCAACTCCATTTTCCCCTTCTGTTTTCAAGCTATCTGACATAAGGAGTCTGAGTTGTTTAGTAAATTAGAAGACAGATTTTTTTTCAGATAGAACTGCTCCATTAACTTTTTTACAGCATCATACATCACTTTTTAAAAATAAATAATCCGAAGGGGAGGAGTCAAGATGGCGGAGAAGTAGCAGGCTGAGACTACTTAAGCTAGCAGGAGATCAGCTAGAGAGCTTATCTAAAGATTGCAAACACCTGCAAATACATCCGCAGATCGAAGAGAAGAAGAACAGCAATTCTAGAAACAGAAAAACAACCACTTTCTGAAAGGCAGGACTGGCAGAGAAGTGAATCCAAAGCGACGGGAAGATAACCCCGGGGGGAGAGGCAGGCTCCCGGCAAGCAGCGGAGCAGCGGAGCACAAAATCAGGACTTTTAAAAGTCTGTTCCGCTGAGGGACATCGCTCCGGAGGCTAAACCGGGGTGAAGCCCACGCGGGGTCGGCGTGACCTCAGGTCCCACAGGGTCACAGAAGGATCGGGGGTGTCTGAGTGTTGCAGAGCTTGTGGATGTTGGAACGGGAAAGCCGGCTACAGAGACAGAGCCAACAATAAGCTCGCAGCTCGGTGTTGCCTTGAACCAGTCGCAGGCTTGGTGAGCTCGGAGCCTGGCCGGAGGTTAAGCAGACGGGAGTTACTAGGAGCTGTTCGCTGAGGGCGCACTGGGGAGTGTGGCCCCAGCTCTCGGCTTCTCCGGGCCGGAGACCAGGAGGCCGCCATTTGTATTCCTGTTTTCCGGAACTCTACAGAAAGCCCTCAGGGAACAAAAGCTCCTGAAAGCAAAGCCGAGGGGATCACTCAGCCTGGACCCTGGTAAGGGCGGTGCAATTACGCCTGGGGCAAAGACACTTGAGAATCACTACAACAGGCCCCACCCCCAGAAGATCAACAAGAAATCCAGGCAAGACCAAGTTCACCTACCAAGGAGTGCAGTTTCAATACCAAGGAGAGAGCAGCAGAATTCCAGAGGAGAAAACAGACCACGGAACTCATGGCTTTCTCTCTGTGATTTTTTAGTCTTGCAGTTAATTTAATTTTTTTCTTTTTCATTTTTTTCTCTTCTTCTGCTAAATTTTTTTTTAACTTATACCCTTTTCTTTTTTAACGTTTTTTAACTAGCTTATCTAATATATATATTTTCTTTTTTATACTTTTCTTTATTCGTTTTCTTTTTTTTTAATTCTTTTTTTCTTTCTTTATTTTTGAACTTCTTTTGGCTCCATAGCTCAGGGGTTAGAGCACTGGTCTTGTATTTTTGAACCTCTTTTTATCCCCAAATCAGAAGAGATACCAATCTCTTCAATCTCTTTTTTTAAATCTTTTCTTAATTCTTGATTGAATTTTTAATTCAATCTCTTTTTTAATTCTTTTTTTTTCTTTCTTTCTTTTTGAACTGCTTTTTATCCCCAAATCAGAAGAGCTCCCAATCAGAAGAGATCCCAATCAGAGGAGATCCCTCACCCAATCGTGAGGGGGGAGAAATCCCCCCTAATGATTTGGGATCTCTTCTGATTTGATTAAAGCATATTTTCCTGGGATTGTTGCCACCCTTTTAGTATTTTACTTGCTCCTTCATATATTCTTAGCTGGACAAAATGACAAGGCGGAAAAATTCACAACAAAAAAAGAACAACAGGCAGTACTGAAGGCTAGGGACCTAATCAATACAGACATTGGTAATATGTCAGATCTAGAGTTCAAAATGACAATTCTCAAGGTTCTAGCCGGGCTTGAAAAAGGCATGGAAGATATTAGAGAAACCCTCTCCAGAGATATAAAAGCCCTTTCTGGAGAAATAAAAAAACTAAAATCTAACCAAGTTGAAAAATGAAATTGGACCATTTCCTTACACCACACACAAAAATAGATTCAAAATGGATTAAGGACCTCAATGTGAGAAAGGAATCCATCAAAATCCTTGAGGAGAACACAGGCAACAACCTCTTCGACCTCAGCCGCAGCAACATCTTCCTAGGAACATCGCCAAAGGCAAGGGAAGCAAGGGCAAAAATGAATTTTTGGGATTTCATCAAGATCAAAAGCTTTTGCACAGCAAAGGAAACAGTTAACAAAACCAAAAGACAACTGACAGAATGGGAGAAGATATTTGCAAATGACATATCAGATAAAGGACTAGTGTTCAAAATCTATAAAGAACTTAACAAACTCAACACCCAAAGAACAAATAATCCAATCAAGAAATGGGCAGAGGACATGAACAGACGTTTCTGCAAAGAAGACATCCAGATGGCCAACAGACACATGAAAAAGTGCTCCATATCACTCGGCATCAGGGAAATACAAATCAAAACCACAATGAGATATCACCTCACACCAGTCAGAATGGCTAAAATCAACAAGTCAGGAAATGACAGATGCTGGCGAGGATGCGGAGAAAGGGGAACCCTCCTACACTGTTGGTGGGAATGCAAGCTGGTGCAGCCACTCTGGAAAACAGCATGGAGGTTCCTCAAAATGTTGAAAATAGAACTGCCCTATGACCCAGCAATTGCACTACTGGGAATTTACCCTAAAGATACAAACGTAGTGATCTGAAGGGGCACGTGCACCCGAATGTTTATAGCAGCAATGTCCACAATAGCCAAAGTATGGAAAGAACCTAGATGTCCATCAACAGATGAATGGATCAAGAAGAGGTGGTATATATACACAATGGAATTCTATTCAGCCATCAAAAGAAACGAAATCTTGCCATTTGCGACAACATGGATGGAACTAGAGCGTATCATGCTTAGCGAAATAAGTCAAGCGGAGAAAGACAACTATCATATGATCTCCCTGATATGAGGGAGTGGTGATGCAACATGGGGGCTTAAGTGGGTAGGAGAAGAATCCATGAAACAAGATGGGATAGGGAGGGAGACAAACCATAAGTGACTCTTAATCTCACGAAACAAACTGTGGGTTGCTGGGGGGAGGGGGGTTGGGAGAAGGGGGGTAGGGTTATGGACATTGGGGAGGGTATGTGCTTTGGGGTAAATTGGAAGGGGAGATGAACCATGAGAGACTATGGACTCTGAAAAACAGTCTGAGGGGTTTGAAGTGGCGGGGGGGGGGGGGGTGGGAGGTTGGGGTACCAGGTGGTGGGTATTATAGAGGGCACAGCTTGCATGGAGCACTGGGTGTGGTGAAAAAATAATGAATACTGTTTTTCTGAAAATAAATAAATTGGAAAAAAAAAAAAAAAGAAAAGGACGGTACATTGTAACTCTCTGTAATGGAGGCAGAGATGGGAGTAAAGTGGCCACAAGACAGTGGAAGAGGCAAAGAACAGATTATCCCCTAAAGCCTCCAGAGGGAGGGAAAGCTGCCTTGCCAGCACCTTTATTTCAGACTCCTGGCCTTCAGAAATGTGAGAAAATAACTTTTTATTGTGTTAAGGCACCCAGGTGTGGTCATTTGTTGTAGCAGCCACAGGAAATCAAATGAAAACTATATATCAAAATAGGAGACTCTTGGGGAGGAAAACGATCTGGATCTGATTGAAACTTCTATTTTTAGGTGGCTTTTTCTGATACTGTTCTTGCAGGAAGTGGCAGGGTTGTGGGGAATGGAGAACCACCTTATTATTGCCAGGGGGGAGGTTCCCCATGAGGTCTCTGTTGAAACTTGTAGGAAGAGGCTCCTTGTTACTGCTGGATGAGAATGGGAGTTTCAGCTCCCTATAATCTCTATCAATCCTGTGAGATGACTATGGGGAAACACTTTTACAGGCCAGTAGGGATGAAAGTCCTGGCCCCCTACTTGGCCTTCTCTGCCTATCCCCTAGTGCGGGAATTGGGAGCACCTCAACACAGGCTTACAAGTGTTAGAAATATTGGCTCTTCACATGGTCTTCACTGGCCTGGGTAGGAAGGAGACCACAATTCTTTCTATGGTACTTCGTCCTCTGCCTTCCACTCCCACTGCTTGTGCACTCTCTCTCTCTCTCTGTCAAATAAATAAATAAAATATTTTATGAATGAATAAATAAATAAATACAACCCAAAAAAAAAAAAATTTGAAACAGCCAATGACTATGTCCTCCTTTAGGCGAGCTTCACCAGAACGTTTGTTGTTTACTTGCAGTGTATTTTGCTGGCAGTGAGCCAAGCACCATCTTGTAATGGCAGGGATTTTCCCGGCCAGAGGTGGTCCCCGACATCTCCCCCTTTTTTGTTTTATGGCTGAGATCGTGCCTGTCTTAGGTCGTCAGTAGCAGAAAACATCCTTACCCGTCATCAGACACAAGATACCGATGATCTCTGTCCTGTCTTAGGTTGGTATGTTTCTCTACTGATCTTACCCATCTTTGACTACCGATCTAGCATGCTTAGCCATATCTGGGGAGATGTCCCAGCCTCTATTGACATAAGGGCTTGTACTATAGCTCAGCTCTGCTCTCGCTGCTATGTTCTCCATTGGCGAACTTTTCTGAATAGAAGCAGAATGCCAATAAGAAGGAGGACAAGAAGACCAATTGTGCCAGCCCATTGTTTGGTAAACTGGAACATATTGCTGAATGTTTGAAATAGCTCTGGGAGGGAAGCTGGTTGCACACGCATACTATTTCACTCATATTAGTATAGGCTATGGGAGTTACACAAATTGCAGGGAAGGGTGCTATACATCCCAGTCCCAATAGGGCCCCCAATATGTCCACTTGTTCTTGAACCAAATCCACTCTCTGGTTGACTATCAGGATTCCTGCTTGCAGATGTGCATTGATCTGAGTGTGTTTGAAGGGCTGCTGCCGTTCCTTCTGCAAGGGTGTTCACAGCTTCCGCAGTGGGTATAGT
The DNA here is from genome assembly GCF_020171115.1 of Neogale vison. Classification (NCBI taxonomy): domain Eukaryota; kingdom Metazoa; phylum Chordata; class Mammalia; order Carnivora; family Mustelidae; genus Neogale; species Neogale vison. The sequence goes on from NC_058100.1 coordinate 23,194,816, forward strand.
TGCAGCAAGCGAGACTGCTGCTGCCATGGCAGCTGCTGTAGATATAGCCAATGCTGTCACAATGGCGGCTGTGATACCAAAATCTCTCTTCTTTCTGGATAGCACCACCGGTAACTTGTCCACTGGGATAGGAACATGGGTCGTGCAATTCAACGTATCATTCAGCTCGCTAGCATTTGTTACGAGGAAAAGGAATGGTGGCGAGATGCATATGGGAGTGGGCTGATAAGTACTCTTATTGGGACAAGACACATTAACTGTTGTCTCAAAGGTACTAGAGTCATTTTGTTTATAAGAACAGTTGAAGAATTTGCCACCATTTAACATGGACACTGCTGAGATATCAGTACATGCTCCTAGCAAGTTACAGACCTGCCATGCATCAAAGGGAGAGGAGAGATTGCTTTGCCTAGGATTTTGAAAGGAATAATGGTACCCTGTAAAGGTATTATTTTTATAAGTAGGAAAGTGTGGAGTGAATATAAAGCTATGCATTTCATTGATGTAAACTGAGTGCAAGGTACTCTGACATCCAGACAACTCCGGTGGCCATACCCTGTTATTGGTGCACCTGGGCAACTTAAAAGGTTGATATTGGCCCTGAGGCATTAATAGGTTTCACAGGGGCCAAACCCTGGATCACAGGTGGTCCCATTGAGGTATGTTTAGCAAGTCTTCATCTAGGAACCATGGAGCCACCTTTTCCACTGTATTCAAAAAGGCCCAAGCAGTTTTTGCTTTTAGTGAAGTTCCATTGGCTTTCAGCAGGCCTTTTAAAGACCCTTCCAACCGCACTTTAGATACTTCAGATCCCATTATGAACACACAGACAACAGACGCGGACGTTAAAGACACTAACTAACACATTAACTTTTTACACACATATACTTCAGTCGACCTTCCCTCCCCGCTTTACCGCGGAATTCCCACTTTTTAAAGAAAAGACTAGTCTGCTATCGTCATTAAAACTGTGAGCTTTCTCAAGATCATCACTAACACCAGTGAGCTTACATTGCAATTGTCACTATAATCAGTGAACTTTCCTAAAACTTCTCTGGCCAGAATTTTCTTCTAAATAAATTCGTGAACGTGGCCTTTACTCCTGGCTTTACCGCGGAAGAAAATCCCGGCTCTATGGCCGCCCCACTTCTTGTTGCGGTCTTGTACAAGATTCCCACCACTTTGATCGTGGTCCCTTCCCCGCTTCTTGCGGTTTTTCTCCTTGAAAGGTTTACTTACTCGTTAACGATTCCCGGGTGCCAGCACCATTTGTTGCCCTCGACCCACAAGGACGACAAGAAGCCCCGGTTCAGATGTATCTTCTCTCTCTCTATTTCCGCAAGTCTACACACTTATATACATTTACATGACCAATCAGCGAGCAGGGTGACCAATAAGGGGCCAAGCAATGGGGAGAGCCAATGAGAGTCCTGTTACTATGCTGATTAAATTTGAAACAGCCAATGACTATGTCCTCTTTTAGGCGAGCTTCACCAGAACATTTGTTGTTTACTTGCAGCGTATTTTGCTGGCAGTGAGCCAAGCGCCGTCTTGTAATGGTGGGGATTTTCCCGGCTGGAGGCGGTCCCCGACAATGTAGTACTTTTGCATGAAAATAAAATGTATTTCTTCTAAGACTAAGGCAAGAATATCCACTCTTAATATTTCCATACAACTTTTTACTAATTACCTTCAAGCCAGTGGGATAAAGCAATAAACACAAATTACATGTAGATTAGAAAAGAGGAAGTAATAAACTCTTTATCATGCAAAGTTTATGTATAAAGAAAATTTTAAAACAGAAGTTTGCAGACTTTTCTTAAAGAACCTGTCATTAAATACCTTAGGTTTGCGGCCCATACCATCTCTTTTGTAAATACTCAACTCAGTAAATGTAGCTTGAAAGCAGCCATCAATATCTAAACAGATGGCTATGCCTATATTTCAATAATTTTGCTTATAAAAATAAACCGGCGGTATCAGTGAAAATGTAGGAATAAGGAACCTCCCCAGAAATACCTCCAAAATAACAAAAACTGCCAGAATCAACCTTATGGAAAGTGGAAAATACTCTAAGGCTTATAGCATGGAAGTAAGTGTTTAGCAAGGATAAAGGCCATTGAAAATGGGATAATATATCCTTGTGGCATATTAACAACCATCACCCTATACCACTTCTCAGCAGGGTGGTGTTCAAATGGGGCAACCCATGTTCCTGGTATGGATAGCTAGTACTTGAGTGGGCAAAGCAGATCTTGATACTGGGGAACTGGGTTTATTTTGAATTGACTGGGGTTTTGTCCTGAAGGACTGCTTTAGAGAGCTCCCTTTTGTTTTGTCTAATTTGGAAACTGTAAGTTTAGAGAAGCTCTGTGGTTCCCCAAAACAATAAAACCCAAAAGAAAAAGATATTTCTTCTTGGGTGGAGAGGGGACAAGTGAAAAAAAAAAAGGAAGAGAACAAACAACAAATAGACCAAATTTCTGTGAGAAAGGCCAATTTCTGAGTATTGTGAGAGAATATGGATTTTTAAAGCTACTATGTATATGGGGGAACCTAGGGCAGATGAATGTCCAGGTTAGTAAACATGCTCACAAAAGACCTGAGAAGACAACAAACTTCCAACCATGGCTTGTCTTTAGGCTCAGAACAAGTAGGAAGCATAAGCTAGATAGAGTGGGAAAGAGCCTAGCTAGACTTTAAAGGAATGCCCCAACAAGTCAATTTGCAAAAACTTGAAGAATAATATTTTACTTTGCTTTGCTTGTTTTTTCTTTCATTTTCTTTCCCTTCCTTTCTTTGCCTTCATTCCTTTTCTTCTCCCTTCTGTCCCTTCCTTCCTTCCTCTCTGCCCACATGAGTTTCTTTCTTCCATTTTCCTCATTAATCTTTTTTTTTGCATATAGTACTCAAAATCTCCAATTTTTAACAAAAATTTACAAAGAACAAGAAGAAACAAATAAATATCCATTTACAGGAAAAAAGAAATTAATATAAATCATCTAAGAGCAAGTGCAGATGTTAACTTCCTAGATGAAGACATTAAATCAGTTTCTTAACTGTTCTCAGATAGCTAAAGGAAACAATTGACAAAGAGAGGAAATGGAAACAATGTATAAGAAGAGAATATTAATAGAAAGATAAAGTATAAAAAGGACCATAGAGATGTTAGAGCTGAAAAGCTCAATAACTGAAATGAAAATTTCACTAGAGTTCAACAGCAGATTTGAGAAAACAGAAGACTGTCTCAGTAAACTTGAAGATAAGATAATTTAATCAGTCTGAGGAGAAGAAATAAAAAAGAAAAATGAGCAGATACTGAGGATCCTTGGTACACTATCAATCACACTGACATATGCATTATGGAGTTCTAGAAGAAGAAGAAAGAAAAAAAAAAGGCAGAATATTTGAAGAAATAATGGCCAAAAATTTCCCAGATCTAGATATTCAAGAATATATCAATCTAGATCAATTGAGATTCAAGAATCTCAATAAACTTTGAGTGGGGTGAACAAAGATATCCACTCTAAGACACATCATAATAAAACTGTAGAAAGTCAAAGATACACAGAATCTTAAAGCAGCAAAAGATAATTGACATCATTCTTCTCAAGTTCCAAAAAATGGAAGAGATAACATTTCCTAACTCATTCTGCAAGGCCAGCATTACCCTGATACAAAAGCCAGACAAAGACATCACAACTAAAGAAAACTACAGACCAATATCCCTTATGAGTGGAAAATTGTATACAAAACATTAACAAACTGAATCCAACAACATATTAAAATAATTATATATCATGACCAAGTGGGATTTATCCCAGAAATCAAGGATGGTTCAGCATAATAAAGTTAATCAATATAATACACCATATTAGTAGAATGAAGAGGAATTAGGCACATGATCATCTCAAATGATGCAGAGAAGTCATTGGGCAAAATCCAACATTCTTTCATACTGAGAAAACTAGGAATAGAAGGGAACTTCCTGAATGTGTAGAGGACATTTATGAAAAATCCATGACTAATGTCATGCTCAATGGTAAAAGATAGAAAGCTTTTTTTCCTAAGATCAGAGACAAGATAAGGATGACTGCTTTTGCCACTCTATTTACATTGCCTTGGAGGTTCTAGCTAAAGCAATTTGCCAATGAAAGAAATAAAGCCCATCTAAATTACAAAGTAAGAGTTAAAACTAACCCTAATTGCAGATGGCATAATCCTATGCATAGAAAATCTTAAGTGACCTACACATACACCATTATAACTAATAAATTCAGCAAAGTTGTAGGGTACAAGAACCACAAACAAATCAGTTGTGTTTCTATACACCAGAAATGGACAATTGGAAAAGGAAATTTAAAAAATAAAAATGAAAACAATTCAATCTACAGCAATATTCAAAAGAACGAAATATCTAAGAACAAATTCAATGGAGAAGGTTAAAGAAATACAAAGAAAACTGAAATACTGCTGAATGAAATTTAAAAAGATCTACACAAATGAAAGACATCCATGTTTATAGATTGGAAGACTGACTGTTTGAAATGCTACTCCAAGTGATCTATGGTGATCTATAGTATCAATTCAGTCTCTATCAAATTTATTGAATCCCTGTTTCAATGGCTTCTGGGGAGGCAGAAATGGAAGCGCTAATCCTCCAAAACAATCTTGAGAAGAAAAATAAATTGAAGCACTCACACTTCTATTTCTAAACTTATGACAAATATACATTTATCAAGACTCTCTGGTACTGGCAGAAGGATAGACATATGGATCAATGGAATAGAATTAAGACTCCAAAAATAAACTTGTATTTATGGCCACTTCGCTTTCAATAAGGGTGTCATCACCATTCATTAGGTGCAAGAATATTTTCCTCAACAAATGGTACAAGGATAACTGGTTATGTGCATGCAGAAGAATGAAATTGGACCTCTAACTTAATACAAAATTAACTAAAAATGTAACAGCAATATAAATATGAGAGCTAAAACAATTAAACTCTTAGGAGAAAATAGAGGTAAATCTTTATAGCCTTGGATATTGCAGTGAATTTTTAAATGGGACACACACACACAAAAAAAATGAATAAAAGAAAAAACGGACTTCAGACTTCAGCAAAATTTAAAAATTTTGTGCCAAGGATATTATTAAGAAAGTGAAAAGACAACCTACAGAATGGGAGGAAATATTTGCAACGTTCATATCTGGTTTGGTTCTAGTATGCAGAATACATGATAACTCATGCAATAATATAAAGACAAACAACATCAAAAATCGGAAAGTAGTAGACATTTTTCTGAAGAAGACAAGAGTTCAACAGGCACATGAAAAGATGATAAATATCATTAGTCATTAGGAAAATATTGTTCAAAACAAAGTGACATACCGACTCATTTTCTAGTCTCTTTCTGGGCCTCTAAAAAGATACATTATAGGATATGATGCTTTTCCATCTAGAGCTATGTTTTATTTTGAAATTTTTTTCTTTCTGTTCTTCCAATTCTGTGATTTCTAAGTATCCATCTTCAAGTTCACTGACCCATTTTCCTAAATGGCCCAATTTGATATCATGGCATGGCAATCCAGCAATTTTTAAAATTTCAGATTTTATATTTTTATGTCAGATTTTATATATACTATATTTTAGTTCTAAAAGCTACATTTAATTATATTTAATATTTTTGTAGTTTCCTACTTATTAAAATACCTATCTGATTAGAGTTTGTATTTTAAATAGTTGCTTTAAAGTCTTCTTATTTTAATAAAAACTTTTAGGTCATCTCAGAGTTTACCTCTATCTGGGTGTTCTGTTTTTATTTTTTATACATGATTGAAAATGGAGAAAAAAGCCATGAGCTGAGGAAATTAGAAGGCCTCAAAAAACTGGAAACAGCAAGAAAATATCCTCCCTACAGCTTCCAAAGAGGAAGTCAGACTTTCAATACTTTGATTTTATGCCAGTAAGGCTCATTTCAGATTTTTGACATATAGATATATAAGATGATAAATATGTATTACTGAAACTGCTAAATTTGTGGTATTTTTTTACAGTAGCAGTAAGGAATGAATAAGCTTCTTAATCAGCTGACATCTGATAGCTAATTTAACCTATGTTTTAAGGTCCATATCAAGAAAAGAAAGATGGTAAGTATATTAAACCCAAGAGTTTATTAGCAAGATTAATGAAGTAACGCACATAAAATACTTATCTCCATGCCTGGCAATTGGAAGTGTTTAATAAATGTTCTTTGTTCAACAAAATTTATTGAGTATCTACCATTTGTTAGTCTCTATTCTAAAGGATGAAAATACAGTGAAGAATAAAGGGGGAAAAAATGCTGCTCTTCTATCATTTAAATCCTAGTGATAGCAAGCCAGTTCTTAAAGTATTTCTCTATGTTTCAATCACTTTTCTAAATGTCTTACATATATTAATTCATGTAATCTTTAAAACAACCATATGTGATAAATTCTATTATTATCATTCCTGCTTGACAGATTAGAAAACTTACGCACTTAAAGTAGAAGAGCTAGGATATGAATCCAAACCATTTGTCCAGAGTCCATGCTCTGAAATTCTAAGTTGTCTTCCTTCTGGACTTTGATTATTACTGTTATTATGTAATTCAATATTCAATGTGAAGGGCTTAATTGTGACATGAGAGAATGTATTTATATATACTAAAGAATGAAAACACTATGATGATTCTTTCTAGAGAGTATGTTTATGACAATGACAATGAAATTAACAGCTGACTAGAGCACAATCACAATCACACTCTTTAATAAAGCATTTGCTTGATTTTCCTACTTTAATGACAATTATAGAAAAGCAAATATATGCTTTAATATTACATATGGTTTTTCTTTAGGTTTTGTTTTTGTTTCAATCTTAATTTATGCTTAAGTCCCATTTAATTTTCTTCTTCTAATTACCAAATATCAGCTTTTGTCTCCTTTTAATTAATTAATTAATTAAAAAGATTTTTTTTATTTGACAGAGAGAGAGGACAAGTAGGCAGAGAGGCAGGCAGAGAGATGGGGGGGACCAGGCTTCCTGCCGAGCAGAGAACCCCAAAGAGGGACTCTCAATCCAGGACCCTGAGGTCATGACCTTGGCCAAAGGCAGAGGCTTAAACCACTGAGCCACCCAGGCACCCCTTTTGTCTCCTTTTAAATTCATTATATTTGAAAAAAGTTGGTTTCTAAAAAAGTTTAAAAAAATACTTCCTGTGGATGAATTCTACCTTTTTCTGTTTCTAATTTGTCAGTTTCTGTTTTAGTTACAGTTATTTTGCCATCTTTCTAGATTTTTTTTTTTCTGACTTCTACTTCACCATCATGTAGTTGTTTTTTTTTTTTTTTTTCCTGGCTTCATTAATAACTAGTATGTACCTCTTTGAGGATATATATTGACATGGAAAGATGTCTAAGTCACATTGATGGAACTTTTAAAATTTTGTGAAGGAGGGAGCTTATTAAGATATTTCTGTATATGTAGATAATCACACATACATATACTTAAATATGCTACATATGTTTGTGCATATATAAACTGCATAGATGATACTTAAAAATAGGTGTATTTCAACTGTGGAATTTTTAAAAATTTTTGCTTTTTAAATTTTTTTACAATGAACATATATCTACTATTTATTATTTTTGAAAGAAAAATTATTGAAATGCTAAATTGATCAATAATATACAGTGCTACAGGGAATCAAAATTTCTTCATAATGAAAATTGTTCATTGGATTTAGCAATAAGTAGATTTATTGACACATCTACAAGAGTAGTTTCAAAAAGGTATTGGTGACAGAGACCACCACATTTGGCTAAGAATTAAAGGGCATTTAGATATCAAATATTCTGCAATTAAGTTGAATTTTGGGGAGGACTGGGTGCAGTATAATTTATTGATAGTACATGACAAGATAGCTCTCCCCATGTCCCTCTCCTTCTTCAGAGTGTCTGGGATGGAAACTGAGGGGAGGTTGGGAGAGTCTCAGTGTTTGGGGGGATGATTTGAGGGGAAGAACTCCCTAGTACCCAAGAGGTTTGCTCTTCCTCTTTCTCTTGCTGGGGCTAGTGGTCCAGGGGGCTCTTACTCCTTAGAGGCCCTATGGGCCATAAAGTCTACCATCTGTTGCTCTAGCCAAATTCATTGTCATACCAGGAAATAAGCTTGACATGGTGGTCATTGAGAGCAGTGCCAGCCCCAGCATCAAAGATGGAAGTAGGTGTCATTCTTAAAGCTGCAGGAAACAACCTGTTCCCCAGGATAGCCCAGCATGCCCGTGATCATGCCCTCTGATGCCTCCTTAACCACTCTCTTGATGTCATTGTATTTGGCAACCTTCTCCAGGCAGCAGGTTGGATCCATGACTGACATGTTAGGGGTGGGGACATGGAAGGCCATGCCAGTGAGCTTCCTATTCAGCTCAGGGATGAACTTACCTACAAGCTGGGCAGCTCTAATAGAAGCAGGGATGATGTTCTGGGCAGCCTTTTAGCCATCATGCCATGGCTTCCCAGAGGGACTGTCCACAGTCTTCTGTGTAGCAGGATAGCATGGACTATGGTTATGATTCTCCCCCACGATGCCAAAGTTGTCATAGATGGCATTGGCCAGGGAACCAAGCAGTTGTGGAAAAGGCATTGTTGACAACCTTGAGGAAGTTGTCCTACTTCTCATGGTTCATAACCATTACGAACATAGGGACATCAGCAGAAAGGACAGAGATAATTACCCTCTTACCCACCATTCAAGTAATTCCAGCCTTCTTCAAGGTGGTGAAGACCCTAATGGACTTCATCTCATACTCAGCACCAGCATCACCCCATTTGTTGTTGGCAGGATCTCTCTACTGTAAGATGGAGATTGGCTTTCTATTGATGATAATCTTCCCATTTCAGCCTTGGCTGTGCCATTGAATTTGCCATGGGGAGAATCACACTGGAATTGTAGAGCATTTAGTTGAGGTCGATTAAGGGATCATTGATGGCAACAATCTCTCCTTTCCCAGAGTTAAAAGTAGCCCTGGAGACTAGGTGCTCTATATGGTCAAATCCATTTACTCTGACCTTCACCATCATGTCTTGGGGACGTAGACGGCACTGCACCAGAAGATGCAATTGTCCAATGGGAAGGAACAGATAGCCTAAAGTTGAAATTTTAAATTAAAAGGAATAAAAGGTAATAAAAATATTTAGAATAAGTAAAGGACAGTCTTTAAGAAAAGTGTGACCATGAATCAAGAGAGGACATACATTTGTTGTTATTGTTTTTCCCAATGGTAGAGATTGAACATACTCCCTATGCTGATTTGGGAGAATGGTTGAAAATCTAGATGAATAAGGGTAAATTTGAAAAAATAAGATTACAGAAGGGGGGGGCAAACAGATGGAATTTAGCTCATGGGGAGAAAGGTAGGTCTTTGAAAGGAGAAATACTTATTTCCAGTGAGCAAGGATGAAGAAAACCAATGTTATAGAAATGAACTATGGGGTATGAATTTTGATCTAGAAAAGGAACAGACAAGCAATCAGCTATTTTGAAATATTTGTAAAATCAAGTACATTTTTCCTTTTGTTCTATAATTTATACATAAGCAGCAGCATGTTTTTATGGATATAATTAATGGCCCAAGGCTAATCTTGGCTAACAGAAATGTTTATGCCTAAGAGAAATAAGAGGAGACCAGATAAAAACCCGGACTTATGCCTTGTTTTGAAAAATTGCAAGTATTCTTCTGGTAATTCTAAAAGTCCCACAGTAACAATATTTTTGAAAATTACAATCCTAGGACAACTTAAGCTGTTTCATTTTCTTTAGCTAGATCTATTATAAGAAATCTACTGCCCTGTATGGACTACTCCTATCTCTGCTACATACACTGTCTTCTACTCTTTAAAATCTTTAACTCTTACCCATAATGTTCATCCATAAAGTACATCCATAAAGTACATTGGAAACTGTGAGTTATGGAAAGAAAGGTCCCTATTGGTGAGGTAGGGAGGGAGCAGCAATATTCTATTCTCATCTCAAGAAATCAAACACTAATGTGTAAGAGTTTGGAGGAAGGAAAAATTACCTACAGTGTTTTTTGATAAGGCCCTTCTACCTCAACACTATGAGACAGAAATAGCTATAATCTCCTGTGAACTCTGTGGGTAGTCAGACTGAAATGTGTAAGGCTGAAGGGTACATTAGCAATAATGATACTTTGTAGCCCCATGATCATAATACTATAGCAGCAGACTCAAGTTCTAAACTCTGAAAAATTGATGTTAGACTTATTTTCCCAAATGTGGCATATTTTCCTTTTTGTTATGCTTTCAATAATATTTTAATGGGAGTTTAGAGAGGAATAGATCACCGATCAATATTTCAGGCTAAGGCCATTTTAACCTAAGTATTGACAGTATGTCTTTTACCATTTTGCCCACTTTTTTTTTTCCTTTGAGGCACTCTGTACCCTGTATTTCTATTAGTAGGATATATGTCTAAAGAAAAGGCACAATGAAATGAAGAGGGGGAAGGAAAGTCAAGAGGGAGAAAGGGAGAGAGAAATGGGAATGGATTCTTCAAACTCATAATTTAAGGAAAGAACACACTTATTTCCCCAGATGACAGATTTGAAAAGCAAAGAAGAAGCATACAATATTTGCAACAAGAACATCCCCTTCTCTTTTCCCCCTATCTACTATTCTTGCTCCAGGTGGGAAAGAGGAATTCTTAGTGGAAGCAAAGAAGGAGGGAGGCTGTAGGTTCAGAAGAGTGGGATAGGACTATCAGGGTCTTTGTGGACAGAAATGGAAAGACTATCATGGGATGCCCCAGTTATTACTTCTGTGAGTTCATCACTATGCCCCAGAGCCCAGACAGTTCCCACAAAAACTTGTTGTTCATGGCAACACTTAACACTGCCTGAGAAGCTTCCCGGATTGTCTTACCAGCTTCGGGTCCAAAGCTGATAATCCATCAACTGCTGAAAGTCTAAGATACTCACCGTGCTCCAAGACCTGAATTCCTTTCTACCTCCTCCATGTATTAAATTTTTTTCATCACTGAGGATATTCATAAGTCCCTTGAGAAAGAGAATGGACTCTTAAACATGTACTATTAAACTTAGAAGAGTGTCTTTAATTCTCAACCAATAATTAGGTCTCCCAAAATCTGATACAGGAGGAAAATCTCTGCTAGCTTCCCTACTTCCCAAACCAGTATTTGGGTCAAATTAATTGGCACTAGCTGGAGATCTTTCCCTTAACTAGCACAGGGATAAACTATAGTCTTGTTAGAGAAGTCGAGGAAACTGGATCTAATTTTGAAAGTGATTGGCAGCATTTGCTGTATTTTAAAGAGGACAGAGTAGCAGGGTTTTGTTTGTTTGTTTTTAATTTCAGGAATATCACTCTGACTGCAGTGTGGAAAATATAAATGGTAAGTGAGGTTAGGAGACAGTCGAAGTAGTAGAAGGACCTTGGGGAAAGTCTCTATAATTGCAATGACAGTATGTAACCTTGAAAACTTTCTTACCTTCTTGAAAGTTTATTTTAAAAATGAAAATAATAATTGACACATAATTATGTCATGAGATTTCAATTGCATTGTTCCCATGACTACCTGACATTGTGCCAACTGATTATAAACTTTTGCCATCAAAGTGTTAATTCCCTAAGGGTAATGTGTACAACTTTTTTTTATACAGATGGCTTCCTGTACTTTCATAATAAGCACTTAAAGCCTTCTTCAGTTGAAGATGACTACCTATGTGTGTAATATTTATCAATGTATAAATAATACTATTTAATAAAGTCTTAATTACTGTGGGCCTCTAAAATTTTTAAAATATATTTCTTTATGTGTAATGGCTTTTTTATAAGAATGCTCTACATAGAGTACATACCTGCATTTACAAACAATAGAATATGTGAGGAAAGTATATTTCTAGAAATATTTTTGGATGCATAAATGTATGATACATACAGGTCTAAGATAAATGGGAAGATATGTAAAGGAAAACATTGATTCATTAATATATATAATGCCCAGATATCAAAAGCACTAAAGGTCATAATAATTTAAATATATATTTAGCCATTAATCAAATTTCTCTTATGACTTATTTTTTAATGCACTTACATAATTAATGGCTTTACTATCATCCCCTAAATTTCCTTGTTGTAATGCTTAATCTTTCAAACTTGGATAAAAACTTACTTTTGGAAGGAAAAGAAAAAGCTTTTAATTTGAAACTTTGGGAGTATTATTCACTATGGTCTATAATTTGAATAGGTAATTTGTTTAATATTATATTCCTTAAATTGATTTTAAATAAAGTACTGATGCAGTTGCAAAGGAAACTCAGTGAACTGCATTGACAATTTAATCCAAAATTCACTTTTGCTGATGGACCAGACAATAATCATAAATTTAGAAATAGTAGTTATCAAGATCTATGACTGTTTATCAAAACAAATTTCCATTATGTAACACAAGGTTAACTTCTAGGTATAGAAATTTCTTAAGTTTTGGGACACCTGGGTGGCTCAGTTGGTTAAGAATCTCACTCTGGATTTCAGTTCAGGTCTTGATCTCAGGATTTTGAGTTCAAGCAAGAAATCTCTTAAGGCTAACCTGTAGGAACCTTTTTAGAAGCAGTATGTATTCAATTTAATAAATTAACTTTTTGTACTAGAGGTGTGAAAGAGTATTTTATTCCATATAAGTAGTTATTTTTTCAAGTACCAAACAAACCCCATGTATAGTTAATAGAAGGATTTAAAATATTCACTCTTTAAGGGGCACAAACACCTTAATGTTCAGAGCAGCAAAGTCCACAATAGCCAAACTGTGGAAGGAGCGGAGATTCCCCTCAACAGATGAATGGATAAAGAAGATGAAGTTGGGGCACCTGGGTGGCTCAGTGGGTTAAAGCCTCTGCCTTCGGCTCAGGTCATGATCCCTGGGTCCTGGGATAGAGCCCCACATTGGCCTCTCTGGTCAGCAGGGATCCTGCTTCCCCTTCTCTCTCTCTGCCTGCCTCTCTGCCTACTTGTGATCTCTGTCTGTCAAATAAATAAATAAAATCTTAAAAAAAAAAAAAAAAGAAGATGAAAGAAGATGAAGTATATATATATACAATGGAATATTACTCAGCCACCAAAAGGATGAATACCCACCATTTGCATGGACATGGATGGAACTGGAGGGGATTATGCTAAGTGAAGTAAGTCAAACAGAGAAAGATAATTATCATATGGTCTCACTCATATGAGGAACATAAGCAGTAGCATTGCAGACCATAGGGGAAGGGAGGGAAATCTGAAAGGGGAAAAATCAGAGGGAGAGGAACCACGAAAGACCATGGACCCCAGGAAATAAACCAAGGGTTTTAGAGGGGATGGGGGTGGAGGCATGGGGTAATAGGGTGATGGGTATTAAGGAGGACATGCGTTGTGATGAACACGGGGTATTATACACAACTAATGAGGTACTATACAGTGGCTAACTGAACATAATAAGAAAAAGGAAAAAATCAAAACTGAATTACTCATTCTCTAGTTATCATTTGTATGTTTTCTATCTAACAAGAAGGAGTCTGCACAGCAGTTAAGAGTAGAATCAAACTGTCCAGCTCCACAGCCTAGCTAAGGGATCCAAGGAAACTAAGAATACCTGTGTCTCAATTTGCTCATTTCTAAGAAGAGAATAAAGGAACTTATCTCATAAAACTGTTGGAAAGGTAAAATAAGGGCTTTCACATACGTAAGGACCTTAGAATACGATTATACACACACAATATATATATATACACATATGTATATATGCATATATGTTTATAAACATATATATACGTATGTATATAGACATATATATGCACATATATGTATGTGTACAGATTATGTATATATTTATACAGATAGAACTTTATATTAATAACCTATGATTATTTTAATGGTTTATGTAATATAGTTTATGATGCCACAAAGAGTCCACAAATCCAATCAAGCTAGGGAAGAGCACATGAAAACTATTTTTTTTTAAATTTTTTTAAAATATATTATTTATTTGACAGAGAGAGAGAAATCACAAGTAGGCAGAGAGGCAGGCAGAGAGAGAGAGAGGAGGAAGCAGGCTCCCCGCGGAGCAGAGACCCGGACATGGGGCTCGATCCCAGGACCCTGGGACCATGACCTGAGCCAAAGGCAGAGGCTTTAACCCACTGAGCCACCCAGGCGCCCCGAAAACTATTTTAATGTCATGTGCAATGAAAATTAAGCAGACTTCCTATGGCATACACATAGTAATTATTATCAACATTACTCATTAAACCATCAATATTTTAGCTAATTCACTGTGAAAGCAAAGAAGTTCATAAGTTTGATCCCATAACACATTTTGACTCCCACAGTGTCAGATGATGGTTTTCAGCTCCAGCTGTGGCATAGCTATTAAGTTGTTTGGCATAACGTAATTTATGAGGATTTTTAATGGGAAAACAGTAGATAATTGCATGGTTTTTTGCCCAATCCAACTAAACTTGCGTCTATTTAATTCTGCACTAATGCACAATCAGATCATCACTTGCTGACCAAAATGACACTGATGATTATGCAGATTAAACATTTTATTGAAATAGTGTTCACTCATACATCCTGAATGTTATACACTACTGTTTTGAAAATGCATTCCAAAACTTTTGGCTGAAGACACAAGAAAAATCCTTTCAAACTGGCTTTCACTTAACAGGAATTCAGAGTCAAGCGTCTTCAGAGCTGGTTAATTCAGTAGTACAATGATAACATCAAGAACCTAGATTATTTCTCCTCCTGTTTTGTTATCAGGGTGACAGTTTTGTCCTCAGTCTGGCTCCTTTCATAGTCATGGCAATTACGGAAATTGCATCAAGACGTAATAATTACCTGAGGCAGAATAGGAATTGCTTTTCCTAGGTCTCTCCTTAAACAAAAGACGAAAATCTGACCAGAAATACTAGCAGCCTTGTCTGTGTAGCCCATTGGCCAGAAGTGGATCATGTGCTAACCCCTAAACCAATCACTGGCAAAGGGAAGAGGAACGTCCTTGCTTTAGAATCAAGCAGGCTTTACCTCTGTAGAAAAGGTAGGAGTCCTCTATCCCTCAGACACTTGGTAGAAGGATGAATGAATTATTAAGAAGAGGATTAGAAGGGGGCACCTGGGTGGCTCAGTGGGTTAAATCCTCTGCCTTGGGCTCAGGTCATGCTCTCAGGGTCCTGGGATGGAACCCAGGTCCTGGGATGGAACCCAGGACCCTGAGAGCATGACCTGAGCCTAAGGCAGAGCGCCTGCTTCCCTTCCTCTCTCTTTGCCCGCCTCTAGGCCTACTTGTGATCTCTGTCAAATAAATAAATAAAATCTTTAAAAAAAGAGAGAGAGAATTATAGTGCTAAAAGAAAAAGGGAACGAACATTGGTTAGGCAATAATGCCTGCTTGAATAATCAGCAAGGTCTTTCTCTTCAAAAGTTGTGAACTACATTGTACACATACTGCATA
The DNA here is from genome assembly GCF_020171115.1 of Neogale vison. Classification (NCBI taxonomy): domain Eukaryota; kingdom Metazoa; phylum Chordata; class Mammalia; order Carnivora; family Mustelidae; genus Neogale; species Neogale vison. Next base: position 23,210,366 of record NC_058100.1, read on the forward strand.
TATACAGATGAATAATGCTAGACTTTGCCAAAGCCATTTGTACTGCAATCTATCAAATTAATATAAGAGAATTAGTTAAATTTCAGATAAATGCATAATTTCTTTAATTTATTCTCCATCTTTTTTAACTTGACCCAGAAGTTGATAATTTACTACATGCCAGACCCAAGTTCATTGCTAAATACACCCTGATCAATAAAACACATATGGTAGATACATGATATTAATAAGCCTAAAACGATAGGCTGAGCATTAAATAAATATACATATAAAGATATAATTGGAGTTAAGATAAATGAAGGAAAATGACCAGAAACTATCAGAGAGAATAATGTTTGGGGTGGGAGGGGGTTGGGAAGGAGGTATGATGGATTGTGTGATCTGGAGAATCAGAGGGGGTCTCGCTGGGAAAATGGCACCAGTCCTGAGAGATGAGTAGGGATTAACATACTTCCTCTCCTTGGCTGAAATCTATAGTCAGGCTCCCCTGAACTTTTCAACAAGGTCTACTTTGATGTTCCTCTTTCTATTGTCTAATTTTAGCCAGACTCTTGATAAATCAGTTTAACCAAAAGCCCCACCTTCAATATTTGATCAGGTTCCACATTTTTTCCACCATCCCACAGGTGCTGTCTCAGTTTGCCAAGAACATCATTAGACCAGTTTCTCTAGAACCCTCCCTTACTCCTTATGTTTCCTCTTAGTGATTCCACTTAGTAATTCTCCGTCCACTGAATCCTGCCCTGCTCCCTGGTCATACATTCCTACTTCACCACGTTGTATTTATTCAGAGTTAAACCTGATCTCTCTCTCCTGCTGCAAAATTCCATTGTAGTGGTTTTTATACCTATCATGATAGCTTTACTCTTGGATAATGTCTGTCTTACTGTGCCATAATAATGCTATGGAATATATATTTATTCTTTAGCAGTATTCACTATGTAAAAAATGGGGGAGAGCATCCCTACAAGAGACCACTCTCTATAATGAAGGCTTAGGAGGAATGAACCTTTATGTAATTAAAAAAAGAGGAAACTTTACAATAATCAGAAATCATAGTTTAAATTTCTTTAGTAAGCTCCTTTTAATTTTAAGTTGATTAAATCTTTTAATATACATTTTATATGTAACATGATACTATTAAAATATATTTTTTTATCTAGAGAAGCATCAAACTCATAAAAAATTACAAATAGAAAATATTTGAAATCTTGTGATTTCAGCAAAATTATGCATGTTAATTATTAACATATGAAGGATGTTTTTATATTCAGATTAATATAGCATAATGAAATCTTTCTAGAATTATCATTTGAAGGGGATTTACAATGACACTACTTTGAATATTATTCATCATGAAAGGCATTCACAATGATTGCTACCTTTGGTAGAAACCATATATATTCATCTCAATGCTTACACTGTTTTATCATTTTACAAAAGGAAAAATTAATATGTAGTTAATGGCATGCACAATTTAACATTTTATATTTGTGATAGATCAGAAGATGTTACATTGTGACAGACCCAAATCTCCTGATTATTATACCCATGAAAAAAATTCTTAAAATCTATGATTCCTTATGTTTGTCCTAGAAACAACAAAAAAAATAATATAATAATATAATAAAAGGGAAAAAGAATTCTTTTTAACACTATCTGACTAGAGCTCCAATGGATTAGAATCTCCACAGTTCTGCTTCTCCCTCTTCTGTGACCCTACGGAAAGCCTGAATTACCAAAAGCCTTGATTTACTAACCATCCTTCTAAAATATAAGCTGTAGCTGGATGGGAATGTTCGCTTTGCTCACTGGTATATGCCAAGCACCTAGAGTCCAGCACATATTAGGGTCTCAATACTATCTGTTTAAGAAAATGAAACTCTTTAATGAAACTCTTCTGCATTTCTATAACTATTAGATAATATTGTGCATTTAAATGCTTTTGAAAAGTGCTGATAGTAGGTGCTTACTTTTTTGGTATTATCAAATAACACTTCCAAATGTAAAATATCTAGACATTAGCCTTTAGAATTAGAATATGTATTATTATAAATAAATATAGTTTTTCCCAGATTAGTAAGAATAGCAATTTTACTCAAACTATTTTATCATGTATTCACTTCAAAATAGTTTTCAAAGAAAAAAAATGTTCACACAAGAAAAAAAATCAGCCATGTGTTTTGCAACTTTGGTAGGCTAGTGTAAATGAGTCATAAATTTTATATATTCTTAATGTATATATAATAAATAAATAATATATAATTTATATATTCTTAATTATTCCATCTATTGATAACATTTACATTTCCTGGAAACAAAATGTATTAAGTGATTCAAGCTCAGTCATGAATAATTAAGCTACTCTAATTTAGATTAAGAAAAGAGATACTATAGGTCTACTCATTTAGGTAAACCTGCTGAAAGTTAAAATGATGTTAAATGAAGAGATATCAGTGAAATTAGGGATGGTTATTTGGAATAAAATTTTAAAATGATTCTGATACCCAATTCCAGTGTGGGCCAACAAACAATTCTCAGACACCAGCTATCCTATAACTTGACTCAATACTGACTATTCATGAAGAGATAGCATCAGACCCCACAGGTTAAGAGTTCAGTCTCATAAGACTACTTCTCCTCTACACACACTTCAGATTCCAGTACAAGTCCAGGTTGTGACCTGTGCTTCTGAGTGACTGGATACAAAATTGGAGATTCCAACATCCCCCTCCTCTGGTTTGATTCATTAGCTGAAGAAGCTCATAGCAACACTTTACTTACTAGATAACAAAATGATATAATTCAAGAATAGCCAGATGGAATAGAGACACAGGGCAAGGTATGGGGAAAGGGCATAGAGCTTCCATGTTCCCATCTGGTGTTCCATTCCCCCACAAGTCTCCAAGTGGTCATCAACCCCTAAAGTTTTCAAACCCTGTCCTCTTGGGTTTTTGATGGAGGCTTCATTACATAGGCATGATTGATGAAATCATTGACCAGTAGTGATTGACTCAGCCTCCTCTCCCTTGATAATTGCTCTTTGCAAACTACAGCCTTTTAAGAATTAGTAAGCTTCATGAGAAAAAAAAAAAATCTATATATATATGTAATCTTAGCTTTGAACTCTAGGGAAAAAAAAAAAACATATAGATAGACATGAGGGAGCACACATAAAATGAGATATTTCATTTCCCCAACACTATTTCTCCCTCCACCTATTCCTTCTTTTTTTTTCTTTTTTTTTTTTTTTTGGTGCTTCTTCTTCATATCAATGCTTCTGAATATCCTTTGCTCCTTTCCATTTTCTAGACCTCTAAGTCTTGGGATAACTCTAGACTCAGTCTGAGAACCACTCTTCTTCTCTGTTTATTATTAGCTCCCAGGTAATCTGACATAAGTTTTAATACCTTCTTGAACAGGTCACTTCTACTTTTATACCCCTACTCTTCCCATAATTTCTAGAATCCCTATCTGTCATCTTCACTTGGATTTCTAACAAGCATTTAAAAATAAGTATACCAAAAAACCTAGATTTCTGCCTCCAAGCCTGCTTTTCTATCAAAGCTTCTGTGAGTGATATCAAAATTTCCCAACTATCCCTGATTGGTTTGTTTTGCATGGACTCCATAAAAAGTCAGCCAAGAAATGCTGGTTACTCTCTCAAGAATTTCACCACTATTAATGCCGACCAAGCCACCATTACCTCTCACCTTGAATTGGCTTCCTTTTTTTTTTTTAAAGATTTTATTTATTTATTTGACAGAGAGAGATCACAAGTAGGCAGAGAGGCAGGCAGAGAGAGAGAGAGAGAGAGAGAGAGGAAAGCAGGCTCTCCGCTCAGCGATGTGGGACTCGATCCCAGGACCCTGGGATCATGACCTGAGCCGAAGGCAGCGGCTTAACCCACTGAGCCACCCAGGCGCCCCTTGAATTGGCTTTCTTATTTCCTTACTTGTAAGGCAATTTGCTTTCTGCATAGTAGTAGGAGTGATACTTTAAAATATAAGCTGCACCACAATCATGATAAAAACTATGATTTGTTTCCCATAAAATAAAATTCAAAAGTCTTGTCCATGAGTCTCTGTTAGATTTCTGGCCTTATCTTCTCTGTCCCTCTCCCTCTTTTCTTCGCTGTCCCCTTGTATTTATTCTCTCTCTCTTTTTTTAAATATTTTATTTGTTTATTTGACAGACAGAGATCACAAGTAGGCAGAGAGTCAGGCAAGGGTGGGGGTGAAGCAGGCTCCCTGCTGAGCAGAGAGCCCGATGCGGGGCTCGATCCCAGGACCCTGGATCATGACCTTAGCTGAAGGCAGAGGCTTAACCCACTGAGCCGCCCACATACCTTTGGACTCTTGGCCTTTTACCCAAACAGAGCAAGCATGCTTCCTACTCGAGATTTTTGCAACTGATGTTCTTTCCTATAACTTCTTTTTCCAAACTATGTCATAAAGAAAAATGAAATTTTGTAAGACAGATAAAAAGGAGGTTATTTTAGACAGAGTGGTCAAGAGAAAATTAACTGGTTAGTTGAATTTTTAAAGAGACACATTTGAGGGGCACCTGGGTTGCTCAGTGGGTTAAGCCTCTGCCTTTGGCTCAGGTCATGATCTCAGGGTCCTGGGATCAGGCCCACATTGGACTCTGCTCAGCAGGGAGCCTGCTTCCCCCTCTCCCTCTGCCAGCCTCACTGCCTACTTGTGATCTCTCTCTCTCTGTCAAATAAATAAATAAAATCATAAAAAAGAGACACATTTGAGTGATAGTATATCAGTATATCTTTTATATTTATATTGAAAACCTCATCATAGTGTTCATCTAGCTAGCTTCATTTCCATATTTTAAGTTTCCTTTTCTGAAAGGGAGAAACTAAACTCCCATTGCTGTTAATATAATACTTTTTCTAAAATGAATCTTACTCTATATAACCAATCCCCTATGCCCATGTAGTTGCTTTCTTTGTTACATGATGTTCCAGTGGCCTACCCCCCTTCCCATCTCTAGATTACCTGCTTGGGTTCCAACACCCTAGCCAGACTGCTTCATCCCATAATGCCCCACTTCACCTTGTATGTACCCATCAGCCTCTTTATCACGGCTTCCTGGGCTTGCTGCAACTCCAATACCTGCTCTAGTCTGCCTACCACCATTCCTCACCCACTCTCCCCGTGTGGATACTGTTTTGCTTGCTTTCTCAATGATTTTATCCTAAAGTAGATTTTAAATGCTATCATGAAGGGATGAGAATAATCACCAAATCTGTTAGGGTCAGAACTCTCCTCATTTAAAAAGAGGAAGTGCATATCAAAAACACCATTATAGAACCAGTGAAAGCAGTTTGAAACATGAAGTAATAGAGAACTTTTTACTCAAGATGTAATGAGAAGGATATGGATTATAAAGTAGAGATAGCTGAATATAATTTTATTGTATTTCTGCATTGTGTTCCCCTAAAAATCTCTTTTTTATGTACTCTATGAAATAAGCTTATATGAAAGACAACTGAGACAGATAAAATGAACCAGCAGAAAAATAAAACAAATAAAGAGAATGTTGATTGAAATGAAAAGGATGTAATGAACCTAAAAATCCAGTGTTAAAAAAAATCTAACTAACAGCTGAAACTCACCAAATTGAATCAATAAATGTATTAGGAAAAATCCGTTTTGAAAAAACACCCTCAACCTCGTCAATATCTCTGACGAAGTTGTGAACTTTACTCCCCTATTTCTCTACCCCAACGTGCCCCCTCCCCATTAACCCAAGGTGCTGAGTATGTAACAGGCCTAGTCAATCATAATGCCCTACTCTGACAAAAAACAAATACTATAAGTCATGCAACTATCATCCCATCAGTGACAATTAAAGGTCTTCTGTGGAATTCTTATTTGGAAACTTAGGGGAAAAAAAGTCATCTACATTTGGAAAGCAAAAAATCTTTTGTTTCTACTAATAGTCATATGAAGGATTCTTTGTTCTGAGAATAAACATCAAGAATTCATGATAAGACTTAAAAGATGGATTGAAAGAGAGAGTATGTAGTGTGTCTTAGTTCCAGCTCCTGAATTGCTTGGTGCTCTGAGCTACCACTGGGTTGGTTACATGGCCAGTATGTGCTGTCCATTACGTACCTCCACCTCTTTCCCATTGCTCTCCAAAAGTTTTTCTTATTTATTTCTCAGAGTTTGCCCCTCACAATGGAGGCTGAAAATGTTACATATTTTCTCAACCTCAATTCAGCTTCAAATATAGGCAGAATCCTGGTGTATGGCCCAAGAAGAAATCTGATAAAATAAGAGAAATTTCAAAAGCTCTGCCCTGTTTTAACATGGTTTGCATATTGTTTAAGAGTGATTGAATACCGGAGACAGTGATAAAGAGATCAAAAGAATCATAGAGTAATACTCCATTGTGTATATGGACCACATCTTTATTCATTCATCTGCTTAAGGGCATCTCAGCTCTTTCCACATGTCGGCTATTGTGGACATTGTTGCCATGAACACTGGGGTGCATATGGCCCTTCTTTTCACTACATCTGTATCTTTAGGGTAAATAGTAGTGCAATTGCTGGGTCATAGGGTAGCTCTATTTTTAATTTTTTGAGGAACCCCCACACTGTTTTCCAAAGTGGCTGCATCAACTTGCATTCCCATCAACAGTGTAAAAGGGTTCCCCTTTCTCCACAACTTCTCCATCATTTGTTGTTTCTTGCCTTGTCAATTTTTGCCATTCTAACTGGTGTATCTCAATATGGTTTTGATTTGAATTTCCCTGATGGCTAATGAAAAGGGGGGAAAGGGAGCACCTGGGTGGCTCAGCAGGTTAAGCTGCTGCCTTCAGCTCAGGTCATGATCCCAGGGTCCTAGGATTGACTCCTGTATGGGGATTCCTGCTCAGCATAGAGCCTGCTTCTCCCTCTCCCTCTGCCTGCCACTCTGCCTACTTGTACTCTCTATATCTCTGTCAAATAAATAAATAAAATCTTAAGAAAAAGAAGGGGAATTGGAGTGGAAGATGAACCATGAGAGACTGTGGACTCACGGAAACAAACTGAGGGTTTTAGAAGAGAGGGTGTTGGGAGGATGGGTGAGCCTGGTGATGAGTATTAAGGAGGGCACATATGGCATGGAACACTGGGTGTTATACTCAAACAATGAATCACAGAACACTGCACCATAAACTAATGATGTCTGTATGGTATCTAACATAACATAATAAAAATGTTTTAAAAATTAAAACAAAAAAAGAAAAGAAAAGAAAAAAGAAAACCAAAAGAATTATAGAAAAAAACTAACTCAACTTTGACATCTTGGAACTCCTAAATACCTCTGAGACATACTAATCTGGAAATTGTGTTTTGTATAAAAAATGAATCCTCTATTACCTAAACACTTATAAATAGATATTCTATTACATACAGCCAATTGACTACCAAGTGATTTGCCAGTTCGTTAATTTTAGGCTAAAAACAGAATCCTACTGAAGAGGAGCAGAATTTGTCACCCTAAAATATGACTTTTTGGCATAAGGATTATTTTAAGCTGGTTATTTTTTTAAAAACAGCAACATGAGAGTAGCTCTGAAAAATAAGTTGAAGCAACCATACTCTAAAAACAACCTTTTAGATTCTTTGGCTGGTCCAATAATTATATTGATACAAGATTAATAGAAGAAGATTAGTACCATGTATACCTCCTGTATTCATTGGAGAAACCTAAGAAAACTAAGCAACTCCCTGCAATGGCTCAAGCCACCCTTCAATGGCTCAAGCCACCACCCTAAATACCATCTTCAGCTAAAGACGAAAGACACTGGTGGTGAGAGAATGAGGCCAGTTATGGGAGTAAAGGGGACCATATTTTGCCACACCAAGATATGTATTTGGAATACTGATTATTTTAAGCTGGCTGGTTTTAAAGAAGCTCTGAAAAATGAGTAGAAGTTACCCTCTTGTAATGGACATTTTCATATATAAGGGTACATGAGTACCCAGGACAGTCTCAGGCTGGATGCCTATCAGATGTGTGGTGATACCAGCTCAGATGGGGATGGCTATTGCCGTGTTGCACTGTCATACTCCAGGGCAGAGTCATACAACGCCAACTTTCCCTCTCTTATGACTTATGCCTCTGTTGGGCAGAAAGTAATGGAAGAATGCAGTCCTTCACATGTCAGCAAGACCTAGGTCATCACCCTGAGTTCAGGGCATCAGTAATCTCTGAGCCCCCTGATGAAGGAGGAAGCCAGCTGATGCTCATGGATTCAAAGAAGGTGGTAATACGGCATGGAGAATGTGTCCCAAGAAAGAGAAGATAGAGAGAATGTGCTTGAGTGAGTCTCTAAGCCCCTAGCACATGCCTCCTTGTCCCATTAGAGTTCAACTGAAAAAGATACAATTACTAAGAAATGTAAGGAAGGCCTTCTGAGTGTGTCATCAATGCAACTATGGAGTTCTCATGCCCAGGAGGCCAGTTCTGCCCAGAAGCCAAACTGAACAAACTCCCAGCTGTCAAGGTTGGAACAATGTGAGCAATAATAAATATTACTTGATTATTTGATTATTGAGCAAAATAAATATTAAAATAATAGAATACAAAGAGTAAAATAAACACTTATGAGTCCATGTTGATTTAAATAAGTAAATAGGAACAGAGGACCAATCGTCCTTATAGAAAAATTACAAATAATATATGTAGATACATTCTCTCCAACCCATTCCCAGGGAGAGCTTAGTTTACTTCCCCTTGAGTGTGGGCTGGATTTAGTGACTCAATTTCAAAAAGGAGTATGATAAGAAAAAAATAGCAAATTTAAAGAGAAATCTGGCTAAAACAAAAACAAAAACATAATAACACTCTAAACAGTGATTCATGTTAATATCACTAACAATAAGTAGGAGGAAAGCTAGGTGAATGCATCTTATAGACCAAATGTGCGAAGGAGCTTAGTTACAATAATCTTGAAAAGTACCCCATTGAGTGACTTCTTACTGAGGAAAGAATATATAAAACTCTCTTAAGAATAGTGAAAGGAACATCTCATCCATGACAGGATCCTCTCTCAGTGTAGATGTTTTATCCTATAGAACTGGTGATAGGCAGAATTCTAAGGTGGTACCCTAAAATCCCTTTTTGTGTTCACATACCTTCTTTTAAGTATTCAATCAAAAATTTATCTTAGTATTGCTATAAAGGGATTTTGCAGATGTATAAAGGTCCACAATCAGTTGACATTAAAATATGAACTGCCCATGGGAGCCACAGACCAAGGAACTGCAGGCAGCCTCTAGTTGCTGAGAAAGGTCTCTGAACAATAGCTAACCTCAATTCTGTTACTACGTGCAGATAACTTCTTCCAATAAGTAGTGAGCCTAGAAGACCATGAGTCCCAAGTAAGAACTGCATCTCAACCAACACCCTGAGCAGATCCCGCTACGCCATGCTTGGACTTTGGACCTATGGAAAAGGTAGGATAATAAATGTGTGCTGCTTTAGGATAAATTTCTAGTCATTTTCTAGATAGAAGTAAGAAACTAATGTACCCTTTTCCCCTTAGTAAACATAAGGGAACCCAGGGATGCCTGGTGGCTCAGTTGGTTAAGCAGCTGCCTTCGGCTCAGGTCATGATCCCAGCGTCCTGGGATCGAGTCCCACATTGGGCTCCTTGCTCAGCAGGGAGCCTGCTTCTCCCTCTGCCTCTGCCTGCCATTCTGTTTGCCTGTGCTTGCTCTCTCTCCCTCTCTCGCTCTCTCTGATAAATAAATAAAATCTTAAAAAAAAAAAAAACCATAAGGGAACTCAAAAATCCTACACGTTTAGGATCACGTTATGTGATCCATTTTTTTTTAATAATCTCCATAGCTTTTGAATATTTTCTATTAAATGTATAATTTCTATCTTGGAGTTTTTTCAGTTAATTGCATCAGATTGCTGTTGGAAAAATTATACAAGTGGCAAATAAAAAGCATCATAAACTATGAATAAAAAGAAAATTTTACAATATGAAAAAGAATATTTGTCTCATAATGAAATCCAAAATCATACCAAAGACTAACAGTGGGAAAACAAGACATTGATGGCAAGAATCACTTGTTTAAAATAGCTTTTGTGTCCCAACAATTCAGTTGTAAAGAAAAACAAACACCATATAAATATTGAAAATGAAAACAAGTAACAAAATGATGATGGCTTGCTCAAAATAGCTTTGATATTTCAAAAACAATTCAGTTACAGAAGAAAATAATCTTATAAATATTGAAAATAGGAACATAAATTACATTTTCTACTGAGAAATACTTACTTGCTTATACAATCCAAGAGAATTACCTGAAAACTCTTAGAATTAATAAAATAATTCATATACATTTGATTAAAAAATCCTTAAAGATAGAATAAATTATCTTCTATGTATGGCATATTTGACAAGTTAGAAATGTAAAGGACATAAATTCTATTCATAGTAACAATAAAAATATAAAATATCTAAGAAAAAACTTGACATTGCAAGGTTATATGTATAAAGTTATAATGTTATGCAGACAAAAAGAAGAAAGCTACACGAATGAACACATATTCCTAAATTTCTATATTAAAGATTTTGACATTTATTTAATTATTATATACATATATATATATATATATATATATTTTACTTCACCTATGTCAATTTATCATTGTGAGGGGTTTCAGAGCAGGCCACCCAGAATGCGCCACTTGGATGTGGGGATTATTTTGACCTAAAGACAATCAAAGCCATACAGACTCAGGAAGATCTTTTCACGTCCCCCGAAACTGCCTGAGAGAAGTTGGATAGAGGGCTGTTGCAAGGATGCCATGATGGCACACCCATGAATTGTGTGTTTCCACAAATGTTATCTTTATTCAATCATAATGCAAAGTTAACATAATTGTAAGGCAGGTTCAGGATTCCAAACTCAATGCCATTTCACTGTGCATCTAACTTGGCTCCATACACAAGTCAGCCAAAGCAAAGCATAATACAAAGTAACACCACAAACAAGATATGGAAGGGATAGGAAGTTAAGGAAACACACATGAAGTCAGTCCGTGAGTGCTAGGTTGCTATGAGGACTTGGTCCAGTCCTCAATGAGTGCTGCTTACTGTGTTCAGTCAGTGGAGAATCTACTATGTTTGAGATCAAGGAGCAGAGGCTTCAGTGGTAGTTGTCTTTTTGATGTGGTCAGATGTGAAAAGGGTCCGTGAAAACTGATAGTTTGCTGCAAATGTTCTCCCTTTTTAGAGTCTCCTAGGGGTGCTTGGGTTGCTCAGTGGGTTAAAGCCTCTGTCTTCGGCTCAGGTCATGATCTCAGAGTCCTGGGATCGAATCACTCATTAGGCTCTCTGCTTAGCAGGAACCTCCTTCCCCCTCTCTCTGCCTGCCTCTCTGCCTACTTGTGATCTCCTATCTCTCTGTCAAATAAATAAATAAATAAAATCTTATAAATAAATAAATAGAGAGTCTCCTGGTTGTCAGTTCTGGGGGCTGTCAGTTAATGCTGGTTTTGGCAGTACCTGGTCCTAGCTGCAAGACCCTTGGCCGCTTGACAGGAGTGATTCCATCTTGCTCTCTACAAGTGCCTGTACCAGGAAGAGAGCTATTGCCAGAGACAACTTTTTACATCAGAAAAATTTATCTGCAGGTAACAGCAAACATTTGTTTACTGAACATTTGCTCCTCCCAACCGTCCTGTGAATTGTCTTCCTGTCCTTTGAAGTCCCAGACCTCTAACACTTCTTAGCTCAGGAAGGCATATAAGCCTCAGTTGCTTCACTATTTGAAAACGTCTTAGGCCTTATGGGGCTCTGTGTGAACCAGACTAACACCATCTTGGACAAATGAGTCATGATGACTCATGATGACTCACTCTTTGTGACCTGAAGTCTTCTAAAGCACAGACTTCTACTTCCCATATTCTTTCCTTTTGTTTAACCATACCCTTCTGTATATCTTCCGGCCATAAGGCCATTGATCTGGTCTTGTTGATATGACTATGATGTACAGCTATTCTCAAACATTCTCGCCCTGGGTAATCTCCAAGCCTATATTCCCAGTCTCAGGAGCTATAAAAGCAGGTCTTACTTATTGGAGGTGGGGGTGGTGGAGATCTCTACTTGTAGCCAGCCAACAGGTGTCTATAAATCTCCTTAATAAATACTTTCCCGTCAAGCTGGATTAGTTATACTTTTTCTTTGGTCTTGTGACTGCTTCAGCCTTTGGAGGTCAATCTGTACGTAACTGCCAGTTTTCCTATTACAATAGGCCACCATTATTTTGTGTTAATTATATATATTTTTATTTATGTGTGTTCTAATGTGTATTTTTATTTTGTGGGAACATATTTAATTTTGTCTTTGTTTTATTTGATTGTAGTTGACACACAATGTTACATTAGTTTCAGATGTACAACATAGTAATTCAACTTCTCTATACATTATGCTATACTCACCGCAAATCTATCTACTATCTTTCACCATACAACACTATTACAATATCATTGACTATATTCTCTATGCTGTACCTTTCATCCCTGTGACTTATTTATTCCATAACTGGAAACCTTTATCTCCCTCTCCCTTCATTTCTTATTTGTTATTATTTCTTACCTATTTTTTCCCCATAGAATACAACTCCATTGCTATATGTACATTTAATTCATTGCTTCTAATTGCTGAATAATACTTCATGGTACACACCCACTATGTTTTATCTATCCATTCTCCAATGATGGAAAGCCATATCATCTCCCAATCCCTACACTGAAAATAATATTCAATGAATGTACTTTTAAATATCCCTTTAGGGATTTTTTGTGTGTTATATACCCTGTAACAGTAGTGATATATTATAAATATGTCTATACTTAATTTGCCTAAGTATTGGCAGATTGATTACAAGAATAGCTGTTCTCTACACTCTAGCAAGCCAGTGGCACATCAGGCTCTCATTCTCAGTTTTCACCAACAATTAAATTTTTTACCTTCTAATTTTTACCAGTCTGATAGATATTAATTGTATCATTTTTATTTTAATTTGCATATCTGAATATTAATTCTTTTGAACATGTATTTGATTATTATTAAGAGTTTCCTTTTATAAATTGCCTATGTTTATCATTGCCTATTTTCCTCTTGAGTCTTTGTCCTCTTGTTAATTTGCAGAAAGAAGCCTTTGTACATTCTAGATATTAACCATGTTTCAGTTTTAAACATTGCAAGTATATTCTTAAATTTGTTATCTTTCTATTAATTTGTAATATGCCTTATTAAATAGAAATATTTTATCATAATATTCATATTTGGCATTATGTTTTTCTTTTGAAATTTCATATTTTAAATTTTATTTTAAGCTTTATTTTACTACGGTTAGAACACTTAATATGAGATCTGCTCTTTTAACAAATGATTAAGTGTATAATACAGCATTACTACCAGCATAACATTATACAGAAGATCTATAAACTCATTCATCTTGTTAACTGAAACTTTGTGCCTTTTGATTAGTAATTTTTTTTTCCTCTCTCCTCAATTTCTGGCAACCACCATTCCAGAATTTGATTCTATGAACTAATTTATGTACCTCATAAGTGGAATCATGCAGTTTTAGTCTTTCTGCAATTGGCTTATTTCACTGAATTTTTACTTAAGAAATCCTTCTTTATCCTAGATCACTAAGCTATTCTATATTTGTACACATGCACAGAATGTCCAAATAAGCCAAAGTTCAGTCCAATTAAACAGCCTCACAAGTAGGATAGACTTAATACACATTTTTAACATGGTGGAAATGACTGTTCCCACCACCTTTTTAACAGTTTCATTCCTGGAAGAACAAACATTTTAAGAATATTGACTGTGTGTAAAAAATAAATAAATGAATGAATAAATAAACAAATGTTTTAAAAAGATAGTTTATATTTTCTATTGCAATATACCAAAAATATTTACATTAAACATAAATCTTTTTCCAAGACTCCAAGAAGTTTCGTAAAGAAGTGATAAATGCTCAAAGCTTGAACTATTATAAACCTTACAGAATTTTAATTTGCTAAAATTTATGTTGGGACCCAATGTGTCTTCACAAACATATACTTTTATAGACATCTTATTTAAAGTTCCTGAAATGTTTCAGGTAGAAGCATTTATCTCCTCTCTCTGCCTGCCACCCAAGTACAGAACATTATCCACCTCTATAATTCTTCCAAATAAGAGATTGTGTAACCAGTTTTTGCACCAGTGTTTATGAAAGAACTGGGAAAATTTCTTGGACAGTCCATGTTTAATTTCTGCTTTTAAATGTGAGTACCTAAGTCTAAACAATAAAGCTACCAAACACAGCATGATGAAGCCAAGAGATTATTTTATGTACAAGGAAAAATTCTTTACACATAGTTTAGAGTATTTGATTTTCTCTGTATCAGGAGGAGTGGACCTTTTTTAATACATTCTTAGGCTCTTTTAATAAATATATTCCTGAGCAAATTTTGGATGAAATGGTCGTTCTTCTGAATTGCATTTTTACTGCTTCAATTTTCCCAAAATTTTCTTCTTTAAGGTAATTGACCATCTAGCAGAACATTAATAACAAAGAATTTCACATGTCACTCTCTTCATTGACTTGCAAATGTAATCATTCATGTTCTTTCTTGAGTGTAGAGCAATACAGTACCTGCATTAGAGACTGCAATTCTCATCAAGCAGTTGTGTGAAGAGCTAGTTCTTCCTCTAATTCATATCTACTGTTAAAGACTACTGTTGAAAAATACCCTATTTCATATGCAAGGTTAATCCTATCCTGCAACCAGAAAAAAAATAATCTATCTTCCTGAGGTATAAGTAATAGAAGTAAAGTCCATCAAAGAGTCAATAACAGAAAAAGAAGAAAATCTAAATCCAAGAGTCAAAGTATGAAGAATCAAATGACTTAAAACAAATACACATGAATTTAAAACAATGGAGAAAGGAAATAGAATTATTTCTATTTTTAAAAACAAAAAGGTTTAAACACTTTATGATTTTATATATTCCTCAGAGGACTACCTCCTTGACAGGATACATTAAGTTGGGAATGCCTCTGTGCATGTGCATGGTAATTTTGTGGTGCATTTTTCAACTTCTTTGACCATGACATATCTTAAAAATGAAATGGATCTATTAATAAAAGATTATGGTTAAAATTATAGGAAACAACCAAAATTTTTAGAAAACAAACAAATTTGGAGCATTTGACAAAAGTATTCTAATTGTAGACCAATTAAAACCCTTTTTCACTGCATAACAGAGAATCAGAGAAAGAGGAGATAAAATGATAAAAAGTTACATGTCCAGGACAGGTGATTTTATTATTGTTTCTTGTCGTGATTTTTTAGATAAAATCCAAGGCTATTCAACCATCACTTAAAACCATGGCTATCACTAACGAAACATGCTCTGCTGGCGAAATAGTTAAAACAAGATTATTTCAAAGGTGGCTCCAACTTTTGAGAAAGCTCTTGAGGAAAACAGAAAGGAATTGGAGAATTAAAGCACAAAAGCAAAGTCTATCAATACAGATTTATCAGTGGGTGTTTTTTGTTCCTAGACACTAAGGAAAAATTTCTTAGGTTCAAATTCAGTTTAAATGAATGACAATAGGGCGCCTGGATGGCTCAGTGGGATAAGCCTCTGCCTTCAGCTCAGGTCATAATCTCAGGGTCCTGGGATCAAGTCCCACATGGGGCTCTCTGCTCAGCTGGGAGCCTGCTTCCCCCTGCCCAAATCTCTCTCTGCCTACCTCTCTGCCTACTTGTGAACTTTCTCTGTCAAATCAATAAATAAAATATTTTTAAAAAAGTAAATGATGATAAAAGATTATTGAAAAAAATGAGGATGTTTCTGGTTTTGCACTGGTTTTATGAACTTCAGCTGTCATTTGTGCAGTTTGCCACCTCCAAACCTTCAAACGATGTCTTAAATTTTAATTTATGAGATGCTGAAATTAGGATTTGGTTGCAGGATTTATCCGAAGGATATTTAAGTTTCTGATTTCAAATACTCTTCGTTTTTTGTAAGATTTTATTTATTTATTTATTTGACAGAGAGAGCACAAGCAGGGAGAAGGGCAGATGGAGAGTGAGAAGCAGGCTCCATGCTGAGCAGGGAGCACTTACATGGGGCTCTATCCTAGGACCCTGGGATCATGACCTGAGCTGAATGCAGACTTAACCAACTGAGCCACCCAGATACCCCATCCACGACTCTTTAGAAAACTCACCTGAAAGAGACAGAGAAACAGTAGTCACATAATTATATGCATATTTTTTACATAATAGTTCCATGGTTGGAGTTTTGCTGTGAAAATTTCTCATCTCTAAATGCGTGCTGATATTTATATTATCTCCTTTTATGGCTTGTTTTCTGAATCAGTAAGTGTTAAAATTATGGTTTACTTAAGTGTAGCACTGCAGGAAATAATAACATCACTTTTATTTTATTATTTTTTAAGATTTTATTTATTTATTTGACTTAGAGAGAGACAGAGATCACAAGTACTCAGGGAAGCAGGCAGAGGGGAGGGGGAAGCAGTGTCCCTGCTGAGCACAGATCCGGATGCGGGGCTCCATCTCAGGACCCTGGGATCATGACCTGAGCTGAAGGCAGAGGCTTAACCCACTGAGCCATCCAGGCGCCCCAAAACAGCACTTTCAGTATTTAAAATATACATTTTAATAAAAAGTCTTAGCACGGTTGAAATTTTTGAATTAGGCAGCCAGTGCTCCTGATGCTAAATTTACTTTCTTGAAAGGTTAAGAACATTTAGAATTGCCAACAGTTGTTCAGGACACAAAGATACCATAATTCTCTTCTAAAGTGTGGCTTAGTCCTTTGAAAAAAGCATATATTCTCAAAGTGCAGTGCTTAGTCTACTGATGAAATTTATATTCTGGTGAGAGCAGAGCTAGTAAGCTTTTCAATTCTTTTTACTGTGCTAAAAGTAGAGAAAATGTTACCAAAAGAAAGAATAAACAAAACAGCCTCATGTTCAAGGTACAGATCAGCAAGGTCGAGGCAAAGCCTGTCATATAAATAATCTGGTTCCCTGTCCAGGCAAGGCCTCAGGGCTGCAGACTGAGATACGGTTCAATTCAAGGATCTGCTTGGAGTACTTGCACGTACTTGAAGGAATGTGACCCTGGTGGAAATGGCTCACATTAGCCAAATTCTCAGGAGACTGACATGTTGACAAAATGACAAATCATTAATGTATAAAGAAAAATGTAAAATGACAAATCATTAATGTATAAAGAGGAGTATGACGCCCAAGCAGAGTGTCTCATTCATTTCCCTTATTCAGGACAGATACTCCCATGACAAAATCTTCATGAAAAGCACAAAGAAGTTATAGTTTAGTAATGGTAGCAATTAGCACTTGAAGCCAGAGGTGTCTATGTCCTCTGAGTAGGGCTGTCCTCATGGACAAGGCTGCAGATGCAACTAAACATCTTTACTCTTTGAATTTTATCTTCTTAAAGATACTCTTCTCACTCTTCCCTTTCTGTTTATACAGTCTTATTTTAGACAGGGCATATTATAATAAATTGAGAGGAGCCAAATTTATTTAATTAAAATCTTACAGAAAATCTCAATGTAGGGACCCCACACTCAGCAGGGAGTCTGCTTGAGGTTCTCTCTCTGCCTCTCCCTCCTCACCTCCCTCCTGCATTCTCTCTCTCTCTAAAATAAATAAATACATGTTGAAAAAATTAATTTTCACCTGAATTAGTATTCTCAAAATATGACCCAAAAAAGCATTTCACTTAACCTTTTATGAACTATACAAGGCCAAGGGAAGCTAGGGGCAAGAGAAACTCATATCCCAGGTACCAGGATATTTACCCTGCTTCAGATGCAAGAGCCACACAGGTTTTTACATACATACTTCTATTTACACTTTTTAGGTTTTTATTTGAAGAAAGACATCATGGCTAAAAACATCAAATCAAAGATTTAAAAAAAAAAAATAAGTGAATTCCATTAACCTATATAGTATGATGAACCTTAACGGAGATTTCATAGCATGGTGAATAAGACTATAGTCCCTGAGGGTTCCTGGGTGACTCAATGCATTAAGCCTCTGCCTTTGGCTCAGGTCATGATCTCAGGGTCCTGGGATTGAGCCCCACATTGGGATCTCTGCTCTGTGGGGAGCCTGCTTCCCCCCTTCCCCCTCTCTCTCTGCCTGCCTCTCTCCCTACTTGTGATTTATCTCTGTCAAATAAATAAATAAAATCTTTTTTAGGGACGCCTGGGTGGCGCAGTTGGTTGGACGACTGCCTTCGGCTCAGGGCGTGATCCTGGAGTCCCGGGATCGAGTCCCACATCAGGCTCCCAGCTCCATGGGGAGTCTGCTTCGCTCTCTGACCTTCTCCTCGCTCATGCTCTCTCTCACTGTCTCTCTCAAATAAATAAATAAAATCTTTAAAAAAAAAAAATCTTTTTTAAAAAAAATTAAAAAAAAAAGACTATAGCCCCTGATGATAGACTGCTTAGGTTTATAAAAACTGGTTTGATATATGGTAGATTCTTTTGCTTGGTTAGCTATTAATTTATCCAGAGAAATGGTAAACAACGTTTATTTTTAAGTTTGCATATACCAAAATAAAGAACATACAAGCATGTCGTTTACTAAAATGTAAATTAGGTATCAGAAGAAATTTTGAAAAATAACTAATTCCCAAATTAAGAGAAGACATCAAACTTAAACTAAAAAAATAACAAGATCGCATAAAGTCTTAATTGACATTACCAAATAGAAGTAATTTTCAGGTAACAAAGAAGGAAAGTAGAAGAGTTTTTTAAAGAAGGTAATTAACATTTCAACTGCTCCTGATTCAGGACTCTGAAGATGTGTTTTGTCTTGCGTGATTTTATATTTTTGTTTTTGTGTTGCACTATCAAAAAGTTTTTGGTAATTATGCTACTAGAGATAAATTACTTTTTTTAATTCTTGTTTTATGTTCTGTGACCAACTGATAGCTTCTTATTAAAGAAAAATAGTTGGAGTTGATTCTACTTCTTCAGAAATAGAATCTTTAAAATTTATTTTTGCCCTGTAAATTCAAGATAAGTTCTAGTTCAAAATCTGAAGATTTAATAACAACTTCTTACAACCTTCACAGTTTAAAAAATTTACAAGATGTTTTTAAAATGCATTCCAGTATAATCTATAAATATTCAATATATTTGAGAGGAATGACAACAACATGCTGGACTGAGAAGATATCCCTAGATTTCTAGTTTCTGTTTAGTGTATAGAAAGCTAGAAAGAGCTTTGCTTCTACCAATCACCAAGAAAAAAACCATAATCCATAAAAGCCATACTTTTCTAGAGCTGATTCAAAAGCTAATGTCACTGAGCCTGATAAAGACACACTAAAAGAACCCTAGCAAACAATACACTTAGTGGTGGAAGACTGAATGTTTTCCCCTGATCCTAATTAGAAGTCAAGTATATTCACTACCATCACTCTCCTTTAATATTTTTACTGAAGTTTTAACCAGTGCAATAAAACAAGAGATCAAAGGATCTCTGAGAAATATCCACACTATGCATTCATCTTGGGTTGGAACTCTAAGGGGAAGGTAGAAAATAAACATTACAGAAAGGTCTAAAGGATTCCAGAGTGGAAGGATTAGTTGCTTGATTTTCTACAGGGTAGCCATAGAAATTACGAATCTTGAAAGAAACCTGAGTTCCATATGCCATGTGAGGAGTAGAGCCATAGTGGATGAGAACTGTGTCTAGACGTGTTACTTGTGGGCAGTCTCAGATGACCAGCCAAAGCATTAAGTGTTAAGGAATCAAACAAGGTGAGGTACCTCAGAGCTGAGGCCAGGGAGGAAAGAGGCACATGGGGTTATCAATATTGCTGAACTCTTGAGTATTCCAATTCTCCCTTTAGGTTTAGTGTGAGATTGTAATTCCTCTCTACTTGTACCCAGATGGGGCCAAGAGACTACTTCTGGCCAATGAGTTGTGAGAGAAAAGGATATGTTGATGTGTAGAATGACCACTTAGATGCCAGTGTGAGGCTCTCCAGAATACCTGTTTTCCCTCTCTCATGGCTAACAGCAACATTTCAATAGTGACTTCTCTGTTATCTTGTGTAGCAGAGAAAGGATAATGATAATGTTAGGCAGAATTCCAGGGTCACCCTTAATGTATAAGTAGTGTAAGTATATATAAATATATATTAAAATATATTTAAGTAGTCTAAGCAGAAATGAAACAATTGAGATGGTTAGGTTGTGTGTTACTCCTAGTATCCTGGGTAATCTTGACATAGATAGCAACAAAGGCATTAATTTCAGGACAACACATACCCCTAAACATATAATTCACACCTGGGATGTAATAATAGAGAAATGATTCCCAAACTCTGAGTTTAAATGATAGGAGACTACATTGTTTGGCAGGATATCACTAAAGTTCTTAGGCTTTAGAAATCAAGTACATGTTTATTTATGAACCTATATTAATTAAAAAATAATATAATTAACTAAAAGTACCAATTCTGTAATCTCAGAAATGATAATGAGTATGTATATGTCCTTAGGTCTTACAAAAAACTGGTTTTAGACAATTCTGAAACTAATATTAGTTGTGTTATTCTTATCACTCTGTGATACTTACTGTGACTCTTATACCATAGTATCTGAAATCAAGTTCACCACATGCTAACGTTCTTGATAATGAGATTTATTTTTTAATGTTTATTTATTCACTTGGGGAGGGGAGGGAGAAGGGCAGAGGGATGGGGAGAGAGAATCCCAAGCCAGCTCCATGCTGACTGTAGAGCTCATTGTGGGGCTCAATCTCACAACCCTGAGATCATGACCTGTGTGGAAACCAAGAGTCAAACTTAACCAGCTGCACCAACCCAGGCCCCCGAATAGTGAGATTTAAAATGATGCTTTGTTCTTTCCATTTTTGTCTTTTCCATTTTGTTCTTTCCATTTTGTCATATGCATTTATTTTTACCTTCAAAATAAGCGTTTATCATTAGTATAAAAACTCTATCATTATAATTTTTAAATGCCACTCATAATCCAATATGAAGAGTGTTTTTCTCTAATAGAAGGTTGAATGTCCTTATCCAAAATCCATAATCAGAAAGGTCAAGCAAAATTAGTAATTGCAATTGTATTTACAAGATGTTAAACAATTACTCACAAGTAAGCTAATTTTAGCATCTTTGTACTATGTTGAAATTAATGTCTTTCTTAAATGCATCATGTAGATTGTTGTTTGTCAGCTGACTGTGCAATTGAACACTTTAATCGCGTCTTATTCGTGGTTGAAGGAAGACATGGAAATGAGATTTTGAGAAGTCTAAATTTAGTTTAGAGACACTAAGTTTTATCTGTTTAACATTAAAATTTTTCTATTAAATCATCATATCCCTCTGTACCAAAAACAAGGAGTTTACGTTAATGGATTGAATAGGGTCAAATTAAAACTGACCTATTATTTTCAAAATTGCTAAGAAACTAGATCTGAATTGTTCTTGCCACAAAAAGAGACATGATAATTGCATGAGGTGTTAGCTAATCATGCTATGGTGGTTATGACATTGGAAGACATAAATGTATTAAATCTCAAGTTGCACACTTTAAATTTACACAATACTATATGTCAATTATATTTCATTTAGAAAAACACAAGAAAGGCAACACACACACAGTTCATCTAGAATGCTGTTCAGTTATTGCTTCTAAATAATTTCAATGTTTATTGCCTTGTGCCAGAATAAAGCCTCATGCCCATTAAATCATTATTATTTATTTACCCCACCCCCTTGTCCCTGAAACCACCTATCTGCTTTCTGTCTCTGTATTTTACCTATTCTGGATGTTTTATATAAATGGAATCTTAAAATATGTGAATTTTTGTGTCTTGCTTCTTTGACTTAACATAATGTTTTCTAAGTTCATCAATGTTTTAGCATGAAGCGTATTTATTCATTTTATGACTGAATAATATTCCATTCTCTGTACATCTATTCATTGATACATGGATTGTTTCCACATTGACACTTTGGCTTGTGGATAGTGTTGCTGTAAGCATCAATGAACAAACATTTCTTTGAGCCCCTGTTTTCAGTATTTTGGGTTGTATTGCTAGGAGTAGATTTGCTGGAATCATATGGTAATTCTATGTTTAACTTTTTGAGGAATCACCAAACTATTTTTGATAGCAATAGAATCATTTTTCATTCTCACTAGCAAAGCACAGGGATTCCTGTTTTCCTGCATACTTGCCGAGACCTGTTATTTTCCATTCTTTTGATTATAGCCATCTTAGTGGGTGTTTCACCTGAAAGTTTTACTTTACAATCTCAAATTCTACTCTTATTTTATAAATTTCATCTTCTCCTGAGAGCAAAAAGTAGACACTATGCAAAATCATATTACCTATGGTAGTTTTCTTCAAAGTATTTTCTTCTTAGGGTTGTTTAGAATCTTCTTTAAAGTTATTGTTTCCATAGATACATTAAGAGCTTTCCAATCACTCTTTTATACTAAAACATAGCATCCACTGGCAGGAAAAAAAAAAATCCTGCTTTGTGGACAACTATTGTAATTTTTTTTTTTGAGATATAGTTAATTCCAGAGTTAGCCAATGCAAATTATTTATTCAGGAAATTAATAGACTAAGGAAACTTGGGAGAGAATATTTGCTATAGGCTGCCCTAAAAGGGCAGTTCATACATATATAACCTAGTCACTGTGGTGAAGCTGACATTCCAAGAATTATCTTCATATTTCAATATTTTTTTTTCCTTCTGGCCAGCCCACTCTAAGGATATACAATGACATCGGTATTCACTGCTGGATGCCATATTAGGCATGTGGGAGACTCAGTAAGGCTGCCTGGTTTCTGCATTTACAGTTGCTCTTGTACTCTTTGCGTAATTAGTTATGAATGCTTTAGATCTGCAGCAGTAGGATGCAACCCATATACCTCTGTCCATTCTTTGATCATTCTTTGCATTCTTTTTGTTGTTGTTGTTGTTTAAATTCCAGTATTGTTAACATGCAGTGTTATATTAGTTTCAGGTGTGTGATACAGTGATTCAACACTTCCATACTTAACTCAGTACACATCATAAGTATACTCTTAATTTCCTTCACCTGTTTTATTCAATACCCTCCCCTTCTACTTCCCCTCTGATAACCATTTGTTCTCTGTGGTTAAGAGTCTGTTTTTTTGGTTTGTCTTTTTTTTGTGTTATTGTTCATCTGTTCTGTTTCTTAAATTCCACATATGAGTGAAATCATATGGTATTTGTCTCTTTCTGACTTATTTTCCTTAGCACTATACCCTTTGGATTAATCCATGTTGTTGCAAATAGCAAGATTTCATTCTTTTTTATGGCTGAGTGATATTCTACTATACATTTATCCCACTCTTTATCCATTCTTCTTTATATGAACACTTGTATTGCTCCCATTACTTGGTTATTGTAAATAATGCTAAATAAATGTAAGATTTTATATATATATTCTACATATATATGTACATATCTACATATATAACAAATCCATATATATATATATATATATTTCTTTTTAAATTAGTGTTTTCATTTTCTTTGGGTAAATACTCAGTAATAGGATTACTGGCTCATATGGTAATTCTATTTTTAATTTTTTGAGGAAACTCTATACTGTTTTCCACAGTGGCTGTATCAGTTTGTGTTTCCACTAACAGAGCACCAATTGTTCCTTTTCTCCTCAGACACACTAACATTTGTTGTTTCCTATGTTTCTATTTTAGTCTTTTGGAGAGGTGTGAGTTGAGCACCTTGTCTTCTATCTGGTGACAATCTGTATGTCTTCTTTGGATAAAGGTCTGTTCTTGTCTTCTGCCCATTTTTTAGTTGGGTTATTTGGTTTGGGGTTGTTGAGTTTGTAAACTTTTTTATATATTTTGAATACTAACAGTTTATCAGAGATGTTTTAAGACTACCAAACATATGACTCTTCAAGTCTTTGTATGTGAATTGAGAAAGCATAATGTATGTGCAGGATTTAGTAAAATACCTAGTACATTATACATATTAAAATAATATTAGTAATGATACTAATGCTTATAATCACTAAAGTGCCACAAAATATATAGCCTATAGTTAATATTATCTATATTCCAAATTTAAAACATAACACATGGATTATCACCATATATAGCTTTAACAATTAATACAGTACAAAATTATATTCATACGTGTGTGTGTGTCTGTGTGTTTTGCCTGCCATGACAGTGATAGAAGGTGCAGAGCATTAAATGGCCTTTAGTTTCCAGATTCCCCTGTTAATCACAACTTGTTTTCCCAAAATCAGATCTATATAGCTTAGAGCTAAGAAAGTTCTTGAAAAGCTGACAGGTGAGAGGACTTTCAGGGTTTGCAGTTTTATAGTTTTACAAAATGCATTTCATTGATCTATTGGGAAAAGCTGCAGCAGGACAGTGATGAGAGTGGTTGGAATCCATTTAGAAAGGCTCTATGCATGTCAGGCACAAGAGCACTAGATAGGTAATCAGGAGGCTCTGGAATGAATCCCAGATCTGTCACTTTATAAATCCAAATTTTGGCAATTATCCGCATCTTAAGCTCCAACTTTCTCCCTTCGACTTAAGAAGGAAAAATGCTTCCTTTTGATATTGTTGAACAAAAAGCAAATTTAAAATATGAAACATTTATAAAGAGACATATTTTTGGTAGTCAACAAATGTTGACTCCATTTTTTAATGTTTAAATAGGTCAAGAGGACCCTGATTTTGTAGCTGGGTTTCCTGTTTTACTTCAGTTTGTTAGAAACAATACCTCTGATAAATCATGCTTCTTTAAAGATCAATGCCAGTTATTTATAGTTACATAAAACACCCTTTAAAAAACATTGATTTCCCCCTGCTTTCTCTAGTATTAACCAGTAATTTAGATAGAGGTTTTTGATTATTGACTCAAGCTCCTTACTCATTATTGTAAGGTTGGTTGGTTTAGATTTATTTTTTCATGATTCAGTCTTGGTAGGTTGTAAAATGATAAAATACTTAGGTATAAACTTAACTAAAGAAGTAGAGATTTGCATACCAAACACTTCAAAATACTTATGAAAAAATTAAATATACAAATATATTCAAATTCATGGATTTGGAAGATTTAATATTGTTAAAATGTCCCCACTACTCAAAGGAAACTACAGATTCAATGCTATTTCCAACAAAATCCCAATGGGTACTTTTTTTTTTTTCAATACAGAAAAAGAACCCTAAAATTTATGTGGAACCCCAGAAGATCCAGGATAGCTAAAGTAATCTTAAGAACAAAGCTAGAGGCTAGATTTCCTGACTAAAAACTATATCACAAAGTTATAATAATTAAAAAAAAATATATGGTACTGACAAAAATACAGACATAAAGACCACAGGAATAGAACAGAGAGCCTAGAAATAAACTCACAGGTATATGGTCAACTCATCTTTGACAAGAGTGTCAATAACACACAGTGAACAAAGAACAATTTCTTCAGCAAATGGTGAAGGATTCAAGGATATTTACATGCAAAAGAATAAAGTTGGATCCTTAACTTACATTATACAAAAAATCTACTCAAATTTGATTACAGATTAAAATGTAAGACCTGAAACTCTAAAACTTCTAGAAGAAATTAGCAGGAAATTTCTTGACACTGACCATGGCAATGATTTCTTGTATATGACCTCAAAGGCACAGGCAATAATAGTAAAAATAGACAAGTAGAACTACTTTAAACTGAAAACTTTTGCATAATAAATGAAATAAGCAACAGAGTAAAATGGTAACCTACACAATGGGAGAAAATGTTTGCAAATCATTTATCTGATATGAGCTTAATACTTATATAAGAAACTCCTACATTGCAATAGCCAATAAAATAAAATAAAATAAATAAATAAATCTGAAAAACCTAATAAAATATGGGCAAAAGACATGGATAGATATTTTTCAAAAAGAGACATACAAATGTCTGCCATATATATGACAAGATACTCAATATCACTCAAGGAAATGAACCATCAAAGCCACAATGAAATATTATCACACACCTGTTAGAATGGCTATTATCAAAAAACAAAATATAATAAATGTTAATGATGATGTAGAGAAATATGAATACTTGTACATTGTTAGAATGTAAAGTGGTGCAGTTATGAAAATAGTGTAGAGTTTCTTAAAAAAATTAAAGATAAAGCTGCCATATGACCCAGGAATCCCACTTCTAGGTATTTACCCCAAATAATCAAAATCAAGATCTCAAAATGGTATCTGCATGCCCTTATTCTTTGCAGCATTGTTCACAACAACCGAGAAGTGGAAACAACCTAAACATACATCAACAGGTGAAAGAATAAAGAAAATGTATTTTTTTTATATATATATATATATATATATATATATATGTTTTCTATATATATATAATGTATTCTATATATATGTATACATACACATATACACACATGTATATACATATATGTATATACATACATACGTACATACTTTTTTTTTAAGGAAAATTCTATCATTTAGGAAACATGGATGAATTTGAAGGACATTATGGTTAAACGAAACAAGCCTATCTCAGAAAGACAAATACTGCATGATTTCAGTTTTATGAGCTATCCTACTATAGTCACATTCATAGAATTAGAGAATAGAATGGTGGTTACCAGAGATTGGGGCAGGAGGAGATGGAGAGTTGTGCTCAGGGGTATAAAGTTTCACCTATGCAGTATGAATAAGTTCTAGAGATCTGCTGTACAACATGTACCTATAGCTAAAAGCACAGCATTGTGCACTTAAAAATTTAAGAGATTGCGGGGCGCCTGGGTGGCTCAATGTGTTAAGTCTCTGCCTTTGGCTCAGGTCCTGATCCCAGAGTCTGGGATCCAGCACCGTTTCTGGTTCCCTGCTCAGTGGAGAGCCTGCTTCTCCCTCTCCCACTTGCCCTGCTTGTGCTCGCACCTTCTCTCGATTTCTGTCCGTCAAATAAATAAATAAAATCTTAAAGAAAAAATTTTAAGAGATTAGATCTCCTGTTAAGTGCTCTTATCTCAAACACACACACACAAGGGACACAAGGAAATCTTTAGAAATAGATAGATAGAGGTGATAAATATGTTTCTTACCTTGATCATGGTGATGACTTCTTGGATTTATGTAAATGTCCAAATTCATCAAATTGCATTTTTTAAACATGTGCCGATTTTTTGCATATCAATTATGCCTCAATAGAAGTATTTTAAAAACCTGAACAAATGGAACTTTGCTGACCAGATAAAATCACAAATTTAAATCCTTCCAATTTTGTAAATACTCACAGAAAACAAGGTAAAACCAATTCACTTGCAGTGAAACAGACATGTTCTTGGCTGTTATACTTTAAGGAAAGAAATGGAAAATTTCCACAGCATAAACAGTGGTTTACAGTTTTATGTTTGTAATAGTGCTTTTATCTTTTATACTTTAGGTTGCAAGCAAGGAACTATGAAAATGTTAATTTGTGTGAGAAAAGAAATCATATCATGCCAAGGGATGATTATTTTAAGAAATAGGGATATCATTACTGTAGTTTACATTCTAAACATCAAATAGTATTAGAGATCTATGAATCTTTAAGGATCTTGAAGCCAAATCTCACTCGAAAGCATCATTTTTAAACAAACGTTGAGGCCCATGAAGTTGTTTTTACAATTTCAACAATTACTTAAAAGCAAATTTTGACCACAAATCCATTTTTTCAGGTTCTATTTCCA
Source organism: Neogale vison (assembly GCF_020171115.1). Taxonomy (NCBI): domain Eukaryota; kingdom Metazoa; phylum Chordata; class Mammalia; order Carnivora; family Mustelidae; genus Neogale; species Neogale vison. Next base: position 23,238,225 of record NC_058100.1, read on the forward strand.
GTCCCACAGATTGTATTATCAGCTACCAGAACATACTGAATCCAATAATATGGTATTTTTTAATACTAAAAGGAATATCCTTTTACCAAACAAATAGTATGTAATACACTGATACCTGTTCCTTTGACAAAAAATACCTCTGTTCAAAAACCAATTTATAATAGAAACATATACAATATCTATTGTTTGAAGTATTATTATTTATTTAAATTATTATTTAAAGTATAAACATTAAAAAAGTATAAGTGTTTCCTCATTATTCTGATGTTATTTCTTAGATTTCTGCAACACAAAATATAGCAAAGCATTCAATGGATGAACAACATGAAAGCACATGAGAATAGATGTTCATTAGTTTGAATTTTGATTCTATGCCTAAATTTTAATAAGAGCACATTACTGAAATAGCCAAATGCTAGATTAATTATTCAGAATAACAGAATTCCAAATTGTCCCTAAAATAAATCAATCCACTTATGCAAAGGTAAAGTTCTTGAGATAAGCTTTATATGCTGTTTCTTTGAAAAAAGTGAAGAAATAAAGAAGTCTCTTTCCCACAGTAATATGTGATCTACTTGAGAAGATAAATTTATATATATGTAAAACACCTTGAAGTGGATAAAAAGCACTCCAATGAATATACAAAGCACTCCAAGTGTTAGTTAGCATTAAGGAAATAGTGGCCTTTGTTACTATAAAATATACATACTGAAACTGAATAATAACTGCGGTTTTAATTTCATGATCAAAATCATTTAATTCTATCATAGATATTTCTATTGAAAACCATTCAGTGTTTTATATTAACAATTAAATTGCCTTAATGTTGTTCAATTTACTCAGAACATCTGAAATATCACATTTTAACAAGTATTGAGTTGAGGTAGAGTGCATGGTACATTTCTTTTTTTTTTTTTTTTAAGACTTTATTTATTTATTCAACAGAGATCACAAAGTAGGCAGAGAGGTAGGCAGAGATAGATTTGAGGGGGGGAAGCAGGCTCCCCACCAAGCAGAGAACCCGATGCAGGGCTTGATCACAGGACCCCGAGACCATGACCTGAGCCAAAGGCAGAGGCTTTAACCCACTGAGCCACCCAGGCACCCCGCATGGTACATTTCTTATTCTCTTTTGATTTTAGCAGAGATAACCAGAATGCATAATGGTTGATTAAAAGCTCAGTACCATTTCAGGTATGAAACTACATATCCAAACTGATGGTGTTTAGGCCACTATTTTGTTCTAGAATAACATCCAACAGCATAAAACTATACCTTGTCCATGACAGTCAAATAGGGAAAACACACACACATTCTATGCACACACAGTACCCCACAAAATAATCTAACCCACCATCTTGATTGTCATCTGCTAAATATATACAGGAGGTTCGTTAGGGTATGCACTTAGGGGAGGAATTGCTAACTCACAGTCAGTATATTTGAAATTTTAAATATAATCACAAATTGTTTTGCAAGATTGTTATCTGATATGTATTATATCCATAATATATATTCCATAAGCAGTGTATGTATTTATGTTACTCCACAACCTATCAAAATTTGGCATTGTCTAAAAAAGTGTAAAATGCTATCACATTTTGGTGTTAATTTATAGATCTTTGATTATTCATCCTCAGTTTAACAGGAAAAATAGTCAACACCATTTACTAATTAGATCCAACAAACATCTTAAATTATCCTTAAAAATATTTTTAAATGATTGTACAAATATTTTTCTAACAAACAACTTTATTAGAATTTTTAATAGAAATTTAAAGGAAAACCAACTTTTTTTTTTTTTAAAGATTTTATTTATTTATTTGACAGAGAGATCACAAGCAGGCAGAGAGGCAGGCAGAGAGAGGGGAAAGCAGGCTCCCTGCTGAGCAGAAAGCCCGATGTGGGGCTTGATCCCAGACCCTGAGATCATGACCTGAGCCGAAGGCAGAGGCTTAAACCACTGAGCCACCCAGGTGCCCCAGGAAAACCAACTTTTTGTTTCATGTTTTCCTGATTTTGAAGGCCAGCTTCATACAAATGTAACTAACTGCTATGAATGATTAATCCAATTATTTTTTAAATTTCTACACCATCTATTTCTTTTCAGTAACATTTTTTTACACTCCTGCACTCAACAGTTGTCTACTTACAAACTGCTTCAAGTAAGTCATAATCATAAAAAGTAAAAGTATGTCATATCTTCAGCAAAATGGGATGATCTAAGTTCTTTTTAGAAAAGTTATGGGGCACCTGGGTGGCTCAGGGTTAAAGCCTCTGCCTTCAGCTCAGGTCATGATTCCAGGGTCCTGGGATCCAGCCCCGCATCGGGCTCTCTGCTCCATGGAAAGCCTGCTTCCTCCTCTCTCTCTCTGCCTGCCTCTCCGCCTACTTGTGATATCCCTCTCTGTCAAATAAATAATTAAATCTTTAAAAAAAAAAAAAAAGTTATGTGGTATAGTCCTTGTTGTTTAATGACTCACTGTATGAGGCACCTTATCTCCCTTTATCTTTATAAATACTTGTTTACTGGTTCATTCTTGTTTATTTTAATAAAATCCAATTCGGGGGTGCCTGGGTGGCTCAGTTGGTTAAGTGTCTGCCTTTGGCTGAGGTCATGATCTCAGGGTCCCGGAATCAAGTCCCTCATCGGGCTTCCTGCTCACTGGGTAGTCTTCTCCCTCTCCCTCAGCCTGCTGCTCCCTATGCTTGCACTCTCTCTCTCTCTCTGTCTAATAAATAAACAAAAATCTTAAAAAAAAAAAAAATCCAATTAAGTTATCATCAACCAAAGACTATAGATCTTGTTTACAAAATCAAATTCACTATCATCATTAGCATCTAGATTGCTTCTCTGGGTCTCTTTTCATTCATCTTCTGATTCATTCCTTAATTTTAAAACTTCTATTAATTTCTTATTATTGTCAATATGGGATGAAAATAAAGAAAAAAATAAAAATTCTGAAGAGTGTCCCATGAAAGTTAACATAAAACAAACAACTGAAAAACTACAAACATAAGCTCTCCATTTTTCTGTCAAGATGATGTAAGACAGTGAGCAAAACAATAAGAAAAATGAAAGATGATGTAATACCAGTGATCATTTTCACTTCTATACTATCTGCTTGGTGTTTCCATCATTCTTTCATCTGCTGTTTTTAAAAGTCTCTAACAGCATAAGTTGGGAAAAATGATAAGTAATGAAATAATTCCTAGGTTGATGAAAATACTGAATGTTTCTAGATACTGAAAAATGAAATCTGAGTCTATAGACCAATTTCAGGAAGACTAATATTTTTATTATAGTGAATTTCCCTGATGATAGTTTGTCTCTGATTGGTTATGTTTCTTAATGCTGTTCAATGAAGTTTTATAAACTTGTCTATAAAGGTCTAGCATATCTGATATTGCATTCATCATTAGTCAAATTAATTTGCTATATTTGCATTATAATTGTGTCAATTATAATTGATGTCTCTTTACAAAACCATGTTTTAAAGTATTTGTGAAATAAGTTAAGCAGAGAGAGTCAATTATCATATGATTTCACTTACTAGTGGAGCATAAGGAATAACATGGAGGACATTGGGAGATGGAGAGGAGAAGGGTTTGGGAGAAGTCGGAGGGGGAGACAAACCATGAGAGACGGTGGATTCTGAGAAACAAACTGAGGGTTTTGGAGGGGAGTAGGTGGGGAACTGAGTAAGCCTGGTGGTGTGTATTAAAGAGGGCATGTATTGCATGGAGCACTGGGTGTGGTGCATAAACAATGAATTCTGGAACACCAAAAAAAAAATTAATTAAATTAAATTAAATTTGTGGTCACTGTATAAATATTTATTTTTTTTAAATTCCTCTTAATACAAATATACCTAATTAAGCCCTTCTACTTTTTCTAAGCATCCTTATGTGTATTCTATTGGTTTTCATATCTCCAATATATTTGGTTTTTATACTTTCAATCTTTATATTTCCAATACAATATTATGCAATAGCTAAAGGAAAGCTATTAGTGATTCAACATTACCAGCAGAACATTGACTGGAGCTTTATGGTAGATAAGGAAATTCATACTCTTCCTAGTTGTTTAATAGCTTCTATCATTAAAAGGTTTGTATTTCCTTAAATTGCTCTTTCTATAACCACTTGAGTTGATCATACTGTCTTTACACCTAGTTTTATTTATGTATTTTATTTATATATATATATATATATATTTGGATTTAGTTTTCCAGTAGGATCATTTTAAAGCTTTCCCATTCTTCCACATTTGAGTCTCTGACAGAACACCGAGTGATGGTGGCTGACTTCCTCGTTACAGCAAGCCCTGAATAAATAACCTTTGCTTGTTCTCATTTGGTGGGTCTTTTTTTTTTTTTTTTTTTTTTTTTTAAGATTTTATTTGTCAGAGAGAGAGAAAGATCAAGAGAGAGCACAAGTAGGTGGAACAGCAGGGGGAAGAAGAAGCAGGCTCCCCTCTGAGCAAGGAACCTGATGTAGGACTTGATCCCAGGACCCTGGGATCATGACCTGAGTCAAAGGCAGCTACTTAACTGACTGAGCCACTCAGATGTCCCTCATTTGATTGGTCTTCATCTGTTTCCACAAACTACACATTTCCTTTTAAAAATGACTTTCATCGAACCTCACATTTTGATAGGAAGTGTCCTCATTAAAATTCAGCTTTAATTTCATTATCTTTGTTATGATTTCTTCTTTCATACCTGGGTTTTGGATATAGGTGTATCTTAAATTCCCACATTTGTAGATATTTTTAGTCTAGTTGGTTTGTGATATTTATTTCTATTTAAGGCTTCTCATAAATAGTTGGGGAAATATAATTAAAAACAAAATTTTCTCCCAACCCAGGAAATCTCTTTACAAAGGTAGAAGAGAAAAAAAAAATTAGTGTTATTAGTGAATAAGCATTATGGCAATCATGATATGCATCATAGAAACTCATTAAAAGAATGCAAAGACAGAAAGCAATCTGACCCTTTCACAAGCCAAGCAGACATAACTCATTACATATATGTTTTCAAAATAAATAACTAGTCCCCAGGTAAGAGAACTTGACAGCACTAGTTGTCACACATGGTTCATCCTAGACTTATCTGGTAACTGGGGAGACTACTGTATTTGTTAATGAACTTTATCCAGAGGAAAAATAACCCTCTCATATCTTTATGACAGGAGGTAGTTTGGAATAGGTCTAAGTTAGATTCTTACCCTCCCATAGACATGGAGAGATAGAGTCACCTTTTCCTGGATAATTACATCTCAGATTCCGGTTCCTTGAGAATGACCTTCTTAATTCTTTTTTTTTTTTTTTTTTTAAGATTTATTTATTTATTTATTTGACAGACACAGATCACAAGTAGACAGAGAGGCAGGCAGAGAGAAAGGAAGAAGCAGGCTCCCTACTGAGCAGAGAGCCTGATGTGGGGCTCCATCCCAGGACCCTGGGATCATGACCTTAGCCGAAAGCAGAGGCTTTAACCCACTGAGCCACCCAGGCACCCTACCTTCTTAACTCTTAAAGCGGAAAAAAGGCTTATTTAGCTTTAGACTTTACATACACAATTATAACTTTTTAAAAAAATTAATGTTCTAAGAGCAAGGAAGGGGGTCGTCTCTTCATTTATTTTCAAAAAGGAGAATTATGTCTCTTCTTTTTATCTTGTATTTGCCCTTAACAATATCAACAATTGAGAGGAGTTTATAGAAACCTCTTATAATATTGTTGCAATTTTCCGTTTATTTTTTCATGATAAAGTCTATTTATATATCTTTTATTTGCGATTTTTCTCTTATGTTCACATCATCTTGGGTTGTTATATCTTACTGGTGAGTTAAATATTTTATAAAATGGGTAGTAATAATCTTTGTCACTAAGAAGGCATTGTTTTTGAAAGCTTATTTTTTATATATTTCTATTCCAACTTCTTTTATATTATAATTGACAATCTTTATATTTTTCCAACATTATAACTTCAAATCCTTCATGTTTATATGTGTTGGAGTATATCTTGAAAAAATATATGTAGCTGATTTTTTTTTAAATGTAGAGATTTTAATACTATAATTTGGGATGACTAATACAACTGGACTCGGATTTGTTTCTATTTCTGCCTTCCATGTGTTCTATCTTTGAAATCTTTATTGAAAGATTTAAAAACATACACGAAGATGCATACGACATAAACATGAAGTATAATCAATCACTATTAATGAAGACATGTGTAACACCAAGTCAAGAAATCGAATATTACCAACGCTCCAAAATCCCCATCCTCACCCCCTAGTTCATGTTTCCTGTTCTGTCACAGGCCTCTCCCTCAAGGCTATAGGACACTCCTATCCCGAGTTTTGTGGTAATCATTTTCTTGCCTTGCTTTATGTTTCTTTTTTGAACTTTATACCAATGGAATCAAGCCTGTGTATTTTTTTTGCATTCGAAAAATGCAATTGTTTTTTGCAACAATTGTAAACAACAATTGTAAAAGACCATAATTTAGGGGCTTCTGGGTGGTCTAGTGGATTAAGCCTCTGCCTTCAGGTCGGGTCGTGATCCCAGAGTCCTGAGATTGAGGACCTCAATTGGGTTCTCTGCTCATCAGGGAGCCTGCTTCCCTCTCTCCCTCTGCCTGCCCTTCTGCCTACTTGTGATCTCTCTCTGTGTCAAATAAATAAATCAAATCTTTAAAAAAAAAAAAAAAGTAACTCGATTTAAATACCTATTTTACTGAGAGAGTTTGCTAAATCAAGACTTGAATGGATACATTGTTATGTGTTCCTCTGTCACATTATCCTTACCTATATCATACACTGTACCTGCCTTTTATTCTTTCTCACTACATGATAGACTTAATGTATCTTGAATAATTCTGTATCCCCAGGCATATATTCAGCAATCAATAAATACCTGTCAACTGAATAAATGAATGAGATTTTGGTTTGAAATGTTAGAATATCCTACAGAATTATTCATTAACTTTTGAGTCACTCATGGGTTTAGGGAATCACTACGTGAATAACCTGCTGGGTTTTTTTGTTTTTTGTTTTTTTTTTGACATATCTGCATTCTTTTATTTTTCAACCTGACAAATTTTATTAATCATTAAGGACTCCTCCAATAAACCTTTCCCAATGCTCCTAAACATATTCGTCCCTCTCCTATCTCCCCAAAGCACTTTGCTCAGAACTGAAAGCATGAATATCTTACTCTGTTACTCAACACTAAACCAGAAACTGAAAAGACTGACATATTTTCCCCGTAGGAATTTATAAATGTGCCCTGTAACATGCTTGTTATAGCGTATTTTTGTGTCTTTTATGGATTTCGTCACAGTAAGTATTAAGTAGCTCCAGAATTATATTTTTCATCTTTGTGGTACTAGGTATACTCCATTATGTACATGTTTTCTGCATGGTACTGGACATAAACAGACTCCTAGATGAGTTATTTTTCTCAGTGATATATATTTTTAGTCAATATTTTAAAAAATTAATGTTGTTAACAACCTACCTCTCTAAAATAAACCACTTAAAATTTATTCTAACATTTAAATATGTGAGGCAGAACATTAAAAAAATAGTCTGTAGGAATGAAATTATGAAGAAAACAGATATGTAGAATTATGTCTGGAATTTTAGAATGGAAGCAAACAAAAACCTGAGTAGCCTTATGGAGTGATAAAATGGTTTTAATGGATTTAATTAACTTACCCTATAAGAAATGAAAATTAAGGAATAATTCTTGTCTGAACTGAGCTATTAACATAGTTTTAACTGCAGTCTTTATGGCCAAAAAGTCTTAGAGCAGATGGTAAATTTATAGTCCTTTTGCACCTATGGAGAAAGAAGAAAGAGAAAATATAATGCAGGAACTCTATGTGTTTCATGAATAAACTCAGAATGTAAGTGGTTGCAACCATTTCTAAATGGTGTATGAAAGTCACCAATGTATATTCTAAAGCTATATAAACAAGATGTATTTTTTATGCTATGATAAACTTTTCTGAAAATAAAAAAAGGAACTTCTCTCAAATACTAGGAATGGTTTAACTGGAATGACTGGAAAAAAGTAATGAATCTGCAATCTTACTTTTTAACTAATTTAAAATACATAAACATGAATGTATATATACAACCCTTATGTGCATCAGCATGAAATTTATTTTCCTGAACTTATTATTTCACAACATACAAAATGAGAACTATATTTGACTATATGTGTGCCAAGATATTTTCTAAAGGCCATGTATATGTATATAATTTGATACTTAGATATTTAAAATTTATATATGACTATATATACATGCTTTCCATATATTACAAAAATACTATATACTACATATAAATGTACATACAATTGATATAAAATTCATGTGTAGTGCAATCTATAATATTCTCTTTTATGTTTATGTTTATTTTTGAGATTATTAGAAGGATAATATTTTAAAGATATTATAAGTAAACCTGAAGAAGATCAAACAAAAATTATTTAATGATTAGACCAAATTCTCATATGAAACTCCAATGGTAAGTATTAACTACTTTTCTAATAACATTGCTTTTCATGTTTTCAAGATGTCATGTACCTAAGAGTTATCATAAAAATAAAATATGTCAATAACTCATTTAAATATAGCCCTGCAAGATAAAATGTGCTTTCATTGTGTTTTATAACAGAGACAAATGAATATCTCTTTACTATTCCTTGTACATTTTATAATTCCAAGTTCAGGGTTTGGTGACTATCTTAGTACCATGTCATACAAATGAATCCTATGGGTATAATAATAATGGCTATTAGTAATTTAGTATTTACAATGCATCAGCACTTAAAACACTTCTTAAATTTTCTTATATCTGCTAAAATAAAACCAAACTATGCTATAATCATAGGGCAATATAATGGTGGGAAGACAGAAATAGAAACATTAAATATGGTGTTCAAAATGCAATGCACTAACATAGGAGGTCATATTAAAATTTCTTTTAACGTTTCAACTTTTTATTTAAATTCTAGTTAGTTAACATATAATGTAATACTAGCTTCAGGAGTAAAAGTCAGTGATTTATTACTTACATATAACACCCAGTGCTCATTACAAAAAAAGTTAAAATAGTATCTGTTAGGTCTGTAAAAAGTACAGGCTAAAGATGTGGGGAGCAAAGCATGGAATCTCTGTGTGAAAGAGTCTATTTTTTTTTTAATATTTATAAATGGTTGCACAAACCACGAGGTGAGGGTACTTATTTTGTTTGCCTGTAACTTATTGCACACTAATCTTTCAATGTCAATTAATATAATATAGATTAGTTTACAAATGAAGTCATAGAGTCTAAAAAGAAAGTAGATGACATAATTATTACTTTTTTTTTTCTTTAAAGATTTATTTATTTATTTGACTGAGATCACAAGTAGGCAGAAAGGCAGGCAGAGAGAGAGGAGGAAGCAGGCTCCCTGCTGAGCAGAGAGCCCATGCGGGACTCAACCCCAGGACCCTGGGATCATGACCCGAGCTGAAGGCAGAGGCTTTAACCCACTGAGCCACTCAGGTGCCCCTAATTATTACATTTTAGAACAAGGATTCAAGTCTATCTTTCTCTACTCCAAACATTATACTCTAATTTCTAACAAATTAAGCTGCATCACATGGAACTTAGAAACATTCAATTCTGGCAATTTATGTATGATGATACCCAGAGAATTTTATTTTCTTTCAAATGTACATTGACCCTGCAATTGCACTATTGGGTATTTACCCCAAAGATACAGATGCAGCGAAAAGAAGGGCCATATGTATCCCAATGTTCATAGCAGCATTGGCCACAATTGCCAAACTATGGAAAGAGCCAATGTGCCCTTCAATGGAAAATGGATAAAGAAGATATGGTTAAAATATACAATGGAATATTATGCCTCCATCAGAAAGGATGAATACCCAACTTTTGTATCAACATGGATGGGACTGGAGGAGATTATGCTGATTGAAATAAGTCAAGCAGAGAGAGTTATCATATGGTTTCACTTGTGGAACATAAAGAAAAACTTGGAGGACATTAGGAGAAGGAAAGGAAAAGTGAATTGGGGGAATTGGAGGTGGGGAGATAAACCATGAGAGACTGTGAACTCTCAGAAACAAACTGAGGGTTTTGGACGGGAGAGGTGTAGGGGGCTGGGTGAGCCTGGTGGTGGTATTAAGGAGCGCACGTATTGCATCGAGCACTGGGTGTGCTGCAGAAACAACAAATCTTGGAACACTGAAGAAGTAAAATTAAATTTAAAAAATACATTGAATATTTACTGTATATAAATATCATATTGAGATTGATTGAAAGATATGGCAAAAAACACAAATTTAATACTACCGTATGCCTAACGATGGCTACTCTCCTGAATCTCTTTCTTTCAGTATACTGTTTTCTTCCAGTGTTATGTCTACTCTAATTATAGTGAACAGGATCACATAATCCATCTTTGTTGCTATAGGAAGAGAAAGCCAGGTTCCACCAGAGACAAAAAGAGATTTGACCCTCACTGCCACCATGCTTCTTCTTATATTATTAACATTAGATGCAACAGCTTAGAGTTTTTACTCTTTTATTATTTCACCCCTAACTTTGAGTTGGATTAAATGATAATCAATACTTTCCAATTTTACCAAAGACAGTGATTTCTATTTCTGAAGCAACAAAGAGTAATAGAGTAGATTTCTAAAGATCATCCTATTTGCTCAGTATCTAGCATTACAAATAATACTTATGAGAACACTCTTATGTATGATTTCTATGTGTTTGTATGTTAGATATACAGGGTTTCATAGACCATTATAAGAACTTTATCTTCTGCTCTGAGAGAAATGAGAAGCCATTAACAAGTTTTTAGTAAACTTACATTTTAACTCTGGTTGTCATTTGGAAAAAGCCCTGAAGGAATACAGAGGTAAATGACCAGTTAGAAAAATATTGCTCTACTCCAGAGAGAATCCAAATTAGTTGTAACATGTAGGTGGGAAGAAGTGACTGGTTTGGAGAAATTACTTGCAATTTAAGCCAGTGATGTATTGGTGATGACTAAGGCCTGATTACAATGGGTTTTGAGGATAATCACGAATTTCAAATTGTTTATTTTTCTTGAGTTACACTAGCTGCACAGTTGTCAGAACAAAGTTGTCAGATTAAACCATGGAAGTGTTATTGCTTAAGAGTATATGGAAGTGAAAGAGTGTTAATCAATGGATAAAAATATAAACATGTAGAAGATAATAATTGTTGTCCATAAAATTTGGTTTCAAAAGATAAGTAAAATCGTGATGATACAAAAGAGTAGGAAAAGGCAGAAAGCTGAATGGATTTTAGGATGCTGCTAAGTGGAGTTAATTGCCGGATACAGAGGTAGTGGTCAGAGTGGCATGTTTGAAATTGTAACTACTAGTCATAAAATAGTCCAGGGTATGACAATGGAAGTGACAGGAGAAAGGAGCATTCAGGTCAAGATTGATGGAGAAAAGTCAGAGAAATGAAAAGACAGGATTTTTGGACATAAAATTACTTATTTTGAATGGTTGTTAAAATCAATTAAATACAGAAGTTGACATCTAGATTGGAGCTTGAAACATTAAAAAAAAATGGAGGATGGTGAGAAGCTCCAGTGTGGATATTTGCTCACAGCAAGCCTTAGTTCTCTGCATGTTTGATGTCATATAATTCTAAGCTGGAAGTTTAAAAGGAATGATTTTGTATATCCCAATCTATACCTTAAATATATCATCTACATTTCATTCTAAATGATTTAATAATTTTCTTTCTACATTTAAGACTTTAATCAATGGGAAATCAGTATTTATGTATGGTCTGAGGGAGGAATTTAATTGAATTTAATTTTTTCTCTAAAGGTACTTGTGTAAGTCATATATAAAATATTTAATGTTCATATTTTATTATTTTAATTATCTGGCATTGATTTACTTAGAACCCCCTTTTTAATCCTCTGAATTATTTATTTGTGTCTCAATTTTTCTTAACCAATTACACCACAGATTTATCTTTTTTCAAAAAGCTAAATCTCACTTTTGTTGACATTCTTCATAGTTCTCATCTGTATCATTAACACTTATGGTTATTCTCATTATATCATTTTTGTACTTCACTGAAGTTAATTCTGTTCTTATAATAAGCTTATTTCATTAATTTTTAGACTTTCCTTATGCACATTTAAACTACATTTTTCTCTATGTTCTACTGTTTTAATTTTCAAAAATTATTATGATTTGTTCAGTTATGAGTTATTTAGAAAGATGTTTTAAATTTTCTAAATTTTTGGTCTTATTTTTTTCTTTTTTATTAATTTTTTAAAAACTTGATTGTACTATAGTCAAAGACTGTATTATGCATGATGCAGATTCTTTTTTTTTTTTAAGATTTTATTTATTTATTTGACAGACAGAGATCACGAGTAGGCAGAGAGGCAGGCAGAGAGAGAGAGAGAGGAAGAGAAGCAGGCTTCCCACTGAGCAGAGAGCCCTATGGGAGGCTTGATCTCAGGATCCTAGGATCATGACCTGAACCGAAGGCAGAGGCTTTACCCCACTGAGCCACGCTGCTGCTCCCATGATGCAGATTCTTTAAAATTTGGTGAGACTGCATCGTGGCCCAATATGCAGTCAAGACTTATAGGAATTCTATGTATATTTGAAAATAGTGAGTTCGTTTTGATGTCAGGAGAGGCTTGTACATATTAGACAGTAACATTTGTTAACTATGTTGTTCAAATCTACTAAAAGGGAGGAAGTCACTGCTTTGCCTGTAGTTCTTGCTTGGGAGTATCCTTAATATTATAAATAAAACCTAATACTAAGGAGCATCTGATTCATGGAAGCATGATTTGATAATTGGGTTCCTTATTAATTCTGTGACCCAGATGTGCTTTTAGACCCACAAATCATAAAAGCCTTGCATGGAAAAGCATGATGAATATCTGATGCCAGGATGATTGCCGATCAACCCTGCTATGGAAAAAAAAAAAAAAGTAAAAAAAGAAAAACACGTTGAGGCAGTTTATAGGCATAAATTTTATCAATATAATATGGAAGAATTATATTTACACTGACTAGAGAAACTGGTTAGACCAGGAGGGGCAAGCAAAAAGGAAGACATTAAAACAATTCTGTTCTCTGTTGTGCTAGCAGTCCTGATCTAAGCCATCACATCAACTGAGGAGATGGTGACCATAACGGTGATTTTTCCTGTCACTGGAAAACCTCTTCATCCTTCTATTGTAACTTGAAAGATACTGTGTTCACACACAAAATAATTCTATTAAGGTCTTTGGTTGTAATAAAAATTACATAAGTAGAGATGAAGATGAATTACTGAATCATAACTGTATATTGTCATAGAATTGGGACATAAAAAAGACTCTCATTAGCCTAGTGAATCACTGGTGTGGATCTTTAGAACAGGCAATCAGGGCAACACATTGCTAATTCCAAATACTGCTAAATGTTTGGGTAGATTATCAATCAAGATTTGGCGGCAACCTTTTGTGAGAAGACTCATTGAGATGGGATGACAGCTAGTCAAACACAATGGATTAAGTGGATTCACAGACCTCCCCTGAAGGGGCAGTCTTTCATCCCCATCCCTACACCATACAGATAACACTCTCTTAGAAAGTGCAAAGATGTTACATGTGCTATAGACCCTTGATGGCTTTCATGAGAAGCAGAAGTGCACAGCCATTTCAATACCATTGTCAAAAATTGTAACAGGGGAGTGAGGGTGGCAGACTGGGGCCTTGTTAAATTTTATGCCTTATGGAAAGACCATCCTTGTGAAGTCTAGAAAATATGCAAGAGGAAATGATTTTACTGTTCTTTCAGTTATTGTTCATAGGATTTCATGATGGGGAAGAAAAGAAAAGATTGATGCCACACAAAACAAAGTGGTCAGGAAAAGGAAAGAAAAAATGACAGAAGGAAATTATAATTATCCTATCTGGTGAAGTTGGCTCAGTTGATTATTCTGCTGGTTTCTGAATAACAGGGACCAAAAATGGAAATGATGGGATTTTCACAAAGGAGTAGATTGTTTCTGAACTCTACTTGTAGCTCTTGAAGTGCCAGGGTAAATTTGTTCTATTTACCTTAGCCTGGAAGAACTCAAACCCAGTCATAAGGATTATGATTTAGATAAGCCACAGTTTTAAGAAAACTGAACAAGGGGTACCTGGGTGGCTCACTGGGTTAAAGCCTCTGCTTTCGGCTCGGGTCATGGTCCCAGGGTCCTGGGTTCGAGCCCAGCCTTGGGCTCTCTGCTCAGCGGGGAGCCTGCTTCCCTCTCTCTCTGCCTGCCTCTCTGCCTACTTGTGATCTCTGTCTATCAAATAAATAAAATCTTGGAAAAAAAAAAAAAAAGAAAAGAAAAGAAAACTGAACCAAAAAGCAAGCAACAACAAAACGCTAAGGTAGACACAAGTTTGCCCAATCAACAATGGGGGAAGGGAGTCTTGGGCTATGTACAGGGATAAAATGGCCTGAGGCTGCAAGGCAAAACTGCTGAGGATTGTTAACATTGAGAGCTCAATTCTTGTGTGGATAGAAGAGGTAAACGAAAAGATCTTAATATGAAACTAGATGGATGTAGAGATGTCGTGATGGAAGAAACCAAGGTGGGAATGAATTTAGGAATGAGAAAGCATCATTAGAAATATTCCAGTGATGTCACTGCCTTTATTTAAGTGCATAATCGCTTCTCAGCCTTTTGGCTAAGATCAAGTGAAGTGCATAATTGAGATAGATATTACATGTGAATGGAGTATGTTGCCTTTATTCTTTTTATAAAGGGTGTTAACCAAGACTTTTTTGTGCTAAATATGAAAGTTTAAACTGCTTAATATTTCTTTGTCAGCAAACATTAAAGCAATTCAGAACTCCAGGAGGGCAACGGGAAACAAAAGAGCCTTGCTCTGATTAAGAAAGGATTGAGGCCAGCAATCTAACGATCATGAATTGCCTTTTAAAAGCTCTGTCTGTAAGATAGGCCATTCCTGGAACTTACCCAGGACTAAATAAGTTGGTTTCTCCAGTAGTTTCAGTTGTATATCGTAAAGACTTACAGGATGGGCCACAATCCAAAGTGAACTGATAAAACTTTATAGATCTAGTTAACACTTACAGAGAGGACAGTGGCAAAGACTGTTACAGAGGTCCTCGGGATCTAAATTCTTATCCATATTAGAAATATCAAAACCTACACAGACTGGGACCTTTGGTAGAAATTTGTAAGTGTTTTTTGTGTTTTGAACTAGTTATCTAGCTGTTTATTGTAGTCTACTTAAAAGACAGCTTTCTGGGGCACCTGGGTGGCTCAGTGGGTTAAAGCCTCTGCCTTAGGCTCAGGTCATGATCCCAGTGTCCTGGGATCCAGCCCCACATTAGAATCTCTGCTCAGGAGGGAGCCTGCTTCCCCCTTTCTCTCTGCCTGCCTCTCTGTCTATTTGTGATCTCTGTCTGTCAAATAAATAAAATCTTGAAAAGAAAAAAGACTGTTTCTTGCTTGTTCCTACAAACCATTCCTGAAGGATATCAGATGATTTTAATGCTAGAAATTCTGATCCTATCTTAGTGGTGTCACAGAGACTTTTAAATAGGAAGATGGTTTCATAATGAGGTTGAATTATAAAATGGAAGTGATATACTCAGGAGTACTCTCCAGGGAGGTTTACGAGCATTTATATTATCTGTTCACAGTGGCAATAATAGAGCCCTTATAAGACCTTCCTGCACTGATAAACTGTATGGCCTAAACCATGGTATCTCTCCCAGCCACAGCAAAGATTTCCTGGATGGAGGGCTGCATTGTTATTTGGAAACCAGCAAGAATGTGCCTTTAATATAGTTAATTCCTGATGGGAAAAGACAAGGCAAGAGATGAAAGTTGTGTATTTAGCAATAGAATTGGAGCTCTCCCCTCCAGGAAATATTTGGATACTCACATTCTTGATCTGTAGCCTATAGCTTTGCTATATTATCAGATAAATTGGCTCTCTAGGCCTGGACAATTAAAAACAAACAAACAAACAAAAAAACCCCAAAACCTTGAATTGATAACTCTGTGATGATAAGGGATATCCCTGCTCAGAACCCTCAGTTATGGTTAGAAAGCAAGAACCAAAAAACAAACCCAACAATGTATGAAATATTCAGCTATGGAAATATTTGGGGGAATTTAGAGAAGGAATTAAAATTTATTGTGTAGATGTCCATGAAAAGGGGAAAGTAAATAGGAGAAAGAGAAGAAGGAGCAAGAGAAAGGAAAGAAGGAGAGTAGTTGGTGTGTTTGGGTACTGGCTTAGATTGGGACTGAAATCCTCTGGTTTATACTTCTCTCTGTAGTTAGTTTCCTGAGTTCATAATGAGCAGGCATGTAGGTGTTCAGGTCTTGCATCATAGAGATATGAAGGTGCATAATCCCCTTGCACCGATGAAATGACTAACATGACAAAGAAATGTACCCAGTGACAATGAGAAATAAATGCTGTGAAATTGGTGGTGGGGAAAATTCTCTGGGGACAAATGTTGGAGTGGATCTGGTAAGTGAATTAATTTGCCCTCTTATAACCTCAGGACTATCAACAGGGCTTGATTCTTATTCTATTCTAGGGCCAGTTATTTCAGTAACAGAAGCAACCTATAAAGGTTTGGAATTCTCTAGCAATTGGGCCCACCTCAAAATACACATTTCACTGTCACAATATACAGAAATTGGCAAGACAAAATAACATGACTTACTGATGCCATATTCCTTATCACCCTCAGAGCAATAGTTTCATTTAAAATTAAAATAGGCAAGCAAAAAACGTGTTACTCAAAATAAGTGTTAAACAAGGTTTTAAGGCTAAAGAAATGCATCATAACTGAATTCAAGAGGAACTAAGGCAGAGACTTGGCTGGTAAACTCCTAAAATCAGAAAGTGGAAATTAGGGTTTGGAAGAAGACACACTACGATTACTATATACATCCTTCCCACCTTAACTATTTTTCTTTCATTTTGCCTAATCCAATGGTCCCAGGCCAAGGTTTAATTTTTTTTTTTTTTTAAACCCAGGAAGGTGGTGTAGAAGACTCAATGCTAAGCAAATGAACTACTTTTGAAGGAAGATATACCTACCTCTATTTGAAAAATGCTATTGAGGGTATCACTGGATGTTGAAGGACAGAGATTATTTGCTTTTCAGAATCAATGTATGCATCCCATATTATTGTTTTCATAGAAGAATGAAAAATATTCTTTCTTCAGAAAACAATAATGTTTTTTAAAAGATTATTTATTTATTTATTTATGTGACAGATCACAAGCAGGCAGAGAGGCAAACAGAGAGAGGGAAGCAGGCTTCCTGCTGAGCAGAGAGCATGATGTGGGGCTCCATCCCAGGACCCTGAAATCATGAGCTGAGCCGAAGGCAGAGGCTTAACCCACTGAGCCACCCAGTCACCCTAGAAAACAAAAATATTAATATACACCATTTTATTATGTTCTACATTCTTGCAAGGGCAACAATTATTAAGAAGTGTTCTTCTTTTTTTCAGAAGAAACACATTTCTTAAAGAATTCAAAAAAACACATGATGACTTTAGAGAGAGTGTGTATATCTGTGTCTGTGTACATGTGCAGGTGCACACATGAGTGCAGACAAGTATATTTTAGTTATTTATTGTGACACCCTTTGTTCCAAGCACTGTGACATTTACTCAAAGACCTCAGATACAAAGTGGCCTTTGTATTCTTTGACCTTGTGGGTTCTATAATCTCATGAGGGGAAGTATATTAAACAAAACAACAACAACAACAAAAAAAAAGAGGGAAATTCCACGGTGCTTTGGAAGCACTCATGCACTTTCAGGAATGGTTATGGTCAAATACAGTGGGTGTGGGGGGGGTAGAATGTATTTTAAAAAGTGGACTTTTTTGTCGGGGACTGCCTCCGGCCGGGAAAGTCCCCACCATTACAAGATGGCGCTTGGCTCACTGCCAGCAAAATACACAGCAAGTAAACAAGGAACGTTATGGTGAAGCCTGCCTAAAGGAGGACATAGTCATTGGCTGTTTCAGATTTAGTCAGCATAGTAACAGGACTCTCATTGGCTCTCCCCATTGCTTGGCCCCTTATTGGTCACCCTGCCGCATATAAGCTAAGGAAGTTGACGAAATAAACGGATGAAGCATTAACACTATACCAGGCTAATTGTCATTCTTGCGGGCCAAGGGTGACACTTTTTTTCCTTTTGAATACCTCAAAGTAAGCATAACTATGGCTCTGAGGAGGTGGAAGTAGAAATAAGTCCTTTTTTATTTTCTACCAACATAATGCTCATCTCTCAGTTATCTCTACTAATGGGGAGGTGCAGTAGTCTGGAACATCCAGAATGCCTGATAATCATAAAGTCATGAATGCTTGCAAACAATTTATATGCTATATATTTTAGTAGCTTCACCTTCCTGGTAATATTTTGCTTCAGTGCACATTAAAATTAGTTTGCATTCTCTGTGTACACACTATCTAGATGTTAAGAAAGATGTCCAGGAAATATGCAGTATGGTTAGCAATAGCCCTTTCAATAGATAATACACAAAGCAGACAATTTGTATGTGCTTAACACACAATTGGCAGTATATGAATCTGTTGATATGATCGCAGGGCTAGCCAGTATGTTATTTCTATTAGTATGGTTTATATTTTATCTTCCATTAACCATGTTTAAAAGAACTGAAAGCAACTTATATCTGAAAGCATATGGCAAAACTTTATACGTATTGCCAGACAGAAATGAAACTATGTACAGACTCATACCGGTCACTAGAGATGAACAAATTACAAAATTAGGTAATTGACTTTTCTCTAAGTTTTCTGGTAACTGAGGAAAAACAAGAGCAACTTTCACTACATTTTTGTTACCACAATGTACTACTTTTATTGCTGAAATTAAAAGTAATGACGATATTAGAAAATTTTAAAATCCTAATTAAAACAAACAAATATTAATGGTAACTTCATCAGCCAAAGGACAATGCTGTTAATATCATATAGACTTTCTTCAAGACATTAACAACTATTTTCTTTTATAACAAATTTGGTCATACTGAATATTATGTTTTTCTAATTTTTGTTCACTTTTTATTTTCTCATATATCCTATTCTTTGAATATGTGATTTTTAACCATATTACTTATCAATATAGTTAAATATTCTATTTAGGGATGCCTGGGTGGCTCAGCTGGTTAACTGTTAGACTTCTGCAAAGGTCATGCTCTCAGAGTCCTGGGATCAAGTTGTACCTGGAGCTCCGCACTCACCAGGGAGTCCACCCCTCTCCTCTGCCCCTCCTCCTCCTCCTGCCCTCTCTCTCCTCTCTCTCCAATAAATAAATAAAATATTTAAATATATATATGTATATCAAGAGAGAATGTCATAAAATGGGTTTCTTTTGGTAATCTATTGATATAATCAGTTTTATTCTTTGATATATTTATTTTACAAAGTCATTAGTTCAGTAAATATTTGTTGTGAACTTATTATGGTTAAAGGCAATAATATATGGATGATAAGACTATTAACAGTGCAAAAAAGTTTTTAAAATCCCTGGCCTGATGTTGCTTATATTCTAGGGGAGAGATATTAGCAATAAGTAAGTCAAATGATAGTAGGTCATATGGTACTAAATGCTGTACAGAAAAAAAAAAAAAAAAAAGAGAGAGAGAAAAGAAATTGAAAGTACCAGGAGTAGTATATGCTTCCTTGTTTTAAACAGAATGGACAGAGAGGCTATGACTGAGAAGAGAATATTTGCATGAAGAGGTGATAGAATAAACCATGCAATAACTGGAAACGGGTGTTTCAGGTAGAGACAGCAAATAAGGAAGGGACATGTACTAGTTCATTCTGAGAACAGCAAGAGGCCACTGAGTTAGAACATAGGAGTGAAAGGTAAAGCCAAAAGAAATACTTAAGATGGCCTCGGGGTGGGGGAGGAGTTATCATATAGGGCCCATTAAGAAGTTGTATGGATTCAAAATCATCGATTGGATTTTGATTAAACAAGGGCATTATTTTACATTATATTTTAAAAATATTGCCTGGAAAGAGACAAAAAGTAGGCAAAGGCAAAGCTATCATGATAATCCAAGTAAGAGACAATGAGAACTTGACTGAGGTGGTGGAGGTAGAGATGTTGGGAAGTGGTTAGGACAGAAATACATTTTATAAATACAACTGACAGAATTTGCTAAGAAATTGTACTTGATATTGCACAAAAGAAAAAAAAGAAGTCAAAGAAAACTCTAAAGCTTTTGGGATGAGCAACTAGGTAGGATACAGCTGATATATAGATAATAGAAAAAGGAGGAGGAAAAAGCAAGTTTGTCACAGGTGGGGATCACTTTAGTTCTAAACAAGTAAGTTTGAGAAATTTCTCATCTAAATGGAGATGCATTGTGGGTAGCTAGATACAGCTCAAGAAGGCGTCTGGGCAGGAGATTTAAATATGAGAGCCATTACCTTACTGACAGTGTTTAAATTTGAAAACAACATCATGGTAGCAGTGTAAGAGTTATGAATGTTTACAGAATCTCATAGGATGTGAGGGCAATCTGGCTGTGACATCTGTTACCTAATTGATTGCCAAGGTTGATTCAGCTGACATGTTTGGTTAGACAGGTGTCCTCTTAGTCTCTCGTCACTCCATGTGTGTTGCTCCCAAAGTTGCACACTCAGTGGAAGAAGATGGCCTTCCTCCATAGAGGAGGACCATTCTTCGATCAAAGGTAGACAAGAAGCTGTGTTACCTTACTTGAGCATCCAAAGAAGCTCTGAAGGTCCATTTGTAGGAAAAGGTAGGGGTCAAGCTTCTCAGACTCCAGACACATCCAAGTGAGGCACTGCACATGGTCGTTTGCCTTTATTTTAAAAAAGTCCTCCTGGAGGAATAGGAGTGTTTCCTACAAGGCAAGTGTAGGCAGTGTTTCAAAGAGCAGAGATGAATTGTGGCAGTTACAGCAGGTAAGATAAATAAAAATAGGACCGAGAAATGACCATTGGATTTAACAATATGGAAGTTGTTGGTGACCCTTCTCTCTCTGTGTATCTCTCTTTCTCTCACACACACAACTGCTCCCCACCCTCCACTCTCCATAGGGGTGATGAAAGGAGAACAGGAATTGGACACAAGAATGTATAAACACCACCAAGAAGTTTTTTGTTGATAGGAGTAGAGCAATAGGGTGGTACCTGAAGCCTGTCATAAGGTAAAGAGAAGAGTATTCCTGCTTGTAAGATGGAAGAAATGAATGTCATTTGTCATGATGTTGTGCATGATCCTTATGGATCGTTCTCACAAAGAGAAGAAACTTAATGAAGCAGGACAGAGATAGTGAACTTTCTGAAACCTTGATCATGACCAAGTGGGAAACATGAAATCTGGAGCACACATGAGAAGTTTTGTCTTGGGGCACCTGGGTGGCTCAGTGGTTTAAACCCTCTGCCTTCAGCTCAGGTCATGATCCCAGGGTCTTGGGTTCGAGCCCCGCATCGGGTTCTCTGCTCATCAGGGAGCCTGCTTCCTCCTCTCTCTCTCTCTCTGCCTGCCTCTCTGCCTACTTGTGGTCTCTGTCTGCCAAATAAATAAATAAAAATATTTAAAAAAAAGAAAGAAAAGTCTTGTCTTTGATCAAAATAAAAACAGTCTATCCATAGTAACAGGAGGATTGGCAGCGGCAGACTGTAGTGTCTAGGGGATGCTGGAAACAGCTGGGAAGAATTCTGCTTAGATTGCCTACATTTTCTGTGGAGAAAGAGGATAGATGAGAAACTATGTTAGATTCAAGGGAAGAGCAGAAAATATAAAATAATAATGCAGGAGATTGGGAGACTAAATTGTGAAATGCGGTAGGATTTACCAGGAAGGGCAAGAATACATTTTAAGGCTATTGGTCATGGATTTGATCTGATTTATGTAGATTTCCCTCAAGAGAGGTAGACTCAATCAGGCTTGGGATTTTTAAGTGAGAGAGGAATAAGGGAGCTGAAGACAAATGTAAGTGAATACTTCTAACAATGGCCTGTGGATTTTTAACTGACGAAGAAGCATGTAAAGGACATTAGTGAGTTGTGGTAAGACTGGTAGATTGTCAGTTCTGTTTATTTCATTTGTTAGCTGGAGTCACTGTGACATAACTAGAAGAATAGAGGTGGAAATTTGGGAGTTTGGTGTCAGAAACTGGGTTGTTTTACATTGATATTGTTGAACGCTTGCAGCTGATATGACAAAGGGTGAGTCACGAAGGTAATTTAGCAAACCAGGAGGGCAGAGAGACAGGCGGAAGCAAATCTCTCCAGTACTTTGAACTTCAAGCCGTTTAATACAGAAAAGTCGAAACTTACATCGTTATAGGATGGATCGGGGAAGGAAGCATCAAGAAATCAAAAAGTCAGGATTCGCAGACAATTCTCACCCATGTTCTCAGTCATCTGCAGCTTGAAAGTGGGTGTTTTTCAGGAAAATAGCCGGGAGCCACTGGCAAAACCTCACATCCTACAAAATCCTCCCATCTGTCTGCTGCAGCCATAGAAGCTATGACTGCTTCTGCTTCTCTTCCACGTTCAAATTCTCACATGGTTTCCTCAAATTGGCAGAGTGTAGTTCTCAAGCTTCCAGATCCAGCAACAGACAAGAAAGCATAAGGACTAAATGGTGCTAAGTTGCCAACAGAAAAATAGGTACAGTTTACCCCTTTGGCGATGCTTCCATCAAAGCCTCGAATGCATATTTAAATTGAAACAACCACACCAGCAAAGCATGTGTGGGGCACATAGAGAGAAAGTTCCTCGGGTCCCCTCCACTTCAAAGTCTGACTTTGTTGTCCTGATGTTGTGAGTGCTATGAAGCTTTTCAGGGATTGCCTCTGCCACAGAGAGTGGCTTCACTCAATATTCTGTCCATCCAGGGGCAGTGCACACCCAGGGGCTTATCAGAGAGAAAGTTGGGTAATTGTGATCCAACATCTGATCATTCTGCTGAGCCATTTTGATCCAGAACTCGCCGTGGGAGCTGACCCCTGACCACTGCAACTCAACTTTTCCTTCTGCCTCATCTTGTTTCTTCCCTTTCACTTCCACAGGTGTTGATCCAAAAAGTATTACCTAATAAATATCCTGAATACTAAACTTTGTAAGACTCATCTAAACACAGACCTCAGCATCATGCTTCCACATAGTGGATACAACTGTTGGCTAAAATGAATCCCTTCACACAGAATAAAAAAGAAGAAAAGAATTCCATTTATAACTCTATTCATCTGAATTACAATTCTTCTTCTGGCACAATTAATTTTTTTAATATTTTATATTTCAAGACTTAACTGTACAATTGTTCACAAGCAACATCTTTTATATGAAACAGTTATAGTAGGAGGAGAGGAAAATAAATAGGCAATTATGTACTAGTCAATTTGACATTTACAAATGAAATAAGAAAGGTAAATATACATAGCTACTACGGTATTTGTCACTGCAGCTGGCCACTAGACTACTGCAGGATTTGATAACTT
The DNA here is from genome assembly GCF_020171115.1 of Neogale vison. Classification (NCBI taxonomy): domain Eukaryota; kingdom Metazoa; phylum Chordata; class Mammalia; order Carnivora; family Mustelidae; genus Neogale; species Neogale vison. Next base: position 23,261,839 of record NC_058100.1, read on the forward strand.
TTTTTTTTCCACTGTTCATTCAATCTCTCTTTTGACCTCAGTGCCACAGCTGATCGTGGCACTACTATTAAACCACACCACATGTTCATGAAACTTCTGACCCATTCTTTACTGTATGTGTTGTTGTGAACACTTGCTATGAAGTAATATTCTGGGTTGAAAACCCTGTTTACCCATATTGTATAAGGGACAGTCTGCATACTCAAGTCAGCCTATTCAGTATTCTTTTCAATCTAATTGTTCAGAGGAATGAGAAACAAAACATCCTTATAAAAGCTTAATTTTCCCTCAAATGGAACCATCATGTCCCCAGAGGGAATTGTGGTTCTCTCATCACCCAAGAATGATAAGCTAGTAGAAACCCATATTGCAAAATTGGAACACAAGATTTTGTGTTCCATTGTGGTCACAGGACCTTAAGTGAAGAGCCTGGAATATCCCTGGAGTCCTTATTACGTACATTTCTAAACATAGGAACAACATCAAGCAAATGCCAGATGATAATAGAGCCCTTCTGTTCCAATTTCTCCAAGATAAAGTTGTCTGGCTTCCTTTGGCTGAATTTCTCTTTTATTAGTTCATTAAATATGCTGTAGTGTGAATTATCATTCCAGTCACCCATTTGCTTTGTTATGAGCTAATTGAGAATGGTTAAGTTCTCTCACTTCTTGATGCTGTTTTGAAAGGATATTTATTTTACCTTGTTTGAAAATTTGTTGCCTCATTTTATAAATCAGATGCTCTGATGATTACTCATATAATTTGACAATCTTTGTTTTCTATTAACCTACTCCACAAATATTTATTCAGTCCATACTATATACTTAATAAGATAGGGTCCTGCCCTCAAGAAGCTCATTGTGCTGGGGAGAGAAATATGTAAGTGAAGAAATACAGGATTTAGGGGAATGTAATGGATATATAAAGAAGGAAAGAATGATATCTTTCTACTAGATTGGGATGGAGAGTGAGGAAAAGCCAGAGGAGGCAATGTTTGAATTAATGTTTAAAAATGAGTAGGTGCTTGGCCAGTAAATGAGGCATAAAAGATGAAGCACAAGAAGCTGCCTGAACAAAGGCATGGAGACACGAGTGTTTCATGAAAGGCATGTGCTTTTTCTGTTCAGATAGCCCCTAGAAAGTTTTTATGACTAGAAGATAGAAAATAACAAGGGAAAGCAGTCTATACCCATATCTTAGATTCCAGCGTCAGGAAGAGGGAGGGATACTAAGGGTATGTACTTGGTCTTGAGATCCTTAGGGAGTAATTAAAATCATAAGCAGAGTGGAAAAAATGGTCAGTTTAGAATTTTTAAACATATAGTAGAAGAACAGACAAATAGATTGCTGAAGCAGAATAGAATTCTATAAAAAAAAAAAACTATGTATGGTGAACTGGTAAATTACAGAGGTGGTATTTTGAATACGTGAGAAGAGGAAATTGTATTAGAAGGCTGAATAGTCTACAATCATTCCAAAAGCATTAGAATTCTGAATCTGTCAGTTAAGATCTATGTGAATTGGGCAAAAACAAGACCCAAATGGGATTAAATTCAAAATAGTGACACAACTGTTGTTCAGTAAACATTAAGGGATCATCATACTGTTACAATGGCAAGTTGACTACCTATCAAGAATTATTTAGATTCATATTTCTCACCATTCATGAGAATATATTTCAAGTGGATCAATAGCCTAAACTCTTTTTTAAATTCTGGAAGTATTAGGAAAAAATATAGAGAAGCTGTTTATGACTTTTAGGCAGAGAAAGTTTTCTTAAACAAGAAGCAGAATGCAAAACCATAAAATAAAATATTTGTAAGTTTGAAAATGCTAAAATTATAGATTTTTGTGCAAGACATCCCACCCATGAAGACAAATGACTGACCAGAAGATTATCCAGTATATATAACAAGTAATGGCAAGGAGTGTGGGGGAAAAGGTATTCATGTGGTGCTCATAGAAGCGCAAACAGATATAACCATTTTAGACCACGGCTTGGCAGGATCCATTAAAACAAAAATGATAGATATTCTGTGAACTCATATCTTGTTTCTTGGTTATGTGCAGGCATCCTATAGGTAACTTACTTTAAAATACTTCAGCATGAAGAGTATGATGTTAAGTGTAAAGAAGCAGTTGGGGAAAATTGGAAGGGGAAGTGAACCATGAGAGACTATGGACTCTGAAAAACAATCTGAGGGTTTTGAAGGTGTGGAGGGTAGGAGGTCGTGGTACCAGGTGGTGGGTATTATAGAGGACACAGATTGCATGGAGCACTGTGAATACTGTTATGCTTAAAATAAAAAAATAAATTAAAAAAAAAAGAAACAGTTACACCTATGTGCAAGGAAACATATGAAAGGATGTTTATTGTACTGTTACTTGTAATACAAAAAAAAAAAATCAAAATAACCTACATATCTATCAAAAGGATTTGGACAATCCTATGTCTATACTATGACATATCATAAGCATTTTAAAACAACAAGGTAGAACTATATTATTTACATGAGAATAACTGCAGGAGATTTTGTTAGGAGAAAGAAAAATTATAAAAACAGATATACTGTGATGTCTGTTTTAAACCACAAAATTATATGACTGTTTATCTAAGATTATTCATATATTAATGGTAGAAGAAGGTTTGAAAATGATGCTTTCCTTTTTCTAGTAACAGAATTCCTCCTGGGGAAAATCAGTGTCTTAGGACTAGATTGTGGCTCACTCCTCCCAAACCAATACTGTGGATGAACACATGCTCCTGGTTGGACCAATCAGGATGTGCTTATTCCCTTTGCCATGGTCATTGGTTTTAAACTCATGACAATTAGTCTGAACCAGAGATTTTACTGGACAGTTGTATTTTCCTGTGGGAGAACATAAGTAAAATAAGCTTTAAAATTGATTGACCTCATTTGCCACCACATTGGAAAAGTCCACATGGATTTTGCTTTAATTGCACAGTCAAACCTAATCCTTACTAATATGGGATGTATGTCTCTTTAATCAACAGGGAGAAAGTGGAAAAGAGAAGTCCAAGGATTTTTTGTTTTTTGTTTTTAAGCAGAATTTGTCAAAATGCATTAAATTGCAAGCAGAAATATTGGAGATTTGTGTATTTCACTGTACGGAATTTTTTTTTTTTAAATAAAGGAAAAGAAATGTAGAATGGGGAAGGGGAGAGGAGATGATGGTGAACAAAAGACACAAAATAAGGTGGTAGGAATAACTTTAAACACAGTAGTGTCAATGAATATGATGAAGTTAAATTCTTTTGTTAAAAGATAAGTGCTCAGATTTGACATTTTAAAAGTCATGTTGCTCAATAGCATTTCTAAGACACACCTAAAGTAGAATGATATGAGATAGCTGCAAATAAAGAGAAGGAAAACTGCAATCACTGTAAGACCAACAATTCTATTCCTACCTACTAAAAAGAAATGAGGGCATAGGTCCACAAAAAGACTACACAAATACAAATATTTACATGGTCTTTATTCAAAATAAACAAAATGGATCTGTAGAAGGATAAAGATTTATAAGTGGTAAACAGATTGTGGTACATTCACACAATGGAATATACTAGTTAGCAATAAAGGTAATGAACCACTGATAAGACAATATACTTGAATTTCAAAGTCATTAAGCTGAGCAGAAAAAAGCCAGATGCAAAAGAATTCATGCTGTATGTTTCCATTTACATGAAAGTCTAGAAAAGATAAAGTTAAGTCTATGAAAGAAAGTAAATCAGTGATTGCCTGAGATGAGGGTGAGGGATTCCCTGGGTACAGCTGTAAGGAAATATATTCTATATTTGATCATTGTGATGGTGACCTGAGTATATCGATTCTTCAAAACTCACACAAATGGGTGCAATTTATTGTATATAAATTATACTGCAGTAAAAGCAAAATGAAAAGGGGGGGAAAGGAGGAGCACTGAAGAGGGATACTGGCTCCTTTAGTTTTAGAGCCTGGGAGTACGCTTTTCTGTGCAGAGGAATGACAGGTTGTTTGTTGGTTGGTTGGCTGCTTTTACTTGAGATCTGAAAATAGCAAGGCTGTGCAAAGTGGAGTAAGAAAGAAGAGTGTTCTAGACAGAGGAAGCAATAAGCACAACTCCAAGAAACAGATGAGAAAGACTGTGGCTCCTCCGGGGAAGGAGCAGAGAGCAACCCTACCCAAAGCCAGGTGCAACAGAAGAAGAACCAAGTGAGGGTCCTTGTTTTTTATCTTGCCTAAGTGAAACTCCCTTTGTTTTGCTCTTGAGCATGAATGGTGTTTTGTTCAGTTGTACAATTCTTGGCTCACTCTTCTTTCTCCATTAACATTCTGCAGTTTTGCTTATTGCTTATTATCAGTGGGCATTTAATGTTGTTGAGTGGTCTGAGGTTTCCTGGTATTTCTTCCTCTGCAGGTAAAAAACATTGTGTTCCTCATGGACTTTAGGCCATCTTTGGTTCTTGTTTCCCTAACATAAATTTTTCTTGATAGTCAATGAGTTGTTTCCTTTTGGCAATCTTACCCCCCACACATTGGAAGTCCTAGATCTACTCTCCACGTTTCATCTTTTCTAATAACTTTATAACCTCCATCTCCATTCCTAATGAGTTTTGAGGGAAACTTTAATGCCTGTTCTTCCACCTGATTTGATTTTTTTTTGTCCTATTATAGCTCAGAGGTTTTCTCCTTCATTATTGTTTTTTGGTTTTTTTTTTTTTTTTTTTTTTAATTTATTTGAAGAGAAAGAGGCAAGGAAGGGGCAGAGGGAGAGCGGGAGAGAGAATGTTGAGCAGACGTCTTGCTGAGTGTGGAGCCTGACACAGGGCTCAGTCTTAGGATCCTGAGATCATGACCTGAGCTGAAATCAACAGCTGGATGCTCAACCAACTGAACCACCTAGGCACCCTGTTCATTATTTTTTTTTTCATTATTGTTTTAAATTCAGCTTTTTTCTTTTCTTTTCTTTCTTTCTTTTTTTTTTTTTTTTTGCTAGCAGGTAGTCTTATGTATTTCTTTATTACCTGCTCTCATTTCATAAACACAACGCCTTCCTAAGCTTTATAATGAGTTAATATAAAAGTCAGCGTTCTTCAGAGAAACAAACAATGCCAACAGATTAAGAGAGAGAGAGAGATTTATTTTAAGGCAAGTATGACATCTATAAGGCAGGCTGGTAACTCAGGCAGGATTTCTATGTTACAGTCTTAAGTCAGAATTTCTTTTTCTCTGGGAAACCTCAGTTTTTGCTCTAAATGCCTTCAAGTGATCGGAGAAGGCCCATCCCTATTACGGAGAGGAATTTTCTTAAAGTCAACTGATTGTAAATGTTAATCACATCTACAAAATACCTCCACAACAACATCTATACTTGTGTGTGACCAAACAACTAGGACCAAAGTCTAACCAACTTGACACCCAGAATGAACCATCACACATTATAGTTTATATCAGTTACTTTCTTATAAAATACGACATTTGCTTATGATATGATGGGTTCTCTGGTTTCTTGCACTATTATACTTTTTTTTTTAAGATTTTATTTATTTATTTGAGAGAGAGAGAGTGAGAGAGAGCATGAGGGGGGAGGGTCAGAGGGAGAAGCAGACTCCCCATGGAGCTGGCAGCCCCATGAGGTACTGGATCCCAGGACTCCAGGATCATGATGGAAGCCGAAGGCAGTCGCTTAAACAACTGAGCCACCCAGATGCACCTTCTACTCTTTATAAAAGCAATTTGTTCTAATTCTTCCATACAGTTGGCTTTGATGATATGCACCATCATTTCACTTGCCCAAATTTTGGTTTTTGGTTTTGTTGTTTAATCAATACAGAATTTGTGTGAATATCCAGATTTGGGAGTTAAAATGAATTCTGTCAGATCAGAACATGTTTGTATCTCAGATTCTCAATTTACAATCTCTTATGAGCAATAAAGAATAATCCTTTTAATAGAAGAAATTTGTAATAGTTTGTAATTTGTAATAGTTTGTAATAACCCTTTCTTGGTATCTCTTTGGTTGAAACTCATTTCAAGTTAAAAATGGTAACATGGAGGAAAATGTTTATATCCTTATTCAAAACCATTCTATAAAATTAAGGCAAAAGAGTCATCATAATAGGCAGTCAAAATGATTTATTTGGTAAGATAGATATAAACAATTTTGGAATTTTGTTAAACATAAACTATCATAGCTACCTTTTATAAGAGTAAAGGGAGTGGTCAATGGTTATTAATAAAACAAATAGTGCCATCTACTGACCTTGCAATTATAGGATAAAAGCTGTCATAAACATCAGTGTTATCCCACATAATTTCCAATGTGATAGTGCTAATCATTCATTTGATATTTTGAATTTTCCAAGAATCTGTATTCATTTAAAATTATTACATTTAAATCTCTATTCTGCTGACTGAAGTGGAATTTACATGTGCTTAAATCAAATGACTGCTACTTTGCAAAATCACTGTTATCAGAAAGGAATTTTCTTTGTGTCCCTTTGTGCTAGAAATGCATGATGTAAAAGAAATATGCCTACATTCCTGTCTCTCTCTCTCTCTCACACACACACACACACACACACACACACACAACTCAGTAAGAATTACGGAGATTGCACAAACATTAGACCCCACAATTAGACTCCCACCCCCCCCCAATAACCCTGCTCAAATGATTAAAGAAATGCACGCATTTATGCAAATTATTAACAAAGGAGAAACTGAAGCACATTTTACAATAGGTATAGTAAGGAGGATTAGCGTTATCTCCTACCACCTTTTAATTTAAATTCAGATGATTTTATAGAGGAAGTAACATTTAAGAGTTTTATGGACAATCAAAATAACACAGTAATTGAAGAATAACATGATATACTACATTTAAATGGTAGGACATACTACATTTAAAATTTGAAAGTGCAAAGAAAAAATTCTTCCTGTGGCCTACTAACTACATTGTGAAGTTTCTGGAAAGGAGAGCAGAAAGGGCCTGTGCTCACAGTACAGAGTTTCAGAGTGTAGAATAATAATGGCTCCAGAGCCAAGGACAAGGAGCCAGAGAGCTCAATCTCCAGGAGACACCTTTCAAGGCCATTGACAGTCTCAGAATTCCAGGTGGGGCTTGGTGACCACAATACTCTATACCTATATATCCTGTGTATGTTCACAGGGGCCATGTGAAGGCACGAGACCAGAGGTCCTGCCAAAGTACAAAATGCTAATCTCTCATGGTATAACTCTAAACTCTGGACTGTCCCCCCAAATAATCAAGCTTTCCCTGAAAAATGGTTAGGCTTTCCAGACAAGAGAGGAATCCTGTGAAAGTCTAACATATGAATAGAATTAACAATACATTCTAAGTTTATTCATTTCAGGAGTACTTTAAAGCAGGGTGGTTTTGCATAACACATTCACCTGTTTAACACTGTATTTATTTGAGATAGAATAATTTTTGCTTAAAAATAGATAAATGAGAGGCGCCTGGGTGGCTCGATGGGTTAAGCCGCTGCCTTCGGCTCAGGACATGATCTCAGGGTCCTGGGATCGAGTCCCGCATGGGGCTCTCTGCTCAGCAGGGAGCCTGCTTCCCTCTCTCTCTCTCTGCCTGCCTCTCCATCTACTTGTGATTTCTCTCTGTCAAATAAATAAATAAAATCTTAAAAAAAAATAGATAAATGAAATAACACCATGGGCTTCTAGATGTAGGGCCTATTGGGAAGGATATGTAGTATATAGGGTATAAATCCCAGGATGTCAGCCTTTTAAATCCAAGGCCAACAAAATCCAGTAAAATCTTAAATTCTTCAGTAGGTATGGATAACGAAGATTAAATTGTAGCAGTTTACAAGAACAGGAGAGGTTAAATTCATAACTATCAGCTGTATCTATTGAAAATGTTTTCAATATAAACTTGTACTTGTACCCAGCCATGCACTTTTTTTTTTTTTGCCAGAAAGGAGAAGAACCATTGAGAAGCTAATTAGAAGCTATAAAGCAAAATTTCTCTTTTTATGAATCAGGCTTTTATTAGAACATTGTTTAACCCCTTCTATAAGGCAGCAATGCCATGAGATCAACCAAACATAAAATGTCTGGAAAGTCTGTAGCCTGATAGTATTTACCATTAAGACAAATATGATTTCAGGTTAATTGCAACAAAGTAGTCCCAATACAAATTATAGGTGAGATTTAGGTTAATTCTCTTTTTTAAAAAATAGCAGTGATACCCTAATTCCCTAACTCCTTGTGGTAGGCTAAATGATGGCTCCTACTGATAGCAGACCCTAATGTGTGGAAATTATAAACATTACCTTATGTGGAAAACTCATCTTCCAGACGTGATTTAACTGAGGAGTTTTGAGTTGGAGATCTTGTTCTGGATTATCTGGGTAGGTACAAGTGGAAGGCAGAGGATTACTTGACACACATAAAGGAGAAGGCCATGTGAGGACAGACAATAGGTTTGGCAGATGCTGGCAGGAAGACAGGAGGGATGTGGCCACAAACCAAGGAGTGGAAGCAACCACAGAAATTGGAAGAGGTGACACGCTGATTTCAGCCCAGGACACTGATTCAGACTGTGGCCAGCAGAACGTGAGAAAACAAATTTCTTGGGGTTTTTTTGTTTGTTTGTTTGTTTGTTTTAAGCCACCAGTTTTGTAGTAATTTGTTGTAAATAGCCATAGACAACCAGTGTACTTTCTATCATCCAATGTTTTTATTCATAATAATGGATTTCATTTAAATACCTTTGCTATCATTAACACCATGCTAAACCTTCTTCAAAAAATGTCTCTAATTCTTACTTATCTTTTTTCCCCAAATCATACTGCTCTCCTTCCTGCTTACTCTGCTCTAGCCATACTGTATCCCTTAATATACAAGATTTCAGGCCTGTGCACTGCCTGGGACTGCTTTTTCCTCAAAGTAATGATAAACTCTTGCCCTCTTCAGGTCTTAGATCAATTTTACCTTCTCATGAGGTCTATTCCAACTACTCTATTCAACATTGTGACCTCCTTTCCCAGCCACCGTAATGGAAGAATTATACCGTTTTCTTTTATTATTTTAATCTCATTTCAATCTCTAGAATGTTATATAATTTGCTTGTTATGTTTATTTTATATTATCTTTCTACTCCCTCTAGTTATGTAAGCTTCATGAGTAAATGATTTTTATCTGTTTTGTTCACTAATGTATTCCCAATGCATAGAACAATATCTAGCATAAAATTGGCATTCAGTAATCATTTCTTGAATGAATAATTGAAGGAAAACATTTTAAAGTCTATTGCATTAAGTTAGAGATGCTGGTGTCCTAAATCATACCAAAGCAAAGCTCAGCTTTTAGTTCAAGGTGACATGTTGTCAAATCATCTTGTGTTTTTATTTTCAGTTTCTGTTCTGTGCCAACTAAAGTCTCAAACTTCATTAATAAGGCCACAGAATGGGCAATAACTTAGAGATATGCACTGCTATATACTGGTTATCAGGCAGGCTGATAGCTTTCAATTTACCTAAGTTCTCAATGAGTCTCCACAAAAAACTATCCCTTGGGTAAAGACAAAAATGCCAGGGATTGAGTTTCTACAACAAGGTTGGATCTTAAAAACTATGCTGAACCTGTCTGGTAATTTCCTAAGTAGTCAGAAACTCATATTGAATGGCTATAAAGGAAAACTGCTTGAGTATTTTCCAGATAAACTGGGTAACAGGTAGAGAGACAAATTTCTTTAGCAGACCACTTAGTTAAAATCTTTCCAGGTGTATGAACAAGGGAAATCAAGAAGGAGTTCCCATTTCTTTATAGAAAGGGGATGAAACACTAAAAGACTGAACCATTTTTGGTATTTAGAAAATGATTTGCACTCTCTTAGGAAATTGTAAAGCTGTATTCTGCAGAGAAGTTCAGGAAGGGCCACGCAAAGGTGAGTGCTCTAAAATGAAGAAAGGTGACAACAGCACCCACGACCTTCAGGAGAACAGGAATTAACACAGGAAGTAGAAGATGCAGAACTTCAGTGACACAGGGAACATGTCAGGGAAAGAAAATGTGTACTTGCATGAGGTCCTAGACATACAAATACTGAAGGCAGACCCATGCCACTTTAAATACCATTTTAGTTAAATACTTTCTAGGGTTGTTGAAAACTAACTTTTACATTTGATTACATTTGATTAAATACTGTTTTGGTTTGCTTATCTTTTTAAATTTTTCCCTTTTGTTCTTTAGAAATTTATTTCAACAATAATCAGATCCAATTAAAGGGAATTTGTTTTACTTTTTATAAAGGATGGTGTAATTATTCACATTGGAAATTAACTTCACGTTAACAGGTTTTGAATATTATTTTAGGAGGAAGTGAAACATGTATCACCTTACTCTAGTTCAAAAAAAGAAAGTTTTAATTTACATATTTAGAATTTAATGGTTAGGGAAGATTCTCTGAGAAAAAGTTATACGAGAAAAAGTTATTCTCTCAGAAAAAGAGCTCCAGAACTAGTAAGTTGAAGGACTTTGGTATAAAAAATAAAAAAGACTTAACGATATGAAAGGCTTTAGTTGCAACTAAATCTAAAAATTTAAATAACCAACCAGAAAAGAAAAAAAAAAAAGTACTTGAAGAGTTTAGAATACTGCAATATCCAAATAATCAGGTGGCTGAAGATTTTTTTAAAAATGGCAAGATGCCATAATTACAGTGGAAATGTCTATTTGAACCAAATTGTTTTAAATATTGTTATTCAGAATATTCATTTATCGGATCATTGATTCAACCTAGGATTTGGGGATAAAAGAAAATTAATGGTTCAGAGAAAATGTTAATAAATCTGATTGATTTGATACATTTGTTCTTAAAACCAATGAATAATAAAAGTTTTGCTAAATATTATAGGCTAACATGCATTCATTCAAGAATTCAGTCATTGGGTGAAGATGTGAAAATATAAACACAAGTGAAAAAGTTTCTGTCCTCAGCTGCTCAGAGTTTCATAGAACAAAAATATGTAAATAAATAACATCAGAATAAAATTCAAATTATGAAAATTATTTTGGTACATGGCTTTTGTCTCAAACCTTAGGTACAGTCATAATTATTTCTATTTCTCAAGTTTTTCTTTTCTTTCTTTTCTTAACTGCCTTTCTTCTTAAAAAGTACTATCCTACAAGGGTGAGTGTTCTGTTAAAAGGGAACATTCCAGGCATAAGAATCAATCTGTGCAAAGGCAGATAAATGAGAGAAGAACAGGTGGACATAGAATTCATACAGGAAGCAGATATTGCACTAATCCAGGAAGGAGCTAATGAGAACACAAATTATATACTAGCTATATATTAATATGCAGAAGCAATGGATTTAATAGAAATATTAAAGGATCACCCTGGTGTATGTCTAGGTAGGATCTCTTGGCTCCAACCACTGTTTATGTGCTAGAGGATTTTTTTGATTGGGATGGGGGAGAAGGGCTGAATATGAAACAAAACCTGCATCCCCACAGGGTAAAATATGCACATGGAGAGAGCTGCAGTCAGTAAATGACCAATTAGAGATGTGGAGCCCAATACCTCAGAATACAGGAATAAGTGTTAATAGAGTGTCCACCATGTAATAATGTAGTCAATAAAATGGAGATTCAGTAAGGATTTACAGCTATGCATTCTATCCGACCTGTGACACACAATGATAAAGAATTTTGAAATATTGAATATACAAGCGTTCAGAGTCAGCTGATAAAAAATTTTATAATAAAGAATTAGGTAGAAAAAAGAATTAATCATTAATCATGTTGGACTACATTCTTAAAATTAAGGATTGCACTACTTCCCAGAACAAATGAAAAGAATAAGCCAGGAACTTGGTCACTGAGCAGTAAATCAAGGACTTACACGACAGAATCTGAATATTAGATGTGAACTGGGTCATAGGAATAATGTAGAATTTTCCTATCTCGGTCAAAGATTATCAATGAACTTTTCCTAATGATAAATGAAGATGGATATTTGTCATGGAACTGTTATATTTCCACATACTAGGTATTCAGTTAGTCTCTATATTTTGATAGGAGATACATTGACCAACTTATTAGAGTAGTTGTCTTAAATTTTCATTATGCATAGGTATCACCAGAGGTGTTCATTCATAATTCAGAGTCCTGGCTCCTTTCTTCAGAGCTATAATTCAGTACATTTGGAGTAGGCTCCAGGAAATGTCATTTTGGGCAAAAAAGTCCCTGATGATTCTGATAAATATTTTCTGTGGACCATGTTTTGAGAAACAACTAGACAAAAGAGGGTTTAAGATTGGGGCACCTGGGTGGCTCAGTGGGTTAAAGCCTCTGCCTTCGGCTCAGGTCATGATCCGAGGGTCCTGATATGGAGCCCCACGTCGGGCTCTCTGCTTAGCAGGGAGCCTGTTTCACCCTCTCTCTCTGCTGCTTCTCTGCCTACTTGTGATCTCTGTCAGTCAAATAAATAAATAAAATCTTTAAAAAAAAAAAAAAAGAGGGTTTAAGATATAAAGCTACCATTACATTGTCTTTATTTCCAGAACTGGATAAATCCTAGGAGTTCACAACTGAAGAATATGCAATATATTGGGGACCAGCATCTACTGATAGGCTTTCTTCTCACAGTTACCAGAATAAGGTGGTTTACACTGTCCATTCATCCCATTTCTCCTCCTGGACTCACTGTACCCTTTCTCACTGATCCCAGATTGTATCTCAAACATGAACTGTGTAGTCCCCATACATCATTATCAGCAGCTAAATGGTTATTACTCTAACATGAGATAATAAAATGGATCTCAGCTCTATAGATAGAGGAAATAATGAATCGATCTGAATCACTACTTAATTTTTTGAATAATTGTTTCTTTTGTTAAAATGCTTTGAAGCTGCTTAACAAACACACAGATAAATGACATATGACCAATAACCGTGTCATACTCTGCAAGATCATCTTTGCTGGTCTACCAAGTCTAGGAGCCATAACTGGGGCCAAGTTTTAACTTGGAGCCAAATAATTTGGGTCAATAACAAGGAGCCAAATTTTATTTTAAGGGAACATAAAAAATAATTCTATATTCTTAGTAAGTCATTTGGTAGACAAACTGAATTTTTAGTATTTCATATTTCTGAATAAATCCCCAGTGATCCTAAAAAATACAAATATAAAACTAGTAATTATGATAGTCCACTACAGTTGTGCTAAAAATTAATATACAACTGAAAAATTATATACACAATTAGAAATCTAGGTAAATACATAAAATGCAAAGAAAATTTCATATTTTCGAAGAAATATTGCACATGACAATTTGGCTTTAAGAGGCACAGCTTTAGTAGTGATATTTTTAAATACAAATCATATGAAAGTATTTTAAAGCTCATTTTTCTTAAAGCATCATCTGGAAAGCAAGCATGTGAAATATATGACAAGAGAAAGAATATGAAATCAACATATAATTTGTATCCCAGACAATGAAGAAAATAAAATCAAGTAATGAGTCATACTTCAGAGTAAGTATTCTTTTCAGTATAATTACCCTTGAGCTCTTTTAGAGGATTAAATATGAGATTTGCATTCAATGTGTCTTTAGGGCTGCATACAAATGGATTTCATCAGTAGGGATTAGTACAGTACATAGTTAAATGTTTCTGCCAATCCAAAATTCTACTACCCTCTTATTTTTAAATGCAACTATAATTTAAACCCACATTGGCCTCTTCAGGACAAATTTCTTTCTTGTGTTCTTTTTATTTTTTGTGTCTGTGTCTGTGTGTGAGTCGATTTAAGGTTTAAAAAGGACATATTGAGTCTGAATTTACCAATAACATATTTATTCACAGACCTGTTCCTGACATATGACTTTTTTTCATGTAACCATACTTTATAGAGGATGTGTATCTACTTGGATGTGTTGATTGTTTTTTTTTTTCCTCCAAAAGAAAACAGAATCTTGGCATCCTAATTATTTTCATTTGCATATATCAAGCACACAAAAATGTAATAATACTGAAATCTATAAGAAGTCACATGCCGTCTAAAGAAACAGAAGTTGCAATTCACCTGATAGGGAATAAATGCTTTCTGAATAAATGATATCCCTTTAATGGAATTTAAATTATCCTTCTTTAAAAACTCAAATTTTTAGAATGTTCTTAGGAGGTAAGTTTTATTTATTTAACTAATATTTAGGTCTCATAAAAATTGGAATTAATTGGGATATTACCGGGCTGACATCAATCACATTCACTTGGGGGACAGTTAGTATAGTTCTAGCTTTAAAAACAGTAGCTGGATAGAGGGCCTTAATGAAACAAAAGAGAGAATACAATTAGGTAATGTGACTTGAAAGTCAACAAAGACCACACTCAAAGTATTTTCCCCAAAAAATGGTTATTGCAGACTTTCTTCGACTAATTGTACTTGAAAACCGTTCAAGCTTCACCCGATGTGCTAAGAAAAACTATGGCCTCTGGCTGAGTGATATGTAATGGAGATCAAATTAACATGGATTAGTTTATCAAGTTAAGTCATAAAACCATAAAGGAATCTGTAAGAAAGATCCTGAGTATGTCATGTTGCTTAAAGAAAATATATTAAGAACACTTCGGTATTGAGCACTGAGAAGCTCTATAACAGAAGAATACTTGCTCAATCACAAATTCCCCTTAGGAAAAATTGTGGTATACGTGGATTTGCCTAAGCATACCTTTCTAGAATTCCACTGATGAAAGGTTTTTTAAATCACCGAAGTCATTTTTATCACTTTTTACAAATTTAATTCTTTTTGTAAATCTTAATATTTTGGTACAAGAAGAAAATATATGTCTTACAAAGAGGTCTTAAGTTACAATATTCAAAACTTCATTCAATGAATACTTTTCAAAAGCCTACTAAAAACAGTCTCTAATAAATTAGAAAGAAAATAAATGTGAAATTATAGGTTGGCTATAAATTTGGGAATGATTTCCAAGTTCTGGGGAAGTGGAAAAAACTTGGTGCCTAGATAAATGGACTAAAGGAAAGTATGGAAACAAGAAATGCAAGTTCTTTGGATGAAACCAAATTAGTTCTCCTCAGGTTAAAGGACAAAGAGGATTTAAGGACTTTTCTTAGGGAACAGCTCCAACATTTACATTGCATACATACATAGGGTAATTCAGTGAACCTTCCCACCAGCTCTATCTTCTACTGGATATCAAACATGTGAACAGAAAGGCTTTTTTGGGGCACCTGAGTGGCTCCATCAATTAAGTGTCTGCCTTCAGCTCAGGTCATGATCCCAGGCTCCTGGGTTTGAGTTCTGCATTGGGCTCCCTGTTCAGCAGGAGGCCTGCTTCTCCCACTCCCTCTGATGCTCCCCCTATTTGTGCTCTCTCTCTGTTGAATAAATAAATATTTTTTTTAAAAAAAGGTTTTGTGTTTTTTTATTACTTGCAATAATTTGTAAAAGGAAAACAAAAAAATATGAGATTGCTGCTGGTTTCTAAAAGTGAAATTATAATGGGTGAGAATCGATTACTTGCTTTGCTTCTTTTTTCTGCATTTAAAATAATAAACAGGTTATATTAAAATCTGTTTCAAGAATTATAAGATGACCATTGTTCTATAAGAAGCGTACTTTGGGTCATTATTATACACTAATTTGAAAAGGAAAGGATTTTATATATTGACATTACTAATATATCTGGATTTACAAGATTTAAACATATATATCTAAGAAAAATCATCAGTACACATTCTCACAGTAGGCTACTTTAAATATTTAAGAAGATTAAAGAAGCTTTGTGGATTATTGTTAGAACATATGCTATTTTCATCCCTTCTTTATTTAAATCATTTTTCTCTCTAATAAACAATCTGAATAAACTATGGATCACATTCTCCAATATTTATGCACAGCTAAATCTTAACCCAATCAGCTTAAAAATAAATATGTAACTGTATTATAAATGTATTTAAACAGGGCAGTGCTTGACTTTACACAGTACATTCCACTAAAAGTATTATGGACAAGCTATAAAGATATCTCACTAGCCGGCCACGTCAGTTCCCCAATCTATGTCATTGGATAAAAACTATCACACTTCTAAGTTTATTCACTAAGTTGCTTTTTCATGCCAAGCTATTGCAGCTTGCAATCCCATTGCTGATGAAAAGTATTCTAAACTTTCATACAAAAAGATATTTTAGATTTGGCTTTAAAGTAAAACACAAAAACAAAAAAAATTGAAAAACTTGGTTAATATTTGAAGGAAAACTATTTTCTAAAGCTCCAACCATGACATCCTCAAGAGATCTGACATTACTGTATGAACCCAAAGCATGTGTGTTAAGAAAATTTCTGCAGGGGATTGTCTATATAAAGGTTAGCAAGGGTCAATGGGAGGTAACTCCATTACTTTGGTGGGAAAAATTAACCTTCAGAAATGTCAGCATGAATTTTTAAGCACACAAGTTTTATCCTCATCTAATTGAATAAATTGAGATGATCAGATAAAATATTAGATTACTGCTTTGTGGAGGGTGAGTACTTTCATTCTAATGCAAATAAACTTATAGACATTTAGATTCATTGGTCAGAGAATTGAATACCATTTGTATTGGACTGTGTTGTGTTATCTGCTGCTTCTAGAAAAGTTTCAAAGTTTAAAGGTAAAAATAAAAGGAGCAAAAAAGTAACTTCCTTTAAACTCATGATTTATGTTCGCTTTGTGTCTTGAAACAAATCGAAATCATTATACTGCACACCTAAGGCAAATAATAATAATAATCTGTTCCTTGGATTTCATTGCAGCAAATCTCAGTGATTTATATCCCATCTTCCTAATGGTGATATGCAGTTCATTACTGGGAACATACAATTCTGAGTGAACATACAGAGCTATTTGTAATTGATCTCTTTATGAAGATTTAATATTCCTCATGGTTGAATAATGACTTTCTTTGGAGAATATATAAAGTTTTCACCTTACTTTTCTGGTGTTTTTTTTTTCATCAATCACAGAGCTACAAATAATTGGAGTGTCTTTTTAAGAACAGAGAGAATGGGGAAAAAGTATAATTGTTAATGATTTTTAAGAGTTTTCATTTTAATTTTAGAATTTTTATTTCACATTAAATTATATTTCAGGGAAAGCATTAAAATTTCCTAGTTTGAAACTCAATATTTCAAAGTATCTGTCTTATAATTCTGAATGCTGTATATCCAAGAAGTTATTATCTATGATGGAAAATCAATTCAGCTCAAATGATTCAGCATTTGAAAATATCCAACCAGTCTCTTAGATTTTAATGATGTTAAATTATTATTTAACAAATATTTTACATTTTTGTTTCCAGAATGCAGTTGAACAGGTTGAAAAGATGTATTTTATATAAATATGCTGAAGAAAAGCTGACTTCAGTTAAATTATAAATGCCTGCTCTGCCAAGTAAACAGATTAAGAATAACAACAACAGGGCGCCTGGGTGGCTCAGTGGGTTAAGCCGCTGCCTTCGGCTCAGGTCATGATCTCAGGGTCCTGGGATCGAGTCCCGCATCAGGCTCTCTGCTCAGCAGGGAGCCTGCTTCCCTCCCTCTCTCTCTTTGCCTGCCTCTCTGTCTACTTGTGATCTCTGTCTGTCAAATAAACAAATAAAATCTTAAAAAAAAAAAAAAAAGAATAACAACAACAACAACAACAAAATTACAAGGATGTTAAAGAAGATGCTCACTTTTTTTGAGACTAAGCTTGTATAAATCTGCCTTACTGAGATGGTAGCTAAAATTTTTTTTAATTTACATTTTTATTTGTAAAAATCAGTTTTTAATGTTTGGTTTACAATTTAATTTTTTTGTGTGATCCAATTTCTGAGTAGCTTTTAAATGTGATTAGTTCTGATGTACTCCAAATGACTTACATGTATAAAAAATGGGAAAATAAACTCAACATGCTGATCTACAGGTGACCCTGAGTATATTATATAAATGGGTGTTTAAATACACAAAATATTGTGTTATTTTTAAAGTTTCTTTATGCATTTCTACTTTAACATATTTGTCCATAAAAAATAACACTCTAGATTGCTATATTGAGCAATTTATCACTGAAATATTGGCTTTAATCATATATGGCTACAGAGACTGAAAATTGTCTAATTAACCACCATTGGTTAACTATCCCCAAGGCTGAGCAAAACAGCACCATGGCAGTCATTAAATGTTAGAATATGGCAGTGAAGTCACCTGTTCTCATCTAGTTTTCCTGGGACAGGTTCAGTTTATGCCTGCTGACAAGTGAAATTATTAATAATGCCTCTTTCTACTCTTAAAAGTGTTCCTTTTTTAAAGTGTTATTCTTTTTTAAAAAAGAAAAGAGCATACCTTTGTATTAGACATTAAACAAAATCCTGTTGACTTACTAGAAATCAATTATTTAGAAAGGCCATAGTTTGCATTTTTTTCAAACATTTCATTTATTTATTTGACAGAGACAGAGATCACAAGTAGGCAGAGAGGCAGGCAGAGAGTGAGGGAGAAGCAGGCTCCCTGCTAAGCACAGAGCCCAATGTGGGGCTGGATCACAGTAACCTGAGACCATGACCTGAGCTGAAGGCAGAGGCCAACCCACTGAGCCACCCAGGTGCTCCCATAGTTTGCATATTATGCTAACATATTGTCTACCTTTTGGACAAATCATCTGTATGTCTAAACTACACAGAATTACACTTACACACATACACATATGAAACCAGTAAAATTAAAATTTAGAAATAGAAACATCTAACCATGTTTGTTATTTCTATTAAAACTGTATATTAAGGACATTTATGGAATTAAACTACAGCAGACAATAAAAAAGTTTCAAAAGAGGGGCGCCTGGGTGGCTCAGTGGGTTAAAACCTCTGTCTTTGGCTCACGTCATGATCCCAGGGTCCTGGGATCAAGTAATGCATCCAGCTCTCTGCTCAGCAGGGAGCCTGCTTCCTCCTCTCTCTCTCTCTGCCTTCCTGTCTGCCTACTTATGATCTCCATCTGTCAAATAAATAAATAGTTAAAAAAAAAAAAAAAGAAGTTTCAAAAGATAAGTATACCAAATTCTCCACTTTGAGATGGTAGGATAAAGTCGAGAAAGACAATAAATACATGCATATATGGGAGAACCAATATGAAAAAAAAAAGAAAGAAAAAGTGTATGATATTCAAAGTTTATATAGCCCAGGAAGATATTCAGTGGACTAGAATAACCCTCATGCAGTTTATTTTATCTGGGTGTAAGTAAAAATATAGACATACCTACAGTTATAGTACAACTATAGATAGACATATAGATTATTATGATTATTTCATTTATGTCATCCATCCCAAAGGGATGGAAAAAGTAAGAAATATACTGGGAAGTTTATTATTGAGACAAAATTCTCTCATACCATACATCGAGTAAAATCCAGAAAGAATAAATCTAAAATAAAATAAATTATAAATAAAATGTTTAAACAATATTTTAATTAATTATAATTATAATTATAATTAATTATAATAAATAATAAGAATTAGGAGTTAATTAGGAATAAACTTCAAATCACAAGTGAAATAAAATTTTCACAAAAGATAAATTTAACTTTTAAGTATTAAAGCTTCAGAACTTAAAAAAAATCACAAAAATTTCAGAACAAATCCCCAAACAGGATATATCTGCAGCAAGAATGACATTTATAAAATTACCAGCTATCATTGAAATGTATTTAAATATCATTTAAAAGTATCATAAATCCAGTAGAAAAAGTGGCAAGGAATATAAACAAAAACATGGTAGACTAGAACAAACAAAAGCTCAAATTAATAAAAAACATAAATTTTATTTGAAAATAAGTAGATAAAAATAAAAATAAAATCTATGAGAATTTTTAGTTTTAAAACCTAATAATATTCACATTTTGTTGGCTTTGTTGAGATGGGAAAAAGAAACACTTCTAGGGGAAATACAAATTAGTACTCACTTTCTGAAAACTTTAGTTGTATCCATATTCTTCATATTGTTAATTTTCCTTCTGGAAAAAAGTTGAAAGTAATTACAGTTGTATAAGAAGTGTAATATGTTCAAAATACTCAAACTATTATGTGAATATAATAAACTTTTATAGCCTAAAGTTTGGAGGTTAATAAATATAAACATAATTAAAATAATTATGACATAGCAGTATGGACTTGGGAAACTGACAGAGGTATAATACTAAAAAATAAGTGAAGACTGAAACCCATAAACACCATATTTGCAACCATGTAAAAGTATATCGGTGCAAAGAAAAAAAAAAGTTTAGAGGAAAATGCTCCCAATTATTGAGTTACTCATTCATCAATGGTGAGTTATTTTTATGTTTTAGTTTTTATTTTTAATGTATTAACATTAAAAAAATATTTTTATTAACATAAAATGTATTATTAGCTCCAGGGTTACAGGTCTGTGAATCATCAGGCTTATACACTTCACAGCACTCACCATAGCACATACTTTCCCCAATGTCCATAACCCAACCACCCTTTCCCTACTCCTTCTCCCCGGCAACCCTCAGTTTGTTTTGTGAGATTAAGAGTCTCTTATAGTTTGTCTCCCTCCTGATCCCATTTTATTTCATTTTTTCCTTCCTTACCTCCCACAATCCTCCACTTTGCCTTTCAAATTCCTCATATCAAGGAGATCATATGATAATTGTCTTTCTCTGATTGACTTATTTCGCTCAGCATTATACCCTGTAGTTCCATCCATGTCATTGCCAATGGCAAGATTTCATTTTTTGATGGCTGCATAGTATTCCCATATATATATATATATATATATGTAAAATTCATTAACATTTTTAATGGTGTTGAACGTATACAAAGTTGAATTCAATGGAAACAATTTTTCTATACTTTAAGACCTATCTGAAAATAATGACTGACATTCTACCCATTCAACAGGTAATCAATAACATATGCAAATTATGTATTTCTTGAGATAAAATTCACATAAAATTAATCACTTTAAAGTTTGTAATTCAATGGTATTTAATACATTCACAATGTCATCCAAATATTAGTGTACTTTTAAACTATATAGATATAAATTATACTTTTAAAATATATGCATTCATGCATATTACTAAATACTATTCAACTCAGAAATATTCTTTTCCTTCTCTCACTTTTTATGACTCCAGTTTATCAATGGTTATATGTTGACTTTGTAAGCAGAAGGTTTTAGGGGTACCCAGAAAAAGAAAGGAGATACAGCTTTCCTGACACAAAAGAAGTCATTTTAGGACCCTGGCTACTTCCGACCTCCCCATCTCTGCCCAACTTGCCCAAGCACACTTCCTAGGAGGTGTGAGAATTGCAAAGAGATGCAAACACCTGAGTAGTTAAAGGTTTTAAGGGAACAAAGGAATACAAAAACTAACAGTCTCTATCTAACCACATCAGAGACAATAAATTAGTGGTTAAAAACTCCCAGGGCTGTGTCAAAAGTAAGCAAAGCCCTGTATTCTTTAAATGAGAAAAAAAGGTCAAGACCCCATTTGATTAACACTGGTTCTCAGAGAGCCCACAGCCCTACCTCTTGTTGGACAGTTAGCTCTGCTTCATTATAATGAAGCAGACCTCTAGGTCCTCTAGGACCTCTAGGACCTCTAGGTACACCCTAGAGGACCACAAGGGTCATTAACATATTAACATATTAACATAGGATGCTTGTCTAGGTTCTAGGCACACCTGTACAACTTCATGCCCAATTTTATAGGCAATGACAAAGGTACTCTTTCTGAATATTCATCCTAGCCCTAAGTAACAGGAACACACTGGCCCTTGCTCAGGGAGTCAAGGCTTTGGAAGTTATTCCTTGTGATTTCCTTATTTGATGCAAATAATGTTTCCTTTGTGTGACCACGCCACCTGGTGTGGTCTCTTGTCGGTGCCCGAGCGGCTTGTAGCGCATGCGTGGTGATGCTTCTGGGCTCCGCCGTGCCCGCTCGCTGCCTCGGCCGTCGCTGCCTCAAGCCGTCGCTGCTCCAGCTGGGCCCACGGGGGCCCCCGGCGCCACACGACTTTTTCGGTGCCCAAAAGTAAACACGCCGTTAAGATGGCGGCTGGATGCGAGCCAGTAGGCGGAACTTAGGATTTTGTATCTATGTGGCTACAAGTGATTGGTTGTGCAACCTGGGTATATATAGACATGCACGGGCGGGGGAGAGGGAGATCCCAACAGCTACGTGGAAATAAAGCTTGCTTCGCTGAGGTCTCCTGGTCGTTCTTGCTGGCGAGAGCGACAAGTGGTGCCGAAACCTGGGAAACCCGAAACCTACACCGAGGAGTTCTCAGTGAACGCAACGATCCGGTAAGTGTGCACAAAATTTCAGATAAGAAAGTTCCTAAATATAGGACGAGAAGTGAGAAAGTTCCTAAGTATAGGACGAGAAGTGAGAAAGTTCCTAAGTATAGGATGAGAAGTGAGAAAGTTCCTAAGTATAGGACGAGAAGTAAAAGGGTTCCTAGGCATAGGACAAGAAATAATGGGATCAAAGTTTACTAAGATGGGAGGATTACTGACGGATGTGCTTAAGGCTAACAGCACTCCGCTAGACTCTAACCATAAAACGGTTAAAAATGTTATCGAGGAGCAGGTCAGAGAAGCCTCTAAGGCAGGATCTAGCAGAGGGGGAGAAAATTCAGAGGAGAGCTCCTCTGAAGATGAGCTTGGGGAAGCCATGACACACTTAAAATTAAAAGAGGAAGTCCCTAACGAACCTTTAAAGGGAAAGACATACAAAGAAGCCGGGAAAAAATATGACTCCCTAGCGCCCTCTGTCAGAAGGTCAAGAATTCCTACCCCTGAATGTAGGCCTATAGCGCCACCTGCAGAATGGCCGCCACCATATAACACTTCATGCTCCCGAGGGGCATGCGGTTGTCCAGAATGCAGAAATGCAGGATGGAGGGACATTACGGACTTTACTAAACCCTCCCCCTCTTGCATACCCAGTGTTAGAAGATCAAAATCAACAGAGGTTTCATCAACCACCAGACTTCAAACTTATTAAACAGTTTAAGGAAGCAGTCACTACTTATGGGCCACAGGCTGCTTATACACTTTCACTTTTGGAAGCAGTCGGTAGCATGAACCTTACCCCAGACGATTGGACTAACATGGCAAAAGCAACTCTGTCTGGTGGACAATACTTGATATGGAAAACTGCTTGGCAAGAGTGTAGCTCAGAAACTGCCCAGCGTAACGCCACATCAGGGAATCCCCACTGGAATATTGACATGCTCATGGGAGGAGGTCAATTTGTGGGACAAAACAATCAGATTGGGTACCCCCCAGGGGTGTATGTACAGATAGCAGCTGCAGCCACTAGGGCTTGGAAGACCATACAGGGTTCTGGCGATTTGCAGGGACAACTTTCCAAGGTGTTGCAGGGGCCTAATGAACCCTATGCTGACTTTGTAGATCGTCTGCTCCAAGTAACAAGGCGCATATTTGGGGATGTGGACCAAGCAATGCCCCTTGTTAAACAATTAGCCTATGAACAAGCAAATAAATGGTGTAAAGAGGCTATCCGCCCTTGGAAGTCTAAGGACCTGATTACATATATCAAAGTGTGTCGAGACATCACTGATAGAGTTGTTCAGGGCCAAGTTGTGGCAGTTCAGTAGCCCAAGGGATAAGAAGTTTCAGTGCAGGAACCAGGAGTTCTTCCAAGGCTTGTTTCCTTTGTGGAAGGGACGGTCATCTTAAGAGGGATTGTCCAAGGGGAAAGGACCTCCCAGACCAGTCAAGCCCACACCTAGGTTGTGCTCTCGTTGCCGTAAAGGGAATCATTGGGCTAATGAATGTAGGTCCCAGAAAGATATTCAAGGAAATCCCCTGCCGCCGAATAACTGGATTCACTCCAATTACTCAAAAAACGGGAAGCAGGGCCCTGCACCCCGGGGCCTAACACAAATTTATGGGGCACTAACACAAATGCCCAGGACATGGTATCCTCCCTCGGAGAAAGGCGCACAACCTCTGGATCAGCAGGGCTCGATATCAGAGCAGCCGCCCGAATGGTCCTAACACCAGAGATGGGCATTCAAGCATTGGCCTCCGATCTAAGAGGGGGCCCCCCTCATGGTACTGTAGGTTTATTACTTGGCCGAAGCTCCACTTATCTCAAAGTTCTGATAGTTCACCCTGGGGTAATAGATTCAGATTATGAGGGAGAGATCAAGATACTGGTGTCTTCACCAAGGGGAGTTACTGCAATTAGCCCAGGAGATCTGATAGCTCAACTTCTCATACTCCCTAGCCATCATGAAGCCTTTCCCAGTAAAGGAAAAGAAAAAGGTATGAGAGGTTTGGGGTCTACGGGAGTTGACCTAACATGCCTGACCCTGGATATGACTGATAGGCCCATAATTACCCTCAAGGTGCAAGGAAGAAAATTCTTAGGGTTACTGGATACGGGCGCCGATAAGAGCATTATCAGCCAACAAGAGTGGCCTCCAAAATGGCCCCTAACACAAGCAAAACAAACACTCAGGGGTTTAGGAATCGCTCAAAGTCCTGATCAAAGCGCAGCTACCCTTGAGTGGGAGGATGACGAAGGCCATAGGGGAACTTTTCAGCCCTATGTCTGCAATATTCCTATTTCCCTCTGGGGACGAGACGTTTTGGAACAGATGAGCGTCCGCCTGACAACTGAAACTATATACAGCCCCCGATCAATAGCTATGAGGCAAAGAATGGGATACACACCAGGAAAAGGGTTAGGGAAACAGGAGCAAGGTAAAATAGACACCATCCCTTTCACCTCAGAATATAAGGGGCAAGGCCTGGGTTTTCGGTAAGGGCCAAGGGGTAAGGCAATGAAAATAACGTGGAAGACAGATATGCCCTGCTGGGTGCCTCAGTGGCCCCTTATAACGAAAAACTATCAGCTGCTAAAGCCCTGGTACAGGAACAGTTAGAGGCGGGCCATATGAAACATTCTACCTCACCTTGGAATACACCTATCTTTGTTATTAAAAAGAAATCTGGTAAATGGAGACTTTTACATGATCTTAGAGAAATTAATAGGCAAATGCAGAACATGGGACCAATACAGCTGGGATTACCCATGATAACCGCCTTACCGAGAAACTGGCCATCAATAGTGGTTGACATAAAAGATTGCTTTTTCTCTATCCCTCTGCATCCTGAGGATACAATTAAATTTGCCTTTACCCTACCTTCTATTAATCATGCAGAGCCTGACCAAAGATATGAGTGGACTGTCCTCCCTCAGGGCATGGCTAATAGCCCCACCATGTGTCAATTATATGTTTCTAAAGCCATACAGCCTATTAGAGAGACTTATCCTGATTTAATGTGTTACCATTACATGGATGACATATTGTTGTGTGGATCTGACTCTACTACAGTTTCGGAAGCCTTAGTAATGTTACAAAAGGAGCTAAATTCATGGGGGTTAATTATAGCCCCCAAAAAGATACAAGCTTCCAACATCAAAGACTATTTAGGCATGAAACTATACAATACCATGGTAAAACCTTCAAAAGCCTCCATTAGAACTGACAAATTACAAACACTCAATGATTTCCAAAAGTTATTGGGGGACATAAATTGGATCCGACCCTACCTGAAAATAACTACAGGAGAATTACAACCATTGTTTGATATTCTGAAGGGTGATGCCCGTCTAGACTCTCCTAGGAGCCTTACTCTAGAGGCGAAACAGGCTTTGAAAATCGTGGAGGACAGGCTTGCATTGACTTCAGCAGATAGATGTGATCCTAGCCAGACAGTCCAAGCCATAGTGATTCCATCCCCTTCTTCACCTACTGGAGTGCTATGGCAAGGTGGGCCCTTACAATGGCTGTACCTCCCAAACACTCTTCCTCGGATAATCACAACATATCCAGTTGCAGTAGCCATGCTAGCTAACAAATTGATCACTGTTTGTATTTCTACTCTTGGAATCATACCTGACAATTGCATCGTGCCGTATACTAAGGAACAGATTCGCCTACTATGTGCTACCCTAGATGATTGGGCAATACTGACCACCTCTTACTCAATAGAATTTGATAATCATTATCCTTCACACCCACTTATAGAATTCACAAAGGGTATTGAATTCATACTACCAAAAATTAGTAGGTCGACACCACTAAAAGAAGCCTCTACTGTCTTTACAGATGGAAGTAAAGAGGGCACAGGAGCTTATATCATAAATGGAATCGTGAACCCAGTCATAGTTCCTGCCAGGTCGGCTCAACAAGTAGAGCTACTAGTAGTGCTCCTAGTGCTCCAAAGATTTTCAGACACTCCCCTAAATATTATTTCTGATAGTCAATACGTGGTAAATGCAACAAAAAATATTGAAACAGCCATCCTCTCCTTATGTGATTCACCTATTCCATGGATCTTAAGGCAACTACAAGAGGTTGTGCAACTGCGCACTGCACCATTTTTTATAGATCACATCAGAGCCCATATGAGCCTACCAGGACCATTATCAGAGGGCAATGCTCTAGCAGACCACAATAGTCGTTTCCAACTTATTTGCCCTACCTTAGAACAGGCAAAGCTGTTCCATAGCAAATGGCATGTGAATTCTAATACCTTAAGATATAGATTCCATATCACCAAAGAACAGGCAAGAGATATAGTAAGGACCTGTGGGAATTGTGCCACATTACTCCCTCAGCCTTCCTTAGGGGTAAATCCCAAAGGCCTTCAAGCTAATCACCTATGGCAAATGGATGTCACACATGTACCTGAATTCGGGCAACAAAATTATGTACATATATCAGTGGACACTTATTCGGGTATCATAATGGCTACTCCCCTCATGGGGGAGAATTCAAAACAAGTCATCACACACTGCCTACGATGCTTCGCAGATTGGGGTATCCCAAAACAAATAAAGACAGATAATGGACCTGCATATACATCAAAATCTATCCATCAATTCCTGAGTCAATTTGGTATAGTCCATACTACAGGTATACCTTACAATCCACAAGGTCAAGGAATTATTGAATGCGCCAATGGCACCTTCAAACGATGCTTACAAAAAATAAGAAAAGGGGGAATAGGGGATGACTACAAGTCACCCCGTGATCTTACATCTCTCACCCTTTACATTTTAAATTTTTTGTCCTTGGACCATAATGGTACATCTGCAGCAGACAGGCATGCGGCGGTTACTGAACGCACTCTAGCCCAGGCAAAGTGGAAGGATATACTCACGGGCCAATGGAGAGGCCCTGACCCGGTCCTAAGATGGCACCGAGGTTCTGTTTGTCTTTTTCCACAGGATGCCCAAGTGCCTATCTGGGTCCCGGAGCGACTGATTAGAAGAATCGATCAACATGGCCTGCCCCGTCCTGATGCTCGGCCTGATAGCGATCCTGGCGACACCAGCATCCCTTCAACAGATGCACCAATGGGCAATAGTGAAAGCCTGGCCGTTCCCCATGCCACTGACGAATGAGTCCACCATCCTCCCTCCTATATATCTACTTTCATTCCCATGCCCGTTTCTGTAAATCCTAATGATTTGCCTGTATTGCTCTCAAGACATAAAAGAGACTTTGGGATCACTGCAGCCATTATTGCGGCTGTAGCGGCCTCCGCAGCTGCAGCACCTGCAGCGGCTGTAGCTCTCACCACGTCTGTAACAAGTGGACATTCTCCAGAAACTATTGACGACCGGATGCATCCAATCACTTTCTGGACTTTGCATAACCTCTGTGGCCTATAATGACCTTTCTATTGCCGCTAATCTGTCGAAAGAGTTAAGCAGATAAGACTGACATAGCTCCATTATGGGATTGGGTATCTGTTGTAAATCCTTATGTTCCGCCATTTTGCATCATTACTTAAACAACAATGTAGGCGACAGTTGGCGCTAGTACAAGCTTGCATGGCACTGGAAGCTGGTACATTTCCCCAAATCTGGCTGGCAGTGCTAGATCGGTAGTCAATGACGGGTAAGATTGGCTGCATGCACATAGCAACCTAAGCCAGAGTTGGTTGGAGTTCTCCAACCAGGGGGAATTATCCGATGACGGGTAAGCATGTTCATGGCAGCTGACAACCTAAGACAGGCAACGATCTCCTGCCTTGCATGCCTAATATAAAGGAAAAGGGGGAGATGTCGGTGCCCGAGCGGCTTGTAGCGCATGTGTGGTGATGCTTCTGGGCTCCGCCATGCCCGCTCCTTGCCTCGGCCGCCGCTGCCTCAAGCCGTCGCCGCCACCAGGTGGCGATGGTGCGGAGCTGCTCCGGCTGGGCCCATGGGGGGGCCCGGGCGCCCCACGACTTTTTCGGTGCCCGAAAGTAAACACGCCTTAAGACAGTGGCTGGATGCGAGCCAGTAGGCGGAACTTAGGATTTTGTATCTATGTGGCTGCAAGTGATTGGTTGTGCAACCTGGGTATATATAGACATGCACGGGCGGGGGAGAGAGAGATCCTAACAGCTACGCAGAAATAAAGCTTGCTTCGCTGAGGTCTCCTGGTCGTTCTTGCTGGCGAGAGCAACGGTCTCTATTGTAACTAGCCGAAGAGCCAACTTAACCTTAGTTAGGCTACAGCGTACTGTGTCTCTTTGATTAATGAAGGCAGGTCTTGCTTTATCAATGGGATTGGAAATGCCTTAATACAAGATAACTCAGTTTTGTTCCTGTTTTTGTTTTTTAATTCACTTAAAACAAAGTTTTTCATAGGTATTGGAGATTCCCTGGAATGTATCTAGATGTCCTCATGGGTCAGCATGTGCCCTTCGGAGGAATAATGCTAAAATTAGCTGAACACTGAAGTTTTGCTTGATCACTTAGTCCATTGTAAATCAAATACCAACTACAGCGCAGGCATCGTGAGGTAGCAGAGTTCCCTAACAGTAACCTAATCTTCCAGATAATCTGAATATACCTGTGTGGGGAATATATTAGTCACTAAATCAAAAAGAAAAAATTTTACCAGCCCTTTGGAAACGAAGACATTCTAAAGCCCCAAAGAAATAATTACTATACACTTTACTTATGAACATTATACAGATGTAACATTTTATACCAAATAGCATAAAGGTTGACTTAACTTCATGCTTAAGAGCTGCAAGGCCTTGGAGAAAATCCTGAAACTTTAAAAAAGTCAGTAAAATGGGAAAAATAATAAAATACATTTGCCATATGCTAATTGTGAGAACTGATTGAGTGAATCTATTTAAAGTTGAGAGATGTTACATATTTAAATCCTAGAAGTCTCATTTGTTGGAAATCAGACCTATTTTATTAATCCCATCACAACTCTAAGGAAATACATCAACTATTCTTTTAAAAATAACAAAGGAAGGTTCAAGGACAGTGCTATGAAGTCCAAACTAGGGAGAACAATTACATATTTATAACACAGAAAATTGTATAAGAAAAGAGGCTTAAGATAAATATTCTAGAATAAAGACTGAGTAATAAAATTTTTAAAACTTAAAAAAAGCCTAGATTCAAAATGCTAGGGAAAAATCACCAGCAATTTGATTTGTCTATTCAGATTCATATAAAGAAGTATTAAGGATTCACATAAATGCTTCTTTCTTTTTTTCTATTCTAGCCATAAAATGTGACATACTCTTTTAAATTAAAAATATAATGTTAAGGATAGCTTTATTAGATTTTAATGAATTAGACACCACTATAATATTTAACAGAACTGCAGAAAATTGCAACATTAAACTGTCTTTGGATTCATTTATGGGATACTCCTAGCAGTGCGACTCTAACAGGGATCTTAGTCAATGGAAGAAAATAAAGATTGCTCTTTTTTTTCTCAGCTCACCTTCCTTCAGGGGAAGATATTGACACAGTTTTCAAAAACGAAGGTCTATGTCATATATTACATTAGTGAAATAAACAACATTTAAAGGTGGAAAGACTCTTCTATTACTAGATGTACTGACAGGTATTAGAATAATATAGTAAAAACCATTCAGTTGGAGAAAAAGTATACTGTAAATAGTCTGTGTTTGCCTTCAGCGTTTGTTAGATCAAGCTGGAATAATGTTTTAGAAAATTTAAAATCTTTTAATGCATAGAAATGACCAGAGAGGAACTATTTTTCTCGCCATGAAAGCTAAGCTGTCTGTTGCCTTGAGGAAAAGAAAATAATGAATTTGGAAAGTGACATTCATATTTTAAATATTGCCAGGCTTAGTGATTTGTTTTTTATTTGCTATGTTCTAGTGTAACTTGGAAGAAACTGGAAATGAATACTGATTAGGAATTTAATCAAAGAGTAATGAATGTTTTTTTGCCCTTTTTAAACCAATATTATTACATTTCTTTCTTGATTCCATGCTTCCTAATGAAAACTAATGAAATTAGGACAATAATGTAAATTCACAAATGGCCACTGATTTGCAAATGTGCCTAAAATGTGCCAAGAGACTGTGATGAGAATACTTCTTAAGATAATTTTAGATTGTAAAATAGCTTACAGTCTAAAAGATTAAAAAATGAGCAAAAGCCAATGACATAATTTTAAAACCTGTTAAAAAACAGAAACAATATGGTAAATTCAAAAGATCTAATTGGCTTTATTAATCAATTCATAAATTGGGAAGCATTCGATCCAGCAAATAACTGGGAACTCCCAAGGGTTACAGAAAATGAAAAGTTTTTAAAGGCAGAAAAATAAAATTATTAGCAAAGAATTAACAAGTTTGCCTTCCCAGGGTGAACAAAAGGGGTCCATCAGTAAATTCCCTAATGCTGCCCAGGAAGTCCGTGTGTTGACTGGTTACATTTCTGGGGCGTTGGCTGCAATTATGTTTGGTATTAAATCTTGGTTTACTGAGTTGAGGCCTAAAATTATGACATTTTGGACTATAGACCTAATGATTGAATTTATAGTTTTCCATCTCTTTACCCAGATAAAACATTTCTATTAAAAAAGGACATCTCATTCATTCAACATTAATTCAACAAATATATATTGAGGGCTAGTGTTGTAACAGCTGCTTATCAGATGATGGGAATATAGGGATTAGCATGACAGGCACAGTTCCTACCCTTGTTGAGACTCAGTCTGATGGCAGACAGACAAAAGCCTAGTCACAACTGTATTGACTGTTAAAGGAATATTTATTATGTTATGACAGCAAGTATGATGAACACTGAACCAACATTTATGCATTTGGCAGAGTTTCCCTAGAAAAAAATAATATTTATTCCAAAACCTTACTTCTTACCTTTAGTTCTTCCCCAAAGGAGCCAGTAGTTATTTAACTGTTTCTAATGTATGATCACATTTATGAAGATGAAACTTTGGTATACCAGAGCCTTAATAGGCACTTGGTGATGACTTGACTTAGTGTGTTGTTTTGTTTTGTTTTCCTTCCAACAAATTTCAAATTATTTTATGCTATTCTTAAAAATTTCTTTTAGCAAAAGTATGTACTTTTAAAAAAATTTTTAAATTAAATTACATTTTTTGAATTTTTTGAATTTTTTTAAATTAAATTAAAATTTTAAATGCATATAAAGTTGCCAAATTTATAGTGAAAATCCCATTCCATATCTAAATAACACTTCCAGAAAAAATAACCTTAATTATTTTAGCCTTCTTTGTTTATCTACCTGTAAATATTCACTATTACTCATATTCTGGCCTCTCTTTATTTTTTCAGTTTGCAGCACTGTTGTCTTTCCTCTAGGGAAAATGATATTTGAACACTACAGCACTCTCCTCACCAAGAAGATTCACAAATAGAACACACTCTCACACACAATCATACATGTTCACAAAAGCATTTTCTTCCTTTATTTTCTTACTGCAGTTATATCACAAGTACGACACTATTTATATTACAATACAAGAGATAAATTCTACACTACAATTGCATTATTGTGTTATTTGCTATGCAGAATTAATAATTGTTTATTCAGAATTGGATATTTATTAATATACTCATTATGATTTCTTCCCAAACCAAAAGTCATGTGGAACGCCTCTCAATGTCAACACATACTTCGGCTAGTCTATCAGTGTTTCATTTGTTTGTTTTTGTCTTAGAGATGTGGCTTGCGGAGACCCATGACCTAGCATTTCTGATCTTTGTACTCTCTGCTTTACCACCATCTTAGCCATTCCTCCAGCTCCCACTTGAGTTGAATACCTCTTGATTTTTTCTACTGCTCAGATCTTACTTCCCAGGAGCTATTTGAGAAAGGATAGATAAAACTTAAGTGTGTTGACAGTTTACATTTTCTCTATTCTATATCCCATGTGGAGAGACTGAGTATAAAATTCAATGTTGGCAAGGTTTTTTTTGTTTGTTTTTTACTTCCAGATTGAGAAGGCAGTTATCTTTGTCTTCTACAACCCAATGTAGCTACAGAGAAGTCCCACCTCATTCCAGTTTCTAATCACTAGTATGTTACAAGCTTTTTCACTCTGAAAAACTTCTGAAGTATCCACATTTTTGGATTGTTTCTTTTTATAACATCATATCCCTATTTATGGAGGTAACATTTTCTCTTATCTCTGAAGGATACTAATTTAAGTGATTCTCCTACTTCCTTCTTATGTGTCCTCTCTAAATTGCTGTTCTCTCCCTTTTATTTTAGTATTCTTTTTTGTGTTGAAGACACCGGTTAAAAAATATGGTGAGTTCTGGCTCTCATTAGAAATTTCAGAGTAGCGAAAAGGTGGTTAGATGCTCTGTATTTATGGGCAGGGAATATAGCTCTTTGGGCTTCATAATAAAGTGATCCAGCAAGGATCAAACTTGTAGTGTTAACCCCTGCAGTAAATGTTGCCTCACTCACCTGCGTGGGTATCAAAAGACCATAGTATGCCAGCCGGCAGCCTTGCTCTCAGATTCCTGAGATTTCTGTAGAGGACAAAGGTTGTAACTCTTCCCTGTTTTAAATAAATTCTGTTCTCAAGTGTGTTCAACACCTGGAATCCCTCTGTCAATTTTTGCCTAGGATTAACCTTTTGTCTCCCTAACTGATCCTCAATGTCTTTAAGCAAACCTGTTTCAGCAAGTTCTCATTCCTACTTCTAATTCCTGGTGTTCTTGACCTTTCCAGTCTTCTACAGTCTGAATTAACTTACTTTTTG
This sequence comes from Neogale vison, assembly GCF_020171115.1. Classification (NCBI taxonomy): domain Eukaryota; kingdom Metazoa; phylum Chordata; class Mammalia; order Carnivora; family Mustelidae; genus Neogale; species Neogale vison. Next base: position 23,294,980 of record NC_058100.1, read on the forward strand.
TCGATTTACTCATCTTTAAGGAGTTATGTTTCAGTTTTTACTGTTGTGATAACTGTTCATGTTACTAATTTTTTATATATATATTTATCTTCCCCGTTGCCTTCATTCCTTCATTCTTTTGCCTCCTTTAGATTCGATTTTCTCAACTTTTTAACTCATTTTTCTGAGAATTCAGGAAAGTACAGAAATAAACACATATATTCAATTCACCATGTTTAACCAGAAATCTTCAATTACCTGTTTATGTAATATTTAATTTACATACATATGTACATTTATATATGTATATGTATATATACACACATTTGCTGATGGATTTCTTTCTCAAAGTCTTACAATGCTGAGTCAGTCATAAGTTATTATGTCATTAACTACCACAAGTCAGCAATAATTTTTTCCTTCACAGCAACACATTAATGGATAATCTTGTGCATGTTGGGGTCTATCTTTCTTGGTCACAATTATTTCCCCAGTCTTGGTTTAATACGTGAAATATAGTTGAGTGACAAATTGATATGTCACCAAGAAGTCTCAAGTAGTACTACATAGCTTATGTCTTTAAAAATATTATGGTGTGATTATTTTTTAATAGAACAGGATTGCTACAGACCAACTCAGCAAAGCCTGTTTCAAGACAGACTCTCTCTTGATGTGGCCAGTATTTACTTTGTAATTTAGTCTTTACTTGTCCTTTTCTGCCAAGCATTGTTCCAGGGCTGTGTTCTAACTTTAAGCCCAGGTGATTCAGGCTGTGTATGGACAAGAAAATTTCATTACCTTCAGCAGAGCTGGCATACAATTAGTTTGAAAACTTGATTATATGGAGACACTCTGCAGCAACCTTTAGACGTTCTGCTTACCAAGTCCTGTCTGACTTTCATCCTATATATCCCTGGCTTGTTCCTGAGAACTGCACTGTCCAAACTGTTGATGGCTCTCATGACTTCAGCCACTTTAAGGGTAGATTTGAACTTGTCATAATCCACTGCTATGACCGCAACTGACTTGCTTTATCAATCCCAGACTTTGCTTCCGTCTTATTCCTGCGCACCCAGTAAAAAGGTAATGTCTTCCAAATCTTTCCCATATAAGTTCATATGCCTGCTCGCTATAAAATAGAATAGCGCTTCATCTAGAATAATTGTCAGTCATTCATTCTTGTGCTTTACATTTAATATATAACTGCATTACTTTTTAAATTCTGCTTTGTATCTCCTGAATACATGCCTTAAATAGTAATAGTCATCTTTAGTCAGATTTGTTTACCTAGACTGTTGTGTAATGTCTGTAGATCACAGTGGTATGTAGTGAATATAATTTTTGTCTTCTTAACAAAACAATTATTCTTTTTTTGTAGAAAATACTCAAACTTTGATAGGAAATATCAAATTTATATAATATATGTGGTTATATACTTAATATCAAATACCAATTATCAATTAAATATCAAATTTATATAATATGTGTGGTTATTTTTTTTTTAACCACAAGTTCTGATTTTTCCTGAAGAAAGAGTGTCAGCGCTTAACTGAGCCTGAGAGACAGTATACTATTATGGTAGAAAAAATGTAATCTGGACAGCCTGATTATGATAGAGCCTTTGATTCGGCCTCACAGAATCAAAGGTATGACCTTGGTCAGTTTATTCATATTCCATAAATTTCCATTTACCCAACTTTAAAATAGATATTATCATATTTACTATTTCTTAGGTTTTTTTAATGATATATAATGATATTATGTATAATATATAAGATGTCCAACACATAGTACACATTATGGAAGTATTTGCCATCTTTATTATTCGTGGTCATTGCAATATAATGAGATCAATTTTGTTAATATCTAGAATTTTTAATTGAATATCTAAACTACATATCATTTAGCAACCTGTATAAAGTAAAAAGTTAATTTAGTTGCATCTCTGACAAATGAACATTTACCCAACTCTTCAAACCTGGCACAGAATGTTCAATTTTATCTAACTCCCACTGAATTATTGTAGTTTGATTTGTCTGAAAAATCTCTTATGCTTAGAAAAGTTTATTTCATTGTAATTTCCCTTCAATAATTGTTAATGATGTATAATTAGTGATTGAGGTACAGAGTTTACCCATTGCCTCCCAGTCACTCCTGTCCCCATTGAATACAAAGTATTTCAATTAGTGAATTTTGTTCCTACAGTTGGCAACAACAATAACAAAGGCTTAGCCAACATAATTTTGATCCTTAAACCAGCATTCTTTATGTATAGTTTTTAACCTACCTAGAAAATTCTTTAAGTATTATGCAATACATATTTCAACATTTTAATTCATAGGGAGCTGTGGTCAAAGGTCCTGGTAAAATTAAAATATCAGTCTTATTTTTAAACCCCATGAATGTGCCAGTCCAATGCCTAGAACACTGAGTGATCAATAGGCATAGCTGTATTTAAAATCAAGTTCTGTCTTGTTGTTGGTGTAGAGAAAAGCAACTTATTTCTGTGCATTGATCTTATATCCTGACACTTTACTGAATTCCTGTACAAGTTCTAGCAGTCTAGATGTCCATCAACAGATGAATGGATAAAGAAGATGTGGTATATATACACAATGGAATACTATGCAGCCATCAAAAGAAACGAAATCTTGCCATTTGCGACAACATGGATGGAACTAGAGCGTATCATGCTTAGCGAAATAAGTCAAGCGGAGAAAGGCAACTATCATATGATCTCCCTGATATGAGGGAGTGGTGATGCAACATGGGGGCTTAAGTAGGTAGGAGAAGAATCCATGAAACAAGATGCGATAGGGAGGGAGACAAACCATAAGTGACTCTTAATCTCACGAAACAAACTGTGGGTTGCTGGGGGGAGGGGGGTTAGGAGAAGGGGGGTAGGGTTATGAACATTGGGGAGGGTATGTGCTTTTGGGTAGATTGGAAGGGGAGGTGAACCATGAGAGACTATGGACCCTGAAAAACAATCTGAGGGGTTTGAAGTGGCGGGGGGTGGGAGGTTGGGGTACCAGGTGGTGGGTATTATAGAGGGCACGGCTTGCATGGAGCACTGGGTGTGGTGAAAAAATAATGAATACTGTTTTTCTGAAAATAAATAAATTGGAAAAAAAATTAAAATAAAATAAAATCAAGTTGTATATCTGTAAATTCATGCTTCATTGAGCAGACCGTCTCAAGTAAAACACCACACACTATGATCATACAAGTAAAAAGTCCTTTGCAGAACGAGACCAATTGGTAATATGAGAATTTAGCCAATTCTTTATTGGTTCTTTATTCCTCAAAGAGACCATCTCATTTTATGTCTGATAAGGTCAGCGTAAACAGGGTTGCCATGATTTAAATGCAAAGAAAATCATTACTAAATGGAGTAAAGAATTTCATATTATCAGAACATAATGCTTCAATTTAAGTGTATCTTAACACCACACTTCTGAGAAGAAAGCTAATTGCATTTTATTAACTCAGTGACTCTTGCACCACTGATACCATTGAGAGCATGTTTTATAATATTGTTGCTCACAACTTTCTTTTTGTAGATAAAGATGATTTAAAGGGCCCAAAAGGCTTACAACTGAAAGTCAAATCACATTTCATTTTGTTTTATAATTAGAAATTCAAAAACCATACAGTTCTAATTAAAACTGAGAAACAATAAATACAAAAATTGTCAAACTCATTATTGCAACTATCATTTCCTTATCACTTTGTATAAATCGGTTCTATTAAAAACTTGTTCATCTCAGGAGATTATAAATAAACTAAGGATTCTTTGCAGTATACACATCTATGTTTTACAAGGTTATAGCTCACACAATCTAAAAATATTTGGACATTATCTGGTTAGCAATTTTTAACCTGCTATATGATGATTTAATGGGCAGTTGAGTTACTTTATTGAAGAGTTTTTAACTTTAAAGTCTTAATCAAGGCTAATTTGAATGCATCTCATTTTGAAAATTACCATGACATTACTTTTTCGTAGTACCCAATATAAAGGGCATTTTTTTTTTAACTCCTGCAAGGATCTTTATAGGAGAATTAATCTATTCAGTTGTGCTTTAGCAAAAGCCTCCATATAATACCAAGCACACCTCCTTCATTGAGCCTGAACACTTCTACTGTTTGTATAGATAAACCATAACAAATATCATTTTCAATTCCCATGTTTCACCTGTTATTTCCTTTATATTTCATTCATCTTTTGTCAGTATGAACTGTTCTTAAGTGAGTTACAGGAACCCAAAGAAAAAGAGAACATCATTAGCGTGAGGACTAGGTGGTTAGAGAAAAGAGTTATTACGTCTGGCAAATCATTGCTTAGATAGAGCATGCTTATATGATATTATAAAAATTTAGATGTTATGAGTATAATAAAAAATAAAATAAAATAAATTTTAGAGGCTTCTTGGAAGTAGTACAAAATAACATTTGGACCTAAGGGCTTTATTAAAGAAATATATTTCTTAGGTTGTATTTTTCATTGGCATTTTGTAGAGATTATCCACTTTTTCTCCCTTTTTTACAGTTTTTCTCCTTGCATGTTTATGAGTGTGTTAATATATTTTATGGCTATGTTTTGTGAGCATGTTATTGTTAAGTCTCCTGAAATTATTACTGATAAATCAGTGAGTGTTATTACATAAAACTAAAGCCTACAATACTCATTTTTTACTGGCAAGTATTTTTCAATTCCTGTATCTTAAGTAAAAATTTCTGAATAATAGCTGCCATTGGTTTTTGCCCTGAGATGTTTATAGATACAATATTTCCAGCATTTTCTGGGTTAGCTAAAGTATCTATTACTTAATAGAGTTCATTTTTTCAAAATAATTTCTGTATTTTTTAAAATATTCAATGTTCTTTTGAAAAGATACCAACTGAAGTTTGTGATACAGAACATTATATATATATGTATATATATACATACATGTATACATATAAACAAATTATGCTGTGAAAGCAATATATTAACTATATCAATGTTAATAAAAAAATAAAATTAATTTTTCATGAGTATTGGGTAGATTTCTGGGTCTTTTGAAAGTCTTAAGCTCATTATGATGGGATATATATATATATAGAGAGAGAGAGAGAGAGAGATACAGATATATATAGATACACACACACACACATGCATTCATGTATGCCCACGCAAAACTTTGATAATTTTTTGAAATTGCCCAACATCAAATGTAAAGCATAGAGAAATACCATTCTATTATTTCCAGCAGCAGAGATAGACATAACCAGATTCATGATTCATTTTCACTCAACTGGTTTATGAACAGGAAGCTTAATCAACATGTCAACCAGAGCAGAATACAAGAAAGAACATGCTCTTGAATGTATTGTAAAAATAGATTATTCCAAAATACTTCCAATACTTAAAATACTATTTTCAGGTAATATATTTTCTACTGTGTTGGCTGAAGCCTTCCAGCAAGTTTTCGTATTACCTTCCTCTTGAAACCCTTTCCACCTTCAGGCAGATCCAAAATAAGATATCGTAAGAATGGTCTGCAAGTTGTAATGTAACAATATAGTAAGTTTTTCTGCTGGGAAATCCAGTCCATATTCTGTAAATAAGAGAATAGAGCATATAGGACAGCTAAAGAGAAGGTGATTGATTCTGGTGGAGGACCAGGCATTGGTCTAAGTGGAAGAGGTCAAGGAGAGAACTCTAAGCTCATATGCCATTACACAAAGGGAACGTTGTGCTTTCTTCAAGATCTTTTACTGCTGGGTATTCCAAGTTGTATGAAATACTGAGGAGTCTCATTATCTGCCCATTTGGCATGCAAGCATAATAGTATAATTATTAATGTGCATTTATTTAATTTTCTGGGTATCTGGGTGGCACTGTTGGTTGAGTGTCCAACTCTTGGTTTGGGGTCCAGATCTCAAGCCATGAGATCAAGCCTTGCATGGGGCTCAGCACAGAGTCTGCTTGGGATTCTCTCTCCCTTTGCCTCTACCCCTCCCACTCATGCAAGCTCTCCCTCTCTCTCTCTCAAATAAATAAATCTTTTTTTTTTTTTTTTAAGATTTTATTTATTTATTTGACAGAGAGATCACAAGTAGGCAGAGAGGCAGGCAGAGAGAGAGGGGAAAGCAGGCTCCCTGCTGAGCAGAGAGCCTGATGCAGGACTCAATCCCAGGACCCGGAGATCATGACCTGAGCCAAAGGCAGCAGCTTAATCCACTAAGCCACCCAGACACCCTCAAATAAATAAATCTTAAAAAAAAGAATTATTTAATTTGCAATTCTGGATTAACACTGAGGATCATATTTTGGATATACATAGGAAAAGTGCACATGTAACCTCTATCTCACACCACATACAAGTCCAGGGGAATAGATACAGATCAAGCTGCAGAAGTTTAATAACAAATCTTCCGTAAGACAATGTAAGGGAATATTTTCATGACCTTGGGTTAAGGAAAGACTTCTTTAAAAAGATAAAATTGAATTAACAATAAATTATTTTCGATTATTAAAATTATTAAATTATTGATTACTGTTTTAAAGTTAAGAAATTGTTTATCAAACAAAATATTAAAGACTGAAAGCAAGCCATAAAACAGAAGTTATCTGCAGTAAATGTAGCTGACAAAAGACTTTCATTTGGACAACAGAAAGAACTAGTCTCTCTAAAATAAGAAAAAATAGCTACCTTGCTAAAAAAGAACAAACATTAAAATCAAACACAGATTTCTTAAACAAGGTATCCAAATGACCAATAAGCATATGAAAATGTTAAAATTAATTAGTCAGTCATCAGGGAAATGTAAATTAATATCTTAGTGAGATACTATCATTAATTCACTAAAACAATGAAATTTAAAGGAGTAATAAAAAATATTCCTGAGATGCGAACCCCATTTCCTTATTATTGCTAAGGAGAGTGTAAATTTATGAAATTACTTTAGAAAACTGGGAAATTGTCTAATTAATATAAACATATATGGGCGCCTAGGTGGCTCAGTGGGTTAAAGCCTCTGCTTTCAGCTCAGGTCATGATCCCAGGGCCCCGGGATTGAGCCTCACATCGGGCTCTCTGCTCAGCAAGGACCCTGCTTCCTCCTCTCTCTGCCTGCTTCTCTGCCTACTTATGATTTCTGTCTGTCAAATGAATAAATAAAATCTTTAAAAATATATATATATAAACATATGTATCTTCTATGATCTAGCAATCCAATCATAGATTCATGCAGAAGAGAAATGTACATATGAGGAACAAATTATATGTATTATATATATGTTATTTTCATCTTGTTTGTAAAATTATTTCATATTATTTTTAATAGCCCAAAGTAGCAAAAACCCAAATATCTATCGACTCTAATGTAAATAAATGAATGGGATTATACTAATACAACAAAATATTATAGTTATGCTCAAGAACAAGGATAGATTTCAAACATGTAATTTGGAAAAAAAGTTAGGCACATATTTTAATTTTTGATTTACATGAGTAATATTTGATTTACATGAGTTTAATATTTGATTTACATGAGTTTCAAAGACAATACTATAGGGGGTTAAAATTCAGAACAACGCTTACTTTCAGAAATAAGCGAGAATCTCATGACTTGAAGGGGGCATGAAAGCTGCTTCTGAAGTTCTGGGAAAATTCTACGACTTTACCTGGTGGTTGTTACATGGTTATGTTTATTATGTAAGAATTAGTTTAACTGTCCATCCATGATTCATGCACTTTCCTGTACTTTAAATTTCAATGAAATATGTTTTTAATGAATGTAGTCGAGGTAGGTGGTTCTGAGAAATAATACATGTTAAGTTTCTAGGAAGTAATTTTATGAAGTTCCAAATTAATGAAAAAAGTTTTAATTTTTCTAGCCTTTTAAATTATTTTGTGTCCCAGAAAATGAGAATTTTCACAAGTTTATGTTTTACAGATAGTTCACTAGAAACATCTATGTCAGGGGAGCCTGGGTAGTTCAATTGGCTGTGTCCGATTCCTGGTTTCAGCTCAGGTCATGATCATAATTTCATGAAATTTGAGCCCTGCATGAGAATGCCATCCAGAATGGAGCCTGCTTAAGATTCTCTCGCCTTCTCTCCGCTGCCCTGCTTCCCCACTCATGCATGTGCACTCTCTTTCTCTCTAAATTAAATTAAATTAAATTAATTAAATTAAATTAAAGAAAATTCTACATTCAGTATGATTGAACAGGAAGTACAACATCACTTTATTGGTGCAATACCAGTGAGTGGCTAGTCCTGTCTGTATCTCCCTTGATATAATCATATTTTATATTTTGGGAAGGATACAGAAGAGTTCAGATAGATAACAGAAATGGTTTCCCAGTGAATACCTGACTGTAACCATTAATCTATTCTAGAATGTGGTATCAAATGTCACATTAAGTTGCAAGTTATTATTCCTATAAAACTATATGTTGCTAGTGGTGCCAGACTACTGGTGAGTAACTGATCAAGATGTAATAGTAATTTATTTACAAATCTAAAAGTATTTTCTATGCTATCATGCCTGCTGATACAGCATGTTCTTTTTTTGCAAACTATTTTGTAAAACATCTTCTAAAGATCTGAAATAAATTCTAATATCATTTTTCAAAAAAAGGAAATAGCAAAATATGAACCCAACCTTAAAAAGAGAGATCAAATTTAACACTAGGAAAATATTCGTAAGTCCTACTTAAATTTAGCCTCAAAGCAGTTTGTTATCATGTAATTCTGGATGCAATATTGAAAATAGGTGAAATGTCCTGGTCATTGAATATAGTGCCATAGGCCATGTGTGGGAAGCAGAGAAACAAGTGGATGAGCCCGAGGTCATATTCCAATTCTGTCACTTAACAGATGTGTTGTCTTGAGATCAGTTAGTCTTCCAATTAGAAAAAAAAAAAAAGAAGGAAAAAAAGAAGAAGAAAGAAAAAAAGTGAAATAATATAAGTACCTCCAAGGTGTTTAATTAGCATGGTTTAAATTGTTACTTTCTTTTTTCTCTGGCACTACCACAAACAGATAAAAATCGCTGTGGCTTTGATTAAAGTTCCCTAATAAATGTTTAAAAAATGTTTCCCCTTTTTCATTGATTACTAGATTAAAATATGGATATGTGCCTAATTCCTGAGTTATAATCAAATATGCTTTTTTTATTTTTAATTACACCAGTGACATGGCATTGTTCTATGCAAATAATAATACATGTTATATGCAAATGACACATTTATTTCATTTATTTACTTCTTTGATCTTCATCTTATTACTTTGGTTTAAGGGAATGTTGTCCAAATATATCTCTCCACATAAATGATAATTTTTATGATCCAATTATAGTTCTTAATTATGATAACTGGTATGAAATTTATTCATCCATAGAGACCTATTTTACTACAAGTACATTAATCAGTATAATGAATGCAGGTGAATAAAATTGCAAACATGCTAGAGAAAATAGAAGGAAGATGCATAAGTAATTATCACATTATACAGCATTAAATATTTTATCTTTTTTATATGTTAACCAAGAATAACAATTAAGTAAAAGCCTTCTGGAAGGTAATATGAATTTAGCTATATTTATTTCTTCAGTAAAACATACTTAGTGATCACCTACTTTGTGTGAGTAACTATAGTCTACAAACGAGGAATACAAAAGGAACAAGACATAGGAATCTCTGTTTTAACAGAACTTAACTTTCATGTGAACAAGAGAGATAGATGATAAACGAGTAAGCAAATGGATACATAATCCATGTTCAGAGAGTGATAACGTCATCAAGGAAATGCAACTAATGTGAAAGATTAGGAAGTTGATGGCTAGGCACTGTCCCCTCCCCAAACCCATTCCAGATAGGGCGGGCTAGGCTAGGTGTCTAAAACTACTGCCAGTTTGGAGGTTAGAGAAAACAATGATTTGAATTCAGTTGAGTTTACTTTCACTGACAGAGGCAGACCAGAAATTCAGTGTTGCAGGAACTAAAGTGGAGAAAGATTTTGCCAAATCAGAGGTGCCTATGCCCTTGGACTTTCTGGTCTTCCGTGTTGATTTAGGACAAATTATTTAAAGGTCTTTCTGAAGACCAAGAGGAAAAAAATATGGCTAACCATAGTTATATACATGTAACTTTGTTTCTTGTTTCACTATTAGCCTTTCTGAAACTTTCTGTGACAGTCCTGGCCATGCCCAGGTGAACTCTGAGTTGAATCCTAAATGAGAACAGAGACACAAAGCTGCGAGGACTTCGAGAAAGAGAACAGAAGAATGTAGGCATATATTTGAGTAAGAGGTTAAATGCAGGTGGTGTTTTGATGACTACAGAAAAGTATGTATATTTTTCTTCAAGTGCAATGAGAAGTCAATGAGGATTTTTAAGCAAGAGAATTTTTATGATCTAATTTGAATTTGGATACTTTTGGATTATCACATTGGCTATTAAAAGGAAAATGTATTATAGGGACACATGTGAAGCATGGAGTCCAGCTGGGAAAGTAGAGACAATTATTACTTGGACTAGAATACTGCCACTGGAAATGGACAGAATATGGTAAAATTCAGTTTTATTTTGGAGAGAAATTGGTAATACAATACTTCCTAATACAATAGATGTAGGTATTCAGAAAATCAAAATAAGTAAGGATGGTTCTGAGGCTCGGGGATTTAGTAACAGCAAAGGATGATAACATTCATTAAAATGGACATGATTAAGGAGGAACACCTTGAGGGGAAACAGGATACAAGAAGAATATAAGACTTAATAAGATTCTAATAATATGTTTGGAGGGCATATTAAATTTAAGATATTAATGTCATATACATGTGCCTAGAACTCAGGATACAAGGTGTCTTGTGGATAGGAATTTAGGAGTTTTCATCACGTGGATGGTATTTAATATTTAAGAAGTTACAGGAGATCAAAAACAGTAACATGTTAAGAATAAAGTAGAGGGGACCCAAAATCAAGCTCTGTGAATTACTACATGAAAAATAAGGGAAAGAAGGAGCCAACAAAGTGAGTCCTGGTGGGATATAAGAAAAGTTTCTGTTTCTGGAACCAAGGGAAGTTTGTATTTCCAGAAGGGAACTGTGTTAAGCATTTCATGTGATCTCTGCTTTGACAAAACCAGAGCAGCTCCAGTGGAACATAGAGGTGGAAGTCCAGTAGGAGTGAACGGACTATACATCGGTTGGGGAGAAAATTAAAGTCTGTCTATAGAGAATACAACTTCTAAGTTGTTCACTGTGAAAGAGAAAGAAAAATAGGATGATAAATAGGAATAGAAGTGGAATCAAGGATTTTTTTCTACCTTCTTTTGTTGTTTTAAGAACAGATATTCCTTTTGTTTTTATGCTAATGGAAATGATCTAGTACATTAGGAGAAATGAAACATTCTAGGTGAAGGTGATTTCCAGAATTAACTTTTTAAGAAACCTAGGGGATATGGGAATTAGAGAAAAATGTGAGGATTTGGACAAGCCTTTGATGGGAACAGGAAATACAGTTCCCTTCTAAGAAAATCAAAGGCAGGTAGAGGTACAGGTAGTGTAGTATTGCAAATAAAAGCATTTTAAGAATCTCGCTTGTATTAATATTCTTCGTGAGTGGTGAGACAAATTTCAGGGTTGAAGCAGAAGATTGAATTATTTCAAGTTAAGGAGAGAAAAGAACATAGGAACTAATTTCATTAGGTAGGAACATACATTTCTCAGAAAAATGTAGTACTGAGAGTAGTATTATATTTTACTTACTTGATTATTTTACACTACTCCAGTATTCAAAATTATTTACAAGCATTCATGATTTCCGGAATTCTTAGAAATCAGATAAATACCTTAATATGTAAAATAACGATGATCTAAAATTTTGAAATGGGTTTACTTCTTGAGCATAGATATAAAGTCACAGATTGAATTTGTCTAACAGTTATATTTAAAGTCAGATGTTCATAAGTCCTTTAAAAATAAATAATCGCAAGTAAGTTTCAATTTAACAACTGTCTTAGTGAAAGGATAATATTGTTTCTGGCTGGATTAGCTTCATGCCTGAGCTTGTTGGGACCATTCCTTTAGCCCCACTGTATCCATCCCTAGACAGTCACGTGCTCCCAGACATTTTGTATATGTTAATCTAAGGTCTTATGTATTCTGAGTATATATTAATTTTGAAAATATGCCCATTGGTCTATTATTAAACTCTCCTCTTTCTTTATTTCAACACCCTCTACTCTATTTTGCTAACTCCCAATGTACATAATACAACATGTATTCCACACTTTATTCACAGTAATGTTAACCACATAATTATCTTTAATAACAGTCAGTTGGAAATAGGCTAAATGAACTAAAAATAAAATGATTATGTGAATCATGGAAAAGTGTATCCTTGTGAAGTCACTGAAGTAAGACGTAAGACAATGTTTATGAACCTTTTCAATAACACAAGAGATTTTTGTTATAATGTTAAGTGAAAAAAATGACACAAATTACATATAAACTATTTTTTAACACATCCTACTTGGTTCCAAAAAAAGTTAAGATAGCTTGCAAAATCCCATACTTTTAACATGGTAAAAACAAAAACAAAAACAACAACAGCAAACCCCATAAATTTGGGAAATTATTCATAAGGGGAAAATTATTAGGGAGAATAAAGTGAAAACTTATATTTTATTTCCCCAAGTTTGCCCAAAGTTGCTATATTTGGACAGAAATTTTACTCTAAGCATCCTCAAAACTGGGTTTCCCTAAATGAAAAACCAAGATTGATTATGTAATATAGAGCATCTGCTAGAGAAAGTAAACCAGCTGCTCCAGGAAAAGGCAACTAAACCTGACTTGGATACCTGCTAGACTTCTCTGTGCTCTCATATTCCTTAGCATGTGTTGGGAAAATCTAGTTCTCTTCAGCAGGAAAGGAGAGAAGCAGAAGAGAAACATGCAACCAGTTTTCTTTAAAAAAAAATTGTCGTAAATATACAATTAAAAAGAGATGAATTGCTCTCTGATTTATCAAGACACAATCCCAATGATTCCAACTCATGTATTTGCATTAAAGTGAAAACTGCTACTTTACAGCTTCTGATGATGACAACTATTGTTTCTACCACATTTTTTAAGTAGAATAAACCACTAATACCTTGGCCTATAATGATACTTTCTCACCAAAGCTACCATAATGTTAGCGAAATAGGAGGATTACAGGTATTCTCACAATTCCATGAACCCAAACTCGAGACCAAATGTATTTTTCAAAAAAATTTTTGATAAGTAATACAAAACGTTGACTCTAGACAATGTTACACCTCATAAACAAACCTATTAATATTCCTGCAGGGGAGCAAGTGGGTATTTTCACTTGGCTGGATGAAAAAAGACTAGCGTTGCAGTCTTTTTGCATGATTTGCCACCAAACAAATTAACAAATATTTATAATAAAAGCAAACTTTTCATTTTACTCTTTCATTTTTCTTTGAGAACAGTATATACGAGACCTTGGCCTGAGCATTCTGCGCAGTTTGTTGTAAAGGTTAAGTGCGGAGATGTAAATCATTTGTCTGATGCATGTAGAGTGATCATTAAAGCTACGGACTTGTCTGCATTCCTGGCAGGCTCGGGGGCCCATCCAGCAAGCCAGTTTTATACGTTGTCCTGGCCGGTGCGATCACACGAGCAGGGTCTAGAGGGTCAGAGAATGGAGAGAGAAGAAGACTTGTCAAGAAATGAGGACAGGGGGCGCCTGGGTGGCTCAGTGGGTTAAGCCGCTGCCCTCGGCTCGGGTCATGATCTCAGGGTTCTGGGATTGAGTCCCGCATCGGGCTCTCTGCTCAGCGAGGAGCCTGCTTCCCTCTCTCTCTCTGCCTGCCTCTCCATCTACTTGTGATTTCTCTCTGTCAAATAAAAACACATTAAAAAAAAAAAAAATCTTTAAAAAAAATAAAAGAAGAAATGAGGACAGGAGGGACACAGTGGATGATGTCCAAGCAGTGCCAGTTTTATTTAAGGCTGTGAGGCATTATATAGTTAACAGAAACAATTATAAGGAAGTATCTATTCTCGATTGATTGCTCATACACAGGTAACATTCACATGAAACCCTTTAAGCTTTTACGAAACCCTTTTCCCAAGTGTTGGTAGCGGATCTTGTGACACCAGTAACTTTTGTCTACTTAGCTGATCTTTAACTAGCAATTCACAAGCTTACAATGGTGCAATGTATAATCTGTGCAAGTACAAGGAAATCTTGTAACAGTTAAATGTAGGACCCAGTTTTGCCTCTTCAAACATGCAGGCAGTCACGTCAGCGAGTCTTAGGGACCATAGGTCAGGCTTTTTCTCAAGCACAGCTCAACTGATGTTTAGGAAGCACGAGTCAGGGTCTGGCCTGATCCCTCACCTCTAGCTGGGTTCGTGGCTGCCAACAATACATCCTTATTATCACGCAAACATGGAGTGTAGAACATCTTGAGATAGGTCTATGCGGAACTTTTAGACTGAAGTAATGCACGTTTGACATATTATGACTAACATCATGCTCTTAAGATGTGTACTTTAAAATGCCAAAAAAGTCAAACGCTATCTTGATGGAACAATATAAGGATGAAAAATTATTAACCTTGTTATTACAGGCAAAAAAAAGGGTTGTCTGGGTATCACAATCCTTTAAGCCTCCAACTCCTGGTTTCGGCTCAGGTTGTGATCTCAAGGTTGTAAAATGATCCCCTCACTGGTCTCCACATTCAGCATGGAATTCTGCTTAAGTTTTTCTCTCCCTCTGCCCCTCCCCCTGCTCACACGTGCTCTCTCTCTCTCAAATTAATAGATAAATCTTCTTAAAGAAAGACAAAAACTGAAACACTGAGATCTTATTTCCTAACTTAATATATTTGAAGGGAGGGCGGGCATCAAACACCTCTTTAGAGTCTGATCACCAGACAGTAGATCCATATTCTCAGGTCTAGAGGTATTGTTTGTCCAAAGAGCCAGGGTTAATTCAAAGAATCTATTAAATTTAAAAGATTTTAGCTCTATGTGATAGATATTATATCGACGGATATATATGGATAGATATTATATAGATAGATAGATATTTAGCTCTATGCCTAGTATCATTTTATTCTTACTGGCAGGCCCAGCTATGCAGGGGCTCTCTCTCTTATCACCTTGGGTCTGACAACCTAAGAAATTAAACCTGACCATGGGAGCAGGTCACATAGAGAAAAGTTTATAGGTCTGACTTTGTTTGTCCTAATTTTACTTAAAAAAAAGGCATTTATTTCAAGTCTCTGTTATGTCCCATAGCATGAAGAGACCCTCTCTCCAGTTTTCTATGCCAGGCAGATTTCCCTGGATTGGGCTTTAATAAGGCTTCTGTAATTAAAAAGGGGAACAAATAGCATGGAGGACAAGGGGCGTTAGAGAGGAGTAGGGAATTTGGGTAAATTGGAAGGGGAGGTGAACCATGAGAGACTATGGACTCTGAAAAACAATCTGAGGGGTTTGAAGTGGCGGGGGGGGTGGGAGGTTGGGGTACCAGGTGGTGGGTATTATAGAGGGCACGGCTTGCATGGAGCACTGGGTGTGGTGAAAAAAAAATGAATAATGTTTTTTCTGAAAATAAATAAATTTTAAAAAAATGTAAAAAAATAAAAATAAAAAGGGGAAATAGAATATGGTTGACAAAATGAGAACTTTGAATATCTCACTCTTAATATTTGACTTTCACTTGATTTTCAGTACAAAAGTAAGACAAAGTGTTATATTCTCATGTGAAATTCTGAGACCCGGAGATATTATTTTTATTCATTTAATAAGAATTTACAAAGTGCATAGTACATCATCAATGTCCATGCCACACCAATTTTTCCTTCCGTGAGGGGTGGAACACGAGTCTGGTGACAACTGGGTACACAGGACCAGCCCCACATACCTGATACAGTGTGTTATTTTTATGTAAGACTGATTTTTGTAGGGGTGCCTGGGTGGCTCAGTGGTTAGGGCTTCTGCCTTCTGCTCAGGTCGTGACCTCAGGATCCTGGAATTGAGCTCCTCGTCAGGCTCTCTGCTCAGTGGGGAGCCTGTCTCCCCCCAACCCCTCACCTGCCTCTTGCCTATTTGTGATCTCTGTCAGATAAATAAATAAAATCTTTAAAAAAAAAAAAAGACTGATTTTTGTAGCCTGACGTGAATGTAGTTAACACAAGTTCTTAAAACTGATTGTAATATGATCTGTAAGTGCCATTTAAATCTTTATGAAATTTTAGAAGTTTTTGATAAAATGCCATCATTTTCCTTTGTTTTTTTTTTTTAAGATTTTATTTATTTATTTGACACAGAAAGACATAGTGAGAGAGGGAACACAAGCAGGGGAGAGGGAGAAGCAGGCTCCCGCTGATCAGGGAGTCCCATGTGAGGCTCCATCCTGGAACCCTGGAAACATGACCTGAGCCAAACGCAGATGCTTATCACTGAGCCACCCAGGTGCCCCAAATGTCATCATTTTCTGATATAAATCACTGATAAAACAGTGGCATTTAATAACTACAAAACAGTTTAGAAAAAAAAATATTCCCTTTCTTTCCTCATCACAAAATGTTCTCTGTTTTGATAAGTCTTAAAATAATTTTAACACATTCTAAGATACCCTAAAATTCAAGATTTACAACAAATAAGCATATGTTTATTCCACATGGAACTGACTCTCCTCTGTGCTTGGTCTTTTTCAGCATTTTTTTCAATCACAAAATGACTCCAATCTGACCAGAACATCTGAAACCATCATTCTTTCTTCATTAGGGCAAAGTAAAAGGAGGAAAGGGAATCATGAAATATATCTTCAACTTTCCTTCTGTTTGAAAATTACTGAGAATAGGTCTATTAACTTAAAAAGAACACATACACACACAAACATGCATATACGCCAGCTTCTCTCTCTTTTTTCTTTCTTCCATTTATCATCATTCATCTATCAACTATGTACATACGTAAAATACAAACATTAGAGAGACTCTATACTCAGTCTTTTTCTCTCTTGCTGTCTTCCCACATGTTTTTAGAAAGTTTCCTTAAGCACAAAAATTGTTGATTCATCTGTTTTCAATAGAGTATTAGATTTCTCCATTCCCTTACATACTTATTACTCACTATTTTGACTTGATAATCAAAGATTTCTGATTGACCATCACTAAAAATGCAACAATAAAACTTTAAATAGTTAATATTATCAACCTCAAGTAGTACTCCTTGTTACTTTTATTAAAGACTATTTGTGTAATTATACACATCAATTGAGTATTTACTCACAGTTGAAGATCCACTGATATGCTGAATTTTTGTTGTTCTGTTTGTGTTGAGAAATCTGATTGCATGTGTTTCTCCATAGCTTAAATTATTATGATTCTCTATGAATCCACAAAATCATGTATTAAGGTGGATTTGCCAAGGAATAATGAGAGTTTTTTGCTATAATAAGACCCACTCCATTAAAGAAGATGCTCATTAGTAACATATTTGTTTGTGCCTTGAGTGAGGACTACATCAAGAATCATTATTTCATTTTGGAGCAGATGATGTATGAAAAACTCCAAGAAAACTTCAAACCATCATCATTTGGGCTAATCCAAGTGATTCCAAAAGCATTTTAACATCTCAATTTTATATGTAATGGACCAAGAAGAGAGAAATCTTGTTTCTTATTTGCAAACCTGCTGTGATCAGCTCCCTGCAGTCACCAGAACTGAGGAAAATTGGCCAAAAACACCCTTTTGAAGGTAGTGAACTGAGGCTGGCTGTCATGAAGGTCATTACCTCATACAGAGCAATTATTATGGATGGCTCTTTCAAAACTGAGTCCCGGTGCCACTAGCATAGATAGAACTCGAGACTGAATAGATAATTTTGTTAAAGTGTACTTATTCTTTCGAAGTTTTAGAAAGCAAACATACCTGAAACATGATTAAAAAAAGAATACATTTTTACTAAATATCATTAACATTATTTTCAAATTATTTTATAAATAACACTGACTTATTTTCTATTTTCTATGTTGTTTTTTACTCACCTAACTTCCCAGCAACCTCAGGAAGTAGATGCAATTTATATCACTGTTTTACTGTCGAGGAAAGAGAGGGTAGAAAGATGAAATACCTTCCCAACCTCCAAAGGCAATTCAAATTCAGGAGGTCAGGATCTTACCACTAAACAATAGATATACTTATTCTTCTTAAAAATAAAATCAGGGTTGAAGGTATGGAGCAGATCTAAAGCCAGAAACACCTGCTGATATTAGGGCACAAGGCTGGAAGTGTACAATGGAGATCAAATCAGTGTTTGAAATAGATCAGTAAATGAAATTATTATCTTTTTTAAATTTGGTTCAGCAGGTAGGTAATTTTGCATATGTTACTTAATTTTTAAATTTTTTTCTGTATTCTCTACTCTTTCCAAAACTAACTTGGAAGGGGGGAGGGGGAACAGTGCCTAGACATGGATTGAAAAGGGCAGAGAAGAATAAGTAAAGGTTAAGCTAAATTATAAAATTATCTAGGTCAGCTTCCGCTTCCAGCCGTATGGACTAACAGAGAACAAATTCAGCTTCCCATCTGAATGAACCAAGAAAAACAAGAAAAAAAAAGTATAAACCAACAATTTTCAAGACACTGATTATCAGACAATGAAGAACAGTGATCTCTGAAAAGTGGAGAAAAAAATGAAGTGAGACTTACAATTAGACCCGCTTGTTGCCTGGAGAGAATTTCCAGGTTGCAGCACAGAAAGGGTAAACAAGGGAAGAAATCAAGAGATTCCTTGCCCTGGGGATATGGAATTGAGAGCCTGGGATACTGCAAGTAGATTTTGCAGGATAGGAAGGAGAAAGCTGAACTGGGGAATATTTTAGAGAATTACACATGGTCTTTCTTGAGTTCCTGGCATAGTACTAAAAAAGTACATAGTAAAAAAGGGGAAAATAGAAGCAAAAATCAGTTGGGAGAAATAGCAAGGTGATAGATTAAACATAATCATATTATTAATCATATAAAATGCAATGGTTGAAACCCATGTACTAAAAGGCAGAGATTGTCAGGGTGGATGGAAAGCAATATCCAACTATATACTACTTTTAGAAAAAAACATTTTACATATAAGGATATCCATAGGTTAAATTTTAAATAATGGGAAAATATTTACTGTGGTAATAGTAGTCAAAGTAAGCTGGAAGTTAAATAAAAATATCAAAGTCAATTTTAAGACAAAGAATATTATAAAGTATAAAATTAATGCACAGAAAGCAGTTGCATTTCTTTTTTTTTTTTTTAAGATTTTATTTATTTATTTGCAGAGAGAGAGAGAGAGAGAGGTCACCAGGAGGTGGAGAAGCAGGCAGAGGGGGGCAGGGGGGAAGCAGGCTTCATGCTGAGCAGAGAGCCCATTGTGGGGCTCGATCCCAGGATCCTAGGATCATGACCTGCCGAAAGCAGAGGCTTTAACCCACTGAACCACCCAGGCACCCCAGCAGTTGCATTTCTTTACACCAACGACAAGACAGAAGAAAGAGATATTAAAGAGTCAATCCCATTTACAATTGCACCCAAAACCATAAGATGCCTAGGAATAAACCTAACCAAAGAGGCAAAGAATCTATACTCAGAAAACTATAAAGTACTCATGAAAGAAATTGAGGGAGACACAAAGAAATGGAAAAATGTTCCATGTTCATGGATTGTAAGAACAAATATTGAGAAAATGTCTATGATACCTAAAGCAATCCACACATTTAATGCAATCCCTATCAAAATCCCATCCATTTTTTTCAAAGAAATGAAACAAATACTCCTAAAATTTATATGGAACCAGAAAAGACCTTGAATAGCCAAAGGAATATTGAAAAAGAAAGCCAAAGTTGGTGGCATCACAATTCCAGACTTCAAGCTCTATTACAAAGCTGTCATCATCAAGACAGTATGGTACGGGCACAAAAACACACATAGATCAATGGAACAGAATAGAGAGCCCAGAAATAGACCCTCGACTCTATGGTCAACTCATCTTTGACAAAGCAGGAAAGAATGTCCAGTGGAAAAAAGATAGCCTCTTCAACAAATGGTGTTGGGAAAATTGTACAGATGCATGCAGAAAAATGAAATTGGACCATTTCCTTACACCACACATGAAAATAGACTCAAAAGGATGAAGGACCTCAATGTGAGGAAGAAATCCATCAAAATCCTTGAGGAGAACACAGGCAACAACCTCTTCGACCTCAGCCTCAGCAACTTCTCCCTAGGAACATGGCCAAAGGCAAGGGAAGCAAGGGCAAAAAGCCTCAGCAACTTCTCCCTAGGAACATGGCCAAAAGCAAGGGAAGCAAGGGCAAAAATGAACTATTGGGGGACGCCTGGGTGGCTCAGTTGGTTAAGCAGCTGCCTTGGGCTCGGGTCATGATCCCAGCGTCCTGGGATCGAGTCCCGTATCGGGCTCCTTGCTCGGTGGGGAGCCTGCTTCTCCCTCTGCCTCTGCCTGCCATTCTATCTGCCTGTGCTCACTCTCTATCCCCCTCTCTCTCTCTCTGACAAATAAATAAATAAAAAAAAAATTAAAAAAAAAAAACAAAAAAAAATTAAAAAAAAAATGAACTATTGGGACTTCATTAAGATCAAAAGCTTTTGCACAGCGAAGGAAACAGTTAACAAAATCAGAAGACCACTGACAGAATGGGAGAAAATATTTGCAAATGACATATCAGATAAAGGGCTAGTATCCAAAATCTATAAAGAGCTTAGCAAACTCAACACCCAAAGAACAAATAATCCAATCAAGAAAGGGGCAGAGGACATGAACAGACATTCTGCAAAGAAGACATCCAGATAGCCAAGAGACACATGAAAAAGTGCTCCACATCACTTGGCATCAAGGGAATACAAATCAAAACCACAATGAGATACCACCTCACACCAGTCAGAATGGCTAAAATCAACAAGTCAGGAAAAGACAGATGCTGGTGAGGATGCGGAGAAAGGGGAACCCTCCTACACTGTTGGTGGGAATGCAAGCTGGTTCAACCACTCTGGAAAACAGCATGGAGATTCCTCAAAAAGTTGAAAATAGAGCTACCCTACCACCCAGCAATCGTACTATTGAGTATTTACAGTAAAGATACAAACGTAGTGATCCGAAGGGGCACATGCACCCGAATGTTTATAGCAGCAATGTCCACAATAGCCTAACTATGGAAAGAACCTAGATGGCCATCAACAGATGAATGGATAAAGAAGAGGTGGTATATATATATACAATGGAATACTATGCAGCCATCAAAAAATGAAATCTTGCCATTTTCTACGTACGACATGGAAGGAACTAGAGGGTATTATGCTTAGCGAAAGAAGTCAATCAGAGAAAGACAACTATCATATGATCTCCCTGATATGAGAAAGTGGAGATGCAATGTTGGGGGTTTTGGGGGTTGGAAGGGAGGGAGACAAACCATAAGTGACTCTTAATCTCACAAAACAAACTGAGGGTTGCTGGGGGGAGGAGGGTTGGGAGAAGGGAGGTGGGGTTATGGACATTGGGGAGGGTATGTGCTATGGTGAGTGCTGTGAAGTGTGTAAACCTGACGTTTCACAGACCTGTACCCCTGGGGCTAATAATACATTATATGTTTATAACAAAATAAAAAAATGAAAAATGAAAAAAAAGAATATTATCAGGGCTAAGTAAGAGATCATTTCATAATGATAAAAGGGTTAGTTCTTCAAGAGGACTTAATAATCCTGAACATGCATGAACCTAAGAGCAGAGTTTCAATATCCATAAAGCAAAAGTTCTGGAAGGAGAAATAGGCAAACTGACAACTATTACCAAACATGTCAGTACTCTTCTCTCAATAATTGATAGAATAAGTAGGCATAAAATCAACAAGGATATAAAAAAAAATCTAAACTCCACTACCAAACAGCTTGATTTAATTTATATTTTAAAGCACTCACTCCCAGAAAGAATGGTAGAATATACAACATTTTCAAATATACCCCAAACATTTACCAAGATATACTATATTCTGAGGTATAAAAGAAGTCTCAATAATATAAAAGTTTCCAGGTCATGTGACATATGACCTTTGACTACACCGTAATTTAAGTAGAAATTGATAGCGGGAAAACATATTAGAAAAACTTTCCTGGGTGGTTGGTTCAGTTGGTTAAGTGTCTGACCCTTGATTTCAGCTCAGGTCATAATCTCAGAGTAGTGAGATTGAACCCTGCATTGGGCTCTGTGCTAGGCATGGAGCCTGCTTAAAAGTCTCTTCTTTCCTCTGCCCCTTCCCCCTACACTCCCATCTCACATATTCTCTCAAAAAAACAAAAACCAAAACCAAACAAACAAACAAAGAAAAAGCCCTTCAAAAGTAAAACTAACTGGAACAATCCTAAAAATGACATGTATCAGAGAATAAAACAAATAGTGAATAAGAAATTATTTTGAACTGAATGAAAATGAAAATACAGCATATCAAAATGTATGTAATGGGGGGGGGGCACCTGAGTGGCTCAGTTGGTTAAGCATCTGCCTTTGGCTCAGGTCATGATCCTGGAGTCCTGGGATGGATCCCTGCATATGGCTCTCCACTTGGTAGGGAGTCTGCTTCTCCCTCTGCCTATTGCTCCCTGTGCTTGTGATCTCTCCCTCTCACTCTTGTTCTCTCTCAAATAAAGAAATAAAAATTCAAAACAAAACAAAACAAAAAACAAACAAACAAAAAAACATGTGATGGTGTTAAAGAACTACCCAGGAGGAAATTCAAAGCTCTAAGTGATTATTTCAGAAAGAAAAAAGAGAGTGCATGTTTTTATAAGTCCATTTTATAAATTTCCAAAAATTGCAAAATAGTCTGTAGTAGTAGAAAACCATGCATAGTTGTCTGGGGGTGAGAAGAGACCAATGAGGGAGAGAAATTTCAAAGGGGCATGAGGGAAATTTACAGGTGATTGTATGTTCACTAGCTTGATTATATGGAAGGAAACTTTCAACAGATGTACACAGCTCAAAACTTAACAAGTAGTACACTTCAAATATTAAAGTTTATTGTACGCCAATCCTAACTTAAAGCTGTTTAAAAAAAAAATGTTTGTGTCTGTCAATGGGAAGGCATAAAAAAGAGAGTTAGGGACATATGAGTAGAGTAGAACATCTATAATTAATTGAAATAGAACTTTACATGCATTAGCACTGAGTTTCTTAGTAAAGACATGTGCTTAGCTCTTTTTAACAATGGAATTGATAATTATGAAACAATTTGTAGGGGCCAGCTTCTTTTTTGGTTAGACATCTGTTGCTGAAAATGTCATTGTTAAATTTATAACATTCAAAAATATGTATGTAGTGCTTATCAGCTTTTGTATTGCTTATTAGTTTTGACTCCATGGGCTTATTGAAATCCTGTGTTTTACCAAAAGAAAAATAAAGCAGAATCATTTAAGGGCAATAGAGTGAAAAAATCAGGTAATGAGTTTTTCAATTTATAAAGTTGACTATGATATCAAAGTGAAATCTAACCTAGAAAGAAGAAGACTAGAGACAGAAAGAGATTAGATACAAGTCCTTTGAAATAACCCAGGTTAGAGGGAAGAGTGGCAAAGGTAAAATAAAAGAAATGCACATGATTTGGGTGGGTGGCAGGAGTACTTACTAATGATTTAACCTGGAGCAGTGAGTATTGGAAATATTTACTATATATCTTATTGAAAATATGAAGTGGATTTCTGATTCTAGAGTAAGAGAGAAAAGGCAGAATTTAAGATGTAAATTTGGAGGTTGTCTGTCTATATCTGGCATTTGATATATTGAAAGTGGGTGAGATCACTGAGAAGTTATGAATAGACAGAAGTAAGTAAGTAGTGTAACACTGAAGTGTTAAAAATGCAGAAATGAGAAAAAATCTGCAAAGAGTGTTTTCCTTGAAGACAACTACATTTACAGGTGAGAAGGATGAACTGTGCCAGATGCTACAGATATGTCAATTACAGCATAAGTAGGGAGTTGAATTTAGCTGGGGTTGATATTTAGTCGACATAGTGAAACAATGTAAACAGAGTTAAAAGAGTTGTTAGTATTTGGTAGCCATGCATTTCCGTGATCAGATTTCCCTTAAAGAAAATTATCTGCATGGAAATTGATTGATAGCCTCTAGCTGTCAGACTTTGGATCGGCAGCAGTGTATATACCAAAGAATGCTTCTCCTGGCTGCCTTCAGCCAATGACTAACCATGGTAGGTATACCATAACTAGACTATTCCTGATTGAGACAGGTTCACTTTATGAGTTGCTTTTGCTTGGAGACTTCCCTATTGCATTGATCAAGAATTTCTTAGATGGAGAAGTCATCCAAGGCTCTTCCTATCCAATCTTCTCTTCCCTTTCCGCTCAGATATCAGATCTGCATCATAATGTAAATGTCCTTCTTGTCTACTCCTGCTCCCCATGACTTCACCCTTCAAAGGAATTTTATCCCCAAATCTTCTGAACATCTGATCTCTTCTCATCTGTTTTTTGGAGGACCTGAGCTGACACAGGTGTGTGCAAAGGTGTGGTCAAAATAATGGAAAATGGAATCAAAGCTAAGTATGAGATAAACAAATCTATGATGTGACGGTTAATGAACAATGTAAATTTAGTAGTAATAATGATTTTGGACTCTTGGAGAATCAAAGGACTACTGAGATTAGGATATTAGAAAGGGAACCTGGAAAAGGGATATTAAAAAGGGAAAAGGAGGTGTTAATTGAAGAGTGAGGCTCTTACAGTTGAATTATGGAGGTGTAATTTGTCACCAATGCTGTAATACCTAAGTTATAATCATGGGAGTGTGTAGCTAGGATGGAAAGAAGAAGGAATTAAAAGATTTGAGTTTTGAAATTTTCACTGACATGGATACTGAAATTATTAAGAATTATCAAAACAGAAACAGAGAAAAAGACATTTAATCAAGGTATTTATCCTCATAGAATGAGGAAGTCACTGGGTGTCTGAAAATGTCTGCAATGTGGAGAGACATTGGATGGGTTTACTCTGATGACATCAAAGTCAATGTTGTATGATTTGAGAAAGAATGGAAGGTTCTAAAACTAGCACCGGGGAGTAAGTCACTGTTGTTGCTACCAGCACTTTAAGACCAATGGAGTACACAGACAAGTCCCAAGCATATGAATTAGGGCACTGCATCATGTGGGGCAGAGTCAATAAGTTTTAGTGCATTTTTGCAGAAAATGTCTCAGTGTATCGACATAATTGATGATTCTAGTTGAGTTACTCTGTTCTAAACTGTCTTCTCTTGGAATCTATGCACTCAAAATTTACTCTCAGATTATACCCACTATTCCTATTTTGAGAAAAATAAAATTTAACCCTATTGTTATGAAAAAATAATTTTGTCCATATAAAAAATTAACATAACCCCATGTAAGAGGGTGTTAATGTATTAATTACTAACATCAACAGAGAATTCAGATTAGATTAGACTAAACATCTACATCAATGCGTAGTTACCCAGAAGCAATAACATTTATACTACACTGAAAGGTACTGATTTACATTTCACTGCCATATTGCAAGGACAGCAAATAAAGCAAATAAGACAGCAAAGAAGATTAAAGACTGAACATCACCTATTTAGTAATATTTGATAAATTATTATATATTTTTGTCATTGTGTGTATACAGCATAAATGTAAATAAAACCAAAATGAAACTGAAGGATTAGCTTAACTAGAAGGAAAAAAATGAGTTTCACAGATAACAAATGAAAAACAAAAAATGTGAAAACAATGATCGATCCTTGATATTTGAAACTTCTATCAGTAACTACCCCAAGTTGCACACATATAAATAAATGCTACTTTTATGTATAATCATCAACACCGTAACATTGTATATAAAAAGATGAATATTTGTCTTACTGTGTCTTTGTCAGAATATTGAATGGTAACTCTCTCCTCCTAATCTTGCACACTTTACAGCCTATCTATGCTAGAGATTTTCTTCCACCAAGAGATGCCTTCCAACCTCACCTTTGTACATGTTGCCTCTCAGACCTTTCTCTACTACTTTTATAACTCCCCAGCATGCCATCTTATCTTTCAAATTTTTACCCCAATATTAATTTTCCTTAGAATGAATGTCAAAATTTAACTTTCCCTACCACGAGCAACATAGTTGCTTCTTTGCACTTTTAGTTGGAAGTCTATTGACTTTTATTATAGTAATAAACACAGTGACTGTTTTCCTCTATAAGATGCACACTGCAGCTGGAAAAATATCACAAACTTGCTGGTGTGGGAAAGGAAAAAAATGAATGTCCCTCAATACTTCTAGGTTCTTAGCAGAGACACCCCTTGTAATAAAAGAGTGATTGAAGGGAGGAAAATAAATTTAATTTTATTTCATACATATGGGGGTCCGACAGATAGGAGACCCAAAGAAGTGACCAAAGTAGAAAGCTTTAAACACTTTTGACAAGAAACAATAGGAGACAAAGAAGTTTGAGCATGGGGTAGCAATTTAGAGAGAAAGTAACAAGTAACAAAGGAGGTTTGTTTACATAATCTTCTCAGCTCCAAATTCCCCCTCTCCTGGAGGTGGGAAGGGTTGAGGGAATGGAGAGTACGGTAATGAGGGGTGGGGAGGGAGGATGTCACCTTTCCTTTTCATGCAAGAGGACCCCTTTCACATTGGAGATTTACTTCCTACATTCAGGGAAAACCGTCCTTCCATGGACCATTTCTTATGTAACTTTAACTTAAAATAACCAACCTAACCAACCTGCTAGAGTGGCACATTTTGGGATGGCCTGCTTTTAAACCCATCATTTATATATTCAAAACTAGGACAATATATAACACATAATGGATGATTAATATTTGTTAAAATGAATACTCTATTTGCCTTTCTCCTTTTTGTTTTGCGAGACCAAGAGATACTAGAAACAGAGTGAAATTCTCCTCTTCTAGCATGATATCATAATCTCCACCTCAGGGCTTTCATGCCTCAATGTTTTTCCCCATTCTTGTATGGCTGGCTCCGTATCTTTCACTCTAGTTATGCATCTATTACCTTAGAACAAGCTCAGAGACAAATACTGATCATAAAAATTACAGAGTTACTCAGGCTATATAATAAATTTCATCATCAAGCACCAGATTTCAACTTGATTCTTTTTTTTTTTTTTTAAAGATTATTTCTTTATTTATTTGTCAGAGAGAGGGAGAGTGAGCGAGCACAGGCAGACAGAGAGGCAGGCAGAGGCAGAGGGAGAAGCAGGCTCCCTGCCGAGCAAGGAGCCCGATGTGGGACTCTATCCCAGGACGCTGGGATCATGACCCGAGCCGAAGGCAGCTACTTAACCAACTGAGCCACCTAGGCGTCCCTCAACTTGATTCTTAAACTATAACCATTGAGGGCTTTTCTTCTTCATAATTTCACTTTCTGTCACAAAGTGCAGCAATATCTATATTATAGGCTTCCCTTGGGTCTAAGTGACATGAGTTGATAGTCCCAGATGGTCTACTTCATAGATTATTCTGGCACCATTTTAATTCTATACAGATTTTCCTCTCTAACCTAGCACCAATATGAACCTCTAGTAACATTCCTTTAATTATTCTTTGTCAAGGAATTTTCTGATGAATTATGAAATAATTTTATTGTCAGCCTGAGAAAAACTTGATTAAAAACACAAACCAGTATCATAAGTAAACCAAACTTTCTACCAAGTCAATTTTCAATAAAATGTCTATTTTCTTATTTCTTATTCTTTATTTCTTATTTCTAACAAGTCAATTTAGAGAATAGTTCTAACATTATTAAGTGTTGATCTTACCTCTAAAATGAGCCAAGATTACAAGTTATCCACCAACGAAGTAGAAGATTGGAAAATATGTACCAATATTCCTTTGACTTAATAGGGATTTTTCTGTGGAATTACGTGTTTCTGATTATTGTTTATTTATTAAATGTAAATGAAAATATAATTTATGTAAATTCAGGTAGCGTGTAAAAAGAACAAGAAAATGTTGATTTTTCTCCACTTATGTTAATATGCTTTACTTATGAATTCATAATATTTAAATAATTTTTATTTGATCAACATTGTATTATTTTTGTACAAAATGCTACAAAAAGCTACAAAAGAATAACTATAGCAGTGAAATTAGCAAACTGAGATACTTAAGGGGGTAGACTTACATTTTGACAAGTTGCTATCACAGAGGATGAAGGGACACCTGTACTAATATATGTCAACAAGATCATGAAAAATCAGACTGCTCACTCATATCATAGCTTATAATTTTATGGTCTTATTGTTAATAATATTCCATTTTATATTTGAGTTTTTCACATTAACTTAATACAAAGTAAGAGCATAATAAATACTTTTTAGTATATGTACTTTTTAATAAATTAATTCTTCTTACTCCCTTGATAAAAGGCATCAAATGACCTGTGCTACTGTTAAAATCCTATGAGTAATTTTGTTACTATCCAAGTATGTTACTTTTTCCTTTGTTTTCTGTATGAGCTATTTACATTTCTAGATTCCTTGCTTTTGTAAATCTCTCTCCCATCACTTTTGAGATGAAGATGTTCTCTATCTCAGAGAAACTGTCTTGAAATTTGCATATTTAAAAAACAATCATAATAACTAATATATTATAGAAGTTTGTTTTGTGATTTATTCATGCTACTTTAACAGAAGAGGGCTTTTCTTACTGTAATAGGATTTAATTATTAAGAATAGTATATTTCAGTAACTATGAATAATATGAAACATTCTAAAAAAGTACTATTGAAAACATATGCGCTATTTAGGGGAAATGAAACATTTTTGAAAGTATAATTATAGAGAGTGCTTTATCCCTTTTATGTTTTAGTTTTCTTCCACTTGTTTTGCCTTGAGTTAAAAAAAAATGCTTTTGATCATATTCTTTTTGTAGAGTTTTGGAAGCCTTTGGAGAGAAAGAGTGTTTTGCTGGTGAAATCATTTATAGGGAAACTAGTATGTGAATCAAAATAGTGCTGCACCAGTTCCCATTTTATTTTTCTGGCCAGTGTTCCTGAATTCAGTAATATGCAATTATAGTAACTGCCAAAATGAACACTAACTCAATAGAAATAAGAAAACCAGGCTGGTGTTCTTGCTTCTGAGAAGTAATTACATAGCTGCATCAAGAAAATAAGACTCATCATGTAAAAAATACTGAAGCTAAGCTAAAGAGGAATACTGGAAAATTTTATGGCAGAACAAAAAGGCTATTTGGATTGTTCTGTGTAAAACAGGTCAACGGAAACCTGTTCAACATAATATCCGTAAATATCTCTGAATTGCTTTTTTCACACTGTCCTATGTAGGCTTTCTTAGAAGGACAATTTTGGCCTGACATGAAGAGATAAAAGAAACATTTTTAGAAGGGTTCTTTAGTTTAGAAACCCTACCTCATCTTCATTACCTCCATAACCTAAACCTAGGATTATGGTTACCATCTTATAGAAAATTAGACTTCTCCCTTGTGTTGGCAACTTAGGTAGTTCTGCAGTTTCCCAGTGCATATCCAGTTCCTTTTAGCACTAACATTAAGAAAGAAAAAAAAAAAAAAATCCTAGGTTTCCCCAGGGATTTATGCATTTTATGGGATTTATGCATTTTATTTTAGCATTTATGGGAAAGAACAAGCTCTTACTCTAGCCACTCATGAGTAATGAAGAGCCCATGATTTTATGATGTCCCACCTCAGAGGATCACACATTCTCCCCAAAATGTTTCTTGTTCTCCCTGAAGAAGGACAGCCCTCAAGAGAGCTATCCAATCATGAAGTAAGACCAGTCTGAGAGATGAAATTATTTACTCTTTAAAACAATTTTAAGTGTTTATAAAAGTAATTTATTTACAAAGTTAAAGAAGAACATGAGCATAAATATTTTCCATACTTCCATAAACTATTCCAAACAGCACAGTGGAAACAACAGCTTGCTTGGGAATTAGACCCAGATTATAGTCCATCATGTTCCTTGTTCTGGGTCATGACTTGGCTAGTGTAACTAGAGGTGCATAGGACATCATAAATCACATTTGCTTTCATTAGCATAATATTCAAATTAGGGCACTGTGGAGACATACAGAACCACTTCACAACCATATAAAATTACTGATGATGACTCCCTTCCACAAATCCAAAGTGCCTCATAAAAGCTCTCAAACCAGACCCTTACCACATTAGAACCACTGCCTATTAGAGCATAGAGGTTTTTATTTAAGATGATTTAGTTCATTATACCTTCAGAAAGAAAATTTTTTAACTGTAATTTTATTTTTGTGTTAATTGCTATCCCATTCTAGCTATGTAACTTAGAGTGGGGAGAGTTCCGATACTCTCTATATTGTCTCCCAGAAGTGTTTGATAACACTCACCAATAAGATCATCAAAGAATAGCAACTATTTAAGAAAATGTCCTTTGTCTGCCTTGTAAATAACTTATAAGGATGCCTCTATAGATTTTTTGTCCTTAGAAAATGATTCACTTCATCTAAATATTTTTATTGATTGGCATAAATTTATTACAATAGGCTCTCACAGTTTTATCTATTTACTCTACCTGAATTTTTCTTCTTTTTTTGTTTTCTAAAGTTGTGTTTGTGTGTAAGCAATCAAACTTGCCAGTAGTTCATTTATTTTTTCCCAAAATATTAACATTGAGTTTTACTAAACAGTAACTAAAAATTTTCTATTCTACTTAAAAGTATCTTTGTTTGCCTTGAGTTTATTTTATAAAATAGATACTCCTAAAATAACTCCTTTGTTAACATTAAACACATATTAACTTTACATATTTTTTAAATTTACACATTTTCTTGAATTAATCATATCACATATGTAATATTTCCATCATTGAATAATAGTGTGAATTTTGATTCTCTTCTTGTCCAAGTTATTTCATATAGTGTATTTTGATTTAATGGTGAAAAAAACTTTGGCTAACATTTCATATTCTAGAAAGGTATCCAGTAGAGGCAGGCTTTTCTTCTTAAATTATCTGAGACTTCTTTTAAGATTTAATATATGGAGGGACGCCTGGGTGGCTCAGTTGGTTAAGCGGCTGCCTTCGGCTCAGGTCATGATCCCAGCATTCTGGGATCGAGTCCCACATTGGACTCCTTGCTTGGAAGGGAGCCTGCTTCTCCCTCCGCCTCTGCCTCCCATTCTGTCTGCCTATGCTCGCTCTCTCTCCCTCTCTCTCTGACAAGTAAATAAATAAAATCTTAAAAAATAAAAAAAAAAAAAAAGATTTAATATATGGAAGGTTTTCATTTAATGTTTAAATGTAAATGTTTAAATTCAATGTGAATGCTTAAAAACAATACAATTGCTGGGCTGGTAGATGTATGGTTTCATATACATGTATTAGATCAAGATTTTAAACTATGTCACTCAAATACTCTTCATTCTATTCTTTTTTTTAAATATTTAATTTTATTTTTGGGGTGCCTGGGTGGCTCAGTGGGTTAAACCTCTGCCTTCGGCTCAGGTCATGATCCCAGGGTTCTGGGCTCTCTGCTCAGCAAGGAGCCTGCTTCCTCCTCTCTCTCTGTCTGCCTCTCTGCCTACTTGTGATCTCTGCCTGTCAAATAAATAAAGAAAAAAAATCTTTTAAAAAAATAAAATTTAATTTAATTTTTTCAGTGTTCCAAGATTCATTGTTTATATACCACACCCAGTGCTCCATGTAATATGTTCCCTCCTTAATACCTGCCACCAGGCTCACCCACCCCACACCCCCTCCCTTCCAAAACCCTCAGTTTGTTTTATTGCTGTTGTTTATTCAATTTATTTTTTCTGAAAGAAGTAGGCTCAACTTCTTCATTTTTATAGAAGTTTTTATTGCTATATTACATATCTGTGTACTTGAGTGGAGGTCCATGAATATTATGATCATTCTAATACCCATCCCATCCAGAGAAGGTGTTTACTTTTACTATAATAATTTATTATAATCTTCAAGATTTTTCTTTTAATCTGACTTTTTGCATGAATCTGACTTTCTCACATTTCTCTTGTACCCTAAAGTATTTTTTTGCATTTCCTTTTTCTTAATCTTTTAGAGATGTGTGGTTTTCAGCCATTTCCAAGCTTGGTTCTCCAGTTCCCGTCTGTTCTCCAAGTTCCCATTTCATTTTTCCTTGGTTGTGTTGTCAAAATCTGGTTAAAACACTAGTTTAGTTTTCTAATTCTGTAATGTTCACAGCACAGCAGGAGTAGACGTGGGAACCACAGATGTTGCAACTGTAATTAAAGAGGATTAGACAAGTTTTACTTGAAAAGAGTTTGTCATTTTGCAAAAGTATATATATATATATATATGTACATATACGTATGTATGTGTATATATACACACATACATACATTTATATGTAGACATATATGTGCATATATATACATATATATATTCAGGATACAGCAGAGATAAGAATTTACCAAAATATTTTTTTAACATCTAAATATTGTGAAAACTACCATTTTATTGTGGTTTTCACAACCTCTTGCCTTTTAAAATTACAGGTTAACATATACAGCAAGCACACATTTTCAGCAATTTTGTTTTCTTCTTTTCACCTAGTTCCTGAAAAAGTGCCTGGTAAATAGTAAGAGCTTTAAAAATAGTAACCCATAAATAAATTAAAAGGTTTAAAAATACTAAAGAATAGGGGAAAAGTTTAGGTAGTCTCTATGTATAGAGAAAAGTTCATATCAGTGATATTCCTACCTGAACTGCCTAATTTCTTCAAAGTGCATTTAATGCGATAATTGCAAATTGAATTACACTAATATTACTCTACTATTTTCTCTATATTTATCATATAGACTAAGAAAAACAAACTTATCTGAAGAAAATTGATTTAATGTGTGCCCTTTGCTTCTCTTTCCTATTACAAAAGACTTTCCCCAACAGAAAGAAAAAATAAAAATGATGAAAATTAATATCCTTTTGACAATGACAGTATATTTTTATTTCTATCATGTTCTTAAATATTTTGATAAACTATAGCTTCCATAATGTTGTGAGAGCTGAGTGCCTCTTTAAACATATTATAAATTTTATAGTATATAAAACTATAATAATTTTCTTCCTGAGCTTTCTATTTTTATAATTTTAAATAGAACATATAATTCTGAAGTTATTACTGGTCTGATTTAATAATATTTGCCTTGATTTATATAACAAAACTCAATATGATGTTGAAGTATAGATTTTTTTAAAGGGCTCTACTGTGTTTTGCTTCAAAGTGTTCTTCTGTTCTCTCTGTACTAAGCCTTTCAGCTTAATGTTAAAGATCTTATTCTCTCTTGGACCCAATTTAATCAGAATTTTACCTATACTACCCCAAGAGAACCCTTTACCAAGGTCACTGTTGGTTTCCATATTATTAAATCCAACTATCAGTTCTCAGTTCTCATCTTACTGTCAATAGAATTTGATATAGGAAATCAGTCCTTCTATTTTTCTCCTGACCTAAAGAACTTATTTTTTTTCTCTTGAATTAACCCATACTTCACTGTCTGTGTCTTTTAGTCTTCTTACTTCTTCCTCTTTTACTCAACTTCTTCATGTTGGCAGGGTCCAGATTTAGGTATTGATTTCTCATCTTTTCTCAATCTATACTCACTGCCCGGGTGACCTCATCCAGTCTAATGACGAAGGATCTCATTTTTATCTCTAGCATGAACTCACCCCTCAATCCAGTGTAATATATCCAATTATATGCTTGGTATCTAATTTATATATCTAAAGCTACTTCATGTGTAGCAGGTCAAAACTAAACTAATCTTCCTTAAACTTACTCCTTTGCAGTTGTAACTATTATCATCAATGTCAATGTTGTCATTTCATATGCTCAAGTCAAGAATTTTAAGAATCTTTTTGGACTAGTCTTTTTGTATCATCACCCATGCAATCTATTAGAAATAAATTTCTGATAGCCGTATCTTCCAAACATATCCATAATTCGACCACTTTATTCTACCTACCCCAGTTGCTACCATTATGGTCCAAACCATCATGATATGTCACCTGGATTACTACAATAGCCTCATCATGGAACATTGATGTGTGTTTGCCCATGCACCCTCCCTGTCTCTGTTCTACAACTAGACTTATTCCTTCAAATCTAAATCCTATCATGCAACTCCTCTTCTAAAAATCCTGCTTATGTTGGAAAATCCTTATGATGGCCTGTGAAGTCTTATATGATCTCACCCTCTTGTTACCTCTCTAATTAGCCATTGTTCACTCAACTCATCACATTTGCCTCTTGACTGATCTTGGAAACATGCCTAGGGCATTAACAATAGTTAGGCTTTTTGCCTACTGCATTCCTCCCTCAGACATCTTTATGGTGCAAAGATTATCATTCAGCATTCTCAAAACAAGGCACTCTATTCAAAATCACAAAAATCCTCCTTTCCAATACTCCTAATGCCCCTTTGGTATTTATTTACTTCCATGTATTTATCTTATAAACATTTTAAAATGTGGTCTGCAACATTCAAGGGAGTCCTTGAGAACTTTATAGGTCATTGTAATACCAAGCTATATTCATAATAAATGATGATATTATTTGCCTTTTTCACTGCGTCGTCATTTGCATCAATGATACAAGAGCCACAGTGAGCAAAACCACTGGCATCGTGGCACAGATCTAGAGATGACACTACACTGTACTTGTAGATAGCAGGTCACATGTACTAGTAGTCGTCGTATTGTTCACCACCATGCACCTATAATTTTTTAAAGGTACTTTTATTTAAGAATACCCTTAACAAAATTATAACAATTATTAATTTAACTGTATCTGAATCCTAAAATACACACCATTTTAATAGTCCATATGATGAAATGGGTAATGTCTTAAAACACTTCTACTGTTTAAAATTTATGTCAACCAAAAGCACTTTAGCAATTACTTGTGATGCATACAGAATTAGGTATTTTTTATTTATTTATGTGTGTGTTTGTTTGTTTTTTATTATGTTAGTCACCATACAGCACATCATTAGTTTTTGATGTAGTGTTCCATGATTCATTGTTTCCATATAACACCCAAGGCTCCATACAATAGATGCCCTCGTTAATAACCATCACCAGGCTCACCCATCCCCCACCTCCTCCTTTCCAAAACCCTCAGTTTTTGCCCCCAGAGTTCATAGTCTCTCATGGTTCATTTCCCTCTCTGATTTCCCCCTCTTCATTTTTCCTTTTGAATTAGGTATTTTTAAATGACTATTTTTATTGGGAAGAATGAGTGACAAACAAACTGTTTATTCAGACTTGGATATTTCCAGGTATTTCTTTAAAATGAAAGAAAGGGAACTTAAGGGAACACCAGACAGAATTTCTTGCCTGTTGTATGGATCTCAGCCTATTAATAGTGATGTTCTTAGCTGGGAATGCCTAAGACACTCACCTGAGCCTGTATTTACTCAGAGAGAGCTCCACAAATACTTTCCAGCACTGCCCCCACCAGGGCCCTTGTGATTGCAGGAAACACCTTAGCAAAATCATTGGGAATTTTGTATTCCCGATGCTGTGCTGGAGGGTACAGTATCAGTGCTGGAGGGTCCAGTACACCTGTAGGACACCTGAGGGCCACACAGCAAATTTGCAGGTAGACAGAGAGGGAGGGAGCACGGACCACACTCTGCTTTTATCAGGGCTTAATAGTGAGGTACCTTGGATTTCATGGATTCACTTTCTATTGGCAAATTGAAACCATAAGTGTGGAAATGAGGGTCTGAGAAGGCAAGAGTGGAGTCACTCAACCAGTCAGTTAACTAGTTACCCAAGACGTTATAAAAGGGAACTTCATGATGGAGCACCATGATTCCTTATCAGTTGTTTTGCTATGGCAAAACAGCTGGCAATATGTTTTTTTTGAGATGAATGTCTTTGAAACAGATGTCTTGACAATCACATGCTTATAATTAAAAAGCCTAACACTAGGCTTAATGATGCATTGCCAATAATACAATTTAAAAAAATTTTTTAAGATTTTATTTATTTATTTATTTATTATTTTAGAGAGAAAAAGTGCATGCACACAAGTGGCGTCAGAAGGTGGAGGGAGGGAGAGGGGAAGAATCTCAAGCAGGCTCTGTGCTCAGCACAGAACCTAAAACAGGGTTCCATCTCAGAACCCTGAGATCATGACCTGAGTCAAAACCAAGAGTAGGATGCTTAACTGGCTAAGAGAACCAAGTGCCCCAATACAATTGAAGTTTTAAGCAAAAGTCAGAATTTTGGAAAACTTGTGTCACTGATTTAGTATTTAGTGGATTTTCTGATGAAATTGGTAGTATTTTTAATGTTGTGTAGCACATTCAAAATAAGAAATAATCTGTATTTTCTTAATGGTCAGCACATGAAGTTACAAAATCATGCATGTTTGAAAGATCCATTCTAAGTGCAAGAACCGCCAGTGGATTTTAATGTAAGAGAAAATGAGAATTCATTGATATGGTTTCAGATTCCTCACTGCAAGCAAATTCTAAGAAACTAATAGTTAATGAGTATTGGTGTCCTATCAAAAAAATATATCCAGTCATATGAAAGTTTGTTAAGATGCTCCTCTCTTCCAACCACATGATTTCTTGAGATGAACTTTTCTTCATTTTCTTCAAGGAAACTTGTATGTCATAATAGATTGAGGGAACAACCAGATATATAAATCCAGTCTTTAATCCAGTATTTAATCAAATCCAGTATTTAATTAAATCCAGTATTTAATCAGTCAGATATGCAAAAAACTAGTCAGATTTGCAAAAATGTGAAAATGCCATGCTTCTCATTGTTATTATATTTTGTTATTTGGAAAATATAGGTTTTTTTCCACTGAAAATATAGTTAACCTACGATAGGCTATTTATTGATTTTTTTTTGAAGATTTTTAAATTTATTTGACAGAGAGAAACACAGCAAGAAAGGCAACACAAACAGAGGGAATGGGAGAAGGAGAAGCAGGCTTCCCACTGAGTAGGGAGCACGATGCAGGGCTCAAACCCAGTACCCCAGGAACATGACCTGAGCTGAAGGCAGACGCTTAACGACAGAGCCACCGAAGTGCTCCTATTTATTGATACTTTTAAACAAATACATATTCTGAAAGTCTGTTCTAATACCTAATATGGTAAATATCAATAAATATCATCAGCAGGCAAAAGTTTTTTGTGATCTGTAATTATTTATGAATGTACAAAATTTTGAGTCTAAAATATTTGAGAATAATTCTTCTGATGTATTATTATTCATTTATATATTATGCTTAGTGTATCATCACCTATATCAACTATGTATTGCTATATGACAAACCACTCAAAATCTTAGGGGCTTAATCAGCAACTTTCTAGGCTCTGAATCAGCAGGGTATTTCTGCAGGGTGATCTGAGCTAGGTCACTCATGTATATGGAGCCTGTGTTTGAGGGTTAACTTGCATTAGAAAATAAATTTTAAAATGAAAGAAATTTCTGACATTTTGCTTGCCAATGTATCTCCATTTAATAGGAGAATACCCTTTTTATATTAGATGGTCATACATATTTGCAAAACAAATAAAATGCAAGAGGTGTTTATCTGATAGAAATTCAGTGTCTATCATTGTTTCCTTGGACATTGAAAGGCATTATCATTTGTTGGATAAAGATTCTTAATATAATTTAAGCTCTTCGAAAATCAAACTAAATTGGCACCTCCTAATCAACAAATATTTGTTGTATTAATAAACAGATCTCTTCAATGAATAAAAATAAAAATATTTAAAGAAATAGAAAAGTTGTTATGAGATTTAAAAAATTAATTGCGTATTTATATGCCTACTTGATGCTAGTTAATATTTCTGAGAAGGGCAATTACATAGACAAATTTCTTACAGAAGAAAATAATAAAACTAATTATGGATTATATAGAACAAAAACAGGAATATGAAAAGGAAGATTCATGTTAATGCTTACCTAACCTTGCTATCTTGCTTTTTTATTTGTTCAGTTTGCTTTTTTATTCCCTATCATTTTGTACAAACCAAGGAGATAGTAAATAATGCTGAGAATTCTCAAAGAAAAATTAAATCATGAATTTTTAATTGCACCATTATTCATAATTTTAGAAAATGTAAATAACAAAAATCTTTGCAGAACAAAATCAGTGAATCAAATGATGTTATTAAAATAATAATTATGAGATTATAATATTTTTAAAAGTAGAGTATAAAATATCAAATTGAAATTATATGAAATGTACAAAAATAAATTTCTGATCAGATATATTATTGTCACTTCTGAATGTGCATTGGCTTTTGCAGCTCTTCTTTTCTCAAATGCTATCTGAAAATAATATTTACAACACAGATTTTCATCTTCACCTAAAAAATAGTATGCTTAATAATTCTAAGTGTAGCAGAGAAAGTATATATATTCCCTTTATTATAGAAAATACCCATAAACAATATTTTCTAAATCATCATGCATGCCTCAGGACCAGTAGAAATACAGACACAATTTTTTAAAGATCATAATTACAGAACATTCTTCTTGCCTAAGGTTTCACAGTGGGCAATGATAAAATATGCTTGGTCTACTGGCCCCTAGGTTAGATCTTGCCACTTGTCTGGTGCAGACAAAATCTTCAGAGATCCACAAATGGTGTGGATTTTTTAAAAAGTATTCTCAGCTGAAATATAATGGTTATAACTGCACTCAGTTCTTTAGTTTGACTAAAATATCTGCCACAGAGAAGAGCAATGAAATTGACCTTTCTGGGGCTTTTGGATAGGTTCTGTATTTAAAAAAAAAAAAAAATTAAAAAAAAAATATATATAGCTCAGTCCTTAAATTTATGGTTAAAAGCTTGAAAATGTGTAGGTTAACAATTACAGTTTTCATTTATAAGCTGAGATATTCAATCAAATAGATAATATTAGCATGTTCCAATCAATATGAATAAAATGCAGAATTTAAAGTCATACATAGTCTCTAAATCAGAGAAAGTCATCTCAGTCATAATTGTGTTCTTTTGATACCTGCTAGTTGTCTAACATGAGCAATTTTGTGCAACATTATAGGAAAAGAATCAGAAGATTATTGACTCTCCTAGAGAAAAACAGCAGGAATCTTATCTAAGCTATTTGTGATTGTTCCATTTTCTTGAAATTTTGCTCTTTCAGGAAAAGAATACTTTCCCAATCTCACATTAATTTTTTTGCAAGCCCTTTTAGCATTAATAAGCATAGACCATTTTTATACATTATTTTTCAGGCTTCTTTACTTTATACTGCTATTAACAGAACCATGGAAAATAAAATAGCATAGGATTACTGTTGTTTTACTTATAGGATGCTTCTGAACACAATAAAAAAAACTACTATGCTAAAAGAATTTTAAAGTAATAAAAAGAGAATATATGAACTAGTCAGAAAGCCATTTATAATTTTTAGAAATAAGTAAGTTAAGATTAAGGAAAAATACATTACAATGTGATTTATATGTTTTTAATAAATGTGTACAGTTCTAAAATATTTTTTATAGGTGTACCTACACAACATGCATATGCATACATATGTGTGTACATACACACATACTACATATTCTTCTCTATAATGTAGAAGTTAGAAAGCTAAATATTAAACTCAGTAACAATAATTGCAATAGAAAAATAAATTAAAAAATCAAATGTGTGATTTTATATCTTCCATGTATTTCATGACATTTCTTTATGTTACAACAGTGAATAGAGGAAGTTCATGTAATTTCTACTATAATAAATTTCATAGGTCCAAAAAATATCTTGTGATTTTTTTTTTAAGATTTTATTTATTTATTTGACAGAGAGAGATTACAAGTAGGCAGAGAGGCAGGCAGAGAGAGAGGAGGAAGCAGGCTCCCTGCCGAGCAGAGAGCCTGATGCGGGACTCGATCCCAGGACCCTGAGATCATGACCTGAGCCGAAGGCAGCGGCTTAAACCACTGAGCCACCCAGGCACCCCTCTTGTGATTTTTTTTAAACTTTGCTTTTGATCATGCTTTTCTCTTCAACCATCCTACATAGCACAATTTTATCGCCTTGAAGCCTTCTTTGATCAACCTAGAAAACAGTAATCTCTTTCTTCAATGAGCAACTATTAGACTTTTAGTCACCCTCATTTATTTCTATGTATAATACTGATAATGACAGTTTTGTATATTTGTACTGCTTTTGTATTCACTTATTCATTCATTCAATAATGCCTGCCACATTCTGGTTTCTGTTGTAGACACTGAGGATAAAACTTGAACCAAGTGAAGACCCTAGACTCAAGTGAAGTGAAGATCCTAGACTTAAGGACTTTTCTTTGTACTTTAGACAAACTATAAAAGAGTAACTCTTAGTGTCAGCCTGTAAATGGAAAGCAAGTAATGTGTGAGTGAGTAAAGGTGCTATTTTCTATTGTGTGGCCTAGCAAAACCTTTCTGACCAGATGCCTATTTCATCTGCTTTATGGTATAGTTACATACTTGTACATAGTGTCTGTGACTTGTATTTCTTCATACAAACTCTAGAATTCCTAAGAATTACTGGAAATGCCTATAGCCATTGATTCCCACTTACAACAATTTCCTTCCATTAAAAGGAAACAACACTTCTGGTTTCTCTTCATTCCTTACTCAACCTCCCATACTAACACATATTCATTTTAGGATCATGATCCTGCTCAAGCAGAGGTCTATCTTTTCCTATCCTCTTTTTCTTGGGAGCCAGCTTCTACAAACAGCATGCACTCTATTATTCTCAGCAATGTGGCAAAGACTCAGTCCCTGTAAGAGAAGACCCAGAATAGTTCTACATTGTTATGGACTGAATGGCTCTGTCTGTATTATGGATCTGTCATTAGGAAGAGCACTAGCCAAAGATATAAGCCACCATCTTAAATGACTACTTCATCATTCATAAATGTTATATTTTTCTCTCAACTACTGAACTCACTTCTTTTATTTTTTAATTCATTTGGAATCCAAGGAAGAAGGAGGTGGGTGTTATGTAGGTAGAACAAGTCTAGAAAAAAGTCTAGGGGAAAAAAAGTCTAGAAAAAAACAAGTGTAGAAAAAAAGTCCAGAGAAAAGGAAACAAGGAAGAAATTCAAGAGTACATCTTCTCAAGGAAGTAAGATAACAATAGTTAATTTGACAAAGGGAGAATCAGGCACTGGACTTAATCTCTCTAAAAGGCTGAGTAAAGTGAATAGATTTTTTTTAAAAAGTATGTACCTTTGGATTTAGCAACATGGAGTTCTTCTATAACCAGGCAAATGATAATCTCAGTAGTATGGAGAAGGGGGAAGCTATATTGGAGTGAGATGAAGAGTGAAAAAGGGGCTGTCAGCAAATGCTAACTACATGCATGGGTGTGTGATGGTGGTGTAGGTGCTGAAGACTTGTGAAATCAAGGAAGAATTTTCCTTTTAAACAAATTTTAGATTCACTGTATGCTAAAGAGATTAAAGAGAATGACCTCGGTGATGTATAAGGAAAGGGATCAAGGAAGAATTGGTATTTACTGGAAGACATAGTTTACCCATGGAAGAAGATGGTTTCAATCACACATTGGAAAGATGAAAAAGTTCCTCTTTGTCTAATCTAATTTTATAAAATATGAACTGGGGATATAAGCTGGAAGGGGGAGAAGAGAAGAGAGGTGGAATTAGAAATCTGGGCATATTAGGAGATGTGTGTAATACCCTTTTTTGAAAATGGGGAGACAATCTTCCAAGAGCTGATCAGAAAAACAAAGTGGAATTATTAGGTGTTGTGGAGGACTTATTTGAGTTTGCATTTAATGTAACACTACTCTCATATATCTATGATATTTGCCCAAAATTCTCAATTACAGTGAAGCCAACTTAAAAGCCTGTCTTTCTGGACTTGTATCCTCTGTGTTTTGCTCTCCCCCTTCTTCCTTATTGTCTCATCTTATCCTACCTCCTCTTTATATTCTCCATTATACAATCATTCCTGACAGAAATAGCCTTATTCCCAATGACATCATTTAATTAGCTACTATATGTGAAAATATTTAGTAGTCTTTCCAACATACAACAATGTAATTCCAGTTAAGGTTTGGTTTTGGTTTTTTTTGTGTGGTTTTTTGTTTTGTTTTGTTTTTATTTTTTTTATTTTTTTCTGGAGATCTAATTCCATTTAGGTGAATAGTTTTAGCAAAATATTCACCTAATTAATAGTGAATTCTTAATCAAATGTTATGCTAATTCTTAAATACTACATAGAGACAGCTGCTAATCAATTACATAGAAATTTATTTAGACAGACACCTGCCATATTTCCAATAAAAGCTAAGCACTTAATTAAAGCTATGTGATGGTTTAGTAAATGCTTTCTTTAAAATTCTAAACCACTGAATTAAAAACCTTTTACTAAATTAATAATAGCTCATTGAATACAACGTAAGGCCTCATAAAGCCCTTTAGCATAGTGTTAAGATTGAGAGGTAAAAGACCTAACTCTAGAGAAAAGGGAAAAACAAACACATTTATAGTGTATTTCATTTCTTCAGGAAATTTTGCTAA
This sequence comes from Neogale vison, assembly GCF_020171115.1. Taxonomy (NCBI): domain Eukaryota; kingdom Metazoa; phylum Chordata; class Mammalia; order Carnivora; family Mustelidae; genus Neogale; species Neogale vison. The sequence continues at coordinate 23,337,623 of NC_058100.1, forward strand.
ATGAAAATGAACTATATATGAATACTGTCCCACAATCCATATTAGACGTTAATTAAACAAGTATACTTGCAGACTTTATGTGTGAAAAGTTGTGGCAGAAACTGCTACATTTTCACCAGTATTAATTATTTTCTTCTTTCTCTTAAAATAGTACCTGTCAAATTTAATCTGAGCATATAGCTACAGAGAAAACATTTCTTTTCCAGGATCCTCAAGTTGGTATATGATTAACATTTTAGGTCGGTAAGAAGTGAGAGGGAGTGAAAGATGATACTCCTCCATTACAACTTAAAAAAAATCTCCATCCCAAAGTTTGTAGCTGTTCAATGAACATATTTCCATTTCTTCCCAATGTACAGCTAGACTATATTGCCCAAACTCTCTTTCAGTAAAGTTTTCCATGTGCTACATTTTAAAGAATAGAATGTTCTGTTAATGATCTGTGCTCCTTCTTCTGCTCCCATAACACCTCCCAAATTTCTACTTCATGGTCTTTCCCTTTCCACCAGCTAGAAAAAGACAAGTGTGATAAAATGGAATTCGCTTGTTGGCAATAATGAGATCACAAGAAACAGGCCTGGATTCTTGAAGCACCTCTTAGAAGGTATCCACCCACTGGGCAGGAACACCTGTTTGGCACTTCATGTACATAAGAAATAAACCTCAAATGATAAATTCACTGAGATCGTGTGTCTTTGGAGATGTAAACAGTATCTTCACTAATGGTTCCATGGCCTCCCTTTCTTACTTCCTGGGCTGAAATATATGTAAGTACTAGTAAGCCAATCTCCAACACCTTTAGAATGACAGCTACTAGGTCCCTAGGACAGAGTCCTCTGTAACTATGACACATGGAGAGATACTAATTACCCTCTTACATATGGACATTTGTTCGAGGGAAAAACAAGTATCTGCGGTCTTTGAGCCACCATATAATGGAAACTTTTTGTCCTAAATTTTTAGTTTACACTATAGATTAGCAGTACTTATGACTTAGCTTGCATCAACATCACATGTAGGGTTTCTCAAAATATAGATTGCTGCTAAACAGAGGTCAACACTCATGATGAAACAAGTACAAAATAGCATTGTAGAATATAGAGATTGCCTGTGTGACATTAGTTTATACTAATTATTAAAGTGTATTTATGCATAAGAAATGAGGTAAAAAATTTAAAAACTAAGCCTTAAAATATGGTTGTGACACTAAGAATATTACACTTAAATTACTCTGATGAAACAGGGCTGTGCCCTATTGTTGAAATATACTCTACCCTCAAAATAGCATGCCTTCCCTTTACCTCAATGCTTCAAGTATAAAACCTTGAAATTTTGAGTATAAGTAAATTTCATTAGATATGATAATGATATGAGAATCATGGCTTCTTTATATTTGACTATAATTACCTTCATTTCATTCCTTAGACACCTTCATTTGCTTTAAAAAACTTGGATTTTAAGGAAGTCTTAGAGGCCAAGTATACATGCCTAGTCATCTCAAAGAAAATAAAGCCAGGTACATGACCTACTGAAAATAGGTGTAGATGAATATATGGAACAGAAAAAGTATTGATCTAGAACAAAAAGAACCAGGGCCTTATCCTTGACCTTGGCATTAATGGAAAAGTTGTTCATGTTGGGGATTTTTTCCCCTTCATTTATAAAATGACAATAATACTTCTTATCATGACGATCTCATCAAGTTTGGATAAGTAGGTAGAAATGTCTTCTAAACTGCTATGCAAATGTGTTTATTTGGATGGCCATATTCATAATTTAAATATAGATTAAGCCAAATAAGCACATGCTTCCTTTTATTAAGCATACTCTGGCCATTAGTTTATTTTTGAACATTATCTATTTACTTAGAATAAGAAGCAAGCTAATTAGAAGTTACTTAATGTGTATTTGTATGTGTGCACATTGACTCTCTTATTATACTTCTCTCTGCCCATAAAGTAAGGAAAATACTGTTTGTAAACATGACAAATCTAAGTATCCAAATGAAAACACTTACTCCAAAGGGAAAATTTGCTTTATAGACAAATTAAAAACCAGCTGTGCTAGACTTTATGGAAAACATTATACAGCAACTGATTTGCTCACAAATGAATCATTTCAATGAATGCAACACAAAATGCTGCAGGTGGCATTTATTTTGACAAACTAGCTTTATTAAGGTGGTTGAATTTTTAAAAAATTAAGCTTCCTCTGTAAGAGAATTTAAATGTTCTAAAATGCTATCTTTTTAAGTTCAAAAAGAAGAGTTTTTCCTGCTGTAATTTAGTTTCTTGGATTTTTTATTGCATTAATACAGAGATACCACAGAGATAATACAGAATAATGCATGATAATTTAGAGAAGAGTTCTAAATACAAAGTGGAAAATCCACAAGTAGGAATCCTATTGGCAACAAGCTATCCTTATGTAAGATAGATAATTGATAGATAGATTGGTAGATAGACAGATAATAGATAGATAGATAGGTAGATGATAGATAATAGACATTCAACAATATTCATTGAGCTCCAGTGATGAAGAAGGCACTATTCAGACTGCTAAAAAATTCAGTCATAATAATTAAGAAATCCATAGAGTTGACAATCTAACAATGGAAAAACACATTACCAACAAATTGTGTTACTGATATTTAATTATAATATTAACAATTTCAATTATATATTTCCCAAAGTAGTCCCAATTAGTGTATTGCAATTGGATTCAACTTAAAAGTACGTGTTTTTAACTGTGTGTCATACATGATTGTAGAAGTTTTGAGATACAGTGGTAAGTTTAAAGAAATTAAATCTCTGCTCTAATAGAATTCAAATTTTCATGAGACACAGACAACACTAAAAATTTATAAATTTATAGAATATTACTAGGTGATTAGTGCTGGGAAAGAAAATAAATCACGTAGGAGAATAAGGGTCATAATTTTCAATGGAACAGTTAGAGAATTACTTTCTAGGATGTGCCAACTTGAGGGAGTGGACTGTGGAAGAATAGATTTCTAGGCAATTGGATCAAGAACTATGAAAGGCCCTGAGGCAGAAGTATGTTCAAATGAACAGCAAGATTATTAAGATGCAGAGGAATAATCAAGGGAAGGTGAAAAGAAGGTAAAGGTAGGTATGTGTTACAGACGGAATGTCCTTGTTCCCCCCCAAATCTGTATCTTGAAGTCCTAATCTTCAATGTGATGATATTTGGAGATGGGGGTCTTTGGGAAATAGTGTTAGATGAGGTCATGAGTATGGTAAAATCAGGAGTCTGACATAAGACATGCTAATTCTAGATGATGGACATCTAATTTGAGATTTTGTATTAAGCAATTTGATAAGCAAGTCTGTAATTTGGGGGAAAATTATTTTCTCAAGTGATACATTTGTATTCATCAATATGATGGTGTGCCAAGGAAGTGAGTTGAGAAGAGGGAACCAAGCTTCCAGTATTTAAAAGCTAGGAAAATGGAAAGACAAAAAAAGAGGAAGAAGAAGAAGGAGGAGGAGGAGGAAGGGCAGAAAGGGAGAGAGGCAAAGAGGGAGGGGGAGGTAAAGAAAGGAGAAGGGGAGGAGGAAAAGGAAGAAGAAAAAGAATGACCAGTGAGTTAGAAAGGGTAACATGGTATCCTGTAAGCCAATTAAGAAGGTTTTTTTTTAATAGTTTGCTTTTATTATTTCCCCTGAAAAGAGAGTAACCCAATTCTTTAAATGCTCCAGACATGTAAAATAAAATGAAAATCAAATATTGATTGACAATTTGATTTAGCAACTTGGGTATCATTATTGATCTTCATCAGAGCAAGTTTTGAAGAGCAACAGAGGAATAAGACTGATTAGATTTGGGTAAGAAGACAATGTTAGGAGGGTTCTAATTCTAGCATGGCAGCCTGCAGTCCTATGGATCCACATCCCAGGAAAACTGGTAAAAACAATAAAAACACTTTTTAAAAAAACATTTGAACTCTGTAATAGGCATTTTGTTCCTGTGGTGTCAGAGTCCTGGGGTTATCAGTACCCAGACGCGCTGCAATATATATCAAAAATATCTAATTTCCAATAAACACTTGAGGTATGTAAAAAAAAAAAAAAGAGTGAAGTATGACATATACATAAGGGAAAAAGCATGCAATATAAACTACCTATGAAAGCAAACAGATGTCAAATTAAACAAAGACTTCAAATTAGCCACTATAAATATGCTCAAAAAATTAATGGAAACCATGATTAAAAAAAAAACACCTAAATTGAGGAATGATGATAATGTCACATCAAATAGGAATAACAATAAAGAGAAAATTTATTTTTTAAAAGAACAAAATGGAAATTCTGACTTGAAAAGTTCAGTAATTGAAAGGAGAAACTCACTAGTTGGCCTCAACAGTAGACTTGAGCTTGCAGAAGAAAGAGTTGGTAGATTTGACCATATAAGGATATACATGATAGGATCTAAATAACAGAGAGAAAAAGAATAAAGAAAACATGGACTGAGACTCAAGATACTTGGCTTTCTGATACATGTGTAGTAAGAGTACCAGAAGGAAAGGAGAGAAAAGAGCAGATAAGAAAATTCAAACAAATAATGGCTTAAAATTTCCAAAATCCATCAGAAAACATGAATCTTCATGTTCTGGAATTTTGATGGACTTTTGATTCTGGAATTTTAATGAACTCTGACTGAAATAAATACAAAGAGATATGAGATGTCAAGAGTCCAGATGCAGCAATCCCTTGCATTCAAAGTAATGAGATTAAGGTATCCAAGGTGCTAGAAAAGTCCAGTAGCATAGCAATTGGATGTTCATTCACAGGGTCGTGTGGTGGGGTATATATCCAGAAGCTGGTGAAATTCAGTGTGATAGCAACTACCTGGTATAGGCATACCAGTGAACTGGGTAAGGTGGAAGTCACATAGGCTATTCTGTGGGGAAGAGACAAGACAGGTTGGATTCCCACTCGTTCCCTGTCCCATATCCGGGCTCAAAGGTTGGAAGATGCTCAAGTTCTGTCAGTGGCAGGAACTTTTCTTAATCAACAGTAATGTAGACAGTCTCTCCCTTAACATGAAAAAGCTAAAACTGTAAAACTTTTAGAATAAAACATAGGACAAATCTTTGGGACCTTAGATTTGGCAACTGATTCTTAAAAATAACACCAAATGTATGAGCGATAAAAGAAAAAAATTAAAAACAGGACCTCATCAAAATGAAAGCACTTAGGTTTCAGAGGAAATTGTTAACCAAAATAAAAAAGCAACCAATAAAATGAGCAAAAATATTTGCAAGTAATATCTCTGAGAAGGTACTTCTGCCTAGAATATATAAAGAACACTTCCAGCTCAATAATAAAAAGACAACCAAATTTAGAAATGGAGGGTCAGTGTATACAATTCTTTTTTTTTTAGTGTATACAATTCTTAAAAAAAAAAAGAAAGAAAGAAAAGAAAAAATATATATATAAATGGCCAATAAACACATGAAAAATGCTTAATATCATTAGTAGTTGTGGTCATTATTTCTTTATGGAACTGGAATTTTTTGGTCCTAAATGAGTTCCCATTCTTTTTTAAAACCTGGGATTTGGTTATTTTATTTAGGTTATTTTTATAAATTTTGATCAGTCTTTTGGGTATCCAGTTTCAAAACTATGTAAAATTGTATAAATTCTAAAATATATACATACGCATATAATATTCATGTATATTCTATCCATATATGTAATACCCATAATGTAAATTGATATCTATAGATACATTATATATACAACTGTACTATATATGTATGTGCATACATATTCTATATATGACACAGTAACTCTATAATTGTGTTTGTTGTTGTTATTATAGCTATTTCACTTTGGTATGGCATAGGTTTAGAGTTTAAATCGTAATTCTAGTTTTTCTCCTGCAATAATCTTTTTTAAATTACTTCATTGCCTCTACTCTCATTTTCTACAACCATATTTACCTATAAGAACATTTATATAGGTCCCGACTGTCTGTAACAATATTAAATAAAAATGATATATAGAGGGCACCTCCCATTGTGTTTAAAGATACTGTACAGTTTGGTTCACTTTATGTCCCTTTAGAGGTTAATATCACATGAAAACTTTTCTCAGTACATTTATGCTTAATAATTTCAGTCAAAATCAATAATTATGTGATAAAAATGTACTAGTCTACATATGGTAACCTCCCTTTTAAATCAAAGTGTAGCTTTGAATTTAACAATGGAGAAAAAATAAGGGAACACATTATCAATTCTATGTGTTATTCAGTATTTTGGAACATTACTTTTGGAAGAAAACTTTAAGAAAGTCATTTTTCTTGAGAGTTATAATTATTTACTCATTAACAGGAGTCAAACTGCTAAATTTTTGTTGATTCATACCAAGTAACTAATTTGAATATTTTTCTAGTATTCCTTCACAATGCCAGCTTTGAAAGCCGAGAAATGATACAAGACAATGTTTGTAACACTAATGGATGTTCTTTTTTAATGCAAAAAGGGTAACCTAAAACACTTCTTATTAAAGAAACTCAATTCATCACAGCAAATTTGAAAACCTGGCGCAATCTGAGTTTTACAAAAAAGCTAATATTAGAGCTCTCATTAATCTCTCATCTAAGATGATAGAAATTGCAAGTCCTTGAAATATGTTATCGCCTTTCAAAGTATTACTTATAAAGCTACTCCTTTTTCCAAAATATACTTCATGCATCCAAAGTCATACTAAACACTTAGCTTTCTTTTTTTGCTTCTCCTTTGTGCCATGTTTTAAGGCTAACTGAAAAGAGAGATGAAGTAACTGTGTGTTAACACAAAATACTGATTGCTGTACACAATAAAGACAATTAGTTAATAAGTAACTAAGATATACTTTTGTTTACACATGTAGGAAAACGTTAGCTGTTCATCTTTACTTTAGATTTCTCTTTTATCTTATAAGAATGTGTATCCTATATGCACACACACTCTCATTTGTGTATGTATTGTGGCATTTTTATTGATGCTAAAATGCACAATTTTCCACATTATCACCTTTCTGACATTGTATTACTTCTTATAATCAGAAGAGTCTTATGATTGCAGCTTGGTGGGCAGGAATAATAATGTAGCTATCATTGCCTGGCAGTTGACTTTATTTTCTTCTTTGCATATACACCAAAATGGTATAAATATTTAATAAAAGTCTATGTTATAAGACTACATTGTACTGTAGTTGAATTGGCAAAATATTTTTTCTTATTAGTACATAAGATAATGGTGATTTATGTATTTATCTTTAAATATTTTTTATTTATTTGACAGAGAGACACAGTCAGAGAGGGAACACAAGCAGAGGGAGTGGGAGAGGGAGAAGAAGGCTCCCCACCTAGCAGGGAGCCTGATGTGGGTCTCCATACTGGGCTCAATTCCAGGACCCCGGGATCATGACCTGAGCCGAAGGCAGACGCTTAACATTTGAGCCACCCAGGTGCCCCAGGATAGTGGTGATTTAGATTCAGTCAACAGTAATTTGGCTTCAATGCTATACACAATAAACACATGTAAACAGTTGACTTTGAATTCATTTCTAAGCATATATACTCTCCCCACAAGTTCATTTTTTTTTTAAATAACAACCTCTTTTTTTTTTTTTTTTAATTTTATTTATTTGTCAGAGAGGGGGAGAAAGAGTGAGCACAGGCAGACAGAGTGGCAGGCAGAGGCAGAGGGAGAAGCAGGTTCCCTGCCAAGCAAGGAGCCCGATGTGGGACTCGATCCCAGGACGCTGGGATCATGACCTGAGCCGAAGGCAGCTGCTTAACCAACTGAGCCACCCAGGCGTCCCTCCCCACAAGTTCATTAAAAAGAGTTTATCTTCACACTTTCCATTTCCTCCCTGCCCATTCACTGTTCAATTTACTGTCTGGCTTCTGTTCTCAGCATTTGATAAAGCTCTGGGGGAATTGTGTATACCACATTTTTTTAATCCATTCATCTGTCAGTAGACATCTGGACTCTTTCCATATTGTGGACATTGCTGTTATAAATTTTGGGGTGGACATTGGGGTGCTTCTTCAAAATACTATGTTTGTATCCTTTGGATACCTAGTAGTGCAATTGCTGAGTCATAGGGTAGCTCTTTTTTTTTAACTTTGTGAGGAATCTCCATATGGTTTTCTAGAGCGGCTGTACCAGTTTTCATTCCCACCAAAGGTGTTTGCGATTTCCCCTTTCTTCACATCTCCACCAACATCTGTTGTTTCCTGACTTGTTAATTTTAGCCATTCTGACTTGGTATGAGTTGGTATCTCATTGCCGTTTTGGTTTGTTTTATCCCTGATGCCGAGTGATGTTGAGAATTTTTTCGTGTGTCTTTTGGCCATTTGGATGTCTTCTTTGCAGAAATGTCTGTTCGTGTCTTCTGCCAATTTATTAACTGTTTTTTTTTTGTCTTTTAGATGTTGAATTTGATAAGTTCTTTATATATTTTGGATACGATTCCTTTACCTGATAAGACACTGCAAATATCTTCTCCCATTCTTTTAGTTTTGTTGACTGTTTCCTTTGCTGTACTAAACATTTTTATCTTGATGAGGTCCCAATGGCTTATTTTTGCTTTTATTCCCCTTGCCTGTGGAAACGTGTTTAGCAAGAAGTTGCTGTCACTGAGGTCAAAGAGATTGCTGCCTGTGTTGCCCCTTAGGACTTTGATGGATACCTATCTCACATTTAGGTCTTTCATCCATTTTGAGCTTATTTTTTGTGCCTGGTGTAAGAAAGTCACATTCTTCTGCATGGGACTACCCAATTTTCCCAAAACCATTTGTTGAAGAGAATTTTCCCGTTGAATATTCTCCCCTGCTTTGTCAAAGATAGTTGACCATAGAGTTGAGGGTTCATTTCTAGGTTCTCTATTCTGTCCCATTGATCTATGTGTCTGTTTTTATGTCAGTACAATACTATCTTGATGATCACAGCTTTGTAACTCAGCTTGAAGTCAGGCATTGTGATGCCTCCAGCTTTGGTTTCCTTTTCCAACTTTCCTTTGGCTATTTGGGGTCCTCTTTGGTTCCATATAAATTTTGGGATTTTTTTTGTCCCAGCTCTATGAAAAATGCTGATGATATTTTCATAGGACTTGCTTTGAATGAGCTGTGAATCACTGAATTCTACCTCTGGAAATAATAATACAGTGTATGTTAATTAAATTGAATTTAAACAACAACAAAAAAAAGAACCAAATAGAAATAAAAAGCATATTAGTCCAAAAAAAAAAATTGGCAGAGATATAATCAATGTATTGAATATTTAGTTCTCTTCCTTTGTGACCTACTGACATTTCAAATAACCAACTATTCCTTTTTTCTTGAAATTTTTCTCCTTTAGCTTCTTGGCACTTTCCTTAAAATTATCCAATATCTGTTACCATCATTTCTGTCTCATGTTCAGGAATATCTTCCTCTCAGCCATTTAAGTCTTGCTATTTCCCACAGTTCTGTCTTCATTCTTCTCACTCAACCTCTACTGACTTCCTCTTAATTTTATGCTAACAATATGGTGTCAAATATCAAATATCACCTGTTTGCTAATAAGTTCTAAATCAATGTAGTTTTTCAGATATCTTTCTTGATAATCAAAAAATATATATCCAACATTTTACCATATATGTTCCCCTGACAATGTCATACCTCTACCAAACTCCAAATATCTAACAATAAATCATAACTATACATTTACTTGATCATTTAAGAAGATTCTTCCAGGAAATGTGCTTTGATTTACATAGTAAAGCATTATTTCACTTCTAAACTTTCATTTTACTGTAATCTACATAGTTTCTCACACCAGTAATTGGGGACACGCACAAGACCTCTCATATCCACATACGAATTAATCTTTAGAATCAACCAATTCTACCTTCTAAATGTATTTCCAATTCTCTCCCCTCTTCAGTTTTACTACCACTTTTGATTTAGATCTTCCACATATTTCACCTTTGGAAAGATCTCCTTCCTGGTGTCCCTTCTGACTTTTTTTTTTTTTTTTTTTTTAAGATTTTACTTATTTATTGGATAGACAGAGATCACAAGTAGGCAGAAAGGCAGAAGGGGCGGTGAGGGGGAAGCAGGCTAAGCAGAGAGCTCGATGTGGAGCTTGATCATAGGACCCTGAGATTATGACCTGAATCGAAGGCAGAGACTTTAACCCACTGAGCCACCCAGGTGCCCCATGACTTTACTTTTAAATCCACCCTTCAGATTGCTATAATAATGATTATTTTGAGGGGGGAAAATCTGATTATTTCTAGCTCCCAATGTAATCCTCTTAATAATTCCCTGTTTCCTTCCAGAGAAGCAAGCCACCGTGAATTCTACAACTTCAAAGAAATACATTCTGCCAACAACCACAAGAATTTAGAAAAGATCCTCAGACACAGATGACATGTCAATCCCAGCCAACATCATCATTACAGTTTTGTCAGATCCTGAACAGAGAATCAAGCTGAGCTGTGCTCAGACCTCTGACCTATGCAGACTACAAAATAATAAATGTGGGCTGTTTTAAGTCACTGCATTCATGGTAATTTGTTATGCACCAATAGAAAACAAATGCATGTAGTATAAAATACATATTCAATGTCATGTGGTGACAAACATGGAACTTAATGGAAATTTTATATATTCATTCAGATTTTAGAGAAGAATCACTACTTTTGAAATTTTTTGAAGAAGCAGTGTTGTCTGATGGATTAAAGTTCAAAATTCATATGGATGCCTATTTTTTTTTAAATTTTATGTACTTATTTATTTATTTGAGAGAGAAAGAGAGAGCACCAATGAGAGGAGCAGAGGGAGAGGAACAAGCAGACTCCCGTTGAGCATTGATCCCTATGCAGAGCTGAATCCAGGATCCTGAGATTGTGACCTGAGCAGAAATCAAGAGTTGGATGTTATAAGTAAATAAAATCTTTAAAAAAATAACTTATTAAACAAAACAAACAAAAACAAAAAACAAACAAACAAAAGCAAGAGGTGGATGCTTAATTGACTGAGCCACCCAGGTGCCCCTGTGTGAACTTTAAAGAAGTAACCTGAGTCTTCAAAGACATAAGGATGTTTACTAAAATCTGACCTTGGAATTGCTTTTTCTTCCCTCTTCCCTTAAGTGTTATGAAGGTAAAGATGAATGGTATTCCTCTACCTTCTATGCCTAAGGCAGTTTGAGTGTTGACCAGATGTCCTTTTAAACATTTTGTTGAAATTCACCGAACTAGAAGATTATCCAGAGGCTGTTTGGGGTTGCCAGATACGGACTTCTTATCTAAGAGTGGTTTTAGCAGGATATGCCTCACATACCTAGATTTTTTTATTGTAAATAAACTGGAAATTTCTGGATTTATAAGCCACAAAAGCAACATAATAAAAATTAGTCATGTAGCTACAAAATGAATAGGATATAAAAACTTAGAAGTCTCCAACCTTATGTGGTTCTATCTTTTTTTTTAATGATTTTTTTATAGATTATTTATTTGATAGAGAGAGATCACAAGCAGGCAGAGAGGCAGGCAGAGAGAGAGAAGGGGGAAGCAGGCTCCCTGCTGAGCAGAGAGCCCGACATGGGGCTCGATCCCAGGACCCTGAGACCATGACCCGAGCTGAAGGCAGAGGCTTAAACCACTGAGCCACCCAGGCGCCCCTGGTTCTATCTTTGTACAGATAATTCAGGCTCCCAAAATGCACCCCAATACAAAAAATGGAATTTGTCAGGAAACAGCATCTGACTACTTGTGGCCTTCAGATACTAGTGCTGGCACCTGCACATTTCCTAGGCTCCTGGGGGCAGAGCAGAAAGTGCTGGATGAGGGCTGTGTTTCCCATGTCTGCCTCAGAAGGTTGAGTTCTATCATGTGTGCTCTGTTTGTTAGACAGCATGCAGACAAGGAAAAAGAGCCTAGTCTGAGATGAGATGAGAACCAGGAGCAGTGGCTTCTTCCTTTAAAATTTGCTAGTCATAAACAAAGCTTGGTGTTTGTATTTCATGTATTTTTCTTTTAAAGATTTTATTTTTTTGACAGATCGCAAGTAGGCAGAGAGGCAGGCAGAGAGAGAGAGAGAGGGGAGGAAGCAGGCTCCCTGCTGAGCAGAGAGCCTAATGTGGGGCTCCATCCCAGGACCCTGAGATCATGACCTGAGCCGAAGGCAGAGGCTTTAACCCACTGAGTCACCCAGGGACCCCTCATGTATTTTTAAAATTTAATTTTATTTTACTTCATTTAATTAACATATAGTGTATTACTAGTTTCAGAGGTAGAGTTCAGTGATTCATCAGTTGCATATAACACTCAGTGCTCATTATAATCACATGCCCTCTTTAATGTCTATCATCCAGTTACCCCATCCCTCAGTTTGTTTCCTATAGAGAGTCTCTTACGGTTTGTCTCCCTCTCTGATTTCATGTGAGAATCTTTGATAGCTAGTGCAGAGATTTTCCCTGTAAATCTAAAAGCAACACCCCAGAAGGTAGTTACAGTAAATGAAGGTCCATATCTAAATTACTCTAACACCTTTGTCAAAATACAGATAGATGCACATGTACTACAATGAGGCTATCAAATGAGAACATTGGTGGTGTGATGAAGAGTATGAACTCTGGTACACTTTCCAGTTGACACTGAATGTGAAAAGTTTGGTTAGATATAAGGCTTTTAAGATGTTAAGAGATGGAGGATTCAACTTCAGTAATTAAATACAAGCACATTAAAATAATAATGGGTTCTATTTTTTATTTGCAATTTTTTTTAGATTTTAAAGATAACAATACGTCATGTTAATGAGTTTTAGTGAGTGCATGGGGGGATATGATTTTATCAATGGCGATATGAGGTTAACAATTAGTGTACTAAGTATCATGGCATTACATATCAAAATGTTTAAAATGTTTACATAACTTTGATTTTCTAATTTTACTTTGACAAATATATGACAAGGATATGACCATGGTGCAATGCCAAATCACTTTGCAGAAATAACACAATAGTATTTAAAGTCTCCATGTTTTGGTCAAGGCAATCATCTTTCCTAGAATATCCCTAATTCCCTTCCATTATAGAAATAAGAGCAGATATTATCTTATTTATCTTTTTAATCATTCTGTAATTTCTTGGAACATGTATTTGCTTAGTGAATGAAAATGAATACTGCATCTGACTCTTTGAATCAAGAAAGTCATAAGTCATACTGGTCTACATATTTTCTCCACAGAGGTTTATCATGCATATTTTGTTTTTTAATTAAAAAAATAGATCCCTAGATTTTAAAAATAGCCCAGTGGTTTACATAATGATTGAAATAGCCCAGTATTTATATTTCCTTTCTTGCTTCTATTACTTGTACAAAATGGGTCCTGAGAATAAATTCTGATGGAAGCTTGAATGCATCATATGCTAAGGATGTGTTACTCTCCAAGCAATCACTGAATTGAGCCAACTTTTCTGTTTGATTATTTGTTTTTTAATTAGTGTGGTTGATACACTGTCAACAACCTCCTGCCTCTCTGAAATGGCTTAGTGAGTTCATTTGGGTTTTATCTCAGAAGTTAAATTTTCCAAAATTACTTAGGGATTAATTAGTTGTTGTTGTGGGGTTTTTTTTGTTTTTGTTTTTGTTTTTTTTAATTAGAAAATTGCTGCTGATTTTTGGGATAGTGTAGGAAAGTTCCTAGCTGCCTGAGGCCACATCCAGAATGATGATGGAATTATACGTGCCCAAAGGAGGGCAAGTTGGGTTCGTATGTGCTTTTTGATGGTTTGTGAGTTGATGAGCAATGAAACAAATCAAGTAGCTCTGCCAAATTTTCTGTTTTAATTATTTTTAGTATTCAGTCTAAACTCTTATTTGAATAATATTTCTTGGTATTTTCAAGTGAATGTACAAATGTATAATTCAGCAAACAGTATCAAATTCTTACACTATATTGAGTAAGAAATAATACTTAAACACACACATGCACACAAAAGATTACAACAAATTGTTGCAGGCCGACTGATATGTTACCTACCGACTGATACGTTACCTAAGACTGAATGTCATTTATGTTGCTACTTTAAGCAGACATAAATCAATGGGCAAAATTTCAAGCAGATAGTTTTCATCTCCCTGAAACAGAAGCTTCCCAACATGCAAAGCTACAGAAAAAAAAAATGTGCACTATTATAAACTGGCAATTTCTGATTGGAAATGATGCTTAATTAAACTTCAAATTAATGAACAGTAAATTTCTTTTTTTTTTTTTTATGGTGCATGGCTGCTTGTTTCAACAAATATGGCATTATCATTTTTGCTAATTATTAACCATTGGGATACATGTGCTCTGTTTATGTCATGCCGTTAGACTATGCATACCTTTAATGACTAATGAAGTAAATCCTTTTTATTCCTTACTTCCCATTCATATTTCTTCTTTAGTGGAGTTTCTATTCAAATATTTTGCTCATTTCTTTATTGTGTTGTTTGTTTTCTTATTGTTGAGTTTTGAGAGTTATTTTAATATTCTCAATACAAGGCCTTTCTCAGATTTGTAATTTACAAATATTTTCTCATGGTCTATTGCTTGTTTCTTTCATTTTCTTCAGAGCATATTTCAATAGAACTGAAGTTTTCATTATTATAAAACCTAATTTATCAATATTTTCTTTTCATGAACTGTTTTTATTGATGTATCTAAGACTTCTTTGCCTATTCCAAAGCCACAAAGGTTTATAAAAGCTTTTATAAAAAGTTTTATATTTAGGTCTCTGATCCAACTTTAGTTAATTTTTTAATAAATTTAAGGCTATTTTTTATCATGTAGACATTCCATTTTTTAAAAATGGTGCTTATTCTATCAATTTGTTCTTAGACCTTGTCAAAAATTAGCTGTTTCTGTGGGTCTATTTCTGGACTCTCTTTCTGTGCCATTGATGTATATGTGTATCCTTTGACAATCCCTCATTGTACTGAGTGTCTTGATTACTTCATCTTCAGGATAGGTCTTAAATCAGGTAGCATGAATCTCCAACTTTTATTTTTGAAAAAAATCACCTTGACTATTCTTGCTCCTTTGCCGTTCCTTATAAATTTTAGAATTAACTTGTTATGGTCTGCAGAAAAATCTGCTCTGTTTTATTAGATTTGCATTAAATCTGTAATTTTATTTTTAAAAATTGACATTATATTAATAAAGTCTTTCAAGGCATAAAGACACATACATACCCAAATTGCCCACCTTTGGACACATGTAATTTCTCTATTACATAGTTTTAAAATTTTCATTAATATTTTATAGTTGTCACTGTGCAAATCCTATGCATATTTAACTCAATTTGTATGCACTTACTTCTTTTTGGTGCTATCATAAAGACACCGTTTCTTTAATGTCAAATTACAAATGTTTGCTGGTAGTATATAGAAATGTATAAAAATGTGATTGGATTTTATATTGCAAATTTATTAATTCCCTTATTCTAGAAGTTTCTCTATTGATTCTTGTGTATTTTTTAGGTAAGTATTCATGTCAACTAAAAATGTGCACTTTATCAAGTTAAAGAATTTCCTTCTATCCCTAGTTTGTTGTGAATATTCATTATGAAGTGGTATTAAATTTTACCAAATTTTACCAAATACCAAATACCAAATGCCAAAATTTTACCAAATACATTGCATCTATTGAAATGATTTATTGAACAGTTGTAATAATGAACAAGATAACCAAAGAAACATTTAAAAATGTTTTTTAAATAAGAAGATAGGGAAAGAACAATCAGAAAAAAGTCCTATTTTTATCACTTCTTACATTTTACTTTAGTTTTTTAGTCCATATGTCTTCTAAGTCTATATATATAAGATCATGCTCTCTACTCTCATAGACACCTACTCTCATAGCAAACACACAGGCACACACACACCTCTAAAATGTATAATGTTCAAAATATGATAGGCATTTCTTCAGTTGTTTATAAAATTATAAGTTTTATTTCTTATTAGTAGTCATATCTCTCCTAGTAGTCATATCTCTTCATATCTCTCCTACAATACCTCACTCAGTCTTCAACATATTCCATAGTTGGTTTCTAGAGTTACTCTACCTTTTAGTGGCATGATGGCACAAAGGGGAATAGCATTGATGATTACATGCGAAGGGTCTTCTTGGAATAAGCCTGGGAGTCAATCTTCACTTTACATATCAATAGATGGCATTTAGTCACATGACTGTACCTTACTGCAAATTAAGTTGGGCTTTGTGATTAATTGTATTCCCAGAAAGAATAGAAGTTGAATAGCTTGGTAGTCTCTCTCATAGATAGCAATGATGCTGTGGTTGATTCTGAATAATAATATTCTAATAACTAAATTTACAAGTACATGACTTGAAAATTTATGGGTTTTCTTTGATTATTTTTAAAAACAGCATTCTACAAACACATAATTAATAGTGTTAAAATAAATATAATGTTCCCTTCTTTTATGAAATAAATCCTGTATGATATTTGAAGCAATATTAACTTATATTTATGAATTATATATTTATATATACTATGATTTGCTTTTCTTATAGGAACATGCTTAAATTTTTCTTCATAGTAGCATAGTTTTAAAAACTAGCATAGAATGTTTACCTCTTTCATAAAAACATTTAAACATTTGTTTTCTCAGATGTGAGGTTATAAAACATACATGCACATTTGGTATTTTCCTGGTGTACCATATATGTGAATATAGCAGTACATATAAAATATTTACATGTATGCAAGATCATTTTTACTGAGTGTTTTAATTTTTAGAAATAAATTTTAAAAAGTAGTAACGTTTATCATAAAATATAATTTTGAAATTTGTACCTCATTATTATTTAATATTGATCAATAAGCTGATGATAATATATTCATATCTATTCACATATCAAGCTAATTCAACATTAGCATGAGTTTAGTTCTTTAAGGTTAAGTAACACAGTGAATACTTCCCAATTTCTCTTCAAAGTACTATCAGTCTTCACCCTTACTGTCATACTAAAAAAGAACAAAAAATCCCAAATATATGTATAAGTGGAAATAAGCTTAGTAATGAAATTTAGTAAATTAGAAAAACTGAGCTCCAAAGATTTGAATATTAAAATTTGAATATTAAAATATTGTGAGCAATTGAGATATTGCTGATATTATTATAATATAAATCAAATCACCAAAACTTACATTTTGTGGAACCAAGGGAGTCTTTTGGAAATTATAACTGCAAATAAAATATTTGGTGTCTAAGATGAGCCTAACATATTTGTATGTAGTAGTCTTAGAGAAAAAAAATAGAATCGCATCATACTCAAATTATATATTTTGCAAGACTGGATTTTAGTGTTTTTTGGAATACTTCAACAGTGATACCAAACACAACACTGGTACAGCAAAAATGTTCAGGTATCTATAACCTCCTCTAACCATGTCATTCATAATTGCAGAAAATAGAAATTAACCTTTCTAAGAGCTCAATAGCATAATATTGTTTGCTGTTATGGAAAAGGTAGCAGGTGTGGCACTGGGCAGCAGTCATTTGTCAACTTAAGTAAACCATAATGGTGGCATCAAGAAGAAAATTATGCTAATGTAAAAGTAATGTTTCTCGGTGCTATTATTAGCATTCTGTACTAGCAGAATGATAATGAGAACGAAATCACTTCTGAATTTCCAAAATTATTTTTTTTTTCTTATGGTAGAGTGTTTCTTTGATTCTATTTTAGATTCTGAGTGTAGAATTAGACACATGGAAGGCACCTAATAAATTGTAAATTAGTTGAATGCAACCTAAAGATTAGTCATAATTAGCTAATGTGCTATTCTCTCATGTGATGAATATATTAATTGTATTAAGTGTAACAGTTTTCAGTATTTATGTTATTTAGATGTTTAATAACACATTAGGCTACCTCCTCCCCTTTATATGTGTTAAAGTTTGTTAGTGAACAACATGTCAAAAATATTCTGCTCTTCCTTGTGACTCAAATTTACAACTTGAGCTTAAGGCTTGACTCTGCCCTAGTTATGTGAGCTTCAAAAAAGGAAATTAATTTCTCTTGACTTCAAATATATCTGTTAAAAAAAGGAAATAGTCATCATTTTATTTATTTTAAATTGTCACTGTAAGGGTTGATGATATTATGTGTATAAAATCACTTAGTGAATTTCAAAGCACAATGTTATTAAAATAGAGTTGTTACTTAATATTGCTGGCCAAAAATTAAGTTCCACTAAATTCAGTGTTGAGAGAAAATATGCGATTATTTGAAGAATACAAATATTAAAATCTAACTGGTTTTGTATTTTTCTGTGTCCAAAACCTGATACATTGAAAGATATCAAGCAGTGTAATAATATGGTTAAATGTTAAATGCAGAATCCTCTCTACCCCTTCTGCTTGCTGAAAGATTAGTTGAAGGATAAGCAGAATCATATTTAATAAAAATAAAATATCTAAGGTAGGCATATGAGCCCCATGATGAGAAAGCTGAAGAACAGAGAAATATCTTCCTCTGTTGTAGAGCTAAAAATGCCAAGAGCTGGGATTTTCACACTGACTACTTTACTGCCAAAGACCATATTCATAATTTCTAAGTCATAACTTCTCAGCATTTATGAATGAATTAAGTTATATTCAGCAAAACATCTGTGGTAAAAGAAAGATGGCCACAAAGACTTCTCTATTCTTCCCATTGAAAGGTAAATTCTAATTCTTCTCCCATTGAATCTGAACTGGCTTTATGGACCTGCATGACCAATCCAATGTAGTAGAAGTGACATTGTGGAATCAGCAAGGCCAGGTCATAAGACATCTGAAAGGTTTCACCAGAATCCCTTGGAACACTGATTCTTGGAACACTGAGCTGTCATGCAAAAGATTGGCTGTCCTACTGAACAGGTCACATGGTGTGAACCTGATACTACCTGGAAAGTATGAGTCCATCTAAACCCAGCTTTTCAACTATCCCTTTCAAGATTAACTCCAGATCACCTAGTTGTCAGCTGAATAATACCAGGTCACCCACAATCAACAGCAGGTAAAATGGAAGAATGGGCCAGCTGATCCTTTTCTGAATTTCTGACACACAAAATCACAAGATATAATAAAATAGTTGTTGCTTGGGGCACCTGGGTGGCTCAGTGGGTTAAAGCCTCTGCCTTTGGCTCAGGTCATGATCCCAGGGTCCGGGATCAAGCCCCGCATCGGCTCTCTGCTCAGCAGGGAGCCTGCTTCCTCCTTTCTCTTCTGCCTGCCTCTCTGCCTACTTGTGATCTGTCAAATAAATTAATAAAATCTTAAAAAAAAAATAGTTGTTGCTTGATGCCACAGAGTTTTAGGGCAGTTTTAAAGCAGAACACATGGAGACTACAAATTTTAGGATAACTAAGAAAAGACTCTCTACCACTTCTATAATAAAAGTAAACATATGTCAATAACAATAACAATATTAGTTACATATGGATAAGAGGGTGAATAGTACAGATAATTTTGATAGTGAATTAATCCTAGACCAAGAAATTGGGGGGATCTTTCACTGAAGTTTACTTCCATTTGAATATCAATGCCAATAAGATCTCAGCTTAAGATTTGTAGCAAGTGATTTTAATCTATCCTAAAAAAAAAAAAAAAGTTTAAAGTTCCGTTGGATCATTTTATGTAAGTCTTAGGTTTCATAATTCTATATCAATTTCTTTATGTGATGAGTGAGAAATGAATCCAACAGCTATGAAAAAAGAGGCATATTGTCAAACCATTGGTCAAACCAGTCATAAGAAACCCTCATATTTTTTCTCAACTTCAAATATAATGTTTTGTTCTTAATGTGTTGGTTTAGTATGTGCTTCTACAAAACAGGCATACTGAACACTTCTCATAAAAAACTATGCAAATAATATCTTGAAAAACATGTCTCTAAAAATTTATAGGTAGGAATACCACTGGCAAGTACAAGTAGCAGAGATTCAAAACATAAACCCTAGCATGATAAATCAACAAATACGTTTTTAGTACTCAGGACCCCATAGTAAGTAAAACATGAAAGTTGACTAAGATTCCTTCCAACTGACAGCTTTTAAAAGAAATTTGATCTCCTTTTGATATAAAAAAGGTCATGACTACAGACTTTATAAAGATGTACTTTTTCTTAAAATAAAAAAAGGTATTTGTTAAAATTAATCATAGAATTCTCATCTTAATATAGTCAAAAATACAGGGGCTCCTGGGTATGGGTAGGTCATTCTGTTAAGCATCCAACTCTTGATTTTAGCTCAGGCCACGATCTCGGATTGTGGGATCTATCTCTGTGTCATGCTACTTGCTGAGCATGAGTCTGCTTGAGATTCTCTCTCCCTCTTCCCCTCCCCCTACTCATGTGCTCTCTCTCACTTTCTCTCACTCAAATAAATAAATATAAATAAAATCTTTAAAATATATATATGTAGTCAAAATTACATAAAATACAGGCAAGGCCCCCGGCTAGCTCAGTCGGTAGAGCATGAGACTCTTAAAATACAGACACAAAATTCCCTTGGAAATAAACAATAATGATACTCTCAAATATCCAAGTTAACACTGAGCAAAACATCTTTCCCCACAGTATTAGTTCATATAGAATGAAGAAGGCATGATATCCAGTGAGCCCTTTACCTTTTCCTAGCAATTACCATGTAGAATGGCAAGAACTGCCAGCCACATTTTCAAACAAAAATAACTTTGATGCTTCACTTTGAGATGAGGTAAAGTAACGATTTGGGGCGACATGATGATATAGTTCTATAAAAGAAATAACCACAGAAGCCTTAACTTCATGTCCTAAAGATGAAAGGAAAAAAACAAATTACCATTATTCAAAAATCTCATATACACAAGAACTTGTATTTTCCTCTAGTGAATAGAGTCTATTATCCTTATCAATGTGAGCAGCAATTTAAGAAAATTTAAGAATTGCCTTCACATTTCTGTTCCAAAAAATTTTTAAAAAATGAATAAATAAATTGCAAAGCACCTTATTCAACATACAATAACAACAAAAATTGTTGCTCTACTTCCACAAGTTGAATAAGTTTTTTTAACACAACAGAGGGAAAGGTTACCATTGTGGTTTTTATGCAACAGGTTTTATAATAATTTATTTTAAAACTGGAAATATATTTAGAAACATCCTGCTCCAGCCCTGCCCTCACAAAATGTTTCATCAACTGCCTGGTTCTTTCTGGAACACTGGAGAGCATATGGTTGTAGAAACTAGTGAAATTCCTCCAATATGTATGGTCATTACTAGTCATAAAATCCCATGCTTCTCAGCAAATGAAGATTTCCTTTTGTTATTTCTATTTTTGAAATCATAAATAAAACTTAATCTTCAAAGTACAATTTGTCTGAACACATGGGTCTTGGTGGCCTTTCTAACATCCACAGTTCTTTTCTTTAAGATTATTCTGGAGAGTAGGGGTCAACTCTTGTTGCAAGAGCCATACAAAACCATTTTCTATACATTCTTAAGTATTAATTTTTTAAGGCAGAAATGCATAAAAAGAGGATTCATTTTTGAGTTGGTTTTTGTTTTTACCCAGGAGTATCTATGAAAAATTAATTTTTCCAAGCTGTAGAAAATTCTATTTCTAAACAAGGATTAGACCCCTGGAGCCATGTAAATGTAGCAACATATGAATATTTATGCTTCACTTCTTGTCAAATTTATGAAAATAGATTAGTATAAATATTATGACTTAGAATATTTACATGGTGGTATGGAGGTACCAATGCAGACATTAGCACAGAGATTTAGCTTCATAGTGTCTAATCTGAGCAGTCAGTGCCTGAGAATGTTTATGGTTTAAAAGTTGTCTAAGGATGCATTCCTATTAATCTAAGTGATGTCAAAAGAAATTTTATGTCTGACAGAAACTGAAGGTGAGCTAGAAAAGGACAGTGGTATGGTTTCACTGATTTTCTTAAAAGAGGGAATTCTTAGAATTTGACCCAGCTAAGAAAAATAGAAAAAATAGTGATATTTTCAAAAGATAAACTTGGATTCCTTCTCTCACAGAAGTTTGACAGGTGGCAGTCAAAATGTTGATATAAGGGAACCAAGGTTCTTCCAGCTTTCTCCTCCAGCAATCTTGGTGTGCAGCTATTGTCCACAATTCCATCATGGCTGCTCTGGCTCCAGCCATGATGTCTGCATTACGAATAGAGGAGAAAGAGAGGAAGAAATGTCTGTCTCCTCTTCATTAAAGAGACTTACCAGAGTCACATCAGTTTTTCCACTTATACCTTATTGGCCAAGACTGAATCACATGACCATAACTAGCTTCCAGGAAAGATGGGGAATTTAGTATTTAGCTGGGTAATGTATACAGTAAAAAAATTGGGGTTCCATTTGAGGAAATTGACAAGAATTTGTCAATTCCAAGAGCTGGAATTTCTAGCACAAATACATATTCTCAATTAGTTTCATAATCATGTACAGTTAATATTTTTGATAACCACAGGGGAGGAAATGCCTTCTATGTGTTAATAAAGTTAGTTGGCTCAGATAAGCAAGCCACTGTAAAGCATAGAAATTGTCTTACCCAATTTATAAGTGTTGTGATGATACCTTTTTTTCATTCAAAACCTTAATATGCCACCCACCTTCCAATGAGAAACATACTATGACATTTCCCTATTTATTATTCAAAACTTTCATATACATCCTGCCCTTCAATTGTAAACATACTATTGAATATACTTTGAAAAAAAATGGTTGTTTATCCCTTGTCAGCTTTTATTTTGTCCACAGCATACCAAAAAAATATTTAGTGACAATTTGATTGTATTCGTAATTTTTTCTATTTTCTTCAACACTGGAACATAATAGTAACTGACAATTGGTCTCTGGATAAAGCATAGTAAGGATCACACTCAGGTAGAAACTTAATTCCTAGCTTTTTACTGTGGTAAATACACATAGTATAAAATTTACCAATTTAATAATTTTTAAATGTACAGTTCTGTGGCATTAAGTACACGCTGAATAGTTTGCCATTATCACCATTCAGTGATGGAATTTTCATCTTCCCCAACTGAAACACGATACCCACTACACACTGCCTCTCTGTTCCTTCCTTCCCTCAGCTCCTGGAAACCTCTATTCTACTTTATGTGTCTATGAATCGGACTATTTTAGTTACCTCATATAAACTCTCTAAAAAAGTGCCAGAAAATAAATATTTTCTGCCTTGCAGGTCATGCAGTGTCTGCTGTTCAGTAGTTACTCAGTTTTGCTGTTGAAACCAACTTTAACAAATACTTCAAATATATGGCTGTGTTCCAGTCAAGCTTTGTCTATGGAAACTGAAATTTGACTTTCATATAGTCATCAGGTATCATGAAATATTCTTCTTTTGATTTCTTCAGTGTTAAAAAAATATAAACCTGAGTGGTTCTTTATCCTATAGCACTCTTCATTGACATTCTTAGAGAATCCCAACTGTACTTCACTTTTTTCAAGTGGCTGCTAAGAGACTCTGACTTTCATACTTATTTCAGGAATGTAAACTAATGCAATATTTTGGTTTATATATAATGCTTGTCCATAGACATCAAACAAATAGCCATAAGATTTCTTAAGTTGCAAACATTTTGCTTTATTCCTATTTATAGCGCCCATCTTTACTGTGATGTACGATTCAGTCATTTGTATTTCTACTGAGATGTAATAATCCTCAGATTCCTAGGGGATAAAAAAATCTTACAGGATATTCTGTTTAAATTTATATTCTTCTTGGGATCCCTGGGTGGCATAGTCAGTTAAGACTTCTGATTCTTGGTTTCAGCTCAGATGTGATCTCAGGGTCCTGGGATCAAGCCCCACACTGGGCTCCAGGCTCAGCATACAGTCTGCTTAAGACTTCCTCTTCCTCTACCCCTACCCTGCACACATGCAGGTTCTCTCTCTCTCTCTCTCTCTCTCTCTCTAAAATAAGTAAATAAATTTTTAAATTTGGGTCCTCTGGGTAGCTCGGTCAGTCAAGCATCTGCCTTCGGCTCAGGTCATGATCCCTGGGTCCTAAGATGGAGCCCCGCATCTGACCCCCTGGTCAGCAAGGAGCTTGCTTCTCCCTCTCCCGCTTTCCCTGCTTGTGCTCTCTCACTGTCAAATAAATAAATAAACAAAATCTTTAAGTATAAATAAAATAAAAATAAAATAAAATAAAATAAAAATGCATCCTTATTAGAAACTTATAGTGTGTTTATGATCATTTTTGTGGCTGGGGGTGGTGATTTTTTTTTTCTTTTGCTTATTTCTTATCATTTGGTACATTCCAAATAGTAAAGTATGCAGGGTTCAATTTATGAGGCCTGGAAGCTTTAGACATGATATCCTCTTGTTGAATAATTGACCATAGCAGTCTCCTAGAATCTTTCATCACTGGCTGCAAACATAACTGGAAAAAACTTACATGGTTTCTCCTTTTACTATCAATCATTATTGAAGAAAAAATGTCAGACTGGAGTGACTGGGAACAGCAAGCAATGCTGTGGCTCCCAGTCTTTCTGCCTCCATTTCTCTCTTCTCCAAAAGGAAACCTTGTTGGTGAAAAGTCTTGCTTCTGATAAGGAGGTCTTGAACAATCCACTTCCGCCACATTTTTAAATAGCTTGCAGTGAATATACACAGCCAAACCAACACTTTCACCTGCTCCCAAGACACTTCAAATAGGCATTAGGTGAACGTAAGGCCCAAAAGTCCAACAGCTAGAACTGTAGAGCTTCCTTTGCTATTTTCAAAAGGCTCTGTGTGGACACTTGCCAATTTGTAAGAAGGTTAGATTCCAGAGGATTTACAAAGCCACCTGATCATTACATTTTTGAATTTCAACCAATGTCTGCAACCACTCTTTCCCATTAATAAGAAACTTTACATGTGATCTGGTATATTTTAAATGTGATACTGCCTTGGTTGGGTCCTCTGCTAGGGGTCTCTCAAGGTTGTATTTAAGTGTTAATAAGGCTGTGTTTTCATCTAGAACCTTGTCTGGAGAAGAATGTATTTTCAAACACACTCAGAATGTTGGCAGAATTTGTTCCCCCGTGGTTGGAGGACAGAAGGCTCCGCTTCCTTCTAAATTTCTGCTGGAGGCCACTCTCAGCTACTAGAAGTTAGCCCAAGTTGCTTGCAGTGTGGACTGTCTCACTGTGACTGCTTACTTCACTAAGCCAAGCAAGGAAAGTCTCTACAGCGAATCTGCTAGCACAACTGAGTTTTAAATAACGTAACATCATCAAGGAAGTGACATCACATCACCCTTGTTATATTCTGTTGTATAGGAGCAAGTCCCAGATCCTACCTACACTCAGGAGGAGATTATACGAGGTCACAAACACCCCAGAGTCTATCTGCTACAAGTCATTTTTTTTTTTTTAAGATTTTATTTATTTATTTGAGAGAGAGACAGAGATAGCGAAAGAGAGAGAGCCCGAGCAGTAGGAGAGGGAGAAGCAGGCTTCCTGCTGAACAGAGGCTGGATCCCAGGACACTGGGATCATGACCTGAGCCTAAGGCAGAGGCTTAACCAACTGAGCCACCCAGTCACCCCCTGCCACAGGTTATTTGTAACACAAGAGAAGTTAATTGATACAAACAAGCAGATAAGAGGCAGTTACTTTAATGAAGACCTTACGTTATGGTTAAAAGAGTAAATTCTGTGGCTAGACTGCTTGCGTTTACACCCCAAATCAGCCACTTAGCTGTGTGCCATTGGGCAGTTTATCTAATGTTATCATTAACCACCTGAACAATTGCTATTTAAATAATGTTTGTAGATTTTTTTTTTTTTTAATCTGTGGGAATTCTTACTAATAACAAGTCACAATCGTACTGGTAAATTCTGCTCTTATCAAAAAAAGAAAAGGAAAATTGAAATAGGATGTTGCATGTCTATTACAACTTTGTACTCAAACAACTTATCAGTCAGGACATTTTTTAAAAGTATCCATGAGCATCAGCACCATAGAAAAGAACATAATGCAAAGGGGAGCTCCTGCCGCAGGCACTTGTCAGTGACATAAATATTGAAGCCATTGAGACTTTAAGCTCTAATTTGGGATTCATGCTGCAGTGATTTTACTCTATTGCATAGTCTGCTAGGATTTCCCACCTGTTTTTCCATAAAACTGAAAGTAGGAAACCATTGAAATTCAGGTAGGTTTTTACTTAAATTTGTTTCTTATTTGAAACAACTAAAAAGGCAGGAGGTAACGGCTAAAACAGTGAACTTTCTCATGCTAAAAAAGTGATTTTTTAAGAATCTTTTTATTTCTGTTTAAATTGCAAAGGATTATCTATAAATGCTCTCAAATTGTACATATTATTTACATTTCTGATTTCTACTATACATTACCAACATGATTTGTATGTCACATTGCAGTTTAGGCTGAGTGTTAAGTTGCATAGATTGAAATAACATAAAAATAAAGCGTTATTATTTTATTCCTACTTTTTTTAGACATTTGAGTAATTCAAGAGTACATTAAAATAGGCTTGACATTTCACGACTTTCAAGGAACAGTTCACTCATTTCTTTTGAACAAAAATTGTGAAGCTTAAGTACATCGTTTTAATTAATTACTAACAAGTTGGTGCCATCATAGTTCTAGAAATTCTTGATGCCCTGCTAATTATTGTACATGGAATTAATATATACTTCTTGATCTTTTCTAAAGCAAAATCTACTTTTTCACATTGTAGTATGCTCCTTGCTGATATACAAAAATCACTGAGTATTCATTACCCTACACTCTTTCAGTGGTTCATTGTCATGACTTAAAAATACGTATTAATGAAAAAAAAATTCTCTAATGAATACCCAAAGTTTAAGACTTTTCTTTTGATTTGAGGAAAAAACCTTTCTTATTACTGAGTAACTTCTCCTTCTTGAAGACACTTAGGTCCCTGCAAACTTGTGAGATGGAAAAGTAAGTTGTAGAATCATTAGGATGCTAATATGTAAGAAAGAGGAGGAAAAACACTAAGTATTAAGCATAATGATCTGCACCTGGTTTCAATCACGACTTTCTTCCTAAGCATCAACCATTTGGAATACAAATTTCAGTGTTCGCACAGCTGGAATACAATGCTACTTTCCAGAGAGTGGAAAGTCATTAAGAGAACACAAATAGACCACAATATGATTTTATAAGGCTGAACTATGAAATTTACTGAGGGGTAGGATTGTTTAAAATAGGTTCAGTTTGTTCAGAACTACTTTTTAAAAATAGCCTAAAAGTAAATATAGAGAAGATCATTTCATTGCCTGTCTGGGATTGATTTACAAGGAGTCTATAAATACAAGAGTGATTACCATCTAATGTAGGAGCTATTGCTGCTGTCCGAAAATAAGCCTCCCTGTATGGCTCCAAAGGGTAAAAATTCTGCTACCAAGGGAACAGACTTGATTTTCCACTTATCTTTTAATGACTTCCTGCAGGCAAAAACCTGGAGCCAAAATCCTACTGACATCTGTTTGTTGGTATGGGTCTTATTTAGAACCCCAGTACTAGATGATTAGTCCTTATTTGTCGGCGGTAGGATTGTGCAGCTCACAATATTTTGCAACACTCAAGTTATAATAAATAAAGGAATAAACAAAACTCTTTTCCTCAATACTCATTTATATAAAGCATCAACAAAACAAACGGGAGAGCTTATAACAATTTATTGCTAGATAGTCACTGCTTAAAGTTGACATTTATCATTAACAAATGCAAGGAAAGAGAACTGTCAGCTTTTTCATCTTAAATCAAGTGTGACATTTTAATGATCAAGGACACTTCATGTTGTAATTTATGCTATTATAGAAGTCATCCTGAGGAGTACTTTATTTTAATTCTTAATATTTGCTTTTAAGGCATTATGATTCCACTGAGGAATAATGGGGTTTGAGTTAGAAAAAAATTTGGATTTTAGTCGAGACCTGACCTCAGGGATATTAGGAAAAATCACTTAACCTTCCTAAACCTCCTTACTCGTGTATTATTTGGTGATGACAATATTTATCTCAAAAGGTCATGGTGGAGAATAAGTTAATAGACAGGATATATGACATCACTGTCTTAACAATGTTTTACTTTCTCCCTAAACTCCTCCATTACTTGCTTTCAAATGTTTAGTTTGAAGCATAAGTCAGTGCTGACCAAGTAATGTTTAGCATTGAAAGAAATCCCAAGTCAATTCAATTTAAATATAGGTATGTGGGCCAACTACATGACAGAAATATTAGTTAGGTACTTACAATGTGAGAATGATCCAAATATGGACCATCTCTATGGTAGATTTAAAAATGTCCCCCAGGATATCAGGACTTAATTCTTAGAACCTATGAATATTACCTTACATGGCAAAAAAAAAAAAAATGTGATTATTTTTAAGAATTTTTAGAGGAGGACATTATCTTGGATTAGGCAGGTGGGCCCTGGATTCAGTCACATGCATTCTTTTTTTTTTTTTTCTTTTCAGCGTAACAATATTCATTGTTTTTGCACCACACCCAGTGCTCCATGCAATCCGTGCCCTCATAATACCCACCACCTTGTTCCCCCAACCTCCCACCCCCCTCCCCTTCTGTACCCCAATGTTTATAGCAGCATTGGTCACGGTCGCCAAACTGTGGAAAGAACCAAGATGCCCTTCAACGGATGAATGGATAAGTCACATGCATTCTTATAAGAAAGAAGCCAAAGCAGTGTTAATACAGAGAGAAGAGGAGATACACAGAGATGATGTGTCCATGGTGGCTGATGTTAAACTAATCAGATGGAAGTCAAAGAAAGAGGACAGCCACCTGCTGGAAAAAGCATGACACAGCATGAAAACTTCCAGAGTGAACATGGCCCTGCTGACACCTTGATTTTGGACTTCTGGCACCCAGACTGAGAGAGAGTATATTTCTTTGGTTTTACACCATCAAGCTGGTAGTAACTCCATTATAGCAGTGTCCAATAGGAATACAGTATTCTTTATAGTTTATTGCTAAATAACGTTGACTAACAAATCATCCATGACATTGGAGGGGATAAAGACTAGAAGTTTGATCCAATTGCTAGAGGACCATGAGGCAGTGACTATGCGGTCATAAATCATCATAAATATAATATTTGAGTGGGCATTGGAGGTTATATAGAGTTCACAGGAAAACAAAGAATGGGAGAAGGACATTCCAAATGTACCAAATACATGAAAGCAAAAAAAGATGGTTAAAAAGTTAGATAAGCACAAGTTAGTGGTTGTTTTGTTTTTGTTTGTTTGTTTGCTTGCTTTTTAATGTAACTTACTTACGCTGAAATGGAGGAACTGTGTGGAGGAAATTTAATTTTGAGACCCAGTAGTAAAGGACATAATGTAAAGTCCTGGGACCTGGATTGAGGTAATTGCATGGGTCAGCATGTGAGCAAATTAGAAAACATTCTTTAATTTCTGAGCCTCGGGCACTGCTGAGGTGCCTTCTCTTCACATAACATATCTTCCCTAAAAAAGCACCGCAACTTGTCTAGTCTAGTGTACACTTTAAGTTTCACAGTAGGATTTCCAGCTGGAACAGTGTATAGGGTGTACAAACATAATGGAAAATGAGCATTTTAAAAAGAAAACAAAGCAATTATGTTTAAGAGAGAGCAAGATAGGGTTAAGATTCCCAATTAGAGCAAAGAAACTGAAGAAGCACCAAAACCAATTATTTATTGATGTACATGTTAATGGTAGTTTTGCTGATGGTGTTGTTACGTGGGGAGTATGAATGGGTTCATCATATTTAATTAACTGTGTAGTAAGTTACATTTATTTAATGGTTTTGTGTATGGTTCATGTATCTGAAGGGAACCTTTGTGTTTTCCCCTGAGATAAAATAACAGTTCAGGTATTTTCATGAAGAACAGTTCTCTAAGGGCATAGGGCAGAAAAAAACAGCCAATGTTTTCAATGCCTGTATGTGCAGATTAAGTGGGTACTACATTCCCATTTTAATAAAAATGTCTCGACCACTTTTATTTCTTTCTAATTTTGAAGTGACTTACTCATACAGAAAGAAGGATATCTGCACGTGTATTTAGTCATGCAGAGACATAGCCTTTCAGAAAAAGTAGAAAAGACACCAGTGTTAGAAGAAAGAGTGAGTGACCAGAAAAACAATGGAAAAGACTCAACAGTCATTTTCAGGAATATTGAGAAGATCTTAGGCAGTGAGCCGAAGGGTTTAGAGGTGACACTCATAAGATGAATTAAAGGAGAAAAAGTGGAGCTGGGTAACCATGTAAGGCAAAGAAAATGGAAACTAGTCAATAATTTCAGACAAGAGAAAATGCAGACCTAAACAAAAATAATAGCCATTGCCACAAAAGGATATCTAAAAGCCATATCCACAAAAGGTTATCTAATACGTATTATATAGGACTCATTGTGAGGGCTCTGTGGAATGACAAAATGAGGCAGCAAATGCATATCCTCCTTTCTCCCCTCAATATACTTTCTGATCTGATTAGTAACAGTACTTAGATCTCCGAGTTTGACTACGTCAAGTATTCATAAAACCACTGAATTCATGCCTAATATTTAATATGCAGTAATATACAAGTGAACGGAACTCTAAATGATAATCTATACAAAGAAACAAAAACTGAAAGCTTTTATTTTTCTCATCAAAGTATATAGGGTTATCTAAAATAGAAGTACAAGTTTTTTGGATAATATTGTCCCCTACAATAGTTAGCAAAGAGAGAAAAATTGGCATTTCATTATAAGCCAATCCATGTTAAAATAAAAACACTATCACTTAAGAAAAAATTAATCATACTGATAAACATATAAGTGGAAAAAGTTAAATTTTTGTAACTATTCACTTATCATCAGGGAATAGAATTTTGTGCAAATAAAAATATTAGAAACAAATGTTATTGACCTGGAACAATAATAATAAGCAAATATGAGAGTTTTTTTTTCTGAAATAGCCATGTTTTACAGCATACAATTATTTTCTGATTTTTAAAACATCGTATTGATTTAAATATATGGTACATCACGTAGCTAGATAAAAGCTCATAAAATTGAAAGAGACTGCTACCAATTATAGTAATTGTCAGAAAAGCAATTGGCTTTGGGAAGTTAAAATTATTGTCTAGAAACTATTCTGAATAACTATTGAGGTGAAGGAATTTAAAATTAATTTTTCATTTACCACAAAAGATCTAGACAGAAGAGATTATATATTGGTTTTGGCTAATAATAAATTGCTTTATCCTTATGGGAAAATATTTTAAGTGCTTCAGCCTCTAAGAGAGTTTAGAATTCATTTTTCAGTCTAAAACATTGGTATAAATCTGAAACTGTATTTTTTATGCCAGTAGCTTTTAAAAATAATATTTTGAAATTATATTAGTAGTAAGTTTTTTTTATACTTTTATACTTATAAAATTATGATAGTGGGACACTGAGTTCTCAATAGTGGGCTCATATCCATTAAGCATCTGACTCTTGATTTTGGCTCAGGTCATGATCTCACGGTTGTGGGATTGAGCCCTATGTCATCCTCCTTGCTCAGTGAAGAGTCTACTTAAGATTCTCTCTCTCTCTGGCTCTTCCCCTCAATACATAAATAAATTTTAAAAAATGAATGTGGGGCACCTGGGTGGTTCAGTGGGTTAAAGCCTTTGCCTTCTGCTCAGGTCATGATCCCGGGGTCCCGAGATCAAACCCCGCATTGGACTCTCTGCTCAGCAGGGAGCCTGCTTCCTTCTCTCACTCTGCCTGCCTCTCTGCCTACTTGTGATCTCTCTATCTGTCAAATAAATAAATAAAATTTTTAAAAAATGAATGTGGATATGATAGTTTCAAATATCATTATCCTATGAAGATATTAAAATATAACAGTGTCCATAAAGTAGATCAAGTATAAACTAGGATTAGAAGATATTTTCAGTTTTAACTGTCCAAGAAGCTGTTATAAACAACTTTCCAGTGATAGTGAAAATTGCATTAGTGGTTTTAACAATGTACTTTAAATTTAAACATTAGAGGACAATGTCAAATACCAGAGATGGAGATTTCACAATAGCATTCATGGAAGAGAAATAATTCACCTCTAAAGCCCATTTCAGAGAAAGTTCTATATACAGTGTATCCTTGAAGCCAACAACTGTCTATTCTTCTATGTACTCTCAGAATTTGGCATTTTGTCTATTATGTAATAATAATATTGTCCATTACATCAAATCTGTTCAGTAAATATTTAAGAAAGGAATAAATGAGCATCATGGTTATTTGCCAGGCACTCTTCCTCAGCAAAGAACTCTTTCCCATGGAATTTCTGTCTTAGTAAAAAAGGAAGCAAGATGAGTCTCAAGGTTGGCAATATTACATTTCATAATTATAGATGAGTCAGCTAATGATAGCATGGAATGTAAAAATTCTGGTCACCGCATCTACATTTTTTCTACCAAGCATTGTCAGTAAATTAGGGAAAAAGGCACGAGTGCTCTGGGGTTTTAAAAAAGGTTCATGTTGCTAGAGGAATTAATTATAATTTGCATATCAGTCTGAGTTGATATTGCTATAAGGTATAGTTGACCTTTGCTTTTTTTCTAAACACTTGTGTTTGCTTTCATCTGCAGATTTTTGAATATACCATTAGAGAGTTGCTTAAGCCTTTAACCTTATGTTAATCAAAGTAAGAATTTATGTACCAAAGATAATTAGAAGATGAGAAAATGAACTTCCAGCTAGCACATTAACACTTTTGCATAACACGTATCTTCTTTTCTCATATTTTGATTCAAAATAATTTTCACATTTGCTCTTTGGCATCATAACAGTCAATTGTTTGGCTTATTTAGAATAATGGTCCTATTACATTATAAATGATATTGAAGGGGAATATTTATATTACATTATCTGAAACATTTATCTTTTTTTTTTTTTGAACAAATGTGCATCATTCAGCTATACCTTCACTCTGGGAATCTGAATTCTTGGAGGAGAGACTTAGAAATTATATATTAATTGACTAGCTGGGATTCAGAACTACTGCTATTAGAGCCAGTCAGGCACAATTCACCCCTGTTCCCCTCACCAACACTCACCTGTGGCACCATTATTCCAAGGTGGAAGGAAACTTTGAATTTGATTCAAGGATACAATTAGTACACGGCGCTAATGGGATAGGTTAGGGATTATAAACAGATTCAAACTGGGACAAGCAATCTCTTGGCTTCTCCTCTGAGATGTCCTCCTCTTTCAAATTTATTCCTCTTTGTATTGATTCTTTTGTCTTCATCCCCCATGCACCTGCTAGAATAAAACAAGTCTCGTGCTATGGAGCATTTTGAAAGAACTCCCTTTTATTAAAGTCTGTAGCAGGTCCAAATGGGATCCAGAAGAAGGGAAGTCTTAGGCTAAAATATATTCTTTTCTCAAATATATCTTCATATATTTTAATTTCTGTTTCTATCATAATTCCTCACCACTCATTCGTTCACTCAATCAGTCAACAAGTATTTGTTGAGTTGGCACCATATACTAGGCACTGTCACAAGCACTTTTGGGCAAGCCTTCACAGGGGCCACAGAACTACTCTCATGGAGATGAGCAGTGGGCCATAAGCAAATCCCAAGGAGACATACAAATTTCGATAATTGAAAGTCCATTGAGGAGGGGAAAAACGAGCAGGTTAATGGAGATTGGGACTTCTGCTGGGGTAGAGGAGTTGGGGTAGTGTTTTAAATAAGTGGCCAGAAAAAGTGTGTGACAAAAAACAAATAAAGTAAAAGAGCATACCACAAAGTTATCTGGGGAAAGAACAGCCTGGGCAGAAGCTGGAAGATGGAGCGTTTGATCTATTAAGAAGCAGGTGGGAAGCCAGTGTAGCTATACTAACAGAAAAAGGGAAGGATAATAGGAAATAACGCCAAAGACACAGTGAGGAGCAGACCACACGTAGCCTTGTAGTTTCATATACAACATGGACTCTGGCTTTTATTCTTCGTGATTTGACAATTCTCTGGAATTACCATGTCAGAATGGAGAGCTCTGACTTGCCAAAATCACATTATGATCCCTTGGTCAGCCTCTGGTATATGGAAAAAGAATCACTGATTTACCCATTCCACCTACCTTTAATGTGTACCCTCAAATGATTTACTCAATTAGATTGAATGTCAAAGTTATAGCTTGCAATAAATACCAAGTCTTGTCTAAAATATCCTCTTTCATAAAGAAATATAAGTCATCTCACACCCAAACAAAGCCAAACCAACACCAGTCTTAAGGCATGGCTGCTTTACTAGTGGATGAGCAAGAAACAAAATCAAATCCAAATTTTTCAAGAGACTTCAGTTAATACAAAATTTACAGAAGTGTAAGAATATTATAAAACAAACAAAAAAAAAAGGTTGATGAACTCAGAGAATAGCATTAATAGTAAGCTATTGCTTCTCCTGGGGCTGAAAGGGTCAAACAGCCTAGTGAAAGATGGAGGCCATGAAAGAAAAGCTGCCCAGAGTTAGACCGCAATACAGCCACTGCCAAAAGACCTGGTTCAGACCCAAGAGGGAGCATAAAAACCAGACCTATCTGTTCTTGTGTCCATCTTTGATCTTTGATCTTGTGTCAGTTCTTCTCATTACTGGACTATATGGTGCTCCACCTAGATCACCTCTCAAAAATGAGGCATCTGTCCCCCTCTGTCAGGAATATTTAACTATTGATGGTTTATAGCTGCAGGAAAACTCTCTAGGAAATATCCTCAGCTTCAGAGAACTGCCTCACCAAAGGAAACTTCTGTCTGAAGAGCAATGTCCACTCAATGATTGGTTGAAGTGGGGCTACAAACTGGAACAGTTCTGAAGGACCATCACAGCTCCAGAACTTGCCCTGGGATGACTAAGTCTTCAGATGAGAGAAGCTATAAGAGAGCTTCTCCCTTTGCCAATACTGCCTACTTCACTTCCTGGCAAGTATATCTTTCAAGAGAAATCCCCTATGATTTCCAAACAACTCTCCACCTCAAAGTCTATTTTCAAGAAATTCAATCTCAGACACTCATTCACTGAACCAAGCCCAAACCAGCCAGCAAAAGAGCTGAGGCAGTGAACATCATAGCAGCCAATCTGTATGGATGCAGAACAGAAGAAAGAAAGGCTGAGAATTGAGTGAAAGTGGGGTTGAGTTACAAATGTTGAATAATAAAAACTTATCAACAAAATCTGGAGGAGTCACTTATGTTTCACAAATTATGACTTTTTTCTTGCTAATAAGTTTATAGTAAATTTAAAAAGACAGTTTTCTAACTTCAGTCATACATAGGACACCATTCAAATAAACTTCCCACAAATACCTACATTTTTTACTACACTTTATTCCATTGAGTTTCAGTGTCTAAATATGACACCAATAGCTATGTCATGAGATGTTCAAAGCTTCTTTTCTAAATTTTCTGTTTCACCCCAAAACTTCTGATTACATAAATGTAAATATAGATAGATAAAAATAATGTTTCCTAAATTAGCTGTGACAAAGACCTTATCCAATGTTCTCTTAATTGTTGACATAAGACATATCAAGATGGAACATGAAAGAAGTGTAAAATGTTGTTTTAAAAAACCTGGTTCCATAATGTTGAAAATAGTTCTACTTTTATAGAACTATAATTATAATTCTTAATTGTTTAGACTCATAGCAGAAAGAGAGTGCTCCAGATCAAGTAAGATAAATGAGGTAGATGAAGCAACAGTAAGAAGAGCATAACCTGATGAAGCGATAATTTAAGGGACCCTTTCATGAATCTCACTAACCTCACAAATGTCAAAAATAAGGAAAGAATCACACCCAAAGAAGATAAATAACAGATGTAGCGAAAAGCCTTTTGAATCAATGGATGACTTAATCTTGCTTCATCCATCCTTCCATCCTTGATGACTCAGCAAATAGAAGGTTGCTTCTTTTAAAAGGTAAATTGAAAATAAATAAATAAATATAAAAACAAAAGGTAAATTGGACTTACAGACATTGCATGTTTTGTTCTTTTTTTTTTTAATATGGGATATGGTGTTCTACTGATGTTTGGCTCAGTAAAAAGAAGATGATTTTTGACCAGAGAGTGAAGAGAATTTCTCAAGACACATCTCTGCAGGCAAAAGTGGTTGGGATATGTGTCTTAGGTTAGAGCACAGAAAACACATCTTTGGTGAAAGATAGCATTAAAATAGGGTAAAAGTTCTGGTAGTTAATTAGGTATGTTGTAAGAGATTTCTTTCTCTTTCTTCTCTCTCTCTCTCTCTCTCTCTCTCTATATATATATATATATGTGTGTGTGTGTGGGTTTTTTTTTTGGTTTCCATTTTTGAAGGAAAAAAGAGGAAGTAAAATGACTCCTCTAGGTTTTTAGTTACTGTTTTATTTTATTTTTGGTTAGCTTTTGCCAGATTGAAGTTCTCCTCTGTACTTACTTTGCTAAAAGTTCATGAGGTTGTTATTCTTTTTATGACGAATGAATGTTGAATTTTTGTAAATATGATTTCTGCATCTACTGAAGTGAACACATTATTTTTTTCTGTAATCAGTTGAGATACTGACTTGCATTTACTGATCTTTAATATTAAACAAAATTTGTACTCCTTGTGATACATCAAATTTATTCAAGATGTATTTTCCTATTCATGTGTTTTCTGATTTGGGCTTGCAACTTTTTTTGAGAATTTTTGCACCTGTGTTCCTGTGTGAAATTGGCTATTAATTTTCTTTTCTTACACTATCCTTGTCAGATTTTGGAGTCAAGATTTTCAAGCCCCACGAAATGGATTGCGATTTCTTGTTCTATTCTCTAGAAGAGTTTCTATAATATGAAAAAATATTCCTTTCTAATTTGTTTGGTTACAAAAAAGTCAAGCCATCATGACCTTGAGTTTTACTTATGGAAAAATATTGATGACATTCAATTTAAAAAAATATATAAAACACTCATTTATTTTTTTATTTCACAGTCAATTTTGGCAAGTTGTTTATTTTATATATATTTTCAAAGGTATTGCTTCTAGACTATTCATAATATCCTTTATATAATCTGTTTAAACTCTATTCCGTCTATACTCATCCACTCTGTCATTACTGATATTTATTATTTGCATCTTTTCTCTCTTTTTTCTTTTCTTAAGTACCCATTGTTTTGTCAATTGTACTACTCTTTTGAAGAAATTTTTTTTTTTTGCTTTTGTTAAAAGTCTTTGCTGCATTGTACATTTTCTATTTATTTTTCTCTTAAATGTAAAGTTTCAATCTGTCTACTTTTTTGGAATCATTTTGAAATCTTTTCAGGTGATACTTTATTTCTAAGTTGTATGTTTAAAATCACAAATTGCTTCAAAATGCTGCCTTAGCTATTTCAAACAAGATTTGGCATGCATTATTTTGTTATCCATCAAAATATCTTCTTAATACATTCATGTACTTTATAATATCTAAATATAGGAGGATATATTATTTAGAATTTAGCATTAATTTATAATACAATTACATTATATTAAAAAAGCATATTTTGATCTCACTGTTGAAAGTTTTTATGATTTGCTCTTAGATCTAGTATGTTGGTAAATGCAACACTTTCAGTGTTTTACAAATGCACTATATATGTCTGAAAAATAATGTGCAATCTAGAGTTACTAGGTGTGATATTCTAATTTGTCCATCAGGTCGAAATGATTCATTATAATTGTTCAAGTCTTCTGTATCCTAATTTAGTTGGTCTACTTTCTAATTTTTTAAATTTAACACCTATTTTATATAGTATTATTTTATTTTTTCTAATGAAATAAATTGTATCTACTTTAGAAATTCTTTATTGATTTCCAAAGAAAGTTGAGCACAGAAGGTAATTATAGAAAGAACACACTTTACCTATCTTTCCTTGTGCTTATTCCACCAAGCTATAAACTAGTTTTAGAGAGCAGCTATCGATTACAGATAAGTGAATGTATTTGAATCTATTCAAACAGATTCAACCAACTTCTATTTCTGCCCTACCAAAACATTTACTTACCACATAGCAGTGAAAGAATTTCTATAAAATACAGGATACCCTGGTCATTTGAATTTCAGATAATGAATAATATTTTACCATAAGTATATGCCATGTAATATTTGGAACATATTTATTTTTAAAATGTATTCATTGTTTATCTGAGATTAAAATTTAACTGGGCAGCCAGTGTTTCTTACTTGCTAAATCAAGAAGCTCCTCCTCTGCTTAAAACTTCCAATGGCTTCCCTTCTCACATGGCATGAAAGCCAAAGTAAAAATGAGTTGTGGAAGTGGCAATACATGTTCTGGCCTTGGACTATTTATCTGGTCTCACCTACTATACTAAAATCCCAGTATTATTCTAAAATATCCACAAAGACCTTCTTTCTGTACCTGGACTACACCAAAAACACTTCTGCCCCAGCACCCTGCTGTTTCCATTTTCACTTCCTTCAAGTGACTGTGAGAGAGTCCCTGTCTGACCAGTTCATATAAACTAGCAATCGTTTCCATATTTCCTGTCATCACACTCTTATCTTTCTTTGGGATACTTAACACCATCTGATGTTATCTAATTATTTTTCTGCCTCCCTTCTAATTAGATTTGAGCTTGATGAGGCCAAGGACTTTGTTTTGTTCACTACTGCATACACGATGCCTAGAACTGTACCAACACATAGTAGGGGCTACATATATTTTTGCAGATGGAATAAATAGAATAAACAATTGCCTACCTAGAAAGTAACACAATGTTTACCATTTATAGTATTGTTTTCCAGTGTACCATCATTCTAAGAATGGTATATACAAGTCAAAGGGATTCTATTAAGGGAACCAAGGTGATTTAAATGTTTGTTTCAACCCAAATTACATCGAGCCTTCAATTAGAAAAATTAGTACTTATTTAGATGCGGAGACCATTTATTTTCACGCCTTCTTATGATTTGCTTAAAAATTATTTAAGCAAATAAGTAAGAGACTTTGAAATTAATGACCCTATCATTCTACTAGATAGAGTGTTGAAAGCAATTAAGATTGTTTTACAAATTGGTTTTAAATTTACTCATGCAATTATTTTGGCTCTTGTCAATATTTTTATAAAGCTGTACATAAACTTTTATATACTTTGAAAATCTAATTATAAGTTCTTTTAAAAAACATCAACATATTAGGGGTACCTGGTTGGCTCAGTGGGTTAAACATCTGACTTTTGATCTCAGCTCAGGTCATGATCTCAGGGTTGTGAGATCCAGCCCTGTGTTGGGCTCCAGGCTCAGCGTGTTGTCTGATTGGGATCTTTCTCTCCTGCACCCTCTTCCCCTTCACTCTCACCCCCCGACTCTTGCCTGTATAAATAAATAAATAAATAAATGAAGTATCTTTTTAAAAAGGTAACATATTGCAGAATATCATCCTAAAGTCAGAGAGGCATATAAATCTATCCTCACAGATGATGAAAAGTAGCCTTACAAGTCCTGTGATACTTAACGATCCTGTTATTAGAAGCTGTTCTGAGATTGGAGTTGGAGTTCCAAGTAACAGCTCATTCAATTCACTCTCACATGCCCAGGCATAGCTTCTAAAGAATAATGGAGTGTCAGGGTGGTTGTGTCCAGACCCTTATAGCCTCAGCTATACATGCTGTCCCAACCCCACTATATAAACAGTCAGACCACTGAGTTTACATAGCCTCCAACAAAGGCCTCCTCTTTCCTCAAGGTGAATTTTCCTTTTAACAATTTGGATAATTTTCTTTCCAGACGACAGGAATTAGAAGCTTTCCATCCTGTCACAGACATTCCAAGAATACTGAGGGAAAGAGATCCTGGTGTCAATTACTTTCTTCCTAAGAAGCTCCCTGATTATGTTGACCATAATTTAGTGTTTAACATGGAAATCCAAAAATATATAGAGCAGTGACTTGGTTAACCTAGAAATGTTTTTATTCTGTTCTCTAGGGAAATGAGTGCTTACTTGCTTTATGTTTGCACAACTAGGGAAAGACCATTCAAGGGAATACTCTGTAAGGAAAGTATAAGCTGTGCTAGAGTCCGATTTTTATGATGAAATAGTGCCCCTTTCCAGGTGTTCTGTTATATTATCATGAAAGCATAATCGAGAAAACATGGAAACACAGCTTTAATTTTTTAAAAAACAGCTACCAACATTTTGATATCTTATCTTAAATATTGCCAACATTCATCCTAACACGTTATTTGAAATATGTTTATCAGAATAAAGATTAAAGTTTAGATCTGACCTAGTTGCAGAGTAGAGACTAAAGTTTGCTGAAAATATTTCTATAGGTTTTGGGTAATCTAATTATCATGTTATTAAAATGCTGCATACACAATAAAGGAGAAAAAACACAAAATTGGCTATTTAGCACTAAGAGACTCCTTTCAAATATAACTAGCATCTATTTTGAACAAAATTGTTATAGAAAACTTTAAGTTGCCTAAGATCTTATGATATCCCTATAACTACAGGGCAGTACCGCACTGTGGAATGATTATATTTTATTTCATCTGTGGCACTTTGGGGGGAGAGGGGGAGTGTAAAAGACCTCTTAATTATCTTGATTTGGAGATGTATCCTGTGCCTTAAATTCTTAACAATATTTCTGAAGGTATCAATAAAATAGGTTAGTTCAAGATACAAACAATAGTCCAAGTTATTTCTCATAATGGGGTTTACTGCAGGGAGAATGCACAAAAAAATAGAAAGCAAAAGACTTCTTTAGGAATTACAGGTGGAGTTCTGGTATCAACTTGGCATTCCTGTTCTAGTCACAGCTCTGTCTTCAACGCCCAACTCGACTCTCTCTCTCTTTCTCTCTCTCTCTTCCTACACTCAGTACTGATTCTAATACCCTGTTACTGTGCTGTCTTTCTGGAAATTGCATTTAAAACTCCTAGACAGAAAGGGTGTGATTGAACTATTTTGTCACTATCGCATCAAGGTCATCTCTATTGGGTGTATGTCCTTGTTGGTTTTTTGCCTTTCCTTTCAATAACGTATGCTCTTAAATCCAGTCTAAGCTTGCCTTTGTTTCAGATGTGATTCCTGCTTCAGTCACTTGTGGAGTCAGAGTCAAATGTCTTATCAAAGGACTGTGAGTATGTTATTTAGAGTTTCAAAGTCCGTTTAGTACTCTAGACATATTTAGTTATAACTATGGAAGAAATACATAATTTTGGTATATTTTCAATTAAATAAGTAGTGCTTATGAAGACTCTAACAATAACTTCTAAATTCTTACCTGACTGAAAACAGCATGTTCTTCTAGTAATTGTTACTTCTGTGGTCCTTTTAGAAAGCATTAGCAATGCAAACGCGTGTTATCTAGATGTATTCTTTCACTTAACAAAATGTTTTTAAGTCTCTTGGTGAACTTGCTCTCTTTTTCATTTTATTCATCTTATCAGATTCAATTAAAAAATTTAAAAGTGTACTACTCTGATTTTGTGGAATGTTTACCAGCATCGTAGCTCATATTTATTAACAATAAAGTTATAACTGTAATAAGCCAAATATTGTGTAATAAACATAGGCATTTATGGATTGACATATAACACTAATTTGTTAATTTGTTACTTACTTAACAGTTAATTTGTTAGGATTTTTACAAAGGCAGATATAGTTAATGGATTCGCCAAATAACTATCTCCTAATATCAGGATTTTCATACTGCCTTCATAATAATTATATTCTTGACACAATTGTTGTCCTTGCTCCTAAAAGAAAAAGGAAAACTTAGCAGATGGAGTTGCAGCTGACCGAGCCTGGGAAAACCTGGTAAGCAGGAGTCTTTCCAAACCCCCTCTGCCTAAGTACCCCATATGTTTTTTCCAGGCTTCCATGGGCCTTTAACAGAGAGATGAGGACTTCTTCTAACGTTGACATCAGCACAAATTCAGCACAGGCCCCACTGCTCTGGATCCCAAATAAATCTAAGGGGCTTTTCCCACTCCCTGAGAAGAGTCTTAACCCCAGGGGAGGACAAGGCACAGGCAGAAATCTTTTGCATGACTATAGACGAATCCCATTAAATAGTGCCAAACCTGTCATTTGCAATTCAGGACAGATTATATGACAATTTGTAGGTTCACTCGATCATTTGTGGTCCTCCTGGCTCTCAATTTTGAGCTCAGCAAATACTTTTATTTTCCAAAAAGGCAGACTTCTGCATAAAATGATAGCTCTCACATTTAACGTTTCACTATGGATCTGCAAAAAGTCCAATTTGAAATTCAAAAATGATCTGTGACAGTTTTCTTGGCCTATGTTGTGTTTGTTTCCCTGGAGGTAAAAATTGCTATTGCTTTGTAAATCACAGGATAGTGAGTGTCTAAAAAATACACAAAGAAGCATTTTTGTTAAATTGTTTCGGTTGTTTGGTTCCACTAGTCTCAGTAGTTGTAAATACCAAAAGGTAGGAATACAAGATATTCACAAATAATCTTCAATAAAAAGTAAAAACAGTGACAGACTTAAGTAAGAGTTTGGTCCAATAATGTTGTGACCTTATATGAAACAACTGTATTATTTTATTTCACATACATTTTGTACAAATTGAAAGCAAAAACCTGGAATGCAGCCTGGAGAACTAGAATGTTAATTCAGTCTTTGTCTAGAATTTAAATTCAAGATTTTTATTAGAGTGGAACAAATCTAACTACTATAAAAAAAATACAATGCTAAGCGCTATGTCTAAAGGGACGACGCTCTTGAAAAGTAAATGAAACAAGCACAGAGATAAGTATAAGAACATAAAGAGTTAAATTGATTGTAAAATTTATTAAAAAAAATCATATCATTGGAGGGAACAGAGTAGTAGATATGATAGGCCTCTTTCTAAGCCAGACTCTAACATAGGAAATGTCATTTTGATAAGCTAGCTACGTCTCTAAATATCTTCAGAGAATTTCCTGGACTTCCTTGTGAAGAAGGGGATTTTATGCAGTCTGTAGGGTAGCCAGTCCCATGCCTGCCCGGCGATGAGAATTATTAGAATTGTTTGACATGACATCTTAAAGTAATCTTTCATATACTATGAGCTAAGAATTCCTTGCACTTACCTGCCCTAAAAATCCTGGAGTCCTTGAGCTTTTACGGTGTAACAAAATACCCTTCATCTGAGATTATTCCATGGCAAAATCTGAGTCATGGGATTTCTCTCAGAGAATCTGAATGTTACAACCGGCAAAGTATATATTGGCACTCAATCTTGCCACTCTGTTGTATACTACACAAACAAACTTTTAGCATGCCTGATATTGTATAACGTCAGAACATACAGGAGATTCCTCTTACTATCCCAAACGAGAAAGGTCAAGTTAAAATTGATACTGACACTGTCAGTCACCTTGGGTGTATGGGGGAATTTTTCAGGTAGAAAAATA
Organism: Neogale vison; assembly: GCF_020171115.1. Lineage (NCBI taxonomy): Eukaryota > Metazoa > Chordata > Mammalia > Carnivora > Mustelidae > Neogale > Neogale vison. The sequence continues at coordinate 23,381,109 of NC_058100.1, forward strand.
ACAAGTTGTATCCACAGAGGTGGTCCATTAACCAAGTTCGCCCCACCACCCAACCCCCTCTAAGAAGGTGGGTGTCACTGTGTTTCCCTAGTTCTGCATGGATCTTTCCTATACACAAAGAGAAACAGGTCTTACCAAGAGAAGGCTAAGAAAACTCATGTTTTTCAAAATATGTCTGCACAATAGAATATTTTTTTAAGTTTTTATTCTTTATTTTTTTTAAAGAGTTTATTTATTTATCTGACAGAGATCACAAGTAGGCAGAGAAGCAGGCAGAGAGAGAGAAGGAAGCAGGCCTCCCGCTGAGCAGAGAGTCCAACATAGGGCTCGATCCCACGATCCCTGGGATCGTGACCCGAGCCGAAGGCAGAGGCTTTAACCCACTGAGCCACCCAGGCGCCCCCCTAGAATAATTTTTAAACAAGGAAAAATAACAAGTATACAGAGCCAGCACGAGAACAGGACATATTCCATATTTCTAAAAATATTACACATATCTACTGTTAAAGTCACCTCGTTGAATCTTAATTTATTCTCCACCCTACTGAGCCTCCTGAAGGAAAAGAGCAGCAGTCCTCTGTTTAACCCTTTTGTCAAACAACCCTTAACACCATCTCCATCATGTAGATTTTCCATATGCTAAGAAACTCTAGAACCTATAAAAACCTGTGTAATTTATAATCATGAAACTTGGCATTCTCAGCCCCAAATCACCCAAAATTAATGTAGAAAAAGCAATAGTTAAAACAGGAAACAAAAAGAAATATAAAAAGAAGTCTATTAATTTGCTAGTGTTTAACTATTTATTAGAAAATGATATAAACAATTTGTATGATAATTTGGATTGGTATTTTCATTGTATATAAGACTATTATTGATTAATAAGAATGACTTCATAATGTTTAAGCTTATTCTAGAGCTTAGATTTTTCCTGTTTGGGGCTGTTGGTGTATCATTGGCAAGCCTAAACCATTTTAAACAGGATTAAAATAACATTGGGCTTTTATTTTAATGATAGAGAGAAAAGTGTAAGGTTAAAGGGGTCACAAGGATAATTAAGGCATGGTATACCAGTTACACTTCTAAATCACTTTAAGGGAATTGAAACAATTTATTTTTTTTTTAAGATTTTATTTATTTATTTGACAGTGAGAAAGGCAACACAAGCAGGAGGAATGGGAGAGGAAGGAACAGGCTTTCCACTGAGCAGGGAGCCCGATGATTCCGGATGGATCCCGGGACCCTGGGATCATGACTGAGCCTAAGGCAGACACTTAACGACTAAGCCACCCAGACGCCCCAGGAACTGAAGCAATTTATATGGAACAAGGGACTACTGCAGATGACCCATTTCCTCAGTTCAGACATCTTTCAGTTCTCACTTGTAACAGAAACCATCATAGATACTAAGTAGAGTAAGACAGACACCACCGGCAGAACTGCTGAGTCTAAAGGTGGCTAATAACTTTCCTGGTAACAAGACACCCAGAGGAGGTGATTTTTTCAGATGTCAGCTGCAAAACAGTGCATATTATCTGACACCCTTTTGCGTTCAGCATTTCAAAAATAACGAAGAATCTTTTTAAATTTTTGAATAATCTGTACATGTTCTATGTTGTATCTAATGCCTTTCATTTAAATTTCAACTTTGTCCCATAAGTTAAAAAATCAGTGACTAGGGGCACCTGGCTGGCTCAGTCGCGGAGCAGATGACTTAGGCTCAGGTCATGGTCCCAGGTTCCTGGGATGGATCCCCATATTAGGCTCCCTGCTCAGCGGGAGGCCTCCTTCTCCCTCTCCCACTCCCCCTGCTTGTGTTCCTTCTCTTCTCTCTCTCTCTCTCTGTTAAATAAATAAATAAAATCTTAAAAAAAAAAAAAAATCACTGATTAGGAGATACGCTCCAGGGAGAATTTTGCCTTGTACAGCAGAGTATATCCAGTACCTACATAATTTATAACACACAATAATCTGTAGCTCACCAATGATTATTTTTAATGTAAAAAAATTAGAGCATGGGTAATTTAAGATTCCTAAAGGTTTGAAAAAAATATTAGGTCAACAGTCTTATAAAAATATGGTTTATAGTTTTTACACTGAATATCATGCCTTGAAAATATGCTAAAATAATATATCCTAATATACTAATCAATGTTAATTATCCTTCATGGTATATATCCTATAAGTAATATATCTTAATGATATGTATTTCTGCCAGCAATTTGTTCTTAACTGTACTCTGAATAAAAACCTAGCTTCAAAGAATAGTGATTAATTAACTAACTTCTAAAAGTCCAAAGATCTCAACAACTTGTATTTTGCTTTATTTTAAGTAAATAAATTTAGATAGACATTCAGAACACAGTGTAGAAAAAAATAATTTTTCTGACATATATAAAATCAGTGAATGGGTCTGAAGTAGTTCATTTCATCCTGCTACAAATTAAAGTAAACCAAACTGGCATAAACAGTAATTAAATCTCGGGCAATGTTCTGCAATGCCCATTTAGCTACCAAAGAATAAGCAGCTGCTTGAAAATGGTGGCAATCTCTTCCTCTTAAGAGAGGAACAGAAAGGACGCCTGGGTGGCTCAGTGGGTTAAAGCCTCTGCCTTCGGCTCAGGTCATGATCTCAGGGTCCTGGGATCGCCACATTGGGCTCTCTGCTCAGCAGGGAGCCTGCTTCCTCCTCTCTCTGCCTGCTTCTCTTCCTACTTGTGATCTCTGTCTGTCAAATAAATAAATAAAATCTTAAAAAAAAAAAAAAGAGAGAGAGGAACAGAAAACCTCTTGAAAGCAGAGAAACACATGAATGAAACACTTTAAAAAATGTATGGATGAATAATAAACCTTTATTTGAACAAGCAGAAAAATGTGATACAGCCTTCTGCATGAACATTATAGAATGGTAGTATTTCCATTAATTTCTTCTTATAAATTGTCAAGTTGAGCACAAATCATTCAACTATTTTCGAAACTGTAAACTCTCTATTTTATGTTGCCTGGCACAAAATGTAATCTCAGAGTACACAATATTCAACATCAAATCGAAAGCCATCTCTAACACAGCTCAATAGGTAATGCTCACAGGTATTTAAACTTATTTTCAGATTAAATCTGCTGCAATGGTTTTCAAATAAAGTACCATATCTGAAATCTTAGCACATCTTTTATTTGAGCTCAAACTACTTCAAACTGAGTCACTTTTCTCTGATTAAAGCCTTGGCAACCACCACTGAGAGCTTGCTTTTAACATGTCAATTCACAGACTCTAAGAACTCTACTTTTTATAAGGTTCATTCAAGGTTTGATGGATAATTTTCAGATCTCAGTTCGGGGGAGAAATTGGAACCAAGAAGACTTATTTAAGGATGGTCACCTTTTTTTATATTGTCTACCTCTGTTGGAAATTTGCAAATAGACAATTATGACAAAGAGGAGTTTATGACTAGCCCATCTAGTTTCTGCTAGCAAGATAAAATCCAGATGCCACCATAAGCATGGCTCTTCTCCAGCACAGCATATACTTCTTAAATAGTTTCTAACTAACTTCTACCACCATCTTAAAATGCAGCTAACAGAGTAGGGTGAGAAAGGAAGGCTCTAAAATTGCTTAAAATTCAGCATGCAAATCTCAACACTTGACTTAGGAGCATTCCTTATGATGGTTATTCAAAATTTACTTACTTGTTATTTATACACCATGAATATCTGATTTCTTGTAAAGCAGAAAACACACACAAGTTTAAATAAGGTGTTTTATAAGATCAAAAACACCAACCTCAAGGACACAAATGTATAAGTAGAGTTTTCCCATGGTAACACTGTCAGATCAAAATGATAGCCTATTATCAAAAAGGTGTCAATTCTGTTTTTAGTATTTTATTTAAGAAACAAAGAGGTATGCATTAAATGATTTAAGAATATTTCCAAAAATGTCTCATTTTTAGATTCTTATCAATAGGAAATAGATGTATTAGGGGGAAAAAGGTAGATAAAAATGATACTTCATCCTTAAAATTGCTTTTTAAATGAGGACTAATTCCCTGTGGAAGATTTCTTACCAGAAGATTGGTTTCTTAAGTAGCCTACCAGACACTTAGGGGGTGAAGAGAATTGCATCAGTGCATTTGAACCAGGCTTAGAAGAAAAACTAATATCAATAAATGTTACTCCCTTAGGTAAGTAATTTAGTCATTAGAGAATGATAAATTGGGTTGATTTCTACCCACCTTGTGGAAACACTTAAGCCAAGAAATGAATAATTTCCTATAAAAATATGTATCTTTTTGGTGATTGGTATTTATATAAAGAAATGATATTCAAACAAGTATGATTCAAATTGTGATGAAGTTATCCAATATATTTTCTAGTTTAAGAAGATTTGGTCATAATATAAAAAGGAAAAAAAAAATCCCTTCTTCCTAATTCCTATCTACAGCTGCCATTCCAAACTTTACTCCACAGTTTGGTTCTAGAATAAGCTAGCATCACAGTGGCAAGATAAACAGAGCAAACTGATGAATCAGTTTATATATAAAGTGTTCCTTTATACCACTATGCTAGGACTTTAACTTTTAAGCACTCTGTGGGTAGATTTAAGAACACGTGAATTTCAAAAGTTACTTAGAACCCCGGAAAGGAGAATCAATGACCCAACACTTTATAACACTTTTTTGTTATATTTGCTCTATCACAAAATATTTTTTGCTCTTAAAAATCTCTGATACAGTGGGTGCTTGCGAGGCTCAGTCAGTTGAGGACTGAGCATTTGCCTTCTCAGGTCATGATCTCAGGGTCCTGGGATGCAGCCCCACTAGAGCTTCCTGCTCACTGGGGAACCTGCTTCTTCTCCCTCTGCCTCTGCCCCTGTTCATGTTCTCTTTCTCGCTCTTTCTCTTTCTCAAATAAATAAATGAAATCTTTAAAAAAAAAAAAAAAGTCTGATACAGGAAATAAAGTACTGCCCTTTCCCTCTCCAAAAGCATTATAAAATCTTTAGTCAAGGGGATGCCTGGGTGGCTCAGTCATTAAGCCTCTGCCTTCAGCTCAGGTCATGATCCCAGGTGTCCTGGGATCCAGCCCCGCATGGGGTTCGCTGCTCCATGGGAAGCCTCTTTCTCCCTCCCCTACTCCTGCTGCTTGTGTTCCTCTCTTGCTGTCTCTCTCTCTCTCTCTCTCTTTGTCAAATAAATAAATAAATAATCTGAAAAACAACAACAACAACAACAAAACAAAACACAAAGCTTTAATCAATATACTTTGGTGAGTGACTTGTACTCAGAATGAATAAAACTGAGAACCAGTTATTGGCCAGCCCTTAAATACTTTTTTTTTTTTGTTTCTTTAATTTCTTTTCTTGTTTGTTTGTTTCAAGTTTTAATTTAAATTCTAATTAGTTAACATATAGTGTAATATTGGTCTCAAGAGTAGAATTTAGTGATTTGTCACACATTTCATGTAGAAATGTGACTACGGAAAGAACAATTTAAAAAACCCCAAATATCTAACCAATAATCCCCACAAATTTCTGAATCACATAATTTATACTTATATATATACTTATACTTACACATATAGCAAACACGTTAAAATACTGGATATCAGAGCTAACGGTCTCCCAATCACTTGGTATATCAAGAGAGAAGTCATAATATCAAGATTATTCACAGTTGTGACATATAGTTTCTGTTTACCGAAAGAAGAATACATGTAGCTATATGTTCTTGACTTTTCTTGGAAGCAAATGCTCCAAGTGAGAAAGTGAGGTGACTATGCTTTGTACATATTGAAGAAAAGAGGATTCTACATTGCTTTAAAAATCCAATGAAACCTAAGTAACAATAACTTAAGAAAAACACATTCTAAAGTGAAAATTGCTTTTGACCTTATATAACATTGTCAGGTTTTCAGTACCAGAAAGAGATCATTATTCTCAGCATGGTGCCATATACATTCCATAAGTGCAGTGTCTAAAGAATTTTTCGGAGAAAGCAATTTTGTCTTATTATGTGCTTACAAAATTATCCCTTTGGGATGAAAAACCTTTGGTTTGTAGGTTAACTCTTGGTTTGCTTGGATTCTAAATCAAAGCTGAATGTGAAAAGCAGTGAAAAATAATATAGCCATAAAAAGCTGTGAGCTCAAATGAGTTTTCTGTGTGTGGAAAGGGTCTTAAAAAGTAGCATTTTTAAGGAGTACCACCTGAGTGCTGTAGTCTGTTAAGCATCTGGTTTTGGCTCAGGTCATGATCTCAGGGTTGTGAGATCCAGCCTGGTGTCAAGCCTCATGTTCAGTGTGCAATCAGCTTAATGTTCTCTCTCCCTTTCCCTGCCCTTTCTCCTTGTGCTCTCTCACTCTCTCTCTCAAATAAACAGATAAATCTTAAAAAAAAAAATAAAAAATAAAAAAAGTATTGTAAAAAAAATTCAATTGATTATGATACTCTGTAATAATGATTATCAAAAGAGTTTGCCTTGAGACTTTACTTTTGCAGGACAATACAATTTTTCAGAAATTTAGGAGTTACTGGATTATCTGAAAATACCTAGATGTGCAACATGAAAAAATCATGACAGCCATCATGCAATGATCACACTCTCTAAAACTGGCAATGTGAATTAAATAAAATGTAATACAAAACAAAGAAGGGCACCTGGGTGGCTCAGTCATTAAGCCTCACCTTGGCTCAGGTCATGATCCCAGGGTCCTGGGATTGAGCCCAGCGTCAGGCTCCCAGCTCAGCAGGAAACCTGCTACTCCCTTTCTCACTCCCCCTTCTTATGTTCCCTCTCTTGCTGTGTCTCTCTCTGTCAAATAAATAAATAAAATCTTTAAAAAAATGAAACGAAACAAAGATAAGATATATATCAAGTAAGATAACAACTGTAAAGACTTTTTGTATATTACAGTAATGTAAGTAATTAAAAATTTAGGGAAAATTTGTATCTAAAATTATATAGAAAATAATGAGGATTCACTGCAATTTTATATTTAAACTCTGATGGAATTAATATCGTAATATTCTAATTTACCTAGACTACAGAGGCCCTTAAGAGTCAATGTTTGTCAACATGGACGGGACTGGAAGAGATTCTGCTGAGTGAAATAAGTCAAGCAGAGAGAGTCAATTATCATATGGTTTCACTTACTTGTGGTGCATGAGGAATAACACGGAGGATATGGGGAGATGGAGAGAAGGGATTTGGAGGAAATTGGAGGGGGAGACGAACCATAAGAGGCTGTGGACTCAGAAACAATTTGAGGGTTTTAGAGAAGAAGGAAGTGGGAGGTTGGTTGAGCCTGGTGGTGGGTACTATGGAGGCACGTATTGCATGGAGCACGGTGTGGTGCATAAACAATGAATTCTGGAACACTGAAAAGAAATTAACAAAAATTTTTAAAAAGAGAGTGAATATTTGCCCATATACATTAGGCGTGAGATAGAATTCATGGTTTCTTTGATCTTGAAAACATTCTTATGTGTTAAGTTCATATTGATTTCAACAGCAAGCAGTTTTCTTTTTTCATGTGTTTGACAACACACATATTTGTGTAGTAAGCAGGTTCTAAGATGCTCCCAGTGATCCCAGTCTCCTGGTATTTGTTTGAGCCCTTTTGTAATGCCCTCTCCTTAGTATAGGCTAAATACTTTGACTTGTTTCTAAAGAACAGAATGTGGCAGAAATGATGCGACGTCACTTGGAGATTAATACAAAAAGACTATGGTTTCTGTCTGAGGTGCTCTCTCTCATTCTCTTGCTTGTTTATTTGGAAGAAAGCCAGCTGCCAGGCCCTGGGTTTGCCCTATAATAGAGTGGGCAGCTGTGGGCAGTTTGAGGATTTAAGGGCTGATCAGGATGGAGCTGAAGAGACAAGACCACAAGAGGGCAGTGTTACATAACAAGTCTCTAGGCCCAGTGCCTAGGCAGTTGCAGGATGAAGGGATGTCTCCCATAACAGGAGACCTTCAAGAGAGAAAGATGGGGTCACTGCCCAGAAAGAGAGGCGGGCAAGAGAACTCCAGGAGGAACTCCAGGAAACCATAAAGGATGCTTAGAGATCTAGGTGAGGCCACTCAGGAGATTGGATCAGAAAGCTCCAAAGGCCAGAAGTGGTTTAGGAAATTTGGTAAGACAGAGGATCTGTCTTAAGTAAGGCTAGCAGACATTGTGTACAGCTTTCATGAGGTATGCAAAAGAAGATGTCTCTAAATTGCTAAAAACAAAACAAAACAAAGCAGACTTAAGTTATATTTATGGAAACTGGATGTGTATGAATTTTATTTCTGTGCCAGTGGATTCATGGTCATAGCCTGTGAAGAAAGAAACAACATTGGGCCAATATATAAGGGCAATTGTGGGCATGTTTATGTAACATCCACTTGATATGGAACTGAGTTTTTCAGCCAACAGCCAGAGGGTACTTGAAGCCTGCCAACAGCCACCTGGGTAGGATTGGAAGCAGATCCATTGCCCATACAAGCCTTGAGATAACATTAGTCCTGGCGAGCAGTGTGATTATGGCTTGAGACCTTGAGCCAAAGACACTCAAGTGAGCCATGCCCAGGGGTCAGATCCACAGAAACTGTAAGATATTTAATGATGGTTGTTTAAGACCACTAGGTTTTAGGATAATTTGTTTCCCAAAATATTATTATAAAGGCGATAACTTACTGCTTTCTTCACCTAGAGCACTTTGAGATGTGTTTTGCTGATTTAGATTTGAAACAAAAAAACACAAACAAATAAACAAAGACAACTGAACCCTACTTTTCTTTTTTTTTTTTTTTAAGATTTTATTTATTAATTTGACAAAGAGAAATCACAAGTAGATGGAGAGGCAGGCAGAGAGAGAGAGGGAAGCAGGCTCCCTGCCGAGCAGAGAGCCCGATGTGGGACTCGATCCCAGGACCCTGAGATCATGACCTGAGCCGAAGGCAGCGGCTTAACCCACTGAGCCACCCAGGCGCCCCTGAACCCTACTTTTCCAAGTTGGAATAGATTGTCAGCCAGTAAATTTACTAAGAAGAATGCTCATTATTGATATGCGATTGTATTTTTTCAGTAAAATGAACTAAAAATGAAATCCCTTTTATTATATTTATTAGAATGATAATAAATCTTATATTAAAGACATCAAAAAATGCATAATAGATCCAATAAGATACACATATTTCTCATCTAACAGACTCTAAAGCCACTATTTTGAGTGGTGGGTGGCCTTTCCTCTAAACAGAAAAATCAGGACCAGGTCCTTTTATCCCCACTAGTCTTCCATACATTTTCCAAAGTTACCATCCCCATTTCAGTCAAGCTTGCACAAGGTGGAAAAAATGGGGGTGGGGGAGTGGAGAACGATTTCTTACATCACCTTAGCCTAAAAATGCTATATATCATTTCAGCTTTTATTCAGTTGATAAGCTCTGCCACACTGCCAAACCTAAATGAAAATGAAAGGTTGGCAAATACAGTCTGGCCAAGCAACCGTTTCCCAGACGATATTGCCAGGAAAGCACGCAACTTTGACCTGCCCTTGTGGATACATATATTTGATATTGAATAGAACGTATTTACCCCTGACCAATAATATCACAAAACTTAACACGATTTAAACTGAGTACAAAAATGTCAGGTTCATGCTAGTATGTCTGATGATGGAGGAATGATATTATTTCACTAATAGAAACATGAAACAAGACATTTGGGCCAATATTCATCTTTTCGTTCAATATTTAAAATTCAGATATTCATTTATTACATCCTATGAATTTGTATTAGTCTCCAATTTTTATATGTCAAGAGAGGAAAACGTCAAATTTATAAGTCAAGAGAGGAAAATGCCAATGAAATCAGATGTGTGGTTTTAGAAATAGACCAAAACAAAAAGCAGTGAATGTCTAGTTAATGAAGATGATTAAACAGATCTTTTTAGCATTTAATGCACACATAATATAGTTGGGTCATCAAAATTATAGAGTTAAAATTTGAGCTGTACTACTTATTTGATGTGGCATTCTAATGTCTCACTACAAGCTTGCAGTTCCAAGAAAATTTATTTTGGAAAGTGAATCTTATTATTAACACTCTACTCTCATCATTCCAGACCCAGACAAATTAATTGAGGAATACTCTGTAACATGAAGGAACAGATAACATCAATTACCATAGAAATTAGATGAGGAGAGGGGCATCTGGGTTGTTCAGTTGGTTAAGCATCTGACTCTTGATTTTGGCTCAGGTCGTCATCTCAGGATCCTGAGATCAAGCTCTGAATTGGGCTCTGTGCTCAAGGAGGAGTCTGCTTGAGATTCTTCCTCTCCTTCTCCCTCCCAACCCCACGCTCCTGTGCATGCACTCTCTCTTTCTCTCTCAAATAATAAATAAATAAATCTTAAAAAAAAATTGATGAGGAAGGAAGACTTAACAACCCACGTTATTAAGGCAGCATTGTTCTTCTAAAAATTCAAGTAAAAATATTGTAAGAAAAGAACATAAATGCAAAAAATGCCTAACAAAATGTTAGGAAATCGAATCCAAAAATACATAAGAAGGATAATCATAAGCACCAAGGAGGATTAATCCTAGGTATTCAAGTCTAGTTCGGCATTTTAAGATCAATTAGTAAAATTAACTTTATTAATAAAATCATTAACAGAATAATTTAAAAAGACTATAAGGTCATAATAATAGAAATTAGAAGTATTAAAGTATTTAACAAATTCAACATTTATTTACAATTTAAACTCTCTGAAAACTAGTAATAAAAGGGGACTCCATTAACCTAATAAAGAGTTCCTTCAAATCCCTATGGCTAGCATACTTAAAGTAAAAGACTGAATACTTTCCCCAAGAGATCTCTCAGCTACTCAGCATTGTACTGAAAGTCTAGTTAGTGCAATAAGGCAAAAACGAACAAACAAAACTACAGACTGGGAAGGAAAAATGAAAACTCTATCCCAGAAGACATACTTTTTTATGCAGAAAATTCCAAAAATTCAAACAGGACCAAAAAAATGAGATTGGAAAGGTGGCAAGATGTATAGTAAATATACATAAGTAACATATATTACTTAATATCAAAAAATTTGTATAGGATCAGGAGGTTGAAAACTAAAACACTAATGAAATCATTCACAGAAAATCTAAATAAATGGAAAGTTAGAGTGTTCTCATGGATTAAAACAATCAAAATTGTGAAGAATTCCCCCAACTTCAATTTTTAAATTCAGAATAATCCCTATCAGAAATCACAGCATGAATCTTTGCAGTTATCAGTTGGTTATTTTGAAATTCATGTAGAATGGCAAAGGACCGAGATGAGTCCTCAAAAGCTTCTGAATAAAAAGAATGAATTTGGAGAATGAACATTACATGATCTCAAGTCTTATTATAAACTACATTAATCAAGAGAGTGTGGTATTGGCAAAACGATAGGCACATTCATCAAAGAAACTGAACAGAGAACCTAAAATTAGACACAGAAAAAACAGGCAATTCATTTTCAACATAGGTAGAAAGACAAAGTAGGGAAAAGTCAGTTCAACAAAGGGTGCTGGAACGACTGGATGTACGTGTGCAGAAAAAATTAAATAACACATACCTCACAACTAAACTAAAAGTAATACAGAAAGGATCAAAGATCCAAATATAAAATGTAAAGCTATAAAGATTATGGAAGAAAACAGGAGAAAATATGCATGACCATTGTTTTTTTTTAAATACCAGAGGAAAATATAATCCATGAGAGAAATTAATGATAAATGGGAGGATAAAATTTTCAACTTTTGCTTTGCAAAAGACACTGTCAAAAGAGTGAAAAGATAAGATATACACTAAGAAAAATATTTGCAAATCCCATATCTGACAAAGGACATATCCACAATAGAGTAAGAAGTTGCAAACGCAACAATAAGCAATAAGCAAATGACTCTTTTTTTGTTTTTAATAAGAAAAATGGTTGAACAGGTACTTCACCAAAAAAGATATATGGATGATAAGCAACATTTTTCCCCCTACTGGGGGCATCATTTTTCATTAGAGAACTTGAAATTAAAATCAAAATGAAATACTACTACACACCTATTAGAATTGCTGATATCCAAAAGCCTGATAATGTCAAAGAGGTTGAAAAGATGCAGAGCAACAGAAACTTTTATTAATTGCTAGTGGAAATGCAAAATAGTACAGTCACATTGGAAGATAGTTTATTAGTTTCTTATAAAGTTAAACATACACTTATCACTTGGCCTGGAAATTTCACTCCTACTTAATAATCTCAGAGAATCAAAAATTTATTTCATGCAACTCTCTACATGAATGCTTAGAGCAGCACTATTCATTATCACCAAGAAAGAAAGCAATTTAGAGGGGAACATCCTCACCATAACAACAACAAAAAACCTTCTAAAACAAATAATTGTTATAGCAAGTTTACAGAATACAAGGTTAATATGCAAAAGTTAATTGCTTTCTTATAAAACACTATGAATATGTGGAATTTGAAATTAAAAACAGTATCTTTTATATTAGCAGCTTCTTAAAATGAAATACTTAGGTGTAAAGTTAACATGATGTACACAGACTGTATGAGAAAAACTACAAACTTCTAAAAAAAAGAAATCAAAGAACATCTAAGTAAATGGAGAAATATTCCATGTACAATGGATAAGAAGATTCAACATTGTTAATATGTCAGTTCTAACTTGAGCTATAGATTCCATGCAATCCCGGTCAAAATCCCAGCAAGTTGGTTTGTGGATATTGATAAAGTGATTCTAAAGTTTATATGGAAAGGCAAAAGACCCAGATATCTAACACCATATTGAAGGAGAAAAGCAAAATGTCAGAACCGACACTATCCAGCTTTAAGCCTTAATGTAAAACTTCTGCAGTCAAGAGAGTATGGCATTGATGAGACAGTAGGCAAAGAGAACAATGGAACAGAATAGAGGGACCAGAAACACTCACATAAATATAGTCAACTGATATTTGACAAAAAAACAAAGGCAATTCAATGAAGAGAGATAATCTTTTCAAGAAATAGTCTTAGAACAACTAGACAGCAACATGTCAAAAAAAAAAAAGCATCTAGATAATACACCTTTCACAAAAATTAACTAAAAGTGAATCATACTGAAGTGTAAATTGCAAAGCCATAAAACTCCTAGAAGATAACATTGAAGAAAATCTACACGACCCTGGGTTCTATGGTGAGTTTTTAGCTACAACACCAAAACCACAATACATGAAAGAAAAATAGTAAGTTTGACTCCATTAAAGTTAAAAACGTCTCCTCTACAGTTAAATTTAATTACTTAAAAGTAAAAACTTTGCGCTGTTAAGGAAATTAAAAGACAAGCCACAGAATGGTTAAAAAAAAAAAAAAAAGTTTCCCATCACTTGTCATATGCCAAAGGGACATAAGAGTCAACCTTAAAGAGCTCCAATGGCCAAAACAGGAACACTTTGAGCAATGAAATAAACAACTGGATTATAACCTGTTTAAAAAGAAACAAGAGCCCCAAATGGAGTCATTTCCCTCACTCCCACCCCATGGCAGCACACCAAGATTTAAGCACCATTTCACCCTATCCCAGAAATGTGACCTTTCCGAAGTCAATCTGAAATTTCCTGACCAGCAGGATGAGGTAATCTGCAGGCATGATAAAAAACCCGTGTTCCCCTCCTCCTAAAAGAAGATGTCCTGGCCTGAAACAATCCTTTGCTTTTCTTTTGCTATTACCTTTCTTGCCCCAGCCTCCCACTTCCATTTTATATAACTCTTCAGAGCACTCCTGTACCACCTAAACGGGATACTGTCCGATCCATAAATCACTTAGTAGAACTAATTAGATCTTCAAATTTACCTGGTTGAATTTTGTTTAACAGATTCAAAGATTAAAATGAATGTGCACAAGTCCATACAGGCATAAATTCATATTTGAATAAATAAATAGGGGAAAATGGATAAATCTTCCATTCTCTAAAGAATAAAAGTAGATATTTTTAGATATTTACTTAGTAGACTTGATCTTAGCCAAAAGGCTGAGAAGCGATAGATATTTACTTAGTAGGACATAATCCCTCTCTTTATGTATTGCCTGAACTTAGTGGTTCATAGCCAAAACATAGAATATGCAAAAAGGAAAAATAGAAGATTTATGATAGGCAAACATGACAGATGCTACCTTGACCAAATGACCAAAGTAAACACTGTCAATGAAAATACATGTTGATATTGTGCATCCACTGATGTAAGGAGCCAAGTACTTTGCTTCTGTGGTATCCCCACTAAAACCTGTAAAACTGACTGGGACAATCAAAAGTATCAAGGTCATAAAAAAGCTGAGAATCTTTCCCAGATTTGAGGATTCTGGGGAGACATCCTGACTAAACATAATGCGGTTTCTTAGATCTGCTATTGGAACAGAAAAAGGGCATTAGTAGAAAAACTGGTGAAATCCAAAGCAAGTGTGGAGTGTGGTATATAGTAATATGCCACTGTCCATATTTCAATTTTACTCATAACCATAGTTATGAGTAAAATTAACAGGTAGGGAAATAGGGTAAAATGTAAATATGAACATTGTACTACCTTTGCTACTTTCCTTTAAATCTAAAATTATTCCAAAAGAAACATTTCATTTACCAAAAGAAAAAAAAAAGGGGCAGCCAGAAACAAAACATGCATTACCTTTAAAAACTAATTGTTTTTTTCCCAATAGAAATGATTATATATTTTTTGCCGAGTATTCAACAGACACAATAGAAGACAATGTAATTATATTTTTAAAGTTCTGTGTGAAAGAAAAAACCTACTGATCTAGAAATCTATAACCAATTTTAAAAATCCTTCAAAACTGAAAGTGAAATGACAGAGAAGCACTACACAGAAATATTAAAGACAGTTCGTCAGGTTGAAAAAAAATAATGATGCCAGATGGAAGCACAGGATTGCTAGAAGTCAAGAGCACAGAAAAGGATTAAAATGAGAATAAATATAAGAGACTATAAACTGTTTTATGCAATAATAATACAAATAGTTAAAATATAGTAAGAATAGCACAGAGTATAGAATGAGAGGAATAAACTGAATTAAATTGTTATTTCATCTTATGGTTGTTTAAATTGTTTTTAATCTTGTTGATTAGGGAAGTCATAACACACCATTGCAATGTACACTATAAAAAACTGATGATGCTTATTTCAATTGACAGTAACTTAAGTGAAAAAATAAATATATAGTAACATATGAAACAGGAAAATACACAATTTCTTTTAAAATATACTTGAGAACTTCCTCTTTTGACCATACAGAGTAAATATACCTTGCTTGAGCTCCAATCATAAACACAAAGAGAATAGAACAAAATATATGAAACTAACTTTTTTTGGGGGACTGGCCAATGAACAGTGTCTGACCATAAATTCTAGGGGACAGGACATATGAAGCAAGACTGATAATCTCCCTCAGATTTCTGCCTGAAGATGTTCTCTATACTGCAGCACAAACAAGGTGAACCCATGGAGAGATGGTGGTCATACTGAGTTATGGAAATACAGATTGAAATTTTGGGAGACTGAGGCAGCTGAAATCTGTAGACCAAAATGATAAAGGGGGTGTGTTAGGTCCCCCCCAAAATGGGTCCAGGATTAAAGGAGTGAGACTGATATAAAGCCAAGGTCAGGCAAAGCTTTATTCCTCGCCAAGCATCAAGAATCAGACCAAATGTTCGGGGACGCACCTCTTACAAGAGAGGGTGACCCTTCTCTGTTTCACAGACTAGATTTTAAGGGCAAAGGCCATGCGGTTGGGCCTGGCCATGCACAGGTGGCCAATGAAACTAACACACAGAGAAAGTTGCACAGTCATGCTAGGTAACTAATTAAATTACAGTTTACCCTCGTAGGCATTTGAACCAGCCGTCACACCTTGGTTAGAATTGGCACCAAAAGGCTCCCAAAGGGCAGGGCCCATACTCCTTGGTAGCTAGGAAACAGTATGCAACCCCCCACTGATCGGATGTCTCCACCTGGCCTGACCCACCCTTGTATTTCGGAATTGTTACCTGGAGCTGGTTTCCAGTACTTGTTTTTAAGTAAGTCCCCTGGGGGAAGGGGAGCAGGGACAGTTTAAGGGTTAAACAACAGGTTATTGTTTAACCTTAATGAAAGTCTCTTGCTAAATAGGTCCTTACAGGGTGGAGTTATGCAGAGAAAATTTTCAAAAAGAAATCTTTGTAAGCTACTCCTTAAGAAATTTGCTGATTACTAGACCATAAATCTGAGGGTGAAACTCCATGAGACAAGGCAAAGAAAAGTTGTCAGCTGTGCAAATCCCAGACTCAAAAGTTGTCTGAGTACTGGCCAGTGAGCAGAGAGTTGTTTCACAGGTCATTGGGTCCAATGATGGGTTACTACCATCAGTAGTAACAGGAGAAGGACTCAAATATTCATGAACTACAAACTATTCTAGACCTGCTCTTACAAATTTAAAATCAGATTGAAAGTGACCAAACTGATCTGAAAGTAACTTAATTGCCTGCCATTAAAAAAAAAAAAGTCAACATTCTATCTAGAAACCCATAATATAACATTCATGGTATGCAATATTCTTTCAAAAGTTACTAGATGCAAAGTAACAGAAAAGCATTACCCAGGAGCAAGAGAAAACTGTGTCAATAGAATCAGACCTAAAAAGAACAGAGATAAGAGAAATGGAAGACAAAGATGTCAAAGCATCTTAAATAGAAGTATTTAAAGAAAAACCTAAACTTAATGAGGGGAGAAGAGAACTTCTAAAGCTGTAAAACTCAGTATCTGAAATAAAAATTTTACCAGAAGTCCTCAATATCAGGTTAGAAAGTGAGTAAGAAAAGTTTAGTGAACTTGAAAATATAGATTCACCATCTCCAGACAGTTGACACAGAGAAACAAAAATTGAAAAGAAAGAAAGAGAGAGAGGGAAAGGAAGGAAGGTAGGAGGGCAGAGAAGTAGGAAGACAGGAAGAAAAGAAAGAAGGAAGATGGGAGGGAGGGAAGAAAAAGGTGAAAGGGAGGGGAAGGAAGGGTCCAACATTCTTTGTGGGGTAATATTACATGAAATATCACATGTATTGGAGTCCAGGAAAGAACAGGAGGAGATAAAAAAATACTTAAAAAAGATGTGAAAGAATAGTAGCTAAATAATCAAAATGATGAACATTATAAACTCTCAGATCTGAGAAATTGGCAGGATAATATATATCCTTGCGTCCTGGGAAAAGAAGAGCGTATGTGTGTTTTAGGAAAAGGAAAAAGAATGTTTTTCAGTGTCTACCACATTGCAGAAAAAGACATCCTTACATTTACATTTCTTTAATAAAACATCCTACTAACTCACATATATTCATCAATGAAAAGTAAGAAATCAAAAAGAAAAAAAAAAGATAATGGGGTGCCAGAGTTGCCCAGTTGGTTAAGCATCTAACTCTTGGTTCTGTTCAGGTTGTGACCTCAGGGTTATCAGATGAAGCCTCACCATCAGGCTCAGTGGTCAGTGCTGAATTTGCTTAAGTTCTCTCTCCCCCTGCCCCTGCCCCCACCCCATTTTCTCTCTCTCTCTCACTAAAGAATAAATAAATAAATCTTTAAAAAAAAAAAGGATTTTTTCTTTCCCTCGCCCTCTGCTGCGACCCCACCCTGCTTGTTATTTCTGTCTTTAAAAAAAGAACAGAATAAAAAAAAAATATCAGAATCAATTCACAAAAACAAAAGAAATGAAAATGCTTTTAAAAAGCAAAGAAAAATATTCAGTCTCCTACAAGTTTAAACAAGAAACAATTCTTTTTTTGAAGATTTTATTTATTTATTTGACAGACAGAGATCACAGGTAGGCAGAGAGGCCGGCAGAGAGAGAGCGGGAAACAGGCTCCCTACTGAGCAGAAAGCCAGGACCCTGGGATCATGACCTGAGCCGAAGGCAGAGGCTTAACCCACCGAGCCACCCAGGCGTCCCAACAAGAAACAATTTTTTATCACAAAATGGACATAGTTTGATTTTGTGGTTTTATTATATATGTGAATGATGATATTCAATCTTACCTAACTTTTTGGAATAAATGTATAGTTACATAGGATTTGTGAACATAAATTTATAGTTATCATAGGATGCTATGGAAATCTAAGGACAAATTGAAAAAATCAATAAAAGTCAATGAAAAATTATTATCTCAGTATTTATATTCCAGAGATGGTAAGAGTAGTCTTTTTATCCATCTCCTTACTGACCACAAAATAAAAATGTCATCTGCATTAGAACTTTGTCATCTATCTGATCCAGTGTATATAACTTGTATCTAGATTTTCTTCTAAACCTTGATATTTGGGTATTTATAAAAGAGTATATTGAGATTTCGTATTTATAAAAGGTTATATGAATATCTTCTGAATGGACAATGGGATATCCATTAACACACTATTTCATTTTCATTTATGCATTTTTCAAATGCTTTGCTCTTTTGAACCAGGTCCCAGAAGTGTCAGTGTCAGACTCTTTCCTTCTGAATATTTATGTTATATAATATATATAAGATATTACATATAACACGAAATTAGAAACAGAACATTAGCACAATTAATGTTCATTGAATGTCAGCTACTTACCAGTTTTGAGAGAATTTAACTGTCCTTAGTAAAATTTATTCTATGTCTCTTAGAGATTAGTTCATGAAATACTCTTCCACAGGGATTGCTACATTTTAATTAGAACTGTGATAACTGATCTTAGTCTTGGGATAAATTTGCTTCAACTTCATCTATTTTTAAATTGCTTTTACAGGCAGAAGCTCACGTCATCTTAAAAGTACCTTGTTTTATCAGCAGCAAATGTTTAATAAGCCCATCTAAAATATACTGAAACTGAAGTCAATAGATTTATAAGTAAAGACTGGGATGTTCATCCTCTTAATTCAGTATTCTCTCCACTTACGGCAATAACCTGTGAATTGTCTTCGTCACAGCCTAGGGTTATAGATGGAGTACAAAAACACTAACAAGCGTGTTTTGTATCTCAGAATACCACTGATTATAATACAGATGTGTTTTGAAACTCTGTTTTTAGATGACTGTTGCATTTCAGAAGACTAGGAGTGGAAGAATGTCTTCAATGTTTTATTGAAATTTAAAATAAATACTTACAGGTTTAATAAGCTGTCAGCTACAGGATTGGAACTAGAAGTATATTTATTTGTGTTTCATCTCATTCTTTCCACTTCACTGCCTTTAAACATCTAGGGAATCACAGAGTTAAATTGCCCTGATAAGCTTATACTAATTTCCCAATAGCAAATTAGTTATGTATATGTATGCAAGCAGATTGGTGTTTGACAGTTTTAACTATAATTAACAGTGGGCTATTATACTATATGATATACAAATAAAGAAAATATACTAAATATTATAGTGTTTTAACATATTAAATAACCCTATATGTGGGATAAAAAATATATTCCCAATATACATATATAACCATATATATTATATAATATATAATTTATAATTGATATTAATAAATAATAATAAATTGATATAGCTCATTATAGATTTATATAACAAAAATAAATTTTTATAAAGTACCTATTCTTATGTTCATTACTTTTTAATTAATTTCACACATTTTTCTTTCATGCTCGGAAGGGGATGAAAAATATAAAAATCTAAAGATCTTTGTTTCATTTTGCATTTTCATTTTACTTGCTTTGCTTCCATATGGTTTTCTCCAAGAGAAGTCCATATCATCACAGATAAAAGATAACAAATGATTTCATGATCATAGGCATTCTGATAAAAAAGAAATGAAGATAGGTCTCGATATGAATAATAAATAGAGTCAGAAGAATAAAAATATCGAATAGGTCATGAGGAGTAACTTGAAACCTAATCTACACATAGACCCACTCCTAACTACTGCATCTCTGAAAAAAAATGTATATATGCAAAGTTCAGATTTTGACAGAGATCACTTTATCCCTCATAATTCAAAGATTCAGAATTATGTTCAGAGTTCCCTGGTACAGAATGCTTTTGATGTGTGCAGTGGTTGAAGTAGTTTTGAAAAAGGTACATGGAACAGAAAGTAACAAAGAAGTTGAAGAATATTTTTAAAAATATTTAAGGCATATCACTTCATTTCAGATTTTAGAATTAGAAAAATTAGAATAAAACTGAAATCCCCAATAACTAAGGTGAAACCAAGAAACTCAAGAAAGGTTGTTTTGACCAATAAATCAACAGTTTTTAATTGCATATTAGAGAATAACTTTGATGCATAATTGGTCAATTTGGAAAAATAGGCAGGTTTTTTTATTGTTGTTTAAAGGTTCAGCTTCATAATACTGAGCATTCCAAATGAATTTACCAGTCAGTTAGGAACTATAAGGATTGGCATGAATGCATTATGTAGTTTTTGTGCAAATATAGTTCAGAAGCTTGAACTAGAGAGATTCAGAGGGAAATAAAGTAATTACCTTTCTTTATGGTACTATCAATGATGATATAAAGCTTTATATTATCATTCCTAGTTTCCAAAGGCCTAAACCATTATAATTGCTAAAGTAATTTCAAGAAAAATAAGGTATTCTAAATCTTCTAAATTTCAAAAAATATTCCCTAAATCAGAGTGTAAGGCAGTGTGGTGGAATAAAATGGAGAGAAAGAGAGAGATAGAGAAAGTGTGTGTGTGTGTGTGTGTGTGTGTGTGTGTGTAAATTTAAGCCTGATGCAGAGTTTGATTTTCATCTCCAGTACTTATTTATGTTACTTTTAATTTCTTTGGGGTACAGTTTTCTTCTCTCTAAAACAGGATTAATAATATATGCCCTGTGACATTGTTGTAGGTATTCATTTGAACAGATGTAAAGTCCTTTGCTCAATGTTGGCACACAGAAGGACTCAAAAAATGCTATCAATTATTTTCAACACAGCAAATTACTTGGAAACACTAGTAAGCTTATTCAATTCTTAAAAACCCAGAATTATAAAATCATTTACATTCAGTAAAATCCTGTTTATCATTGAGTGATCTCATCCATGATATGAGAATTAATTTAGGAAGTCATAGGTATCATTCTTCTATTAAATATTTTCTGAATGCTTTATATCCATAGGGAATATAAATGATAAAGCAAGACAATGTTCAAGAAATATCACATGGTGGGGCACCTGGGTGGCTGGGGCGCCTGGGTGGCTCAGTGGGTTAAGCCGCTGCTTTCGGCTCAGGTCATGATCTCAGGGTCCTGGGATCGAGTCCCGCATCGGGCTTTCTGCTCAGCAGGGAGCCTGCTTCCTCCTCTCTCTCTCTCTGCCTGCCTCTCTGCCTACTTGTAATCTCTCTCTATCAAATAAATAAATAAAATCTTAAAAAAAAAAAGAAAGAAAGAAATATCACATGGTAAACAGCCTATAGTTAATATCTATTCTTAGATACTCAAATTCCACAGTAATTTAGAATTTTAAGAAGTGGTTTCACAGTACGGGCTGTATGGTTCTGGTCTTTTCTTCTGCTCTCTCCCACATGCACTCTATTCCAGTCATTACAAATTATTTCCACTTCTCCTAATAATGTTCGTTCACAACTTGTGCCTTTAATTATGCAGCTCTTTGACTGGGAATGTCTTTTTTTACTATAGATTATAAGTTACAAAGAGGCAGGAATCATTCTCTGCCTTTTAAGGACTCTGTGCTCACTGTACATAAGTCAAGTACATAAGAATATCTGTAGAAAGAGTAAATGTTCATCAGAATTCTTCCTTACTTCCCAAGACTTGTCAAGGCAAGTTCAAAATTCTTCCTCCATGAATCATGTTGAACATTTTACCCCCCATCACAGAATTATATCCCTCATCCTTTAAGCTTCCAAAACATCCCATGTTTGCAGCTAGTTAAAAGGGAGTATAGGAAAGGGAGAAATGGCATTAATCTCTTTGAACTCTATCTAAAATAATATTTTAATAATACACATAATAATTCTCGAATTCACCATTCCATAGCCCTGAAGATATTAGTACAATATTGGTGATGTGGTCTTTGATAAATCATGATCCTCCTTGAATTCAAATTCATCTTATGTAAATTATGAAAATCTGTGATAATGTTTCTACACAGATTCCTATGAAACCATGGTTTTATGATAGATTGTGAAAATTCAGATAGATCAGTAACTGTAGAGTTCAAGCAATAAAAACCCAGTAATACCTATGGACTTTGAACAGATTTTCAGGTATCATTCATTTTTGTAAGCTTTTTTAAAAAAAAGAAAACAAATAACCAATAATGATAGCAAGCTGTTAGATAGAAAAAGAAAAACCAGAGACTACAGAAATTCAGCAAGTGGAAGGAAATAGCAAAAAAAGAAAATAAACTAAACTATTATATAACAAAGTTGTTTAACGTTTATTTTAAGCAGAATTTAAGACAAAACACAGATCTTTAATGTTGCCTGTTTTTCTAGGAGTGTAATAATAAACAAACATAATGATGTATTTCTAGGTACAGAAAGGGCATCAAAACAGCCATTTTTAAATTTATGTGCATTGCACATTTTGCAAACAAACTTACTATTACCAATTTTAGATGAGAAATTGGAAGTAAAAAAAATCCCTGGTTCTTAAAATCCTCTATTATTCTCTTTGTTTTGTTCTTGACTGCATTAGCCACATGTCCCAATTTATTATCATCAGCTTCTATTTTTAAAAAATGTTGTCCAGAGACTGTCATCATTGGTCTTGGGCTTTTCCAAAATGATTTATATCAGGTTTGCTTCCCTTCTGTGAGCTTTATGGTTGTCTCACTCTTTCACTGTGATTTTTCGGTGGTAAAAGAGGAACAGCCTCAAAATAGCCTGAGAAGTTGTGGTTGTAAAGGATTAGTGGATCATTTTAGCCTCTGTTTTCTTTCTGTAGACTGAAAATTTTTTTTTAAAGATTTTATTTATTTATTTGACAGACAGAGATCACAAGTAGGCAGAGAGGCAGGCAGAGAGAGAGGAGGAAGCAGGCTCCCTGCTGAGCAGAGAGCCTGATGCGGGGCTCGATCCCAGGACCCTGAGACCATGACCTGAGCCGAAAGCAGAGGCTTTAACCCACTGAGCCACCCAGGCACCCCTGTAGGCTGAAATTTTTAACTTTAAATTCGTTTATATGGTGATAGGGAAGCAGTGAAAGAAGAGCCAATTATTTATTGAACATTTTCTGTGGTAGACATGAAAAAGCCTCTCCTAATTTTCAATGTGAAAATAGCTTTCCTGTAATGGGAGTGAATATTCGGTGTGGAAATTGTAGAAAATCCCAGATCTGTTTAATTCAATAAAGTCCTAAACCTGCCTCTTCCTAATTAATTTGCTATTTAGTCCACTAGTCCACAAACTTTATGCCTAACACTACACTTTAACTCTCTGCTAGTGTCTTTGACCTTATAGATTTTCTATAACTAATGCTTCCTGCTGTAAGCATTAATATATAGAATCAGCCAATTGAATAATAGTGTTAATTTAACATTTCTTTTTTTACCTGAAATTCTATTTTTTTTTTCACTTTTTTTCCTATCTTGAATTTTCTGTTTGTTTGTTTGTTTGCAGTGAGTATTATAGATTTGAGGCTTGTAGATAAAACTGGAATGTACTTGAAATTGAGAAGTGGAAATTACTTTATGCAAGTCTTAATTATTAAACAACTATCATTAGCAAGAGTATATTCCCCAAATCCTGTGTACATTGATTTATTCACTGGCTAAACATGTCTTTGGTAATTTTTCTAGTCACCGTGTTTTGAATAATGGACTGAAAGGAATTTCATTTCACCTCATCTATCCCTGCCTTAAATGTAATATTTTAAGATGTGAAGATTTAGAATAGCAATTTCCTATTTTTATATGAAATGTGGAAATGTTTAGAGATGCATGAAGGGATCATTACAATATGTGATCTGCACTTCCAGCTTAAATAATTTTCAGGTTGCCATAACATTAATCCAGTCATCTAGAAGTTTTTAAGATCATCAAACCTGAATTAAGTCACCAAAAACTAGCTTGTTGTTTTTTTCTTTTTCTTTTTCTTTTTTTTTTTTTTTGGAACATGTTGTTTTTATTTACTTACTTGACAGGCGGAGATCACAAGTAGGCTGAGAGGCAGGCAGAGAGAGAGAGAGAGAGAAGGAAGCAGGCTCCCTGCTGAGCAGAGAGCCCGATGTGGGGCTCGATCCCAGGACCCTGGGATCATGACCTGAGCTGAACGCAGACACTGCGAAAACTAGCCATTTCTAATTTGCACTCATAGCTCACATTCAGCAGGCTTGGGCACTTTATGTCTGTTAGTCTAATTTCACTTTGATTATATTTTTATCATGATTTTTTATTCTAAAGTTTTCTTAGAAATATAGATGTTTTGACAAGACAAGAAACCAGAAGAAAATGTAAACTTCTGCAACCCCATTTCCTAGATGTAAAACACACTGTATTAGTTTGCTCACAAAAAATGTATTCTACTAGGCAAAACAACATTTAGATGCATCTCTTTGTAAGAATTTTGCTATCCATAAGTAAATATATTTTTTTGAAAAAATTACCATTCTCCTACATGTAAAAAAATCTGTTGTGTACCTCTTAAGAATAGCATTATAACTGCAAGCACTTTCCAATCTTACCAAATATTTCTTAAAAATATTTCAGTGTCGTTGGTGGGAATGCAAGCTGGTGCAACCACTCTGGAAAACAGCATGGAGGTTCCTCAAAATGTTGAAAATAGAACTGCCCTATGACCCAGCAATTGCACTACTGGGAATTTACCCTAAAGATACAAACGTAGTGATCCAAAGGGGCACGTGCACCCGAATGTTTATAGCAGCAATGTCCACAATAGCCAAACTATGGAAAGAACCTAGATGTCCATCAACAGATGAATGGATCAAGAAGATGTGGTATATATACACAATGGAATACTATGCAGCCATCAAAAGAAACGAAATCTTGCCATTTGCGACAACATGGATGGAACTAGAGCGTATCATGCTTAGCAAAATAAGTCAAGCAGAGAAAGACAACTATCATATGATCTCCCTGATATGAGGGAGTGGTGATGCAACATGGGGGCTTAAGTGGGTAGGAGAAGAATCCATGAAACAAGATGGGATAGGGAGGGAGACAAACCATAAGTGACTCTTAATCTCACGAAACAAACTGTGGGTTGCTGGGGGGAGGGGGGTTGGGAGAAGGGGGGTAGGGTTATGGACATTGGGGAGGGTAGTGCTTTTGGGTAAATTGGAAGGGGAGATGAACCATGAGAGACTATGGACTCTGAAAAACAATCTGAGGGGTTTGAAGTGGCAGGGGGGTGGGAGGTTGGGGTACCAGGTGGTGGGTATTGTGGAGGGCACGGTTTGCATGGAGCACTGGGTGTGGTGAAAAAATAATGAATACTGTTTTTCTGAAAATAAATAAATTGGAAAAAAAAATAAATAAATGGTGTTGGTAAAATTGGACAGCCACGTGCAGAAAAATGAAATTGGACCATTTCCTTACACCACACACAAAGATAAACTCAAAATGGATTAAAGACCTCAATGTGAGAAAGGAATCCATCAAAATCCTTGAGGAGAACACAGGCAGCAACCTCTTCGACCTCAGCCGCAGCAACATCTTCCTAGGAACATCGCCAAAGGCAAGGGAAGCAAGGGCAAAAATGAACTTTTGGGATTTCATCAAAATCAAAAGCTTTTGCACAGCAAAGGAAACAGTTAACAAAACCAAAAGACAACTGACAGAATGGGAGAAGATATTTGCAAACGACATATCAGATAAAGGACTAGTGTCCAAAATCTATAAAGAACTTAACAAACTCAACACCAAAAGAACAAATAATACAATCAAGAAATGGGCAGAGGACATGAACAGACGTTTCTGCAAAGAAGACATCCAGATGGCCAACAGACACATGAAAAAGTACTCCATATCACTCGGCATCAGGGAAATACAAATCAAAACCACAATGAGATATCACCTCACACCAGTCAGAATGGCTAAAATCAACAAGTCAGGAAATGACAGATGCTGGCGAGGATGCGGAGAAAGGGGAACCCTCCTACACTGTTGGTGGGAATGCAAGCTGGTGCAACCACTCTGGAAAACAGCATGGAGGTTCCTCAAAATGTTGAAAATAGAACTGCCCTATGACCCAGGAATTGCACTACTGGGTATTTACCCTAAAGATACAAACGTAGTGATCCAAAGGGGCACGTGCACCTGAATGTTTATAGCAGCAATGTCCACAATAGCCAAACTATGGAAAGAACCTAGATGTCCATCAACAGATGAATGGATCAAGAAGATGTGGTATATATACACAATGGAATACTATGCAGCCATCAAAAGAAACGAAATCTTGCCTTTTGCAACAACATGGATGGAACTAGAGCGTACCATGCTTAGCGAAATAAGTCAAGCGGAGAAAGACAACTATCATATGATCTCCCTGATATGAGGAAGTAGTGATGCAACATGTGGGCTTAAATGGGTAGGAGAAGAATCCATGAAACAAGATGGGATAGGGAGGGAGACAAACCATAAGTGACTCTTAATCTCACGAAACAAACTGTGGGTTGCTGGGGGGAGGGGGGTTGGGAGAAGGGGGGTAGGGTTATGGACATTGGGGAGGGTAGTGCTTTTGGGTAAATTGGAAGGGGAGATGAACCATGAGAGACTGTGGACTCTGAAAAACAATCTGAGGGGTTTGAAGTGGCGGAGGGGTGGGAGGTTGGGGTACCGGGTGGTGGGTATTGTGGAGGGCACGGCTTGCATGGAGCGCTGGGTGTGGTGAAAAAATAATGAATGCTGTTTTTCTGAAAATAAATAAATTGGGAAAAAAAAAAATATTTCAGTGTCACCATATATTAGCGTGCACATTCTATGGTTTAAGATATCTAAATACATGTTTCCAAATTTTATTATAATTGTTACATTAAAATTTTTTATACCTATCTTTTCCCAAAGTTCTGATTATTTCTTTATTTTGTATAAGAAAATACACCATAAATTTGTTTATATGGTGATAAGGAAGAAGTGAGAGAAGAGCCAATTATTTATCAAACATTTTGGGGGGTGCCTAGGTGGGTCAGTCCTTAAGTGACTGACTTTAGCTCAGGTCATGATCCCAGCATCCTGGGATCTAGACCTATATTGGGCTCCCCGCTCAGCGGGAAGCCTGTTTCTCCCTATCCTCCTCCCCCAGCTTGTGTTCCCTCTCTCACTATGTTTTTCTCTGTCAAATAAATAAATAAAAATTTTTAATTTAAAAATTTTATTCTTAATTTTAGTTTAATTTAATTAAAAACAATGTAACTAAAAATAAATGTAATGTAAATAATATATATAAAATAATAAAAATAAATAAGTAAACACTTTGATAGGTATTGTAAAAATAATTTAAAGTTATGTTTATTATTTCTACCTCATCAAACACTGCTTCCTTTCTCACATTTTCTGATGACAACAGCGAAATACTTGTTTCCCACATGTATGCTATCATTTGTCCCTGGTTGTGTGCCTATGTTTTGTTCAGTAATTAAAATCTAGTTCAAAAATTACTTCAGAAATTTTTGCCGTATTTCCCAAGGCTGGATGACATGACCTTTGTTGTGCCCTCATAATAGGCCACATACGTCCTGAATAAGACATGCATATTTGTGCAAATTTCTGTGTCTCACTCAAGAATGATTGTCATACTTCTTTGTAAACCCTGTGACCAGAACATTAACTACCATATAGTAGATACCAAATAATTTATTTTTGTATTAATTATTAAACTGATATGTTATTCAAACATAAATTTGATCTTCACAGTAAACTTTCTGTGTGGAAATGATTTTCCACATCATATTGAGTAAAATAAGCATAAAACAGATTACTTGCCTGTAGTTACATAGCTAGAAAGTGTTTCCAGGGTTTTTTGGGAACCAAACATGGACCATATGAATCTCATTATATTAATCTCTCAAGTCATCAAACTTGACACAGGACATCAAATGATGGAAATGGCCAAACAATTTGGAAAATAAGTTTGGAGATTAGGAAGTATTTGGTTACAATAAATATCACTGAATTGGCCTCTATGATATTCCTAGTGAATTTTTTTTTTTAAGATTTTATTTATTTGACAGACAGATCTCAAGTAGGCAGAGAAGCAGGCAGAGAGAGAGGGAGAAGCAGGCTCCCTGCCGAGCAGAGAGCCCAAGGCGGGGCTCCATCCCAGGACCCTGGGATCACAACCGGAGCCGAAGGCAGAGGCCGCTGAGATACCCAGGCGTCCCACTAGTGAATTTCTATTATCTTTTCCACTATGTTTTATTTCTACATTTTAAATTTCTTCATAATTAAAAATTGTGAATGGGTTATCATTAAACAAGAGAACGAGATGATAAATCTTTTTTTGATAATTATTCATATATGGATCTATAGAGGGAGGATATGAGAAATATAATATTACTAATAAATACTTTATAGTATAATATTTGAAATATGATTTTTCAAAATGCCTATGGTTGGTGTGTATGTAAAATTGCCCTTTAAAAAAGAATTTTGGTCTCAGCTAGAGGAGTAATTCTAGGAAATTCATTTGTATCTACCCCAATAATTTACATTGTTTCAAAATGGTATTCTGTACCAGTGTGATGAAGTTCTAGAACCCAGGTGAGGTTCGGTGGGCTGAGGTCCGGAGCCGACAACCAAGAATTCTTGAGACATCTTTGGTGCAAAATGGTGGTTTATTAAAGCACGGGGACAGGACCCGTGGGCAGGAAGAGCCGCTGCCCTGGGTTGTGAGGGATGGCAGGTTATGTACCCTGTGGTTGGGGGAAGGTGAGGGGAAGGAAGGGTTCAATGGAGTTTTCATATGCTAAAGAGGGCCTACAAGGTGCCAGGATCTCCGATGCCTACCTGAGGCCTTGCCCTTGGGGCTTGATCAATGTTGTCTTTAGACCAGCCATTAACATTAAGATAGTTGGGAGACTTTTTGGTGGGGTGTCACAATCCTGCTATCAGTCGTCTTTGTTAGTGAGATTTAGGACATTTATAAGCCAAGGGAGACTCCTGTCTTGCAGGATTGTGAGCTCTGCAAGTTAACTATTTGCTTATTGTTCATGGCAGTCAGGGTTGCCTGAGGGATACTACACAAATGATTGAGGGGGAGCGGATAGAGAGGGGGTGCAAGATGCCAGCTTTTTCTATGTCTTCAGGCAGCCTCGTGCTCCCTCATCAAGTGTAACGGCAAAAAGGAAATAACATGACTTTGGAATCAAATAGAGATACCGTTGATTCTGATGAGTGTTAAAGTTTGTAAAATATTGTGTAGAGCAATATGTTAGTTTCCTATTTGTCTGTGTTACATCTCAAAACTGTAAAAGCTGTGTTACAGCTTAAAACAGCTGTCCTTGATATAATCGTTCTGCAGGTCAGAAGTGAGCTGCAGAATAAGAAGTCGGTCAGGTTCTAACCGGATATCTGGAGGCCGACAAGAAGGAAGTCAGGGCCGACGATGAGAAAGCCAGAGGCCTGTGCAGGTAGCATTCCAAAACAAAACCATAAGAAACTGGATCAAACTGAACAGGTCCAAGATGGCTGACATAGTAGGCTGGAAGCCCTAACAAGGAAGAAAAGGCACATAACCCACATTCCTAAGAAACCACACTGTTGTCAAGAAGTCTTTGTTTCAAGTAATGAATATTCCACTCTCTTCTTAGCAACTGTCAGCAAAAGACAGAGACCCACGCCCCACTGCACAGCTCTCCCTGGAGCTTCTTGGCTCTCACATCTCAAGACTGTATTTTCACTTTAATACACATTCCTGCTTGTACTACTTATCAGCTGTGTTGTGTTTGTCCTTGAATTCTTTTTCCTGACGAGACCAAGACACTTCGGGGCCATTGCTTGAACTGGTTTGGTTGAGGCCTCAGGCCCAGAGGAGCTCCCTAGTTCACCCTCCAACACAGCTCTATTCTCAGGGTTTCAGAGGCCAAAATCAAAGTGTGGACAGGGCTGGCATCTCATCTGGAGGATGGAGAGAAGAATGTGAATCCAAATTCATTCAGGTTTTTAACAAAATCCATTTCCTTGACATTCATTTCCTGTAGCCTGAGGTCCTTGTTTTCTTGTGGACTGTTGGCAGAGGGTCACCCTCCACTCCTAGGAACAGTTCTTGGGTCTCTTCCATCTCTGCCCCTCCGTCAGAAAAGCCAGCAATGGAATATCTTCTCATGCCAAATCTTTCTCATACTTTGAATCTCTTTCATTTTTCCTTCTGTTCCCAGCTAAAGAAAACTCCAGTTTTAAAGGGCTTGTGTGATTAAATTATGCTAACTTAGATAATTTTTATTTCTGCTTTTTAAAATAAATTTCTGCATTTCTCAAGTTTTCTATAATCAACATAATTTTCTTATATTTAAAAAAGAAAAATACTTGTCTTGGAATAGAATTTGGCCTTACCTTGTATAATTTTTAATTGGCCATTTAAATGAATGAAGCCATATTATTCTTGGGTAGCAGGAGAACTGGAAATCCTGTGGGTAGCCAGCATGTGAGCTACTGTTTAGATGCATGAAAATTTCCCACTATACACATTTTGTTGAGAGATAAACATTTTAGATACATCATTTCCTAGCACCTGCTAAGTGCTAACTTGGGCTAACAGGGCCCCTTCCCTGAATATTATATCCAAATATCTAAAAAATTTTAAACTAATGATGCAGAGACAGAGTAGACATTTCACTTTGGAACACAGTATGAGCAGCAACATCTAGTCTCTAGGTAAACAGATGTAGTAATGACTCCCCAGTTTCTTTCCTAAATTACGACAGTTTTAGAAAACAATATCAAAAAATTTCTCTGGAACCAGTTCAACGAACAGTGATTTCACTACCGTTTCACTAGTATCATGACTACATACATATCAGTTTGCAAAACATCACAACTGTGAACTCTTGACAAGATTTTTAAAAATTGCCTGAAGATACCGAAGGGCAAGCCAGTACTAGAAGGGAGTAAAAACATGGAAAAGGGGATGACTCTGACAAAGTTTCCCATTTTTATGGCTTCTTGCATGAGGACAGAATTCAATCTGTACTATATGGGACGGCCAAACTCCAGTGGAAAATCCAGGGGTGGCTGGGTCACTCAGTGGGTTAAAACCTCTGCCTTTGGCTTGGGTCATGATTCCAGGGCATCAGGCTCTCTGTTCAGCAGGGAGCCTCCCTCGCCCTCTCCCTCTGCCTGCCTCTCTGCCTACTTGTGATCTCTGTCTTTCAAATAAATAAATAAAATCTTAAAAAAAAAAAAGAAAGAAAGAAAGAAAGAAAGAAAAAGAAAATCCACAATGTTTCTGGCCTGAAGAACTAGGAGATAGGTTTTAGGACGATCATAGCCATTCTAGTGAGGGGTAGAAAATCTGGGAAAGCAGAGAGGACAAGATGGTAAGACCTAAAATACATCAAACTCAAGAAGAAATAGATTCTCCAGTGTCAAAAGAAAATTCAGAAAGCTTTTCCCAAAAAGACTATTTTATTGAGTAAGAAAAAAAGTTTCCAAGAATAGAGAGACTTCCAAACTCAAAGTGGTAAGAAGCTGGGGTCTCAGTAGCCTATTGCTGTTTGTAAAGAAGGCACGAGGAAGTGCATTATTTTCCATTGTGATTGGTGACTCAAGACTTATATTCTTTCTAAGGTAGCAGCTCAGATTGAGCTCATTTATGTGTAGCTGATTAGCAAGGAAGCTGGGAGATTACACTGACACGAAGAAAGCTTAAATTTGGGGGAGGGCACCGGGATGGCTCAGTCAGGGAGAAGCACCTGCCTTCTCCAGGATGGAGCACTGCATGGGTTTCTCTGCTCAGTGGGAGTAAGCAATCTGCTTTTCCCTTCCCTGTATCCCCCTTCCCTCCCCCCACCCCATCTAGTGCTCTCTCTCTTTCTTGCTCACTCTCAAATAAATAAATAAACCTTTATTTTCAATTAAAAAAAAACCAACTTAAGTTTTATTACAATCAGAGTTAGATTTAGGGGAAGTCTGGATCGTTTCACTTTTGATTATGTAGCTATAGATGTTTGCTTTGAGAATGCACCCAAACTATGACCTCCATTTTGGTTTAACAACACTGATAGCAATTTTCAACCATAATGAGAATTTCAATTTTGTATTATTTTGTAGTTTACCAAGCACTATTACATACTTTGCTAACCCTCATTAGAAATTATAAAATACATACATGAATAGAGAGGGAGATTGTGAAGATTTAATTAACTTTCCTAAAACCAGAGAAAGTGATATAAATGAGCACCAAAATCCGAAAGCTAGCTTTAACTTTTTGTCTTCTTTCTCCTTGATCCAGAAAATCTGATCATGTGGATCTGGATGGGGCCCAGACATTTCTACTTTAAACGTATGTCCAGGTGGTTTTGATGCCTGTGGTTCTTGGGTAAGGAATCTGCTGAGGATAAAATCGGTAGGAGTCACTGAGAAGAAAAGCAACTGCAAGGACCACCCCAGTCCTGGCAAAGACTGCCAGCTTTAATTTCCCCATTTTCTTGGCAAATCCAAAGCACAGTCTGCATTTTAAGCTCTTAAAATGTGCAGACCTCCTATCAAGAATTTCCATACCCTTCATCTATTTTTAGTACTCAAAACAATCTGTCAGGGTGGGTATCCCAAACTCTATGGTATAAATTAATAATCTGTAGTACAGAGAATCAAGAATCCAGACAGAATGTATATTAAATTCAAGTCTGTTTGATTGTCTCTGGAATGTCATATGCTATCCTAAGCCATTCCCGACAACTGAGCTATTCCAGTGCAGGAAAATACAGAAGAGAAGTATGCAAAGGCAGAGATTTCTTCCCAACCCCCCCCCCCACCGCATGGATCTTCTTTTAAAATACTCATTGTAAAAAGATGGCGAAGAATCTTTTTTTCTAAATCTAGTCTACTTTCGGGGCACCTGGGTGGCTCAGTTGGTTAGGTGTCTGCTTTTGACTTGGGTCACGATTCTGGAGTCCTGGGTTGGAGCCCCACCCCCATGTCCATGTCCTCAGGCTCCCTGCTCAGGGGGATGTGGGGGTGTGGGGGTATTCTTTTCTTGCTCTTCCCCCTGATTCTTTTCTCTCTCTCACTCTCTTTCCAGTAAATAAATGAAATCTTTAAAATTTTTCTTAAAAATTAACCTAGTCTCTAGTCTGTTTCGGGAGAAATTTTTCTCAACATTTGATTATACTAAACATCTTAATATGAGCATATCACTTCTTGTAATTTCAGATGCTTCTTAAAGAAAAAAAAATTCATATACTATCACAAATTTTACTAAAGAATGGGTTACCAAAGACTAGAATTATTTAAATGTGGGTGTAATTACAGAGTTAAAGTCTTTAATTTCAAAGGAAGAGTCACAAATGATTGGAATATTTCCATAGCTAATTTTTGCATTTTTAACTTTATTTTCTTTCCCATTAATGGCAACGTTTGCACTTTCTTTTTCACTGAGCTCCCTGCCTCACCTGTTAGCAGCCACTAGCTCTGCCCTACCTCTTCTCCTGCAATTAAAATTTGGCCTAAAAATGTCTCAGTTCTTTGTTAGTGTAAAGTCAACTCTACTGAAATTTCCTCTTTAATATGAAGTAAATGCAATTTGGTAGAAGATATCCTGGATTTAGGTTTTCTTTGTCTTCGCACTGAATTGCATAACACTAGAAGATGTCTACCACTCAAAGTTTATTCCACTGTAAAATGAGAATTAAAATTACCATTCCACAAATTTACTGTGAGAAATATTAAATATATATGTCAAATGTTTTTGTACGATGAAATAAACTTAGCCTACAATAGAATCTCATTGTCATTGTGGTGTTTGATTTTAAACAATTTTGACTATCCAAGTAGATCATAGTTGTTTATTTTACACCTGGGTAATAATCACTAGGGCTGAAATTTTATACTTTCCTATTTAGGAATGAATGTTGGAGAAGCATGCTGATTTATCAGGGTTAAACTCACGGGGTCCACGTGCCTTCGATTTTTAAAATCGCAGTCTTTTGCTATACGAAACCCCAAATATGAAAAGTTTTTATCTCAATTATTTAGGTCTCTGAAGAGATTTTATGTCAATTCTTGGTATGATTAAATATTTGTAAAAGAAAAGACTGTCTGAAATGAATTATTCATCTTCGGCTATGTCTTTGTGAATAGGTTCAATCTTCATTTTTAACCTTTTTAAAGATATCCTTGCCTCCCATTTTTTAACATTAAATAAAAGACGTAACATGTTTCATTCCTCAAATTTTAGCATGATTACAGTTTTCAAATGAAAATAATTCTCTAGTCTAGAAACATGATTACACTGTGAAAACACTCGCTTAACATTACAGTCATTGCATTCCAAAAGTTAGCTTTATATATATATATATATATAAATATATATATATATGTATATATATTGCTGCATTCGTTATAACTATCTTAATGAATGCTGTTTGACAAATACATAGTTCCTAGAAGATGACTTCAGGCTGCAGTATTAACTGGCCGAGTAACATGTTGAATTTGTCAGTGAGTTATCATATATTACTCAACGTCTAGTGAAATTATATTTCTAAGTATGTATTCATGGCTCCTAAACTAATAGGTCATTATTACAATTATGTTTACTAGTGAATGGGATTTTGTTCCTACTGTTTTGAATAGACTCCCAATAATTAATGACTCTACATAGGCATTAATCATATCCTCTATGAAGGAGCCTAATGAAGCCGAGGAGGTGGTATCCTTATGGTGCTAAATTATATTTTGCCTGACAGGGGATGAAATTCTCTTTTAATAATTCCTAAAAAGATAGGTAATAAGAACAAGAAAATGACAGATCGAAAAATAGTACTTTAACTTTAATTTAGAGAAAAATTTATTTGCAAAGAGGAAGCTTTCCTCTTCATGTCTTTCCCCTTCTTTCTTGTCAAGATATAACACAGTCTGTGGTTCCCAGTTCACAGTTCGGTTTGGAAATGAAAATAGATATGTGGGAACATTATCCTTTTCTCATTCTAAGAATCACTTGTAGAACTTAACTGGATCATATCCTAATAGCAAAAGAATATTTTACTGGTTTTATATATGTGAAAATGATTTCAGAACTACAAAGCTCTGTATAAGCAGAGGCACTCACTGTCACTTTTAAATTTTATCTCACAACTAATTAAGGCCTATTAAAAATTTTGCCAAGAAAAATGAACTAATTAAAATGGAGAGACTTCAGAAGAATGCTGTTCAGAAGAGGATGAATATTGCAGATTAAGATTTCTGGGGGATAATTATAATTGGAAATTAGCAATAGTTTGTCTTTGCTTTAAAGTGAAAGAACAGAAGAGCTTCCAACTTTAAAATCAAATTAATTATAGAAGGATGGTAGAGCTATTCTTGATGCCTTCTTATCTTCTACATCTAATATATAATCTCCCTCTCTGGCTGGTCTTGCCTCCTTCACATTCTCCAAACTACCTAGATGGTCCTCTTTGTCAAAACAAGAACAATACAGTTTATCGACATCATCTCTGGCCTTATCCACACATCCAGCTCCCAGCTCCCCAGAGTTAACTTCCGGAACACAAAACGCATCTTGTCTCTCTCCTGATTAAAAATTCAGCATCTCGGAGCACCTGGGTGGCTCAGTGGGTTAAAGCCTCTGCCTTCGGCTCAGGTCATGGTCCCAGGGTCCTGGGATCGAGCCCCGCATTGGGCTCTCTGCTCAGCAGGGGGCCTGCTTACTCCACTCTCTCTGCCTGCCTCTCTGTCTACGTCTGATCTCTGTCTGTCAAATAAATAAATAAAATCTTAAAAAAAAAAATTCAGCATCTCTTGTAATGGTGAATTCATAGGTCGACTTGGCAAGGCTATAATGCTCTGTTGTTTGATAAAATAGTACTCTGGATATTGCTGTAGAAATATTTTTAAGCATGTGATTAATATTCAAAAAGCCCTTTACCTTAGTAGTGTGTGTGGGCTTCACCCAATCAGTTGAAGGCCATAAAAGCAAAGACAGATTTCATGAAGAAAAAGCAATGCTTTTCACGACTTATACATAGAAACCGTGTCTGCCTGAGCTGTCATGTTTCTCTCTCTCTCTATTTTGATAGGCAGATAGATAATGGATGATAGATAGATAGATAGATATGATAGGTATAGAGACACAGTTATAGGTTTGGATACCTGTATTTTTTGTTACTCTAGAGAATGCTAAATCATCAGTCTCTCCAAAACCTTCTGATAAAGTGTGTGCTTAATTCCAGGCTCTCTATGCCTGCCTTACATGCTCAGCCTCAGGTCTCCAAGCACTCAGTTCCCCTGTCATGTTGAATTTGTGGAGTCTTTTCTCACCTTCTGGACTGCAAACATGGCCTTGGTATATTTTGCCCTATTGAAAACCTGCCTACATTCCTCTGAACTCAACCCATGCATCAGATTCTTTTCCTCTTTCATCCCCTATGCCTGCAAAACTGGATTAGGAAGTTTCCACTCCTAGAACAACTTTTGGGTACCATTACAGTAGCATTTTTCACATGCTAATGATGGACTTAATGTCTAGCTCGCCACTGTATCTTTCTAAAGGGCAAAACCAACATATTTTCTATGCACCCGCTGTTTGTTGCAATTCTAAGCATGTATTAATTGTTGAATGAACCAATCTGTAATAAATTCACTGGATCATGTAATTCTACCAATGTTAGTAGAAAGATTACTTATACTCTTTCCTGTTTATATTATTCATTTTAAAATATACTTAAAGCATATATATAAAATTTTACTTTTTGAAGGGGATCTGAAGGAGAAAGATTCAGAAGGAGAAAGAGGAGTGATAACAGAGTGTTTTATTTTGTATATTAAATGGAACTCTGCCAAGTGCTCAAACTAAAGAAGCAAGAAAACTAAATAAAAATAAGAGAAACAAGTAAACTGTAATGATAGGAGTGTTTATTGTGTGTCAAGCTTTGATCTAAATACTTTGTGAACTTAGGTATGAAAATTCCATGAAGAACATAATGTTCTTACCTATAGATAAAATACAGATGGATTTTATAGAAGAAAACCAAGACACAGAGAATTCGAGCAATTTGCCAAAGGTCCCATAGATAGAAAGGGACCCAGGTGAAAAATGACCCATAAAGTTTAAATCTAGCACCTATATGCTTAACCACTCAATATCTTAATTCCTGATGTACCTTAATAGCATTGGTGGTATAGTGGTGAGCATAGCTGCCTTCCTGATGTACCTTAATAAATATGAGTAACTATCTAGCCTTCCAGTCCTTCTAGTTCAACCATTTGTGCAATAGCTATTTTTAAATTTAGCCAGTTTGAGTGATCAAATACTAGTAATTTCTAATTAGTGAATATAAACTTCTGGCTCTCCTCTTTCTTGTGTTTATTTATTTTTAATATGTACTTGGTCCAGAATTCTAAAGTCATGTCAAATATACTGTAGCCAGAGGCAGGCTTTGAAAAAGCCAACAAAACAAAGCAAAGAAAAATAAAAACAAAGAGTTAAAAATAAACTTTTATCATGGCAGTATCTTACTAAATGTGATTATATGGCCTATTTTGGGCATTGCTAGAAGAGAAGAGGTGATAGTAAAAAAGCAAGTTTTATACACTTTAGAATTGTATTTGAGAAGATGATACAATATGGTTATCCAGTTTTTCTTCAGAAACAGAAAAGACATGTTCCCTAAACATTTTTAGCACTGAGTCCAAGCAGATAAGGATCTCCAATTCATGTCAGTAAAAATTCATGTATAGTAACTTAAGTATTAGCTTCTATAAGAATCCATTTCCAATTACCAAGAGACAGATATGAGCAATTTGTTTGGAGATTCCTTAAAATGAATAATCTTAGGGTTGTAACAGATGTGATTATTGAACTCTCTCTCTCTCTGTCATAGAGAGCCGGGGCAAGGAGGGATCTTCCCCCTTCTTCTTAAAAGCAGGAGATAAACTTCCTGTGTGAAAAATGACCTTTCTTGTCAAAATAATTGTAACCTTCTTTCTGCTGGTTATTCAGGTTACAAGCAATGGTAGGTACCTGAGAGCGCCCCCTGCAGGACTTCCATCTTCTGCACCAAAGTAATCCATGGCTGTGCTTTGTTTTGTAGTTTTCTGTACCTCCACCATGGTACAATTTTAATGTGGCGATTTGTGATTAGATGATAATTTCCAGATCATTTGCAAAATTTTCATAGCAATTAGAATTTGCAGAATTATTACTTTTAGTTTTTTTGTTTTTCTTTTTGTTTTTTAATTTCAGAGAGAGAACAAGAGAGAGAGAAAGCATGAGCTGTGGGGAGGGACAGAGGGCAAGGGAGAGGGAGAAGCAGAGTCCTTGCTAAGAAGGGAACCTGACACATGCTCCTGGGCTGGATCCCAGGACCTTGGGATCATGACCTGAACTGAAGGCAGATGTAACCGACTGAGCCACCCAGGTGTCCCAGAATTATTACTTTTAGAATAGTATTCGTGATAGTCCAAATATTTCTCAGGTGATAATTTTGTAAGAAGGATGTTTTTGCTTTTACAAATGCAGGCTAAATGTAGGTTAGTTTAGGAAGCTGTCACCTAATATAAACTTATTAAAGAATGTCCATAATAAAACAAATAATTCCTCTGTTGCATGAACTACCTGTGTTTTCAGGCACTAAAAACATTATCAAAACACTTGAAACACACATGTGCCAGCAGCAGTTTTTGAACCTTCAGTGGAAAGATGGACTGACATTGAAGGTTCACTGGTTATGTGGCATCCAGTAACATCAAGCTGATTTTCTGAAACTGCCATTTCAGAAGTTAGTTTCTCAACTGGGTAAGCCGTCGAAGATATCTTTAAATTTTCAGTTCGCCTTAAAAAAAAAGAGTTGCTACAACTCACGGCAACTTCCACTCTTTTTAAAAAAGATTTTATAAATAAGTAAATAAATTTGACAGAGATCACAAGTAGGCAAAGAGAGAGGAGGAAGCAGGCTCTCCACTGAGTAGAGAGCCCGTTGCTGGGCTCCATCCGGGAATCCCAGGATCATGACCCAAGCCGAAGGCAGAGGCTTTAACCCAATAAGACCCACAGGCACCCCAACTTACCCATTTTTAAAGAGTCTCCCTTCCTCATCAGCCCCATGGACATCCATGATGGTCATACTCAGACAATTCCAGCAACAGGCTAGTGTGCACGCTGCTTAGGCATGATCGAGAACACTAGTCAGAACAAAGGAAAAAAGCTAAAATTTTCAGTCCTTCAACATGAGATTATATCAGCCATTTAGTTTGATTTTCTCTCTGTTTCAATGACACTGTTATTAAATTGCTGATATTTCTATAATATTTACAAAGCATACTTTATATTTTAATTTTCTGTACTGACTCTTTTTTTATGGTCTCTTCATTTTCATGGCTCTTGGCTATTTAGGTTTTATAGTTTTATCTTCTCAAACATAATGCTTTGTATGATGGATTTGCAAGCCCTGAAATATTGTCATTGCCTGTTACTAACGATCTTAACAATTGATTGCTTACTGCAAACTCTTTGAAACTTCAGTAACAATTCAGTGATTCTAAGATTATGCCTATTTAAGTGAAGATTAGGAATGAATGTTATTAGTCATTCTCCACTAAAAGAAAATACGTCTATTTCAAGGGATCATGCAGCCCAAGAACAATACGACTTGAAAATAACAGCAAGAAAATAATTAGCTGGGCATGGTTCCTGATATTCTTGCTTTTAGAGTCTATCAGTGGTGTAAGGAATCCAGTTCTGTAGTCAAGTAAGAAAATGCACATGTTTCTTGGAAAAGATGGCATATTGATTTGCTAATATTTGATACCAGTGTTTTGGTAATACATGAAATCAAAGTGACTAATTGGATCATCTAGATAGTATTGGAAACTAGCACATTCAGCTGAAAAACACGAAACAGGTAAGTTTAGATGATGGCTTTCTGCGCCGAGATAAATTGAATAATGACCCCTAAAGACAACCACATCCTAATCATCCAAACTGTGAATGTTGCCTTAAATGGCAAAAGAGACTTCACAATCGTGATTAAAATTAGGACCTGAAGATCAGGAGATGATCCTGGATTATCTGGATGGACCCTAAGTGAAATCACAAGTGTCTATAAAAAGAAGGCAGAGGAAATTTGACACAAAAGAAGCAGCCAGTGTGAAGACTAAAGCAAAATCCTATAAGGCTGGCTTCCAAGGTTAAGGAAGGGTCCCGCAAGCCAAGAAATGCTGCTCAAGATGCTAGAAAATGCAAGGAAACTATTCTCCTCCGGAGTCTCCAGTGGGAACAGTGCTCTACCAAAACTTGTCTTGGACCAGTGAGACTAATTTCAGACTCCTGATCTTCAGAACGGTTAAGAAAATAACCTGTGTTCTTTAAACAACCAAGTTTGTGGTAGTTTAAATGCAGCTGCTATAGGAAACTAATACAAGCACTGACTGGTTCGTTATTTTGCTTGGCATTCACACTGTGATTTGGAATGAAGGCCCAGTAGTCAGAAAACCTTGTTCTTTCACGAAATACTCTTAGTAAGCATTCAAGAAGTGTCCCTCATATTGATGTTACCAATAATAGTACAAATAATGTAAATGGTACACTGAAAAAGATGGAATAACAATGCCTCACCAGGTTGGGGAAATAATTTAAGATCTCATGAAATAGGCCTTCCATTTTATATAAATCTGAGGTACTGCATAATTTTAATTATTGTAATACAGATTCAATCCTAAACTCATCAGCAAAATGGATCTAATAATATGTAATTCACAAATGTGATAAAAAAATTAAGGACACAAAATCTCCCCATTTAGCCCTCGCACTTAATGGATTAAAAAATAAACCTTCATCTGTTCCTCTCTCCAATGTGCAGTCAAACGGCATGCTGGTTTCAAATATGCATGGATGGAGGTATCAAAGCATTTTCATTTTAGCACTGATAGGTAGACCCTGGTGCAATTATTGTTGAAGGCAGGGGTCCCAATGCGTGTGAGAAGATAGTGGGTAACATCTTGGCTTTCATAAGACAAAACACGCACTTCTACCCCAGTTATAACATTAGGTACTCTGAGAAGTTCTCAGTGGCTTATTTGTCAATGTATATTATGTCCAAATCCAGGTTTTAAGTTGTGGCCATCATCACAAGTCCATGGGACCTAAGGAGCAGAAGTTTTACAATGACGATATGAATGATTCACGACTGTGCCTAAGAACATCGTGGGCTATCTTGATGTAACGGAAACTAAACAAGGAAGTGATCCAGAAGAATGCTTGGACCCTCTTGTGCATGAACTCAAAAAAAGAAAAAAAAAAAAGCTTCGATACAAACGGCATGCTGGTTTGTATATAATGCTGATTTAACGAGGTGATTTTTGAAGCTTTATTACAAATGAGAAGATTCAGACTATCAGAGAAATCAAAAGTGAGATTTGGAATGTAGTACCCATTAGATACTCGGTAAATGGATTTTGATAGAGTGAATACATGGATCTGTGCCAGAATAGTAAGTAAGGATGTCATCCAACATGCTGTCAAAGTCAAGTCTTCTGTTTTGAAGGTATAAGCAACAAAAAAAATACTTTGCAGCTTAAAAAAGAAAAAAAGGATCAGTGATGGGAACACCATGGGAAATGCATTAGTTAAGCTTTAGTTTCATTATTTATATCAATGCATTATTACTGTTTTGGATGTTTACCAAGTATATTAATTTCTTAGAGCCATGATCCTTCCGAAGACTCTAAGGAAAATATGCCCAGTGCCTCTTCCTAGCTTCTGGAAGTTGCTGGAGATTCTTGGCAGCCTTCACTTTGTCCCTTCATCTTCTGCCTCTGCTGTCACTTTGCCTATTTCCCTCTGTGTCTGTGTCTTTGAGTCCGAATTTTTTTCCTATAAGGACGCCAGTCACTTAACTAGTTAATCTTTGCAAAGAGCCCATTTCCAAAAAAGGTCACTTTCAC
Source organism: Neogale vison (assembly GCF_020171115.1). NCBI lineage: Eukaryota > Metazoa > Chordata > Mammalia > Carnivora > Mustelidae > Neogale > Neogale vison. The sequence goes on from NC_058100.1 coordinate 23,423,156, forward strand.
AGGTCCTGAGTGGACATGACTATGGTGTGGAGGCACACAAGGCAACCCAGTACTCCAGGTCTTTCCTGGAAATACACCATGGTTCCTAACTAGACACTCTTACAAAAGATCCTTTTAGGAGTGTTTCGTTGCTGGTAGTATTTCTTCACAGCATAAACTAGGTAAAAGGCGAAAGATTTATGCAATCTGAAGAGAAACCAGAGTATTCTTCACAGCATAAACTAGGTATGTTTTTAAATTGTTGAAGTTGTTTCTCTGTTTAAATGCTTTCTCTGTTTAAATGCTTTCTTCTCTTAATTCAGATAAAGTTTATTAATCACAAGTAAATTGAAGATCTATGACTCGTTAATTTTCAAGTTACTGGTTATAAAAGGATTTTATATAGTTTTTCTGGCGTCTTTATGCTGACTGTTAGACAATAACTAATTTCTTCCCTCTTTAGTAAATGTATGATTTTGTTCAAACTGCAATCTCATTTTCCCCCAAACCTTTTTAATACTACAGCACTTTCAAATGATGTATTTTTTTCTTTTGCATTGATCCATCTCTAAAATTATGGTACTTTCAGAGTGCTACCCACCATGCCTCCTACTTCAGTCCTGCATTTTCTTTGGCTGATAATGGGTGTGCAATTGGAAATGACTTTTTATTTTTTAACATTTGAAGCTATCATCTCTTATTATTATTGCTTTTTTCTCATTCCATTTCTAGAGAGAGGGAGCTGAGACGTAGTAACCTTCCAAGCACAAAATTATTTTTACTGATTTTAGTAAAATGATAGAAGTCATACTTAGAAAAACTCATATTCTGTCTGTGGCATTTTTAATGAAATGTTCAATAGGAATATATTAAATTCCTTGGAGAAATGTAAAGGCCTTTGAAACTATAAATGATCTTAAACTAAAATTCTAATTCATTACTATCTTATGAGAATAAAACACATATTTTTATTTTAGGTATATTTCTATGTACTTAAAAGTTATTTTGATTTTTAAAAAGTGTCTTACAATAGTAAATATAAAACCATATAGGAAAGGAGCTTATTTACATGTATATATATAATAGGATGACTGTTTATGTCCAGATTATATAGTACAACCTTATAAAGTAAAGGGAAAATTGAAATTATTGTTTGAAGTCAAGTTTTTTTTTCTTTCCTAGTTCATCTTACTAAAATATCTTTAAAGTGGAATTTGTGATTCACTGAGTTTAACATAGCCTTGATGTTGAAAGTCATCCCAGTCACAGGAAAGGGTTGCTGAGATGTCTAAATAGAACCCTTTGGTTTTTCCCATCTCCGTGGTTATGTCTTTAGGCTTCCTGGTCCACAAGTGCTCTGCTGGTATCTGATAATAGATTTTGCAATTAATGAGCATAGGTTTGCCCTTTGAGCTCTGGCAGCCCTCTACTTGCATTATGGCTTGAAGTTTGGATATAACCCTCATTAGGGCTCTGACTCAGAATGTTATAGGTCTATCTGTCCTCTCCCTGTAGAGACCCACTCAGGCACAATTACCAGCCAGAACCTATAGTTCACTAATATATTACTCTTAAAGCTAGGCATGAACTTCTGTGTGTAGTCCAGAGCACAAAGTTCTCTTGGTAGCTAAATTCCAGACCTCTGCCAACCAGTGCTGTGTCACATAGCATACATTAACCAGATCAACTCATGAGGCCTTCTATTTACAGAGTTTACATGGGAAAGATGTGTCTTAGATCTCTTTCATACTTAGTCTGTTTATCAAGTCACACCCCAGGCTCTCATGAGAGGGAACTCGAAAATGCTGGAGCCTTAATCCTTGTCGACAAGCCTCCATTAGAAATGCTTAGGGCTAGATGTCTCCAGAATTCACAACTTGGGTGTTTTAGAAAGGTAATCATGTACATATACTATATATTCCATTATACGTTCAATGGGATCTGAGACAGTACTCCCAATGAAACACATTCTTTCTCTCTGTGTGTGCACGTGTATTTGTACACATATATACACAGTCATAGTAAGTATGAACAACACAGATATTGCCTCCCACCAGTTCAAGTCAGAAACTGAGAGAAATGAGGGTAAATAACCTAGACCACTGGGATAGACCCTGATAGGCTAAGAAGACCAAGCATATGCCTGCCTCTGGGAAGCAAAACACATTTAGAAAGCCCCTGCCTCATCACAATTCTCAAATTCCATGCATTTCCTTACTCAAAAGAAGACAAAACCCACTCCCTATTGCCTTGAGTCACTAAGTACCCCTATTCAACCTTGGATGGGGCAAGCTGCAAAGAACATGATGTAACAGGGCGATTAAACATGAGTATTTTAATATTCATGAATTATCATAGAGACTACAATATGTCAGGGTGAAGCCAGGATTCAAACTCCTATTTCTCTGGCTACGAGCCCACACTCAATCACTATATTGCCTCTCAACCGTCTTTGATGCTTACTGTGTGCCAACACCTGTTAAAAATCTTTACAATTGCTAAATAATTTAATCTCACAATAACTTTGGAAAATGTGTCGTTCATGTGCCACAGAACAGGACACTAACTTGACCAAGTTCATAAGGACAGTAAGAGGGAGAATCAGGATTTGAATTCAGGTAACCAACAACTTCTCTCTGCCATTTCTCATAAAGAGAATCAAGACTGTAGTTACAATTTGTTTAGAAAGGATTCATCATCATTAGCCCTCAGGGAGATTCAAATTAAAACCACATTGAGATATCACCTTACACCAGGTAGAATGGCCAAAATTAACAAAACAGGAAACAACATGTGTTGGAGAGGATGTGGAGAAAGGGGAGCCCTCTTACACTGTTGGTGGGAATGCAAGTTGGTGCAGCCTCTTTGGAGAACAGTGTGGAGATTCCTCAAGAAATTAAAAATAGAGCTTCCCTATGACCCTGCAATTGCACTCCTGGGTATTTACCCCAAAGATACAGATGTCGTGAAAAGAAGGGCCATCTGTACCCCAATGTTTATAGCAGCCATGGCCACAGTCGCCAAACTATGGAAAGAACCAAGATGCCCTTCAACGGATGAATGGATAAGGAAGATGTGGTCCATATACCCTATGGAGTATTATGCCTCCATCAGAAAGGATGAATACCCAACTTTTGTAGCACATAGACGGGACTGGAAGAGATTATGCTGAGTGAAATAAGTCAAGCAGAGAGAGTCAATTATCATATGGTTTCACTTATTTGTGGAGCATAACAAATAGCATGGAGGACAAGGGGCGTTAGAGAGGAGTAGGGAATTTGGGTAAATTGGAAGGGGAGGTGAACCACGAGAGACTATGGACTCTGAAAAACAATCTGAGGGGTTTGAAGTGGCGGGGGGGTGGGAGGTTGGGGTACCAGGTGGTGGGTATTATAGAGGGCAAGGCTTGCATGGAGCACTGGATGTGGTGAAAAAATAATGAATAATGTTTTTCTGAAAATAAATAAATTGAAAAAAAAAGAAAGGATTCTACCCAAAAAATGACTCATGGATTGAAAACCTTACATTTGCATCATGTTAAATAGAAAAGGCTAATTTTTTGTTGCTGTTTGTGTTATTTTTTGTCTATATTTTAAGGAAAATGTATCCTTTAGTGATACGACTCAAAGAAGTTCCAGTCTATCTTTGTCATCATGCCATGTGATGAGTTTAAGGAGGTTAATGAAGAACTAAAGAATTAAGCAAAATGCCCTAAGGGCTCAGTGCCAAAGAAAATGAAATAAGGTGCTCAGATCTCTTCACCTCATATAATCGCTGCTGCTGTTTAAGAAACTCACTGAAATCTTTCTTGGCCTAAATACTGTTAGACACTGTCCAAACATGACCTGTGTCTCAAAAAGAGAACCACACAGGAAAAATTAGAGCTGGTTTCTAGCATCAATTTCATCATTTATTAACTCTGTGCATTTATACAAAATGTTCCCTAAATCTCTAAAATTGGTATAAACATATAAAACTCATGAGATATTTATGAAAATTAAATAAATCAATGATAAAGTACATTGAAAAATATAATATATAATTATATGTAAAAAACATAATAATATGTTTATATATAAAGAATTTGTTTAATTAGTTCACAACTACCAAATTCAAATTTAATATAGATAAAAATCATCACTAGATGCCAAAACCCTTGGATTAGTTAGGATATAAGATATTCACTCCACTGATTACTTAATAACTGCAAAGAGGAAAAAATTTACAAATGAGAAATCTGGTAATGCTACCTTTAAAAATGTCATAAAAAACTTACTATTATCAAAAATAAAATAAATTGATTTTTTACTAAGAAGTACACAGTATCACCTATGCAATATTCTTGGGAAAAAATTATTCTAAATAGGAGGAAACAATCAGGCAATTTCAAATAAAGATAATTCTACAGACCAAACTATCTAGGCCTCTTAATGTAAGGGAAAAAAACTATAGAATGACTCAAGAAACCTAAAAGACTTGATAAACATAAGTGTGATTTTTTAAAAAGATTTTATTTATTTATCTGAGAGAGAGAGAGAGAGCACATGGGGGGGAAGTGGAAAGGCAGAGGGAGAGGGAGAGAGAAACTCCAAGCAGACTCCATGCTGAGTGTAGAGCCAGAGATGGAGCTCGATCCCACAACCCTGAAATTATAGGTGAGTGGAAACCAAGAGTCAGGTTGCTTAACTGTACCACCCAATCACCCCAAACATATGTATGATTTTTGTCTGGCTTTTGGATTTAGAAAAAATAAAGACAAAATTGGGCAATGGGAGAAATAGAGATGCAGACTACAGGTGTTAGATTTTATTATAATAGCAAATTTCAATTTCTTTTTTTTTCCAATTTATTTATTTTCAGAAAAACAGTATTCATTATTTTTTCACCACACCCAGTGCTCCATGCAAGCCGTGCCCTCTATAATACCCACCACCTGGTACCCCAACCTCCCCCCCCCGCCACTTCAAACCCCTCAGATGGTTTTTCAGAGTCCATAGTCTCTCATGGTTCACCTCCCCTTCCAATTTACCCAAAAGCACATACCCTCCCCAATGTCCATAACCCTAACCCCCTTCTCCCAACCCCCCTCCCCCCAGCAACCCACAGTTTGTTTCGTGAGATTAAGAGTCACTTATGGTTTGTCTCCCTCCCTATCCCATCTTGTTTCATGGATTCTTCTCCTACCCACTTAAGCCCCCATGTTGCATCACCACCTCCTCATATCAGGGAGATCATATGATAGTTGTCTTTCTCCACTTGACTTATTTCACTAAGCATGATACGCTCTAGTTCCACCCATGTTGTCGCAAATGGCAAGATTTCGTTTCTTTTGATGGCTGCATAGTATTCCATTGTGTATATATACCACCTCTTCTTGATCCATTCATCTGTTGATGGACATCTAGGTTCTTTCCATAGTTTGGCTATTGTGGACATTGCTGCTATAAACATTCGGGTGCACGTGCCCCTTTGGATCACTACGTTTGTATCTTTAGGGTAAATACCCAGTAGTGCAATTGCTGGGTCATAGGGAAGTTCTATTTTCAACATTTTGAGGAACCACCATGCTGTTTTCCAGAGTGGTTGCACCAGCTTGCATTCCCACCAACAGTGTAGGAGGGTTCCCCTTTCTCCGCATCCTCACCAGCATCTGTCATTTCCTGATTTGTTGATTTTAGCCATTCTGACTGGTGTTGGTGATATCTCATTGTGGTTTTGATTTGTATTTCCCTGATGCCGAGTGATATGGAGCACTTTTTCATGTGTCTGTTGGCCATCTGGATGTCTTCTTTGCAGAAACGTCTGTTCATGTCCTCTGCCCATTTCTTGATTGGATTATTTGTTCTTTGGGTGTTGAGTTTGTTAAGTTCTTTATAGATTTTGGACACTAGTCCTTTATCTGATATGTCGTTTGCAAATATCTTCTCCGATTCTGTCAGTTGTCTTTTGATTTTGTTAACTGTTTCCTTTGCTGTGCAAAAGCTTTTGATCTTGATGAAATCCCAAAAGTTCATTTTTGCTTTTGCTTCCCTTTCCTTTGGCGATGTTCCTAGGAAGATGTTGCTGCAGCTGAGGTCGAAGAGGTTGCTGCCTGTGTTCTCCTCAAGGATTTTGATGGATTCCTTTCTCACATTGAGGTCCTTAATCCATTTTGAGTCTATTTTTGTGTGTGGTGTAAGGAAATGGTCCAATTTCATTTTTCTGCACGTGGCTGTCCAATTTTCCCAACACCATTTATTAAAGAGGCTGTCTTTTTTCCATTGGACATTCTTTCCTGCTTTGTCAAAGATTAGTTGACCATAGAGTTGAGGGCCTATTTCTGGGCTCTCTATTCTGTTCCATTGGTCTATGTGTCTGTTTTTGTGCCAGTACCATGCTGTCTTGATGACGACAGCTTTATAATAAAGCTTGAAGTCCGGAATTGTGATGCCACCAACTTTGGCTTTCTTTTTCAATATCCAAACAAACAAAAGCCCCGGTCCAGACGGCTTCCCGGGGGAATTCTACCAAACATTTAAAGAAGAACTAAATCCTATTCTCCTGAAACTGTTCCAAAAAATAGAAATGGAAGGAAAACTCCCAAACTCATTTTATGAGGCCAGCATCACCTTGATCCCAAAACCAGACAAGGATCCCATCAAAAAAGAGAGCTATAGACCAATATCCTTGATGAACACAGACGCAAAAATTCTCACCAAAATACTAGCCAATAGGATTCAACAGTACATTAAAAGGATTATTCACCACAACCAAGTGGGATTTATCCCAGGGCTGCAAGGTTGGTTCAACATCCGCAAATCAGTCAATGTGATACAACACATCAATAAAAGAAAGAACAAGAACCATATGATACTCTCAATAGATGCTGAAAAAGCATTTGACAAAGTACAGCATCCCTTCCTGATCAAAACCCTTCAAAGTGTAGGGATAGAGGGCACATACCTCGATATCATCAAAGCCATCTATGAAAAACCCACTGCAAATATCATTCTCAATGGAGAAAAACTGAAAGCTTTTCCACTAAGGTCAGGAACACGGCAGGGATGTCCATTATCACCACTGCTATTCAACATAGTACTAGAAGTCCTAGCCTCAGCAATCAGACAACAAAAGAAAACTAAAGGCATCCAAATCGGCAAAGAAGAAGTCAAATTATCACTCTTCGCAGACGATATGATACTCTATGTGGAAAACCCAAAAGACTCCACTCCAAAACTGCTAGAACTTATACAGGAATTCAGTAAACTGTCAGGATATAAGATCAATGCACAGAAATCAGTTGCATTTCTCTACACCAACAACAAGACAGAAGAAAGAGAAATTAAGGTGTCAATCCCATTTACAATTGCACCCCAAACCATAAGATACCTAGGAATAAACCTAACCAAAGAGGCTAAGAATCTATACTCAGGAAACTATAAAGTACTCATGAAAGAAATTGAGGAAGACACAAAGAAATGGAAAAATGTTCCATGCTCCTGGATTGGAAGAATAAATATTGTGAAAATGTCTATGCTACCTAAAGCAATCTACACATTTAATGCAATTCCTATCAAAGTACCATCCATCTTTTCCAAAGAAACGGAACAAATAATTTTAAAATTTATATGGAACCAGAAAAGAGCTCGAATAGCAAATTTCAATTTCTTGAAACTGGTAAAAGTATATTCCTTATGCAGGAGTATACCTTTGTTCTCAGGAGATACATGATGCAAGAGCTAGGTTGAAATGGTTAAGTTAAAAAAAAAAGTCTGTGTGTGTGTGTGTAAAAGAGAGAAGAGGAGAGGGAGAAAGAGTAAGAAAGAAAAGAAATAAGAGAAATAAACAGAAAAAGGCAAAGATGGCAAATGTTAACAACTGGTAATTCTAGTTAAACGAGGACTGCATGGTTGTTTATTAATTTATTTTGTAAGTCTTTATTTTTTAAAAGCAGTTCTAAGTTCACAGCAAAATTAAATACAAGGAATGGAGATTTCCCATATGCACATGACTTTCCCCCAACATATGCATAACTTCCTCCATTTTCAGCATTGCCCACCAGAGTGGTTCATTTGTTACAGTTAGTGAACTTACACATTAACACATCACAATTACTTCATGTCCACACTACACATTACCTTTCACTCTTGGTGTTGCACATTCTATGTGTTTGGGCAAATGTATAACAACATGTATCCATCATTATAATATCATACAGAATGTTTTCAATGTCCTAAATATCCTCTGTGCCCTGTCTATTCCCTCCTCCCCCTTCCCAATCCCTGGCAATCACTGATCTTTTTACTATCCCCGTAGAAATTTGCCTTTTCAGAATGTCCTATAACTGGATATGTTACAATATGTAGCCTTTTCAGATCAGCTTCTTTCAGTTAGTAATATGCATCTCAGCTTCCTCTAGGTCTTTTTGTGGCTCTATAGTTCATTTCTTTCTAGCACTGAATAATTCTGTGTTGTCTGGATGGACCACAGTTTATGTATCCATTCACCTACTGAAGGTCATCTTGGTGGCTTCCAAACGTTAATGATTATAAATATAATTACTAAAACATCTCTGTGTAGGTTTTTATATTGACATATGTTTCAACTACCTTGGATAAATACTAAAGAACATAATTGCTGGATCATATGGCAAGTGTGTTTAGTTTTATAAGACACTATAATTGGGGAGAAATTTTTAATTTTCATGAAGACCAGCCTACTTTTTTTTTTTTTTTCGTGAATTGTACCTCTGGTGTGGTATCTAAAAAGCCGTTGCTATACCCAAGGTCATCCAGGTTTTCTCCTATGTTACAGTCTAGAAGTTTTATAGCTTTGCATTTTTATTTAGGTCTATGATCCACCCTTATGTAAAGGGTGTAAGTTCTGTGTCTAGATTCATGTTTTATTTGTTTGTTTTGCCTGTGGGTGTCCAGTTGTTCCAGAATCATATGTTAAAAAATATACTCTTCTTTTGGATGGATCAAATTTGTTCCAAATATAAATGTAATAGTAATTAATCAATGTTTATCTGTGGTTTGCTTGTGATTTGGTGGAAATATTCCTGTCAAACAGTTAGGAAACAGATTCTACTCTGCTACAAAAGGTGTAAACTTGCTGTTTAAAGTCCCGTTCAGTTTCTGTATTGGTAATGGAGAGATAACTTGGAGACTGTTTTTTTTATCTCTAAAATTATGTGAGTATGAGGGTCACTCGGTCAGTTATGATTTTGGCTCAGGTCATGATCTCAGGGTCGTGAGAACAAGCCCCACATCAGGCTCCACGCTCAGTATGGAGTTTGCTTAAGTTTCTGTCTCCACTTTATTCTGGTCATACCCCATCTGTCTCTCAAATAAATAAATCTCTAAAAAATAAAATTCTGTGAACATGAAATATTAGATTTTAATTGATTCATACAAGTACTAGGAGAAGAGTCCACTAAAGGAAACGTGAAATGTTTAGGATGGTATCTTAGAGTCAATGAAACACATTTTAGGGAAAAGTAAAGGAAAAGGAAAAGCCCTTGATATAAAAATGAGTCACTTTCCCTCTACTTCTGCCTGTGTCCAGCATTTTCCTATTTTATTTCAGTGTATTCCCTTTTCTTACTATTCTAATTAAAAAATTATCTGAACAATGGCAACTTTCATGAAACATTTTTTCAATACAGAGCTATTCCCTTAGCATAAAGATGAAATAAAAATCACCAGTGTTTTTAACTGCTTATAAGAGAGAAGTAAGTTGGACAACAACTTCATATGTCTATGTGAAGTATTCAGGTAATTAACAGAATTTTGAGGTTCATAAAAAATCTCTACACCAACAGACCTTCATGACACCACATAATAGATTGATTTTTAATGTAGTGTAGTGATTAGTCTCAGTGACTAAAGATTACTGACTATAATTAGTTTCGGTGACTTAGAAAAAATATTATCTATGGTGATTGATGATACTCTAGCTATGTATGTGAAAGTCAATAATTAAATTAAATTGCATTCAAGGCATAGAGGAATTTTATGCTATTTTATTTCTGCATCATGCATTTATTGTTCTTATCTCAGAATTCTACAGTGATGTTTTGGCCACTCTCATTTTATCTCTATGGACTTATATAAAATTTTATTAGCTATTAATTAGTTAGGATATTTCAAATCTGATGTGTAATGCTGCTTTATAGATACATTTCTGATCAAATATTTCCACATAATTATTCCAATTAAAGGATATTTTACAAAATATTTCTACTGCAAACAATCTTCTTTTCTTGAGACTGTGATTATGTCAATGCTAATTGAATAAACTAATGACTTGTTCAGTCTAATTAATTGCCTTGATTCATGTAATAGAAGCCTCTACACAATATTGAAAAGCATACAATTTATTATCTTGTCAAATTTACATTCCAGATGCTGAAATGATAAGCCTACTGTGTTACATTTCTAAATTCATATGTAAACAGTTTGTATAATATTCCTTCATTAAAGAATCTATACTCAGGATACAATGATTCAGTTATAATATTTCAAAATATAGACACAATCCTGTCTTCTTTTCAGATTTCTTTTCCTATGCCTTCCCTTAAGGTCTAAAAAGAGTATTATGCAAATTTCACATAGCATTATAGCCCTCACTGACCTGACCTCACACATGTTTCCATCTAATCCTAGAATACATGTGAAGCTCACCTCACAAAAGACCATCATCAGTCTCCAATCATTTGTGCACTTTCAAGTTCTACTGCCTTTACTTATGTTTAGTTTGGTAGCCATATGGGTCAACAGGGTCATAAGTGTTTTACTTCACCTTCTATTCCAAGAAAATGGTAACTGTATTTTTCTTCTTTCTTTGAAGAGTTGATGTGGACACATGACATACCTGGACCAGCTAAACATAAGCAGAAGTCTCTCAATTTCAGGAGGGAGTGGTAAAGAGCTAGTGAATTAATCACTATATCCTCTTTTTCTTCCATGAAGATCACAAAAGCATGTGTTGATATAAGTCTCTGAGCCTAGGCTCCCTAGTGTCTACAATGGCCAGAGCTTCTGTGTCAGTCAGGCTTCTAGGAGGACATAAAATTCAGCTCACTTGATTCAAATGGAGATAATTTCATAAAAGAGAGAAGTGGACAAAGTTAAAGGACATCACAATAAATGTTGGGTCCCCCAGAAGTGAAGGTGAGGAAGAGAGCACTCCAGGTAGAGGAAGTAGCACATGCAAATGCAGGAGTGGGGCTAAACATGAGTTTTTCAGCAACTAAAAAAAGCAATATATGGCTAAACTAGAGATACTAAAAGGGAAATAATTATGAAATGATAATGAGAGTACTAATACTATGGTAAATTGATGTCTAATTGAGTGAAAGATATTGCTCAAAGTACCTGATGTGTATTAGCTTATTCTCTTTTTAAAACAATTATATGAACTCAGTACTACTAACGACTCATCTGAGAACTGAAGCTCAGCAAATAAAACATCTTGCCTGTTCCTATAGCTGAGGTGTGAAAGAAGTTAGACTTGAATCCAGAGAGTGTGGCTGCACAGCTCTTGCTTATAACTATACTAGCTGTGCTCAGACAGATTCTCTTTCTCTTAAGAGAAAGAAGAATCCATTAAAGGGTTATAAAAAGCAACAAGAACAGATGTGATTTCTAAAATGACTATCCTTTTCGTAGTGTGGAGAACTGACTAGAAGGCAGAAAGTACATATTAGTGAGACTAAGTACGAGAGATCTGTATTTGTACAAACAAGAGATGGTGGTGTTCAGCTCAGAGTGATAGTGATATTGATGTAGAAAAATATTCATGACTTTGAGAGATATTTTGGAAGTGAACGTGTAAAATCTCAATTATGAATTGTATATGGGAGGTAGTAGGTGGAAGCATGAAGGACAATTGTCTTACAAAACCTGATTCTGCCATGGGGTCATTCATTAAAATGGGATTAGTGAAGGAGAAAAAGCAAGAGATGATGTTTGGCTTAAGACTGGTTGACTTTGAGTAGACTTTCATTTATCCATACACAGATACTGATGAAACAATTCGTGGTGATGTCTGAGTCTCACTAGAGGTATGGATTCAGAAACTATTTTCTAGGAATGGCATTTAAAGTAGTAAGCTTGGATCAGATTGCCAGTAGAGAAAATATGGCATGAAAAAAATGTGGTCTTGGACCAGTTTTTATTTGTTCTGACATTTAACAGCGAGAAGAGTTAAGCATTTAGCAAAGGAGAAGTAAATCCCCAGCAAAGAAAAATATGGGAAAAAAGACTATAAATAGTATAAAGAAGAATACAAAGATAAACATAACTAGATGCTTATAATGGAAACTAGAAGAGAGAGCTCTCAGTAAAACAAAGAAAAGTTTGTTTGAAAAGATAGGCCACAGTGTAGAAAGTTGCTAATAGCTCAACCAGTCAGAAAAATAAATTAACTGGTCTTAGTGTCAGATAGTACCCCAGAAAGCAGTTATTCCAAACTTATTGTTGTTAGTATGTGAAGTCGATATCCAAACAAATTGAAGGATGTGAAATATACATATATATTCATATTCATATGAAATTTACATATATTCCATACATTTATATGAAAATATAAATGTATCTTTTTTACCATGGTATACTTAGTATCCATCATTATTTTCTCTTTTAATTATCTAGAATAGTTCAAGTGCTTTATATATTCAAATAAGGAGAAATATGCTGTCATCTAACAGAGAAATTTATCCAACATTTGTGGAAAAGGCAAAGGAGATGTGGTATGTCCTTTCAACATCATGCAGGGGCATTGTTTAAAGCAATCATCCAAAAATCATTTAATTCTCCAGGAGAATGTACCTGAGTTAGACTTTGTTTTTTACTATTTGATTGGCACCTGGACATTATAAAGTCATATCTTAGCTTATAAGTTTTTCACCAGTTTAAAAAAAAAAAAAAAGGATAAACCCAGATTTCATGGTCTCATCAACAAATAGGACATTATCCAGTGTCATATTCTGCATTGTATTTTTAATATTTCCTATTCTACTATTTTAAAATACCTATAACATCTCTTCAAATGTTTTTTTTTTCAATTTATTTATTTTCAGAAAAACAGTATTCATTATTTTTTCACCACACCCAGTGCTCCATGCAAGTCGTGCCCTCTATAATACCCACCACCTGGTACCCCAACCTCCCACCCCCCCGCCACTTCAAACCCCTCAGATTGTTTTTCAGAGTCCATAGTCTCTCATGGTTCAACTCCCCTTCCAATTTACCCAAATTCCCTACTCCCCTCTAACGCCCCTTGTCCTCCATGCTATTTGTTATGCTCCACAAATAAGTGAAACCATATGATAACTGACTCTCTCTGCTTGACTTATTTCACTCAGCATAATCTCTTCAAGTCCCGTCCATGTTGCTACAAAAGTTGGGTATTAATCCTTTCTGATGGAGGCATAATACTCCATAGGGTATATGGACCACATCTTCCTTATCCATTCATCCGTTGAAGGGCATCTTGGTTCTTTCCATAGTTTGGCGACTGTGGCCATGGCTGCTATAAACATTGGGGTACAGATGGCCCTCTTTTCACGACATCTGTGTCTTTGGGGTAAATACCCAGGAGTGCAATTGCAGGGTCATAGGGAAGCTCTATTTTTAATTTCTTGAGGAATCTCCACACTGTTCTCCAAAGAGGCTGCACCAACTTGCATTCCCACCAACAGTGTAAGAGGGTTCCCCTTTCTCCACATCCTCTCCAACACATGTTGTTTCCTGTTTTGTTAATTTTGGCCATTCTAACTGGTGTAAGGTGATATCTCAATGTGGTTTTAATTTGAATCTCCCTGAGGGCTAATGATGATGAGCATTTTTTCATGTGTCTGATAGCCATTTGTATTTCTTGATTGGAGAAGTGTCTGTTCATATCTTCTGCCCATTTTTTGATGTGTTTGCCTGTTTCGTGTGGGTTGAGTTTGAGGAGTTCATTATAGATCCTGGATATCAACCTTTTGTCTGTACTGTCATTTGCAAATATCTTCTTCCATTCCGTGGGTTGCCTCTTTGTTTTTTTGACTGTTTCCTTTGCTGTGCAGAAGCTTTTGATTTTGATGAAGTCCCAGAAGCTTATTATCGCTTTTGTTTCCTTTGCCTTTGGAGATGTATCTTGAAAGAAGTTGCTGTGGCTGATATCAAAGAGATTACTGCCTATGTTCTCCTCTAGGATTCTGATGGATTCCTATCTCACGTTGAGGTCTTTTATCCATTTTGAGTTGATCTTTGTGTACGGTGTAAGAGAATGGTCGAGTTTCATTCTTCTACATATAGCTGTCCAGTTTTCCCAGCACCATTTATTGAAGAGACTGTCTTTTTTCCACTATATATTTTTTCCTGCTTTGTCAAAGATTAATTGACCATAGAGTTGAGGGTCCATATCTGGGCTCTCTACTCTGTTCCACTGGTCTATGTGTCTGTTTTTATGCCAGTACCATGCTGTCTTGGTGATCACAGCTTTGTAATAAAGCTTGAAATCAGGTAAGGTGATGCCGCCAGCTTTATTTTTGTTTTTCAACATTTCCTTAGCGATTTGGGGTCTCTTCTGATTCCATACAAATTTTAGGATTATTTGCTCCAGCTCTTTGAAGAATACCGGTGGAATTTTGATCAGAATGGCATTAAAAGTATAGATTGCTCTAGGCAGTATAGACATTTTAACAATGTTTATTCTTCCAATCCAAGAGCATGGAATGGTCTTCCATGTATTTGTGTCTTCTTCAATTTCTTTCATGAGTGTTCTGTAGTTCCTCAAGTACAGATCCTTTACCTCTTTAGTTAGGTTTATTCCCAGGTATCTTATGTTCTTGGTGCTATAGTAAATGGAATCGATTCTCTAATTTCCCTTTCTGTATTTTCATTGTTAGTGTATAAGAAAGCCACTGATTTCTGCACATTGACTTTGTATCCTGCCACGTTGCTGAATTGCTGTATGAGTTCTAGTAGTTTGGGGGTGGAGTTTTGGGTTTTCCATATAAAGAATCATGTCATCTGCGAAGAGAGAGAGAGTTTGACTTCTTCATTACCAATTTGGATACCTTTTATTTCTCTTTGTTGTCTGATTGCTGTTGCTAGGACTTCTAATACTATGTTGAACAAGAGTGGTGAAAGTGGGCATCCTTGTCTTGTTCCTGTTCTCAATGGGAAGGCTGCAAGCTTTTTCCCATTGAGGATGATATTTGCTGTGGGTCTTTCATAGATAGATTTGATGAGGTTCAGGAATGTTCCCTCTATCCCTATACTTCGAAGCGTTTTAATCAGGAACGGATGCTGGATTTTGTCAAATGCTTTTTCTGCATCAATTGAGAGGACCATGTGGTTCTTCTCTCTTCTCATATTAATTTGTTGTATCACATTGATTGATTTGCGAATGTTGAACCATCCTTGTAGCCCAGGGATGAATCCCACCTGATCATGGTGGATAATCTTTTTAATGTGCTGTTGGATCCTGTTGGCTAGGATCTTGTTGAGAATCTTAGCATCCATATTCATCAGTGATATTGGTCTGAAATTCTCCTTTTTGGTAGGGTCCTTGCCTGGTTTGGGGATCAGGGTAATGCTGGCTTCATAGAAAGAGTCTGGAAGTTTTCCTTCTGCTTCAATTTTTTGAAACAGCTTCAGGAGAATAGGTGTTATTTCTTCTTGGAAGGTTTGGTAGAATTCCCCAGGGAATCCGTCATGTCCTGGGCTCTTGTTTTTTGGGAGGTTTTTGATCACTGCTTCAATCTCGTTATTAGATATCGGTCTATTCAGGTTGTCGATTTCTTCCTGGTTCAATTTTGGTAGTTTATATTTTTCCAGGAATGCATCCATTTCATCTAGGTTGCTAAGCTTATTGGCATATAACTGTTCGTAATAACTTCTGATGATTGTTTCTACTTCCTTGGTGTTAGTTGTGATCTCTCCCTTTTCATTCATAATTTTATGAATTTGGGATTTCTCTCTTTTCTTTTGGATTAGTGTAGCCAGTGGCTTATCGATCTTATTGATTCTTTCAAAAAACCAGCTTCTAGTTTCATTGATACATTCTACTGTATCTCTGGTTTCTCCCTCATTGATCTCAGCTCTAATCTTGATGATTTCCCTTCTTATGTGTGGAGTTGGTTTGATTTGTTGTTGATCCTCCAGTTCTTTAAGGTGTAGAGACAGCTGATGTGTTCTGGATTTTTCAATTTTTTTGAGCGAGGCTTGGATGGCTATATATTTTCCCCTTAGGACCGCCTTTGCTGTATCCCATAGGTTTTGGACCGAAGTGTCTTCATTCTCATTGGTTTCCATGAATTGTTTCAGTTCTTCTTTGATCTCCCGGTTGATCCAAGCATTCTTAAGCAAGGTGGTCTTTAGCTTCCAGGTGTTTGAGTTCCTTCTGTACTTTCCTTGTGATTGAGCTCCAGTTTCAAAGCATTGTGATCTGAGAATATGCAGGGAATAATCTCTGTCTTTTGGTATCGGTTGAGTCCTGATTTGTGACCCAGTATGTGGTCTATTCTGGAGAAGGTTCCGTGTGCACTTGAGAAGAATGAGTATTCTGTTGTTTTAGGGTGGAATGTTCTGTATATATCTATGAGGTCCATCTGGTCCAATGTGTCATTCAATGCTCTTGTTTCTTTATTGATTTTCTGCTTCGATGATCTGTCTCACTCTGAAAGAGGTGTGTTAAGATCTCCTACGATTAGTGTATTCATATCAATATGACTCTTTATCTTGATTAACAGTTTTCTTAAGTAATTGGCTGCTCCCATATTGGGAGCATAGATATTTATAATTGTTAGATCATCTTGGTGGATAGTCCCTTTAAGGATTATGTAGTGTCCTTCTGTATCTCTGACTACAGTCTTTAGTTTGAAGTCTAATTTATCTGATATGAGAATCGCTACCCCAGCCTTCTTTTGAGTCCCATTGGCATGAAAGATGCTTCTCCACCCCTTCACTTTCAGTCTGCGTGTATCTTTAGGTTCAAAATGGGTCTCTTGTAGACAGCATATGGATGGGTCCTGTCGTTTTATCCAATCTGCAACCCTGTGCCATTTTATGGGTGCATTTAGGCCATTCACATTGAGAGTGATTATTGATAGATACGTTTTTATTGACATCGAGTTACCTTTGAAGTCTTTCTTTCTGTAGACTGTCTCTATATTTCTGTTCAATGCTATTCTTGGGAATTTTCCTCTATTATAGAACCCCCCTTAATATTTCCTGCAGTGTCGGCTTGGTGGTTGCATAGTCTTTTAAGCCTTGCCGGTCTTGGAAACTCTTTATCTCTCCATCCATTTTGAATGTCAGTCTTGCTGGATAAAGTATTCTTGGCTGCATGTTCTTCTCATTTAGTGCCCTGAATATATCTTGCCAGCCTCTTCTGGCTTGCCAGGTCTCTGTGGACAGGTCTGACGTTATTCTGATGGGCTTCCCTCTGCAAGTAAGGAGCCTCTTTGCCCTGGCGGCTTTCAAGAGATTATACCTACAATTATAATTCCTCAATTTGACTATCAGGTGTCGTGATTTTTTTTTGGAATGTATAATCTTGGGTGGAGACCGTTCAGCCTCTAGTACATGAACGCTGGTTTCATTCGCGAGATTCGGAAAATTTTCATGAAGGACTTGTTCCACTATATCTTCTAGACTTCTTTCTTTCTCCTCCCCTTCAGGGATTCCAATAATTCTGACATTGGAACACTTCATGGCATCATTTATTTCCCTGATTCTGCTTTCGTGGGATCTAAGCTGTTTGTTCCAGGCTTCCTCCTGATCCTTTCTCTCTATCTGTTTGTCTTCCAGATCACTAATTCTATCTTCTGTCTCAGTTACCCTAGCTTTGAGAGAGTTTAGATTAGATTGGAACTCATTGAGAGCATTGTGGACCTCCTCCCTGGTAGCTTTGAGCTCCGCCCTAACATTGTGAACATCCTGTCTGGTCGCTTTCAGTTCGGCCCTAATCAATTCTGTTTGGTCATCCATGGCTTTCTCCAACCTAGCTATTGCCTGGATAATTGTTAGCCTGAATTCTCTTTCTGACATATTGTCTATGTTGATAGCCATTAGCTCTGTTGCAGAAGGTCCATCCTCTGTATATTTCTTCTGTTGGGCATTCCTCCTCCTAGTCATTTTGGTGGGAGAAGACTGAACAGATGTAGCTGGATGTATCAACTCTGGTGCAGTCAAGGTGCACCCTGCAACACTTCTGAGCAATCAGGATTCCCCACCCAAACGAGAGACAAAGGAAAAGAAAAAGAAAAAGAAAAAAAAAGGAAAAGAAGAAAAAGAAAAAGAAAAGGAAAAAAAAAAGAAAAAACAAGAGAGAGAGAGAGAGACAGGAAAGAAAGGGAAGATGAAAGAGAAGATTCAGCCCAGATGGGCCCCAAGGTATGATTTATGAAGTAGACAAACAAAAAGAGATAAAAAGACTGATACAATTTAATGGCAAGAGAAAGAAAAAAATATAGATATATGCAAATAAAGAAAGAACCTCGTCAAAAAGAACCACAAGTGTAAAATTTATATGCTATCAGGACAAACACAAAAAACACAGAAACACTGGTGGAAGAAGATGGGAGAGTTCTTATAAATTCTCAGTGTGTGCGAGGAAGGTTGTTTTGATTCTTCCTGGATGTATCTTGATATCTTTGTTAAAGGACTCAACTTTCCTAAGACAAAGGGGATTAAAAATTGGTTTACCTATAGGGATAGTATTGATTAGGGAACGGGGATTACTTTGAAGTTAACTCTATATGAATATTAGAGGATAAAAATAAAAAGGAATATACTAGACTAAACTAAACTAAAATTTTAAAAAAAGGAATTCAAAAAATAAAAATGCAAAAGAAAAACATAGGTGTATGTATCAAAAAGTTCAGGTTAGAAATGTATTATGGAATTTGATGTACTGTATAGCTCGCTGTGATGGTAAATAGGTTAAAAAAATTACCTATGTGTAAAAAAATATATATATATGAACCGGAATAGTGGAAACGAGTGAACAATACAAGTTTTCCTATGAAGTAGTGGTGTTTCTCTTGTAGTCCTTTTTTTTTTCTTTCTTGGTTTGTTTTCTGGGGGAGGGGCCTGCCACGTGGGTTGTCAGTCAATGATGTTTCCTGAGTTGATTCCCCCCGCCCCCCTCAAGGATGTGGGCTCTGGGGAAACTGCTTTTTTTTCAGGCTTTTGTTCTCTGGCGGGTTTTTTTGCTTGTTCACTTTTTTCCCTCTCACCTTGACCGCCTTTGATGGTTTTTGTAGTATTAGAAGAAATCAAACCGCACCCTGATCTCCGTCTCAGAGAGAAGCCTCAGTCTGGGTGCAGAAGCTGAATAAATTCCCCCTTGGCCGCTGGCAGCGCAGGTTCCAAGTTGCAGACCCTGGGGGCGCAGGATCTTTTGCTCGTCCCCAAAGCCAAGGCAGTGGCGGCTGTCTGGGAGCTCCTGACCGCCAGAGAGGTTCCAAGCAGCGATCGCACACTGAGATTTTGCCGCCGGCCGGGGCTGGGAGTGCCCGGCTTGCGCGCACCTCTTTTCAGAGGCGGCTGTGGGTCGGGCGCGCGTCTGGGGCACTGAGAACGGGGCGCTGGTCCGTAAGCCGCAGGCTGGGCTTTTGCGCGCCTCTGTCAGAGGAAGAGTTTCGCGCTCATGGCTTAGGCTTTGAAACAATGGCGCGGGTCAAGGAGCGCCCGCCGGGCCTCAGTAACCCAGGGGAGCTCGAGGGACGTGCGCGCGCATCTCAAGCTTTGTGGTAGGGCTAGCGCGCGTTCTGCAGACCGGCGCAGCTCCCATCCCCTCACAGGAGCCGGAACCCACGCGCTCTTGGGCGCGCTGGCGGCTTAGGGACCAGGAGCCGGTTTCCCCGCCGCACTCTCTCTGCCTCCGCACCGGGGAGGCCATCTGGGACCGGGGACTTAAGCCCCCTGTCCCTAGCCGCCCCGATTCCCACAATTTCCCCCCCGCGATCCTTTGCTCTTTTGGAGTGCTTTCAACCAGTCTCCAAGTTACTGCTGGTCCCCAGATGCAGGGCACTCTCGCTCGTATTGGGGTATTACTTTCCCACCGGTCACCACTGGTGGCTCCCTCCCCCTTTTGTTTATCTTCCAATATCAGTCCGCCGTTCTCATTCCGCTTTACCTGCTCACTGGCGTCTTCTGCCCCTGTAGAGATCCAGACGTGTATAATTCTGATCTCAGGCTGATTTCATGGGTGATCGGAGTTCTTTGGTAGGTAATCAGCTCACTTTGGGGTACCAGCTGAAAAGGCGCCTCTTCCTATTCCCCCGCCATCTTGTCCTCCTTCAAATGTTCTTTGAACTAGCTTTAGTATCTCTTTGGTCTCCTCAATAACGAAATACTTTCTCTGTTTGACTTCACTTAGCATAATCTCCTCCAGTCCCATCCATGTTGATCAAAACTTGGGAATTAATCCTTTCTGATGGCTGAGTAATATTCCATTGTATATATATTCCATTGTATATATGGACCATATCTTCTTTATCCGTTCTAATTATCATATGGTTTCACTTACTTGTGAAACATAAGGAATAACATGGAAAACATTAGGAGAAGGAAAGGAAAAGTGAAGGAGGTAGAAATCAGGAGGAGGGACAGATGAACCAGGAGAGACTGTGAACTCCAAAAAACAAACTGAGGGTATTAGAGGGTAGGGGGGTGGGGAGATGGATGAGCCTGGTGGTGGGTATTAAGGAGGGAATATATTGCATGGAGCACTGGGTGTTACACGTAAATAATGAATCTTGGAACACTACATCAAAAACTAATGATGAGGGGGGCGCGTGGGTGGCTCAGTGGGTTAAGCCGCTGCCTTCGGCTCAGGTCATGATCTCGGGGTCCTGGGATCGAGTCCTGCATCGGGCTCTCTGCTCAGCAGGGAGCCTGCTTCCTCCTCCTCTCTCTCTCTCTCTGCCTGCCTCTCCATCTACTTGTGATTTCTCTCTGTCAAATAAATAAATAAAATATTAAAAAAAAAAAAAAAAAAAACTAATGATGAGGGTTGCTGGGTGGCTCAGCGGGTTAGTCTCTGCCTTTGGCTCAGGTCGTGATCCCAGGGTCCTGGAATCGAGCCCCTCATAGGGCTCTCTGCTCAGTGGGGAGACTGCTTCCTCCTAGCTTGCTCTCTCTCTGTCTGCCTGCCTCTCTGCCTGCTTGTGATCTCTGTCTGTCAAATAAATAAAATCTTTTAAAAAAAAGTAATGTAGAATGGTGACTAACATTAAGACAATAAATTTTATTAAGACAATAAAAAATGTGAAAAAAATAATGAAATACTTTTTTAGACACATTTATTTTGTGTTTATAAGAGTAACTTATTGCGGTGCCTGGGTGGCTCAGTGTGTTGAAACCTGTGCCTTCAGCTCAGTTCACGATCTCAGGGTCCTGAGATTAAGCCCCACGTCGGGCTTTCTGCTCAGCGGAGAGCCTGCTTCCCGGCTCTCTCTCTCTGTCTGCCTCTCTGCTACTTGTAATCTCTGTCTGTCAAATAAATAAACAAAATTAAAAAAAAAAACTTTAAAAAAAGAGTAATTTATTTTTTCCAGTTATACTTTGGCATAATCAATTAGTTTACTAGATTAAATCAACTGAATGGGAACAAATCAGAGAGGGAGACAAAACCATGGGAGACTGTGAACTCTGGGAAACAATCTGAGGGTTATAGAAGGGAGGAGTTGGGGGTTGGGGTAGCTGGGTGATGGGTATTAAGGAGAGCATGTTGTGATGAGCACTGGGTGTTATATGAATCATCGAACACCACATCAAAAACTAATGATGTACTATATATTGGCTAGCTGAACATAAAAAAATAATCACTGTTTTACTATAGTAAATGGTCCAGTGATAGCCTGAAAACTATTGTTTCACTACAGATTATGTGATAAAATATAAAACCAGAGAGGTTCCAAGGTACTTGGAATATATTATCTGAATATATTACTCTTTAGCGGTTACATTTTATTATGCATGGTATCGTATCAAAATTCAACTATCTCTTGAACCATGAGAGACTATGGACTCTGAAAAACAATCTGAGGGGTTTGAAGTGGCGGGGGGGTGGGAGGTTGGGGTACCAGGTGGTGGGTATTATAGAGGGCACGGCTTGCATGGAGCACTGGGTGTGGTGAAAAAATAATGAATACTGTTTTTCTGAAAATAAATAAATTGGAAAAAAAAATTCAACTATCTCAGTTCTCAATTTCCATCTCAGTTTAGGCTGAGACTCGAACACAGTAGTCGCAAACTCTTTCCATATTCCAAATTGAATTATGAGCCCACTATTTAAAATAGAATAGAAAGCAAGATTTTCTGTTGTTGTTCGTTTTTAATTGTAAGCTTCTTGACTACATAAAGACAATAAAAGTGTCAGGATTTAGAGATTAAAAAAAGACTTTTAGAGAGTTTTTTATGTGATGTGATCTCTAATCACAATCCCAAAGGGAAGAGTGGGAGGCACTTCCTACTTCAAACAATGTGAAAAAATAGAGGGTCTACAAAGACCACTCAGATAATCAAATATGGCTCCCCTCCCTTGAGCTCAAAGAGCACAGTGTATCCTTGTCTGACTCATCTCATCCTAAAGAACAATAGACTGGATCACTGGCTGTTATCAGAGCAAATCAAGGATAGAGATGTCTCAGATGAAACTGGCCATCTCTTGAGAACTGACAATACCCAATTTCTTCACACTGTCAGTTTTAAGACCAGAGACTTCAAATGATTAGAGGTACATGAACACTATATGTATTCTCTCTGAAAGTCTCACAACCAAGTGATATGTTACAATGAAAACAAGGCTGATACTAAATTCTACCACACTCAAAAAGAGCCATTTACAAACAGACTCTAGACAGTCATGTCACCTATTACTGTAGCAATATTCAGTTCTTTTTAAAAAAATATTTTATTTATTTGACAGAGTGATTACAAGTAGGCAGAGAGGCAGGCAGAGGGAGAGGGGGAACAGCAGGCTCCCTGCTAAGCAGAGAGCCCGATGTGGAGCTCTATCCCAGGACCCTGAGATCACAACCTGAGCCAAAGGCAGAGGCTTATCCCACTGAGCCACCCAGGTGCCCCACAATATTCACTTCTACATCTAGTACATTCTCATTTCGTAAGACAACAGATTCCCTCATAAGATGGTGGTACATCAGACTGAATACAGACCTAGATCAAGACCACTACTTGGGAAGATGTTAGTCTGGGAGCTTCCTAGAGCTCCCAAGGCCAAATGCCTGTACAAGTTTACTGGCCAATAAACACATATCAATAACTATGCATTCAACATTCAACAACTATATATTTTTCGAAATTCCCTTATGCTGATTTACAAATCATCTAACACCAATGAAGATAATGATAGTTCAACAGTTCTTAAATGAAGTCTACCTCCTGGACTTATAAATTATATGGCTTCCTTATTTCTATCAGTAGAAATAGAAAAAGTTCTCAATTTTTAAATTCTAATACACTATCCCTGGAGTATTCCCAATTAAAGTATTTCAAGTGTTGACCAAGTACCTACAGGGTATAATACAAATACAAATTACATAAATTCATACCCAGGGTACTGAATTACTTTTAAATAAATAACTCACAATATAAACCTGAAGTTCTATATGTATTCCTGAAAACAGACCATTTGCTTAGGGTAAGATGTAATCAATGGCCCAAAGTAACCAGCCAGAATAAAGTTGCTCTTGGATCTCCTCAAGGGAACCACAGGTGAAACTCTCCTCACACACCATGAGAGAAAGGGTCAGATTTAAACAACCACCAGGCATGTACCTCATAACCCATCAGGTACGAACTTCCATGCCAGACAACAACACTCAGCATGGATCAAAAATGTATTCCTTGATGGGGAGGGGTATCTCAATTTTAAGTGAAGTTCTTAATGTTTAAATTAATACACTGGGTTGAACAAAATAATAACCAAGCTGAGAATGTGTGTGGGAAACTGGGAGTTACTTGAGGATTTTCATTAACTAAAAGTGACGAGAACAGGCACAGGATATGCCCTACTTTCATCCGAGAGAAACGAAGGCAAAATGGGTCTCATGGCAAGGGGTGGGATGGACAGAGGAGGATAAAAATAAGGTTTTTTTATATTTCTACTCAATGAGTCCCATTCTGTGAGTATGATTCCTGTTCCAAATTTCTACAGACAAATAGCATAAAGAGCTCAGGCACAGAGTTAAATGCTCAAGCTCCATGAGGCAGCACCATGAAAAGTCCTTCTCAGCATTCTAAAAGCTTTCAGATGGAATGTGCAAAAATTCCTAGAGGCCACAGTTAAGAGAGAAGCAGCGTCAGATACCTGGTGATCCCATCCTATCACCCGAATGGCTGAGGAGAAAGGTTGCCTTAAATACAAGGTATCTGGGGCAGAGCTCTAGCCACAGCAGGGTGCTTCTGAATCATCACCAGCTCTCTGCATGCAGGACCAAGGTTGGTGGCAGTGGTGACCTGCGTCTAGCAGGAAACTTGGAGGTCATGTCCCGAAATCAGTCATTGTATTTACATTCCCATTGCTACCAGAAGTTTTGAAGGGAGTTTTCCCCCACCACAGTTTTACATGAGGAAAGGGACTGTCCTAGAGTCTTACTCAGTTGAAAGGAAGCCATATCATTATGGACCTTAGTCATTGAAAGTCCCATATCTGACTTACCCTTTGGTCCATGAAGAGTCAGTTTCAAATGCATGTCTGGAGCTCATGTTTGTTCGTTAGCTGTCTTTAAATTTTTCCCTCCTGCCATATCATTGGCAGCCCGACTTCATCTTAGCAGAATGCTGCCAGAGTGGAGCCCCAGAGAGGTTCATCCCCGGCTCAATTCTGGGCAGAAGAGAATAAAAAATGCTTTTAAAAAATCTCCATAGGAATAATTGCTTCATTCAGATTCTTCGAAGTAGAACATCTTTGAAACAAACTTTTTATTATTTTTTTTATTACTCAGTCTTTCACAGCATAACTACTGAGTTAATCCTTTTCCAATAAGAGTAGGAAAAAGAAAAAAAGATAAGGTAAATGAGGGAAATGGAAGATACCATGTTGCTTCATATGTTTAAGGACACTATTATCTGTAGTTGTTCAAATTTTCAGAATTTAAATAATATATCAACTGATTGGCTAAATAATGTCAATCAATATGCCTGCCACTAGTGATCTATTACATATAGGTTTTCTCTGGGATATAGTTCTTCTGTAATAATCTCTAAGTGCTTTTGGCTTAAAAAAATATATTCCAGAAAAAGTATAACTGAAGAAAGGATTCTGATTGGGCAGAAGTTCAACTAATGTCATAATTTCTATACATTATTAATTAACTTTTCTGCTTGTCGCAGCTCTAAACTTTTGCTATTTAACTTTATTATGCTCATTTATCATGTATATTTCTCCAAGAAATTTTTAAATGTGCCAATACATTTATAGAAAATTTTTCAACTAATTTTGGAATAAATAAATCATTCATGAAATACAATACTAGCTGCATGATCTTGGATAAATTAAAATTTGTTTTCACTGTCCCCAGTTCCTGTTCACATACATAGAACTACCTAGGGTGACCTGATACCCTATGGAGCTAAGAGCCACCACTGCATTCTAGATGAGGACTGGGTGGCTGTGAAGGGTCATGGGTGACCAGCTATGATGCGCAGGTGTTCACACTACTTCCCAAGAGCTAAAGAACTGTTTGCCAGAAATAACATGTCAGAGCTGTCAAACACCAATGTAAGCTTGTCATAGACCAATGTCTCCACTGGTACCATTTAAAAAATCTCTACTGCTCTCAATAAATTAACTGAATCTCACTGTACTTTCTTGCTTTGATATTGTTGATTAACCTGTGAGGAATCCAAAATGCCACAATCAGTGGAGAAGCGTATTTTTGGTTAGGTGGACCAAGTTATAACCAGAGCTAAATGGACTCCATGCTGCTGTAGGCAGGATAATTGTCAGTAATAACTGAACTCTACAGGCACACAGTTTGCTTGGAGATCAATCCATGGAAGAAATGAAACACGTAAATAATTAGACAAAAGTCAATATAGTGCCCAAACATTTCATCTTCAATTAAAATTACTATAGAGTCTAGCTTCCCTTCAGAATAAAGAGTTAATTAAGCTTCCTTAAAAGACACTGCATGTCAACAAAAGTAAAAATAAACAAGAAATGAAAACAGAACTGGAATGAATTTGTAACATATGAAGTGTGTGTGTGTGTGTGTGTGTGTGTGTGTGTGTGTGTGTGAATGTAAGTGTAGTTAAACTATGTTGAAGAAGGAAGAAAGATCAGTGACCTCCCTGCTTTTCTTTTTGAAAAAAAAAATTAGTTAGGGAGTTCTGAAGATACTGAACTTAAGAAATATATTGATTGAATGAACTAATAAAACTTCCAGCTATAGGAAATGTAATTTTTAGAAATTGCTCAACAGGAAAATAACACACAGGTAAATACTTGCAAAAAATAGAGAGAGTCAATCTTGAGGATTTGTAATCATGGGATTTTCCATGGAGACTTTGAGCTGCTGATAGGAGGCTTGTATTGGCCATAAAGTAAAACAAGTAAGTACTTGTATTAAAACTTGAGAGAAAAATCACTTTTTCTTATAGCC
The DNA here is from genome assembly GCF_020171115.1 of Neogale vison. Taxonomy (NCBI): domain Eukaryota; kingdom Metazoa; phylum Chordata; class Mammalia; order Carnivora; family Mustelidae; genus Neogale; species Neogale vison. The sequence continues at coordinate 23,449,746 of NC_058100.1, forward strand.
TAGTAAATTGCAATCAATACTCTGCTTGCCTTGTAGTTGAGATATTTTTATCAATTTATCTGCAAATTACCAAAGAAATATCATGCAGAGGTAATTATGTGCTGTCCCCACTTTTTGAAAAGTAATGTTTTGCCAAATAGTGCTTGGATATATCTATGGGCCCAGTACAAATTCACAGGGAATCTGGAGAAACTGCAGAAGGAAATGTGTCCTACTTTACAATTTCATTTCCAAGTTCTGTAGAGTTAACCACCTAACTGCTAGTTATAAAACAGTTATGTGCATCTATTGGCCTGACTTTTATTATTTTATCAATATCTCTGTGTAGAGGCCTATATTTAAAAGACACACTATTTTACCTTTATTGGCTAAAGTCTTTCCTCTTTTTTCTGTTGTTAATTATAAATATTGTCCTTTGGATCCGTATGTTTTTGTAGTTTATTAGCAAGCCAGAAGATAATATCAAATTGGGTTACATTTATTGAGCATTTACCATGAGCCAGGCACTATTTGAAGGACTTTACATGAATTAGCTTATTTAAGCTGCACAACAATTGGAAGTAGATATTTTGTTACCTCCTCAATTTTACCAATGGGAAGAAATAAGGCACAAAGATGTTGAGGCATGCCATTGGTTCTAGGCAGGGCAAGGAAAAGAGCAAGGCTTTAAATTCATAGTTCTCTCTGAAGCCTAAGGTCTGACCACAATGCCATACTCCCTCCATTATAAAATAGCCAAATAAAAGAAGAAAAGTCTTTCCTGTAAACAGCTGCCCTTTCAGGCAAAATCACCAGCAGCTTACAAAGGGTGATATTATTTAACATTAAATAAGTAAAAATTACAATGTTTTAAGTAGCTTAGGAAAAATGGGTACAAAATTTTGTACATATACAATATGCCAAGATAATGTCAAAACCTCACTTATGGTGTGCACATAGAGTATTAATTTAAAACATAATACATCAAAAACTTAACATATGAAGGGTTTATTGTTCCTTTGACATGATGGCTCAAGGAGAGGGGGAGGATGACTTAACACAGGCAAACTGTTGTTTTATAAAGACTGAAGAATTATTTGTTTTCATGCTATGGCATATAACAATTTTTAAATGAAAATGCCTTATGTTTAATATTATGTTTGAAAATTTTCTGTACAACCTTTAAGGACTATAGTGGTTTGCAAGTTTGGAGAACCAAGGGTGAGAGCACCTCTCTGTGGTAGGAAATTGTGGCAGTTTTGAAGAGAAAAATTGCCATGTCCTACTCATCACTGACTTTTCCAGAAGCTAACATTTTTGTGTGTGTATGTGTGGATTTTCTCAGCTGTTTGTTTTTCTTCTGATTCCTGAATTTTATCGCCTTTTTTTTCTATTAATTACTGCTAACAGAGAAAGATTAGCAATATTTAGGGTCTTATGCAACTCTTGATTTTTCAGAGAAAAAAAAACATGATGTATTTCTGGATGTTGGGGAAAATTAAGGATTGATTAGTGACACCATATTTGCTCCTTCTGTATTTCTAAGAAGAAAGTATTCATTTCCAGAATCCAAAAGAAATATTTCAGTGTGGGTTCAACCAATGAGGTGAAACCACTAAGAGATTATATACCATCTTTTCTCCCTGACTGCCTGTCTTGTGGACTCTTAGCTCCAATATGAGACATAGAGAACCAGTCTTACCCAGACAATCCCATAAAGTCAAATCCCTAGGATCTGTGTCTGATGGTGGAGCTGGGAGTTGCAAAATAGGCAGTGAGGGAAAGAAGATGTATATAAAGTAGGGCAACAACAATCAGGAACCCATAAACATAGGGTGGAGGCCACAAGAACAGTCTAACCCTATGTCAATTCCTAGAGCCTCTGACCTTAGTTGTGTGGTTGTCCTGCAGAAGCCAAGGCCATTCAACATGGAAATAAATTCCTCATTGGTCCAAGAGTAGAAGTTGAAGGAAGATCCAGTGGAAGCTGGAGCAGCTGGAGACCTGGCCACTGACTCTGACAGATGGGATAAGCCAACAGATGAATGACGACACGTGTGAGATACAGAATGGCCGCTGCCTCATTTCACCCCTCTAATCTCCCATAAGACATTCTGCTGTGCTTCATCATATCCAGAAACACACAGAAAATTCTGGAAAATGTAGTTAAGCTTAGCCAAGTGGACACATCACAAAGCTACCACAGTATACCCCTTGTCAGCTCAGTTCATATACATATCTCTCAAACTACACTGATCTCCAAAATGGAAACTGGCAAAATCATGCTTCCACCTAACATGGTACAACTGTCCCTAATACAACTAAAAGCAGATTAACCCTTTCCACAAAAAGGATACAAAGTTCCTTTTCTGTCTCTTGGTGATGTCACTTTTCTAGTTCCTCACTCATCCCCCCCTCACTGATATTCTATAACTTAAATAGGGAGATGTGAAATTAACTACTATTAATGCAACTTATTTTATAGTAGTAGAGGATCAGAAAAAAGAGAAAACAAAAAAATTGTGTGATGTGTGCATGTATGCCTAAAAAATTTCATATCAAAATAAGGGAAAAACATAATTATTACAGCCCATGATTCTCCAAGTGATCACAAGGTCCTAGCTGGTATGTATAACAATTGATATTAATATTAACATTAATATTAATTAGCATTAATATCCCATGCAGGCATTTCTATTGGTCATAGTTTCTTGCCTGGTAAGGTTACCAAAATTTCATTCCTAAAGGATCTGGGCCATTAGATGTCCAGCCTGAACTGGGTTAAGATAGTCTTGCACTGACTTGAATGATAGGACCTGAGACTATCAGGGACACTTGAGAATCTCCTGCATCCTATGCATACACTCCATTGTCCACATTGTTGAGTCAACCCAATTTTGCCTTGATAGAAAAATCACTCCAATTAGCGCAGAAACCTTATTCTTTTTCTGTTAATTCAGGAGACTAATCTGACCAGGCCAAAGTCTCCACTTCTAGTTCAATCTCATCATTGTCATGTTACTTGTCAGAAGCATTACTCTCTTTGGAACTCAAATCTTGAGACCCATAAGACTCAAAGTCATCAAAACGAGAAGCAAACATGTTTGTGGATTACGTGCAATAATGATGGAGAAGCCCTCCTCCATTTTTCTCCCTTGATTTCCTTGCCCATGAACTCTATGGAAGAAATCTCACTACACATAAAAGCTGAGCATATAAAGCATCCTGAGGATACCACCCAGAACCCTGAAAGGTATTGCTGACATCATAGCTAAGGCTTCAGAAGGCCATTCCACCATTCTTTCAGTTGTTCTATAAGGAAAATCAAGATTACACTTGTTAACTCCTTGAGAATGGACCCAGTGCCATGTTTCATTTGCTCTGCAATAAATCCCTTGGTCAAGAATGATGCTGTGGGGAAGATCATCAAAACAGATAAGGCATTCTACATTATGCAGAAGGTAGTCTTGTGGCAGATTGGACACTCAGCAATGCCTGCAACTAGTATGCCTTGGTGACTGGAAGTTCATACTGCTAAGCCCGTGCAAACCTACATCTTTCTCTCTCAACATAACCACTTTTTCCTAAGCCTACTGGTCAAGGACAGGAGTGGTTAGGAGAAGAGGTTGTCCATAACACATATATTCCTATCAAGGTGAGTATTAAAATCTTCTTTTATTGAAGTTATGCATTGGTGAGTCTTTGCTTGAGACACAAATATGTTCAGAATATGTTTCTGTTCGAAGAGGCATCTCCACAGGATTCCGTATGTCGCCAGTTTTTCAGTCTCATTCCTTTTAAGACCTTAATCATCCAGCCAAAAGCTGGCCATGCCCATGTATCAATATGGACCTATACTTCTGGCTATTTCTCTTTCCAAACAAAATGAACATCAGATACACTTTTCAAGTTCTCCACCTGAGAAGATTCACTTCACTGTCCTACAGGGCTACCCCGAAGTGGGAATATAGTGCTGCACTGTCCTCTTTTGAGAGGTACCTGAATATGGTGCAGGACCATGGATTAACTAAATCTGAGTCTTCTTTGTTGTTGTTGCTGGGGTTTTGTTTGTTTGTTTGTTTTTCATTCAACTAACTGAAGGAAACTTCCTATGAGATGCTAGATATTCACTGGGAACCAGAAGCTAATGTAGCAGGAATAGGGACCATGCATGGGCACTTGAGCCATTTCCTTGAACATCTTACTTGTGCTTCCAGGGCCCCATGTCATACAGACTACTTCCATTTGATGATGGAGTGATTCCAGCATTGCCAGTTTTATGCCTTAGTGAGTCAGACAATGCCCAATTCATAACAGGCAGATCATATTGTATGGTAACTTAGTGGTTCCCGGTCAACTTTTCAGTCTCTCCTAAAGGCCAGTGGCAGGCCAAGAGCTGCTTCTCAAGAGACTAGTTATCCACAAGGCGTTGCTCCAAATTCTAATGGTTTATACAGTGAATGACCCGTATTGGTCTGTGCAAGACCCCTATCAGCATCTCTACCTGCCCCAACACTTCATGTGCCATCAGATGTGCTGGGCCACATGGTCTGGGGTCAAAGCAAATTATTACACAGCAGCCTGGAACCATTGTAGAGATTCCTTTTAGTCAGGGCCTGACTCAAAACTGCAGCTTATTGATTCACCTGGTAAACAGGTTGGAGTAGAACACCCAAATTCCATTAACTCTCGCAGTCTTTGGGGGTCGTTGAAATGATTTCCTGGAGACATACAAATTTAATATCATAAGTGGACTCCAATTGCACCGTAATAATCAGAAGCTCAAATCAGATTTGGAGACATTTATAAAGATACATTATTGGAGAATTTCAAAATGTTCATTTGTCACTCTTTAAAGATTCCACTGTTCCTAATTCAAAAATAAAATGTATTTCAATCAGGGCTTCCGTTTGTGGTTCATGTGGTAACATATGCTTCTGCTTCTATTTATCTGATAATTTCTTTGGCTATAATTTGTGGAAAATATTGATGTAATAAGTTCACAAGGTCTGGTAAAATTAGTTCATGCTGATTTCTAGAGCTGAAATATTAAGATGGAACCAAAAAGCTGTAAAAGAGAATCCATAAGACATGGTTCTGCTTTGGAAATATAAATGATGGAAAAAATTGAAAGGAATATTGATGATTTATGATGATGATAAAAAAAAGAACCCCTCTCAACAAAGACTATTTCTTGAAAAGTTTGTAAAAATTCCTTTCTGGTGAATTTAGAAGGAAAGGAAGGGAAGGGAAAGAGAAAAGCAAAGAAAAGAAGACAGGAAGGGAGGGAGGGAGGAAGGAATAAGTTAATGAGGAAGAAAAGGAAGAAGGAAAAGTAGAGATTCTCAGCACCAGAAATATACCACATAGAACAAAAAAGACAAAAGAGAGAGATGTATGGAGATTTTCTTCAGTGTTATTTTTTAAATTCATGTTTATAATTCAGAAATATTTATATTTATCATTAATATTGAATAGTAAGGTAAAACCTGATTTTTGAGCAGATGATTTCTACTATAGAAAATAAAAAATATAATCTCTGCTCCACTTCTTGTTTGCCTCCATCTGTTTCCAACCTGCATCATTTGGCTTCCTTCTCTGCTGCATGTACACAAATTAAGCAGAAGGTTTATTCAACATGCTGTTTATTCAAGTTAACACCTTGTTAAGATACAGCAAATTCACTAATTTATTTGCTATATTTAAGACTAATACCTTATCGTACACCAGGCTTTATCCCATGTTTTTAAACCAAGTGCTGATGCAAACCTCTGAGCTACCAATGGAACTGTTAAAAACTCCTCCTCCTTTTGTTCAAGTGCCAATTCCCATTTCTCCCTGCCGTGACTTTTACTGCTTTTTCATGTGGAGACTGCGCAGTGCCTTATCCTGCAGGAAGCCCTCCTTAGTCATTCACGTTGGTGAGCGGGCTCCTTGTAGGAGTACAGATGATTAACTGCAGGTCCTCCCGCTGTTCTCAGTCAGCAACCTGCTCTTTAACTGGTTCAAACAGATGTTTCTCTTTCAGAGCTTTAAGAACTATAATTGGGTAGAAAAATAGCATGTTTCACTTAATTCAATTTACTGCTTGCATTCGTTTGTTAGAGAATTCATTTAGAATCCACATAAATATGTCATTTTGAACAAAGGAAGGGACTATGAGTTATATGATGCTGTCCCTATGCCAGTGAATTGTGTTGCATGGTAGGTGACACTAATACTCAGGGAATTCTATCTGAACTGATGCCGGACTTGTTTGGTGACAAAGGTCTTGACAGGGTCTAAAGTTATCTGAAGCCAGGTAACTTGTCTTCTTTCTTTCTTTTTTTTAAGATTTTATTTATTTGAGAGAGCTAGAGAGAGCACGGGCCGGGGAGGATGGTAGCAGCAGAGGGAGAGGGAAAAGAAGATTCTGAGCTGAGCAGAGAGCCCGAAGTGGGGCTTGATCCCAGGACCCCAGGATCATGACCTGAGCTGAAGGCAGATGCTCAACTGACTGAGGCACCCAGGCTCCCAGTCAGGTAACTTTTCTATCTGGATTACTGTTATGTATCTATTTTGTGGCCTATAGCATTAAATGTCCAAAAAATTTTAAGTAAATGTAATATTTAAATATATGCTCTATATATTTATAAATATTAAATATATTATAATATTTATGTAGCTATATGATACAATATACAAGACAGTAATTAAAAGAAAACATAAAAATATAATTGCATGATTATTTCTTTGTATTTTAGTGGACACTAAAACCAATATAAATGGATATATAAGAAAAACCCAGCATATTTTAACTATTTATTAATTTATGTGAGAGGACCCAAAGAAATTATAAGCTTGAGAGATGGAGTAATTTGCAAATGTGATATATGATTTTGAAATTTATATTGACAGACAACAGTGGATGAACAAAATGTCAGTCTCCATTCAGTTGATCACTCCGTATTTCATATTTGTTATTTGTTACATAATATTTTAACATCTGTCTGAATTTGAACCAATAATGGCACGTTAATTTATCAGAATACTATTTAATTGTACTTAGGGTTAAATGATCATTTTGAACAGTAAAACCCAACAAGAATTTCTTCTGGATACTTCTTTTGTTAGACACATATTATTCAAGATCAGTTATTGTCATTTATATTCTTTTAATATGGAGTAGAAGACTGTATTACAACTTGCATTTTGTTTTAGAACATGTTAGGAAACGTGGGGCCATAATTTTGGAGTTGGGCCTGGAGCTAACATCCAATGCTTTAATAATTTAATAATTCACTATTAGGGTTTTACTATATATAGTTGTTATGCTTCTAAACATTTTCTCTGCAGTATTTCTGGGATAATTTACACTAAAATTAGTTTTTAAAAAGCTCATAAAATATGAAACTTAACTATAAATCCAGGGAATCACTCAATTTTAATTTGCTTCACCATTGCCTGGTACATATCAACAGAGTCATCTTTCTCACTGAATGAAGGATATCTTTTACATAATTTTCTTTTTTAATAAACACCTTGTCATATAGATGAAACAGTTTGTAGGGCATACTAAAGAGCTCAGAACACATGGGAAAGCTATTTTCTATCTCTTAATAAAGTCATTTAAAAATCTTTCATTGGACCAACGAAAGCCACATAGTGACAGGTTAAATAATTATAAATATTAATCTTCATGCAAGTTATATCATCTTCCAAACTTAGCAAGTAGGAAAGGGCTTTCCTAAAAGACTTAATCAGAGATGTGACATGTAAATTTTTTTCATAGAAAACTATCATGAAGCCCACCAACGAAATACTAAAAAATAAGATTACTTTTTTTCAAAAAATTAATTTGTCAGAATTGTAACCTGTGTCATATTTCTGATCCTCTAAAGATTATAGTCATCATTTCGTCACTCTATTTCAGGTACCTACAATCTGTTTCCATAAGTTCCAAAGACATTCTCAGTTCTGTTATGGACAGGTTTTTTCTACTCATACGTTCTTTTTTATCTCTCAATGTATGTTCCATTTCACAAATTTATTATAGTATCTTGGTCCATCTACCTATTGCCTTTATAAACTCTCTACATTATCCAAGAATTACAACAGTTTTTGGACGTCAAATCACTCTGTTACTTTCCTCTCTTATTGATAAGGACTGTCATTTGGAGGCAAATTATACCTCCTTTCCCCCTTTTATTACCCCAATAATTTACTCTATATGCATTCAGATTAAAGATAAAAGAAAACCTTTAAGGAAAAGAAAATCCACAACGTAACAACATAAAAGCCAACCTAGATTCTTAGACTAGAAAAGATTCTTTCCCCTAATGCAGAAGGTCCTTATATGTTATTCCGGAGACAGGTTAATAGTCTTTGCTAGTATAATTCTAGCAGTGGGCATAGCAAAACTTTATTAAAAACTTCTTTTTATTGATGGGCAGCTTTAAAATTTAAAATTTCCACCTAATATTTGTTCATTTTTTCATATAGATCATGAGCAAAGTGCAAATGTAATACAGCTGGCTTCATCTAGTCTCTGACCTCATTTAGAGCCTGAACAGAGACCACTTCCCTGGATTTATGTGTTTTGTATTCCAGATGACTTAACAGCAAATAGACATGTAAAAACAGCTACATCGATTCTTTTTGTAAAATTTCATAAAGACAATAAAATACTTTCTTGATAACTGCACTCATACTTTGAAATAAGAACCTGAGCACACAATGAATTACAAATCTTCTCATCCTCCTCACTAAGGATAGGGTGTTACTCTTCACCCATGTGCCAGAAATGATAACTCCAGTCTGATCTGGACTCTACAGTGTTCCCAGTGTAGGTCTTGCCCAATTCAACATGACATATAAATTCATTTGCTTCTTTTTAACCAAGTGTGCTAGTTTATGGCTTTTGCACTTATTAAAGTGCCATCTTTTACAGTGAGCTTTGGGTCTTTAAGAAATAACTGCATTCCTCCAATGTACCTGGCTACATGCTGACTGTGAATGGTAGGGCAATCCATCTGCCCGAGCTTTTGATGCTGTGAAGATGGAAGGGAGATTAGTGCGTGAGGATCACAGATATCAAAGCTCTTTTGGAAGGCAAATCCAATCATGCTTAGCATTTGAATTCAAAAAGTGTAATGGGGTGCCTGGGTGGTACAGCTCTTGGTTTGAGCTCAGGTTGTGATCTCAAGGTCACGAGATCAAGCCCCACGTCAAGCTTTGCAGTCAACTGGGAGTCTGCTTAAGATTCTTTCTCATCCTCTCCCTCTGCCCCTCCTGCTCATGCTCTCCCTCTCTAGAATAAATAAATAACTCTTTAAAAGAAAAAAAAAAAAAAGTTCAACAGTCTCCAGCATTGGGGCAATGCCTGTGTGATAATAATGAGCCCCAAGTGTCATTAGGTGAGGAAATTATGGTGTTAGAGTTTTCCAGACTGGACAAATCACTAGAAGGTCTCTAGCCATTAAAGATAGCAGTTGGTATCTTGGTTGGAAGAAATGTGGGATGGTATGAATACAGTTTAATTTTAAACATTTTCATATATACACCATACTGCATATTTTCCAATCAAAACATCAACAACCATTTTGAAGTATCTGAATTTATATAAACTAAGGGTATAAAACTAAAACAAAATGAAACAAACAAGACAAAAACAAAAAATTACTTCTAAGAGGCAGAAGCTGAGATTTTCTCTAAAATATCACAAGAATATAAGTCCATATTCTTTGTTTATGCTTGTATTTGTAGGCACTGGCTGTGTTTTAATCACACATAATACAAATTACCACTTTGTCTATGGTCTATAAAATGTCCAGAAAATCCAAAGGCATTAAAAAATTAGAACTACTCTAAAGGTACAATATTTCAAGCATGTATTTTATATAATATTACTCAAAAAGACTGCTATAATAAAAATAAAATCAATGAATGAATACTTGACAGAAAATTCAGTTAAATTGATATATGACACTAGGTTGTAGTTGGTTTCTTTTTTTTTTTTTTTTTAAGATTTATTTATTTATTTTGAGAGAGAGAGAGAGAGTGAATGCACACTGGTGGGAGAGGGAGGGAGAAAAATCTCTAGCACATTCCCTGCCGAAAACAGAACCTGACTCAGGGCACGATGCAGGCCTCAAATCCATGACCCACAAGATCATCACCTGAGCCAAAACCAAGAACTGGATGTTCAACTAACTGAGCCACCCAGACATCCCTAGGTTGTAGCAGTTTTGGGACAAAACTAAGTTTGACACAAAACTAAGCAGAATATATATTCAAAGAATTGTTTGACCTTCCTACAATGGTTTCAAATGCATAAGAAGAACCACATGATTTAGTTCTTTTCCCAGGTGAAAGGTGTTGATCTCATGATTATTTGTTACAGAGAAATCTTTCCAAACAATTCTGCAAACAAGTGTGAAAAATAGGCACAGAAGTTTCTGAAATGATAAAAGGAGATTCTTGATAGTAGCTATGTCTTGGAAAAGAAAACTCATATTAAAGATGAAGAAGTAGAAAAATTAGCATTCAAGTATTGTCTTCAATGCAGAGAGAAGCTTCACTAAATGAATAATAAACATATGGAACATGTCACCAAGGAGACCAATTAAAAGTGTGATAAATCAGAAGTACTGTCATCTTTTCTAGTGGAACAGAAGTAAAGGGAATAAGACAAGAGAACACAGTAAATGTTTTCTTTCATGGAAAAGCTTAGCCATTATTATTTTTCTTAATATGGAATATACAGATTAGTCTCTTTCTTGGAGAGAATTCCTAGAAGCAATCTCACCTTGACATATACATTTTTTTTTAATTAACTTTTCCCATCATGTATTTTCTGAAATACACAGTACTAAAATAGCCACCATTTTCTTTTTTTAATAATGAAATCAAAGTTCAAAGAAGTTAGGTAATATTTCCATTATCAGGTAGGTAATAAATAGCAGAATGTGGTTGGGAACCTCCTCCTTACTTTTACCAAAGTTTGAGAGAAGTACATGCTCTCCTTGGGACCAAATTTAATTCACAGCCTGGGCCACAGGTACTTCCTCCATAATTAGTCATTAGGGAAGTAAGCAGGAGAGAGTTTGAAGAAAATGATATGGTCAGTAGTTTTGCTTCTTAATTTCCCAGCCTTTTTCCTTACCTTTACTAATGACCCTATTCTACCACACTCTATTCTCTAGTTATATTTAAACTGCTTTAGTTGGCTTCCATTATCTTGCACTCTCCCAGACCTCCAAACTTTCTGAGAGGTCCTTCCTTCTGTATTCCTTGTCACAGCATCCTTGCCATTGCATCACACCTGACTTCTACTTTTTCTTTATATATGGTTTTAATTTATGCATTGTTTCCTCTAAGAAGCTTTATCTGATTCCCCAAACATAGACAAGCATCTTCTCCAGTGTTCCTCCTACGGAAATGTATGTCTCTTTCATTTTATAACTTATCCTGTATTTTTTTTAAAGATTTTATTTATTTATTTGACAGACGGAGATCACAGAGAAGCAGGCAGAGAGAGAGGAGGACGCAGGCTCCCTGCTGAGCAGAGATCCCGATGCGGGGCTCGATCCTATGACCCTGGGATCATAACCTGAGCTGAAGGCAGAGGCTTTAACCCACTGAACCACCCAGGCGCCCCAGTATTTTATTTTATTTTTTTTAAGATTTTATTTGTTTGACAGAGAGAGAGAGATCACAAGTAGGCAGAGAGGCAGGCAGGGAGAGAAAGGAGAAAGCAGGCTCCCTGTTGATCCGAGAGCCGTATGTGGGGCTTAATCCCAGGATCCTGAGATCATGACCTGGGCAGAAGGCCAAGGCTTAACCACTGAGCCACACAGGTGCCCCCTTATCTTGTATTTTAATTGCTTATATAATTAACTTCATTTTCCCCTAGGCTTAAGATCTTTGAGGAAAGACATTTACATTCTTGTTCTGTATGTTATCTCTGGTATCCAACTGAGTATCTGTTGGAATTGAGGTTGCATGTTTGATACTTAGTATACATTTGTTAATGACTCCCATTTTCTCCTTCATAGCCAAGAAAAATCTTGTTTGGCGATTTTTCCTAAACTCTGTGGCAATTCTTTTGTTCTTTTATTTGTCCAGTACTAAATGGCAAGTGAAACCCAGAATTTTGCCCATAGTCATGTTTCCTCACTCTAACTCCTTTCTCTGGGAAATTTATTCTACATACAACACACAGAAATATGCTAATTTATTTCAAATCAATCAATATCCTATTCTCAGGCTTTTATTTTTATATTTGTCTCATATATTCAGCTTCTACTTATATTTGAATGTCCCATATGCACCATATGTAAAAATAACTGTATTTTTCCCCATAATAAACTTGTCCTCTATTCTCTGTCCTTAAAAGGCACTCATAATTACCTAGTTTCTTAAGCCAGAAGCCCAGGAGGTATATACCAAGTAGCTCTTCTTTTTTTACTTTTGTATAATTTTTCTACACCAAAATAGAATTTATTTTCCCCTCTTTGTCAAGTCTGACTGCGTTAGGTTAGTACTTTATCACCTAACAATGATTTCTAATTGAGGAGTCTCCACTTTTCACAATACATTATAAGTGAATTTTCCAAAAGTACAATTCTGAATCTGTGGTGCTCTTATTTAAAATTCTTTACCAGTTCCCGTTATCTTCAGAACAAAAATTCAAATTCCTCTATATTATAAAATGTCCTTCATGTTCTGGATAAAAATACAGCACGTACTTCCCCAAATTCTTCTTCTACTATATCTATACCCTTACTATGAACTCTAAATATTCTGAATGAATTTATTTTCTAAAAATGAAGCATAGTCTATTTTTCCCCTGGCTAACAATATGGGTCTCAAGATTTGTTTCAAGTAGCACTTCCTCTGAGGTATTTTTTCCATGACCTCAAGAAAATGTGCCCAAGCTGTGACAATGTAGCATTATTTGCAAAATCCTATCATAGCCTGTATCACATGCCATTGGCATTATTGAGATACTTTTCCATCTCCCCTCATTAGACATTGGCTCATTGAGAGCAGGAAGCCAAGTCTTTTAATTTAGGGCCTCTAGAAATTAATACAATGCCCGGCACTAAGTTTCTTTGTTGTTCTTTTTCTTTTTTTTTTAATTTGCTAGTAGGAACTAAATCTCTACCATTAGAATTTTAAGCACCAGTGAAAGGACATTTGAGGGCATAGGTTAAACATATTCTTAATAAATCATTTTTGACTAAGGCTTGCATACTTCAATTTGTTTTTATATTAATTTTAAGACTTAGCAAAGGATAGTAACCTCTCTCCTTTTATAAATAAGATATTTTTTTCTTAAGAGATGGAATCCTCTATTGTCATGATGTCATCACATCTTCACATGACAATGGGTGTCTTCCCAAATCTACTCCCACTCCAGAGGCAATTGCTATAGCCCCATTACATTTCTTTTGCATCCTTAGAATCGCTCATTAAAGTCTTTGGAGGAACTAGCATTTCAAACACATGAGAGAGAAACTGAATAACAATAATTCTACAGTTGAAATTTAATAAGCATGTCAGTATGGCCACTAGAAATTATGATTGAGGAAACATGCCAATTCTCTATAACAGGTATTTAGGTGTCTATGTATAGATAGAGAGGTAGACATACACACATGTATATATACATAAATACGTGTGAGTTTATGTGTATTTTATATATGTACATATACATACACACATTATAAAAACGTGTGTAAATATGCATGTATAATATAAATTTAATGCACATAACTGAGTTTAGAAGTACTAATAGTTAAATTCTCTGTGTCTGTATCTCATTCTACATAAAAAAATCATATATCTTATTTCTTTTAGAGAAAAAGCCAAAAATAATTTTATGATAGTGGTATTATTAGAAGTCATATATAATTTTATTATTTTCACTGTTTTGGAAGTCATAATTAACTATATTATTTTCAATACTTTATACATAAACAATTACTTAGCTAGTAGTATAATGAGATTGATGTTCTAAGTAAAGTTATAATAATACTACTGGTAAATCATAAGGAGATATTTATTTTTAAAAATCACACATTTCTTATGATTCTATTTATATGAAAAATTCCTTTTGCTTTATCCCTTCTGATAGGAAAAGGGATTCTGAAGTTATACTTTATAGTTCTACATTGATGCCCTCATTTTTTTTTAAAGATTTATTCATTTATTCCAGAGGGGGATAGAAAAAGAGCACAAGTTGGGAGAGAAGCAGAGAGAGAGGGAGACAAGCAGACTCCCCACTGAGTGGGTACCCCCCCTCCCCCAATAAGGGACTCTATCCCAGGACCCTGAGATCATGACCTGGGCCAAAACCAAGAGTCAGACACTTAACCAACTGGGCATCTAGGTGTCTTTCATCTTTTCTTTACCATAGTTTCAATAATGACTTCTTGTCATTATTTAAACTTGTTTAGATTCCTTACCTAGAAGTATTAGCTACCAGAGAAATTTCATTCAAATATGATTTCAGTTCCCAAGGAAGTCATGGGGGAAAAAATTAGAGAAGAGAAAAATTGTTAATGGATTAACTTCTCTATATTTTATCTATTCTCCAAGATTGTTTTGGGTAGTATGAGAATTAAATTGACCCGAGACAGATTAACAGGAGAAAATCGAATTTAATTATATATGTATGGGGAATCCACATAAACATGAGAGATTCCAAAGATAGTCAGGCAAGATGGGAAGAAAGGGAAGAGTAGATTTTGGTAAACAAACGTTTACTGTGCTGTACAGAAACAATGGGACACAGAAAGGAATTTGAATAGACCTTGTTAGATTCCTTCCAGTCTACCACACCTGCTTTATATTATACGGCAGTTATCTATGGTGATAGTTCACTTCCTGAAACAAATCCTTTAAGTAAATTTTTTTAAACAGTTATCAATGAGATAAAAAAAGAAAAACTTTTTTCTTCTGTTTCCTAAAAATAATCAGCCTAAAAAAATCCACATGCCAAAGAGACACAATTTGGAGTGGCACATTTTGCTCTCCTGCAACTATAATTACAAAAAAAAAAAAAAGTAGAGGATGTCATTATTATTCATCAAACAATAGTCACAGGTAACGATCCTTTAGTTGGCACTACAGCATATGTTTCCATTACCTTGCCCTTAATCACTCTGCATCTCAACCTTGCCCTTGTGGTAGGACTTTTATTGTTGTGTTAAATAGTCAAAAGCATGGGAGTGCCTATGTGGCCCTGTCAGTTAAGCATCTGACTCTTGGTTTCCGCTGGGGTCCTGATCTTAGGGTCATGAGATAGAGCCTTGTGTCGGGCTTCCTGCTCAGTGGAGAGTCTACTTGAGATTGTCTACCTCTCCCTCTGCTCCTCCCCCACTAAAATAAATAAATAAATCCTTTTTTTTAAGTCAGAAGCAGCAATATAACCTGTGAGTGAGTAAATCAGTCTTTATATCTAGATATATATTGATATCTAAACCCATATCATGTCTAAATCTAGATGTTTCAAATACCTATTGAGTATGATAATTATAAGAGAAATGAAATTGGCGTATATTCTGATGAATTTTACATCAACATGATGTTCTCACTAGCAAATATTAATTTTCCATAAGTTCCAAACTATTGTGTTTGCATGAATGGAATTGTATATATTATAGTACCTTTAAAATAAGGACCTTTAGTAGGCAGGATCTGGGGAAAAGGGACAACTGTAATAAGACATATCCCTATGCCCAATGCATCATTAACTTTCCATTATACATATTTTTTAAATTAAGGTTTCTTCCATATTATGTTTTGCAGAGATAATGATATATAAGTTTTTTACTTTATTCATAATCAAATAAACAATATAAAATCTTTGTTAATCAAATTGAATAGTCTTTTTTTGTGCACTTAAGTGTTATTATAGCAAAAGCAAAATATAGGTCATTTCTTTTTCTCTCGATTAGTACATTTATTAAATTCAGACATTTTATGTAGCTGAGAATTTTCTGTGTTTTTCTATTCTGCTACTCAAAGCTGCACAGCTAAGATTGCAAATGAACACTTCAATTTCAGAAATATTATGAATGTCATTTAGAAGTAGGTTCTGTTCTGGTTACTCTGTTAGAATCCCTGAAGACATGGTTTTTATTATATTTCTTTATATCATAACAAATCGCTAGCATCCTGCAGACAGAAAGTCAAAAGTCAGTTTTAAGGCGATGTTAAATTGATTTATCATCTTTAGCAGAAACACACAGAAATAAGGAAATTAAAAATCTTATTATCTCCTGCTATGATATTTTCTATTCCTTCAAAAGAAGTGATGGCATTGGATAATTTCTTTAAAAATAATTTACTTAAAGACAAATAGTATAGGACTATTTAAATCCTGCAATGTTGAATTTTTTACTCTGGTTGTTTAATTTTAACTCTAATTTATTACTTGAATTTGAAGAATGAGCTTTCAGTCTTTCAATTCTAGCAGCACAATCTTTATTTCTGACTTACTTTTTTTTTTATAATAAAGCTTTCTACTTTAAATAAATAAACAAACAAACAAACATTATAATGAAAAGCCTGATTTCAGTGAAAAATCTAGTTTCTAGGATCCTAATTAGCCAACTAAAAAAGTAAATATAGCTTTTGTAAATGGTCTTGCTCTAAAATATACTTGATATTTCTTGCTGCTATTCTTCCCTTTTCTGTGTGTTGTTCTTCTTATACTTTCTTGGCTTATTTTTTCTGCAATTCTTACAAATGTTGCTTATTTTAATTCAAGGTTTAATTCAGGTGACATTTATTGAATTACTGTCAAATAACATCTCAGATACAAGGGAAACAAATATCAAACAAACAGGCTCTGTCCTTCAGCATTCACAAAAAAATTGAGAACGCCAACATTTTTTGAGCACCTAATGTATGCCAGACAGTTCCTGATACATATTACAGACTCAGTCACTCATATTTAAATGACTGGCCTGCAGAGAAGTTGTCTGTATCTATTATTTATTAATGAGAAGGGCTCAAAAACATTAGATGCATGTGTCTTAAATAGTCGGAGCAAAATGTGAGTATATTGGCAATAATACCAAACAGGCTATGCCTACTACACCACATTACTGACATGATGTTACCACCACAGCCTAAGACCATCCAGAGGCTATAACACCAAGGGAGCAAAGGGAAAGGAAACTCCTGGGGAGGGGACTAGAGAGGAGGTATACCTGTCCCAGTGCTGCCATCTAGCAGCATAGCAGAGAGTGTCTGGGTAAATAGTAAATATCATCAATGTGTTTCCATTGGTCATGGATGTAGGATAACCTTCTCAGGTTCTCTAGGTTGTTTGAACAATGGGTCTTACTAATGAACATTGCTTGGGTTTTTTACCTACCATATCACCCTACAGCAGCAGATATTATAGAAAGATATAATGGACTTTTAGAAAAAATTTCTATTCAATTAGCCAACATATAGTACATCATTAGTTTCAGATGTGGTGTTCAATAATTCATCAGTTGCATATAACACCCAGTGCTCCTCACATCACGTGCCCTCCTTACATAATGGACTTTTAACAAAAGCTGTTGAGAGAACTTAGAGAACAATAGTATGCCAAGCAGTTAAAAATGTGGCTCAGAGTCCTAATTACATTAAATTTACATTCCAATTGGACTTACACCACATTTAAATTCACAACAAATGAAGAAACCATGGCAGAGATACTAGGACATTTTCTGGTATATTCACCTACATCAAACACAATCACAATTACCGGTTTACACAGGTAAATGCAAACCAATTATCTCAACAGCTCTGACATAGCGGACTACAATAAAGTAGTTTCAACTTTTCCTTGTCCCTCTTAGAAAATCTATAGCCTAGCCACTTCCCACTTGATTCTGTCAAGGACCTTACTCTAATCAGTAACTCTGGGACTACCCTCAACCTGTGTCATCCTCATGATCTAGCATGAGCTGGGTAAAGACTCAGGACTACCTGAAGGGAGAAACATCCCTCATCTGTCACCCACTTACTTGGTCTTCTCTAGGCATCATGGGACAAATGTGGACCTGTTCCCAATACTCAGAGGTAGAACTAATCACCCTCAGGCTGGGGGACACCATTTGGGCGATACTGAGGGTAGGATCAGATCCCCTGCTACTGGCTGCCAATGACCTCCAACTTGAACTTCTACTCTGCTGCTGTCCCTCTTCCCATTGTCAACAACACATCCACTGGTGTGTGGTCTAGATTGGTCATTTGCACTGCTCTGCTGACAAGGTATGTCCGGAAATGACATGCCAGATGCCCACCAGAGGAGGACAACACGAGTCTGATTGCGGACAATGGGTTGGCTATTCGGGTCAGTTGGTCATAATAACATGACCACAGACATCAACACTCAGGCTGATGAGAAGCACTCCTTCCCTATCTTACTTCTACCAGCAGCTTAGAGAACAATAGTATGCCAAGTGGTTAAGAATGCCACTCAGAGCCACTCAATGTTCCTACTTCTACCAGCAGCACCCATTCCAGCTAAGCCAGACTCTTAAATATCTCTTGTAATTTGTAGATGCCCTCTAGGATGTCTCCATGGTCCCAATTTAACTTCAAATCACCAAAACAAGACACACTATTATTAACTAGTGCCATCAAACCAACAGCACAATGGGCTACTACCTATCAAGTTGCATTGGTAGAAGGCTCAACTAATACTACAATGCTTTTGATTGATGCAATCAAATTAAAGATGCTGTAATTCAGAGCCAATCCCATCACAGTCCACAGCACTACAGAGATAAAACTGTAGCTCTTACTGGGATGATGATAAAGTTTAACCCCTGCCAACAATGTACACCCTTACAACTATTGTTGTATTGCCTTTTTTTCTATTAATTATAATAATCTCTCTCCTTCTCCAGTGGAACCACCATTTATTGAAGTGAAAAGAAATTACACTAACCAAGTGGTGAAGGGCACTTTACCATGTGTCTCCTCCCTGACTCCCAGTTACTATATACAAGGAAGGCAATGTATACAACATGATCGGTATACAAAAGAGGCAAGTTTTACATAACAGCCAATGGCAGCAGGCTCTATAATAAGGCTACTCTGGGTGCCCACAGTGAATAGTCATAGCTCCTGGCAAGTTAACCTCAGGACATGTTAGCCAATTTACAAGGCCTAATCATTTAGTCATATTATTTTGAATGTCATCCATCGAAGTAACTATACCTAGTTGAGGGAACAGCCTTGTTTAACTCTTGATGATCTATAGCTAGCCTCCACTCATTAGTAGTTGGCATTAAGCACAGGCCACACCAGGGAACTGAAAGATGAACTGGAGAGAATCTGTACCCTTTGTATAACAAAACTAAGACAATGTAACCTTTCAGCGCTTTGCCTTAGTAGTACTATGGAACGTTACCATAAAGGGAAGTTTACTGGTTCCCACCAGGAAGTGCTGACCAGCAATATTAAGGCTTTAGGCTTGCTTCACAAGTTTACCTGCTGAGGGAGGAGGTCCATTCCAATAATGAGAAAACAGACAGTCTGGGACAGAGGGAGGCAGTGGAGAAAAATCAGGACAGAAACATCCTTTTACTAAATATGGACCAATTTTAACAATCAACTGGGTAAATACCCGTATAGTTCTCTCAAGAAGCTAGCACCTCCAGGAGCTGGGGTGGGGTTCAGGAGGAACTGGATCCCATTAAAGTATGAAGGTTTTTCTAGGATCGGCAGGATCTGGGAACCAATGTCCAATAGACCAAGCCAGTGTTACTCATTTTGGTGGGGCATAGACTAAAGTTACTGGGGTAAAATGGAGATTGTCTTCCAGGAAGGACTAACTGGATCCCTCCTTGGGGACTGTTCCTGCCACAGGGATAGCAGGAATGGAAGGTAGGGTTGCCTCCAAGCAGACACCTGACATCATTTGTAATCTAACCACAGTAAGAATTGTAATTGCTTGACTAATTTACCAAAGATCATTCAATTTGGGACCTGCATGCCCCTTAGGGTCTAATGTAACCTCTCTTATTATTTTAGAGTCAATGCATAAATGGTTTGAGGTGGTCTATTTGGTCTATGATTAGGAGTATGTTCCCCCTGTTGATAATAGTGTTGATTTAGGCCAGGCTTGGTACTGTTTATCATTAACAGGCAACACTTGATTTGGAGTTTTTCTTTCATGAGTTTCTATTAAATCCAGGACAGCTATGGCTTTTGAATTGCTTTAATATTAGCAATCATTCCTAGGGGAAGAGGACTTCCCTTTGACAGGAGCTCTCCTGAGAAAGAACTGGATGGACTCAGGACCCAATTCAGCTTTCTCCAGACTGGCAAGTCATCGTGCTGAATGCTGTCTGTTGCCTGATAAGCCTAACTGCAATAGCTCATGGAGAGGATCTTTGGTCTTGGTTAATGTTTTCCATTGACAGTTGGCTTGGGCCTTTTTGAGGCCTAACGCAGGGTGGGCAGCCTTCCAAGATGTAAGAAGTCCACAGTAACAAGATATATGTGGACTGAGCTCCAAAGCTTGCTTTGGTGTCCAGTTCCTTCTTCCAGACAAATTATAGAGATCCTTTGGTACATTTACCATTTTTTCATCCCCTCTAGGGCAGTCGAGAGCCTAATTGCAGCTGCCATTATGTAAAGCTTGCTTCCTGTCAGATACACTTTTATATGTGTTTCCCTAGGTTCTATCCTTTACAAAGAGGTTAGACCTGGGGTGGGGGGGGGTGATATTTTTTTCTGCTTCAAATGGAAACTGGCCTTTTCTTTCTGATGCTTCCCTTTTGCCTTTTCTGTTTTTCTCTGTGGGTGTTACCTGCAAAACAGAGTAAACTAGCCTCACAACTATCATGGCGGACTGTGTGACATTGTCCACTAAAGGACACCAGTTCTTTTCCCCAGAGTTCTCCCCTCTGGTCTTCCCCCTGGAGTTTAAGCACCTTCATCCCCTCCAGGGAGCATTCTGGTGAGAAGCAGGTATGAGCGAGAGACCCATTGTGCATCTTGTCAAAGCACCTGTTCAGTAGGATATCCCCCACCTTCTGAGTCCTGCGAGGGGCAGGAATACAAACCTCCTTGCCTTTAGTCACTTTAATTAATTCTTCAAGTGGTTCAACCCAAGAATTGGGTTCTGAATATCACTTCAGGAATGGGATAGCATGGCACCATCCCACAACAACCAATCCCAGTGTGAGAGGTGCAAAGACAAGCCAGTTGTTTACAGATGTGTCTCCCCCAGCTGGGCTTAGGAGACCAGCCTTGGCCTTGCATCTCTGCATTATCTATTACTCTGCATTATCTATTACTCATTTACCTATGACCAGGGTCCTGACAAGTCTATTCCCTCAGAGTATTTCAAAACCTCAGCAGCTGCAGGGATCTCACCTGCTGTAGCCCACTTTGGCCTACTGTCTTCTTCTGCCTCTTTTATTCAGACCCACAGACCTTCCAACATCCAGTATCTGCCTAGTGGGGACTCAGGTGGGCACACCAACCCTGAGCTGGTTGGCAGCTCTGATCCCAAAGGTCAGTTCCAATGGCATAGGTTTACTCAAATGGTGCATGCCACCTGTTGAGCCTGTTAATGACGCACACCAAGGAAGAACAAGAATGTTGAGTGCAGTAGCACACATAGAGATACCACACCAAACCAGTCCTGAGTTATTCCGAATTCTAAGGCCCAACAACTTAAGGCCATTCAGGATTGTTTTGCCAGTTGATTGACTGGAGGCTGTTCGTTGGAAAAATATGACCACCAGCAACAACAGAACACAGTGAACTTTATTTGTATGACATGTGGAGAGTTTTGCATGATTTAGGCTGGGGTGGGGTGGGGTGGGAGGAGTCTTGTATGAGACCCCACAGAAGCTACAGTTCTGGAGGTCACCACCAAGAAAGGGAGGAGAGGTCAAGGAGGAGAAGGTTAGAGAGGGGGCTTTTGTGTCTAGCTGATGTCCCTCAGTAGCTTAGTAGGGAGTCTTTGGCTTAGAGAACCCCAAATGACAGCAGCAGTTTCGTGTCTTATAACCACAAGTTCTTACCTTATCAATGACCAGCAGACACGGGCTGAGTTTTTGCAGGGTATGCCAAGCTGGCAGGCTCTGAAAGCTAAAAATCTACTTGTTTGGGCTATTTTTAAAATAACTGGATATGTAAAAATTTGAGTTTGGCACCAGCAGGCTTTTGAAGAAGCAGGTCCCAGCCTGCTATACAGAGGAAACATAGGGCCAATATGCAGAAGCCATCTTTGGTTCATTTATATAACAACTAGGATACAGAACGTTACATATTTGTTCTCT
The DNA here is from genome assembly GCF_020171115.1 of Neogale vison. NCBI lineage: Eukaryota > Metazoa > Chordata > Mammalia > Carnivora > Mustelidae > Neogale > Neogale vison. The sequence goes on from NC_058100.1 coordinate 23,472,020, forward strand.
GAGCCAGAGGACTTAATACATTGCTTGACATAGAAAATAGTCTCAATATTTATTAAAAGAGGAAGGCAGGAAGGCATGCAGGCAGGCAGAACTGAGGTGTGAAATAGCTAGAAAGGGAGTGGAATGCAGATCAAGGGCATTCACCCTGGGAACGTCCTTCCTTGTTTCAATCAGAGCTCTGTCGATTACCCGCTATGCTTTTACCCTTTATTAGCTCTCAGACATGGGACAACTTACTTAACCTTTCTGCACCTTAGTAGTCACCTATAAAATGGGCACAATAAGGTTTCTCTCTCAGGATTTTTGTGAGTTAATATATTTTTCTGGAATAATAAGTATTATATAATACATTAGCCTTACTTTTTGTGTTCCAGTATAGGAGTAACAGTTTCGATACAATTTTAACTCTTTGCATTTTATTACTTCTATTTTTTGTTTATTAAAACAACAAAACCAACACCAAATACTGTGAATTTTACCTCCTAGTTATTTCTCCAGTCCTTGCCTTATCTCTCCCTCTAGCTTCAGAGGAGCCATGACTCTAGAAGCTACTGCTTCCTCTGGCCCAATATTCCTATATTAATTCCAGTCCCTTTCTTTTGTAAATTCTATAGACAAATGATGGTTTCTAAAGTTAAATCTCATCATATCCTTCCTGAAATACCATCAACGTAATGGAAACACTTTCATGACTTTCTAATCTCTTTTTTTAAAAAAACTTTATTTTATTTTTTTCAGTGTTCCAAGATTCATTGTTTTTGCATCACCCAGGCTCCATGCAATATGTGCCGTCCTTAATACCCACCACCAGGTTTACCCAATCTCCCATCTCCTTCCCTCCAAAACCCTCAGTTTGTTTCTCAGAGTCCACAATCTCTCATGGTTCATCATCTCACCCTCTGATTCCCCCACAACTCATTTCTCCTCTTCATCTCCCAATGTCCTCTGTGTTACTCCTTATGCTCCACAAGTAAATAAATGAAACCATATGATAACTGACTCTCTCTGCTTGACTTACTTCAGCATAACCTCTTCTAGTCTCATACAGGTTGATACAAAAGTTGGATAGTCATCCTTTCTGATGGAGACATAATACTCCATTGTATATATGGACCATATCCTCTTTATCCATTCATCTGTCTCTAATCCTTTGAGATAAAAGACCCAAGTGTTTGATGGCCTGGACATGTCTGACTCATCCGGACTATAACCACCTTCCCAATCCGATTCCAGGTCCTATTACCCACACTCTGACACTAGCCTTTTTCTTCAGTTCCATAAAAATTCTATGCTCCCTTTCCTATGACATGATTGCTTACATGATCTCCTGCATATTTCACTGTGTCCTGTGTAAGCCTATCCTCTACCACAACACATCACAGACCCTATGGAATTCCTACTCTTGTTTCAAATGCTGATATTTTAAAAATATCAGCGTTTCAAGGGACCCTCTCTTGAAAATGACAGGTAAGACACCTACCCCTTTGTGTTTTCATAGAACCACATATTCTCTTTGTACAACTGATCTCAGTAACATTTCTTCAATTGAATATCACTACTGTCTTTTCCCACAGTTGACAATAAGCTTATTATGGAAATCAGAACACTAGGCTCACTTCCTGGCTCATGGTGGCAAGTCAATACATGTTTAATGAGAGGAAATAAATGAATTAAAACATTTATTGATTACTTCCTATGGGCCAGAGAGAGGAACTTACAAAAAAATGGCCTCATTTGAGCAACGTATTCATTCAGGGGTAATATACCAAATTTCTAACTTCAAACTGCAATTGTCAATTACAGTTGACTCTTGACCAACACTGGGGTTAGGGGTGTCAACACTCCTGCCACACCGTCAAAAATCTACATATAACTTTTGACTCCACCCAGATTTAATGACTAACAGCCTAATATTAGGCCAGAAACTTTGTCAATAATGTGGTTGATTACACATACTTATAATGTTATATGTATTATATACCATATTCTTACATTAAGCTAGGCTAAAGAAAATATTGAGAAAATCAAAAGAAAAAATACACTTAAAGTACTGTATCAAAAAAAAAAATAATCTGCATATAAGTGGACCTGCACAGTTCAAACCTGTGTTGTTCAAGTGTTGGCTGTACTGAAATTTAAATTAGAGCTGAAAGTATTAAAGTAATTATCCTGATTCTTCTCTTTGAGGCACACAGAGTTCAAATTACTGACTATTGTGTCTTGCAAAAACCTGGTGCCCACAAGGTAAAGAACAGAGAAATAAGTGATCAAAAATAACAAAATGGTTTTCTACTCAGGGAAACAATGTGTACCCCAATACGTCTGAAGAAAAAAAAAATCTGAAACACAAATTGAAGGGGTAAGAGTGACCTAGAAGGTGGTCATACAAAGCCCGTGTGATGATGGGTAACGAATTGTGTATGAGATGATAATAGACATCCAACAGACCAATTATTCCCTGTGCTTTCTATCAAATTACATTATGCTGCCAAGCAGTGAGATTATGGTCACTATGTATTGAAACAAAAGCAGCACATGATAACCCGCCGGCTTCTGTTGGGCTACGATGTTATGTGATATAAAGGAAACCAGTCAGTAAAAATTAATTTAGCTCATGATTCTGGATGTTGGTAATACACCTGCAGACTGTCACAGGACTGGGAGAGCAGGTGATGATGCTAAGCTATTTACTATCGAAGTAGAGCTCTGCTGTGAACTGACGACAACTGGATTTCAAATCTCCTTTTTTGTGAAATTTTTCTTTGCTCTTCACTTTCTTCTCCACAGGACCCATGTGCATCAATACCTGTTCAGCTTTGTTTTATCAACACCAGAGTATATTGTCCCAATAATTCATTCCTCACATCCCATTTTATTTAGCTGTAGAAATATTGATTAATCCTGAATTTGTGATTATAAGTTCATTCTCATTTATATCTCTTTAATTTTAAGAATATGTAATAATGTGGGAAAAACCAATATTTGGAAACTGAAAAAATTACTGTTTCATCTTGCTAAATCACCAATTATCAGTTTGAGTTGGACAAATAATTTAATTCATGATACTTAAGTCTCTTATCTATAAAATGGAAATAATACAACATTGTTTGTAATATTACTATGAGTCTTGAAAAGAAGTGTTTCTGAAAACTATTGGGAACTTTTTAAATGTTTATTCTTCTCTTTCACTTTTTAAATGTTCTCTTCTCTTTCACTTTAAAATAAATGATATTTAGTCTTAAAAAAAAAAAAAAAAGCATTTTGTGAATGAGCAACCTGAATTTCATCTGGCATTTTACCCCCTATAAACTTTGTGTAATTACAGTGAAAACTGTATTCACATTGTCTGAAATACAGTTTGATTAATTAAAGCAATATTTTTAGTGTACCTCATGATCTTCTCTAAAATTAATGAGATTAAAATTTTCATTTCATATCCAATATTTACCATTATGCAAGTGATGAGATTGGATTCATACTGTTTCATCACTTGGCTCAGAACTAAAATGCGAGGCTTAAAATCATATGCATGGCTTCTTCCGTGAATCATCTTGGCGAGATATTAACATCAATATGTGGCAGAAGGCTGATAAATTTCCACAGATCATTGAATCAACAACCTCATATTGAATTATTCTACATGATTCTACTGTGAATTATATAAAAAACAATCACAAAATGATCCCTAACTTCAAGTACTTTTTTTTTCTTTTTGAAGGAACAACTTCTCTAAAAAGTCTTATTTTTTCCATTTATGAACAGCATAAGAGTGGAAAATGAAAGTACAATGAATTAATTTTTAAAGAAAAGACACAATACTTATTCACTGAAATTTAGTCTACTAAATAGTCTACTTTTGGTTTACGATTTCTTCTTCTTGGGGCACGTGGGTGGCTTAGTGGGTTTAAATCTCTGCCTTCAGCTCAGGTCATGATCCCAGGGTACTGGATCCTGCATCGGGCTCTCTGCTCAGCAGGGAGTCTACTTCCCTTCCTCTCTCTGCTGCCTCTCTGCCTACTTGTGACTCTGTCAAATAAATTTTTAAAAAATCTTAAAAAAAAAAAAAAAAGATTTCTTCTGCTATGTGATGGTCACTGAGAATCGAGTGTGAATTCCCATTTAATCTGAGGAATTGGCATCTTCAAAAATAGAAGGTCAGTGAAGTTTTTATTTTATTCTTCTGTGAAGAACTAAAATAAAGTTTCTATTTTATAAAAAAGATTTTATTTTAAAATTAAGTGTCTCTCCAATTCAACTTGGTCATTTGAATTTAGAAATTAAATATTAACTTTAACTCTATGGTACAAAAACGTGGAAGTTAGTATTTTGTGTTATGCTCCAATGTTCCAAAAGTGAAAAAGACAGTTTCTTTATATAGAACTCTCAAAGAAAAGGAAAAAAAAAGTAATGAAACATCATGTTCAGAAAACAAGCATCTGGTGCACACATATAACCCATTCTGGCAAGCGCTCGTGCTGGGTCATTTCAGGGTGAGTATAATCCAGCTTGAGTTCAGAGGACCTCCTTGACCACGGGTTCACTTTCCTTGTACCCATATTTATGCAAGAGCGGCTTGCTTCCATGGCAGCCTTCATGCCTACCCATAATAACAGGAGAATTCTCATCTCAATTTAGACTCTTTTATTCAAGTTGCACACCAAACTTTTACCTTTCAAACTCTCAGAGATACATGGCTAAACTTCTAAAGATCCTTCAATCTCATGTGACTCCATGTCTACCCACTTAATGGTCTTGACTTTGGCAGGTAGGAACTAGCATCCTTCTCCTCTCTCTTCTGGCTCGGGGAAGGGGCACACCCAGTAGTCCCTACTATATAAGCAACTGCAAGTAAATCCTGACTTTGATGAAGCTCTTTCATGGTCCTGTAGGTTTCTCCTGTACAGACACTGGAAGGAGGAAATGGGCTGGGGAGTTCAAAAGACGATGTTTGGTCACTTTTTAGAGTCCTGCCAGGAGGTGTCCAACATCTCTCTTTTGAATATGTTGGTAATTAACACCCATTGTCGTTAACAAAAGGGCATCAATTAAAACTCTGAGATGCCAGGAAAAGGCATTTTTACATCTTCCTAAACAAATGCCATTAAATCCTCACACTCTGTCTATGCAGGCAGTATTTTGTTTTATAAGAAAACACTCTAAGAAGAGGTGCCTGGATGGTTCAGTTGGTTAAGCATCTAACCCTTGATTCTACCTCAGGTCTTGATCTCAGAGTGGTGAGTTCAAGCCCCACTCTGGGTGCAGGGACTACTTAAAAAAAAAAAAAATACTCCAAGGACATTAAGTAATTACCCCAATACCACAAGCTGGAGAGAACAATTTCAGGAATTCCAATATGAATCTCTTAAACCCATTGCGGTCGTCAAGGTGCAGTCTGAGTAGGCCCATTCGTTTATTGGGAAGTGTTGGACAAAAAATTTCTTCAAGTTGAGGGAAGCAAATCTGGTTTCTAGTTGCATTCACTGGAGAAAATGGAGACACTAATATAACTGGAGGCTTCTTAATAATTGATTCTGGCAGATAATAGAGCCAGGTCCACATGGTGAAGACCTTCTGATCTTGTATTAATTAGATGGAGTAGAAGAGTGTAAGCCAGTGGCAATGCGGCGGGGCCGGTGGGGGGGTGGGGTGCTTCTGAGTCATTTAAGAGCAGGACTGTTGATTTCAGCTCAGGCCATGATCTCAGGGTCACATGCCTTCTGCCTGGCCCACCACTGGTCATGGAACCTGCTTAAGATTCTCTCTCTCCCTCCCACCCCCCAACTGCTGCACAGAGCGTGCACTCTCTCTTTCTCTAAAATAAAAACATAACTATATAAATAAATAAAATTCAAAGAGCATAAGCCAAATAATAATGTAGTGCTGTATTTAAAAAAAAAAAAAAGGTAGTTCATTACCCTCAGAGTATTTTAAGCAGGTAGACTGCTGTTTCATATGGCTGTTTGTTTGTTAAGAAACAGGAGTACTTTCCAGATTGTAACTCTGCCATTCCCTAGAGGAGTATTGTCCTCCTCATCAAGGACAAAGCTAGACTTTGCCCTTGCCCTTTCTGGCTACAAAGAAAGGAAGAGTGTTTGTGAGACATGTATTACCATCAGAAAGCTTCATCAAGGAAGTGGCCCAGTTCCACCAACTCCATGGATGAGAATTTACTCATGTAGTCACACCTCCTTCAAAGAACGTTGGATGATGAAGTACAGCTGAGCATCTAAGTGCATGACTACAATCCTAGAATTAGGGAAGAATGGAAAAAGAAACTGTTGTGGAAAAGCAGGAATGTATGACATTGGCCTATAGTAAGTCACAATTGCAAAAACTGAGGAGACAGGAGAAAAGACAATAAGGTTTGGAGAAAGAGCATAACCCACAAAGGTAGGGATGCTTATTGGACGTGATTGGGATATTCATGTCAGAGCCAGGTATGGAGATGATATTTCCAGCACACACAGCATGATTCATTCTTCTATACTGAATTACAGGTCAACCAGAAAGATCCATACTTGATTTTAATAGATATATTTACTCCATATACCAAGTTTCACTTTGTTTTCATTCTTTTTCTTCCTTTCCATTCCTGCCCTTCATTCTCACCTTTAACTCTGCCTGGTTTCCTGAGTGCAGAGGGGGTCTGGATTTATCTCCTCAGATAGAACCCCAGTCTCTTGCTACACATAGCTGAAAAATTCAGGAAGACCAGCACATTTTAACTTTGGTCCAGCAAATTTCCAATTCACCACCTCTCATTCTCATCTTCCTTTTTTTAAGATTGTATTTATTGGGGCACCAGGGTGGTTCAGTTGGTTAACCATCTCACTTTAGCTCAAATCGTGATCTCAGAGTCCTGGGATTGAGCCCCAAGTTGGGTTCCATGCTTGACGGGGAGTGTGCTTGTCCCTCTCTTTCTCCCATTCTCCCTCCCCTTATTCATGTGCTCTTTCTCTCTCTCCTGAGAAGGAGTTGGGGAGAAGGGGAGAAGGAGAGAAAATCTTAGAGCAGATTCTGCACTCAGCACAGAGCCAACCTGGGGCTCAGTCTTAGGACCCTCAGATCAGGACGTGAACCAAAACCAAGAGTTGGACACTTAACCAACTATGCCATCCGGGCACCCCATTCATTCTCACCTTCTGAAGTAATTATAACTTCCATTCCTGAGGCATTCCAGAATTCTGCGACCACAATTTACTTACTTTATTATTGACTTTCCTCCCTGGAAGCTCATGTTTCAGATTTCTATGTACTGTTAAGTCATTGACCATCCATCTTTACGTTTTTCATTTTTGAAATTTTGTTGATATATCCTCTTTCTTGTTGTACCCTGCCCCTTCCTTTTATATTGTCACATTTTAGATTCTGTATAAATATTACCTACCTTCTAATACTTTCTTCTTTTTTGTCTGAGGAAAAAAGACAAAGTTCTGCGGCAAATTCTGCGGACTGACCACTACTATTCTCAGGCCTTATTTCCAAGTCTTCCCTTATTATAAAGATTAAAATATAAAGATTAAATATATAAAGCCCCTTTCCAGTCTACCTTTGGCTAGGTATGGTCATAATAAATAAATAAATAAACTGATTGATTGATTGATTGATTGATTTAAAAAAACAGATGCCATTGGGACTTTTAAGACAGCATTTTAAAAAGAGGGACTCAGCTTGTAAGGTGCTCTTTGTTTTGGATTTTTAGCTTTTGGCTTTTTGGGGGGTTTTTGGTTTTTACTTCTTTCTTTACTCTTGCTCGGAATCTTTAGGTAATGCTTAGACTCTCAGTCATCCTGAAACATTGGCTGAAAGCTACATGATGAAGAGATGAGCAGAATGTTAGGATCTTTATGTCCTCAGTAACATCAGTGAGCATCTACAGAAGCCCTGGACTGCTAAATTGAGGCTTCTTAATCCTGGGAATAATCAATTTGTTACTTCTTAAGCTTTTATATAGCAGCCTTTCCTAACTGACAGGACCTCTCTAAGCAAAGAACACTTAGTGTCCACATATTAATGAACACTGGTACCTTTAAAAATCCCAAAATGAAAGCTATGAGCTTGAAAGCATACATGTCTAAGTTATTCTCTCTTTTTTAAATATTGACGGAATAAAACTTGCTTTTTAAAAACGATTTATTTATTTTAGAGAGAGCACACGTGCACATGAGCGGGGGAGGGGGCAGAGGGAACGGGAAAGAGGGAATCCTTAAGCAGTCTCCCAGCTGAGCAGGGAGCCCATCACAGGGCTCAATCCCAGGACCCTGAAGTCATGACCTGAACCGAAACCAGGAGTCAGCCACTTAACAATTGCGCCATTCAGGCAACCCCAGAATAAAACTTTTTTAAACTCAAAAACCCTACTCTTCACTTTCCACTTCTCATATTTTGCTTTTTAATTTTCCTTATTGTGTAGTGATCATACATACCAGATCATACACTGCCAGATGCCATTTTAGGACTTTATTCCAATTTCTCTACATAAAAGAGAATGTATTGACAATATAAATAAGTTTTAGCAGTCTTCTTTCAATATACTATAAACACTGGGATTCAGAATAAATAACGATCAATGTGTCTCTGGCAAAGATATTAATAATTTTTATATGACAAGATATACATTATATACTCCTATTAAATAAAAAGAAATTCTCTAAACAAGTAGGTCATATTGATTTCTGTAAGTTAAAAGTGCTAAAATATATGCTCAATACTTTTTATCAGTTATGTGGTTAATTAGAACATTAGGGAAATTTACATTGAAAAACTGCCTACTTTCCTGAAAGCATTGATTTTAAAAACAAATTATTTGGAGAGGGAAACTGTGTGGTATGTTCGCATTAGACATCTAGTCCCAGGGACATTATAAGTATCAACAATACCATTTTTGTCGTGCTAGAGTTACTTTTCACCACAGTTGAGACATCTGACAAGCAGAGTTTCCATGCTACAATACACAAAGTCCCTTGACACCTTAGGCTTTTTCAACAGTCTTAATCCAACTTGTTGGATTTCAGGAGTTTCAGAAAAGCCAGAGGGGTTCTTTTCTCTTTTCTCTACACACATTGCACAAACAAAAATCATATTATTGTACAGTTGAAGAGGATTAGGGATGATGCCATCTGCCTTTTTTGTTTGTTTGAACATCACGTTTATTCTCAAATGAAATAAGTTTGGGAATTCTTAACTCATCTGAAAGTTGGACCATATCACAACGGCAACTAATCAGCTTTTCATTTGTTTTGATTTAGGCACATGACAGTATTCTAGAAAAGGTGTGATTTGGTTAGACTAGAAGTTAAAGCTAAGCATTTTTCCTTGGATTTAGGGAGTCCTAGAACTTTGAATACCGTTCACACAATTCTCTATCCTCTTTCGGTGGACGCGTTATCAATATCCTAATCCACGCCAGTATCACATTTTGCCTGGATTTACAAAACAGCCTCATCATCTGTCTTCCCACAAACTTCCTCTCATCAATATTTCATCCGTAGTATTGTTCTGTAATAAAGAGCTGATCATGTCACTTCTTGAAACTGATAGCTTCCCATTGCTTTTTCACCAAGATTCTTTAAATCCTTCCTTATGATCTATAACAACAGCTATCAAAGCCCTCTTTTTTGTTATTAGAATTACACTCATTTCCAATATGAATCTTCACACAGCCTATCTTATTATTTTCTTTGTTTAGACAACGATGTGCTCTCATTCACCCAACATCACTTTCTACTCCTTCTTTAAAACGTCAGTTTAATAAATCCCACAATCAAGTAAGTCTTTCCTCAACTCTGAAAGCCAGCAATTCTCCTATTTTATGATCTCACACTAAGTTATATTTCTCTTTTGTAACTATTATAAACAGATAACTAATTGCATATTTAGTTTCTTGACATCTGTCATCCTTTCTAGAATTTCATTTCTATGAGACCAGTTCTGTTTTGTTCGTCATGGGAGCGTCGTGGTCCTGAATAGAAGAAGCTTAAAAGATATTTCTTGAATGTACAAATTAAAACTGTTTGCCAATCCAAAACACAGTCAGAGCCATGACAGAAAATAAAGTACTAAACTAATTTGTAATTATCATTCCAATATACCTAAAGAGCTCTGTCATACAAAAGTTAGCTGTATAGTCTATAATGTATGATTACTAGTGAACAAGCTATGTGCCTTACACGTTCACCACCATCTAAACAATGGTATTGGATTAAATGGGCAATTTTAAATCTCTAATTTTGTAAAGTTAAACATTTAAAATAATCAGTTCCTTGATATTACTTGTAAGTGACTTGTAGTACATCTTGTATTATGATTGAGGACCAGCAAAGTAGACTATAAATGCTATGAAATAATTTAGAGCCTAAAAACAAGTTCTTTGGTTCAAAGTATTCAATGAAAATTATTTCAGATTTTTAAAAAATATTTAAATTTTACCCTGAATTCTTTTTTTTCTTTCTTTCTTTTTTTTCTTTTTAGTTTCAGGAATATGTAGAATTTAGTGATTCAACACTTCTGTACAACACCTGGTGCTCATCACAAAAATTGCACTCCTTAATCCCCATCACCCATTTAGCCCATCCCCCACTCACCTCCCCTCTGGTAATCACTTGTTTGTTTTCCATAGTTAAGAGTCTGTTTCCTTTTTTCTTCCCTTTTTTTTTTTTTAATGTTTGATTTATTTATTTGAGATGGAGAGAGAGATGGAGAGCAGATGAGGGAGGAGGGATAGAAGGAGATAGACAATCCCCAAGTGGACTCCCCACTGAGCAGAGAATCCCACACAGGCATGAACTCAGACCCTGGGATCATGTTCTGAGTCAAAGGCAGATGTTTAACCAACTAAGGCATCCATGGACCCAAGAGTCTGTGTCTTAGTTTGCCTCTCTTTCCCCCCAGAGTGTTTATTCATTTTGTTTCTTAAATTTCACATATGAGTGAAATCACAAAGTATTTGTCTTTCTCTGACTGACTTATTTCGCTTAGTATTATACTCTCTAGCTTCACCCTAGTCCTTGCAAATTTGCCCTGAATTCCTAACTGCTATTAGGTAAGAAGAGTAGATGAAAAAGGTAGTGTTACAATTAACCTGTAAATTATTTCAATTGAATCTTGTCTTTAATTTTGCGGGATGGGGAATAATACTTGCTTTTTCTCGGCCACTGCTTTGGAATCCACTGATGCATAAAAGAGGAGGAAGAGGGAAGAAAGGTAAAAGTAAGATTGATCTTAGTCTTACACAGTTGTTGGAATTTGAACATATCTCGGAACAAATCCCATGAACATAAAAAGCTAACTAATCAAAGTCATCTCTGAGGTTGCCCTGAAGGCACGAGTTCATGAACACATCACTGTGTCTAACCTTTAGGGTATTCCTTTAGGAATTAGGGAGTGAACAAACATGCCGCCAGTGCTGCATAGGCACCAAAACTACTTTTGGACACAAGGAGACCAGAGAATGGACAGTGGAGCATTCCTGCAGAAAAAACTCCAGTTTCCACAATTTTGCTTATTAGCGGGAAGGATCAAAAAGAAACAAAAGATGACCTTTGATTTCTCCTGCCTTCTTAACTACAGAAAAGAGCATCTAAATAGGAAGACCTGTTTCTCTTGAACCCCAAGCATATGTCACAGCTGTAAAGGGTCGAACAGGTACATATAGTTTTAAGTATACTGAATGGAAAAATAGATATTTCACCTGAAAATTCCCTTCAAATATTGACAAGACAAACTTTTATAGGACATTTTAGGGAGGTAACCAGATGACTACGATTTTTACACCAAGAGCACTGTTATTCTTTGTGAACCCCTAGTTCCTAACCTTAGAGAGTGTGTGCATGAGTGTGTGAGTGTGTGTCTGTGTGTGTATGTATTGAGGGAAGAGTAGATCCTACAAATTGTATCCACTAACGATCTGACATTTATTTTTTTCATATCAATACTATCAATGTTAATTTCTTACTGAAAGCAGTACTAGTAAGACAAGCCTATTTTTTTTCTACCATTTGTAAGGGTGTATTGTGTCAGGATACACACACACAAATTACAAACACTTGCATCTTATTTTAATTAATATCCAATTTTATTTATTAGATATTAATTAAAATAATATCCAGTATTATTTTTGGATATTAATAAAATATCCAAAATATTTGGATATTTTTGCCATACACCAGATGGTAATTATTAATTTCTTATAAGCAATGAGGAATCAGAAATATCAAGAAAAAAAATAATTATCCCTATGTCTATTTATAGCATTATTTACAATAGCCAAATGATGGAAGAAGCCCAAGTGCCCATCAATGGATGAATGGATAAAGAAGATGTGATGTATACATACAATGGACTAGTGTTCAGCCATAAGCAAGAATGAAGTCTTGCCATTGGCAACAACAAATACAATGCTAAGAGAAGTCAGTCAGTCAGAGAAAAACAAATACCATACGATTTCACTTCTATGTGGATTTGAAGAAGCAAAACAAATGAACAAAGAAAAAAAAGAGAGACAAACCAAGAAAGAGACTCTTAACTACAGAGAACAAACTGATGGTTACCGGAGGGGATGTGGGTAACAGGATAATAAAATAAGTGATGAGGATTGAAGAGGACACTCATCATGATGAGCACTGAGTAATGTATGGAATTGTTAAATCATTATGTTGCACAATAGAACACTATATGTTAACTATATTGGAATTCAAATCTTAATAAAAAAAGATAAAATAGGGGTGGCTGGGTCGAATAGTTAGTTAAGGGACCCACTCTTGGTTTCGGTTCCAGGCATGATCTCAGAGTAGTGAGATCAAGCCATGCGCCTGGCTCTGTGCTTAGCCTGAGTCTGCTTGAGGCTTTTCTCCCTCTCTTTCTGCCCTTTGTCCTCTCTCTCTCTCTCAAATACATAAATAAATCTTTCAAAAAAGATAAAATAATTTTTCTAATAGCATGCAGCAGAAAAGAAATAAAATGAAAAAATAATACAGAAACCACATAGAGATGGGAATCTGGATCAGTACGTCCCTATTAGGCTAAACTATCAAGCCCTTAATACTCAAAGTAGAGTGGCATCTAATAATACTCTTTTTACCCCAACATTATTAAATATAACATAAAATGAAATTTTAATCAGTTTAAAGCAAATTGAAAACAGTGATAATTTTGGGCTCTTCATTTAGATGGATGTTTTAATACCTAACCACTATTTTTTTTTTCTAAAAATTGTCTCAAATATGGTACAAAAAAAGAAAGTGTGTTCGCTTCATAACATTAACTGTCATCTCCATGCTGACAGACAGGCTGCAGAACTATTTCTTTTCTGAAAAGGCAAAACTGGGATGGAATGTAAAATATGGCATAAATAATAACTAAGATGAGTAATGGATAAATAACGACCTCCATTTTATAAGTATAATTTAAAATATAATCTTTGTATGCAGTTAAATTGAAAAAATATGTTGGACTTTGTAAAAATGTTTATTATAAAGTTTAAGAAAGAAGAAAAAAACAAGAAATCTAGGAAATGGTCCATTTTTTTCCATTTAAAAAATATCTATTGGACACCTGGGTGACTCAGTGGGTTAAGGCCTCTGTCTTTGGCTGGGGTCATGATCTCAGGATCTTGGGATCAAGCCCTGCATCAGGGTCTCTGCTCAGCAGGGAGGCTGCTTCTTCCCACCCCTCTGCCTGCCTCTCTGCCTACCTGTGATCTGTCAAATAAATAAATTAATTAAAAAGAAAAAAAAATATATATATACATATATCTATTAACTTATACAATGTTCCAGACATTATTTTGAGTACTGGGAGATTAAAAGACGAGCAAAAGTTGCTAACCACTGAATGTTATATTAGTAAGAGACCCAGGTGCCTGTTGAATTATCACAAAATAAATGGAAAATTTTGGTTCTGAATAATATATTAAGATAAGGTCCATGATGGTGTGAAGTCACATACTTGATCTTTTCTGTGGATTTTGGAATGGTTTATCTGAGAATAATATTTAGTCAAGAATTGATTCTGTAAAGATTTGGGGAACAGAAAATGAATAACAGGTAAAGGAAATAAGAATGGATTCAAAAGCATAAAATATCAAAAGTCAGTTTAAGAATATAATGAATCATTTGTCTTCCTTTGTGTGATGTGGAAAGTTCCTAAGTTGGAGAATGAAGGTTGCTCATACCCATACACACACTCACAACTATATGATACACATGTAGAAAATACATACATATACACATGTATATGTGCATATATGTATGAAAGTTCAAATGGAATTATTCAAGCATTTTGGAGGGAAAGAAAAAAATAAATAAAACAAACTCAGCCTCACAGTCTTAGTAGAGTATAGCCCTAACTTGTGGTCAAAAAAGGATTATAACTATTTTCTTTCTTTTTTGTTCATTTGTTTTCATTTTCCTCTCTTTTCTTTTCACTTTTTAGAAAAAATCTATTGATCAGGACACCTGGGTGACTCAGTCGGTTTTGGCTCAAGTCATGATCTCAGGGTTGTGAGAGCAGGCCCTGAGTAGGGTTCAGCCAAAGGTTCAGTGCCAAGTCTGCTTGAGATTCTCTCCTTCCCCTTTTGCACCTTCTCTCACTCAAACTCCTGCTCAAGCATGATTTCTCTCAAATAAATAAGTAAAATCTTTTTTTTAAGATTTTATTTTTTGACAGAGAGAGAGAGAGACAGTGAGAGAGGGAACACAAGCGGGGAATGAGTGTTTGGAGAGGGAGAAGCAGACTCCCCGCTGAGCAGGGAGCCCAATGTGGGGCTCAATCCCAGGACCCTGAGATCATGACCTGAGCAGAAGGCAGAAGCTTAATGACTGAGCCACCCAGGCACCCCTAAGTAAAACCCTTTAAAAAAAAAAAGGAAAGAATCTATTGATCATTAGTTGTGTAGTCTAAAGTTAATGTAATTAATTGATAACCCAAAAGATGCAATCATGAATAAATATTTTTAAATATCCATTTTACTGAAAATTTCTTGTGTTGTGCTTACAGTATTAAGTTTGGTTACATATTAAATGTTGATTCCTTAATGCTGAAATAAATTTTTATGGTGCATATGAAGTAATAAAGTTTTAACTTCTTGATGTCAAATTAGTAATTATTTCATTAATATTTTATATGTTCCTGTAAAGTTCTTTGTCTCCTACCCCCCAAGTGTGTGATTGGTTCTGTTCACAGCCCAGGTTTAATTAAAGAATTCAAGACTTGCTTCCAGGGTTATACAATTTTCCAGTTTTATAAACTCCTAATTCTCCAATGAATGCTTGCTACGGTATAATGCTTGCTAAAGTATAATATAGATTTTGTAACCCAAGAGACACATTCATAATTTCTGACCTCCACTTCTCACATGAGCAAATCATTTAATTTATCTCAGCTTCAGTTTTGCATCTAAAAATTAGACATTCTAAAGTTAAACTCCAGGACTGTTTTGAGGATGAAGATAATGTTTTAAATAACTTTCCATCCTTGATACACTTACTAAATTTGCCACAATAAATGCAATATGGTGGAAAGAAAATTAGGCCAGGGATAATGTGATTTGGGTTTAAGTCCTGGCAAAAGAAATTAGCTGTTTGATTCTTACATACCACACTTAACTTCTGAGTCTGTTTTCTTATATATAAAATAGAGAGAATAATACATGCCCTGACTTTCTATAAACATCAAAGAAGATAGTATAGGAGAAAGAATAGCAAAATTAAACTGATACTATAGTTGCTGTTCATATAGAGCCTAGGAAAGTTTTTCCCATAGTATTTATGTAAGTGGTATTGCTTGGCCAAGGAAATAGCCAAAAAGAGGGGGGAAAAAAGTAGGTATATTGGGGCTACTCAATGTCATTCCAAATACCTGGGCAGGGAGGGGGGGAAGCAGAAGACTTTCACTAATTCTTATTTTTGTCATTTTCCCCACCGCACCCCAGAACTTCATCCTTGCTTAAAATCACACCCCTTGTAGGAAGAACTCAAGAGGCATTTGAAGAGACCAGGAGTCAAATGTGCTTAAACAACTGAACCATGCACGTGCCTTTCTTTGCCCCATCTTATTTAACGTTACTACTTCAATACATACACGATGGTACATCCAGATACATATCACACACAATATCAAGTACTGCATTGTATAACAAAACTTACTGGGGAAAACTGCTCTAAGATTGCATTTTTAAAGAAAGTATGTAGCCTTTACTTTTCATTTTCTGAGGATTATGGTGTTGCTAGAACTACACCAGCAATTTCAATGTTGTATAAAAAAAAATACTTGTGAAGAAAAGAAGAGGAAAAGAAAGAACCTTGGAAGGCAAGGAGTTTAACTGGAAAACAATGAACTTCTCCTTGGGCCACATCATATTTGTTAAAAATCCCTGTTGTGTGTACTTTAGACCCTGGGACTTATGAATATTCAGGAAGCTCAAATGAAAGTAGATATGCATACTCAAATTTAAAAATATAAGATTTATGGGCACCTGGGTGGCTCAGTTGGTTGGACGACTGCCTTCAGCTCAGGTCATGATCCTGGAGTCCCAGGATCGAGTCCCACATCGGGCTCCCAGCTCCATGGGGAGTCTGCTTCTCCCTCTGACCTTCTCCTTGCTCATGTTCTCTCTCACTGTCTCTCTCTCAAATAAATAAATAAAATCTTTAAAAAAAGAAGAAGAAGATGCTTCTGCAGCTTCTTAAAAAAAAAAAAATATATATATATATATATATATATATATAAGATTTATGAAAGGAAAATTCTTGTGACTTGACACAAGTTCAAATTTTGCCTTTGACCAAAATGAATGAACATCAGTTTGCTTGAGCACTATAATCAATTAATCCTGAATCAATTGCAGCAAGATGCATTTCAGATGGCATAAGGATCATTATTAGAAAAATGTCCTTTCAGATTAATGGTTTATAATATCCATTACCCTATGTTTCGCTAATATGACTTTTTAAAATATTATGTTATTGAAGATTAGGGGACAAACAAAAGATAAGAAATTGAGCTATCTAAGAGTTTGAAATAAATTTCTTATGTGTCATAGCTAATGCATGAGAAACCAAGTAATATATATTTACACTGAAGTAGAATTCCAAACAAATTGTATTAACTATCTGTTTTGTATTATTCATATGTACCCCTGTGAACCTGATTTCTTTCCAAAGAATTTCAAATCTCATTTTTGGAGCTATAGCTAAAATGCCATGACTGATTCCCATTGGATGTTATATATCCTTTTCTAATAATATTTTATTGGTGTCTGTGGAATCATTTTAAAATTTAATTGAATAAAAAAGTATTATTATGCTATAACAATAAATCCAAAATCTTCATAAATTATTTATCTATTAAAACAAAAATCATAAAATTAGAGGATTCTACATATATCTCCTGAGCATTTTTTTGAGGCTTTGGGGAGTCTTGGTTCTTAGAATCACAAAAACAAACACAATAGCCTCATTAATTTCATAATTTATTAAAAGAAACAAACTCTCTCTTACATGTAGCTATCAAAGTAATCAGATCTATGAATCAGATCTATGAATTCAAAGTAATCAGATCTATGATGCAGCATTATGAAAAACATTCTATGAAGCAATGAAGTATACAAAGTATACAATAATGCATAGTTTTTGTGGAAAGTGAGACGAGGGTGTTACAGAGGGAAATGTTGAGGAAAAGCTTTATGGGAACCTGAACGTTCTACAGAAATGAGAATAGGCTATGATGTCAGAAATACACATAAACTAAAGATAACATTGTGAATTCTTTGGGTTTAGTTCACTTATTCTTATGTAACTAATGCACTCCTGAAGTCAATAATATCTTTTTTACAGAGATCACGTATCAAATTTGGAATTGTATGCAAACAACCTGGCACGCATAGCAGTTCAGCCATTTCTAGCCATTTGCATTGTGTTCACAAAGAAAGTAATATTCGAACTCATCCAACAAAATGAATACAATTTCTCTAGGTGGAGTATGAGGAATGTTAATTTCAATTGGAGAGAAAACATAAGCAATAGATAGAAATGGAAATGTAACACATGTACATGGAATAACAAATATTCTGTTATGACTAGAAGCTGTTATTAGAGAAGTAGGTGGGGAATAAATCATGAGAAATAGACTGGGTCCTGATAGGAAAAGATGTAAATGCCTTGCTCTTAAATGTGGACTAGATTGTGTAGACAGTGGGAATCCAGAATGAGTGATGTTGGGCTCAAATGGACAGTGATAAGCTACCTGTAAATAACATCTATTTTACTAGTCGGTGATATATGAGCAATATTATCCCATGATAATCTACCTATTTGTCAATACTATACATTGAAAAAAGGTCCAAAATAGGTTAGCCAGTGCCTTGCTACTTTCAGTGATACATTCACTCTTGGTGTTTTTTCTTTTTTAAAAAAACTGTAAAAAATTACAATACATAAACAACAGAGAAAGCATATAACTCAACCTCGCATAAGAATCAAGTTTAAATAAGAGTAAAAACACATTGTCATCTTAAATTTGAATGGTCAGAGATAGACTTTGGGCATGATAGCATGAGATGTTCTGCTGAACTACTCCCCAGGGAAACTGGTGAAAATTATCAAAACATACAAACAATGATTTAAAGTCTCTGCAAATGGTCCT
Source organism: Neogale vison (assembly GCF_020171115.1). Lineage (NCBI taxonomy): Eukaryota > Metazoa > Chordata > Mammalia > Carnivora > Mustelidae > Neogale > Neogale vison. The sequence continues at coordinate 23,490,659 of NC_058100.1, forward strand.
AAGAACAACAAAGAAGGGCGCCTGAGTGGCTCAGTGGGTTAGGCCTCTGCCTTTGGCTCAGGTCATGATCTCGGAGTCCTGGGATCGAGTCCCGCATTGGGCTCTCTGCTCGGCAGGGAGCCTGCTTCCTTCTCTCTCTCTCTCTCTCTCTCTCTCTCTGCCTGCCTCTCTGCCTCCTTGTGATCTCTCTCTATCAAAAAAATAAAATCTTTAAAAAAAAAAAAAAAAGAACAACAAACAAATGGGGAAAAAAAATCTTTCAAGAAAATCTACAATTTGTCAGAAAGGGGATATATGTGGTTTGAGCCTAGACCCTTCCTTCCCTCTCCGCCCTCCTTCTCAAGAAGACAGAGACTCTACTCCAGAACACAGCAGACAAAAACACAACACTCAACTTCTTCTCAGCTCCCAGTTAGAGTGTTGTTCTTTCCCAGAGATGCAGGACTTTAGAGTTTCTCATCCCACCCCAGCAACAAATTGCTGAGGCTAAATCCTGTGGTATGAAACTGAAATAGTTTTACTAACACCAGACAAAATAATCTTTAAAACAAACAAACAAAAAATGTTACTAGAGTTAAAGAATGGAACCCTAAAAGGACCAAATCATCACAAAGATGCACCCAACAAATCAGTCAAGCAGAGAGAGTCAATTATCATATGGTTTCACTCATTTGTGGAGCATAACCAATAGCATGGAGGACAAGGGGCGTTAGAGAGGAGTAGGGAATTTGGGTAAATTGGAAGGGGAGGTGAACCATGAGAGACTATGGACTCTGAAAAACAGTCTGAGGGGTTTGAAGTGGCGGGGGGGGTGGGAGGTTGGGGTACCAGGTGGTGGGTATTATAGAGGGGACGGCTTGCATGGAGCACTGGGTGTGGTGAAAAAATAATGAATACTGTTTTTCTGAAAATAAATAAATTGGGGAAAAAAAAAAAGATGCACCCAACATCAAAGCACCTAACCATATTAAACGAAACAAACAGAACTGAAGGAAAAAATAGACACTAATAAAAGAAGATAAAAGAAGAGTGAGAGACCTCAGTACCCCACTGAACAGATAATGAACAGATTGTCAGACAGAAAATCAATTTTAAAAAACCATAAAAATAACACTATCTACCAAATGGAATGAACAGACATATATAGAACATTCCACCCACAAGCAGCAAAACACACATTCTTCTCAAGTGCACATGGAATGTTCTCCTGAATAGATCACATGCTTAATCACAAAACAAATCTTGACAAATTTAAGAAGATTGAAATCACTTCATATCTCTTTTCTGATCCCAAGACAAGGAAACTAGAAATCAATAAAGAAGGAAAATTAGAAAATCTACAAATACGTTAATATTAAAACACTTTTCAGTAATCATAGGTCAAAAAAGAAATCAAAAAAGAAATTAGAAAAAAACCCAGGACAAATGAAAATAAAAATACAAAATATCAAAATTCATGGGGTGCAGCAAAAATAGTACTAAGAGGGAATTTTATAACAATATGATCTTATGATAAAAAGAAAAATGATCTCAAACAAAGCTAACTTTACACTATTAAAAAAAACAGAAAAGAGAACAAATGATTCCCAAAATTAGTAGAAAAGAGAAAATATTTAAAATTAAAGCAGAAATAAATGAAATTTATATGAGGAAGACAACAGAAAAAATCAATAAAATTAAGAGTTGGATTTTTGAAGAGAAAAATAAAAATAGCAAACTCTTAGCTAGACTAAAGAAAAAAGAAAGAAACTCAAATAAATAAGATCAGAAATAAAAGGGGGACATTACAAATGATACCACAGAAATAAAAAGAATCTAAGAGTCTATTACAAATGATTACACACCAAATAAGTGGACAACCCACAATAAATGGATAAATACCCAGAAACTGTTGGTGGGAATTTAAACTGGTGCAGCTACTATAGACACAGTATGGAGGTTCCTCAAAACTTAAAAACCGAATTACCCTTTAATTCAGCAATGCTACTGATGGGCATATATATCCAAAAGAATTGAAGTCAGTATGTTGAAGAGGTGTGTATTCCTGGTGTTCATGGTAGTTTTATTCACAACACCCAAAGTATGGAGACCACCTAAATGTCCATCAATAGAGTAATGCATAAAGAAAGTGTGGTATAAACATACAGTGAGGGGGATATTACCCAGCCTTCAGAAAAATGGAGTCCCTGCCGTTTGTGACAACAGGGATGGACCTAGAGGACATTATGCTAAGTGAAATAAGCCAGACACGAAGGGCAGATACTGTATGATCCACTTTTACGAAGAATCTAAAAGTAGTATAATGATTACCAGGGGCTGGGGGAGGGGGAAATGGGGAGATATTGGTCAAAGGACACAAAGTTTGTGTGGTCAAAGATATTGGTCAAAGGACACAAAGTTCGTTAACAACACTGTATTCTATATTTAAAACCTTGCTAAAAGGGAAGATCTTATATTACATGCTCTTACCAAAAAGAAGATCCAATCCAAAAAGTGTGGGGTGAAGGGAGGACAATTTTTGGAAATAAATATATAAATTTATTATGGCTTCAGTTGTGGTGATGGTTCCTCAGATGTTTATTTATCTCCAAACCCATCAGGTTATATGCATTAAGTATCTATAGATTTTTGTATGTCAATTATACCTCAGTAAAGTGATTTTTTAAAATTGTGTCTTAGGTATTTGTAAAGCATATTGGGGTAAAGAGGAATGGATTGAAAGATACAACAAGAAACTTTAGGTTGTGATGGTCACATTCATTATCCTGATTGTGGTGATGGTTTTACATACACACACACACACACACACGCACATACATATATATATACGCCCACATATATATGTATATATATATGTCAGGTTATATTGAATCATGTATATATGTATGCATATATATATATGTATGTGTGTATATATATATATAATATGTCAAATTGTATTGAATCATGTATTTTAAATGTGAAATACTTCCCAATAAAAAAGAGAAAAAAATTTAAAATCAATATCCAAAGGCACCTGAGGAAGACAAACTCTACACGTGTCTGTTGTTTCTATAATAGCACGAGGGAAGAAAATTGATAATTGAAAAATAAATTTATTCTATGTCCTAGCTTGAAGACCAAATTGTTGCTAGAGCAGTGTGACCTTTGAAATCTTCAGTTACTTATTAGTAAGTGAATTTTACCTCTGAGTTTCTTTACAGAGCTTGCCCCAAAACTCATATCAATCTCTGAGCAAAAGGTCAGAGTGTTCTCCCATGTAATATGGGTTTTCATTATTTCCTTATAAACTATGACATTTTCAAAATGTCAGTATCAGAGAAAAACTTGAATGCTTTTTATTATTTCCTTTTGATATATAGTATGAGATATATTATATAGAATACATATGAAATAATTATCTCTGTATATAAGGTACACATATTAAATATATGTGAAAATCTACATCAGAAGAACACATAGAAAAAGAAAGTTCTGACTAGGTTTTCAGTAAGTTGTAGTCCTCATTTTGCTTTTCTTCTTTTATTTCATAATAACTAATTGGAATAGTTGTTATGATAGTCTACTGAGTAAGTAGTATCTGAAAGATGAACTTGTATTGCTTGTTAAATTTATTCCTCTAAAAGTGAAATGGGGTAATTACCATCAATATATGAATCATAAGTCTTGTGATTAGATATAAAATTAGAATTCATGACACTGCATTGTATTCATACAATAATACACATGCGCTATATGATGTTAACAAATATTACAAAACACGAGTATAAAGGAAACAAACTTTGGCATCTATTAATTACTGATCACCAGGGATGATTCAGCTGGAATTCTTCATTCCTACCATAATGGAAAAACTGGTACAGGACATGCCTTCTGCTGTAAACTACTATGAAATCAGGAAATTTTGATTCCAGTGCAGAAATACAATTCCTGAAAGAAAAAAAAGAACAATTTTAGACCCGTGTTTAGATCCGATTTCTGCCTGTGAGCACCTTTTACTCCATAGTAGAAGGAAACTGAGTCCAAACAAAACACAGTCGTCTCATCACATTGAGGATGTCAAGTCAAGTCTAGAGAGGAGGTAGGACACTCAGGATCTGGAGGAGACAGAGCTGTGCACAGGAAGGTTATCAGATACTTGCACGAGGATCCTTTGTGGCTCCTAAATCGGGTGTTGGGCTGCACTACACAAGGCAAGAAAGACTCTGGGAGGAACCCCCTGAGAATGCCTGCTTTGAGTTTGAAAACCAGGAAAGGGTCTCAGAGATCACTCAGTGCAGGGATAGGTCCGCGTTCAGGTTCAGCAGGACTGGGAGATTCTTCTGAACTTGAAAGACCAAAGTTTCCGAGTAAAATAAATTTCATTCCTTATTACTGAGAACAAAACCAAAATAGATCTTGCCTAGAAAAGAATGAAATTGAGACTGACAGGATCAGGATTCTCCACTAATTCAATCACCTGCCCCCAACAAAGCACAACAATAAAACAGCAGCAGTAAGTGTACGGATCTGAGCAACACCAATGAACTCACTGACATTTGTAAAATTTTATACCCAACAAGATAAAAGATAACTGATAGCTCCCTATCTTTTTTTTTTTTTTAATAAACTGTTTTTTGTATGTGAAAACCTTAAAAAAAAAAAAAAAAACAACACCTCAAGACCCAGGTAGTTTCACTGGTAATTTAGACCAAATTGCACCAACTATTTAAGGAATTATATTAAACATTTAAGGAAAACATAAATATCAGCAATATAGGTGTGATTCTGCTAAGTTGTCCTGTTCACTGCCTTCTCCCATTCAATTCAATTCCTTCCTGGTTTCTTTTCAATGTAGAAGAATATAAAAAATATTAAAAGAAGTATGAAGACACACTCTGTGACTGAAACTAACTAGTTATTATTATTATTTTTTTTACTTCTTTAAACCCATTTCAGAGGTAGAATTTCGTGATTCATCGGTTGCGTATAACACCCAGTGCTCATTAATCAAGTGCCCTCCTTCATGCCCATCAACCATTTATTCCTCCCCCACCACCTCCCTCAGCAACCCTCAGTTTGTTTCCTAGAGTTCAGCGTCTCTTATGGTTTGCCTCCCTCTCAATGTGCATCTTATTTTATTTTTCCTTCCCTTCTCCATGTTCTTCTGTTTTGTTTCTTAAATTCTACATATGAGTGAAATCGTATAGTGTTTGTCTTTCTCTGACTGACTGACTTTGCTTAGCATAATACTCTCTCGCCCCCTCCATGCCATTGCAAATGGCAAGATTTCATGCTTCTGGTGGCTGCATAATATTCCACTGTGTGTGTGCGTGTGTGTGTGTGTGTGTGTGCACGCTCGCGTGCATGTGTATAAATATATATCACTTCTTTTATCTATTCATCTGTGGATGGACATCTGGGCTCCTGACCCTCTTAGATCTCATTGCCCAGGTTCCTAACAACATCAGACATGGTTGTTTTCACTAACAGAACAAGAACAGATTTGACATCTTTCACCTCTGGCCAATGTCATTGAGAGCATGTATACCTTCACCATAGCCTGAATGGTACTTGCCTGCTAGCCAGACTGACAGACTTCAGTTCTTAAAACACAGAGGAGTCACTTCCTGTGGAGCCTGACCTCCTGATGCCTGCAGAGAGCAGCCCTAGTTAGAATATCTTTATTCCAGTGATTCACTTGCATATTGGTCTGCAAGGTCAATGAGAAATAAAACTTAATTATGGTTAAGCCTCCGAGATTTTAGATTTGTTTTAGTGCGGTTAATCCACCCTAACTCAAAACACTTCCACACTTTACCTCCTCATGGAAAACACTGTAGCTAAAGATATACTTCAAAATAGGATCTTTTATAATTTTTGAAACATTCTATGTTTTCTCCTTCAGGGACAATCTTCACCTACTTAGATAAACCTTTGACTAAGCCTCTCTTAATTCTACCAATTACACTTTACTTAGAGCTAACTATCTTACCTATTACGAGCAAATTCACAGAAATTCTTTTCCTCTTCAGAGGCCATGTATAGCTATTAAAGTGTCATTAATATCTTCCCTTTCATGTAGATTTATATGTTTCCATGCACACGGTGAACCTTCACTGAATCCCATGCAGACGTAACATCTTACAAGTATTGCCCTCAGAAAAGGAAGGTTATTTCTAAATATGATGGGTCTGGTGCTAGTTGGAAGTATACGATCCTCAATTAATAGTAGAGCTATATTAATCAGTAGATTTTTATTCATTAATAGACAGATGAATAAGCTGGGATAGTATAATTAGGAAAAGACAACTGTTCACAGATTCTGAGAGTTGACTCAAAGCTAGCTTTGCTATTACAATTATTTTCTTAGGTAAGTCTCCCTAATATAAGAGTCTAAATGTCCTCACTGTTACATAACAGCAGCTAGTAAATAACATTTATTGAGCTTCACTGCTGTGTAGCAAACTACCCCAAAATTTAGAGTTTAAAACAACAAACAATCATTTCCCAGTTTCTACAGAGCTTGAACGCAGGCCTCATGGTGCAGGCGTGGTGGAGAAGAGCTCTAGCTGCCATGTGAAGAAAGCCCTTCTAGATCCTTCTTCCCTATCTCTTCTACAGATCAAAGACCAGCTTCTGGGGGAAAGACAAACACCATCTCCCTGAAGCCATTAGTGACAACCCATTACATCTAGGGAAATGGAAGAGTTAAAAAACAATTCACTCTTAGAGCTGGGACAGAAATCCATCCTGGGTGAAGATCTATTGTCAGGCGTAAAAGAGTATTACAGAGAAGGTTCGAGCTCTAATATTGAAGCTTATTTAATAGAGCAACAGAGAATGCCTGTGTCCAGCACCTCCAGATATCAAATGGTCTACTACAGAGAGAGTGGCAAGAATGTGGAGAGAGATCCTTTCTGAGATGCAGCATAAAGAAAACCTCTAATTTGAGGGTGGAATAGATATATAGAAAAACCTATTGGCAAGCCAATCCCAACACTAAAAATAAGGTAATACTAAAAATATTTGATGTCCGGGGTACCCTAAGGATAACAATAGAAACATATCCTGAACCGAACTCTACTCGTAACTACCTTGACTCAAAACCCCATTTAAGGGCTTTCCAGCATAAAAGGCAGGCCCATTTCCAAATGTAAGACTATTTACCTCAGCATCCACCATCCTGCATAAAATGTTCATATTTCAACAACAACAAAACACTATAAAGAGACAAAGCAACCAATGAGGTGATTGAAATATTGCAATATCAGTGTATTTTTTAAAAATTATGATTGTTGTGTTGAAGGCTCTAGAGGAAAGTATGCATGGTGATAACACTAATTTTAGCAGAGATGAACACGCTAAGAGAGAATGAAATAGTCAAAATAAAAAAATTTAAAAATCTGGTAGTAAATAATAAATAATTTTTTGACAAATCAGCTTTAAATCAACATAGACAAGGAAAAAAATCAGTGAAATTGAAGTTATACTGAAGATATATGAAGATAGATAAACAGAAATTATTGAAACTGAAATGCAAAGAGAAAAAGGAGTTTGGGGTCCCTTGCTTGCTCTTAAGCAAACGTCCTAAAAGGTAAAAAGCAAATGCTGCTAAGGGGCACAGCATTACTCTGACCTATTCTGTCAGCCAAGATAGGCACAATTTCTGCCTACATTCAAGGGAGAAGAGAAAAGCACTATACCTCTTGGGTAGCCAGTGTTACATCGCATAAAAGCAAGTGGGATGGGAGTTACTATTTGCAGGCATCATAGTCTGTCATATTAATACTTATTGACTTTCCAGCATGTGAAATTGCTAGATGTTTAAAGATTAATAACCCCTGAATCAGCTACCCATATGGAGTGGAGAGTTTGGCAACAAAAATTCAATCATATAGAAGGTAGAATATGCCAAATAGTATAATAAAAAAAAAAACAACAACAGAGTTTTGATGGAAATAATCCGCATTTCTGCGGGAAGAAATTTTAAAAATAATTCATGCAAGAGTTGGACCCTTGCATGGACCGCTTGAACGGACAGATAACGATTTTTACAGGTGAGAAAACAAGAACAGGCATACTATCTAGGGAATATTCTTGCTTGTGGAAACAAGGAAGCAAACAAAACAAAACACCTCCCCCGCCCCACAAAACACACACACACACACAAAATGGGGAAAACTTTTGGAATTTCTGTAGGAAACATGAAAGAGTAGTGTTTATAAATGAGCACTGGAAGTTTAGAAAGCAGATGGGTGCGTGGATGCTCCAAGGCAGAAGGAAGGAACATGACCGCGCAAGCAACCCTTCAGGAAGTACTCTGTGGACTTTACGTAACTTGACTCATATTATCTTCACAGCCATCCTGGAGGTCTTAGTACTAATAAAGGAAGAGAGGCTCGTTTCAAAAACTTGTTTGAGGTAGAATAGGGAGTCAATCCGCGTCCAGTACAAGAGCCCATGTCTTATGGATATGTCTTATGGACAATGTGTCTCTCCCTAAAGGAATCTGATTTGGTACTTTGTGGAAATTCATAGAAGAGTGTGGACAAGAAGGTAAAATAATTTTAATTGTGCTTTAGAAAGATATGAATGGCTTGAAAAGAGAACCCAAAGAAGGCAGGGGGACCAGTCAGGAGACAACTACAGCATTCCATTACAAGAGATGTCAGACCTTAAATTACAGCCTGGCAGAAAAAAATAGAAAATTGCGAACAGTTTTAAAGGGACTTGATGACTCAGCATAAGATTAAACCACCAGTTTTACCTGTGAGCTACCAGGAGAGCAATGGGTCATCAAAGGAAGGTGATCAGCACAGATTTAGTCAAAAAATACACTAGAAGATATATTTGGTCTTGGAGAGACTGATGAATTTTTTTTTAAAGGATCAACTATAAAAATAACAACCAACAACAACCAACAGTACCGAAAGAGAGATAAAATGGCAACACAGAAATGACACTAGCAATAGCCTTGAATTTTTAAAAAAAGGATAAAAATTCTCTGAAAGCTCTGTAAGCTTAGCTACCAAAGATATATGAGAAGCAGGTGGACTTTATGATTGACCTGGCATGTAGTTTTATTACCTGCAAAGAGTTCTGAGTATTTACAAATGAGCCAGATCTCAAACCTACAGCAATATCTTACTGTTTCTCACCCAACAGAGGCCTTCATAACTGAAATATTAAAAAGTGAACCGATGTCACAATCCCAAAGTTTTACTAGTCTATTTCTTTCAAAGAACGATCCAATATTTTTATGGTAGGCAGATGGTCATTTTTCAGGAAAACACCCATCTCCACTTACTGAGAAACAAAATGAATGGGGCAACATGTCTTCCAGATTTTTCAGCATAGTCACTTCTGTTGTGAAATATGGATTCACAAAGTAATACTATGTTTCTAAAACAATTTTAGTTAAAGTCAATATTATATATTAGCTTAATTTTATTCTTACAGCTCCCCTGAGAGTAGGTAAATTACAGTATTGTATTCTATTATCTCATTAAATAATCGTGGAAAGTGCTACTTAGGAGAAATAATTATCTTACCCAAAGTCTTAAAGTGTTGGCAAAACCAGCACAAATATTAAAACCCAAGACTCCCAGTGCCTAAATTGACACTTTCCCTTAAACTGAAATATTTTTTGTCATCAATAAAAAACAGAGGTGTTATTTACCTAAATGATATTTTATTCCATGCCTATGCCCAGCATATTCACAAGTCTGAAAATTATTTGCCCCATGAAATACATGCTAAAAAATATATATCATATATGCTAACTTATTCATGTATATATTCACCATATATTTATATTTATATACCATATTTATGTTTAGTATTTATATACAATGAATTAGGTGTATATGTAATAAATACTAATTATTTCTGAATATGACCTTAAGGAAACCAAATAAAAGTTAGAAATTCAATGTCAAATCAAACTTAAGATTCTACCAATACTGAACTTCTTGATTCATACTACTGTAGTCTCTTGTCCAGTTTTTGCAAGGGAGAAGACTTGTTGATCTACCCATAATGTCCATAAAAGAGCATGAATTCTGTCTGACATCATGGGTTTCCTCTTATGAGTCATTTACACAAACACAGGATCCCTTTGATGATAGTCCTACCAAAATTGCAACACATTAATCCAATCATGAGGAAACACCAGAAAATGCAAAATAAAGTGACTTTTTACAAAATGGCCTGTGATTTTCAGAAAAGTTATGAAAGCCAGGGAGGCCTGTGTGGCTCAGTTGTTTGAATGCCTGACTCTTGATTTCAGCTCAGGTCATGGTCTCAGGGTCCTGAGATCAAGCCCCACATCAGGCTCTCTGCTCAGCAGGGAGCCTGCTTTCCCCTCTCTTTCTCTGCCTGCCTCCTGCCCACTACTGATCTCTATCTCTCTCTCTCTGTCAAATAAATAAATAAATAAATAAATAAATAAATAAATAATGTAATCCTGGTTTGAACTGGATTCTGAATCACTGAGGTTTTTTCTCTTTATAAAAAAGTTAATGGAACAGTTACAAAATGTGAGTGTCTATAACTTTGTTATTAATATTGTGTCAATATTGCTTTCCTGATTTTCAAAATATCGAGGTTACATAAAAGAATTCTTGCTTTTAAAAAATACATGTGAAAATTTTTAAAATGTTCACTGTTGCTATTATATATTTTTTGCATTTTATTTTATTTCTTTTCAGAGTTCCAGAATTCATTGTTTATGCACCACACCCAGTGCTCCATGCAATACGTGTCCTCCATAATACCCACCACCAGGCTCACCCAACCCCCCACCTCCACTCCAAAACCCTCAGTTTGTTTCTCAGAGTCCACAGTCTCTCATGGTTTGTCTCCCCCTCCAGTTTCCCCCAGCTCACTTCTTCTCTCCATCTCCCAATTATTTAGAGATAAGGCATTGGTCCTGCAACTTACTCTCAAATATTACAGATAAAAGCACACACACATAGACACATGGAGAGAGAGAGAAAGAATAATAAAGCAAATAAGATGAAAAGGTTAATTTGAGGGGAATCTCAGCAATTTATATGGAGATTCTTTGTATTATTTTTGTAACTTTTCAATAAATATAAAATTTTTCAAAATGACATTTTTGAAAAGATTATAAATTCTTGTTCATTTTCTTTTACTCAAGTTTGAATTTTCTGAAGCCAAGAAATGTGAAATAACATACATTTAAAAAGGGAGAGAACTGCATAAATGTTATCTAGGATGATAAATTACAAAAAGGTACCTCTCAAAAAGTGATTGTTCAGTGGTTCACATTTAGTTTTTAAATACCACTTTATAAGTTTTTGTTAATATTAATGAATATGTAGGAATGGATGGTAAGTGGCAAGGAGACTATTTCAAGTTAAGTAAATTCTACAAATTGCCAAGTACCTGCTAACTACTCCATAGTCTTAAATGAACATAAGGGTGTCACACTAAGACTTTTTTTTAAATCACTGTAAGATTTTATTGACTACATTTCTTTGTCTTCAGGAACAAAGTCATACTGAAATATTTAGCATTTTTTTGTTGATGATTATTTTTTGTAGATAGGAGTAATTCCTTCTTTGAACTTCTTATTCAAAGTAATTACACTTTTAAGTGAATAATAATTATGTGAGTAGTAGAATATAATAACAAAGTGGGGCTGGGGTTTCCTCACTAGCTCTGTCTCCGTGCCACTTGAACTCTAGGCTAGTGTCTTATCCCTAGAAAAATCTTTTCCCCTCAACTTCAACTCTGAATCATCTTTTCTTTGTACTCCATAATTGTACATAATTTTAGTATAAGCTATCTCATCTCAGTAGAAATAATCAGTCTTTTTTTTTTGGATTGTAATGTCTTAAAAGACATTTCGTCTTTTGCTTTGAAATCCAGCAATTAGCCTGTCACCTAGCAGACACTCATTAGTGATGCAGTGAGCCACTGGAAAACAGGGGACTTTTGTGGTAGGCATGCCTGTGTGAACTTAAGCAAGTTACTTAACCTCTTCTGAGATTCAGTTTTCTTACATGTCAAGTGGAAAGAACAATTTTTACCTCATATTAAAGGTAAAACCAGTTAATGAATTTGAAAACTAGCTTGTTCTCGGTGTCAATGAATGTTAAAGAAAAAACTTGGTAGAAATAAAACTGAATTCCATGAATCTTAAGAAGTTAAAAGAGTAGAAAATAGATTAAACAATATGGACAAAGACAGTGAAAAACAAACTGTGAACCTGTCCTCTCTTTCCATTAGCAATCTGTATTTTTTATTTTGAAGATAGATTGGTTGATTTCCTGGAGGTGGGGGGAGAGCATGGTGTGCGTGAGCTTGAGCTGGGGCAGGGGCAGAGCAGAGGGAGAAAGAGAGAACCCCAAGCAGACTCACCCCAAGCATGGAGCCTAACATGGGTCTCAATCTCATGTCCCTGAGATCATGACATGAAACAAAATCAAGAGTCAGACGCTTAATCAACTGAGCCACCCTGACACCCCAAGTAATCTATACTTTTTACTATGAAATGATTATGCTGAAATATTTCCACATTTCCCTTACAGGGATAACAATGTTGTACAGGAAGTAGCAGGGTATCAAAAAAGGGGGGGGGGCTAATGTTTTAGAGTTCTTACTCAAAAAGATGTTCAGTTCCTATCAGGATATCACAGGACTTCACAGAAAAAAATCCCCCAAAATATGAACTCACAAATATATATTTTTAAATTGCAAAACATATAAAGAAACAAGACAACATGGCCAAAAGCAGAAGTCAGGAATAGTTGAATCAAATCGTAAAGGTATCATAATTATTGTATATTTATTAAATGTAGTATACTCAAACAGAATTTTGAAAAAGGAAAAAATGAATAATTACTAAAAAAGAATAAAGCATATTTGAAAAAAAAGCCTGAGGAGGATTTCTAAAAATTGGAAATATGATGATTGAAACAAATAATTAAAATGTGATACCTATTTCACACAGAAGTAATTAGAGCTATAGAAGCTTCAATAGAGAGGGAGGCAATAATGCACAGCCATGCCCTCTTATCCATGAAGGATATATTCTAAGACCCTTCGTGGATGGCTAAAAACACTGCTAGTACCAAACCCCACATACCATGTTTTTCCTATATGTGCGTACCTATGATCATGTTTAATTTATAAATGAGGCAGAGTGAGGGATTAACAATAACATTTAATAATGAAATAGAACCATTATAACAATAGACTATAATAAATGTTATGCACAAGTATTTTTTTCTCCAAATCACTTACTGTACTCTACTCACCTTTCTTGGGATGATGTGAGCTGATAAAATGTCTACATGATAAGACAAAGTGGGGGAATGACAGAGACACTGCGATCTAGTATTAAAGCTGCTACTGACTTTTGATGACAAGTCAGACGGAAGATCATCTGCTTATGGACCATGGCTGACCACAGATAACTGAAGCCTGAAGAGGTACAGCCACAGAAGAGGGATTTACTGCTTGTGTTATTTCACTGTCTTTTCTCTTTATAGTAACACAACATTGGAAACAAGATCAAGTTAAACGATTAAATTAGTGCAATACATGAACAGAATATTTTGCTAGAATTAACATGTATCCAAATGCAGTTTATGAAGTTAAAATACAGTAAGTCAATTGGCTTCATGTATCCAGATTATTTATTAGCACTGCCCCACCCAACAAAATTATTTTCAGTAATAATCATGTAATAATCAGTAATAACCATTCATTTTCAATCTTATTTTAAAATGAACGAATTTTAATCAATAAATATAGAATTTAAAGATAGTACTCAAGGGGCACCTGGCTGGTTCAATGGGTTAAATATTTGCCTTTGGCTCAGGTCATGATCTCAAGAGTCCTGGGATCCAGCTTCATCCCACCGGTAGGCTTCCCACTTTTCCCTCTCCCTCTGCCCCTCCCCAACTCTGCCTCTCCCCACCTCCACTCCTTTCTCCACTTGTTCCTGTTCTCTCAAGTAAGTAAATAAAATCTTTAAAATAAAAATACATTACTCAAATTGAGTAAAATACCTCATGTGTTTATTCAAATGTGCACCAAGCAAAATTATTATATTTCCTATCTCACCCCGTTCCACTGTCTTAATTTTAAAGATTTTATTTATTTATTTATTTATTTGACAGTGATCACAAGTAGGCAGAGAGGCAGGCAGAGAGAGGAGGAAGCAGGCTCCCTGCTGAGCAGAGAGCCCAACACAGGGCTCAATCCCAGGACCCTGGGACCATGACCTGAGCTGAAGGCAGAGGCTTTAACCCACTGAGCCATCCAGGCGCCCCTCCACTGTCTTAATTTTAAATACATATCCCAAAATCTCCAAGTGCACAGGCAGAATGATAGAATTGAAATAAATCCAGTTCTGTTTCTTCACCTTTATCATCGTTATACTATCATCCTTAAATTTCTACAACTATAGTTTCTCAACCAGAGCTCCATGGAACCCTGCTTTCGGCAAGAAGTCATCAGGGTCTCTGTGAAAGAATATGATGAAACAAAAATGGCATTGTTGTTTTCTTTACATGCCATGTGATATTAGTGCTTACAATGATGGGCACTGGATGGCCCCTTTACCAATTGTACTGGAGGACATTCAGGCCCTGGTGGTCGTGTACAGAAGAACTACGCTCCTTTGGCTGAGTCCAGGCTCAGTGAGATGAGAACGGCTATTGATAATTGGTGAGAATTTTATTACTCAGAGAGACCAACAACTGAGTCTTTCATTCTACGCCCCTCTTCAGTTAGCTCCCCCAAGCTCCTCCAAGGTCCCAAGACCATGCTTTACTCCAATGACTAATTTTTTTTAATCACAGGGAAATTTTACTTTTTTTAAGATTTTATTTATTTATTTATTTGAGAGACGGGGAGCACAAGCAGGGGGAAGAGGGACAAGCAGGCTTCCCTCTCAACTGTGAACCCAATGGTGTGGGAGCTTGATCCCAGGACCCCAGGATCATGACCTGAGTCCAAAGCAGATGTTTAATTGCTTAATGGACTGAACCACCCAGGTGCCCCAATCGCAGGGAAATTTTAGTCATAAAGAAGGAATTTTTACATAGTGTCCCCCAGCTACCCCTGCCATTCTGCTGTTTTAAATGCTACAAAACATGGTTTAGGTAGATTAGAAGTAAATTGTATTGTGAAGTTTTCATGCTTTTACTCTTCTCATTTAAAACATCCTTCTGTTTTGTATTTTATTAGTTTTACATTTTACAAACATGGCTGATAGTTCAATGCATGTATGTCTGTGTGTTGAAGGTAGCCTATGAGTTAGAAGAAAAGGATTGTAAGATCTAGAACTATGAATACTTTTTACAACATTAGTGATAAAGAATTATAATTCTCCCTTCACTACACTAGTGCAACAGAGACACAAAACAAACCCTTTGTTGTAATGAAAACTGCTCATCACTGGGTCCTTCACAGGCTAGTGATCCAAGTTGTCCTATCTTATTTTACCTGTGCTACAATGTCTCCAGCTGTGTAGTAAAGCAGCTTAAAGAAAATATCACAGCAGCTGAGAAATGAACGTACTGATTACTTTAAACAGGAACTGGAATTTCAAACAGTATAACTTCTTTTAAAAAGTTAGTGAAAACTTCAAGAAGCAAGTTATTGAGAAGTTATTTCCCAGAAAAGCAAAATCACATAGTTGGTGAGAATCTATTAATGCCAGCATACAAAATTATAGGAATAGTGCTTGGTCAAGATGTGGTATAAGAAATTGAAAAGATTCCACCCTCATAAAGTATAATAAGTTGATATATTGATAATATGTCACATGATGCTCAGGAGGCTTTGTGTAATAAACTGATAAACAATTGCTTCTATGTCCAAGTTGATGAGTCAACAAATTTTACCAATAATTGTCACACTGCAGCTTTTTTAAGATTTATAAATGATAGTGTACTTTAAGAAAACTTTGCTTCTGCAAAGAGCTACTTAAAACAAGGAAAGGTCAAGACAGATTTCATGTTTTGTCTTCGTATGTGGAAACAAAACCTCTGTCTTGGAGAGACATGATATCTACCTAATATGATCCCATGGTTAGACGTACTTGCAGAACAACTATAGATGGTCAAACCTGATTTTTTAAAATGCAGAATCTCTGTAAAATGCTGGGATATTAATGAGGAGCTTTTATAAGAAAGATGCTCAGCAAAGTACTTGAAAGAAAAAGTCAATTTAGACATAGTACCAAAGCATACTGCAGTACCATACCACTTCAGAGATCTGAGAAAACAGTCTAGGAAGCAGCACACACACGTAAGTACCTCTTAAATGATGGTATAACTACTTGGGGAAAAAACAATAAACCATATAGTTTCGGTGATAATCAATTTTCACAAAGACAGGAAAGTGAGATAGAAGTGATTTTGGTCTCTAAGGACAGATCTTAATGAAGTCAAGGGGAGTGGATAGAAATTTCCAGACATGGGACTAATATAGGCAGGTGTAGAAATGTGCATGCTATTGACATATTGAAAGGCAAATGAGTAAATATCTTATGATTTTATTCAATGGTCAATGAATATATATTGAGCTCTTACTATGCCCCCTGTATTGTACTAGGGATTGTTGGATCCAAGAGAATAGAACAGATGTAACAGGTTTGTGGAAGCAAGTATTGGGAGGTCATAAGGGAAGTAGCTAGGATTCAAAGTCTATATTTCAACAACATGAGTTCATTAGAATACCCTTATGGGGGGAAGATGTTGGAAAATTGACTCACAATTCCAAAATGTTAGTTTTTCTTGAAAAAAAAAGGAACAACTGAATAGCCTTCATAATACAAATATTCTTTTTACAAACATACAAATTATGAACAGTATTAATATAACTGGAACTTTATACTGATAGTATTAGCAAAATGTCAGGAATGCTGACAATATATTTTCCATTCAACTTCCTGAACATGTGTTCTAGACATTAGCCAACATGTGTGTATGTTCAAGTAAACGTGGCTGAATCTTTTGTTTGCATTTTTCCCCTAAGTCCAGACATTATTTGAGTCAGGCTCACAGTCAAGAATACTAATGAAAAATTCATTGACTGCTTTCTCTACTCAGGACTAATGACCATGGCAGATGGAAAATATTATAGTTAATAATCTCTGAACGTTTGTATCACTTCTTGAATTTAATTTTAAAAGGGGAATAGAATGTTTTGTCCATACCATGGATCAGTTTATACAGAACAAGTTCAGGTGTGTTTTGGTTATTCACAGCTATCTCCAGGGTTATTTATACCAAACTTTTTATCATCATTTCCTTAATAATCATGACCTACAAAGTAATATATTTCACTATGTTTATTTAAAAATAGGGGCGCCTGGGTGGCTCAGTGGGTTAAGCCGCTGCCTTTGGCTCAGGTCATGATCTCAGCGTTCTGGGATCGAGTCCCGCATCTGGCTCTCTGCTCAGCAGGGAGCCTGCTTCCTCCTCTCTCTCTCTCTGCCTGCCTTTCTGCCTACTTGTGATCTCTCTCTGTCAAATAAATAAATAAAATCTTTAAAAAAATTTTTTTAAATTAAAAAAATATATATTTAGGGGGGTGCCTGGGTGTCTCAGTTGGTTAAGCATCTGATTTCAGCTCAGGTCATGATCTCAGGGTCCTGGAATTGAACCCCACATCAGGTTCCCTGCTCAGCAGGGAGTCGGCTTATCTCTTTTCCCCTCTCTCTAATCTTTCCCCAGCTCCTGTTCTCTCTGTCTCTCTCTCAAACAAATAAATAAAATATTTTAATAAATAAAATAAAATAATAAAATATTTAGGTGTCCCTTGTAAAGTAAGAATATGTGGAACAATGGACAACAATTGAAAATGCCAACTTGTTTTTTTTTTAAATTTATTTATTGAAAATTTCTATCCTAGAAAGATAATTCATGTTGTAGCAATGCACAAATATTAGGTACATACACTCATTTTTAAATATAGGTTGATACAAAAGTTGAGTATTCATCCTTTCTGAAGGAGGCATAACATTCCATTGTACATATGGACTACATCTTCTTTATCCATTTGTCTATTGAAGGGCATCTTGGCTCTTTCCACAGTTTGGCAATTGCGGCCATACAAAGGACTGGAGGAGATTATGCTGAGTGAAATAACTCAAGCAGAGAAGTCAAATATGGTATGGCTTCACTTACTTGAGGAGCATAAGGAATAGCATGGAGGAGATTGGGAGATGGAAAGGAGAAGGGAGCTGGGGGAAATCAGAGGGGGAGACAAACCATGAGAGACTGTGGACCCTGAGAAACACTGAGGGTTTTGGAGGGGAGGAGGTGGGGGGTTAGGCGAGCCTG
Organism: Neogale vison; assembly: GCF_020171115.1. Classification (NCBI taxonomy): domain Eukaryota; kingdom Metazoa; phylum Chordata; class Mammalia; order Carnivora; family Mustelidae; genus Neogale; species Neogale vison. Next base: position 23,508,970 of record NC_058100.1, read on the forward strand.
GTGGTGGGTATTAAGGAGGGCACGTATTGCAGGGAGCACTGGGTGTGGTACATAAACAATGAATCTTGGAACACTGAAAAAATAAGATAATTTTTTTAAAAAATAGATAAATATAGGTTAAAATTTTTGAATGTAAAAATGTCTAATTATTACTATTTTACTGTATAATTATAATCCATCATTTCTAAATTATAATAAATATGACCATATTCTTATACATGCCAAGTTTTCAATAAAATCACAGTAAAAAATGTAACTTTGTATAGTGAACAATAGACTCCTCCTAATTTACTGTTTGAGGAGTATCACATTTCTGGGGTTACATTGTTATTCTTTCTCTCTCTGTCATAGTATGGGTCCTGAACTCTTGCTCAACTGTGACCCAGCCTCCCGGCCACAGTTGTTTGTTTCAGGGGTAGACACTGATCCAAGTTGTACTAATAAGGTCCTTTATTGAGAAATTTAGATTGGCAAATTAGAGACGGAAACCATTTTCTCCTCAGTGCTGGATGTATTATTAAGTTTTACGAGGAGATTGTCAGAAGTTATTTTGCTTGCCATATTGAGAAAGCTAAACTGCAGCCACAAACAGTAAAATATGTGAGAATAAAGAGAATAAAGCCAACACAACAGGACAGAGGAACTAACTGGCTGGCACAAGAGCTTCTTCTCCCATTTCTAGCCCAGCTCCATCCTTACTCTTGGGTCTGCAGAGATATTACAGACATGTTCTCATTTAACCCTCACAAATCCAGAAGGTAGCTTTTAAAATACCACTGTAGGAGCATCTGGGTATTTCAGTCCGTTAAGCGTCCAGCTCTTGATTTCAGCTCAGGTCATGATCTCAGGGTTGTGAAATCAAACCCCACATCAGGCTCCACACACTCAGAAAAAAGTCTGCTTGGGCTTCTCTCTCCTTCTCCAGCTGCACCCTCCCTCCATTCTAAAATAAATAAATAAGTCCTTTAAAAATAGAGACGATGTTGAGGCACCTGGGTGGCTCAGTGGGTTAAAGCCTCTGCCTCTGGCCCGGGTCATGATCCCAGGGTCCTGGGATCAAGCCCCGCATTGGGCTCTCTGCTCAGTGGGGAGCCTGCTTCCCTTCCTCTCTCTCTCTCTGGCTGCCTCTCTGCCTACCTGTGATCTCTGTCTGTCAAATAAATAAATAAAATCTTTGAAAAAAAAAAAAGAGACAATGTTGTCTGTAGTCTTATATAGTATTAGTAAATGAGTCATTTTATACCATTTTATACCTATAGAATAAATCTCTGGAAGTTGAATAAACAGCAAAAAGAGTATGTGCATTTGTGATTTTTACAAATGTTGTAAAATTTTATTAGAAAAGTAGTACCAATTTATACACCCAGCAAAAATTTGTGAATGTACTAGTTACTCACACTCTTGGTCTACAACATTTAATCTAACTTTCTAAACTTTGCCAATATGATAAGTAAAAAGAAACATTTTCATGTTGCTTAAATAAATTAATGTGGCAGAAAAACTCTTCATGTAGTTAATAGTTAGCTAGCTTACTTTTATTCATAGCCTTCAATGATTCCTTGCTTGTTTGCTACAGTGTGCCTGTGATTAAATTTGAATTTTTATAAATGAACATGTGTGTGCTCTTCTCAGCTGTTTGAAAATTCTTATGAAGGTGTTGGCCCTGGTTCTTAAATATATGTTTGATTTAGCCTAATTTAAACACTTGATTTGCTCATTCTTCATTTTTTGGCATTATTTATTAGTATATCTCTGTCTTCTTATTAGCCCCTATACACTAGAGATGTACATTACGAATGAGGCACTTACCCATAAAGGAATCATAGTTTTATGGGAGGACAATTAAAACAGAATGACAAATCAGATAATAGTCATTCATAACAGTACATAGGAGCATGTGGAAAATTGCTTAATCCAGAACTGGGGCCCCAAGACTTATTAACAGAAAGTGAAACCAGACAGGAAAATAAAACTTAACCACGAAAATAATGGAGAGAGGATCATCATTAAGAAACATTTGTTGTGGCCTGAAGTAAAAAACATATATACTTTTAATTTAAGAAATGTAAATAAAATATATTCTTTTTAACTTCAGAAGCTTAAGTAATCTTGGAACTAGAGTTCCACATCAAAGGTGAAGGTAGGTTTTGGGAGATATGAGGCTGGAGAGGTAAATGAAGGTTGAGGACCCGGGATGGAGTTTACAGTAAAGATGCCCTGAAGGATTGCATGCATCTACGTGACAGGAAGAGTTAAGCATTTTAGGAAGAAAACATTGATTCTGGCAAAGCCTGGAGAATGAATTGGGGCAGTAATAATGGCGGCAGTAACAATGCTGGCAGGAAATCACACAAGACTGAATGGGAGGAGTCAACCAACGGTTAGTGAATGAGCGCGAAAACCAGGCAACATGTACTTGCAACGCCTGATGCTACATGCCAGGAATTATCTGGACGTGGCTTTTAGAAATAGGGAGAATGTCCCAACCGGAAGGCACATTGGATCCTTGGTTAGACAAAACACTGGAAGCTACCTGATCTAGAACCAGGAAGACAGGGAGGGGTCTAGACTGCAGGGCTGGACCCTGAACACCTCATTTAGAGATTTGCAATGAAGTGGCATCTTTAGGGTTGGAACTTTTTTTTTTTTAAGCTGAAAGTATAGTGAACTTTCTATAAAAACATATATTTTTTTCTGTTTTCTGTAAACAGCTTAAATATACATTTTGCTTAATATTCAGTGAACTTTACAGAGGTCACAGTCAAAAGACTAGAAAGTCAAGCACAATGGGAGGTTGGGTCTTTTTTTTTTTTTTAAAGATTTTATTTATTTATTTGGCAGACAGAGATCACAAGTAGGCAGAAAGGTAGGCAGAGAGAGAGGAGGAAGCAGGCTCCCCTCTGAGCAGAGAGCCCAATGCGAGACTCCATCCCAAGATCCTGAGATCATGACCCTAGCCGAAGGCAGAGGCTTAACCCACTGAGCCACCCAGGAGCCCCAAGAGGTTGGATCTTGAGGAAAGCATCACAGAGGATGAAATCTGGGATAAAAATTAAGGGAAAAAATAGGTGACACAATGGGGTACCATATGGGCCAACGACAAAGATGGCAAGGAGGGGAATAATGCAGGGTTGATTAGCCTCGAATGTTCAGATAAAAGTCAACATAAAATTGCCAATGGAGGTTTAAGCTGAGACCTCAAGTTGGGGTTAGAGGCTTGGTAGAGCTAGCAACAAATGAGAACTTGATTCCATATGTTTCCAAAGAGTACTTGTGTACTAATGCAGACCACCTTCAGCTAGAAACTTTTGTTTCATTGGTAATTTCTTTTTCTATTGTTATTAATAAAATAGCTAGAACACTTCAGATAACAGTTGGGCTTAAAGAAAAATTTTATTTTCTATACATGCAATACTAGAACTGCATTTTCCCACCTGCTCTTGGACTAATATGCTATGAAATTTCTGCGTTTTCTGCATAACACCTGTATCAGCATTCAGTCAGGAAGGAAAATTATGCCGGTAATTGTAACAGAGAGAAATTGAAATGTTTAACAATATACTAACTTGCAGTAAAGTTATTAACTTGGCAACTGTAAAGGAAAGATGAGAAGTTAGCCGGGAAGGAGCAATCACAGGAAGCAGTTACAACCCTTTACACCTGCACAGGAAAACGAAGGAAGCTAACATTATTCCACTTGGAGGCTGGGGAAGAGGCCGTGGAGGACGGAGATGCAGCCCTTGGAGAAGGGCATCCAGCTTGGTGGCGCTGGTGTCTCTGGATTTGCAGAGGCACCCATGGGACTCAAACCCACACCTCTGAGATGAGGTATCAGGAGGCTGCATCAGACTGGTCCTGCTTGTGTTAGGAAAAACTGCGGGCTAGATCCAAATGCTGCCCGGAGAAGGCATTGCTGCTGCTGTGAGATAGAGCTCCTCGGATGAGTCCCAGAGCAATGGGAAGCCAACAAGAAATGAAGGAGAAGGAACGAGTCTCTGGCCTTCCAGTCACCCTCCAGCAGTTTCTTTTGGTGGAGGGTAACAGGGAGACGGCGGGGAGACAGCGGGCAAAGCGGAGATATAATTTGCAGACTTCAGCCCCAAGATCACGAAGCTGAGTGTAGAAGGATGGAGCTAGATCTGAGACAAGAGCTTAATAACCAGCACCAGGACATCACTTACAAAGTATAAATATGCCTCAGTACTTGGACAGGAGAAACTCCTTACATATAGTTATATGGGTATGCATTGTGTATGCGGGCAGGAGTGTATGATATAGTATATATACTTGTCTTATATACTATATAACAATATGTAATGTATATATAGTATCTATCTGAATGTATAAATATATATATGTGTCTGTATATATATTATATATATGGAATAAAATGTATTTACTCTAAAGAATCCTCCAATGGTATAATTAAAAAGCCTTTGTCCTTTAACCATCTCTGATATCAGCTTCTAAAAAAAAACGTTGTACTGTGGATTTATTTTAATTTTGTCTTTCTAGCACTGTTTCTTTACCTTTAGTAATCTAATTTAATATTTGAATAAACTGTCTGCTGTCTAACAGCAGCTAGAAGCATTACCCCTTGCAGCAATAAAACCTTCTTGGCCTTAGTAAATGAAAAACGCATTAATATCTGGCTTGCAACTCTCACTGAGCATCCTGCTTCATTATGAGAGGAGGAATCAGCAAATCTGCCATCTGTCAGCCTTTTCCCCAATACAGACTCTCCTTTCTCCTGCTACTTCACCTGTGAGCTGAGTACTCATAAACCTAGCTTTCCAGGATGGTATTATGTTTGGTTCCTCCGGTGCCAGTGTTCGAAAGTCCACTGTTCTTGCTATCTTAAATCATGCAAAAAAATATTTTTTTAATCCCCTACTGTGTACTTTTCATCAAGCTTAAATGGGCATCCTTTTTTTAATTTTAATTATATATTCATTCACTAAAATAAAAATAAAATGCAAATATATATGTGCATATAATAAAGTTACCAGTATATCTGTAGAAGGAAAATAAATATACATTTAAGTAATTTGAACACTGTTATTTCAAAGAAGCCTATGCCTTTACAGCCAAAAGGAATACCAAGTCTCATGAGAATTTGCTCAAGGAAAGGAAAAAAAAAAAAAAAAAAAGCTTTAAAGACGTAAATCACTAGAAAGAATAATGATATCATTTTTTTTAAAATAAATTTCTAGGGGCACCTGGGTGTCTTGGTGGGTTAAGCCTCTGCCTTCGGTTCAGTCATAATCTCAGGGTCCTGGGATCAAGCCCCATATTGGGCTCTCTGCTCAGCAGGGAGCCTGCTTCTCCCCGGCCCCTGCCCCCACCTGCCTCTCTGCCTGCTTATGATCCCTCTCTCTGTGTCAAATAAATAAATAAAAATCTTTAAAAATAAATAAATAAATAAATTTCTTTTTTTGAGAACTAAATTACCCCTCAAGCTTAAGTTACTCATTATGTCTTTCTGTGAAAAAACTAGCTGACAGAAAAGGATAAAATTGAAATATGCATGTTTTGTTGTTTCACCAGATCATTAGCAAATATTTGTCCTAACAATATTTCAGAACACAAATATATATTTGTACACATCAATTTTTTTTTTAAATTTTGTGGTGCCATAAGATCAGAGGCTCATATTCATGTAACCTGAATGGTTTATTATTCTTTACTGGGGTCATAAGGCTACATAGCTGCAAAAAAATCCAAAGTCGTTAGTTAAGTCTAATTTTGTGACAAGAGGATAGTGCATTCAAAGTACTAGAAGCACCATGACAACATTGAATTTAGATATTTTAGAGAATAAGTTAATTGTGTTATTTAGACTAAAAGATTATAATTGGATTTTTCCACTTGGAAAAGAAAACCTAGTTGTGAGAGGGAAGAGAAACGAACTTGTCTAAGTGGGCGCTCACAGTCTAATACGAACTGTTTTAAGATGTGTGTTCTTGAGTACTGTTTAAGAAATATGATACTGTGCTAACAATACAATGAAGAAAACCAATTTAAATTGGAAAAACTGGACCTTTTCAATTGGTGAGTTTCAATTACATTGCAAGCAGCCAATATAGATGGATCCTATTTTTCTCCCAAACAACTGAGGCATACAGTAGCATTATTGATTGACAGATATATCCTTTTTCTCCCCGATATTATAGTGAGGATTTTTTTTTAAGATTTTATTTATTTACTTGAGAGAGACAGTGAGAGAGAGGGCATGAGAGGAGAGAGGGTCAGGGGGAGACGCAGACTCTCTACTGAGCAGGGAGCCCAACGCGGGACTGGATCCCAGGACTCCAGGATCACGACCTGAGCGGAAGGCAGTCACTTAACCAACTGAGCCACCCAAGCTCCCTACAGTGAGGATTTTAAAAGGACTCTAACCTTACATGTTATGGTAGCCAGCCTTCAAAATGACCCTCATTGACTCTAACCTCTTGGCGTTCATTCCTCCTGGAATCCCTTCACGTATTGAATACATCTGGCCTGCGTGAGTAACTGGATATTGCGGAAATGATGACTGTCACTTTTAAGATCCTTAAAATGTCCTAATCCTTTTAATATCCTAAAATGTCATTAAAGACATTTTGTTTCTGCTTTTGGATGCCCTTAAACCACTGCTCTGGGGGAGCAGGTTGCTATGTTGTGCGGACACTCAGAGAGAATCCCCCAAAGTCCTTATTCCCTTGGCAGATGCTTTAAATTTAACAAATAAGTCTTCCCCACACATAGTCTAGGCACTTTTCAAACCGCTGCATTCATGCTGGTTGTGGGGGTGAATGAGTCTACCTGTGAGCCCTTTAAGAGAAGCCTCACCCTCTCCTTACGACCTTTGGACCTCCTGAATGTGAGCCTGGTTGGTTTTCGAAGCCAACCACTTTGGGGGTCCCTCTCTCCATTGCAGATCTCAGGGGCTGGGGTGCCTGATGTGGGACACAAACCCTTTGCTCCTCAGGAAGTCACTCTGACTTTGTGAGATTCCTTCCGATTGCCGGTCCCTGCATGGTGGGTGAGTGGGGTTTTGGTGAGAACACATTTAAGAAGTTTCGTTTGATTCTAAGGTCTGTCTCAAAGATAGTGTCCTCGCTTACTCTTAGGGGCTGGTTTTTCACATTTGATCTTTACCATCTTCACCTTTTTTTTGTATGTGATGTGAAATAGGGTTGTAATTCAGCTTTCTCCATATGGATAGTTATACTTTATGTTTTATTTCTATATTTACATAAAGAAATAAAATATAAATTATATATGCCATATATAACATATAATATATAAATTATAACTATATACACACTTACATGTATATTTAATTATGCATATAAATAAATGTGTGTGTGTGTGTGTATGTGTTCTCTCTGGGGGTGGAGGTGCAGGTGGGCACCATTTTTACACTCTCCTTCTGCCTCTATAGACCCAGAGGGTGCACCCTGGCCCTGTGCTCTCCTGCTGCCTTGTTAAAGCCAGCAGCACATATAGTCCGTACAGAGCATACTCCCTGATTGACTGGCTTTGGGTCTCATGGGGCTGTAATCATCAGAGGGACAATCTCTTGGCAGGTTACCACCTCCTGGGCATTGCGCAGACAGAGACTAAAACGTACCCCTTTTTCGTGAAAAAGACCTATTTAATTGTTCTGGAGTTTGAAGAACAGATTTCAGGTTTACCACACATCTAGAGGCTACTGGGGTGTTCCCAGGGAACACAGGCAGGAGACACCATCTTTGTGTTCTCCCTCAGCCTTGTTACGGCTTACCAATCCTTCCCAGAAAAGAGTTTATATACTCCTCTGAAGCCCCAGTTTTTACAACTGCCACCAAGAGACACCTCTAGAGCAACTGGTCTGTTGGCCAGCACAGCTTTGCAAGAAATAATGGAAGAAGAATGTGTTCAATACAAAGGTAATCCTGCAACTCTTTGAGGCAAGTTGAGGACTTCAGACCACTCAGAGATTATTCGTCTTAACTTCTCCAGATCATTGCCAGACTTATCCCAGAATTTGCAAATTTAAATTCAAAACAGAAGAAAACACATCCTGAGGACTTTATATTAAAGCAAATTAGAAACCTTGAACTCTTTCTCTCAACCATACGTCTGGCCGGTTGCCACCCTAAATGTTATCCTCATTGAGCATCTTGACAAAGAGCCAGACGCTGTCCTAGGTTCGGGGAGAGATAAAACCAGAGACTCACCCATCATTAATTTATGCCTATGTTATTGCAACAGTGGTCCTTCTACCACCTTGATACTATTCTCTAATAATAACGTTATTTTTGTTCTGAGAACACTTATTTAATAACATCACAATCTTCATAATCACATAAAAAATCGTTCATTAGCCTTACTTGGTATAGAAGACGAAGACCTGTCTTCAGCACAGGCTAAAAGGCCGTTAGGTCTGGATTTGACCTGGCACGCAGACTTGGTTTCCAGCTACCTTTCCCAACCTTGCTCCTGTTCTAGCACAGTGGTTCTCAACTCTGGCTACCGACCGGGGCTCACCTGGGAAACCAAAGGGTCAGTGCCTGGGTCCCACTCCAGAAAAATTAAATGAGTCACTACGAGCACAGGAAAGGCAGCAATATTCACTAAAACTTCCCTAGATGGGGGCACCTGGGTGGCTCAGTGGGTTAAAGCCTCTGCCTTCGGCTCGGGTCATGATCCCAGGGTTCTGGGATCGAGCCCTGCATCGGGCTCTCTGCTTGGCAGGGAGCCTGCTTCCTCCTCTCTCTCTCTCTCTGCCTGCCTCTCTGCCTACTTGTGATCTCTGTCAAATAAGTAAATAAAATCTTTAAAAAAAAAAAAAAAAAACACTTCCCTAGATGGATCTAATGTACACGTGGCTGAAAAATAGTTGAAAATTAGCACTACCACATGTTTCCCTTTCTGTTAGCAAGTTAGCCTAATTTTCAGGTGGACAGATTCAAAAACAAATAAAGCAGGGGATAAAAATAATACATTGGGCGTCTTCTTATTGCTCAAACATATGTAGGTTTCTACGTTCCCCAGGTGCCTTCAGTCTGTTTGGAGCAATCTATCCACCTTCTCCACCTGGCCCCCTTCTATTTATACTTCAAAAGGTGGCTCTGATGCCCCTCCTTAAAAGTATCCCCAGGACAGTTAGTAAATTCTAGTTCTAAACACCACAGCACTTTGAATCTATCTCTCTCTAAACATTGGGAGAGATTACTCACCAGTCTACCTCCTGCATAAGTAAATATCACACCCTGAAGGACAAGGAACCAGATTTTTTTTCTTAATCTGCTTATCTGACGTGTTCCTCTTCAGAGCTGTAACCAGTAAGGTAAGAGGAAAATCACATGTGGAGTCCCAGAAGCCAACGGAATACACATTGCGGCATGGGCATGGGGGGGGGGTGCCACGAGGAATCAGTTTTTAAATGCTGTTGATAATCAGTTTAAAACGATGAAGACCAATGGTTGATAAATATATGTATATTTATAATAATATACATATAATATATGTATAATATGGATGTTATTTGAGTTAGAGAAATAATATAATGTAGGAGCTAAAAAGATGAACTTCAGAAGCATCTGCCTGGTTTTTATCCCAATGCCACTTTTTACTGGTTGTCTTAGAGTTTGCTGTGAGGTTTAGATTAGCTACTAAATGGTTTTATAAAGTGCTTGGAATATAGTAAGTGTTATATTACTGTGAGCTATAGCACTAAAATATTAGCAATATTTTTCAGAGCCATTTTACTAGAGCGTGGAGAATAAAACCTTATTTTGAATAATTTTAGGAGATTTGGAAGAGAGAAAGGCGTCTGTGTATTCTTCAGAGGTGTATTACCATAAAAGAAAGCAGAGAAATGAGTTAATAGCTGGAGGGCAATGTTAAACCAAGAGAGAATTTTTATTTTTGAGAGAAGAGAAATAATCAGATGCTTGTACACAAAAGGGAATGTTTCAGTAGAGAGAAAGAAGACTTTTCAGGACAGGAGAGAGTTAGCAGGATTACTGAAGAGATGTCCTTGAGGAGGTTAAAAAGGGGTGGGAGGAATCTGTATACAAGTGGGCAGCTTGGATCTGGAAGTACAGTCTATCTGTGATAAAAGAAGGCAAGAAGAGATTGTGAACCCTGAAACTCTGGGGCCTAGGAATGGTAGGTAGAGAGCTCTGGTGCCGGAAGATTATGGAAGTTCTTTCCTCATCTTTTTGATTTGCACAGTGAGCTAGAAGGCGGAGTAATTGGCTGATGAGCAAGGAGTTGGTGGAGATTTGGGGGGAGCTAGAGATGTGAGGTAGTTGCCTATGAGAGAAATGGGATTAGGGGATTGTGTTAGGATTGCCAGGGGGCATTGCAAACCATTTAAGATCTAAGGTTATAAATTTAAAGGGAGATTGTCAGGATACGCATATGTTTTTCTCCTGCCTTGCCCAGCCCCATAACCACAGGCACTGAAATGTCGTAGAGTTGAAATGAAACAGCGTGTTATGGATTTGACAAAAGTCTAGAAGAGAAATCAGGGCGTTGTGAGTAGATGCAAAAGAATGGTTATAATAGAGAACCATTGATTTTTTTTTTTAATTTTTAAAATTTTTGTATTTTTTTAAAGATTTTATTTATTTATTTGAGAGAGAATGAGTGAGAGAGAAGATGAGAGAGGAGAAGGTCAGAGGGAGAAGCAGACTCCCCAAGGAGCTGGGAGCCTGATGCGGGACTCAATCCTGGAAGTCCAGGATCATGACCTGAGCCAAAGGCAGCTGCTCAACCAACTGAACCACCCAGACGCCCAAATTTTTGTATTTTTTATAAACATATAATATATTTTTATCCCCAGGGGTACAGGTCTGTGAATCGCCAGGTTTACACACTTCACAGCACTCACCATAGCACATACCCTCCCCAATGTCCATAACCCCACCCCCCTTCCCCTAACTTTCCTCCCCCCAGCAACCCTCAGTTTGTTTTGTGAGATTAAGAGTCACTTATGGTTTGTCTCCCTCCCAATCCCATCTTCTTTCATTTATTCTTCTCCTACCCCCTTAACCCCCATGTTGCATCTCCACTTCCTCGTATCAGGAAGATTATATGATAGTTGTCTTTGATTGACTTATTTCGCTAAGCATGATACCCTCTAGGAGAACCATTGATTTTAAGGTGGTTTATACAGTCAGTGATTGCACGAAGAAAAAGAGGGACTAAACATGGAACAGTGGATTCTAGACCCAGATGGGGTCTGAACCCAGCTAGACACGTGAGTTTAGGCAGTTGAATTCATGTGCTTCTCTCCCTTGCACCACATTCAAATTAAATTAAATGACCATTTATCCTTCAATTCTGTCCTTCAGTAGGGCCTCCTCCAGGAAACCTTCCCAAGTCCCACAGATTAGGTTGAGTGTTTCTCTGGTATGCTCCTAGACCATTCTATGCTTATTAATCACAATCCAAGAAAGTTAGTGAATTATCCAGCAGACCTGTCTTCAGAGGTTTGGCTACTCAAGGGCAAAATCGGTGCTTTTTATGTGGCAAAGTACCTGGCATAGTAAGCTTTCCAAAAACATTTTGATAGGCACATGAAAATATGTATGACAGAATTAATAATAAAAACAAAACAAAACAAAAACAAAAACGAAGAATCAGTAATCAAGTCCCTTGGTGTGGCAGACAGAATAATGGCTTCCAAAGAAGTCCACCTTCTGATTCCCACAATCTGGGACTATGTAACCTAATATGGCAAAAGGGACCTTGCAAATCTGAATAAATCTGCTCCCACTAGAAGAAGCAAGGACATGGATTGTCCCCTGCAGACTCCAGGAGGAACACATACCTTGAATTTAGCCTCTTAAGACTCATTTTGGACTTCTGACTTCCAGAACTGTAGGATAACACATTTGCGTAGTTTGAAGTCAGTAAGCTTGTGGCAATTTGTTGCAATACCATTAGGAAAGTAACAGACCTACCAATTAAACTGATGATGCCCTTGGAGTGGACACTCTATCTCCTTAAGGGCTCTGAAACATCGCTAGCAGACATCCCTGTCTGAAGGGCTGGATTTCTCACTTCCACATAAACACAGATAGTTTTCCTCTACCTTTGATCACCCCATCATTTGATCTTCCATTCTTCCAGAAGGAGAATTAAATGAACTTGATTATGATGACAGATGAGTGTGACACAGTCCTATCTTCATGCCACCTGTGGTTATAAGATGATAACAAAAGCCCCAGCCTTCTAGACATGTTTCATTTCAGTTGGATGTTAACATTAGATATATTTCCATTCTTATGCACATTATAGTGATCCCTTATGTGATTTGGTCTCAGAAATTGTTTGGCAAAATGACATGCAGGTGAATTCAAATTTGAGAAAATATTGGCAACCAGCTAATAACTTTTTGCACAGTCAGTTGTGAAAGTGACTTACAGTGACAAAATATATTATACACACTAAAATATTTAAGCTCTCTGGACATATCATGAATCATAAGGCAATAGGTATTTTATTTTTGATGCAGCTAAATGCATCTGCAGTTTGATGGCCCTCATAAGTAATAATCTGAATTGCCTATCAGAGGAAAGTGCTAGAGTTATTTACAAAGGAAAAACTAACCCAATAACCCAAGGTGTCACTATTTTATGCAGAAATAAAGTGAATCTGGCAGCAAGAATAATTAAATGAGATAAGCCATACACTTGAAATCTTATATTTCACATTTTAAAAAACTTTATAAAAACTATTTATAGACATCTATAGGTTTACTGAAATAGAATTCATATAAATTGCGTAGATGATCAGCCACAGAGCTGATTCTAAAAATCCTTGTAATGACTGCTGTCACCAGAGCGTCTATGCCTATGACTTCCAGCTGCCGCATCTCAGGCGGACAACCTGTTTCCCCTTTCCCTCAATGCTTCCAAAACAAAGCCTATTTATTCCACAAAGAGCATCTTACGTGTGTTGCTTAATTGAATCACCCGCCTCAGAAGACGCTCTTCATATCGCCTTAATTTCATTCAGTAGATACCAACATTATTATTAATATGCAGATTAAACAAAAATCGGGTTTCCTTACATTTAACCCATAACCGCTATTTATTTGTAACTTCCTAACAACAGACTTTTTTCAAGTCATTTCATTTTCCAATTTGTACTATGTTCACAGCTGAACTTCCTTTTCCCATAATTCCAAATTATTGCTGTATATCATAATTATTGCTTAAGGGTAAAGTATAAATATAAATATGATAGAAAGAACAGAGCCTGGGGAAATAGTCGCCAGTATTACTAAGCTGTGCATGCCAAGTAAAGTTATTTACCATCTTGAACTTCATTATCCTCCTTTGTAAAACCGGATATTAACAATATCCGTGAGGAGGAAGAACAATTCGGAATATTTAGGTAAGTAAATAAGATAAAGTGAAAGTGTCAAATACCCGGGTTGGCCCATTTGACATACGATGTGTTTTCTCGTCTCTCAGTGTTGAAGCATGTTGGTAATCTTGAAGAGGGCAAGCTGTAGACAAGAGTGAGGAACACCATATTGATCTTTGTCAGTGTCTTATCCTGTAACAACAGGAGCAGCGACAGCTACAGTTATCCATCTCAACCAATCAATTATTTTAGCTCTCCAGTTCTCAAAGTGTGGTTGGGGAACCTCTGGATGCCCTTTGCAGGTGGCCCATGGAGTAAAAAATATTTTCAAAATAACGCTAGGACAGAAGCTGCATGACATCTTTGTTGTAACAGAGTAAAGGAAGGAGCAAATGTGAAAATCTAGCTGTTTTCTATTCAGCCAGTAGTCAAGAGCTTTGCAAAAACATAAAATAATGTCCCTCTTCTTATTCCACCTTTGAGAATTAAGTTATTGGACCCCCCAAAATTATTTATGTTAAAATGCAATGGACATTAAGTAAATTATTTAATATTTCTAAGTGTCTTAACTTTAATTTCTAATGCAGTAATCAAGCTAATCTGCAGATACAAAACCTCTGGGTGGTCCACAATAATTTTTAGTAGTTTAGAGGTCAAGAAGTCTTGACTCTTGACTCTTCTGGAAGAAGATTTTTTAACTACTTCTTCAGATTTTCTTCTCTTGGTGGATCTCTCACGGTCATCCTATTCCATTAATGTCATTTTGTTCCTCCACTGCTTATTAGTCTAACATAATCATACCAAAATGATTACCTGTGAGCAATAATTCATCATATGGTAATCCCGCTTATCTGTGGTTTCAGTTTCCTTGGTTTCAGTTACATGTGATCAGCTGCAGTCCCAGAAGCAAATGGCCCTTGTTCTGACATATTGTTGGAAGGTCAATAGTAGCCTCAGCTACTATTTGTATGATTCCAGGACCTGGCTCATTCCCCTCACTTCCTCTCACCACAGAGGCATTTTACCACCTCACCTCATCACAAGAAGCAGGGTGAGTTCAGTATAATAAGAGACATAGATCATGTTCACATAGTTTTAAAGGCAGCAGATTGTTACAGATGCTCTATTAGTTATTGTTGCTATCTCTTACTATGGCTAATATGTAAATGAAACATTTATCATAGTTATGTACATACAGGGAAAAGCACAGTATGTATATAGCAGTCGGTACAATCCGTGGTTTTAGGCATCCACTGTGGGTCTTGGGACATACCCCTTGCTCGTAAGGAGGGACTACTGTACTACCCTTCGGGCTTGAATGTGTTCAACCAGGGCTAAACATGCAAAGTCCTGCCTTACTGGAAGAGTTCAAGTACTCTAACCTCTATTTGCTAATCCCACGAAGGAAGATTGTGGAGGCACTCTTCTTTAAAACTCAGTCTGGAACCTGTACCATTCATCTCCCTACATGTGTTTGAATTCTTCCTCCTCTTTCCAACTGGGAAGAAACTCTGGGCACAGAGAATGCAGAGTGTGCTTCTCTGCACAGATGTTGTTCCACACTTCTTTCTTACATTCAGAATATAGATTCCAACCAGAGCATCTTGCTTTAGAATCCTGGCTAATACTAGCTTCTTCCTATCAAACTAACCTATCCCTAGGGAAAGGCTAATTGTATTATGCCGATGGACAGATAAAGTCTCCAAAAGAGCATTGATTGTATAAAATCACTGTGCCTGACCCTGTTAACTAAGCTGGAAGTGAAAATTTTTGGTTATCACTTTTTAGAATATCTATATTTTTTAAAATAGCTACTGTTAACAAAGGTTTTTGTTTTTGCTATTGTTTTTCATTTGTTTCTTTGGGAGAGTGGTATTTCTAGAGCATACAAATTCTCGTATTCTATCCAATATGGCTAATGAGCACTTAAATTGAGATGATTTTTAAAAATTATTTATTTATTTGACAGAGAGAGAGATCAGAAATAGAGAGGCAGGGAGAGAGAGGGAGAAGCAGACTTCTTGCTGAGCAGAGAGCCCGATGTGGGGCTGGATCCCAGGATCCTGAGATCTTGACCAAAGCCGAAGGCAGAGGCCCAACCCACTGAGCCACCCAGGTGCACCGAGATGAATTTTTAAGTGCAAAATTCACTTTGAGTATGGAAGACTTAGTACAAGAGGAAGTAGTCTATCCCTCTACTTTCTTTTTTAAGATTTTTTTACTTGTTTATTTAAGAGAGAGGGAAAGTGACCAAGAACATAAGCAGAGGGAGAAGCAGTGGGAGAAGTAGAGGGAGAAGCAGATTCCCCACTAGGCAGGGAGTCCAATGCAGAGCTCAATACCAGGACTCTGGGATCATGATCTGTGCCAAAGGCAGAGGCTTAACCCACTGAGCCACCCAGACTCCCCTATCTCTCTACTTTCAATTACAATGTTCTCTTCTTCCTACTTTCACACTTCTCTGTTCTTCGCACTTTCACACTTCTGTCCCTACAGTCCATTTCCCATATAGCTACCAGAAAGGAAACCATCAATCATTCTTCAAGACTGTCAAGGTAATGAAAAACAAAGAAAGTCTGAGAAACTAATAGACCAAAGGAAACTAGAGACACATGACAACTTGACCAGAGAGACTAAAGAATAGAGCAACCAAATGCAAAGGAAAATTTGGTAACTTCCAAATAAAGTTTGGAGTTTGTTAGGTATAAGTAGTACTTCCTTAGTTTGACAATGTACCATGCGAATAGAAGATGTTGACAATGAGAAAAGTGAGTGACGTGTATACATGGACTTTCTACACTATCTTTGCAACTTTCCTGTAAATCTAAGATTATTCCAAAATAACAAGGAAATGTATAAAAAAATTAAATCAGACCATGTTATCTTTCCTTTGGTCCCATCTCTGTCTTCCTACTTTTCACACAGTGAAACTAAGATCCTCTCATAGCTCGCAAGGTCCCATGAGGCTCTTTCACAAATTCAAAAACTAGAATAATACAAATGACACTTTTCTACATGAATATTAAGATATAAAGAATTTTGGAACTGCATTTATTTGTAATCAAAGTAGATATATGAATAAGCATTTTGGGGGCAGTGGCTCGGTGGGTTAAAGCCTTTGCCTTCGGCTCGGGTCATGATCTCGGGGCCCTGGGATCGAGCCCCGCATTGGGCTCGCTGCTCAGTGGGGAGCCTGCTTCCTCCTCTCTCTCTGTTTGCCTCTCTTCGTACTTGTGATCTCTGTCTGTCAAATAAATAAATGAAATCTTTAAAAAAATGAATAAACATTTTGAAAATGTACACACTGTTTCCACCAAAAATATTAATTGGAAGTAACAAACTAAGTGTGATTCATATAAGCAGGAAATACTCATACGGATATTGAATAATTTAATAGATTTCAGTAGTTCACAGAATCTCCAGGAATACGGCACATGAGGAAGACCAATCCAGAAAGTCATGAAGACTGAATTCTGTTACACCGGGACTGGACCATCATTGCTCACTTGCCCTTCACAAGACACCACAATTAACCACTGTCTCTGCCTCACCTGAAGACCTGGTCATGCTGGAGCTGCTGGCCTCACCCAACAGAATGGATTTCCCCATAATTCCTACTGCTTTCTGTCCCTAGTCCAAGTTCATTACCAGGGGCAGGTGCACCTGATTGGCCTGTGGGATATGCTTCAGCTCAAGGGATGCTGGGAAAGCAAGTATTTGATATTTTAAAGAGCTCTTCCTTCTACCCACATATATAAGTTGTGAGATTTCTCTGAATATAGAGATGAGATTCAAAACACAAAAGAAGGGCGCCTGGGTGGCTCAGTGGGTTAAGCCGCTGCCTTCAGCTCAGGTCATGATCTCAGGGTCCTGGGATCGAGTCCTGCATCGGGCTCTCTGCTCAGCAGGGAGCCTGCTTCCTCCTCTCTCTCTCTCTACCTGCCTCTCTGCTTACTTGTAATCTCTCTCTGCCAAATAAATAAATATAATCTTTAAAAAAAAAAAACACAAAAGAAAAAAAAAGGAATATAAAATGCCCATTTCAAGAACATGAGTATTCCAAAATTTACTGGAAAATAGTAGTTAAAGTTAGCCAGAAATTTATTTTACAGTTTTTAAACATATACTCATTTGCACTGACATATTGCAGCATTAGTTTTGAAGGTCAATAGAAATGTTTTTCATTTTTCTAATTGCAAATTATGCCTTTAGAGCTGCGGTGTGGTGATAACTTGGAAATTCCTTTTTTGTTCCATGTACAGGATTGACAATCAATATGTCTGTTTTATTATTATAACTCTATTAGAATTTATCTTAATTAGTTACTAAGTTAGTAAAAATCACCTAAGAAAAAATTCTTGATATCATATCTTGCAAAATCCATGTACGTTTCTATGTCTCTGTTTCAAACTTTGTTGTTTCAGTCAGTGGTCTGTACTGGCTTTCTATATAGGTTGAAATCAAACTAAAATTTCTAACAGCATGCTCAGGGTACTCACTGACTGTCAGTCTATAATGCATCCTGTTTTATCTTCAGTATAACTTACAAAACACACATGAAATTTAAAAAAAATAAAACATCAAAACATAAAATAATGAGGTGTGGATCCAAGTATATCATACAATAAAAGTTAACATGTTGGGGAAGGATAAAATATTCTGCTCATAATTGCATATTTTGAATTTGAATTTCTTTGAAACTGTTTTAATGAGGAAACCTAAAGGAAAATCTCTTTCTAGTCATCTTTGTTCTTTATAAAACATTGACTGTTTGGTATTAGTGAAATGGATCTTAAATTATGAGCAAAAAGTTACAAAGAAAGGGGAGAAAAAATGAGCATGAATTTTAAGAGACAGTGATGAATGGTGCACAATTAACATTAAATTATGATGCTATTTGGCTGGGGAACAAATAAGCATTCTCCCCTGCAAGTTCCTTTGAGATGCCTGAGAGAAATTTATGCACAGTGAACAGAACGAGGAAAGTAACACTTTGTCATAATTGGGAATTTAGCATCACATCCCCAAAGCAGCAATCTAGTGAGTTAATCAGCCCCCAACTATTTTCTGTGTTCTAAGTACCATAGTCAATGCTAGGGACAAAAAAAAATGAGCACTCAACATGGTACCTGTCCTCTTGGACCTTCAAGTTGATTGGGAAACATACAGAACAGACAAATTATGACAAATAATTGAATTATTCAAACTTGCGCCCAGGCTACAGACAGTGTAGGAGGACGGTGTCTGCTAGTGGACACGATTCATTGTGGCAAGCTGAGAAGGGGGTTTCAAATTAAGTTGAGACTCCAAGGGTTTGCAAGGGTTAGCCAGATGGAGAGAGGAATAGAGAGGACCCGTATGTTCCAAGGCCAGGAGGTGAGAAAAAAGCATGAGAAATTTGAATTTACATAAATCCAGCTTGAAGAGTGAGGGGAGAATGGCATAAAGAAAGTCTTCAGAGGAGGGCAAGGGCAAAATCATCCTGACCTTGCAAAGACCTTTATCATTTTTGGTTTTGTCTAAAGGTGGCAGGGATCTATTGTCTTAGGGAATAGTGTGATAGAATTTGCATTTTACAGACAGCTTCCTTGTTCTAATGGGGAGAATAGGTTGGTTGGGAAAAAAGCATGGAGGAAAGCAGACTAGACAGGCACCTGCTTCAGTGGTCTGGGTGGATGGCTGGCCCTGAAATTCCTTACTTACACTAGATAGGCCTAGAAACAAGAAGCCCAAATTATCAACCTTTCCTATCACCCTTAAGCCTAAACCCAAAGCAAGTTCCTGTGGAAGCAGTTAGTCTCAAGTCTTAAGAATGCATTTGCCTGGGGGGCGCCTGGGTGGCTGGGTTGGGCCTCTGCCTTCGGCTCGGGTCATGGTCCCGGAGTCCTGGGATCGAGCCCCACGTCGGGCTCTCTGCTCGGCGGGGGGCCTGCTTCCCCCTCTCTCTCTGCCTGCTGCTCTGCCTACTTGTGATCTCTGTCTGTCAAATAAATAAATAAAATCTTAAAAAAAAAAAAAAGAATGCATTTGCCTGTGTTGTTTAAATTGTCCTCCGCTTTGTATTCCATGATATATGTTTAGCCACATTCAAGAACCAGTTTGAACTGACATGAAATAAAATGCAAGTCACTTGTTACAGCCTGAAAATCAAACGTCTAACAACTGGCTAGGATGTGAGTATACACTGCCATGAAATCTACCCCCTAAAATTATACAACGTTGGGGTTTTTCATAATTAGCCTGTTTCATAAAGCTTTTCTATTTTCAACAAGTATTTTAAATCTTCTCACTCAGGAGGACATTACCCAGTCATACTAAATAAACCCCAAGTTTTGGGTGAAGTGTGTGTGTGCGCGTACATGCGCGGTATGTGCATTGGGAATGAGAGGTGGGCAGGGCCTATGATAGAGAATTTTTCAACCTTAGAGCCTAATAGTCAATTTTAAAAAATGGCCTAGAGATTGTGAATGCATTGACTGAGTTGCATGTTGTTTTTAAACATGTAAGTCTGAGTGCGATATCCTGCGCCCTAGAATCGGACTGCAGAGTCAATAACTGAGATTATTTAGATTCCCAGGCGAAGTCAAGCTCTGTTGAACTACATGAGCCTTGGTAACAAAATACTAGGACTAAAGGAGTTCTGAGATGGCCCTCCGCTCAGATGGCATCTTCTGAATCCTGAAAATCCCCGGTAAGAATGTTGAGACCAAACGCTCGCCACCTTGAGTGCGATGCCACCGGCACTGCTAATAGCTCTACCATGAGCGCCAAGGCCCCCAGCTTCCCTGTTTATCCTTTAAACAGCGATCCTTGCTTGATTTATTTATGCGGTGTGGGTGGGCGCTCTTTCCATCAGTCTGAACAAACTGCTGACATAACGACTGTGCACTCTCCCTGCGCTTGGATTCTGATAGAATGATAGGCTCCTAGCAGACGCACACTTGGGGTCTGTACACGTGTCAATACGTAAAAAGTGTGTATTTGAACTGGTAGTGGAGCAGCAGGCACTGACCGAGATTCAAAAATACACAAGTCCAGGCAGCTCCCCCGGGGGCATTACCAGAACCCTACCACTCTGATGTTGCAAATAGGGCTGCAGAGCCCAGGACAGGTGCAGTCTCGGGCAGAAGGAGGAGACTCCACCACCTCCCTCACTGACCCTCTGGACCAGAGACCTTCAGACGCAGCGGTTTACTACCCACCCTCCCATTGCGTGATATTCTGAGCTTCCTATTGGGCAATGTTTGTTGGTAGATGTATGCTAGAGACCAAATAATTCTGAGACCAGAGATTCTCATGTCTTAACATGTAAGGAAAATATTTCAATATGGAAATAGCAGATTTTTAAAAATTCTCTGATTTGGTGATAATGTTATAAAGTCCAGCTCTCTGGAGAGCGACGGCACCTGCAGGCAGAAACAGGCTTCAAGCATTGGCTTCCCCGGGACAGAGGCTACTGACTGCTAACGTAGATCGTAGATCGGAGGCAGATTGAGCTAGAAGCCTGTCAGTGATGGCTAAAGACTGAATGTGGGCTTTGATGACAGTGTGACACCCTGGTGGCTGCAGACATCAAAGGATTTACAGTCCTTTGTAGGCTTTTCCTCCAAGAACATAACCAGGTATCCACAGAAAAGCTCAGGAGGATCCTGGAAAGGGTTTGCCTGTGTTGCTGCCTGGAAGATGCGAACAGCAGTCACTGCCCTAAGTCTACAAGAATCCATCTCTTCTATATCCTCCATGGAAAGCTTTAATTTGTTTGGGGAAGAAGCACAAACATTTTAGCATGGGGCATTGTAGAAACCTTTAGTACGTGGGGTATAAAGGCAGGGAAAAAAGCTTTACTCCTGGAGAAGGGGAAAAGATGTAAGTTAGGCTGAAAATTCTATCTATAGGGAAGGAAGGAAAACTGGTAAGAATCATGTGCCGAAGCCCAGGTCCCAGGTTCTGCCTCAGATGGGGGCTTACGCAACACAGAAGAGATTACCACCACGCTCCACGCCATCCACCACAAGTGCGCAATAAAAACAGATGCGGATACACCTAGAGGCTGTAATGGGCAGATTTTCTTGAGGGAATAGCACAAAGGAAGGGCCCAAAGTCAAGCAGGGAAAAGACACTCAGGGATAAAACCCTGGCAATTAGCTTGCCATAGACACCAGATTTCACTGGAGTAATTTGAAATCTTTTGTGCAGTAATGGTAAGCACAGCGACACTAAAAACTTTAAACTCAGTCCAATTCTTAAAGTGATTAACATAAATCCCCACCCTAAAGGCCTGTCAGAAGGAAAGGAGGATTCACCTCCAAGCAAAAAGGATATTTACCTTAGTATCTACTCTCTTATACATGTCCTGAATACACACACTCACATACATACATACATAAGGCATAGAAGAGTGATTGTTTTGTGAAAGCTACAAAAGGAAGATGCAGAGAATGTCCAAGATAAGATAACTATATTCCTCAGAAAGATGAAAACTATAAGAAAGAATTAAGTGGAAATTGATAGATCAGTAAAAGTTCCCAAAATCTTCAAATGGAAATAGTGGGTGGATAAAATAAAACAAAACAAAACAAGCTGAGCATCCAAGAGCTATAGAACAATACCAGATGGTCTAATGAATGTGGAATGGGAGGGCCACCTGGTGGTTCAGTTGGTTGAGCATCTGCCTACAACTCAGGTCATGATCCAGGGGTCCTGGGATGGAGCCCTGTGTGAGGCTCCATGTTCAGAGGGAAGTCTGCTTCTTCCTCTCTCTCTCTCTCTGACCCTCTTCTTGACCCATTTTCTCTCTCTCAAATAAATAAACTTTTAAAAAATCTTAAAAAAAAAAGAATATACAATTGCAATTTTAAAAGGAGAAAATAAAAGTGTCTAGAAAAAAAAAATTGAAGAAATAATGGCAGGCAGATAGACACAAACCCACAGATCCAAGAAGCTCAGAGAACAACAAGAGGCATGTATAATAACTTTAAAAACTTTAGCATATCATATTCAAACTGGGAAAACAGACAAAGAAGGAAAAGAGATAATCTTGAGAGCAAAGAAAAAAGGCACATTATCCAGAGTAGGAAAAGAAGAAGAATTTCAGCAGATGTTTCAATCACAATCTTTGTAAACAAGAAGATCCTCAAAGTGGTAGAAGAAAAAACCAAACTACTAACCTAGAATTCTACACATAGAGAAAATATCCTACAAAAGAGATGGAAAATTGAGACTGTTTCAGTACAATAATACCTGAAGGAATCCGACAGCAGACTATAAAAAGAGTTAAAGCTCTTTAATAAGAAGGAGTGTGATCTAGGTCAGAAATTTGAATTTACAGAAAAAAAATAAGTTTCAGAAATGAAATAAAGTAAAATATAATATTTTTGGCTTTTATCTCTATGCTAAAAGACAGCTGACTGTTTAAAAGGAAACTAGTTACAATATACTGTGTGTTAGTAGCAAACCTGACAGTGAAATGTGTAACAAAATGACACAAAAGATAGGATGGAGAAATTAGGAATATCTGGTTACAAGGTCCTCTTACTACCGGAGAGGTGATATATTATTATATGACCATAGGCTAAGATTACTTAAAATAATTATAACAAAGCCTAGAAAACTACCGACTTAGTCAAGAAGAAGCATAAATAATACATCAAAAAAAGAGAAAAAATAACATCTTAAAAAAGATGTAAAAACAGAGAAGATAGGCAATGCAGAGAAAATAAAAACAAATGGAAAAATAGAAAACGTTCTAGCAGATCTCAGATTATTTGAATCCTAGTAATAACTTTCGATGTGAATGGTTTAAACATACCAGTTAAATGGCAGAGGTTGTCAAAAAACTAGAACTAACCAACTCTATGTTATCTACAAGAAAAAGTATTTCACTTTTGGGGTCTAAATTTCCTCCTTGGGAAGATGAAGAAATTACATGAGCGATAGCTAATTTGTCTTTCAGATTAAAGACTCTGGGTTCTATTTCTTCTCATCAAACTTTATACCTGTAGGCAGAAAGAATAGAAATGATCTCTAACGCAATAATCTTATAATCTAAGTTAAATAGCCACAGAAAATACATTCTAGAAAAAATAATTGAAATGAGACCATATTCCTTGCAACCAGAACCATGATCAATATTAAAAATTTTGCATTATGGAGAACAATTGACATTGGATTTAGAATTTTGGGAAAAGGTAATAATTAGGCCCTGTGAGGTGGTTCCTAAGAAAAAAGAAATGGATTAAAATGGCCCCTCATTCCATCATAAAGAATGGACCACAAGGAATTAAATTCAGAGACATCTCATTCATGCTCACTATTAACAACTTGTATGAATAACACAAATTTTGATGGTCTTTTTCCTATTGCACTTTTTAAACTTCTGACACATTTTCTGTGAGATAAAGATTGTTCTCTTCATCTTTCAAGTCCTTGCATTCTAAAATACTATTAAATTTTATGATTATATACTCTCACCAAATTTTTCTAGAATGTTTAAAAAGTAGATTCATGGGTGGAAACATTTCTTCTTTTTTTTAAGAAGTTCGTATATGTAATATGATAAATTTTTTATTCAAATATAACTTTTTTGTATTAAATATTTTTAATATATTAAGTTAGCCTCGAAGGATATATAAGGAACTTTCTCAAAAATCTATATAATGATAACTTTTTTGAATGTTAAGTAACACAAAAGCAGTATTACAGTAAAATTTCAGTAAAATCAATTTTTTTAAAAAAAGAGTGTTTTCATTTTCCATTCAGCAGCCAGAGAGCATAATTTACTCAGAATATTCCAAAGAGGGGCGCCTGGGTGGCTCAGTGGGTTAAGCTGCTGCCTTCGGCTCAGGTCATGATCTCAGGGTCCCGGGATCGAGCCCCGCATCGGGCTCTCTCCTCAGCAGGGAGCCTGCTTCCTCCTCTCTCTCTCTCTCTCTCTGCCTGCCTCTCTGCCTACTTGTGATCTCTGTCTGTCAAATAAATAAATAAAATCTTAAAAAAAAAAAAAAGAATATTCCAAAGACTTCCCATTTCTCATGGGATAAAATACAAATTCCAAAGTCCACGTTGTGTAAGGGAGAAGGGTCCTAAAGCCTGTTCCCTCTATACTAGTATTCACCCCAACTCAAAGCTCCCAGAGTTGCTGAACCTTCCCACAACTCCAAGGCTCCACAGAAAAAAAAAAAAAAAAAGCGTGTTTTGTAAGTCCAATATGGTAGATTATTCATAGGATGCTTTGTATTGAAATAACTCAATTTGCAATGGAAAGCTATTTTCAATTTGGCCACAAGATGGTGATATCACTAAGCAATTCCAAAGGTAAACCAAATATATTTGTGTTTCTTTCTAAGATGACCCTTTAAATGAACAATTCTCATCAGTCAGTGTCTTTTCCAACTTATTTTGTATTTCTAGGTCTGTACCATGTCTTCATTTTGGGGCTTTCTTTTCCCTATACCCACTGTAAATTGACTATCCCTCAAAAGAGATCGATTAAATCTGTTTTCTTGAAAACTGTATGCAATGTGGGTAAAACAGTAGGTCAAAAATAAGAAACAATATATTTCTATTTGTTTCATTATTGCTTTTTTTTTTTCCTTTTTCTGTAATAGAAAAGGTATTTCCCTTTCCTGGACTTCCAGTGTCAAATAATGTAACAGTCACAAACTGAGCCAGCACTTGGGAAAATAACAAGCTCAGAAACAAGCTGAAAGAGTACTTTTGTTAATTTGGTCAGGTGCTTCTCTTTCCTCACCATCTGGATTTCCATGTGTTGAAAGGTTTGCCTAGCCAGCAGAGGCAACAAACAATTAAGGACCTTCTCCAAGATACACAGAAATAGGGAGGAATTCTTAGAACATCATTCACAGATGATTCGACATCCTTCACGCTGAGTTCTGTGGCCTGTGTCAAAAGGGTGTGGTTACTATTATTGTTTTATGAAGCTCAAAAAATTCGGGATTGTAATGGTGCAACTCATCTGGAATCTAAGTGTAATATCTGAAGGTCCCGGGGACCCTCAGTGTGTCATTTAGAGGATAGCAATTTGAGGGTTTGTTGAAGCAGAGAATAAATGGTACTAGAAATTGCGGAGGCTAATGGTCCAAAGATAAAAAATGAGACAGTCTATGCACTATAAAGATAACTCAATTGTATCTTTTGAAAGAAAACTTCAATTTCTCCAAGTATTTATGGAAAATAATTTCTGCTATACTTGTTAACAGAGAGCATATTCAGGAGACCTTTTCTAGATGAGGAGTGGGCACATTTTTTCTGTTGAAACTACTCTGCCATTGTAGCAAAAGCAGTCACAGAAAACAGGTGGACCAATGAGTAGGATTGTGTTTCAATTAAGTTTAGCTAAAAAATAGATGGAATTGAATACTTAGGAATACATTAAACAAAAGAAATGGAAGACTTGTACACTGAAAACTACAAAGCATTGCTCAAAGATAAAGACCTAAATAAATGGAAAGGTGTCACAGAAAGGTCCACAGATCAAAAAAACTTAATATGAAGATGATAATACTCCCCAAATTAGTCAATAATTCAATGGAATGCCTATTAAAATCCCAGCTAACTGTTTTTAGTGAGAGACAAACTAATCCTAAAATTTATATGCATCAAAACAGCCAAAACAATCTTTTATTTTTATGTTATGTTAGTCATCATGCAGTACATCATTAGTTTTTGATGCAGTGTTCCATGATTCTTTGTTTGTGTATAACACCCATTGCTCCATACGATACACGCCATCCTCGTGTATCACTGGGCTAACCCATTTCCCCCAAACAATCTTGAAAAGAAGAAGGAAGTTAGCAGATTAATCACTCCTGATTTCAAAAGTAATACAAAGGAACAGTATCTACGACTGTGGTACTGGTGTAAGGAGAGACACAGTGATTCTCTGGGAAGATAAAATTGAATGAAATAGAATCTCTATTCTCTGGAACTCAGAGCAGATTTACGTCTCTAATTCCACATTAACATAACTGAAATTCATTCCTTTAAATACATAATGAGTGTTCAATTACATACTAGGAACTTTAAGAGCACAGATTTAAACAAGCAATATTGTTGCCCTTATAGACCTCACAGTTTCTTAGGAGAAGCAGATGAAATTCACACCAACAATTGCATAATTTCAATGAATGTGTACATGTATGTGTGCATGTGTGAGAGAGAATTTTAGTTAGCATTTCTAAGTATTTTGTTGTTCAAGGCTGAAAATCTCCTATGACAAAATACTTAGAAATGCTAACTAAAATACCACAAACACACACACAAACACACATGACTATGTGACCACATTTCAGAAGACAGTAGAATAAAAATTATTTTCACATATTTGATTTTTAATATTCCTGATATTTGAAGTTCAATGAAACTTTTTATTGCAATCAACAAGCGATTTCAAAAATTAAATTCACCTAATTTTCATAATGTTGGTCAAACAGTTATCTTATAGCTATAAAGTTACAGGTTTGGAAACGGTATTTAATTGCAAATAATTAAATTCCACTTATCTGGACTCCCTCACTCTCTCATTCATCATTGACCTATTCAATACTAATTTAACAAAGATTTACTAGGCAACAACTGTGAGCCAATCTCTCTTACAGGTGCTAAAGATAAAATGTTGAGCAAACAGACATAAACTCTGCTATCAAGGAGTGATATTGAATTCATCAAATTCAATAAATGTACAATTACACCTGAGATACATGATACTATATACAAAAAAAAAGGTACTTGGTGCTATGAAAACTTACCCTTGCCAATGAATAATATCTTTGGAAAATGCCTTACAAATTTTCACACCTTATAATTTATCACCATGTTTCCAATTGTTACTCAAACTGATACATCTTAAACAATGCTGATGAATGACTTTTATCCACAAGCAAACATTTGGTAACGCCAATCTTCTGTTCATTTTTAACTGCCCCCTCCCCCCAAAAGGAGGAATGTTCTCGTTATCATATTACAAATCTCCATCTATTTGATCCCGACCTGGTTTTATTCCTCTCTCTCTTATCTCCACTCATGTATGTTTATTTTTTTTCTATAAAACATCAGGATTCTTATTTGTTCCATTGGCTTTAATGTTATCTGTCCCAGTTATGCCTTTGTTCATACTGTTCTGCCTACTTGAACATTCTTGTTCGAGAATGTTCTTGTGAGTATAGGTTTAGGGAATTTCAGAATTAGCACGATGTTTTCACAGTATGCATCTGTGGTGATTGCTGTTAATTAACTGATTGATTTTCTCACACCCCTATTGAATAATAGATGTTGAAATTGGTCTCCTGCATTAAGATCTCACAACCAACATTGTAGCCAAGCACATATACAACCTTGAAATATAAAGATTGGTCATTTCTACTTAATAATATTTATTGAGTGCATATTGAACAAGAACTTCTGCAAATCTCACAACAATCATAAGAAGTATACAGCTTTATTCTTTTGTCATTATGATGAAACAGGGGCACCTAGTTACTGAACCTGCCCAGTGGTCAAATGATTAGAAATTGAGAGTCAGGATACATACCCAGGCAGTCTGATTTCAGAGCCCACTCTATGAGTCATTTTGCCATAAGGTCAACATAGTCCTATCAGACAAAATCAATTTTAATCTATCAAGGCAAAACACAGTCCTAGTACCCGCACAGAAATGCAGCTTTGTTAAAACTGATTCTTATGGGATGCCTGAGTGGCTCAGTGGGTTAAACCTCTGCTTTGGGCTCGGGTCATGATCTCAGGGTCCTGGGATCGAGCCCGGCATCAGGCTCTCTACCAGCAGGGAGCCTGCTTCCCCTCTCTCTCTTTACCTGGCTCTCTGCCTACTTGTGATCTCTCTCTGTCAAATAAATAAATAAAATCTTTTAAAAAAAACCCTGATTCTTACAACAGTTCCGTTAGAAATTAGACTTTAAAAAACATTATTTGTTTATTTGACAGAGAGAGAAAGATCACAAGTAGGCAGAGAGAGGCAGGCAGAGAGAGAAGGGGAAGCAGGCTCCCCACTGAGCAGAGTCCAAAGCTCGATCCCAGGATCCTGGGATCATGACCCAATCCAAAAGCAGAGGCTTAACCCACTGAGCCACCCAGGTGCCCTGAAATTACACTGGAAATAAATTTCTGCTCTTTTGTTCTCTAGCTATTTTTGTTGTAGACAAATTGCTTAACTTCGCGAGGACTATTTCCCCAGTCTGAATGAGGGCGATAATAATAAAACCTACCTGGTATGACGGGTAGAAGTGTTGACTAATGGAAAGAATGCAACAGAGCCCAGTACAGAAAAAAACAATTCACATACTGTGTAACAAATTGCCTCAAAATTGAGGGGCTTGAAACAAAAGCATTTTTGTTTGTTTGTTTGTTTGTTTGTTTGTTTCTATGGGCCACCTGTGATCTGCGCATCTAGATTGAACAGGGCTGGGCTTGACTCGGTGCTACAGGCTGAGTCCAAGTCTTGTCTTTCTCTCATCCTCCTTGGATCAGCGGGCTAGTTGGGCACATTCTTCTTCTCTCAATCATAGAAGAGCAAAGAAGCAAGTCAAGCCCACCTTAAGCCTCAGCTTGCCCTGAATCTGCTTCCATGCCACTGGCTCAAGAAAGTGACATGGTCAAACATCAAGTCTGGGGGCAAGAATTGCACCTTCTTCTGCTAGAGGGATCTGTAAATTCACAAGGCAAAGAGTATGGAGAGGGGGATGTAGAAACAGACCAACATCCACTCTCTAATTCATAGAGATTCTAATTTATAGAGACTATCAAGTCAAGCAAGCTATCCTCTATAGAAGCCAAAATGATAGTTAACAGTTATTTCAACTGGCTTTTGTATAGTTAATGCCATAGTAGATTTATATGTTAAATCCCAAGCAATAAATACTGCTTCCGGTCTATACAACTATTTTCCTTCCTTCTTTCCTTCCTTCCTGCCTGCCTTCCTCCCTCTCTCTCTCTGTCTTTCCTTTCTTCCTTCTTTCCATCCTTTTTTTCTCCCTTCCTTCCTTCCTTTTTTCTAAACATTGACTAGAAAAACAAAAGTTCAAGTCAGTATTCTGTTCTCAATCATATCTAAAATGCCCTACCGACAGTGATTATTACCCAAGCTTGTCTCTTTCCCCAGTATCTGGGATAATAGGCTATAGCATTTAAAGTAATGATTTGAAATACTAAACAAATTATATATAATTCCACCCATCAGAACATCTTATTAAAATAATAGTAATAATTAGTTTTAGGCAGTGAGCTGTCATTGAGATTTTTAAGTTGCCATTACCATGTTTAATAATATATTCTAAAACCTTACCATGTTTGGAAACTCTGACACAGAATTCTTAAATATAGCAGCTTTTCCTCTGCCTGGGAACCGAGCAACTGAAAGAGCTTTAGAGAACATGACTTATTTATCTGGCCACATGGTGTTTCTACGACTGAAGCCCAGAATAAGACTTGCCCATTTGACCACAGGATGCCCTGAAGAAACACACAAGCCTTCCTAGCATGACGGAGCCTTTATCAATAAACTTAAGGCACAAAAGCCCACCAGGGCACATGCTTTCTGCAGACCTTTAGATCCCAAAATGAGGAGGTGATGAACAGAGGCTGAGATCTCAATGTTCTCAGTTCCTGCTCCCAAAAGAATCATTCTGAGAGGCCAAGGATGTTACTCTAAAGACAGTCTCCACCTCTTGGGAAATTCGGGAGTGAAAGGAATAAGCGTCTAATCCATGCCTAGAAATTAGTCTTTAGCCTTAATCAGAAATACAAACATACAAATATGTTTAGAAATTTCTAAATTAGAATTTAAAACTGCAGATGCATCTAATATAATATTCAATATATAAACTACACTAAGATAGCCCCATAAGGAAAAACACAAATATATTAATAAAAATATGTTTGGGTGCTAGTTTTGTGAATTACAATAATTGTTTTTCATATTTTTATGTATATTCCAAAATATCTATAAGCACATTCATAATTAATAGTCACACAAATTATTTAAATATATTGTGTGTGTTTACCTTACTCAAGCAAAAACACTGTTGAGATAAGCCTTAGTGATAGAGTACTCTTTTTTTTTTTTTAAATGTCCCTTCATTGTGGATATAGATTCAGTGATACTGCATGATTTCTCTTTACAGATTGGATTCAGTTCTGCATTTCTAACTTCAAATTCTGTAAAAATCGAGTACTATCACTACACTCATGAGAAAGCTTTTTAGACAGTATTTTAGACAATACAGTAGGCAGTAGATACAGTGATCATACACAATACACAGTAATTGTTGTCAGTCTAATGGAAAAAAGACACTAAACAAAAGCTATGTTACTCAAATGATAATGTTAGGTCTGTTATTAAAAGAAACGAGACTGAGACAAAGTGAATGTTATTTAAAGCTTTATTCTAT
The DNA here is from genome assembly GCF_020171115.1 of Neogale vison. Taxonomy (NCBI): domain Eukaryota; kingdom Metazoa; phylum Chordata; class Mammalia; order Carnivora; family Mustelidae; genus Neogale; species Neogale vison. The sequence continues at coordinate 23,539,743 of NC_058100.1, forward strand.
GCCAAGCATTAGAAGTAAACAAAGTTAAAGTCATGCAAAGCTTTAAACTATGTCAAGCATTAGAAATCAGACTGACCGGCCAGGACTGCTCCCAAAGAGAGTGATCCGTCCCAGCCTCACAGACTAATTTTTATAGAGCAAAAACCTGGCCACATATACGTAGCCAAGGAGATTGCAACATTGTATAGTCATGTTAGGCCACGTGCAGGTAGCCAATTGAATTAGAATTTACCCTATAGTAGCTGTTTGACCTAACCTATTACGCTGGTCAGAACTGGTGCTCAAGGTTGTGCCCAAACGGCGGGATCTACATTCTTTGGTGGTTAGGGAAAGAGTACGTGTGTTTCTTACTGGTTGGATGTCTCCACCTGGCCCAACTCATCCTTGTGTTCTGGGCTATGTTATCAGGCACTGGCCGAACTGGCCTTGTATTCTGGGCTCTGTTTTTACAAACTGGCTGACCATATTTTACTGGCTTCCCAGACTTGCTTCTAAGTAAGTTTCTCTTGGGGGGGGTGGGCAGGGTCAGTTTAAGTTTTACTGCACAAACAATAAAATGGCTTTTAACCAAGATGGAGTCGCTCTGGATAAACAGGCCCTTATAGTAATTGTGTAAGTGGGGCTGTGAATACGTATAATGGGAGATGCTTTGTAGACTGGAAAACAAAAGGAGGGTTCTGAGTAGGGGACATTGATGCTGAGACCTAATGTATTTAAATTTGGGAATCATTAGCATAAAGACTTCATGTATTCATTACTTCAGTACCCAAGTAAATTAAATTGCCTTGGAAAAGAACTTCGGGTAGAATGCCAGAAGGAGAGCAAGGACTGAGTAAAAGAGAACCCTAACCTGTAAGGCAGAACATGAAGACGTAGCAATAGATAGAGAAGAAATTAGGAAGAAAGTCATGTGGTGTCTGGGAAAACAAGGAGACTCAAAACAATGTCAAAGCCATTGAAAGGCCATGTAAAATGAGAACTGAAAAGTTTCTATTTGGATTAAATTAGAAGAAAAAATTGATAAATTATGAGAACCTATAGCAACCTAAAATAACAATGTTATGAAAACCTTGGAAAATATTTATTGATGTTCTTTGTCTCTATTATAATCACTACATTTTCTTCATTTTTATATATCTAATTTATCTAAGGTTTGTTTTTCCTTCTTAAATTATTTCCCTTTAATTTTTGTCGAGCCCTGCCAATAACCTGAAGTGGACTTAAGATTTTTACTTCCATCTGACATACCATCTTTCTGTGATATGGATTTTCTAGGTGCAAGGCTTTTTACTGTTATCTGCAGAAAATTGTCTTCAGAAATGTAAAAATCTTCAATATGCATATTATGAAAGATACCCCATTAAACAGAGAGTCATACATGGTCCCCCTGTGATAGTCTTGTTTTTCTTATATTTCATAGGATTGATTTTTGGGGGGCTATGTTATCCAGGACACCTCCTTATGGAGGACTCTGTCCATGTTCTACAATATGGTAAATAGTTTTCCCTCTGATCCTTCATTGCTCTCTTCCTTTTGCTTGTGTATATTGACAACATATCTCATAAGAAAAAGAAAAGATAAATGAGAGATATATGATCGGAGTCCTTCCAGATCTCAAAAATGACTTTTTCTATCCTCAGGAGACCTTGATTGTTTTATCTGATATAGAATAAAGGGGAAAATCATTTCCCTTAGAACTTGGACCATAGCTCCATTGTCTTCTAGGCAGTGTGTTATAGAGAAATCTGCTGTTCTTCTGAAATTCATTTACTTTTAGATAACCTGTTTTATTTGTGTGTCTATTTCTGTTTTTTTTTTTCCTCTGGAAGCTTTTAGGTTGTTATTTTTATGGCCAATGGCCCTAAATCTCACAGTGTGTTCCAGGGTATGTGGTGGTCTTTACTTACGCTCACCAAAGTTTCTGCTTCTCTCTGCTGAGCCCTTGTGTTGGCTGGACCATGTGACCAGCTACACACGTTAAGGGTGAGTAAAAGGGATGTGTGCCGTGTTGGCATACTGCATTTCATTTTGAAGGGAGACTTCCATAATGTTCTATTCTTCTACCACAGTGGCCAGCAATATTTCAGAGAGTGTCTATTCAGCTCATTTGTTTCCAAATTGAGGACAATACAGAGCAGAGCTCCTTTAGAAATTAGTGGATAAATGCATAAGTATGAAATAAGCTTTATTGCTTCAAATTACTGGAATGTGGGTATTGTTTTTAAGTACAATGTTACCCTTCAAATCTAACTGGTATAATATGTTCTCTACACTTTCATTCTTGTGAATACCGGGTAGACCCTTTTAAAACAAAGGATGCACATACTTCAGCTCTGAAAATTTTCACCTGCTTTAGTATTTTTTTAATCTCTTCTCGATTGACACTTTTTTTCTTTGAGAATCTATTTTACAGATTTTACAATTATTCTCTGTTCTCTGTATTTACACATACTATCTTATCTTCATTTTGACATATTTTTCTTTCAGCTTCTTACCGATCTTTTTAACTTTAAGGAGATCATTTTCTGTCCTTTTTATTTTTTTTGCTTTATATTTTTGTTCTTGTTTTACAGAATCAGTTTACTTCCCTAAAATCTTGAAGACACTAAAGCCTTCACAAGGTTTTCTGTTGTTTCTTGAATTATTTCTGCTTCTTCTGGCATAATCATTCCCTATGTGTAAGCCCTGTTTATTTTATTCCTTGTTTTAGCATTTTAGCTTTTTTTTTATTGCTGTTGTTGCTCATGGATTTCTAACAATGAGTCAGTAGGAACGTTTCCTGTTAACCTGATGAGCGAAAGCTGATGATACAGCTTTGGTATGAACCCACTCCATCCCTGGCACAGGGAAGTGGAGGTCCAGGTTCCCATTCCTGGAGAATGTCAACTCTCACCCAGGCACCTGGTCCTTCATTGCCTTCTCAGAGACTACTGTCACAGTCTCTGTGCATTATTTGTTGCTCACTCGTTCCTAACCCATTCCTTTCAAAAAAGAATGCTTTTTAATCAAAATAAATCTCTTGTTCCCCCCATTCTCCTCTAAGTCTCCCTTTCCCCATTTCTGTGTTTCCATTCCCACCATCACCCCACACCCACCACCAACAAAATGTGCTTTTTAATTTTTTAATTATTTATTTATTTATTTACTTACTTATTTTTTAGAAAGAACACACATGACTTGGGGTAGGAGCAGAGGGGGAGAGAGAATTTTTTTTTTTTTTTAAGATTTTGTTTATTTATTTGACTGTAGACAGAGATCACAAGTAGGCAGAGAGACAGGTGGAGAGAGAGAGAGGGAAGCAGGCTCCCTGCTGAGCAGAGAGCCCGATGCGGGACCTTGATCCCAGGACCCTGGGATCATGACCTGAGCCGAAGGCAGAGGCTTTCACCCACTGAGCCACCCAGGTGCCCCTGGAGAGAGAGAGAATCTTAAGCAAGTTCCAAACCCAATGCAGAGCCCCACTTGGGGCTGCATCTCAGGACCCTGAGATCATGACCTGAGCCGAAATCAAGTCAGACACTTAACCAGCTGAGCCACCAGGGGTCTCAAAATGTGTTTTTATCCCTGATCCCTTCCCTTCCTCAAACTCATTTACTCCCTAACCAAGCCCAACTGTCTTTTGTACTCCTATCACTAAATCTGCTCTAGAAGTGACAAAAAAGAACAAAATTGCCAAATCCCATCATTACATTTCTATTCTTACTTTATTTTATATTATCTCTCAGTAGCTTCCAAGACATTTGACCATGCCTGACTATGAATAATTTCTTACTTTGATTTCTGGATACCATACTCTCTGGTTTCTGTTATATCTCTGAGAACACTACTATATTATATCCCTCTTTTGTTGATTCTCGAACCTAGTTAGAATACCAAAGACCAGAATCCTATAAATATAAATCCTATAAAGATATAAAGATATATCTAATGTATCTATAGGAATTCTATAAAGATATAAAGATGTTTAACTTTTTTTTAAATCACATTTCTCTTTTATATGAGCAAGGAACACTTGTGGGGGGAGGAGAGATAACGTTACTGACAGATTTATTAAGTAATAGACCAAACTATTCTGCGGGACGTTGATTTGAGAAACACTGATATAGGATGAGCTATAGACATTACCAAATACCAGTGAATATACTCAAAACAACTTGAAAGGGTCTTTTTGCCAATGATTAGTAGAAGGATAGCAGATCATATTAGGTCTTCATTTACAGACTGCTAAGCTCCATTAAATACAAACAGCATCCCACTTGGAGAAAGGAAAAGACTGATTGTATTGTATATGAGTAATTTTTTGTCTTTCTTCTTCACAATGTCCTGAGCAAAGATTCAGGAAAAACCAAACCAAACCAAACAAACAAACAAACAAAAAACTTCCCTGAAATCCTTGCACTTCAACTTTTAAGGTCAGAAAGTTCAAAAAGGTAAGAATATTTCTAGAACCAGCATATAGAAATTCTTTTTTTTTTAATGGAGAGAAGTAATGCAGACTTCCACTTTTATTTGAAAAATAAAATGCTTAATTAAGGTACTATTACTATGAGACTTAATTAACCTGCATAATCTATTCACATGAATGTCCCATCATATAGCTTCTAATTTGAAATAAGTATGTTGTAAACCACAATGAAATATCCCTTAGAAATATATCCTGAACTTCAGCACTATATACTAACATCCTATAGTAAAGAAATTATTCTTTTTAATTCATAGGTTCTATATATGTTTGAAATCATTGCAAACCAATAATTATTTATAAATGGACACATAGAAAAAAAAAGTGGTAAGAAAGGCTCTATCTTGTCTAAATGTCCCACATAATCATTAAAAACCAGAGTCTTTTATTTTTTTTTTAATAGTTTTTATTTGTCAGACAGAGATCACAAGTAGGCAGAGAGCCAGGCAGAGAGAGAGGGGGGAAGCAGGCTTCCTGCCGAGCAGAGAGCCCGATGCAGGGCTTGATCCCAGATCCCTGGGACCATGACCTGAGCCAAAGGCAGAGGCTTTAACCCACTGAGCCACCCAGGTGCCCCAATGTCTTTTATTTTTTATATGAAGCATTGTTTAAAAAATGTTTTTCACTAAACAGTCTTCCAGAGAATAGTAATAAGTGTGTCATGAAAATGGATTATAAAGTTAAGCAATGTTGGGAATCCACTACTTAACTATAATCTCCCTGCTGGAGATTTCTAAAATTTGTTAGAATAAAAAAGACCAGAGGCCTATAAAGAAATTTCTTTTATTTTCTTTGCTGAATTTATCAAATTGAGCAAAGAGCCCTTGCCTGGTATAGGTGATAAAAGCAGCACTTATTAATTACAAATAAATAAAAATAATCTCATAATTCTTCCATCAACCAGGCATAGAAATAAAAACTGCTTTCACTCTATTTCCCATCAGGGAAAGAGCAGATGGGTTGCTTCTCACCTCTTCTCAAATCTTTCTGCAGCCTAACTGCTGTCTGGTAGGCATGGCCTCTGCCCAATTGTGCCTCATGCCAGCTGGAGGACATTAGCTTGCTTCCTCTGTGGTACCAGAGGGGTTTCTCTGCCCACCCCAGACAAAGCTATAAGGTCCACCCGGTTACAGGTGGTGCTCGAAGCTCGGCCTCTATTGGGGCTTCTCTAGAGAAAATGGAAGTGAGAATCTATCTTCTCAGATCCACAAATGTATAGGGAGAGCCCCATGCTTTACCCCTAACCCAGGATTCAGTTCCAAGGGACTCAGAGGATCTCAAGAATCTCTGGAATTCTCCCCACATAGAGAGTTTTCTTTTGTCTGGAAGGAGGGGGGAAATGCCATTTTGTCTCACAACAGAATGATGCTTTTAGAATTCTGGGACAAATTATGGGGCAAATGTATTCTTGACAGAGCACAGCCTCTAAAGCTGTGAATACTTTCCAGCTTTCAAAGGAGAGAGTGATCAGGTAGAGTAAAGTAGGCAGGGAAAAGCAGATCACTTCATACTCTGCGCATTACCCTCCCACATAGCATCTTCTTAACTAGATTAGAAATGAGCAAAGCCACTCTGTGTCGTGTTTTTTTAAGATGAAAAATTAATATTAAACTCAAACACAGTCTTTATAAAATTGAAACTAAAATTCTCTTGAGTGAAGATAATCTTTTCTCCAAAAGTGCTTTGTTTTTTGCCTATCAAGTATTTGCATGAAATTCTAATAAGGATGATTCTTTTTTCATACCTTAGACATTCTTCTGGCAAAATTCAGTCAGTTAGAATCTGTCACGATTATGTGAATTGTTATTATGTATTCTAATGGAAAAAATTATCCTTAATATTCCTTTACCCTTTTTGAGGAATATTTTTGTCATGTTTAAATTTCACTTGTTAAATATAAGGAGCAAAAAACCAGTGAAACATAGTCATTCTTAATATGTTTATTTTTTAGAAAGTAATAATGCTGTCAGCTTATTAAACTATCTTTAGCATAAGACATATTAATGTCACTGGATAACTTTCTATTTTTTTTCCTTCAATATAGAAACGCAAAATTTAAATTTTATATCAAGTAAATATATATCTAGCTATAGACAAAATAATGAAAGAAACATTAAGGCAGATTTCAGTTACATTTAATTAAGCTATTAAGCTGAAAAAATAGTTCCTCTGACCTCTGAAATAAACTGAAGCACTGTAAGGTTTAATTCTGTCTATGTTTTCTTGTTCATTAATAGGTGGTTAGCAAAATATTTTTGTCCACAATTTAAATTCCTAAAAAGAGATGTATTTTAATCACATAATTTTTAAACTAGTCTTACCTTTTACAAAGCAGCATACTGCTAGTGATATTTCCTTTAAAAACTGAATTATAAAGGCATGCCATTTTTTTTTTTTTTGGTAAGTAAACTAAGAAATAAGGAATATGAACCTATGAAAATCCAAAGTTTCCACATTTAAGTTTTATATCTAAATGCATTCACTTTCTGAATTATTCAAAGAGAATATGCAGGCAAAAGTCCAAATTTTCTTAGTTTGAACCATGAAATAATTCATTGTTTTTGATCCACTAAAGAGCATTTTTGTATCATTCAATTTAAGAAATAGAAGAAAATTTACCACCTGGTAAAACCCAAGCTAAAAGCTTTGAAACAGAATAAAATTCGTCAACGATTTTGTGAATGGTCTTTTACCTTATATATTTATTGTAAGAAGGATGTTTTAAAAAATAATTGGAAATTATGACCTCTGAGTAGTGAATTATAACTTAAGTAAGGGACAGATACATTGTTACTGGCCATTTCCCGCCATAAAAGATAGTATATTTGCACAGCACTTGTTCATTTAACAAGTAATCTGATGTGCCCAGTCTCATCTGTTCCTCAAATGGATCTGATGATGTATGTAGGAAACATATAATAGTCCCTCTGCCAATAAGGAAATTGAAATTTAGCGGAGTTCAGAGGATGGGGAAGGATTATGATAATAGCAAGTGATGGAGCTAAAGATGCAATAGCAGATCTCCCCTCTTTAAGTAGAGTGGCTGTCCATGAAGACCACTGTTTCTCAAAGGAGTCTGCATTTTGTATGTAAAGTTCCAAGCATTGTGGAACTTTTAACACTCCTGGCCCCCAACCACTGACAGCCAGTACTACCTGGTGACATTTACTGGGCAAACAGAAATCACCCATGGTGTCCAAATGTTCTCCTTTGGTGCAACATTTCAGTTCCAGATGATAACCACTGCAATGTGTCCCAAACCAATGAAGTTTACTTCACTGAATAGGAAAAAAAAAAAAATAGTGTGTATATGGACATGCAAACTGGAGGGAAGCTGGACAGGTTTATGTGGGGTTGATGAAAAAAATAGTTTCTTTTCTTTTCCTTATGCATTCTTGATAAATATAGATAAAATACATCGTGCCAAAGAAAATATTAAATATAAAATTGTCATTAAACCTATATATCAGATTTTTGCAAATTATTTAATGGAATCTTGAGCTTGCTTTCAGGAGCATATTTTATAACCAAATATGCTTGAAATAACTATGCACAATTTTGAAACACATTTTTTCCTGATTTGCTCTAAATTTTTAGTAGTCAAAACCAGTGAAGACTTTGTAAGTTGTAGCGAATGGCAATACAGTATTAATCACTTTATTTTTTTTAAAGATTTTATTTATTTATTTGACAGAGAGAGAGATCACAAGTAGGCGGAGAGAGAGGCAGAGAGAGAGGAAGGGAAGCAGGCTCTCTGCCTAGCAGAGAGCCCAATGCAGGGCTCGATCCCAGGACCCTGGGATCATGACCTGAGCCAAAGGCAGAGGATTTAATCCACTGAGCCACCCAGGTGCCCCAGTATTTATCACTTTTTCTCCAATTGGCAGACTCTCCTTTCCTATCATTAGGTGGAATTTAGTGGAAGTCTACTTCAACTGTGGATCATTTTCCATAAGAGAGTCTGCTTAAGACTCTCTCTTCCTCTCCTTCTGCCCCTCCCCCACTCTAAATTCTTCCTTTTCTTTCATTCCACAAGCAAAATGTTGAAAATGTTGTGATATGGTGACTGAAAGGATTCTGAATGCCACATTTTGCTCATTGAGAATCTCAAAATAGTGAAAAAGCATTTCACCAACACACACAGAAATAACTCTACTATGATTCAGGTTATTACAACCATAAAAATTACCAGTAAACAATTTAAATGTCTTCACTTTCAAAACAAAACAGTTCTCCTAATTTCAGAATCCTTCATCAATACAAAATAATATATTTTCTAGTGGTTCTTTACTGTAATCTTACTTTCCTGTGTGGAGATATCAAATAAGAAATATATTTTTAAAATAGCTCTTCTAAGGGCACCTGGGTGGCTCAGTTGGTTAAGCATATGCTTAACCAGCTCTGATCATGATTCCAGGATACTAGGATCAATCCCCACATATTTTCCCTCTCCTCCCTACTTGTGCTCTCCCTCTCTCTCTCTCTCTCTGTCTCTCTTGCTCTCAAATAAATAAATAAAATCTTTTGAAAAGATCTTTTATTTCGAAACTCAATATACATACAGAAAAACCCATACAACATACACGTAAAATTTAACATGGAACTATAAAGTGAGGTCAGGAAACAGAACACCGCCAGCTCTCCAGGACGCCCAGCCTGCTCTCTCCCTCCTGCTGTAGTGCAATAGTAATAATTACACCATCATCAGATGCCCAGGAATAAATACTTCCTAAACTAAAAATTAGTCAGATCAGTCTCTCTTTCTTTATGTGTCTGTCTCTATCTGTGTGTTGAGGGGGTGGGAGTGGGGAAAATAGTTTCACTTTCAACTCAGATTTTTTTGTCGACTCACTATTTAAAAATTAACTTAAGTCATAACTCTCTCTGATATTCAAGTATTTTTAGGTTTTTGCTTTTGTTTTTGTTTTTTTTAATTGTTCAGTAGAAACCTCAAGCTGATTTCTATGTTCTTTTGATAAGCCTCCATCAGTCTTGGAGCAACACTATTTCAACACAGGTTGTTTTTTGGTTTTTTGGGTTTTTGTTTTGTTTTTAGTTATTTATTTATCTGACACAGAGGGACACAGTGAGAGAGGGAACACAAGCAGGGGGAGTGGGAGAAGCAGGATTCCAGCCGAGTAGGAAGCCTGATGTGGGGGTCAATCCCAGGAGTCGAAGGCAGATGCTTAATGACTGAGTCACCCAGGTGCCCCTCAATGCAGTTTTTTAAAGCAACAGATTTGCAAGATTAACCATTCATGCATATTAGTCCTTCCTAATGGCTAAACTGCTATCAAAACTTTTCCTTGGGGGCGCCTGGGTGGCTCAGTGGGTTAAAGCCTCTGCCTTCGGCTCGGGTCCTGATCTCCTGGGATCGAGCCCCGCATCGGGCTCTCTGCTCAGCAGGGAGCCTTCTTCCTCCTCTCTCTCTGCCTGCCTCTCTGCCTACTTGTGATCTCTGTCAAATAAATAAATAAATAAAAATCTTTAAAAACAAAAACAAAAACTTTTCCTTTGAGGGTCGCCTGAGTGGTGCAGTTGGTTAAGTGCCTGCTGGCCTTTTCATTTAAGCTCAGGGTGTGATCTCAGGGTCATAAGACTGAGCCCTGCACAGGGCCCTGTGCTCAGTGTGGAGTCTGCTTAAGCTCTCTCTTCCTCTCCTCCTGCCCTCCCCCACTCTAAATTCAATCAATCAATCTTCAGGAAAAAACCAAACTTTTCCTTTGGTGTCTTAGAGTCACTCCTCAGGCATCTGATCCCATTTCTCATTTTGGGGGGTTAAAAAAAAAATAGAGAAACTTCGATGGCCACAGCTTGAATTGTTTTATGTTAACAATTACATCATTTAAAATGGAATTCAGACCTAGAAGCACACTTTGATAAATAAGAGCTTCCCTTCCATACCAGCACCAATTTATTGCCTCACAGTCCCAAATCCATTCTTCATAGTCCGCTCTGTCAAAACAGCCCTGGCCCTTTAACTATGTTTTTTTCCAGCTGGCAAGGTGCTTAGATTTGTCTATAGAAGGCTCTGGAGGGATACTGGACAAGGACAAGCTTGGTTTTGGATTTGGTTTTCTTCTCTTCCTGGTTCCCATGTGCTCTCCCCAGCAGGCTGCTCCCGCACGCATTTCTCAAACTTCAGATTCCCCCGGGAATGGCTTGCCTACTTTCTGCTGCTGCGGTGAACAGCTTCTCCAATAACAGGCTCCTGGGGTGCATGGCTGCCTGCAGCTTCTCCGGGTAACCCTCCAGAAGCAGTGCTGTCTGCAAGACACCTCCCAGAGAAGTTCCTCAGGCGTCCCTCCATTGCCTTTATAGCAAATTCTGAAGCCTGTCGCTCAATGAGGGCAGCTTTCTCAGGTACCCCCAAAGGTAGATTTATAGCAAGTTCTGCCAGGCACCACAAAAAGTTTTCTGTCACCAGCGATCCACAGCGGTTGCCTTTTCCAATAGGGTTCTGTCTTGATTTGGTGTGGGGTGGAGGGGATGGTTTTTTGGGTATCCCTATCTCAACCCTAAGGATGATGATTGCTCCTCAATCCATAGTCTTCTGTCTTTATTTCTTCACTAACCAATTGCCCTGCTACTTCAATCTTCTGTTATCATTAAAAATTCTTTATATTAAATTTTCCCTATTCAAAGTATAGTGTGGTTTCTCTTGCCTGAGTAGACCCAGAATGATACAGAATTGATACCAGGATTGGTCCCAGGAGCTAGAACTGTCAAGATGGGACTTTGCCATTTGTCTGGTCCTATCCTTGAACTTGAGTACAGTTCTGATCTCTTGCCAATAACAAAACAGATGCTAGTAATCCAACGACATGCAGTAGCATCACATGAATCAAGCCATACCCTGTGCCTGAGTGTAATGAAACATGATTTGAGTGCCTTGGGAGTCAAAAGAAATCTGAGGAATGCACTTGAGGATTATCACAGTAATGATGTTCATGGTGCAAGATGAAGTCTTTAGAGAACACTTGAGGGTTAGAGAAAGAAAATAACAAGATTGGGTCCTCTGAACTCAGCTCAAGTCACATCCTGATAGCCAGAGAGTTTCCATGTCAGTCTTAAAGAATCTCTTAGTTTTTGTAGGCACATGGTTTATGTTGCCAAAAATCAAATGCAAAATTGTGTGCTGCTGAATTACGACAGTAGAATTCACAATCTCCCCAAGTTTTCCGTGTAAGAATTAGTCATTGAAACCTATGATAGGCAGATAGCTTGAAAGGTGGATCGTTAGTTTTGTGTCAACTTCAAGGGTGTTGTTGGATGAGATTTACACTTGAAATAGTAGATTTGGCGTAGAGCAGATTGCCTCCGTGATTTGAGTGGACTTCATCCACTCAAAGGGCTTCCTCCACTTGAAGGGCTTCATCCATGATTTGAGTGGGCTTCATCCACTTGAAGGGCTCTCCTGAGCAAGATGGAATTCTGTAAGGGATGGCTCTTGGTCTTGAATTGCTGCTTCAGCTCTTGCCTGGTCTCCAGCCTGCCAGCCCAACCTACAGACTTGACTTGTTAGCCTCCATGATCATGAGTCAATTCCTTAAAATAAATTCCTTCATTAAATATAAATATAAATAATATAAATGTAGGTATAAATATAGAGATGGATAGAGATATAGATCCATGTCGTCCTGTTCTGCTTTCTTTAGGGAATCCTGACACAAAAGGATATTCAATTTCCTTAAGACTCATCACAATCACTTCTTGTTTCTGCTAAACCCATAACGGGTGTGAAATTTCAGCAAGCTCCCAGAAGACAGGTATATACTACATTTCTGGAAGAAATAACTCACACACTAAAAAATTGCAAGATGTATTTGCAATATATAAGCCTGGGGAACGTGTGGAGGCAAATTCTAGGGGGGTTAGACCAAGGGGTGAGAAATGTTACAGTGGTTCATGCCAAATTATTAGATGTAGGTGAACTTACAGCAATTCCAGGTTTAGTGTCATAGCTTATACCTAACTTGCTTGGCAGACAGAAATATGGACTCAGTGGTATCTTGTATTTAATGAGACTGAGGTGCCTGAGCTTTCCCATCTTTTGTTATTACAGCCACATAGTCAATACACCGACTTATGGAGTGCTTCCTTAGTACCTAATTTGTTTAAAGTATTCATTTCCACTTTGAATAATCCTTCCCTGGGTGCTTGTTTTGGTATTTCTTTGCAAAACACAGAATGTTCTTCCATATCTCTGAGGGATTTTAACTGTTCTATTAACTGAGCACATTTATCGATGTCAGAAGATTCATAGATCTGCAATGAAGAAGATTTTTATCAACTTCTGAATTAGTGTAAACTTTACATCATTTGTAATGTAGTGCATTTTATAATAATATTATCCTGAAGTGACATCTTTTTATTTGATTTATAGTCCAGAACATGGTGTTGAAAATTTCCTTGCTGGATGATGAAATGGGAAATTCTCTCCTTTTGTCAGGTGTTTTGGTTTTAATTATTAATAATATCATGTTTTAACTTTAACTTTTAACTTTTTAAGCTTTTATGCTTTTTTCTAACAAAGCTTAAGAAAGCTCTCTATATGTTACCTATTTTTAATTTATAAATGCTTTAAAGTGTTCCATTCTTTTCTTGCATAAAATGATTTATTTGTGGTAAGTTGCTATCAGAGTTTGCTTTGTACCATTCCTTTATTTAAAAACTTTTCCAGCTAAATCATTTGGACTGAGAGAACAAAGAATCATAGGGCATACAATTCCAATTTGAATAATTCATACTAGTTGTTTAACTTGTAACAGAATTTTGGGAAGGAACATTATGCCTGCCTTGCAAATCTGATGACTTTCCATATTTAAATTAAAAGGTTTGACAATTAACAAGACAAACTATATGTGAGGAAAATATGGTTAAATATTAAATACTTAAGAGGAACGTAGACTTCATTGCTTCAGAAATAGCTTCAAAAATAGTTTCAAAAATAGGTCACCTGTGTTCTTAAAAATACTTTTAAAAATCATATCAAAATATGTATACAACAAGAAGAATCATGTTATTCAATATAAATTTCATTAATAAAATAAAGTCCAAACATTCATAAACTATGAAGTATATACTACTATATATACAACTGTAAAAAGTATTTTTCTAGAGCCAAAAGCACTTTCCTAAAGTTAATGAATTTCATTTAGTAATATTAATAAAATGTTTTTTATTTCTAATGCATGTTATAAATTTTGATTAAAAACCATGAATTAGCTAATTATTAAGTTTTAGGTAATTAACAAAATGAAATATGTTTTCTCTAGAATTATTTAACTAGACAATAATAATTATGAAATAAAATAAGAACAACATATCTTTTATTCCTAAGACAAAATTATGGAAAGTAATAATTTTAAAGAAATAAAAACTGAAAAATTGTTGTCTGTCTACAAGACAAGAGATTTCCATAATGATAAGGTGAGAGTCAATGAGTAATTAAGCAATCATTCAGATGTTTTAACAGGAGGGTCAGGGGATGGGTTGACAATCTGTCCACAGCTGACGTGCAAAAAGCTTTATGCACCAAATGATAGTTACTGGAATTAGGAATTTACAGAGAACACTGTACCAATATACAAGTTAAATAAAAAATTTACAGTAACTTTTATAAATGTTGGACTGTTTTTAGAATGCCTTCAGTTGTTAATTAGTATAAACATGTACAACCCATCAAGATCTAATTTCATACCTATATTGCATCCACACCACAACTAAAGGTAGATCTTTCTCTTCAAAATACAATACTGAAGAACTGTCATATTTTAAATTTAGGGGAAATGGTCTTTCGGTGCTTGTTAATGAGGGGAAAAAAACCAACAAGAGGTTGCTGGAGCCACTGGAGGGCCATTTTGAAGAACAAGACATAATTTTAGTTGGACTGTGGATGCAATGTAAGAATGAAATTTGATCTTGATGAGTTGTACATGTTTATAGTAATTAACAGCTGAAGGCATTCTAGGAAAGGGCATAAGATCTTGACTCCCATCTCTTCAATTCTCATCTCATCATTCAAGTTCGCAATTTTATATTAAAAAAATATGACTTTTAAAAATTTACTAAGATGTAATTAACATATAACATTATTTTTGTTTCAGATATATAACATAAGGAGTGTGTGTGTACATTAAGACGTGATTCCCACAATATATTTATAACACCCATCACCATACATAGTTATTTTTCTTATGATAAGAACTCCAAAGATCTTAGCAATGAAAAATCTGAACACTATATTCTTCTAATGTTTTTGCATCTTAGACCTTAACAGCTGTCATGTGAACTTACAGTGTTTTGACATCAATGAAAAGACACATTTTCCCCTAAAATTGTACTCAGTGCAAATAACTTACCTAGTCCATGCCTTGTAATACCTTTGATAGCTATGATGTGAACAGTCATGTGGATAGCTTTGATAGCCAAACATGAAAAAAGATACAGTAAATTTTGAAAAAGTACAGAGATGGCAGTTATTATGCGCTGAATGTTTTTGTCCCCCAAAATTCGTATGCCAGATCTCTAATCCCCAATGTGATGGTGTTTCAGATGGGACCTTGAGGAAATAAATTAGAGGTAGAGGAAACCATGTGGGTGTGTTCTCATCATGGGATTAGAGACCATATAAGAAAAGACACTAGAGAAGGTTCCATTTTCCTTGTGCGTGGGCTAGAGTAAGGATTCATTTTCCAACACTTTGAACAATGTGAAGTAATGGTATATGATTCTAAAAGTAAAAGATAAAGGACAAGTCATCGCTCTGTTGGCATCTCTCTGTTGGATCATTTGCTTTAGTGGTTGCCACAATGTGAGCAGCACTATGGAGATAATCACAGTCACAGAGGTAAAACAAACTAGAACATTCTTTTTTTTTTTTTTTTTTTTAAGATTTATTTGACAGAGTGAGGGTGTCTAAGCAGGCAAGCAGGGGGAGTGGGAGAGGGAGAAGCAGGCTCCCTATTGAGCAGGGAGCCTGATGTGGGGCTTGATCCCAGGACCCTGGGATC
This sequence comes from Neogale vison, assembly GCF_020171115.1. Classification (NCBI taxonomy): domain Eukaryota; kingdom Metazoa; phylum Chordata; class Mammalia; order Carnivora; family Mustelidae; genus Neogale; species Neogale vison. Next base: position 23,555,220 of record NC_058100.1, read on the forward strand.
ATGACCTGAGCCAAAGGCAGATGCTTAACTAACTGAGCCACCCAGGTGCCCCTAGAACATTCTCATTTGTCCTTGAATCTAGGAAAACAAGTGTTTCCAGAATATGCACCAAAATTTCTCTGTCAAGGTCACCAGGAACTTCCACAGAGCTAAATCCAATAATCACATCTTGGTCCTCATCATATGTAACTTATCAGTGGTAGATGACATAGTTGATAATTGGATTTTCCATCCAAGAGACTTTTTCAGTTGCATGGGGAAAGGGTAGAGTTAAGGTGGCAGAGTAAACCTGGGTAGATGCCTTAAAGATAGCTTTTTTTTTTTTTTTTTTTGCTTTCTGGTGAAAGAGGACAGAACCTAGGCACAGCAAACAAGACTACATAAGGACTCAGTTAACTTCCCGTTCTTCCCATATCTTCTGAATCCATGAATAATAACAGCCCATAAACATTAATATAAGTATAAACCAATCATGGTTTAGATGGACAAAGAGGCACAAAGAATTCACCAACTATTTCAAAACAGAAAGTTTCAAAAATTTGCCCACATTAAGTATGTGAGGATGAAAATAAATGGAATGGCCACTGTGCAAACATAAAATGAATGAGAAAAGAAATAGAAGATACAGACTGAGGACAAAAAAGATGATATAAAAGTGAAAGGAGAACGTGCAGAAGGAATAACTAAAAAGACTTGTGTGCGGGCACTAATGACCACATAATAATAATAATAGTTATTATAATAAGGAAAAAGAAGGTGGTATTTATAGACAACAATACTGTCTTATAAATATCAAATTTGCTGAAAGACTAATTATTCACATGACAAAAAGTCATTATGTGGTATGGTGGCGGTGTTAACTCTCTAATACTACAGCAGCAATAGTATTGCAATATGTAAATGTATCACATCAACATATTAGACACCTTAAACTTATGCAATGTTACATGTCAAGTATATTTTAATTTAAAAAAAAGTGAGAGAGAGGATCTGAATAGTCTGCAAAAGATAGTCAAATAATCTAATCTTAAAGGAAACAAAAGAGAAGAAAAAAGACTCATCTGAAAGGGCTCATCATAAGAAAGAACATGGCTCTATCTCTGAGATGAGATTTCTTTAAAAAATGAGTTTCTAGGGCGCCTGGGTGGCTCAGTGGGTTGAGCCGCTGCGTTTGGCTCAGGTCATGATCTTGGGATCCTGGGATCGAGTCCCACATTGGGCTCTCTGCTCAGCAGGGAGCCTGCTTCCCTCTATCTCTCTCTCTGCCTGCCTCTCCGTCTGCTTGTGATCTCTCTCTGTCAAATAAATAAATAAAATCTTTTAAAAAAAAATGAGTTTCTAAAAGCCTCAGATGAAAAATGAGACCACAACAGAAGGAAATTAATTGAGAACTGAAAGAAATTCCAAATAACAATTGTGAAAAAGAGAGAAAAATAGAGACAAAATTAAAGACTAAATTAGTTACCTAGAAGAATGACTATGAAAATCATATTGACTGCAGAGGAACATTGTAAAGAAATTAAACTTATAAGAGAGAAAAAAAAAGTAGAATACATGACAGAAAAGATGCTTAAGAATAATTTCATTCGTTAAAAGAAGAGAACAGAACAAATAAAAATTATAAAAATAGAAGGGGAAGAAGTATCCATTATGTAATAGAAGGTATTCTCCAAAGAAAAACAAATAGGTCAATTGAAAAAGCTTACAGTGTTTTGTTAAAAAAAAAAAAAAGAAAAAGAAAAGAAAAAGAAATTGACACAGAAAATAAATACCCAGACATATGCTAATGAAGTTACTGAACTTCAAAGATAAAGGATTTTTTTTTTTTTTAAATATCCTAGCAGAAATATCATGCCCCTTGCAAATAAAGATTAACAATCTTATCAGGGTGGCCCCAGGCTTCCAGATATTTTCCACTGACACATCTAATGCCAGAATGCCATAAAGCAATCTCCACACAATCCAGAGGAAAATAAAAAGCAATGCAAGAATGTTTATTATAAAATCCACAAAGCTATCATTCAAACCTAAAGCAATAGCAGACATTCTCATACACGTAAGAGTATACCAATGAGACCCACTAAAAGATGTGGGCAGAGAGGTTAAAATATATATCTATAGATGTCTATAGATATATATTTTACGTTTGAAAAATCAAGTGCTGATCAGAAAAACCATGGTAGAGATTTTGCTCACTGGTGATAAGGATTTATTTCCAGAGGAGATTAAGCAGCTGCAGGAAGATACATGCTATAAATGGTGACAAATTTCAAAGTAAAAATTTTTTAAAAAGAGATAGAGTAAATGGGAAAATATATATATGCATTCATTTCTGTTTTTATTAATGAAGAATCTTCAGTCTTTATTAATGGGGATTCAAAAGACATTGAATTTGGTGTATTAAGAGTGAAACTTTTTTGGGGCGCCTGGGTGGCTCAGTGGGTTAAGCCGCTGCCTTCGGCTCAGGTCATGATCTCAGAGTCCTGGGATCGAGCCCCGCATCGGGCTCTCTGCTCAGCAGGGAGCCTGCTTCCCTCTCTCTCTCTCTGCCTGCCTCTCTGCCTACTTGTGATTTCTCTCTGTCAAATAAATAAATAAAATCTTTTAAAAAAAAAAAAAAAGAGTGAAACTTTTTATATGTTACTTAAAGTTATACTAAAGAACCAAAAGAATACTTTTAAGTAGTATAACTAATATATACCAGGAGATAAAGAGAAAAATGTTGTGTGTTCTATCAGATTTTGACTTTCCAAAATGTCCATTGGTAAAGCTAATGTTGATGTTTAATAAGCAAACTTATATGTCACCTCGACTATAATAAAGGAGAGTACTGTTTTGCCAGAACTTGAGTAGTGTCTCAGAAGGAGAAAGTCAAGTTTTACAGCCTGGGCTGGATGCTATAAAGTAGTTTTTCAAGGCTGGGAACTGACTGGGATTCTGTAACGTTCATGACATGAAACTTGCATTGTTGGACACAGAGAGAATCTTAAAGTGAGTCATGATGAGTAGACAGCTAATTATGATCATTGGTTTTTTGTTTTGTTTTTTGTTTTGTTTTTTTGGTTCATAATCTTAACTTGAAGAAACAAACAAACACTTTCTGGAGCAAGAATCTCATAATTTTTGCCTAAGGCCGAAGTTTTTTGACACACAAAAAGGAAAGCATGCTATGTGCTGGAGTTGTTTAGCACAGAGATGGGAAAATACCTTGGGGCCAGAATTTCTTAGCCCAGGAATGGAAAAACAGGCTGGTTTCAGTTCTCAATCTCTTCTTTGGTTATTCTTTAGGGAGGATGAACTATTATCATCTGGAGACATGATCAATCCAGATCTGCATTGGTGTTTAACACATCACCATCAAGTATAGAGTTTCTGATGACAATTGCTCCATTTCTAAGGGTCATGTCAGATTTTTTTTCTTTTCTCTCTTTCCCTTTGTTGTTGTTGTTTTCCTCCTCCTCTCCCCCCTCCTCCTCCACATTCTTCCTTCTTCTTCTCCTTCTTCTTCCTCTTTTTTTGAGTACATTTATTGGATCATTTTATGGAACAACAACTGCACAGTTGCACTTAAAACTTTGGAGATCACACATTTGAGCAGGATAACAGAGATAAATACTGAGAACAACTAGGATCACAGGTTATAGTTTGTTTCTAGTCCAGTAACCAAGAGAGCCCAGATAAGCCAAGACTATTTCTATAACAATAACCTGCAACCTATGTACAGAAATAGAAGCCTAATTATTAACTCCATGATTTCATTGTTTTCCAGACCTTTTTGGCAATACTAAAGCCTCCACACAAGTCTATAAGGTACAGCATTCTTCTTGTAAGACAATTCATATTCAACTGTGAGAGGACCTGAGTTATGTCTAAAGTGACTCTATTTTAAAACACAGTCAAATGGTTTCAAAAGTTGAGGGTGATGGGAAATTGGTACTAATATTCAGAGTCAGGTGTAGATTACAGTGTACAAATGAAGGGTTGGCCTGGGGTTTCCTGTGGTGACAGAGATAAACAAAAATAAAGGACACATGAGATTAGTTGTGGTATCTGGCTAATTTCTGAGCAGGCATTTAGAGTAAAGCACATACCAGTGAACATCTGTTTCCCAAAAACAAAAATTAATTTTCAGAGACAGTAGCAGCTTAAATATTTATTTAAGAAACAAACAAACAAAAATAATAATAATGCTGGCTGCCATTAGAATGGCTTAAAGATCTTTAAAACATGTACAAAGCCTAGATTCTACCCTCAGAGATCTTGATTTAATTCATTTGGAAAGGAGTTTGAGCACTGATATATTTTTAAAAGTTCCTCAACTAGGGGCACCTGGGTGACTCAGTGGGTTAAGCCTCTGTCTTCAGCTCAGGTCATAATCTCAGGGTCCTGGGATCAAGCCCCCCACTGGGCTCTCTGCTCCGAGGATAGCCTGCTTCTCTGTCTCTCTCTGCCTGCCTCTCTGCCTACTTGTGATCTCTCTCTGTCAAATAAACAAATAAAATCTTTTAAATAAATAAATAAATAAGTTCCTCAACTAATTTGAACTTGCAACGACGATGAGAATCACTGACATAAAGTTATAACACACAAGGAGAGCCTTTAATATCTAAATCTTATCATCCTTTATTAGACTTCTCTTTATATCTAGAATGTGGCTGAGAAGAACTGCAAACTCAGTGACCTCAGCAGAGAAAGGAGGAATCCCACAGTGGCAAGAATAAGTAAGAATCAGCTCCAAACCCTTCAAGTCACATTACTATGTTATCTTCCAATGAAGCCGGTCTCATGTTATGAATTGATTTCTGATGCAATCTCGCTGGCAGTGATGAAATGAATCCTGAGTTCCTGGGAATGAAACCGGTAGGCAACCCACCAAAGTTCTATTTGATTTGTAGAACCTGAGTCAAGTAACCCATAAGAGTCTTCAACATTGACTCCACTTTCATAACTGAGGACGATGATAGAATCAGCAGTCCTTTGAATAAAGGTGAGGCCCAGTTCACCTGCCACCTGACATTGTCTACTTCTAGACCTTTCTTGTTTCCATAAATGCTTCTCTTTTAGACAAACATGCTTAACAGCATATTCTTAAGCAAAAGGTACATTCTCTCTCTGAGAGGGATTTTTGCAACCAGATTTAATTTAATTTATTTTATTTTATTTTACTTTTTGCAAATATATTTTAGGATTGGGCTTCCTCCCTATGGATCAATACTGGATGGTAATACTACTAATAATATCATAAATACAAATGGAGGCAAAAGGCATGAAGAATTATGGATACAATGAGAGTGAACAAAGGGAATGTTCACTAGTTTATCATTAACTATTAGCAATGATATTGTGAGACCTTATTTGAAGAAGTACTTTTTATGATTTACTTCAAAGTTATATCTCAACAAATTTTTTTTATAACTGAATGGTTAGATGGAATGAGTAGGAATTAGATAGTCAAAGGTAGGAGGAGTATAATCCGAGGCAGAAGAAACGAATTTGTATCTTCTCTAGAGAAAATGCATGTAGCATGTTTGAAAAACCGAAACATAGTGAACGAGAAGAGAGAAGAAAAGAGGCATGGGCCAGATCAGACCTATTCGGCCTGCTAATTTAGGTTTCTGTTCTAAGACTAATGAGAAGCCTCTGGATGATTTTAACTAATAATCAAATTAAATTTTTGAAGAATCTTTCTAAGCATAATTTGGCACATTCCCTAGAATAGCCCAGGTAAAGGCTAGTGTCTGAGCATTGGTTTGAGAAACCACTGGCGAGGATATAGAATGTGAGAGTTCAAGAGGAAGAAGTAACAGAACTCAGAAATTAACTGATGTGAAGGAGTAAAGAAGGAAAAGAGGAAAATCAAAGATGGCCTCAGGTTTGCCCTTGAGCCTTCAAGGATCTCTTTTTTGTTCTACTATCAAAGAGTAGCCTAGTGTTTGTACCCTGTGAGTTAATGGCAGTCTGATTGGTGTAATAAGCAACGGTCATGTAGCTATATATATTTTCAACAGAGATTTATTTCTGCACTTCTAAAGTCTTCATGTGGATCATTTTTCAGTTCGTAACAACATACAATTGCTACATAATAATTTTAAGATGTCTAAATCTATAACAATTTTCTCCTACAAAAAATCATTCCCAATTTCATCACTCAGCTACCAAGGTCAGTAGTTTCCTGCTCCTCGGAGCCTCTGACAGAGCCAGTGGGAATGAGCGCTGCCTCCAACAACGAACTTAATATTTACTCCCTTCAGCAGAGCCTTCTGTGACTTTAAGCAATCCTCCCTTTGCGTCAGACTGGTAAGAAATGGACACAGATACAGCCATGTTAACAAGATCAGGGAGTTGATGCTGGTGACAAACCACCTTTTTAGGAGGTCAGAACGCCCCAGCAATCTTTTTCTGCATGCCCCGGGGCAAGAGAGCTATGTCTGTGAAAGCAGATACAGTGAACCATAGCTGGATACAAGATGAGGCAATTACGACACAGGTAAGTCTGCAGTGGTCAATATCAAAAACACAAAACAAATGACTTACCCTTGATCATCTTCTGCATCCTGCGGTTTATTCTGTGATGATATTGGAAGAGTTACAAAGAAACAGTTGTGATTCGTGAAAATCGTCTTCTATCTGTGATACAAAAAGACGTTAAATTACTTCACTAAGTTATGTCGATGTTAAATGAGTTTTGTAATTGCTTTGGTGACTATTTTATATAAAGAGGTAAACAAAAGGAAAATGTTAAGGAATAGTGAAAGATGCCAGGAAGTTTGATTCTTTTAATATTGAAAAATTGCTCTGAGACCAAATAATTATAAGGCAAGCAGATCTTATCAATATCTTGTAATAGTGGCTCTTTAAGAAAGACTTTACAAATAGTACAGAAGCTATTTTGAAATACTAAGCTTTTGCTCTTAATAGATTCTTAATAATACACTTTTAATGGTTTGTTACTTGCAGTACATGGATATCAATACCCCAAAAGGACTTAAGGAAATCATTTTATTTAATGATTATAAAGTGATTTTAGCTTTTAGAACTATCAGATAAATATCGTAAGCATATTAGTAAATAGGTTAAAAAAAGTTTTAACAGATTTCTTGTTTCAAAAATAGGTGCCCTGGAATATTTACATTTCAAAGTGATCAAAGAACCATCTTCTCTCCTGCTCATTTAGGCTTTTCCCATTATAACAATGATTCAGAGGTAACTGATTACTCTCCCTCTTGCTTCAAATTGGATTGCAACTTGTTTCCTAGTCAAGGATAAATCTTAATTTCACTAAAGTGAGAAATGAGGATTGCCCACACTAAGTTGGAGGATGTGAGTTATTCAAAATAAAGAACTTTACTCCTTTAGTTAGAGATAATAAATCAAGCACAGCTACTTAATTATTTTTAGCAACATGTTTTCCAGTGGAAATTTCAGTCATTTCATAGTCATTTCACAGCATGTTTTTTGCCAAAAACATTAAAAATCAATTAGTTTTCATTAAAAAGTGATCATAAGATATTCCATTTTCAAATCAAATCATTTGTAGCTTAGTTGGTGCAAAACATCTAAAATTAAAGTATTTTTCAAGATTATAACTGTTTTCTCAACTTTTTCTGTCCAAGTTTGAATTTTTAGTTAAGGTAATCCATTTCTGTTATATTTATGTTGCTTTAATGATCTGGACATATTTATTTTTCCGGGAAATATACATTTATAAAATCTTTAACCTAAAACTTAAGGTCACCTTTTTCATTGAATATTATTCTAGATTAAAATAATCTTTTATCATATTAAGCTGTGAGGTTATGGTGTTTATGCATTACTACAGTATAGCCAAACGTGTCCTGCCAAATACGTATCACAAAATGCCAGTTCCCTTGTGAGATCCTATGACCATTATAGGCTCTTGAAGAATCTTTCTAAGCATAATTTGGCACATTCCCTAGAATAGCCCAGGTAAAGGCTAGTGTCTGAGTGTTTGTGTCTCCCTCAAATCTGCATTTTGAAATCATATCCTCCCGTGTGATGGTATTAGGTGCCTTTGGGAGATAATTAGGGTTAGATGAAGTCATGATGGTGAAGCCCCAGGAATGAGATTAATGTCCTTAAGAGTTTCAGAGAGCTTGCTTCTCCCTACTCTCTACCCTGTGAGCATTCACCAAGAAGACAGCCACCTGCAAACCAGGCAGTGGGTTCTCACCAAATGTCAAACAAATCTGCCTTGATCTTGGACCTCCAAGCCTTCAGAACGATGAGAAATAAATCTGTTGTTTAAAGGGCCCGTCTATTGTATTTTATTAAAACAGCCCAAGCAAGACTAATACAGTAAGTGAATAAATTATATGTTGGGTTTCATCCATATATAACTTAGATAGTATTTAGATGAGATTTTGGACTTTAGACTTTAGAGTTGATGCTGAAACAAGTTGAGAGTTTTGGAACTGTTGGGATGCAATGAATATATCTATATTTTTAAAGATTTTATTTATTTATTTGACAGAGATCATAAGCAGACAGAGAGGCAAGCAGAGAGAGGAGGAACCAGGCTCCCCACTGAGCAGAGAGCCCGATGCGGGGCTCGATCCCAGGACCCTGAGATCATGACCTGAGCTGAAGGCAGAGGCTTAACCCAGTGAGCCACCCAGGTACCCCTGCAATGAATATATTTTGCAGTAAAAACAAACAAACAAACATGTATCTGGGGAATGGGGACAGGGATGGAATGTTCTAGACTTAATGTTTATATCCCCCCACCCTACAAATTCATATGCTGAAGCCCTAGCCCCCAATGTGATGACATTAAGGGCTGCAGTCCTTAGGAGGAAATTAAGATTTGATGAGATCACAAGGACAGAATTCTCATCAATAGGACTCGGGCCCTGATAAAAGTCCCAAGAGAGTTTGCCTCCCTCTACTTTCTGCCATATGGGGATCCAAGAAGACAGCCATCTATAAACCAGGAAGCAGGTCCTCACCAAACGTTGAATCTGCTGATGTATTGATCTTAAGACTTCTCAGCCTCCAGTACGGTAAAGAAGAAATGTTTGTTAAGCCACCCAGTCTATAGTATTTTTGTTCTTGCAGCCCAAATGGACTAAAATTGATTGACAGATTTCTTTTGTGGGTTTCATTCTATGGTCTCCATTCAAATTTAGAATACAATACATTTGATGCATATTGTCATAATTTTTGACGTATGGCAATCATCAGTATTAAAGAGTACTTACAAGTTAAAAATGATTCCTTTAGCCTTGTATCATTTATTTGTGCCCTGTAAGATTAAGCACTGTATTTACAAACCTCAACTTCAGTACTTACCTCAGGTCTAGTAATAACATCTCATAGCCCTGTCTTTTGAAAGTTGAGAGTTTTCAGAGAAGCAAATAAATGCTCCTGTTCCAAGACCATCTCAAGCTTTCTTATTCTATGTGAATATTAATAACATACAGATTCAGGGAATGATAGTCCATAAATTTAGGAATGTTTCCTTTCAGAGTTGTATTTAATTTTCAAACGCAAAGCTATCTAGCCTGGTATCACATGAGATGAAACGTATTTTGTAGACAGTAAAAACAGGAAAAATATGAATCTCTGTGTAGAACTATAGATTTCTTCAAAATGAGACTAAATTATAGTATAGTTCGTTAAAGATCTCTGCTGTATTTATACTTAGGAAGACAGATCATTATTTTGTTTCTATTGAAACATTTTTAGATATAAAATAATTCTATTGTGTAGTAAGATAGAACACAGACTTTAATTATAAGCTGAATAACTATATTTTTAGGACCACCGGTATATTATATTGATCCACAATAATTAAAGCTGACATGTCCCTCCAAATAAAATAGCCTGGAAAGCAATCTTACTAACAACAACAACAACAAGAAAAAACAGAGAAGAGCAAAATGAAATAAAATGGTCTACTACTTCACAGGATGAAGTCTTAATTTTTAAAAAAATATTTTATTTATTTTTTAGAGAGAGAGAGAGCATGAGTGGGAAGAGGGAAAGAGGGAGGGAGAAGCAGACTCCCCACTGAGCAGGGAACCCACCTGGGGGCTTGAACCCACCTACAGCTCCATCCCTGGTCCCTGGGATCATGATCTGAGCCCAAGGCAGATGCTTAACTGCCTAACCCCCCCAGGCACCCCAAGCATGGTCAGTCTTAAAAGTTTCGCAGCAGATGCTACTTAATTTGTTGAATTTTCCCCAAATCTGTCCTTATATGTTGCAGTCCTTAAAATTTGATATCATCATTATTGCAGACTGAATCAAATTGATGAATGGCTGATTGGTACATCGTGTCTCAGCCAGGATCCAATCTAGAGAAAGAAACCACACAGTGATTCAGACAGACAAAGCTTAATGTAGAGAATTATTATCTGTAGCAGAGCTTTGGAGCAAGGACAGATGGATCAGTAATAAGTAAAGAGAACTTGAAAACAATATGGCAAGAACAGCATAAGGAGCGTGAGTCATCATCAGAGTTGAGGCAGAGTGCCCCACAAAGAGACCCCATGACTGACATCAAGACTATCAGAGGTGGCACAGCTGTGGCTCACAGAATTGCAGAAGTCACTGTGGTACTTGCATTGGTAGAACCTGCTGGAAATTTCAGGAGAGTCGCTCATGGGGAATGTCTCACTGGAGGCACTCAAGGAAAACAGCATTTGAGGGGCTGCTGAGGGTGGCTTCTGGCCCCTGGGGAGGTGGACTGGAGAAGGGCAGGCGCATCAGAAGTCTGGGCTGGAAGCTGCACCGGCTGCAGGAGTCAGTCCCTCGCACGGAGAGAGCAGGTTACTTCCAGGATTTTTCCTCCATGCTCCTGGGTATTTCCCAATATGCAGAGCAGGCTACATGGGAGGCAACAAAAATCCCCAGGGATCTCTCCACCATGCTGCTCTGAAAGGCCCGGTTTCCTGATCTGTTTTCTTTCTTTTCACTTTTCAGTCTTCTGATGCTTGTTTGATAAATAATATCTAGAGTTTGTATCTGTACTTAGCAGGAGGAATAGGCTTCATTTTCCTGGAGCCCAAAGTCTATCTATGCATTTAAATTTTGTTTTCCCTCTAACCAGTGCTTTTCTGGTCTTTAAATTAGTGTATTGGGACAGTATTCTCTGGTTCATAAAAAAATATTTCTCTTCTAGCACTTACATTCATTCTTTTCCACCTTCCTTTTCTTTTCTGCTTTTCCCTCCCTTCTCTTTGTTCACTTCTCTACCTCTATCCTCCCTGACCCTTCCTTCCTCCCTCCTTTTTTCCTACCACATAGTTATTCAGAAACTATTATATTAAGAAGTGATTCAGAGGGGTTTTTTTATGGTTATCTTTTCCAATGAGATGGCCTTCATGTTTTTATGTTGGTGTTTCTTCATGTTTGTATTGCTTTATATAGAAGTGACAAAAGGAATTTGTAGTTTCAGAACATAATTGGTTAAACAGTTGAAGTTTTGGCAAAAAGCACCAAGGGTTTTCACCATCAGAAATAATTTTTATTATTTATTTTAAGCGATTCAATGTAACTGGTAGCAAAATGGTACATAGACAATAAACAGAACCGATTCCCATAAGATTACAAGGACTATTATTGACTTTATGTTTTATTTCTGTGTGCAAGTTAAGTATTTTAAAAAGGCAACAGTTTGTTAAAAGGCTTTTAGAAGCATTTTTTATGCTTTAAATAACAGAAAACTAATAAACTATGAATATTATAGTAAGCTGTTATGAATTGTGTCAATTATTAAATTTGGGCTAATGTTTTCATCAAAAATAATTCTTGTAAAATTTATGAAACAAAACTTTTAGTTTTGTAGGAAATATAGTCATGTCCTAGCTTAGAGTCCTAGTCTTGACAATGGTCAAAATGCAAAATTACTAAACTTGAGATCTCGTGGGGAAATAGAATATTCATAAACTCTTACATTTATTCCTAAAAATAACTATAATGGAGTAATGAAATGGCAACTCAAAGAAATATCACATTTGATTACTGATGTGCAAATATAAAATAAGTTAATAAACCCGTTATTGTTATCTATTACAATATTAGTTCAATTCTGCCTTTAGTTTGAATAATTTACAGGTGAATATATAAGTTTGTCCAGTATATTTCACATGTCTACAACGTACATGCATGAATATGCATACAATCTTTGTTTTAAGGTCTGCTTCCAATTTTAAGTAACTTATTATGAATTCTCTACTTCCCTGTCTGATTAAAGAAAGTTAAAGATAGGCTTTCCCTGTTTTAGAGGAAATTCTTGGTGTTTTTGTTATTTTAAAATGAGAATAATGGAAAATACTAAAAACAACAATAACAAATAGGCATTTCATCCTCTCTAAGCCAAATTATACAATGGCTATCAGCTATAATTTCACATGTTAGGATTTACATTTTCATTTCTATAGAATTATTTGGGGAGTTTTAGGCTTTCTTTTTTTTTTTTTTTAATTCTTCCATTATCTTTCCAACTTATCTGCTTCTTTATGAGGAGAAGGGAGAAAATGTCCCTTTCTAGTCTTACATGTCCAATTTTTTGTGAAATTAAAATTCAATGTCAAGGCCAGAACTTTTTGAAGATACAAAATTAGAGGAAAAATATCTTTTTAAATTTACTGATGTCTCTCTCATGGGAATACCTTAACAGATTCCAACCACTTGGTAAACTGTGCTCTTGTGCTTCTCAGTCTGTTTCTGAAGGGGAATAAACCAATAACATAATACCAAGGATCAATATATACTTAATTTATAACTATAAAATTCTTCATGATTTATATTACATTTCAATGGCAAAAACTACCTATCTTCACTACATGTTTTTTTTTTTTTCTCACAGTGTTAAAACCTATGTCCTACAGACGATTTTTCAAAATTAAATCAAATTTTTTAACATACCATTGTTTTGTGTATGAGTATTTCAATACAAAAGCATAGAGGACTTTAAATGTTTTGAAATGTCCTTTTATTCCATAAAAGGTATAATTTTGCCTGTTTGAATTTTAAAGTACCTTTCTAATGAAATATGCTATATAAATGATAAAAATGTTAAAGCTCAAGAGCCTAATGAAAACCAATACTGCATATTTCAGTTAATGTTTCAATTCTTGGCTTCAACTGAAGTCAACATATGTGTTTTCAGTATTTTCTCAGTTAGGCATTCTTTTAGGAGAATAATAAATATTTGATTTTTAACACTTTTCTTGGCATACAATGTGTGTCAGACATTAAGTAAGCAAAAAGTTCAGATACTTATTTTTTGTTTGTTTTGGTTTCCTCAATGTTATAAAACATGCTGTGAATACCTCAAGTTCTAAAATGAGTATGATACCATATGAAAAGGCAACGAAAAAGGTTAAAATGATTTAAAGATTTATACTCTAAAGCAAACTGATTCTTACACAAAAGTCAGCCATACAAGTTTGTTGGTTAATCTTTGTGTAGATGCTAGACATTTATGATGAACTCAATTTTATAAAATGCAAATTTAAAGAATATAATATGACTTTAATTTTTAAGAGGCGCCACAAACTTCTATGACCATTGTGATGCACCAAATACAGTTGGAGTTTTTTGTTTACTTTCATAAACCCTTAACACTTTAAAAAATTACCTTCATACAGTTTAGATTGTTGTCAAACAAATAACTGATTTAAATTTTTTGTTTTAATTTAGGTTTTAAAATCATTCCACTGATGTCTTTCAAATATCAATAGGAGTACCAATAAGCAATACTTCAACTTTCAAAATAATCTATACGTCTAAGAGAATAGATTGCTTTTAATATGAGAGAACTGAATATATTCTGATCGAGTTTCTTTCCTGCCAGCAGCACTCATTCTTCCCCTAAGAGTTAGAGTTGTTGCAAGCAAGATTCTTGTAAGGAAAAAAGGTCTCTTATTTTCCTTTTATCAAAGCTGAGTTTCCTCCCGGGAGTCTTGACCCATGGCATTGCAGATGCTGTTTTTTCGACTGGGTTCACTGTTTGGAAGGTATGCCAGCGGATCTGGTCGGATTAAGTATCTAGGAAAAGAAAACAAAGCAAATAACTGTAATAGTAAATAAAGGCAAAACTAAGTCACACTTACACTTTAGCCTGCTGCCTCAAATATATTTAGCTTTTAGGTCATTTAAACTGTGTCTATGCATAGCACCTGTAGAAGGACTCAGTTCTTGGCTGGCCTATACAATTTAGCAGAACTTGTATTGTTTCTATACCTAAGCAGATTATGACAATGTATGCTGATGAATCAAGAATTATTAATTTTTAATTGTGGTCCATTTTACCACCTTTGTCTTATGTTTTATTTGTTTGTTTGATTTGATTTAACATCCCTTTCCTTTGGCTATTTTTCTAACAAAGAGACAAATCTTAGCCATGATCCTTCTATTACTTACCTGCTCTTAGCCTTTTGATCTAAATTATTTATTTACTTGTTAATAATTTATTTGATCTAAATAATGTCTATAATGTCTATAGTCCTTTTAATTTATAGATTTCAGGATTCTAAAAAAGTAGTCGTTTGATACATGCTCTGAAAAATATTATGTGGAGATAAACTTTTAATTACCTGGAAATTAGTCTAAAATTCAGGTTTTGCTACAGTGAGCAACTATACAAAACAATAAAAAATAATTCTTAATTCATTCTATTGGTAAATGGGAAAATGCTCATCTGCCAAACTCGTACATTTCAATAATGTTAGAATTTGTTTCAAGAGAGATTTTTACTTCAGACTCTCATTTGACGCGGGCTTCCAGTTCCTAAGTCCCTCTGAAATACTACGCTGGGAACTGGGAAGGTAAAAAGTCACAAAGCTTAACTCCTGTCCTGCACAAGATTAGTAGAATTTAATTTATAAAGCAGACATAAACAAGAAAAATAAATTCCAAACATCACTGAAAGAGGAAAAAAAGCAACAGTGAGAATTAGGGAATGCTTAATTGAGAGGGTTGAGTTGAGCTTCTCTCTCTAGGCCTGCTCCTGAACGCTTTTAGAAAATGAATTTGACTTGGGGAGAATGGCTAAACCAGGAAATAGGGGAAGGTAAATTCAGGAAGAAAAGAAGAAAACAGCTAACAAAGGACTTTAAGTTTCAGGATAAAGTAGTTTCGATCTCTGTTCCAAAGGCAGTGGAAAGCCACTGACAGTTTACAGAAAAAAAAGGAAAGTCTTGAACAAAGTCTTGTTTCAGATGTAAATGAAACTAGGAATTCATAGTTTTATAATAATTTGGGAGATACAAAAAATGAGCAGAAAACCCAATTCAAAGGGAGAACTCTAATGAAGACTACATTTTTCACCTTAAAAACCAAAGGAAAAATATTCATAAGTTATGTTCCTTAATAAAAATGAGAAAAGGCAATTTCAAGCACTACAATCTATTTTCTCCAATCAAATAAAAGTTGGAATTAATGTCCTTGAATCCATTAATTGGCTACTGTTGCCTATGCATATTGCTTTATGATTTTTTAAATATCACCAGCATTGTAGATTGATGAAGAAAACTAATAGCTTTTTTATTTGATAAATTGAACTTTTTCTAATTTGTAAATTAAACATATATAACATGTTACTTCGATACATTTATATATTTTAATATTATTGCCATTGAAGCAATATTCATCATTTTATAATGTTATAGTGTGTTACTACTAACTATATTCATTCCACTGTGCTTTAGATCTCTATCTTTATTTCTTGGTACAAGCTTGGACCCTGAAACACCATCAGTCTTAATCCCCCACCTCTCATCCCATGGTAACCACCTGTTTTTTTTATGGGTTTGACTTTCTTTTTGGATTCCACATATAAGTGTTATCACTCAGTACTTATCTTTCTCTGACACTTCACTTCGCATAATGTGTTCAAGGTCCATCTATGTTATTGCAAATGGCAGAATATCTTCCTTATTCATGGCTGAATAATATCCACTATGTATAATAATACCACATGTTTCTTATTCATTCATCCATTGATGGGCATTTGTGCTGTTTCTGTATCTGTTATTGTGAATAATGCTGCAACATACATGAGTGCACATAAGTCTCAACAAAATCTTGTTTTCATTTCCTTTGAATAATATACCCAGAACTGGAATTGCTGGATCATATGGTAGATCTATTTTCAGTTTTTTGAGGAACTTACATATCGTTTTCCATAGTGGTTGGACTAATTTAAATTCCCACCAACAGTGTACGTAGGGCTCTGTTTTTATAACACTGTCACCAACACATGTTTGTCTCTTGTCTTCTTGATGACAGCCATCCCAACAGGTGTGAGGTGATAGATCATTGTCATTTTTATTTGCATTTCCCTGACGATCAATAATGCTGAGCATCTTTCCATAGCACTGGGCATTTTCATGTCTTCTGGAAACTAGTTTCTGCCCATTTTAAAATTTGATTGTTTGCTTCTTTGTTAATAAGTTCTGTTGATTCCTTATATATTTTGGATGTCAACCCCTTATCTAAGATATGGTTTGCAAAACTTTTCTCCCATTCTGTAAGCTGTTATTTCATTTTGTTGATTGTTCCTTTTGTTGTGCAGAAGCTTTTGAGTTTGATGTAGTCCCATTTGTTGATTTTTACTTAGTCTGTGTTTTTGGCATTATGACCAAAATACCATTGCCAAGACCAGTATCAGTGAGTTTCTTTGCTGTTTTCTTCTAGAAGTTTTATGATATAAGGTCTTATATTGAAGTCTTGGATCCATTTTGAGGGTTTTATTTTTTTAGCGGTATGAGATAGGAATCTAATTTCATTGTTCTGTATATGCTTCTCCAGTTTCCCCAGCATCAATTTTTGAAGAGACTTTCTTTCCCCCATTGGGTGTTCCTAGCTTCTTCTGTCAAATATTAGTTGACCACACATACTAGGTTTTAATTCTGGGCTCTCTATTCTAGTCCATTGATCTATGTGTCTATTTTTGTGTCGTACCATACTGTTTATACTATGGCTTTGTAGTATGGTTTGAAAATGTGATACCTTTGGCTTTGTTTATTTTCTCTCAGGACTGCTTTTGCTAGTCAAGATTCTTCGCATTTCCACATGAATTCTAGTCTTGTTTCTTCTAATTCTGTGAAGATAACTTTGAGATTTTGACAGGCATTTTGTTGAATCTGTATATGCCTTTGGGTAGCATGGCCATTTTATCAATATTTATCCTTCTACTCCAGGAACACAGGAAATCTTTCCATTTCTTTGTGTCTTGTTTGATTTCTTTCAGCAAAGTTTTGTAGTTTTCATGCACAGATCTTTCACTCCTTTGTTTAAATTTTTTCCTAAATATTTTATCATTTTGGATGCTGTTGTGAATAGAATGGTTTTATTTCTTTTTTTGATGCTGCATCATTTGTGTAAAGGAATGCCACTGATTTCTGTAAGTTGATTTTGTAACCTGCCACATTACTGAAATCATTACGGTAAACGTATTTTTAATTGACTCTTTGGAATTTTCTTTATATAAGATCATGTCTTAAGCAAATGGTGACAATTTTACTTCTTTCTGATTTAGATACTTTTTATTTCTTTGTCATATCTAAATACTCTAGGTAGGACTTCTAGTACTATATGTAACAGGAAAATTGAGGTGGGGCAACCTTGTCTTGTACCTGATCTTGTACCTACTTTTTTTTCATTTATTATAATGTTAACAATGAATTTATTGTATATGGATTTTATTATATTGAGGTATGTTCCTTATTTTTAAATTAGTTATTTTTTAAAATTAATTAAATTAATTAACTGTATGTGAGGTGCATTATAAATTGTTTTCACACTGATTTGGGGTTAAAGTCATTTCTGCTGAGGTGTTTTCCTAAGAAGTCTTTGAAACATACTTACCTTTCTCCCCTAAAATAATTCTATTTTTTTTTAGCTTTGTTCATCTGGAAGATGAAAAATCAGTATTTCCTACATAACTAGTTTCTCTTCAAAGCTCCAGTACTATATATTTCTATATGCTTTCTAGACATTTCCATGTAGCACATTGAATGATGTATCTAAACTCTAGCTCATCATCTTTTTTTTTTTTTGAGGTTCATATCAGATTTATTCATAGTAGAAAACTCATCATTTCTTTTTTTTCCCCACAGCCAACAATTCCTCTTTTTCTTCCCAGAAAACTGCCTTCCTATTCTGACTTGCTTCAGTGAACCAGCATTTATTTATTTATTTGGCCATCACATAGAACTGAAATTCTTTTTTTTTTTTTAATTTTGTTAGTTTATAGACAGTGTAATATTGATTTCTGGAGGAGACTTCATTGATTCATCACTTACATACAACACCCAGTGCTCAACACAGCCGTGCCTCTTTAATGCCTATCACCTCTCTAGTCCATCTCCCCCACACCTCTCTCCATCAACCCTCAGTTTGTTCTCTTTCATTAAAAGTCATTAATGGCTTCTTTCCCTCTCTCCTTTTTTTCTTTCCTCCCCTTCCCATACGTTCATCTGTTTTCCTTCTTAAATTCCACATGAGTGAGATCATATGATATTTGTCTTTCTCTGGCTGACTTATCTCATTTAGCATAATACACTCTAGCTCCATCCACATCGTTGCAAATGTCAAGATTTCATTTTTTTGAAGGTTGAATAATATTCCATTTCACACACACACACACACACACACACACACACACACCACATCTTCTTTATCCACTCATTTGGGCTTTCTCCATAGTTTGGGTATTGTTGATAACACTGTTAAAAACATTGGGATGCAGGTACTGCTTCAAATCTGTATTTTTTTATCCTTTGGGTAAATATCTAGTAGTGCAATTGTTGGAGCCTAGGGTAGTTCTACTTTTAACTTTTTGAGGAACCTCCATACTGTTCTCCAGAGTGGCTGCACCAGTTAACATTTCCTTCAACAGTGCAAGAGTTTTCCCTTTCTCCACCTCCTTGCCAACACCTGTTGTTTCTTGTGTTGTTAATTTTAGCCATCTGATGACTGATTTTGAGCATCTTTTTGTGTATCTGTTAGCTATCTGGATGTCTTTTTTGGAAAAGCATTTATTCATGTTTTCTGCTCATTTCTTAACTGGAGTATTTGTTTTTTGGGTGTAAGTTCTTTATAGATTTTGGAACCCTTTATCAGATATGCTATTTGCAAATATCTTCCCCCATTGCCACCTTTTAGTTTTGTGGATTGTTTCCTTTGCCGTACAGAAGATTTTTACACTGATGAAGTCCAATAGTTCCATTTTTGCTTTTGTTTCCCTTGCTTCCAGTGATGTGTCTAATAAGTTGCTATGGGCTGAGGTCAAAAATGTTGCTGCCTGTGTTCTTTCCCTAGGATTTTGATGGTTTCCTGTCTCACATTTCATCCATTTTGATTTATTTTTATGTATGGTATAAGAAAGTGGTCCAGTTTCATTCTTCTGCATGTTGCTGTCCAGTTTTCCCAACCATTTATTGAAGAGACTGCCTTTTTTTCCATTGTATATTCTTTCCTCCTTAGTCAAAGCTTAGTTGACTATACAGTTGTGGGTCCATTTCTGGGTTCTCTATAGTATTGGAATCTTAAAGCCATATTACACTTCTTCTTTTCCAATTCCCACACCAATGACAGGTCTTACTCTTTGCCTTTATAAGTGTATATACACAGAAGCCTCCTCTACAATCCATTATCTTAATGCTGTGAGAGATTCTTATCTTTCACACACTTGCCTAACAGCAATTTGACTAGTTTCCCTATTTTTGTTTCTGTTTCAGTCTTAATACATCCTGTTAATCAAAGCTCTTTCAAATACATATATCCTTTCCATTCCAGCCAAAATATCCCACAAAATATATAAAGGCAGCCTTCTAATCTGTGGTATATTACTAGCTTTAGTTTTAAACCACTTGCATAGATCTATCTTATGCTCTGTATCACAGAATATTCTCAGTCCTACCAGTCTCTGACTTGATTACTGATTTTCCTGATTATAGATGCAAACACATCCTGTTGACCTCACACCCACCAAGGTTTTTGGATCTTTGGTGTTTGTATTGCATCAGTAGTGCAATCTGGAATTAGCTACCTTAGCTCAGCAGCTCTTGATCCTGCTCAGCCTCAGGACGATGGACCTCAAGGGCAAATCTGTATTAGATATTTCTCCCTTAGGCTTACACCATTAACTATCAAAATATCTTTTCTAAAATCTTGCTACTTTCTTGTTCATATATCCAAGTACTTCCCATTGCCTATAAGGTTTAAACTGAGTTTAAACCTATTTTGTTACCTAACGTACCCCCAGAGTCAGGTTCAATATACATCTCCAATATTATGTTTAGTGGACAACTGAGATGTTAGTAATACAAAGCTTTTTTCCTAGGATCAAACTGGACTCTCTAGTGTTAACAAAAGAAGCACATTATGCAGTTCCTTGCTCTGGAACGCCCACCTACACAAATCTTATTTACCTTTCAAAGTCTGGTTCAAATCCTCATATCCTCTGTAATCACTGTAACTCACAAAAATGTCTTCCTCTTTGAAATCAGAAAAACACAGTTTCACTAATAAAGTCATATTATATATTGCTATCAAATTTTTTATGTTTAAATTGTAGTTTGTTAATTAAAGTGTAAGACTTTGGAATCAGGAAAAATGTCTTATCTCTGTATTGCACTTTTAAGGAAACACTAATGCAATTGTACATGCATGGCACAGAGTTTTTGATTAATCAGGTTACTACCACAGACATTTTCCTAGTAAGTGTTCTGACTTATTTTACTTAGAGCTTTTGGGAACTCTCAGGTATTTAAAACTAGATAATGTGGAGTATTTCAGGTTTTCCTCTGAGCTGTTCTCTTATTATTCTGCATATTTTGTTTTATTTCTCCAAATATATATGAGCTCAGAAGTACAGAATTCCTGCTGCTACTTCCTTCTTTTATACCTCTACAATTCTACAATGCTTTTTTATAATATTATACCTAGAAATACATAAAATGTATTTGTTTATTGAACATAGAAATTAGACTGGCAGTTTCTAAGCATTTATGACACAAGAGGTAGAAACAAAAATATAGAAATAAATAAATTACTAGTTTCCTAAAAATAAATAACTTCTGTGAAACAGGAGATCAACTTACACAACATCGTTCAGCTCTAGTCTGGTATCTGGAGACGGGTTAATCAGGATGTAGGAGAGGGTACTTTGATGATCATTCATTTCATCTAGAAGATAAATAAATGCCAAGTTTGTTATACTACTTACAGAAAATTACAGGAATTACTGTAGAGCATCTAATCTTCAAACCATATAGCTGTCCATGAGAACTTGCCATAGTTTTGCCCACAGCATGATTGTGTACATATCTTTGACTATTTTCAAATGACTGTCATTGGAAATATCTGACAGGTACTCATTTTTTGTTCCAACGGATGATAAAAATAAAGTATCTAATTCTGTTCAGAACAACTACAGTTATATTCTACCCTTTAAGGTATTACACTGAAAAAGTATTTCTATTAAAGAACTATCTAGACAAGATGTTCATTAATTTATTATGCCTTCTCAATTATAAAAAATAATTGTGCTTAAAGATGGCCATCCCAGATATGATTATGCATATGGGAAATGCTGTGAAAAATCATCTGATGACATTCTGTTTAAAAAACACAACAGAAATGTATCTAAAAAGCTTGAAGGCTCTAAATATGTTTTGCATTATTACAGGATATATCTGATATAGGTTATGCTAATGCTTTTGCAAAATACAAAGAATCCTGTAGAACAGAATTAACTAAGTTTCAAGGGAGGTGTATTACTAAATTTTTGTTGTTCCTCTAAAACAATATGTATTTTTAAAATAAAAGGCTTTGTCTTTTTAATTTTTTCAATTCACTCTGAAGACATTGTCACTCTTCAAGTTTGGAGAGCTAACTTGGTATTATATAGGACGCTGAAAAATAAAACAGCTTTGAAATCTCAATTTTTTAGCTGTCAAAGTTCAAATCCTGATAAGATGTATATATAAAACCATGTGGACATGTACTTCAATAAACATTAATCCTCTCAAGGGTGACATTTTTAGGCTGTGAGGGTACTGTTTAAAATCCTGCTCTAGAGCCACACATAGTATCCTTCTACCCACTTCAGTTACAGATAAGCTTGGTTTCTAAAACAAGGTACTAAATTTTGCAGTTTGATCCAAAGTCTAAAAATATATTTCATACCAATGGAGATACATAGTACTCAAATGCATAAAGTTAAAACAAAAGTCTTTTTTAGGCCAACATAGTTGACTGATAATTTCCTGCACTGGAAAATAGATATCATTTTTGCTAAATAATGTCTACCACTGTGTTCCTCTAACTAGAAACTTACCACTTGAATGTGTAAAATTTAATAATATTTTCAGTTATGATAGTTTAAGTTGTCATGTAGATGTGCCCAATTTTTAAAGTCTATACATGAAAATCCTTATCTTACAAGGAAGATAAACTACAGTATAATCAAACTTACCATAAGTTTGCAAGTAAAACTATTATAATAATAAAACCATCAAATTTACATTCCAAAAAAGGGAACATATTTGGTTGCATATCTCTAGGGTGGACACAAGGAACAGTATCCTGACAGATGGATAAGTGTTGTTGGGCCATATAGAGAATGCCTGGTGAAATCTGAATTTCAGATAAAAACTAATAAATTTTGGTATAAATATGTCCCAAATACAGTTTGTGGTATTCTTATACTAAAACATTCATATGTTGTTTATCTGATATTCAAATTTAACTGAGAATCCTGTATTTTCACTTGTATCCTGTATTTTAAACCTGTCCATTAAACTTGGGGGTAAATGGCTAACTCAAACAGTTGAAGCTCAGAATTCTAATGAATATAATATGATGAGCTTACTTTAAATAAGGTAAAATTCCAACTCAAAACATATTATACAAACAGGCGATGACCAAGATTCCTTTTCTAGACAAAAAGGAATTTTGATTTATCTATACTTTTTGAGAAACTTTCCCCTTATGAGAATATCCACAAGGGCCATACAAAGGAACAGATCGATAGTACATTCTAGAGACTTAAGCAGGCTACCCAAAATAAAACAGGTCTAGTAGAGAATCTCCACCTCATTTGGGTATGTATAACTCCACTTCTTATATAAACAGTGGCATTATTGAAATTTATCATATAAACAGTGAACAATGTTAAACAATGGCATTAGAGAAAACAATTTTAACAAATAACTTTTCAGTCAATATCAATACCCAACCCTCTCCTTGATTATTAACACAATGTTGTACTCATTTGCCTTCTGGCATGAAGTCAAGATATATCAGTGACTTGGTTTGCCTGTTACAGGTGTAAAAACTGTGGAAATAACGAGAACTTTATAGCAGTAGTCTTAACTATTGTGTTGATAATTTTTTTCTGCTCAAGTAATCTGTTTTATTTATCATTCTGAAGATTTTCATCTTTCCATGCACTCCAGAAATTGAAGGAAATGTTAATGTGCTCAATTCAGTGATCCCATATGGTATATATCAAGACATGGGTTACATAATCAGAATTCATCACACTCCTGGTTTCTTCCTCACCCCCCCGCCCCCACCCCCTCACTGACTTCTCCTCAGTGTTAGGTTAAAAGAAATTAAAATAAATGGCTGAGTTCAAAGTTATTCTCTCCTTGTCTTTCAAGTCTGCCTTGATGTAGAGTTAATTCTGGTCTGTTTTGTTGGAAAGTTCAGCAGTTTATTCTCTTTGTGACTCTGTGATTAAGAATTAGGAAGCAAGGTTTTAAAAATCTACTGTGGTTGTGGTCACATATCAAAACCATATTCCATGATCTAGTTTTTATCACTGCCAGGTCTGGTATTACTGTCTCTACTGGCCATTCCTTATATTTATTTGTTACTTCTGAATTCTGGAAGGGAAACTGTGGTAGGTTTCCTGCCATAATCATAATCATCACCACCATCATCATCATTGGTGGTGACAAAGTCCCAGTAAATGAAATAAGGCTCTTTATTACCAAAACTACAATGTATTTAGTGAATAAAATAAAATTTCCCTGGAATATTTGGTTCAGAATCAGAACCAGAATCAATATTTTATTTCCTATCAGGAAAATATGTGCTAAGAAATCTGTTGTGAGCATATTCAATGTGTTCCTGACAATTAATTTCTGACCCTGGCAAAATAAAAATCATTGTATCATTATATATTTATATTGTTTTGCTGAAATTACTTCCTCATTGATATAATTAATCTTAAATGAAGCTATTCTTGTGAAAAATTAAAATAAGTATACCAGAATATTGAAAATGTTAAAAGACATTGTCAAATTAAAAAAAAATTGTCAAATTAAAAAAATTTCTGTACTATTTAACCAATAAATTTATTTTGCTGTATTAATTAGCATATGCAATTATTCAATCAAAATCTACATAGAGCAAATATTCTGCTTAGAATATTTCATGTCAGTAGATCCCATTAAGAAAGGAAAAAGATTTCTCCTTTTTATCCTCCTACTGTTCTTACAAAATAGTTCCTGTTGACAAATTTTAAGAGTATTTTCACATAAGGAGAATAAATTTTATCAGAAAGAAATTTATGAGACTGACGCGCAGCCTACTGCGCTAAGGAGGCATCTACAGAAAGAAATTTAAATTTTACATACATTGATGTAGGTTTCACTAAATATTTCCAAATACATATCCATTATGTGTTATGTAATTAAAGAGATGTTTAAATAATACAAAGATATCAATAAAAGACTCAGTTAAGAATGCAGATTCTGAAACCAGAGTGCCTGCATTAAAATCCAGCTTTTCCAATTACTCATGCTAAGGCCTTGGGCAAATTAGTTAATTTCTTTTAAGCTCTTGTGCTTAGTTTTAATTTTTTGTGCTGTAAAATGGGGGAAACAGTAGTACTATCTTATAGGTTATTGTTCAAATTAAATTATAAATGAATAATAAAAATAATTTAAAAGTAACAATATAAACATACAGTTCTTAGAATCGGTACCTGATTTATATCAAGTGCTGTATAAAGGTTTCTCATTACCATTGTAGTGGCAAAATCCATCCATAACTTGTAAAGAATAACCATCTAGGTATGGAAATATGAAGGTGTTAGCATGCAAAGACAGGAAAGAAAAGTGTTCAAAGAGAACAGCAATGGGAAGCTCAGTTAAAATTGCAGAAAACAGGCCCTTGCGGATGGACTAAAGTGACAAAGAAGGAGATTAACTGTGGACAATGTTGAAAGTCAAACTAGGACCAGATCCTTTAGCACTTTATAGACCTTGATTAGAAGCTCAAATTTTATTCTAAAAGCAATGGGAAGCCATGAGAGGGTTACGAGGGTGGGAGACTGAGTGGTATGATCTAATTTCCTATGAATATATTACCTCACGTGGCTGCTCTATGGGAAATGGACTTTAGGGCTCAAATCTGGGTTCAAGAAGAGAAGATGAACAGTATAGAGACCCAGGTGAAAGATGATGGTGGCTTGGGAGCAATGGAAATGGAGGATATTTGGAAGGAGAGAAGAAAAGATAGCTAGAGAACCTGAGAGAGTGAAGGTGGAGAGAGGGAGGAAGGAAGGGAGGAATGAGGGAGGGAGGAAAGGAGACACTGAGATTGTTTTAGAAGGGAGATACAGCAGCATATATGGATGAATGAGTACAACAGCAGATACAGCAGCATATATGGATGAATGAGTACAACAGCAGATACAGCAGCATATATGCTGATGAGAAAAGCAAATAATGATGAAGAAATTGATGTTGTACTAGACTGATGGTATATTTTTCTTCAGTCACTGCAAGAAATACCTTATTGAGGAAAATAAATACTCCCAGTTGCACAGTGCTTACTTCTACGTAGTCCAATAATCCAAATAATCAGTAATAGCAAAGCCCACCCATGATTTAATTATCCCTCTTCTGAACTTCTAACCATGTTACATGTTATCCAGCTATAAAACTAGCTAGTTTTGGGGCGCCTGGGTGGCTCAGTGGGTTAATCTTCTGCCTTCAGCTGGGGTCATGATGCATCTGCTCTCTGCTCGGCAGGGGGCCTGCTTCCTCCTCTCTGCCTCTTCTCTGCCTGTGGCTCTGCCTACTTGTGATCTCTGTCTGTCAAATAAATAAATAAAATCTTAAAAAAAAAAAAAAACTAGCTAGTTTTATAGTGCTGACCTAATTAGCTCATGTTTCAGTTTAGTACCAAGCTATGCTTATGAGTACAGCTATTTTGTAAATTTATAGAACTTACCAGTCTATTTGGGGGGTTGGGGGAAGTGGTTAGAAGTAAGGGTAAAAGAATCATTCTATTTAATGACCTCTATTTAAAATAATTCTTATTACCTTCTAGTAATTTAGAACTATTTTATGATACACAAGATAAAAATCAGGACTCTCTTAACCTCACTTCATATAAACCATTTAGAAATCAAGATTATAATTAGAACAATCTAGAATTGTTTAAAATTAATGGAACAAATGGTGAGTGCTCTGAATTGTGTAATACTGATGATACACAGACCTGTATCCCTGAAGCAAATAACACATTATATGTTAATAAAAAAATTAGTGAAACAAGTAGCATGATATAAAGTCAAGCTTCAGAAACTGTTCAATTTCAACTCTGCCAAGAATTACTCCAAACTAGCTTCATACACAAAACTAGCTCTTTTAGGCCCAATTTCCCTTTTAAAATATAGTATTAAATATTTCCTAACCTTTTAAAATCTATTACCTTTTATAAATATTAAAAAAACAAACTAAATTGCAATTTTCTAATGTGATAGAGAATTCAAAATTGAAGATATTATGTATTTTTATGCTTTTACTATTAACCTTTTTGTTTCTTTAAATTTTTGTTGGGTTTATAGACAATACAGAGTTGAGTCTTGCCTCTTTTAATTTAATTATGATGACTTCTTTTCATTGAAATGCTTAATCCCTTTAAATTTAATGCAAATATCAGTATAGTTGTGTTTAAATCTACCTTCTTGCTAGTTGTTTTATTTGTCCCATATGGTTTTTTGTTCCTCTCTTCTACCCTCTCTACTTGTTAGATTAATTGAGATTTAAAAAATTTCTTTTTATAATTATTCTTATTTATTTGCATCATTGGTTATTAAATGTATCACTTTGATTTAATTATTTTGTAGTTTCTCTTGGTCATTATTTGGCAAATGTTTTCCTGTAAAGGGTCAGGTAGTAAAAGGGTCAGGTAGTAAATATTTCAGGCTTATGGGCCATATGATCTGTTGCATTTATTAAATTTATTTTTACACTGTAAAGTGAAAGTGGCCATAGATAGAACAAACAAGCAAGGATGGCTGCTTTTTTTTTTTTTTAAAGCAAAAACACATGTGCTATACTTTGTTATCCCTGCTCTACGGTTTACAATATACAGCTTGAACTTCTCAGTGGCTACACTTAAATAACTGCCACTTCATGTGTAGTGTAACAAGCTTGCTACATTAGATCTTGATTACTCCATTCCTATTATTTGAGTTATTATTGTCATACATTTTTCTTCTATATATTCTATAAATTCTATAAATCTTAAAAGGTTTGTTATAAGCAAATTAATTATCTTTAGCAAAAAATTATTTTTAGCAAAATAATTAATTAATTGTAATTAATTAATTATTTTTAGCAAAAAAATTATCTTTAAATAAAATGCATAAATTAAAAACATAAATTTGATATTTTCTCAATATTTACATTTCTTTTTATCTTTTTTAAAAGGTTTTTGTTTTGTTTTGTTTTGTTTTTTAATATTCTCTAACATCCAACATAGCACCGGAACCCAGGACGCCAAGATCAAGAGTCACATGTTCTTCTCACTGAGCCAGCCAGTTGCCCCAACCATTTCTTTTTCGATCTAAATTTCTGCGGGGCATGACATTTCTTCTGTCTTAAGAACTTCCTATATATTTTTTTTTTCATAGTGCAGATCTGTTGTTGACAACTTCTCGCACCTTTTGTTTGTCTAAAACAGTCTTTATTTGCTTTTATTTTAAAAATATATTTTTATTGGGACGCCTGGGTGGTTCAGTTGGTTGAGCGGCTGCCTTCGGCTTGGGTCATCATCCTGGTGTCCTGGGATCGAGTCCCACATCCGGCTCCTTGCTTGGCGGGGAGCCTGCTTCTCCCTCTGCCTCTGCCTGCCACTCTGTCTGCCCGTGCTTGCTCTCGCTTCTCTCTCTATGACAAATAAATAAAAAATCTTAAAAAAAAATATATATATATATTTTTTTTATTGTGTATAAAGTTTTAGGTAAACTATTTTTTTCAGTACTCCAAAGATGTTCCTTTATCGTGTTTTGGTTTGCAAAGTTTCTGTCAAAAAGTCTGCTGTCATCCCTGTACAGCTACTCCTCAAACAATGCAGAATTAGTGCTGCCAACTTCCTGTGCAGTAGAAAATCTGCTTGTAACAGATGATTCCCCCAAACTTGACTACTGATAGCCTACTATTGACTAAGGGCCTTACAAATAAATAGTCACTTAACATATATTTGTATATGTATTATACTGTTCTCTTACAATAAAGTAAGCTAGAGAAAAAATGTTTTAAAGAAAATCATGAGAAAATACATTTAGATTACTGTATGTGTATTTATTGAAAACAATCCACATATAAGTGGACCTGCACAGTTCAATTTGTGTTAAGAGTCAAGTGTATTTGTTTTTCATTCATAAAGTGACTTTTTTCCTCTGGCTCCTTTTGAAGTCTTTCAGCAATTTTGTATACTATGTCTTGTCATTATTTCATTCGTTACATGGCTTGAGTTTCACTGGGCTTCTAAGATCTTGAGTAGAGTTCCCATCAAATTTAGAAAAATTATGGTCATTATTTCTTCAAATATCCATTCACTTCTTTCCTTTTGGGACACCAATTACATGACTACTTTATACTGTCCCATCAGTAAGTAACACTATCTTTTCAAGTGTTTTTTTACCCTCTCTGTCTTCTGCATTTTGGATAGTCTATTGCTATGGCTTTATGCTCACTGATATTTTCTTCTGCAGTAGTTATCCTGATGTTGATGTCATCCAGTATACATTTCATTTTGAATACTGCATCATAAATTCTGACCTCTACAAAGTTCAGTATGGTCTCTTTTATATCTTTAGTTTCTCTCCTTATCATCCTTCCATGTTCCTCAGTATCTTGAACATATAAACCATACTGTAATAATGACTTTAATCTTCACATTTTTCTGGACCTGTTTCTTTAATAGATTTTTCTACTGGGAAAGCTCATATACATGTATGTATAATATTTTATTTTGGGTCCACCTCCCTGCCTTCTAGCCTGTATAAGTCTTAATTCATTTGATTCTTTTTCCTCAAGTAATAAAGTTATATGCTTTCTTTTGCCCAGAGTCTGTCTGCACACTATTGATCTATATTTTTTTAGTTATTTAAATTGAAAAGATAAATAGTCATCATAACTGGAAATTTCTTTTTGTTATTTTAATGCAATTAGGAAGCCATTCTCTGCTCTCTCAAAAAATATTGAGTAAGAAGTTCATTCAACCAATAAACTTTTTTTCTCAATGGTAAAAAATATTTCATTTTATTCAAACTGGCCACATTTTCTTACACACATGCTAAAACACATTTGAACTTCTAGTCATAATGATAAAATATATGTATATTTAAGTGCAATTGACTGTGGTATTAAATTATGTAAAAATATTGATATCATTGAAAAATCAATGTTCTGGGAAGGACATGTTACAAATCTATGAAACAAAACTATATAGCCTTAATTTAGGGATATATGAAAAATTCATTGCCCAAATAGTTTTATTTATCAGAACTCATTATCAGCTAAATAATGCCCCCTTTGAAAGCTTCATTACTTTATCTATTGAGAAAACCACTGAGTTTGTTTTTTTCTATTAATATTCTATATACAAAATGAGATGAACATAAAACAAGCACATCTATGCATCCTTCTGTTTCTGACTGCCATCTCATGTGAATCAGTTCTGGAAATTCAGAGTAACGCAAAATCATCTATATTCTGGGAATCTACACTGGGAGCATATTGACTTTGCATATCAATATTGTTATACTTATTTTTATTGGAAAAAGGTAAACAATACATTTCAAAAATAATAAAAATTTAATATTGATTTCTTTTGAAGTACTAAATTGTTGATGAAGTTGCTACAGTGACCTCAGATATTCATATTATTCCTTCTAAGTACTAAAACTTGCAAAACATTCTAGAAGAAATATCTATCTATGGTACCTTTTCCCTCTTTGGTAATTTGTTTTAGAAAAATTTGTCAATAATATTGTACTAGACAAGGTACCTGATTTATTGACTAAGATTTGGGGGAAATTTTTTTAAAACATAAAAATGAGAATTGGTTTATAAAAATATGAGATGTTGATGACTGTTACTACTACTACTATTACTACTATTGCTATGGCTACTACTACTAATATCACTACCTTATCTATCATAACTTTGGGTTGGAATAATAATCCTTTTGGTTAATTTTGCTTATTTCTTTCCATAAGAAAGAGAATGAAAAAATTAAGTCTCCTTATTGTCTAAAACCAAACCAAAACCAAAACAAAAACAAAAACATAAAATAAACCAGTACTCGTTTAATTTGTCCATTATTTCAGGCATTTATAAATCTACTTTAGAAAGAAACTAAGACCTTCTGATAGATGTAATGAAAGTCAGTGGATAACTACTAGTTATTTCTTTGTCACTTAAAAGGATTTTATTTTTTTTTCTACCTTCGCATTTCATCTTCCAGTAACAGTATGAAGCTTACAATCCATGTCAAAATTGGTTAACACCCGTAGGAGCAGTCACACTGGGAAGACTTACTTGCCACTTTATACTTAATAGTGTGTGCCATTCTATGAACTAATCATTAAGAATCTGTCAAAAGTTAGAAAGAATAATTTTTTGTGAATGTGAGAGCTATTCTAAACAGATTGCTGAAGAATAGTGCCACCTATGAACATAAAGAAAAGTATAATTATTCATATTTGCAGATAGCTTACAGATTAAAAAGTTGGTTTTTTTAACATACATTTTATTATTTTATACCACACCCCTTTAGGAAGACTTTATTATCCTTATTTGATGGTTAAAGAACATGAATTTCAGGGCGATAGTGACTTTACCAAAAACACATGGCTAGTTTGTATACAATGCCATGAATTTTGAGAGGAAGTTTTAGAAATTATATTGAAGAAATTTCTCCCAAAAATTCAATGGGAAGCAAGCAGAATTTGGAGATTTTCACAAAATATAGAGGTCCTCAAATTCCATCTTTCAAATCTTTGGGCAAGATGTGTTGTAGAATTGAATTTTTAGATTTAGAAAATAATATTGGCCACATCATGTATATTATGCAATATCACATGAAAGGTTACTTACCTTCCTGTCAAAACACCTACAAGTTTACTGCATTTGAAACATAAGTATTTCCTCATTTCCAATTATCTAAGCAAAAGGTTCCAACTAGGGTTTTTTCTTGTATTTCAACTTCTTCATTAATGGCTCAAACTTAAAAAACATGCTCATTTCTCTCTGATCTTCAAATCAAACATTTTCTCTTCCCTCTCCACTTTCCCATCAGTGAGCTTCACATTCTCACCTCTCCTTCACAATGAAACTTCTTAAAAAGTATCTACTATGCTAGACAGATAGTTGTCTCTCAGTAGGGAAATTCTTCTCGTCTTCTTTAACGTTAGATTTGGGCCACCAAAAATAAGACATATTCCTTGTCAATGGGACATAGCAGAAATGGTGAGTACGGTTACTTGACAGTATGTTTTAACTGAAGAGATCTTTCCTTCTCTGATATCTCCCTCCTTCCTATTTGATGCAATGTGGACAAAATAATTGGAGTTCCCACATCTCTCTTGTACTGTGATATGACTTCAACAATAGAAGCAATAAATGGTAAAGCAATGAGATAGAACATTAAATTTCCAATACCTTGGGGTTTCTAATATATTTAAATCCACTATATTCAAATCCTTACCTCACATCATTCCTCAAGCTACTCAAATTTGGCTTGCACACATACCATTTAACTGATACTACTTTCGCCAAGGTCCAGTCATAATCTATCACTATACTCAATAACACTCTTTGATGTTATCAATCATTATCTCAGTCCAATACTTTCCAACATTTTTTTCACATCATAGTACACATAAGAAATGATATATGTACTCACAGTGGGGTAACAGACAAAACTGCTTATGGCTGGAAGTAACCAGCCTGAGGAGTGCCTCTGACCACCCCAGGCCCCACATGGCCTTCTGAAAGCATAAAGGATCAATGTCATGATAAAACATGTAACCAATTAATAGCATACTATCATATTTTGGGCATTTCAGTTTAGACATTTCAGTCTCTTGTTTTTAAAAAAGATTTCTTCCCTTAACATTCTTGAAATGTTTTCCAAAGTACTCTTATAGTCCTCACCAGGGGTTATTTCAACTACTCCTATGATTTTAATTAAAATCCACATGCTTTATCAGCATGTAGAGTCTCAAGTCTATATAACATCTAATTTCTTTTTCTTGAGAACCAGACAGCAGATATTCATCTTCTTTCACAGCATCACCTAGTTAGGACTGAGTTAAATTTATTATATTTACCCCAACATATTTGTCTTCTTTTTCTAAGCTCAGAGAATGTCACCACCATACGCTTAGTTCCTCAAACAAAAACCCTCAAAAGTCATCTTTTAACTCTTCCCTTTCCTTCTCCTTGATGTCTCATATCCAAGAGGTCAAAAGTTATCTATTCATTCTTTTGGAGCATGTCATCCCTAACCCAGAAAAAAAGCAGATTATGACTTACGGTTAAATCAATCATCATGCATTTTTTAAAATGTATGTAAAAACATTTTTCAACTATAAATCACTATAAAATATTGATGATATGTACAAAGAACATGAGGTATAGTGGGTACATAAAGAGACACAGAGTCAAAAGTATTAAGTGAGAGTACTGACTTGACTGTCTAGTAGGCTAGGAAATCATTTATATTTGAGACCCTGTTTTCTCACCTGTAAGCACTCCATTTGTTCACGCATTCAAAGTGCAGTTACTGGGTTCCTATGTGTCAGGAAATGTGTAATATGTTGGGGATACAAAGATGAAAAGATGAGTAAGACATTCCCTTTCTCTCAAGAAAGGAAAGCAAACGTGCAAAATAAATTGTTTGAAAGCATGCATCCTCAGTGGAGGCAAAATTGCCCTGAGGGTGCAAAATTTGTTTTGTTTGGTTTGGTTTGGTTTGGTTGAGGTAGGCAAAGAAAAAAAAAAAACCTACTCCTTTTATGTGTAAAGCACAGATGTACATACAGTAATACTTAAATCAGTATATGGAAAATTGGTGATATTGACTGAATGCCATTTCTGGGCTCAGCACATTATTCTTCATTATCCCATTTGTCCCTCACAAGAGACTTATAAGACAGACATTATTATTCAATTTCACAGTGATAAAAAGAGGCTTAGAGAGGTTAAATAATTCAGTGAGTCTACTGGCTGATATTAGAAATATAAGTTCCACAAAGGCAGAGGTCCTATGTGAAAAGGCCATTATTCTATTCCCAGTGTGGGCCAATAATATCTGTTGCATGGATGAATTATTTTGAGTTAGGAACACTTGGAGAAGTCCAGAAGCTCATGGTGTGTTAGATCCCAATCCTGTTTTCATAATCTTTACATTATTAAAGATGGCTAGTGCGTGGCCTTAGAATGGATTGATTGTGCTCGCTTCGGCAGCACATATACTAAAATTAGAATGGATTGATGGACCTAGGGATGAATAGATGATTAGAATGGGACAGTGAGAGGAAGAAAGATGAAAAGAGAGAGAAAAAAAGAAGGTGGGCAATACCCATTCTTCCTTTCTGTAAGAGTTAGTGTGAGAATTAAATTAACAAATTTATAAATAATTAAAAAAACACACACACACACACAACACAGAGAATAACTAAATGCAAGGTACCTGATAGAAGTTTCATTAGCAAAAACATAATATGCTCCCTGATGATTCTCCCATGTATCCAGTTCATACATTTTTGTGTCTCTTAGAGTCAAACTGTTATCTGTCACACTGCTTACAGGACCAGCCTTGAGTTACAATGTTCATGAAACACAGCTGGAACTTGGATGAACAATCATTTACTAGAACTTTCCGAAAAAAGAAAGAGTAGCTGAATAATAACTAACAAAAGTACACATAAATAAAGGACTATAGTTCTATAAGAAATACAATCATACTGTCATCACATTAGCAAAGAGTTATTGTTTTTAAAAGGAAGATCTAATTTTCTTTGAATTTACTCTTCGTGTAAGACCGTGTGTAATTATATTAAAATTACTGGTAATAGATGAGTCTGTATCACATTTAAATAAGTCATAAGGAATTATTTCAATTACATATGGAATCCTGACTCCAACACATTTCAACTGTACGTCCTTGAACAAGGTCTTTAAGCTCTAAGCTTCAGATTCTTAGGGTAAAGTGGGACACCTATCCACTCAGGATTATGAAGAGTAATGAGAAAAATACACATAAAGAACCTAGCATAGTTCTTGAAGGTTAACTTCTTTTAAACTCTCTAATTCAATAATTAAATTTCTCCCTATATACATTGTTTCAAGTTGAGACTTTAGTAATAAAGATGAGATGGGACAAATATAGAATGCATTCCATTTTTTCCTTAACCTGCAAGATATTTATATTATCTTAGCTTCTGGTTTACTCAAGTTATATATATAAAACAAACCTACTTTGTTTATCATTTGGCTTTACTCTAAGTTGACTAAATTTCTTTTTTAAATAAAATTCATAGAGTAGTAATCAATATATTTTAAAAATTATCCTTGCATTATTTATTTTCATGGATTCTTCTCCTACCCACTTAAGCCCCCATGTTGCATCACCACTCCCTCATATCAGGGAGATCATATGATAGTTGTCTTTCTCCGCTTGACTTATTTCGCTAAGCATGATACGCTCTAGTTCCATCCATGTTGTCGCAAATGGCAAGATTTCGTTTCTTTTGATGGCTGCATAGTATTCCATTGTGTATATATACCACCTCTTCTTTATCCATTCATCTGTTGATGGACATCTAGGTTCTTTCCATAGTTTGGCTATTGTGAACATTGCTGCTATAAACATTCGGGTGCACGTGCCCCTTTGGATCACTATGTTTGTATCTTTAGGGTAAATTCCCAGTAGTGCAATTGCTGGGTCATAGGGCAGTTCTATTTTCAACATTTTGAGGAACCTCCATGCTGTTTTCCAGAGTGGTTGCACCAGCTTGCATTCCCACACTATGCTTTTTGGTCTCTATGGCAATCATAGATCAACACAGGAACTTAATAATTATTGATGCAGATCTATATTATATGAAATCAAGTACTATTTGAGCTTCAAATTAAAGCTTTTGAAGACTTTTGTTTCTGGACCACAAGGAACTAAACAAATTTTATGGAAACATTTTGGTTCATTTGTGTCTGGTATGTTTAGTTACTTGCCAATACCTCAAATTCATTTTATACCAGTTCCTAGAAAAAGATGTGGTTTGGGTGTGTGTGTGAGTGTGTGTGTGTGTGTGTGTGAGAGAGAGAGAGAGAGAGAGAGAGCATGACAGAATGGGATCTAAATATCAGACATGCTATTAAGAAGCTAATTAGCAGGTTATTGACTAAGTTTCCTTCTTTCTAAAATGGAAGAGTTTTGGAGAAAATTAAAATTAAGATAATTCACATAATAAGTTTAGCAGAGTGCCTAGAGAACTGACAAATAAACATTTTTAGCGTTTACTTTCACTGTCATCACTATAATTTTCTGTATTAGATATGTGTCAGTACTTCCTTCAAACTGGCCTGTGAAACAAAAATGTGATTCTTAACTTACTAAATTGGAACCAACTATGCAAAGACTATGGCAAGAATCACAAGTCCATAGCATACAATACTTTTAAAGAGCATACCATATCCCACTGTAGAAAGACCCAAGTGTTTCATTCTATTTTTCACAAGTTCAGCAAGCTCTTGTCTTTCTGACCTCCTGTAGAGGTTCAGTCGCTGCTGGGTTATTTTCTCAGCTGTTTTACCAGAGTGTTTTGGACCTTTTCTGCTCAGTCTTCGTGCCCACTGCATGCTCTTTCTCCGTAGTAAGGGATGGTCTGACTGGTCACTGGAGGTTGAGTTGCGGTGGTTGCTTCGGTGATGACTTTGATCTTTGGAGTCTTTGGTGTCTTCCCACTCTTCTACGCTGATGGATATCTGAGACTTTAAAGAAAATGGATATTGATAATTAGATATTTTAGAAACAGTTGAAAACTGGAAATAGGCTAATAATTTTGCCAATAACTTGATATCATTATATATCTCATGAGAGTTTTCACAGAAAAAACAAAATCATAATCATTGATTCACTTTGCTGTTATTAAAAATATTATTTGAAAATACACTGAACTTATATATAAAGCAGATAAAATAGTTTTGCATCTCCAGTATACGGTTTTATGAAAAGATTTAACTTTTCATGCATCCTGCTATAAAATGACTAGCTCGCATAGAGATGTTTGGAACCATAAATAAACAAAAAAAATTTAAATTCAAATAAAGTCAATGTAATGGACTTTTCTAAATCTACAAATGTATTTTATATGAAATTTAAATAAAGATTATGAAAATTGTTTTACTTCTGGAATTAATATTTTAAAAGGTTTTTAAATTATTGCTCTTTCTAAAGATGGCATTGGGATGAAACTTTGTAAAATGTGATTTTTAAAAAATTCACTATTCTGAGCCAGAAGAAAATAAAAAGCACTTTTTAATTCGTACATTAGTTATTCACCACATAAACCTTTTTTTGATTAAAACATTAAAACGTATTTCAGGAACCATTCTCAGTATCCTAAGTGAAAAATGTAAATATTAAATTTCACAAATGCATTCAAGAATCACACAAAAACACTTAAATCAGGCTATTCTCCAGAGGAAGGAAAAAGAATGAACAAATTCAGAAAGTCTATTTTAATTTACTTCTATACTACTAAATCTGATTTTAAAGTAAGAAGCTTTCCTTTGATTGTAGGCCCTTAAAAAATAAGACCTTCCTGTTTCAAACTGTTGCTTTTCATACCAGGAAGTTAAATGAAATGCAACATAGTTCAAAGCAGGAAGTCTTACTTAACTAAAACCATGCAAATGCAAATGGACAGTTTCCTGAATTATACTGTGCATAACACCAACATTCATGAATCTGCCAACTCTGTTTCCCTTCTATTGACTAAAGTTTGAAATTCAGCTCTAATATGCATGTTTTGTTGGCTTGTAAAGTAATAGAGTTTAAATTACCAATTTAACTAAGGTCAAGAGGTAGATCCAATAAAATCCTTTAAAAGTGAATATAAATTATGGAGTCTCAGTCAATGATTTGCATACAATTCCTACTGGCAAGCTATGAAACTATCTCACACTTAAATTCAATGAAAAATTTAAATATTCTTCCCTACTTCTGTTTAAAAACAATAAGCAATATTAAAAACAGTTTAACTTTCAAGTCTCCACAGTAAGAGAGCATTTTATTAAATATTTTTAGAAAATATTTGAGATATAGAATTTAAACTGCAAGTATTAAAATGTAGACAGCTGCATGGTTTTACAATAATGGGTACCTTTATAAGTCTTAACTTCCTCTAGTCTCACATATCTGATAATATACTGAAAACCCTCTTCTGTGAAAGTAAAATATATAAACCCTTGAGTAATATCTACCATCAGTAAAGAACATCAATCTTTGTTCAGTAGTTTCAGTTTTTATGTACTCTATAGCAAAAATGAAAACATTCATATTTAGACATTTGTCTTGCAGAGTTTAGTTAATCACAATTTTACATTTATTTGAAGTGATCTTTCTAGTCATTGGTTTCTGTGAGTAATAGTTTGATTTCCTACAAATATGTGGAAATAGTAGCCTTGCCAGTCCCATAATTCAAGTAGAGGATGAAACACTATCTGTCTTTGTGAATGCTTTTTCTTAGTTATGTATACCAGGAATTGTATCAAGTAAGCATCTAAAAGATGAAATGAAGCCTACATGTATTAGTTAAACATTACTGAATACCCTATTCATCATTGTTTTGAGCTTGCTTAAGAAAAGAATAACATGATTTATACATACAATCTATAAGATTCAAGAAGTCTTTTTGTCAATTACTCAATAAAATAAGTATCATTTCTTTGTATATTTTACTATAAGTACAGAAAAAAGTAATTAGAAGGATTTTAGGGTTAATTTTAAGAAATGAACTGACAACACATAGATTGTTCTCTATTTGTTTGGAATTTGTAGGTCTTTCACCCTTCCATATGACATAATGATTATGTATAAGATTACAAATTTGAATGATATTTTGAATACTTCCTAGCTTTGTTCCTACAACAAAACTGCTTAATCACTATGTGAAATGAGAATAATAATAATACCCATCTTCTAACTCAAGAAATGCCCTACAAATTCCTATAGTACATTAATGTATAAAGAAAAATGCGCCAAGTATAAATTTCCACATATAACAATGTTAATATTTCAAGTTAAAATGATTATTGACAGTATCAATTTCCATGGAAATAAACATTCGTTATTCTATTCCTGGGTATGGAATATTGTGTATGCCTGTGTGTTTTTTAAAAAAGGTCCATTTATAAATATACTTTCTTGCCGTCATTTCATCATCTGATTTGACTCTATTGTGTTTTGAATGTGACACACTATGATCTAATGGAAATAGTTTTCTGGGAGACACAGAAGTGCCTTGATCATAGGACCTTTTCCTGAATTAGAGTCAGAGTGATACAATGTTTAAAAGCAAGTGTGCTAGCCATCGGAGAGATCTGGGTTTAAATACAATGTCTCACCACTTAATTAGCTCAGTGCTCCAGGTTACATAAACTGTCTAAGTTTATCCCCATTTCCCTATCCGAAAAATAATAATTATATTTTTACTTTGCCCACAGTGTTTTTTCAGAAGATCTAAGAGATAATACTTGAAAAGAGCAATATTAATGTAGTGCCTGTCTCAGCAAATGCTTACTAAATGTTAGTTAATATTATGCCTCATGATCTGGCATGAAGAGACAGTAAAAGAGAGAAAAGAAGAAGAAACAATTATGAGGGATTATATAAAAGTGAGAAATGGGTACGAAAAAGACAGGGAATGACTCATATTTGTGATGCAGTTTTCTCTATCAGTGACCATATTTCACAAGAAATCAAGGTGCTAGAACAAACCCTTGGGGGCAAAGATTCCTTGGTTAAAGTTTCATGAATTTGAAGATGAGAACAATATATAACTGAAAGTGGAGATGTATTGCCCTACCCTGCTTCTATAAATTATTCTTTACCATTTCTATGAATAATGAGAGGAATCTGGTTTGATGTTTCTGTATTTTAATTACCAGAAGACTGATATAATTATTAATGTGAAAAATCAAGCCTTAATACTAATGCTTATGAGAATGAAAAAAAGACATTTTCATATTGTTATGGTCTGATCTGAATGTTATGTTCAAAATATGTTAAAATCTTAAAATTTGTTAAAAGATTAACCCCTAAAGGTGATGGTTTTAGTAGGCCATAGGTGTGGAGTCCTCATGAATGGGGTAAATTGTTGGGCTGGCAGGAAGGGCTACTAAAGATGGCGAAAAGTTCCCACCACAAGACCTGAACTCGGACAAAAGAACAAAGGTCCAAGATGGCGAAAGTTCCCGCCACAGGACCTGAGCTCGGACAGGAGAACAAAGGCCCAAGCAGAAATCTGAGACCGCCGCCCTGGGCTCCTGTGGACCAATGGGATCCCGACGAGCAGGCGAGATATCCGAATAAGGGAAACTTCCAAAAGACCCCTGAGCTTCCTCCAAGACCCCTTAAAAGCCCCCTCCTCCCTGCCTTGGGCACGACTTCCGCCACTCTGCTTTCCAGAGTCGCGGAACCTCGTCCGAGGGTGCCCACCTCCTCCTGGTGCAACTTTCTCGGCTCCCCTTCTCCTGAGCCCTGAAATTTCACCGGAGAGAGTTTTTAATAAATCTTGCCTTGCACCCACTTTGACTGGTGTTGTGTTTATCTCGCCGGAAAAAACTTTACATAAATGACCTTAGAAAAAAGACCCCAGAGAGATCCCAAGAGCCTTCTTCCCTGTGGTTAAACAAATGATAAATCTGCAGTCAGAAGGGGGTCCTCACCTGACCATGTTGCCACCCTGATCTCCCACTTCCAGTCTCCAGAACTGTGAACAATCAATTTCTGTTGTTTGTAAGCTACCCAGCCTATGGTGATTTGTTATAGCAATTTGAATGGATGAAGACATATTTTATATGAAATGCTTTCAGGAGCATATTCATACAGTTCAATAAAGAAATAAAAAATTCATAAATCTAGGGATGCCTGGGTGGCTCAGTTGGTTGGACGACTGCCTTCGGCTCAGGTCGTGATCCTGGAGTCCCGGGATCGAGTCCCGCATCAGCCTCCCAGCTCCATGGGGAGTCTGCTTCTCCCTCTGACCTTCTCCTCGCCCATGCTCTTTCTCACTGTCTCTCTCTCAAATAAATAAATAAAATCTTAAAAAAAAATTCATAAATCTAATCAATAATTTTCATATAATTTTAAGGCATTATTATTTTTAAAGTTATATTATTCTCCAAATAGATATCAAACTTAATATGTTTTTTTAAAAAGGCTAAAAATATTTCTTCATAAGAATAAGAATTGGCAGCTTTATAAATGAGAAAATGTTTCCTATGCCTAAAATTACTTTTAATTACTTTCATTGTTTTCAGAAAGTCAGGAAGTGTCAGGATCACAATAAATATCAAACATTCTTTTCCACACTCTACACACACACACACACACACACACACACAAACACACTCCAAAATGACCTAATTCAACTTCCTCTCAACTTTTTTTATTGAAGTTATTCATGTCATAAGGTTATTGAGCAGTCTGTGGAATAAAGTGGTATTTTAAAATAAATCAATTCACTCAGTAGTTTGAAAGTGAGTGTTTGTAATCTGGATTCATGGCTCCCTTAAGAATAGATTTATAGGCTTTAAAACAGCCTTAAACTGTGCTATTTGATTTATGACTGAAGAAATTCTGAATTGTTGCTAAAGAAAACAGACAAAAATGAAACCACTAAAGATATGCTAGTTTAATATTTATTTATTTACTTATTTATTATTTCAAGTTCTATATATATTTAATTCTAGTTGGTTAATATATAAGGTAAAATTGGTTTCAGGTGTAGAATCTAGCGATTCATCACTTATATACAGTACCCAGTGCTCATCACAACTAGTGCCCTGCTCAATACAATACCCATCACCCATTTAGGCCATCCCCCGTCCACCTCCCCTCCAACAACCCTCAGTTTGTTCCCTATAGTTAAGAGTCCCTTATGGTTTGCTTCTCTCTCTCTCTTTTCCCCCTTAATTTAACATTTTATAAAAGAACTCCTATCTAATGTTTTCCATTAAAGGAAAGTTAAATTATAAGAATGCTTGAGACATTATCTAAATTTAAATCCATATGCACTTTGGCTAGTGACTTTGTGTCCCATGGAAGTTTTTTTGAGTTAAAAAAAAATAATTCATACAAAGATGTTTCTGTACTTTCTATAAAGGCTCAGTTTATAAGTTTACTTAGTCTGTGATCTAAGTAGAGATAGAAAATAGCTAGTTACATTGTATTTAGATGTACTGTTTTATTTATTTGCTTGTTTGGTTGTTTATTTATTTTAAGAGAGAGAGCACAGGACTGGGAGAGGGCT
Source organism: Neogale vison (assembly GCF_020171115.1). Classification (NCBI taxonomy): domain Eukaryota; kingdom Metazoa; phylum Chordata; class Mammalia; order Carnivora; family Mustelidae; genus Neogale; species Neogale vison. The sequence goes on from NC_058100.1 coordinate 23,597,053, forward strand.
AGAGGGAAAGGGAGAGAGACAATCCCAAGCAGACTTTCCACCCAGGATGGAACCACATGTAAGGCTGGATAACAGGACCCTGAGATCATGACCTGAGCAGAGATCAAGAGTCCAACACTCAACCAACTGGGTCACCCAGATGTCCCATATTTAGATGTATTTTCAACATATTTTCAGAATCATAGATAAAATTAGTGAATAAACATATTATAGTCTAAAATATTCCAAATTTGGAATCAAATAGTAGGTTGTATTTTCAATCCCATCCAACCAATACTTCATGACTTCATATAAACCAACTGAGCTTCCTGAAAAATAGTGACAATTTTCAGAATTCTCATGATAAAAATAAACAAAACTTAAGAGAATCTGTAGTAAGACTCTAGCATAAATTCTAAAGCCAAATAATCACTCAAGTATTTAGGTTCAAAATAATAGCTTTTTCTTTTTAAAGCCAATCACTTGGTGGAATAACAAAAATTATTTCAAAATCTTGACTTTATTCTCCATGTCTAAAAATCAGATATTTCATCTATGTAATTCTCTTTGGTAGCTTTCTACTTCATCTATTATTCTGTGACTATGAAGTTGTTACTCTAAGTACGTAGAACCCCCATTAACTTGCCATCCCAACTCCATAAGTTTGAAAGTCAAATTTAATTTTACGTCCAAGTGAAAAGAAATTCCAAGTTCTCTATTTAGAGATAATGCTAAGTAATCCTCAAATTTATGCTAGTTTTCTACTACTGTTGATCAGAATATATCTCCCTCTTTTCTCTTTTTTTCTCCTCTCTTTCTCATTCCCTCTTCTCCCACCCCATAAACAGTACCCAGCTTTTTGTTATTACCCCTAAAAGAAAATCAGACCTAGTCAATTACTTTTACATTTGTGAGTTAAATCTCTTTTTAAATTTTTGTTCTAGATTTACACATTAGGTTGCATATTCACACATCCTTGGCAATCTGGTTTTGTGTATGTGTGAGTACATGTGTGTGAACGTATGTGTGTATGCATATTTAATTAAATCTTTGCTTTCTTTGGTCTTCGTGGAATTTGAAACATAGCTAATTTATTGTCTTGGTATTATTTCTCACATTGGTGATTAATTTTTTTCCCTTGAGCCTTCAAAACTGTCACTCAGAGATTTCAATGTCTACTGCCTTTGGACTTTCCTAGAGCTTTAAACACAAAAAACAGTACTTTTTTCTTCCTTCTTTAGGCTCTTGAATACTATTGCTAACTAAATGGTGGCTGTCTTCCCTTAGATTTTAAATAATTAATTTAAATAATTTATCTGTGTTAATAAGTTGAGAAGGGAGTGTCATCCTCATTTTTAACTGGTTGTATTATTATGTAGAAGTCCTAAAAAAGTGATTCATAAATCTGTAGATATGGAGAGATGAAATATATGTTACTTATTTTATGTTTCACTACATGTTCAGGAAGTTATGCTCCAAAAGAATTACTTGAGTTCTCCAATTTATATGGACCAATATCTGGGGAACAGGTGTGAGAAAGGATGTTAAGCGTGCAGGATAATGGTGGAAGAAACATAAAGTTCACAGAATTTATTGATATGGACTCATGAAATAGAGTTTCTTTTTGGAAGTTGTACCTTGGGGAGTTAGAAAGGGTTCTAATCGTTCATCTGGTTGGTTGGCTGTAACAGGTACCAAAAGGTGGTCCATAGCAAGCAAGTTGGACATGCAGGACCTAACTCATTTTAATATAAAGCCAGGGACTGAAGCCTTGAGATTGGAATTTGAGAGTAGATTTGTCATTTAAGACCTATTCATCCACAATAAGAGGGTCCTTTTACCACAACTGTAAGAAATAAATTTGTGAACTGAGTTCCAGTATCCTTGAAGAGTTCAACGATCACTCTTCTCTCTAAGGCCACACCTTAGAGTGGTAATTGCAGTCACTCAGTTGGGAAACCTAAATGAAATGGGAGTAGATCAATCAATCCCAAGGAGGCAGGGGCCAAGTAGAGGCAATCAATTGTCCAAAGCAAGGTGAGTGAACATGGTTGTTATAATGGACAGCAGAGCTAAAGCAGCAATCAGAATATTCCAACTTGTGCAGACCTATGGCACTAGCTAATTGGTCATTGTGTTCCTATAGGTAAAACAGATAGGAAAACTACTAAAATTTTACCTAATCTGCATAAGCATAAAACATCTAGATCAAGTGAACAAAACTCTAACCTGAATCATAAAAGTAGAGTAACAACCTTTCAAATAATACCCAGATTTTAGCAAGTTTAAAGAACCAAAACACTTCAGTGAAAGAGAGGGTTATTCCTTTTGTGGAAGGATTCAGTACACTGCCAAAAATCTATACCATTAATCTTTTTTCCAGCCTTCCCCAAAGGGACATATGACCTTTCACCAGGGTAACTGTACACTGAAGAAAAAGAAATAATCAGAACTTTTAGAGACTAGTAGACACTGGCTTTGAAAAGGGACTAATTCCACGGACACTCAAAACATCACTCTGGTCCACCAGTTAAAGTAGGAGCTTATGGAGGTCATGTGATCAATACCTCAGGTCTGTGTCACAGTAGACTCAGTAGGTCCCAGAACCCATCCTATGGATATTTTCCCAGTTCTGATCCCAACTGGCCTGGGATCCCTGACCATATTGACCTTTCAGTTGGGAAAAGCCAAGTAGAAGCCACTAGAACTGCTTCTATATAAGAAAATATTAAACTAAAAGCAACACTGAATTCCTACAGGGATTGCAGAATTTAGTGCCACCATCAAGGACTTGAAATATCTAAGTGTAGTGATTTCTACCACATCTCCACTCAATTCACCTATTTGGCCAGCGCAGAAGACAGATGGAGCTTGGAGACTGACAGTGGATTATCCTAAATTGAACCAGGTGTTAACTCCATTTGTAGCTGCTGTACCCAATGTGGTTTCGTTGCTTGAACAAACTGACACATTCCCTAGTACCTAGTACGCAGCTTTTGATCTGGTAAATGTCTCTTTATCCAACCGCATCAATAAGGAACACCAGAATCATTTTGTGCTCAGCTGCCGAGGTCAGCACTACATCTTCACGGTCCTACCCTACTGGCATATCAACTCTCCAGCTCTATGCTTTACTTTCGTTTGCAGAGAACTTTACAATCTTTCCTTCCTACAAGATATCATATCAGTCCATTACAGTGATGACATTATGCTGATTGGACCTCATAAGCAAGAAGTAGTAATGATCCAAAACTTACTGATAAGACATTTGCAGGTCATAGGATGGAAAAGAGTCTGGCAAAAATAAAGGGGACTCTTACCTCAGTGACATTTTGAGGGGTCCATGGGTGTGGGGGATGGCAAGATATCCCTTCCAAGGTAAAGAATAAGTTGTTGCATCTAACCCCTCCTACAACCAGAAAAGAAGCACAACATCTAGTGGGCTTCTTTGGATTTCAGAGGCAACATATTCCTCATTCAGGAGTTTTACTCTGGCCCATTTACTGAGTAACCGAAAACCCTGCCAACTTTTAGCAGAATCCAGACAAAAGAAGGCTCTGTAAGAGGTTCAGCCTGCTACGTTAGCTGCCCTGACACTTGGGCTTTGTGTTCTAGTAAAACCAGTGGCACGTGCAATGTCACTGACAGATGGGAATACGGTTTGGAGCCTTTGGCAGGCCCTAATACATGAATTGCTGCTCAGGCCCTTAGAATTTTGGAGCAAAGCCCTGCCATCCTCTGTGAATGGTTACCTGCTTTGGGAACAAAGGAGCTCCTTTAGGGCTCTTTTAATATTATCATACTCTGGTGATTTAGGTCAATGGAAAACTGCAAGAACACAATCGAGATAAAACTACTAATGGCCCAGACCCTTTGTATGAGTTTGGGGCTTTTGTTAAAGTGGCCCTATGTGCTAGGTCTCTGATCTATCTGTGTGTTTCATACTGAATGGTGTATAGAGAGATCAGTAAGGATCATGATAGACACTAAGTTCAGGGAATGAGTCTTACCCTGTGACCATCAGTTGTATGCCTCAACCAGGTATCGATCTCCATCCCAGACAGCATTCAGGGGAAGAACTGATATTCTGTGTATTATACAGGCCTATTGCATGGTTGCTTGTGTGGAGGAAGAGCAGTGGCCACGCTGAGGTCCACACCCCTGAAAACAGCTCACTAAGATGCTACAAAATGCTGCTTCTGCTGCTATGCATCTGTAACAACAGACTCTGATCCCCACCGTTAGAAGGAAAAGTACTCATGGGCCTGTGTGGCATAGCTAAGGGGTTAATTCAAAACTCAGCGAAGACGGGTTCTAAATAAATAAATAAATTCAATGAAGGAACCACTGCCATCTGGGAGACCCATAATTCTAATGAAACTCATCAGAGACTCTCTGGAAGAGGAGACATATAACCATGAGGAGGGTAGAAAGGAACCCCCAAGGGGCTAGCCACCAAAGACAGCAATTACTGGGAATCAAAGGGATGGAAACGCACACACACACAATTTGGTATATGGGAGGAAACCATTGAAACAGAAAGTCCAAAATTTGTTCAACTTAAACATTTTTAGCTTGCTAGAAGAATTTTTAGGACAAAAAGATACGGCACCTGGGTGGCTCAGTGGGTTAAAGTCTCTGCCTTCAGCTCAGGCTGTGATACCAGAGTCCTGAGATCGAGCCCCACATCGGGCTCTCTGCCCAGCGGGGAGCCTGCTTCCCCCTCTCTCTGCCTGCATCTCTGCCTACTTGTGATCTCTGTCTGTCAAATAAATAAAATCTTTAAAAACAAAAAAGACAAAAAGATAAAAGGAAGCTGATTGGCTTTGTGCTTCTGCAACATTTATTCCAAGTTTTAATATCTCCTGAACTGTACCAACTGGCAAAATTTTAGGGCTCCTTTTTTTTTTTTTAAAAGATTTTATTTTATTTTTTATTTGACAGACAGAGATCACAAGTAGGCAGAGAGGCAGGCAGAGAGAGAGAGGTGGAAGCAGGCTCCCTGCAGAGCAGAGAGCCTGATGTGGGGCTCGATCCCAGGTCTCTGGGATCACGACCTGACCTGAAGGCAGAGGATTTAACCCACTGAGCCACCCAGGTGCCCCTCCTTTTTTTTTTTTTTTTTAATTTGGGTGGGGTTCACATTACAGTTATGACTAGAGATTCCAATAAACTTAAAGTGCTGTAAATATGGAGATTGCAATAAAATTAAGGTAATCTCTATACTCTTAAGGAGGTTGTCAGATAGAAAATAAAAACACATAAGTATATCTCATCTTAACCATCAGAACTATCGCCCTGCCTAAATACCCCATGGTTATAACACCCATTATCCTACAATATCCCGTAGTAGACACCGTACACACTAATCCAATGAATAGTAAGTGAAAATTAAATGAAATAAAATCCTTGCCACTTACAACTAGTTTGTATGTCCAATGTAAGTAGTTAATAAGGCCTTCAAGGATTGAACAGGGCTTTCAAGGATTAAAACCAATTATAAGAACTATGCAGGGGAGACATAATAATCACCACTGCTTCTGCATTTCACAGTCCATTTGACCTGTTCTTACACCTGGAAAGAATGAATGGAACCCCACAGTAGAGTATCCCAACCTTAATGCCATATTGCCAAGTATTAAGGTGCAATACCAGTATTAGTGAAATTATTGACTCCAATCAGCAATTGATAAGTACTTTACAGTCATAGACTTGACTTACATACTCTATTTCATGCCTATTTTGACAGCCTCTCAAACAATTTCACCTTTGAAGGAATACAAATACTTCTTTACCTTGCTACACATAGCATACCTTAAGCCCCTTGCAAACACACTCAGTCTTTGCAGGCAAGATCTTTACGGCATCCAACTTCCTCTAGGAACATAAGTATAGTATGACTTTATATTGATGATATCTCTTACAAGGGGATTTATTTGACACACTCATTCAGGACATGCAAAAATTCACAAAGAAGAACACAAAAAGGAATGGGCCATTGTTCTACACAAAATGCAATTTCCTTCAACTTAGTAAAATTTCTGGGTATTATTTGTTCAGTCAAGGGATATTCTGACTCTGATACCGTCAAGAAATAGTTATTGATCTAATAGTCCCAACAATATTAAAACAAATTTACATCTTTTAGTCTATTGGGTTCTGGAAGCAGCATATTCCTCATTTACCAATTTTTAAAGCCCATTTACACTACTACTTTCAAACTGGCCCACACAGAATGAGTTACAACAAAAGAATCTAGATTCTCTCCAAATAGCAATGCAGCCATCAATTACATTAGTTCCCCCCTCTTCCTCCAGATTCCTTTTCTGTAGCTCCTCTTCTAGTATTCCTGGAAACTGTGAACTACTCACAATGACCAAACTCTCCCTAGGCTTTCAATGTGAGAAACTGTCCACCTTGGTCATATGCTATACATTATGGGAACAGGAATTAGGCAGGTGTCCTTAAACAGCTACATCAAAATTACAAGTAAAATAATACCTAGGTCCCAAAATTAGTGACAGAAGAGGTATAAATAAAATCATATAAGTTTGAACAGAATTTTTTGAAAGGATTGCTCTGTGTTGAGGATACCTATGACTGAGTTCAGTAAACAGAACTGAGCAGTTGTGTGAAGCACTGTCCAAGGTACGTGGGATACAATAATGGAAAGATAGATGTGTTTTAGAGATAACTCCTTAATTTTAACTTTTATAGCTCACTATCCTCAGTTGGAAAAGTAGAAGAAAAATGAGAAGTTAAGACTATTAGAATGTATAGAAAAATTGACTATCATGGAGGCGAAGAAATATTTCATGGAATAGAATGGGCACTGAATATTATCAAACAGTTCTTATCAAATATTATCAAATATATAGAACTATTATCAAATAGTTCTATCAAATAGAACTATCAAATAGTTCTTATCAAATATTATCAAATAGCTGTATTATCAAATACAGCTTGTTGCCCTCTAATATACATATCATAAATAATATCTATTGTTATGGAGACACCAAGGAAGAAGAAGAGAACTAATAAAAGGTCTTGGCTTATTTAGGACCATAGCATTACCCATGATGGGAGCTTTTATTTTTCACACTTATTTATTTACTTAAGAGAGAAAGAGACAGAGAGAGGCGGGTGGGGAAGGGACAGAGAGAGAGGGATGGAGAGACACTCAAGTAGACTTCCCCTGAGTTTGGAGCCTGACACAGGAATTGAGCTTATGACCCTTGGATTATTGGAGCCAAAATCAAAAGTCAGACACTTAACCAGCTAAGCCACCCAGGCAGCCCTGTGATGGGAGATTTTTAAATTCAGGTTATACATCTTTCAATCATATGTATGTTATAGAGGTTACTGGTAATCCTGAGAAATGAATTTTCTAAATAGTAATTTGCAATATTTAAGGGTTAATATTTCTCTAAAGTATACATAACTCTTTTGAGTTGTAATATTCAGAAATGTATTTCAAGTATTTAATGAAATTGCCTTAATTATGTCATGTTTCTTTGACAATGCTACTAACCAATGTCACTAATACCATTTTTTTCATTGTTTTTCTTGTGAAGTCAATGTCCACTTTCTTTCATTGTGTAGTAGCAAAATTTTTTTATGTTCTCTGAAGATATAACATTTTTTTCTTCTCCTCAAAATAATGCTTAAGTCTTTTTTTAAGGTGGAGTGATAATATCAGCATCAGAATTGTTATTATTATACATTTTGTAATTACTTTTTTTGTAGGTGTCAAGATACTTTTTTACTCTTCTTATAGTTAATTTTATCTGTTGTAATCCATACACTGATGTGTGTCTAATAGATCAGAATAAAAGTCTGGCCCAAATTTAGACTGATTTCATCATTAATTTGTGGTTTATAAGAAAACTAATAAGTGGTTTTCCTTAACAATTCATTCATTTCATGTCTAGAAATAATGATACATAAGAACATATTTGCTTTCTACATAAAACACCCTTTTGGGTTGTGTATATTTAGGTTTTCTTATATATACAAACTTATATATGTGTGTATAAAGAATAGTTTATATACCTGAATAGATTTAAACTCTATAACCGACTTAAAACAAGCAAATAATCAATAGAAGAGCACTGAATAGCCACACTGGCTTAACAGGCCAGAAAGGTATTCCAAAGGTTTATGTTATTAAAATCATACTTTCATTGCCACTTTTGTCCTCTTCACAGTTTAGTTTTTTTTTTTTGTTTTAAATTTTATTTTATTTTTTTTTCTGTGTTCCAAGTTTCATTGTTTATACACCACACCAATTGCCCCATGCAATAGGTGCCCTTCATAATACCCACCCCTAGGCTTACCCAACCCCCACTCCCCTCCCCTCCAAAACCCTCAGTTTGTTTCTCAGAGTCCACAGTCTCTCATGGTTTGTCTCCCAGTTTTTCCATCATTTTCTAGAATTACAGGAATACACAGCCTAAGGCAATGTTTTCAACCATGGGTATACATATATGAGGCAGATCCTACACACTGTAGGGTAAGTTAGGGACGGTATCATTTTATCATCTCCAGTATTTTACATTCCAGAAAAAAATGACCTAAGCATACGAGTTTATGGAAAACTATTACTGTGATTCTAATAAGCATATAGCACAATTTCGCCATGTCCCATGGTGTTTAAACACACACACACACACACACACACACTCCTCTTTTCTGTTGAGAATTACTTCCCTAAAGCATATGCAGTTATGGATAAATGAGCTTGTGGAAAGAAAATTTCTACGCTATATGTAATGTCTTAATTAAAGAACAAACACAATGTAAGACTTGGAAGTATAAATATGCAATTTCATCTTTAAGAATCTATACAAAACAATATTATTGATCTAAGTATACTGTTGCTTGCACATCACCACTCCTTTATAAAGACCTAGACGACCCAAATCAAACTTTATAATTTTCCATTTGGTTCTGATTGTTTTGTAGACTTTAGCAACCATTCAACAAGGAGCTGTGAATGAAGGCTTAATTTACTTCCTACGGCAATGCAAAGTGAAGGAATGATCTCCACACAGTTTAAGATGTTAAGTGGACAGAAAGCCATGACTATGCAGTTAAATTAAATCAAACAGATTGGATGCATTTAAACAGCTTCTTGCTAATAAGTATGCCATTGAGATTCTAATTAAGTTAGAGTAAGTAAAAAATGCAAGTAAGAAATGTCTTCCTGGGGATGGAAATGCACAAGATAAGGATCAGAGCCAGAAAACATTTTATTTTATTTTATTTAAAGATTTTCTTTATTTATTTCACAGAGAAAGAGATCACAAGTAGGTAGAGAGGCAGGCAGAGACAGAGGGGGAAGCAGGCTCTCCGCTGAGCAGAGAGCCTGATGCGGGGCTCGATCCCATGACCCTGGGATCCTGAGCTGAAGCAGAGGCTTAATCCACTGAGCTACCCAGGTGCACCAGAAAATATTTTAAAAGAATTGTAAAATAAGGTAAGAAAAAGATTCAAGAGTAAAATTTCTGTAAGAAAGTGGAAGAAAATGACAAATGAGCTCAGACTTATGGAGTGTGTGTGTGTGTGTGTAAAATAGAGTGCATTTGAGGTTAGTGAATATACCTATGTTTGAGCAATGTCACAAGGTATTTATTCAAATTACAAGAATCATACTATTATATTATTTATAAATATAAGTGTATTGAAACAAATGTTTTCTAAGGGAATACCATCCAATCATAATTATATAGCACAGAAAATTAATGAAATAGGATCTATGTTACTCCATGTAGTTTGCCCCAGAATTGTTTGCCATTAACTATCCGTGAACAATTAACACATATTTGTCCCTTTTTATAATCTGTGAAGTGATAGGGGTGCCTGGGTGGCTCAGCCATTAAGCGTCTACCTTCCGCTCAGGTCATGATCCCAGGGTTTTGGGACTGAGCCCCGCATCAGGTTCCCTGCTCAGCGTAGCTCAACTCCCCTTGCTTGTGTTCCCTCTCTCACTGTCTCTCTCTGGCAACTAATAAATATAATCTTAAAAAAAAAAAAAGAATTTGTGAAGTGGTAATTCTATGTTCCCTATTTTGTCTTTACTTTGCTATGTGTTGAGAATAGACCATTTTACACACAGGTAGTAAAAGGAAGAGCCAACATTTAAACCTAGATCATCTGGTACCAAGTCCATTGCTCATTTGGTCAGGCAGAATAATTGAATAAATGATTTGTACCAGGAACAGGGACAGAAGGAGCATCAATAAAGAACGGCCAGAATATAGAGTAGTTTAAAATCCAGCAACAAGAAATTTGACTTGATATAGTAGGTATCAAACACCCACTATATGCATCATGCATCATGTGAACTAAGTAAGGAATATGGTCATTAATCTGTCTGTTCTATGTAAAATATTGAAGGGAAGAGAATTTAGATATAGTAAATCCACCAAGATGTACTTAAATTCAAGAATAGGCGTGAAATTCTGATGTTAGCTTTCTGAGAAATCTTTCTTGTATGTTTACTGATGCATTCCAAGCATCTAGGTGGTTGCATTTGATGGCTAGTGGTGCTCGATAAATATTTATAGTTCTAGTGGATAATAAAATAGAGAGGATCTGGCAGAAAATGAGTATGTTCTTCATTTTTAAAACTTAGGACAGAAAACACAAACTTGCTATCTATCAACATAGAGGTGATAATTGAAACCACAAGACATAGAAAGTGTTCTGAGATCAAGTATAGAAAAAGACTGAAAGACTACAAAACACAACTTTAGTAAATGCCTGGTTAGTGTTCAAGTGTCATTTCCCACGTTGATTCTCAACCAAAGCATCTGAGGATCTCAAAACAGACGGTAGAAGAGAGAAATCAGAAATCAGTAGAGGCTGCTACAGTGAGAACTAGTGATTAAAAGAATCTCTGGTGTCAGATAGCGATAAATTCTAAAAACCACATCTGTGGCTTCCAAAGTTTTTGGTATTGGTCAAGTTAACTTGTCTACATCTCTGCTTATTTCAAAACAAGAATAATATTGTCTGCCATATTGGCTTCTGGTGAGGATTAAATAAAATAATATAGTGCTGAGCATTGTGCAGGCATCAAGCTTAAGGCTCTGGGTGAGACTGATTGCGATGAAGCTTAGCCTACCTTCAGGTGGTTAACGGAGTACTTTCTGGAAACTAAAGATGAAGTCCAGTCCTAGAAGGGAGACAAAGGCAGACTGCTGCAGCTACTTGGAGTCTTGGGCTCCAGAGCCAATCCCAGGGACAATGGGTTAGGGAGAAGCCTTCAGATGAAGATCACATTGGCACCATCTAGAAATGAGCTGTTATAGGCAGAAACTGAACAGTAGAAAGAAGGGGAAAGTTTAAGAAATAAATCAATAGAAACAGGTCAAATAGGTAAAGAAAGTAACTCATAATATGAAAACTGAGGATAAGAGAATTTTAAGATATAGGAGGTAATGAACCTTACTAACGATTATATGATGTTTAAACAAATAAAAACTAATTTAAAATGCCAAGGATTTTGGCTTAAAGATTTCTACTGACCGAAGAACAGGTAAGTATAGCAGTGGAGAAAAAAACTGTTGAAGACACGGATAAGGAATAAAATTGACAGCATATATGAACTTTTCTCAGAGTTAACAAGAGTAAGATAAGAAAAAAAAAAGAATAATGGGGCTCCTAACTGCAAAGCATGCAACTCTTGACCTTGGGGTCATGAGCTCCCTAGTGGGTGTAGCAATTACTTAAAAATTAAAAAAAAAAAATCTTTAAAAAAGAAAAAGTAGGAGAAAAAGAAAATTTTTTCTTGAGAACTGGGGAAAGGTCTATATTCAAAGGTAAAAGGAGAGAGTTGATGGAGAGGGGAAAAAAAAAACAAAACCTAAAACCAAAAACTAGAACTGGAAAGGATGGAAATTGTTGTAGAATCAATTAGAATTACAAAGATAAATGTCTTCATATCCAAACTACAATTAGAGGTTTTTCTTTTCTTCATAAAAAGGATTGTAAGAAAGGTTCTTGTATTGGAAAACTCAAATTTCTCAGTAAATTAGAGGGGAGGCACTTCGCTTACATAGGGAACCGACTGAAAGATGTGGAGACCTAAAATAATAACTATAAGAAAAAAATCAATTAGTGGGAAAAAGTTCCAAGAGTCAATTGCAATTGGCTGCTATGATTCAGAAATGAGCCAAACTTTTGCCTTCCTGCATCTGAGATGGTAAGTTAAAGACAAGAGGTGACAGGGATGTGTAACAGCTGAATAAAAGCAAAGAACATTTGAATCAACACATAGAACTACAACATAGCCAAACTTACATCTAAAAGTTTCACTCCATTTCCTAATGTAAAGCTATAAAGTTTTTAATCAAATGAAAATTCTGTTCTTTCTGGAGCATAGAGTGAACCCCAGCAAGTGTTTCTACCACTGTGGACCTGATCTGGACTTATACCTGAGAATCCCTTTAGGAAAGACAAGGTGAAGTAACTTTGCTTGTCACATGCTACTAAAATATTTTATGAAAAAAACGCATGCCAATTCAAGGCACTTGAGGTTGTATTTGTGCAGCTAGTCAGGTCAAATACTGGTATAAATTAAAAATTTAGAAATATATGTTGATCTCATTATAAAACATGTTCTAAAAAAAACACAACAGAACTCTAAAATAAATTCCTCAAAATCAGTATGTGCCAGGGATATGTTCTGTTTTTATCTAAAAATTTAATTTCCTCAACCTGCAGGCACCCAGGTAGCTGAAACCCCTAAGCAGCTTCGTGCGAAACAAACATTACATTTCCAGTGTGGACCATGATGTGAAATAGGTCAGACAGCGCTTCTCTAAAGCTTTATTCGTGCAGCCCAAAGGGAAACTTCCTTGGTGAATATTTAGTAAATTCTGAAGGATTCAAAATATAATAAAACAAAATAATATATTGAAAAATATAATAGAAGTATAGCTCATAAACAATTAACTAAATAATTTAAGATGTTTAAAATAATTTAATGAACAAAATTTGTATTTATTATACGGATTCAAATCTATGATATAGGCAACAGCCATTATATCAAAAATGTGGGTATTTGAATATATAATTTTTCTCCAAAATCCAACAAGCTCAAAAACAGACCTGTACTTTTCTTTTTCTTTTTTTTTTTAAATTTTATTTTTCTTAAATCGAAGTGTACTTTTAGATGGCAACTTTGGCACATAAGCTTTCCACTTAATGGGCTAAATTCTACCATTGCTTTGGCATTCAAAATGCAATTTTTAAAGTGTTTATATTTGTAATGGTTTCATCAATTATATTTATGCTTGGGAGTCTGTGTTAAGTGCTAAAAACATAATGACAATTATTTATCATGGTTTATATGAAGAAAATGGAAAATAAGATTAAAAATACTAATGTCATGAAGATAATATCATGGTTTCAGAAATATAATGTGTGTATACACACACAATATATTGTTAAGAATTTTATTTTTATTGTAACAAATCAATTATTAACCCAGGTCAATATTATTAAACACTAAACTGACAGCTTCTTCATGACAATAAATTACAATTATTGAAGAATAAATTAAATGCTAAAAAGTATGCTAGAGAAAACACAATTCCTATTGTTCCTAGACTCCTTTCTAGGAGGACCAGTTATATAGGAAGCGTAGGAAAAGATGTGTTTCATATCACCTGACTGCCAGCCCTTTTTTAGTCCCAGTTGATTACATTGAAGGTGGGTACCTCACTCAAGGACAGACAGAAAATACACAGGTAAGTGACTAGCAGCAAGTAACAATCAAACATATGACTGGACTAATATACAAACATAATGTGAAGACAAACAGGTAAAAGTAAATTGCAGTATTATTGGGAAAATACAGACATGCTAACTTGAAAATAAGAGTATTTATAACACTTCAGCTTAATTAATTTGTTTTATTTTAACATCTGAAGTACTGAATTTAATTGTTAATACTCTTTCCCTTTAAAAGAATTGAATTTACATATTAAACTATTTGAGGCAAGGGAGACAAAATACTTACTTGTGATGCTATTTCTCGAGACTGACACAAAGGGAGGAAAAAAGAAACATACAAAATACAGTTTAAACAATGACTAAATACATACATGAAACAGTCAGCAACAAGGACAAAATATGCCAAGTCCCGATTTAACACTTATAATACAATTAGGTGTTTCATTATTTATTACAGGGCTTCTGAATAAAATTAGATAAGGAATAAGTTGTTATTTTAAAAGTCTAGCAGAAAGTTCCTGTTAGATTATTTTTTGTCTGTTTAGTAAAATTGTCTCTGAAGGCTTTGATAGAAAGAAAAAGTAGTACTGGTAGGGAAAATAAAACAATTGATAGGAGCTTATAAAGTTCATGAGAGAATATTTGACAAATTACTGGCATTCAATAACCATTATTGGCATTAATATTTGTGCTGTGCTAAAATTTGGATCGCATATAAAATTTAATACTCACAAAAATTTAATACTTTTAAATTTAGATATTGTCATAAGACATAAATTTGTTTATAGATATATTCTGAGCTCTCACATTGGCTGTAAAGTCTAAAATTTGATCTTTCCGGTCACCATATAACCCTTAAATATTGAGAGGCAATACAAATCATGCTATCTTAGTCTTTAATTCTAAGGACTAATATTCTATTCGTTTTTCAATAGGTAGAAATAAAATTTACAGTTATATTCTTTGGTGTAACATAACTCAAATCTAACAAGTTATCTAGCTCTCTGTTTATACAAATATAAAAAACACATAATAAACATTTGATTATAGGATCCTTAAAACTGTTTATCTCAGGATTCTTAACACATGGCCCAAGAGAATAATAACATTGCTCTAGTGAATAATGACAGAGAATGAGCAGCTAGAATTTCAAAACTATCCTATCTTAATCCTTATTAAAATAGTTTTATTAACCTGATTCTGTAAAAAGATAAGCTTACTTCAGTAATATATTTAAAAAGACTATGTTCCAGTTGAATAGTAAAGGGTTAATGAATAGTAAAGAGTAAAGTAAAGGTAGATGGGACAATGTTTATTTCATTATATCACATGCTTTAAAGTTTTAGGATTTACTATTATGAAAGTAACCAACAATCACAGTAACATATTCCACAAATTTACTGTGTACATTGAAAAGATGTTGGTACTTTAATATGCTTTTAAATGATCTCTAATTTCTAGTAAAATTTTCAGCGATTATAGAACGCTTCAAGCAAATGTAACTTTCAATACACTGGAAAACTGGAGATAAATACAGTTCCACATTTTCTTACCAAAAAACCATAGGAACAAATATACTTATTAATTTAAAATTTATCAGATTTTGGAAAGACAGTATTATACCATATACTGTATGGTAGTCAACATCCCTAGTGGGTCTCGGGGAGTAGCATTTCATAATTAAAAATAATAATATATCTGCAACAAAAAGTAAGAATATTCACTTTAAGTGGAGTAATATTAAAATTTCACATATAAAATGAGATGAAATAAATTAGTGAGCTTTTTGGATTTCAGAATTGTGGATAAAGGATCATGGACAGAAGTATAGTCCTTCTATACAGCATGAGTCCTCACACCACCATACTTTGAACCAGGAGATTCTGATGTTTATTTTTTGTTTATTTTTTATTATTTTATTCTATGTTTATAAAGATTTTCTTAAACTGACATACATAGATGGTGGTAAAAGCTCTGGGAAGGGGATATAGAACTAGGTAAAAAGGGACAGGACCCAGCTGTACCCTCCTACCCAGCTATATCCATGGACCGATTTTTTTTTAAAATTTATTTATTTGACAGGGACACAGTGAGAGAGGCAACATGAGCAGAGGGAGTGGGAGAGGGAGAAGCAAGCTTCCCGCTGAGCAGGGAGCCCGACGTGGGGCTCGATCCTGGACCCTAGGATCATGACCCGAGCCAAAGGCAGCTACTTAACCACTGAGCCACCCAGGGGCCCCTCCATGGACCGATTTTGAGTCACTGTATGCACCTCTACTTTATTCTTTATGTTTGTATGAATTCTCCTTCCACCAATATTCAGCCCACTGAAAAACTGAGATTATATTTCCAGGTCTTTGGTACATTTTATAATTTCAATTATAAATATTCTTTATCATCATCTGTCCTCTCAAAGCTGTCTGCCTGAAGAATGTAGTGTTTCCCCTACTCCCACAGACAAAGCTAAATAACTTTTTTTCTATACGTAGACCGTGAGAAGATGCTGAAGACAGACTAGAAAATAATGCGGCATGAAATCCTGCATCGGCCTTTAAGTTGTATTTTTTTAAACTCCATGAAATAAAGGAACAAGGCCTAGTTTTTACCTGTGTTTATTCCTACCACGTTCTGATATGAAATGTCGGCACTTAATAAAAAAAATATCCACAGAATAGGACAGATTTTAATACTTGAAATGTAACCTGAAAAAAATAATCAATGTCTAATGCAACTACCATATGACTATAAATTATTAGTTGTTTTTATTAGCTACAAATACATTGTGATGTCAGAAAATGTTACAATTTGTTTTGAAAAATAGAAGCATCTAACATAATCATTTTTATTTCCCTAGGACACATCTACTTTTATCTCTTTCAGCTGGTTATGTAAGTCTTTATCTTGGTTTTTCTGTAATAGGTTTAATTTAATTTTATTTTTTTCAGTTTCTGCTTTCATCTATTCATTTCACACTCTGGAAGAAAAGAAATTAATCTTTTCCACCTGTTCCAGTACTTTTGCCATCTCTCATCATTTCAAAATTGTTCAAGTGTAATTCTGGTTAGATCAAAATTGAGGGCATATTATGACTAAGTACAATTTACAGATGATCTATACAGGAAACATGGCTACTAGTCACTTCTTGCATAAATGTTTCTGTTGGTGGTGGTGATAACATATTCCTGAAGTTAATAACTTTTTTATTTTTATAACTGCTTAATTATACCTGTTCTTAATTCACCCTGAGATCTCTGGCAACTGTCTAATCTTTCCTTAAGACATTGAGGTATGCAAGATACTCTATAGATTTCATCTTCCTGAACAAATCTCTCTGAAACCTTCTAACCCATTCCAGGTTACCCTGATGTCTGAAGGTCTTTTCATTGCCATTGTAGGGATTTCCTTGGCTTCATATTTGTTGCCTGGATTCCATAAAGTGTCTGGTTTCCTCCATACCAGGATTCCTTTTTCAGTGTATTCATTCTTTTTGGTGGGAGTAGTTTCCTCAGAAAGCAGGCATGGGGGACGCCTGGGTGGCTCAGTTGGTTAAGCAGCTGCCTTCGGCTCAGGTCATGATCCCAGCATCCTGGGATGGAGTCCCACATCGGGCTCCTTGCTCAGCAGGGAGCCTGCTTCTCCCTCTGCCTCTGCCTGCCACTCTGTCTGCCTGTGCTCGCTCTCTCTCCCTCTCTCTCTCTGATAAATAGATAAATAGAGTCTTTAAACAAAACAAAACAAAACAAAAGAAAGCAGGCACGGTAGAGCGTTTTTGGAGGCAATGCTGAAATATGATTTATCTTACTCTTACACAAGTTTGATAGGTTTGGCTGAATATAGAATTATAGTTTCCTATATATAGGAAATATAAATATTTCCTCAAGATCTTGAGGGCATTGCTCCATTGTCTTTTGGCTTACAGTGTTGCTGTTGAAAAATCCCAAATACATTTTGCATGTGATCTATCCCTGCTCTCTTCCTCCTGCATCTTCTCCTTTCCTTCAATATTCTGAAATACTATAATGCTGTGTCTTGATGTGAGTCTGTTTTAATTCATTATAATGGGCACTTGGTGACCCTTCCCCTTTGAAAACTAACACACTACTATTCTGGGATTATTCTTAAATTATTACACTGATATTTTGATGCATTCCTTCTCCATGGAAGTGTTATCATTCAGACCTTAGAACTCCTGGACTAGTCCTCTAATCTTACCTTTTCTTTACTGTTTCCATGTTTGAATTTCTGCTCTAGCTTCTTGGTGATTTCCTCAAATTTATGATATGAACTTCTTTTTACCTCTTCTATCATATTTTCAATTCCCAAGGTTTTCTTTTTCCTAAAATGTTCTTTCAACAATTTAGTTTCCTGGGGCACCTGGGTGGCTCAGTTGGTGGAGCAACCAATTTGATATTGGCTCAGGTCATGATCTCAGGGTAGTGAGATCAAGCCCCACCTGGGGCTCTTCATTGGGCACAGAGCCTACTTGGGATTCTCTTTCCTTTCCCCTCTGCCCCCTCACCTCCTCCCACTCTCTAAAAAAAAAATTAAAAAGATAAAAATTCAGTTTCCTGTTCATCTTTCATCCTTGCAGTATCTTATTTTTTCTAATAATTTTAATTATAGTTTTTCAGTATATAACTTTACTAATATATATATGACATATAACTTTCAAATATAAAATCCAGAAATATTTAGTAAACTTACCAATTTGTATAATCATCACCATAAATCAGTTTTAGAATATTTCTAATACCCCAGCAAACCCCATCATGTTCATTAGCTGGTTCTCCATTTCCTCCACCTCCCCCTCACTTAAGCAATCACTAATCTGCTTCTTCTCTGCATTCATTTACTTTTTATGACATTTCATAAACATGAAATAATACAACATGTGCTCTTTTGTGTCTGCCTTCTTTCATTAAACTTAAAATTTTGGAGGTTCATCCCAGTAACAGCACATATAAGTAGTTTCTTTCTATGGATAAACAGTATTCCATTGTATGGATATACCACATTTGACTTATCTGTTTACTAACTGATGGACATTTAGTTTTTTTCCAGATTTTGGCTATTATGAACAATGCTACTAAGAACATTTGTATGCAAATCTTTGGGTGGATATATTTTTTATTTCTTTTGGGTAAATATTTTATTTCATGTTCGAAATTGTCTTCTTCCTCAATGATCTGTGCTTTTTACGTGTTTTTTCCTTTCTGTTTACTTTCTGCCTTTGTGGTTCATTTCCCAACACAGGGAATTTTTAGTTGTCTTCTTCTATTGAAGAGTAGGGAACTAATAAAATTTATTGAACGCTCTGGGTGAGATTCTTTTTATTGAGTTGCATGGTGATCACTGGATTACTGAATGTCCCATGTCTACATCTTTAGGTATTTCACTTGGTTTGGTCAGATTCCCTAGGGAAGATCTCTAATCTGCTGCTGAAGGGTACAGTATACAGAATGTACCTTTCACTTAGTTCTCTGAATTTAGGGTGGTGTGATTGCCCTCAACTGTCCCCTCAATCCACAGAGTATATATGTACTCTCTCCATAGAAACGAACCTTCAATCTTTGCCTGTGTGGAGTGAGGGCCAGTATCACAGCTGTATGAACTGTCAGGGGGGATGGGAATCTGACAGCTGTTTATGCAAGAATATCTTAGCCACTTCGATTCTAATTATTAGATGGAGTTTCTACCTCCTGAAATTTGTTGCCTTTCTTTAATTAAAGTAAGAGAAAATTAACATTGGGGGCAAAGATAAGTCATCTGAATTCTACCGCTTGACTTTTCTTGAACCATCCGATATTTGAGAAAGATGATGGAATGTATGAGCCAATCTTTCATCTCATGAGAGACATTAAGGTCTTATTCTTTGTTTTTTATATGATCAGGAAAAAAAAGTTTTCCTCTTCATACAAAATCCAATGTCTTTGAGTTCTCATTTAATTGATGTCCTTTTTTAAAAAAATAAAAGATCAACTTAAAGGATATTCACTTTAATGGCACTTTTGTATCTTGTAAAACTATGATGGAGGATAGATACTGTTCTTCATATTATCTAAAACCTTTTAAATAAGAAAGCCTATAATATATGTGTTCTTTTAATAACAAATCTTCCTCAAGATTAACTTTTATCCTTTCATGTATCAGACTATAATCACTATATAATTCAACAGTTCTATTTTTGCCTTACTTACCAGGAAAGTAAAAGTAGAATTCTGGCTCAACTGTAGCACTCAGTTCATTTTAGATGTAAGATAACATTAATTTCTCTGCCTCTATTAATATATTGTGTTGTAAAAAATCTTGATGGTTTTATTTTTATCTTGAATTATTTGGGTTGCCTCAATTTTTACACAATAGATAGAATATAAAATTTAAGTAAAAATATATGTGTCAAAAAACAAACTGTAATCAATATAGGAAGACAGGAGGTATCATCTTTATTTAACTTAGTTTCCTTTAATATTCCTAAGGATGTGTGTTTTTCATACAAGCTAGAGTTCTAGGGATTTATAAGCATTTTATTGAAGGATAATTTTTGTGATGGGAAGAACTGACCAAAATGTAATGTTAAATGCTCCATGACGACAATACAAATACTCAATTATCCTTTCCCTACTATAATGTAAATAGCATACTACAAAGTTCCTTAATAATATAAAATGATGACATAAATATGAACTTGAGCTAGGGCAGAATTTACTACATTCGAATTTGCAAAACCTATACATAAAATAAGAGAATAATAATACTCTAGTGAATGGAAACTTTCTTTGTATTTAACAAGCTCAAATAAGTGGTTAGTTGCTTAGGTGTGGAAGCACTTGTCTTCTCTTAACCTTTAATCAAAAATTAGTTTTTTAGAAACAGCATTTTTAAATTTTAGGCATATCTGGCCAAACTATCCTATGAAGTAACAGAGATGGCAATCAAGTTCCTTTTAGTACACCTGATCTACAGTGAAACTGCTAAAAAGTACCCAGAAGAATTGAACAATTTCCTGTAGTCCTCAATATTACTTATTTAAATGTCAAATCATAAATTTTTGCAAGCAAACAAAAATCCACTCCTTTGCTCATATGCTCTCCATAAAGCTCATTTTTTTTCTATATATGGATTCAGTGATTTTGACACAAACCAGTTTCATGGCTGCATGGATTACTAAACTGCAAATAACAGAACTGAGTCTCTTAGTTGAGTTAATTTTGCATAAGACCAAAAACAGATATGGCTAACCAAAATTTTGAATAACTTTGAGATATTTGAGAAGAAAAATATTTTAAGAAAATAAACCATAATTATATTAAACAATTTTATAAATATTGGTAGGATAGTGTATTTATTCAAAATTTTTATTTCATGAAAGAATCTCATTTAAAAGGTGATGTTTTACCAAGGATATAAAAACTATTTAGAACCACATAATGTGGCCAGATCGGTGTGGATGTGTTTTTATCTGTAGGAAGTCATTGGAAATTTTGTTCCATATTAATAGATTCTAGTTTGCTTTTACAAATACTGAGCTTCCTCTAGGAAGGTCTGGTACTACTCCTGGAGTTTTATCTTGGCTTCAGAGTAGTCTTTAACCTAGAGTTTGAGAAATGTGAATTTCAGTGCTTACTAACTTTGTTTCACTTCCTTCCAAATGTATATATGTGAGATAAGGAGTATATGAGAAAGCTGTATGGCTTGCCCTGAAAACTGCTCTTATGAGTCATAAGGTTAATTAAAATTAATTTGCTTCCTGACAATCTAGACATGCAAAATTCTAGACCTAAAAAAGGCATTCAGAGCCCAAAGTCCACAAACTCCAGAACAATCTCTTAGCCAACAACATTTTGGGGAATTCTGACCTTGTTTACTTCAACAAACAGTTTTTTTTTTTTTTTTTTTTTGCCTCTGAGAACTGACACTGTGTGTTCAGAGAGTGTTCTTTTTCATTCTCTAACTTTTTTTAGAAATCCATTTCTACGATTAGGAATGGCTATCTTCAATCAGATTCATCATTAAAACTGGAATATTTTGGTATTTCCAGACCTCAGATGTAGTAAGTTTCTGAGACTCAGTCCTGTAGATCCCAATGGGAACATCTCCAGTAGAAGAGCACAGCTTCTGGTAAAGTCTGGCATAAGTTCTGATCCACAGGTCATCCTCAGTGATTTTCATCTATTAGATATACACCATTAAAAAAAAAAAAAAAAAAAAAAAAAAAAACTCAGGTTACTTTTCACTTTTTAGAGGCTAAAGGTATAAATATTTCAAAATCTCAAAATGACATTTCGTAAGATAGGCATGGACTGAACTTATTTATGGCACTCCACCTTAGGTTAGCCCTGGGGTACCACAAACTTCAGAAGACCAACTACTCAATTTGTAGCAGCACAGCATCGGGTTAGTTCAACATCAGTAGGCAGTAGTCACTGGTAATTGAGAGACGTTGGGAAAGAGATGTAGACTTCTTTTGAATGTTGCAATGACTACAGCTGCTACTGGAATTAGCGGGCAGGGTCTGCTGATGCTATAGATCTTCAAATGCAAAAGACACTCCAGCACAAAAAGAAATTGTCCGTCTAAAGTCCTAATAATGCTTATATGGAGAAAAGGGTATAACAAAGTGAGCCCAGGGCTCCCAGACAAAGGCATAAGTACTAGTTCCTCTTTGTTGATCCCAAATCTGTACTGTTGGCAAGTTGCTTCCCTGAATAAATACTTGAATAAAGTATATTCATTTAAAAAAAAATAAGGGGGGAGGTAAACTTAATGGTCACTGTTTTCCTTAATAGCAAGGCATCCTATGGTCAGAAACCATCAGTCTCAAATGCCAGCTAGAAAAAAACACGTGTTCTGAATTTTGTATAGAATGGCTGTTTTCATGAATAATCTAAAATGTTTTCTCTGAAAAAGTTTTAAGAAACTAAAAAACCTTGAGGATATTCTTTGAGCACATATTACCCAAAGTACATTATAGTTGGATTTCAGAAACATCTATTAGAACAATTCTATTCCAGTGAATATTAACTTACAGAACAAAGAAACCCTGATCCTGGAGTAGTGTCCAATCCCAACAGAAGTCTGGTGATAGAAATCATATAATCCTTTACAAACGACTGCAATACAAACAACATACATATTTATTATGTGCATGAAGTGTACAAAATAGCGCAGTGAGAACATCCTACCATTTCTAAAAGGTTACTTCTCATAACACATCATTAAGCCCCCCTAAAAAAGGAAGTAAAAATCTATCCTGTCAGTGTCTTAAATACACAGGTACAGGTAAGCTGTCCACGAGGAAATATGGAGAGTAAGTATTCATTAGACTATCCTGACATGCTTAAGTTTTATGTACTATTAGACATGATAAAACAGATTTTAATTAATTTTAATAACAAAAAACTATGAGCTAAAATAGAGAATATTAAAAAAAAACTTGAACTCTAAAATTTGCAAGGAGATATTCCAAAAGGTTTTTTTAGGATTAAGATATTTGCTACTAGAATAAATTTCTAATATTTCAGTAAATCTAAATATTAATGAATTAATAATTTAGTATTAAATACCATTATCAGACTACTTGATGTGTTAGTGTGTAAGGTTTAATTTGATATATTGCTAGAACATTGCTTAACAGAGTATTAAGTTAACAATGTTTTCAATTTCTTAAACTTATTCTTAGTTCTGAGTGAAAAGAAAAACTTTCAACAGACACAAGCACATTTCACCATGACATGTAATAATTGTTTTATAGATTGTATGAAATGACTGTCTTGAATTTAATCCACAAGTGTTAAAAAATGAAAAATTTGAATATTCATCTAGTTATTTTGCATAGCAAAGTTTTTTTTTTAAGTTACAATACCTTTTAAATAAATTTACCAGGCTACTTTGTTCATTACCATTTTACCAACAGCTAGCATCAGAAAATTAAACCCTGCCATTTAAACAAGAACAAAGGAACCATATCCATTCCCTTTTCTCAGACCAAAGAAATGGAAGTTTTGTTTCGAGGTGGGTTAGTGTCCTGGTAGTTATACCATGAACCAACTGGAGGCCACCAAGAGCAGTGATGACCCGCACCCTTCAACTTCACTTGTAACCCAGTGTGTGCTAAAGAAGAGGACTTTTAAAGCACATTCTCAGACAGTGAAAACTATTTCCCAAAATGAAAAATTGAAAGTACTCATGGGGGTAAATAAGTCCACTGAAGATTTGGTAAACGGCTATTATAAATTATTTTTGAGCTGGATGTGGTTATATTGCTGATCTGCTTGCTGCCTTTGTCACTGATGCATCCCTTGTCTAGAAGTCATTTGTCCTGTAACTTCATTAGGGCAAAGACAAGGGGTACAAGTGAGCCAAAATGACAGGGACAGCCCCACCTGCTATTATAAAGTCTGTGCACTCAATCTCATGGAATTTGATCACAGAAGAATCTTTCTCAGTTTCACTTAGTACTTATTTAATTGTATTTTATTATTTTTTTTTATTTTCAAGATTTTATTTTGTTATTTATTTGAGAGAGAGAGAGAGAGAGTATGAGTGGGGGAAGAGCCAAAGGAAGAGAGAAGCAGGCTCCCAGCTGACCAGGGAAACTCATGTGGGGCTCGATCCCAGGACCCTGAGATGAAGGCAGACACTTAATCAAATGAGCCATACAGGGGCCCCTATTTGACTGTATTTTAGATAATACTTTTTTCACCCCCTCCACCTCTCCTCAGATTATACTTATTTTTTAATCATTGGCTTTCCAGCTTCATGAAGATAAAAATTAAGAAAATCATTAAAAATATGAAAGTGATCTGTGATTCAAGTGGGAAGAAGGAAAGGGACTATGGACAAGACGTTATAAAAAAAAAAAACAACCTTCTGGTAAGTTAAAAAAAAAAAAAGTATCATAACGTGGATTTATTTGCCACAGGGATAGGGTAGTGAGTAATCGAAATGAGATATGCATGGTCTGAAGATGAGGGTTCACAGTAACTACTGGATAGTTTTTCTTTCTGAGCCTTTGTGTCTTGTCTATATATTGGGATTGATTATACTGCCTACATCATCGGTTTCTTTGAGGAAGCACATAATGTGATGTCTAGGATAGAAATGCATTAATAGTAAGTCACTGTACAATTGTAGACATTAATAATAGTTCTTAAATATATCATATAAATATTTATCCTCGAGAACATGGGTTCAAATGACTAACCAAAAAAATTAGATGGCATTTAGTTTAAGAATATATGCATACTTATTATATGAATTTAGGATTTATATATCTGATTTCTAATATTCATATTTAATCAATAAATGAGTATTCTATCTCATCTGAAAAAAATGAACCATAATGTATCTCATCTGATGTCAGGCAAAGCCAAACAGGCAATTTGAAAGTTACTGTTCTGCTTCACCCTTTCTGTAGTAGCTTCAGAAAACACCTAACTTCCTGTATGCGTATTTACAACAAAAAACACAGATAAAAATGAAAAGAAAGGAGTAACTACTGCTTTCTACTTCTGTAGAACAATTTCCCTTTTATTTAGTCCATCTATTAGACTTTCTCACGAGATTTGATTTAAACATAAGATTCCAGGGCTAAGAAATCTGAAAACCACTGGTGCATAATGGCATGAAGCATTTGACTGCTACTGACAGAAAATCTTCAGTTTCAGCATTGTTCTTCAAACAGTTCTTCTCTTCCAATCCCCTAAGAGATCAGAAGGATGTGTGTGGTAATGGAGTGTGGGGGTGGAAGCCCCCTCTTGGAGTGCCCAGAGAATGTGTCTGGAAAGTTCAGGGTGAACAGGAGTGCTCATTCTCCTTTGTTGTGCTTGTTCCTCCTCTCATCTGGCATAAGCAGATGGTTTGTGACGTTGCTAGAGGCATATTCATGGGCATAATTAGCCCCAAGGCCAGCAGAAAAGCTTTAACCGTGTTCGGATGAGTTTATTCAGTCAAGCATTGCAGAAGAGGCTACATAAAACACACAATCCAAAAGAAAATACCATAACAAAATGTTTGAATGCTTTATTTGAGATTAAAGTTATCAAATAACTTAAAGCTCCATGAATATCTGTTTTCTCTTAATAGAAATATTTATAAATTGCTTGATTACTTAAATCTGAGAATATGAGTTATTAGTGCTATTCAGTATCTGGCAGAGTTAAAAAAGGATTAAAATATATTGGTGCAAAATAATATCTCCATACATTTCTTAGCTATGATCGAATGACCATCCAAACTAAATGGTTCTTAGTTGTTGCAAAATCTTTTTTATATTTTTTCTACACTAGGCGGTCATTAGTGGATATTTAAAATGTCCTTGGTTTGTAAGTTTATTGACATTATTTTGGTGTCTCATTTTTTTGAAAATATGCATTATGAAGAAGATTGTCTTTTTTAAATATATTTTGCTCTTACCTTCTCTTTTTACTCCAGTAACATTCTTAACAAAAATGTAAGCAAAATGTACTCAAATGTCACAAAAACACTGTAGGACACTGATACTAAAGAATGGTTAAAAATTATCTGATTACTCTGAAAAATATTGTTTTCCTTACACAATGTTTCACAGGCACATTTGTCATTAAATACACAAAATAAAACACTGAAGTGCTTCCAGGGCCCGTTATAAGTTAACCCCTCCATGAGATATACTCGATGTATTATTCATTTAATAAAATTGAAATGAAATTAGAATAAACATTTTAGAGAGAAAAGAAACACTGCATACCTGATAGAGAAGAGTGTCCAACATACTGATGCTAAACACCCTCCCAGCAGCAAAAGGCAGTCGAAACATAAAGGCCAAATTAGAACCTTTCTCTCGTTCTTTCTGTTCAGAAATTTGAAAGAGAAAAATTTGTGAGATTATATTTTATGCTTTCCTGCTTAAGTTTTCCTGATGCATGTGAAGGAGATATTTTCATTATACAGTTGTTAACTATGAATGGGCATTTCTTTATACATTGTAGTATAATACAGCAATATAGCTGTATTTTTAATATTTCTCTTTAATATTTATAACCAGGTTTTCTTAACCAATGAAAATACCCAATAACTGAGGAAGGTTAATCCTCTCCTACACTAAACATGTATTTACTCTTTTTAAAAAAGTTTTTATTTAAATTCCAGTTAGTGAATATACAGTGCAATATTAATTTCACATACAGAGTTTAGTGATTCAACACCTGCATACAAGATCCAGTGCTCTTCACAGCAGGTGCCCTCCTTAATCCTCATCATCTACTTAACCACCCCCCACCTCCCCTCTGGTAACCATCAGTTTGTTTTCCATCGTTAAGAGTATTTATTCTTCATAACTATTTCTGCAAAGGACTTGAGGTAATACAACAAAAGGAACAAACACAATAAAAGCATTTAATAAGATGTAAACAAAAACAAAACAAAACAAAAACCAAAGCCTAAAGCCACATTATATATCCTAACACCTGGGAGTTTTGCTTTTGAATATTCTCATATGCGAAGGCACAAAACTAGGTAAGTAGGAGCCACCACATCCAGGGGGTTCCAACTTTCTGTCACGTGAGTTTTCATCTCACAAAATGCCTTTTAAGTTGTACCAGCCACACTAAATTGCCACTGCAACTATACTCTGTAAATGCCTAGAAAAAGAGACAAAGGAAAGAAACAGCATATGTGTGTACCGCAGTGTACGGGAGTTTCTTCTGAAAAATTCTGTTGCTATTATCTTCCCTTAATAAATGAAGACATGAGAGCTAATGTTTGTCAAAGATTGTAAGGAGTTTCTTAAGAATCCAAATTAATCTTGCACTTAGCAAACAGTAATCTCAAAATGCTGGTTTTATTTGTTGCCAAGTTTACTTGGAAAGATAGATACAGCAAAGCAAATTAAAAAAAAAAAAATCAGTCTTTGTTCTTTGAGGCAATGGAAGGAAACTCTTGTTTCTCATGTAGCAAATTTGGAGGCTCCTCCACAAAAGGGAAGCCTCCCATACCCAGAGTTTAAAACTGTGCCAAAAAGTATTACTCGAGGAATAAAAGAGGCTACTGCTATTGCTTCCTGTGAAGGCACAAGGGTGACCTGACCCCCAGGCATCCCCTGGACAAACAAGTTGGGACACAGACTCAGCCTTTCCAAGTAGCAAGAGGAATTACTCCACCACAGCCAACACGTTGATGTGGTTGAGAAGACTGTCTAGACTATAAAAATATCCTCACTTGAGACTGTAGGGAGAGGCTAAAGGGTAAAATAAGCATGTGGTGTCCCAATTTTTGTCTGTTTCCATTCTATCATAGTCTATTCTCTAATTTGGGAGCGTAGGTGTCAAGAATACTTAGTTTGAAAGCACACGTAGGTCATTTGTATATGACTTCTCCGTTCTTCCCCAGCATGGACTTTGTTGAGTCGGATTGGCTGTCTGGTAATAATTCTAAAATTATTTCCCCAGATTCAGGCTCCACATCAGCATGGATAACATTCTCATTGTAGAGAATTCACTGTTCTTAATACCAGTTCTGCAAGTCCTCCTCACTTTCTAAATGTTTAGTAAGCTTCACACCCTTGGAAAACCCTTTCATACCCAGGAATGCTGTTCTGCTTATGTGAATAATTCTGCATTTGTGATTTACTCCCTTTTTTATTATTAACTTTCCTTACAGTAGAGAAAAAACACCAAAGATTTTACAACGCTGTTTTCAAGACCTACTGGTTTTAAAGTTACCCTAAAAAGTAAGAGCTCAAGTACTCATTCCATCCCAATGAGAATACATTCTACAGTTTCTTTCTTTACTTCTAGATGACAAAGAAGTTGGATTAATTCCTTAAACTGCACTTTATAAGTGCTATTTTTATATATGGGAAAAAAAAAGAACTAGAGATGACTAATACTTAGCCTTACCGTCCATTCCAATGTGATATTGTGGCAAAATCATTTATCTAACTCTCTGTATCACAAAGGCAACATGCAAGCTAGATGTTGCATACATTGGCAGTAAAGAGTCCAGATCATAACTACAGAGGAATTACATTTGGCCTGCAAAGATTTGCTAAGGTCTAACAAGTGCCAACACTTAACATAAAAGTCTAAATTTCTGATTCCTTTTAAATTTGGAAAATCTGATATCAGAGGTCATATCAACAACTGGCCAGAACTGAAAGCATCTGCAGCCCATGAGATTCATTCTTTCGTACATATGATTCATTTTATTTATCTGTGTCACCTAATTGCATGGTCAGACTCTTGATTTCCACTTTGGAAGATAAGATACTTGTTGGAAATGAGTCAAGGGATCTGTTGCTCACTTCTTGTTTAAATAGTGACTTGTGTCAGAAATAACACAGTAAACGAATAGCACATTTACAGTGTGTGTTAAATTAAGAAAGAAAAATAGAGGGGAGCTTTGGCTACAGAATATTCCCATGGCTTTGGGAAAAATGAAGCTGTGTAATCAACAAACACTTTTCCATTAACTGTTATATATCAGGCACTGAGCTAGGTTGGTAGAATGCAGAGGTAATTAACAAAAGATCCCAGTTTGGCAGGTATTCAGTTTTACTTAAAAGGAAGGTTTAAAATCAAATACCTACAAAGCCATGTGATGTGAGCCCGTAGAAGTCCAAGTATTAAGGAAACCTAAGGAGGATGGGGAATGGTGAAATGACATCACAGCTGAGCCTTAAAAGAAAGGTTTTGCCAAATAGGAAGCAACCCTGCAGGATCCCATTTTTTTCTTTTTTATAGAATAAGAGATTTAAAACATTTACACTTTTACTTGCTTCGGTTTGGAGAAAAACAAGCCACCACTCTTTTTTGGTGCTTTTATAAAACTATAAAACAAACTACGTGTATTGACTTTTTAAAAATAAAGGTAAGTTCTGTACTATTTCATGATCTTCAGAAGTTGTGACTCATAAAACACAACTATAATTTTAAAAATTATTAAAACAGACTAAATCAACCATAGTCGCCACGATGAAGGAAGGCCTGAAAAGCAAAACAGCTCGTGAAATGCTGGTACCTCACTAAAAAGAGATAAAGAATTAGAACCGACCAAACTGTCTGCAGAGGAAGTAGGCAGCCCAAACTGGGGGGCATTTTGGAATAGAAATAGAAAATAGTTAGAAAACAATGCTGAAACATAATAATTAAAGGAGAAAATCCACTGTGTTTGACTAGGTTATCAGTGTAGACATGACGTTTTGAGAGGTACTTGAAAAAACAGTTTGCTTTACCTTCATTAAGAATACAAATATCATTCAAGAGACTAGTTTTAAGTAAGGAGGCCTATGAGTTTACCTAAATATACCCGAGTCCTTAGAAGATTAGCAAAAGATTTATGACAGTTTTATGGAAGTTTTATGACATGAACGGCCGTTGATGAAAACTATGTCATGATTTTGAAAAACTAACAGCTGCCAAATAAAAGCCTCACAGCTGAGTCTAGACTATTTTTTTTGGTCTTCAGACTACTTCCAAAGGATTGTTGCATATGTTATGCCCTTAAAAAACTGATTGGGGGGAACACCTTGGTGACTCATTCAGTTAAGTATCTGACTCTCGATTTCAGCTCAGGTAATGATCTTGGGGTTGTGAGATGGAGCCCTACACTGGTTCATAGGCAGCCATCTTCTCCCTGTGCCCTCACATGGTGGAGGAGTTCTCTGGGGTCTCTTTTATAAAAGCACTAATCCCAGTCATGAGGGCTCCACCTTCATGACCTACTCAACTCCCAAAGGTCCCACTTCCTAACATTATCACATCAGGGCCTAGGTTTCAACATATGAATTTTGGGGAGGGACACAAACATTCAGCCTATGGAAACTCTGGACATATTGTATGAAATCATAATATTGCACATTCTTAATAGATACATTTAAATATTAAAATAATTATCCACATAAATAACATTTTATCACTCTTCTAGAGTATATCAGGTAATGCTTTTCCACATTTAAAAGAAATAGAAACTAATATCAATATTCTCTTCAAATTCTTTTCTGGAAAGCCATGGTAAAATGGTAAATATTTTCTTAAAAATGGAATAAAAAGTGTCCTAATAAATCAAATCCAGTGTAGGCAGATAGAAACAAACTTCCATTCAGCTATTCTGATAATTTGATTATGAATAAAAAGTAGTCCAACTTGTTTGGACAGAAAAAAGTAAGGTCATGTGTTTTTGTTTGTTCCTATATATCTATACTTCCCATCAAATTATAAATTCCATGTATTTATTCTGTTGGTAACTGGCAAGCATTAAACAAGGTATCTGGGTCATAACAGTGCTCAGTAAATATTCACTAGTTTGAATTTAAATTGAGAATACATAAAATTTGCTACTTACTTACACAATGAATATATTAAAAAATAAATCTGAGTCTACATTGACTACAAAGTGATGTGATTTATAGACATGACTCTTTGCATTCTGACACCAATTCTGGATGTCCTACAATTCAATTCAATCATGACACTACCCAGAGTTGACTCCGACCCCACAGGCTAAGGGGTCAATCCCATGAGACGACTTCCATCTCAGACATCAGCCACAAGTCCCAGATATCTCCAAGACAACTGTTCAGGCTGCTATAAGTTTGGGGCTTCCCACAACTCCTTTAGTTTCGATAATTTGCTAACATGTTCACAGAACTCATGAAAATGCTATACTTAATGATTATCATTTTATTATAAAGAGTAAACATAAATGGCAAATAAAAAGTTACACAGGGCAAGTCCGAAAGGATCCTGAGCACAGGAGCTTCTATCTCCATGAAGTCAGGGCGCACCACTTTCTTGGTACATCATTATGTTTACCCACCAGGGAACTCTCCAAGTCTCGTTTTTCAGGGTTTTTATCGGTTTCATTATGTAGACATGACTAATTAAATCACTGGCCACATGATTAAACTCAACGTCCAGCCCCTCTGCTGTCCATGGAGGTCTGAAAGGTGATGAAGATGTTGAAAGTTTCAATATTCTAATCATGTGGTTACTTTTTCTAGTTCTCATCCTAAAGCTATCTAGAGGATCCAGCAGGAGTTGCCTCCTTAGCATAAAATCAGGTATGGTTGAAAGATATGAAAAAGACTACTAATAAATTCCAAGGGTTTTTGAAGCTTCGTGTCAGGAACCAGGGACAAAGATCAAATATATATATATATATTATTATTATATCACCCTTTCACCTCTCATTTTCATTATTTTGCTTCTTACATCAGTGTGTAATTACCATATGATAGCTCAAGTGTAATTATGATCATTATTGGGGAATGGTGATAGTTCAAGGGCAATTTTAAAGAATGTAGTCTGAAAGCAAATTTTGTAAGCATGAATAAAAGGCTTTTTTACAAAATGCATCAAAACAAGAGATGAAGTAAGTCTTTATAGGAAAATGAGATGAAAAATTCTTTTCCTATTGTTGTCCTCCTCTTCTCTGTTTTTTATTATCTGTCACATTTTCCATATTCACTCAGCTCTTATACTGTGTTTCTGATGCCAACTACACTTATTTGGTTAGAGGAAGTGTCAGTGACCCAATATGACAAATGATCAAACATGGGAAGTACTTTGGGAAAACAATGTTGGTAATGGGAATATCCAAGACAAAAAGGATAATATAAAACAAAACAACTCAAAAAAAAAGTAGACAACCACAAATGAAAGATCAGATGAAAGGGAAAATGCAAGCTAAAGCTCAGATGTTCAGAAAATATTTTGAAAATTTCATAAATTTGTGGCATATTGCATGTGACAGAGAATATGGACTGTCTACCAAAATTGATTGCCTTATTCTTCATAGGCATACGACTGAACTACATTTCCTAATCTCCTTTGAAGTTAAGTGTGGCCATATGATTGAGTTCTAGCCAGTGGCATATAAGTGGAAGTCTATGTGTCACTCCCAGACCCGATCCATTAAAAAACTTCCATCTGTTTATTACTGGTGTGTATATACTGTTATTTGCTGCCTTTAGTTGTACATTTTAAGATAGTAGCTGAAGCAAGAATTAGTTTCAAGTATAGACTAAAAATAAATGGGGAACTCAGAGATTTAGAATCCTCCAATATTTAAAAATTGTGCACTTCTGGGGATGCCTGGGTGGCTCAGTGGGTTAAGCCTCTGCCTTCAGCTCAGGTCATGATATCAGGGTCCTGGGATTGAGCCCCACATTGGGCTCTCTGCTCAGCAGGGAGCCTGCTTCCCCCTCTCCCTCTGCCCGCGTCTCTGCCTGCTTGTGATCTCTCTCTCTCTGTCAAATAAATAAAATCTTTTAAAATAAATAAATAAATAAATAAATAAATAAATAAAGTCTTAAAAAAAGAAAAAAAGTTGGCACTTCTGAATGCCAACAGGAGAGAAAACAGATGCAAGGCACTAAACAGCAAAGTCCAACCCAGCACAATTGTCTCAATAGTGAGAGAGAGATGCATGGGTTGAGAAGGAAAAGAAATTTAAAAAAAATTATTTTTAAGAAGGAACTTTGGGGAGCATTTGGTCATTAAAATTTAGGGAAGTAAGTATACTAGAAGTTTATCAAGTTTTTTGAAAGAAATTAACAGACCCATCTAAGAAATCTTTAATCTTTAAAATTTTAGGGGGAAAATGCTTTCATAAGCTTAAAAATCTGTAGATTTTTTCCAAACATTGATAATCAATAAGCAAGATAAACATTCACACAGGTGGCAAGAAGTATGTACTCCTAAAGTGACAAGGGTTAAAAATAGCTCAGGAAGAAGCTTGAGGTGAGACAAGGGTCACATAAAACAACAGACAAGGGAATTCCTCAACAGAGTAAATCTAAAAAAATAATCAAGGAATAATCAAGGAATTTCCTTTTCACAAGAATAGATGGGGGTCATCATGTCATGGACCAGTGATCCTTCTGTGCTCTCAGTTCTCTCCTTTTCTTCATGGAAGTTACTATTGTGTCTGTTCTTCAGTGTGTGGCCTCTTCCAGAGAATTCTTACAGATTATCACTTCCATTACTAGTGGCAACCCATGTTCTATTAGAATTCAAGGTCTACAAGGAAACCACCCAAATGTAATCATGACACAAGTAAAACAGCCAGGGTCAATGCAATCTAATCTCCCACACTCATTCTAACAAATTCTAGCACAAACGAAAACCACTTAGTGTCCAAAATGTGTGTCAAGCAGCCAAGCTGTTATTTGTTTCTAATTCAAAACCTTGATTATGTCTCTAAAGGTGAAGGCTTTATCTGTGAAGGTGCAAAGGCATCTAATTATGGATAGAATAGAAGGATATTCATAAATATGTTCAAAAGATTAAAAAACCTACCTATTCTTCAGTCAAAAATAAATTTGGAATATTATTCAATACTAGAAATAAAGATCAATGTCCCAAGCCTAAAAATATCTCCTTGTGTCCAGAAGACAAATATAGAAAGACAATTACTATGTTAGCTATATTTATATCAGATAAAAAGCATGGATTGGAAATTAACCATCACTATATCACTGATGGCACATGTGTTAGTTTACTAGGGTTGCCATAACAAAGTACCACAAACTGGGTAGCTCAAACCACAGAAATTTATTGTGTCAGAGTTCAGGAGGCTGGAAATCTGAAATCAAGATGTCAGCAGCATTGGTTCCTTCTAAGGGCTGTAAGCAAATGGATTTGTTCCAGGCTGCTCTCCTTGGCTGTGGATGGCTCTCCACATTGTCTTCCATTTATCTATGTCTGTTTCCGTATCCAAATTTACCCTTTTTATAAGGATGTCAGTTGTATTGCATTAGGGCCTATCTCAATGGCCTTCTTTAATCCAATTACCTCTATAAAAACCCTATCTTCAAATAAGATCACATTCAGAGGTACGAGAGGCTAGGACTCTCAACACATCTTTTTTTGAGGGGAAGGAACACAATTTAAGCCATAACAGCACTACAGTCTAAAGGTTTCTATGTGACAAAACCATTATTTCCATGGATAAAATGGTAATAATTGAGTTGAAAAAAAAAATTTCTATGGCTTTATAACCTCCAAACCAACTGGTTTCAATTCCAATTCCCCAAGACCCACTATTCCTTAATAATGAAGGGGTATACTGAATTCTTTTACTCTTTTTGGGAAATATCTAGTATATGAAGGGTAAATACAAATCTAAAAAATAAATGAATTTCCCTGATGCCAAAAGAGAAGAAAATTACATATTTCCTCCTCTTTTTCCTAGAGCAGTTCCTTTAGAAAACTTGCGATTATAAATCCTTTCTCTGTTGCTTTCAGAAGGATGCAAAGCTTTTGAAAACCTGAATAATCTCTAGCCAGTTTTGTATCTCAGTGAAGTCTTTCTTGGAAGTCTTAGAACTATCTTTCTGAAATGTGAACTTAAAGTGTCCAGTCTTTTTGTCTCTTTGGAAGGTTAGTCTATGTATCCAGCTGCAAGTTTTAACTGCTTGCTTGTTGCCAAAATACAAGAAGTTTTATTTTTTATTTATATTATGACAATTAACATGTATGCAAAAATTGTATTTCCTTAGCTATATAAAAGAGTGAGATGCCTTTCTGTTTTTCGCAATCTCTTTAGTGGATTTCTTGAGATGTATATCAGTCTGGTTTAACATTTATTCAAGTAAAACTTTCCTACATTTGTAAAAAGCATTTCTAGATTGGTAGAAGACTTTATTTTTTATTAATTCCCACCCAAATTCTAAAATCTCATATTGGGGACGCCTGGGTGGCTCAGTTGGTTAAGCAGCTGCCTTCGGCTCAGGTCACGATCCCAGCGTCCTGGGATCGAGTCCCACGTCGGGCTCCTTGCTTGGCAGGGAGCCTGCTTCTCCCTCTGCCTCTGCCTGCCTCTCTGTCTGCCTGTGCTCGCTCTCTCACCCTCTCTCTCTGACAAATAAATAAATAAAATCTTTAAAAAAATAAAAAATAAAAAAAAAAAAATCTCATATTGTTCTTTTTCCCTAGTGCAATAAACACACAATAATATAGACACATACTCAACACTATTAAAAACATCTTCCACAATTACGATCTTCAAACATCCACTCACTTAGCATAAAATTGAATACATAGAATGGAGTATTGATTAGTGACATCCACAATAATTTATAATCATGTTTGTAGTACCATTTATTTGAATACTAATTATATGCCAAAACTGGGCTAAGTGTTTTGGATAGATCATGTGGTATAATCTTCGCAATGGCCCTATTTATTATTTAACTATTACCACTATTTCTAGAGAAGAATCACAAAGCTATCAATGTGTAAATAATTTAGCCAGGTTCCATTCCCAGACAATAGTAGAGAAATGGACCAATCTGATTCCAGAGCCTATACTCTTCATCACTAGGTAATCCTAGTATGACATGAGGGAGAGCATCAGATACCATGTCAGCACCGATTTCAGCTGGATTCCTGATAACTGGGTTTGCCCGTGGATGCGGAGCCAATTTAGCCAAGCTTGCCTCCACTCCTATGTAGTGTGGCATAATGGAGGTTTTCTGTCCTGAACATTAATGTCTTTAAGATTCTCTTACTGCACTGGGGCACCTGGGTGGCTCAGTGGGTTAAAGCCTCTGCCTTCAGCTTTGGTCATGATCCCGGAGTCCTGGGATCGAACCCTGTGTCAGGCTCTCTGCTCGGCGGGGAGCCTGCTTCCCTCCCTCTCTCTCTGCCTGCCTCTTTGTCTACTTGTGCTCTCTATCAAATAAATAAAATCTTAAAAAAAAAAAAAAAGATTCTCTTACTGCACTAACTTGAGAGCTATATAATCTTGAAAAAGTTATTTTACCTGTCTTACACTCAGTTTCCTCTTCTGAAAGCAGTGCCTAAAAACACCTTTACTATGACTATAAAAGAACAGTGGGAAGGCTCTACTAATATAATGATGTGACCAGCTCTGACTGAAGAAGGAAATCAACAAACCAGACTGCAATAATGTCCTTACTCAGCAATATGTCTCCTAGGAATTAGGACAGTGTTTGGCATAACAGGTAATTGAAATCAAATGAAAAAATGAACTAACCAAACACTAACAAATATAAGGCATTATTATCTGTACCTCTTATGTTTTCATAAACAATAAAGATGGCATAGATTTAACACATTTTCATATGAATAAGATTGAATCCCAATGTTTTCTCTTACATCAAAGTCTTCCGGTGTACTAGTATCAAGTAAATGCTTGATACAAAATCCATTTACAGTCACACTCAGGTTAGACATTAAGAATGGAAACCACACCTCTCTGTCCACATAACATGACTTTACAATCCTACTTTGTCCATTCACATTACCCTGATCCCTTCCCAAACCTAAACAACATCCCATTCCAAAGACCCTCATTAAATAAGATTTCCTGTACTCAAGAAACTTTGACCTTGCTTCCCCAGTTCTGATGCATTGCCAAAGCTCTCCTGAGGTGACCATCTCCTTTATCTAAGGAAGCAATAAACTCAGCTTTGTCTCAGATTGTGTTGGTGACCTTAGGGAAGCTAACTTTAACAAAGCCTACAACTTTTCTAAGGCCTTAAGGATTATTTTAAACTGCAAAGCCCTCTGTAAACACAGGTTTCTTGATATATAGCACTAATGATATTAACAATATAACTGGCATTATAAGTGAGTATATGCATTCTTGTTGCATTTAACTCTTTCATAAAGAAGAGTTAAATTAAAAAGAGTTAAATTAAATTAACTTAAATTAAATTAAATTAAAAATTTAACTCTTTCATAAATCATGCTTTGAATTTACAATAGACGATGAGAGAATATTTTCATTCTGTTCACTTGTGATACAAGTGGTTCAAATTCATCAATATACATTAAAAAATTGTAAATTAAGATTTTAGTTCCAAAATAAGAATACAAAACAGTAATTTCATTTTTACTATCTCATAGCATTTCTTTCTATATATAGGAATTTCAGATTGCTCTTTCAGGAAAAATAGTTAAATGCAACTTCCTTAATATGAAGTCTTACCTTTTCCAGTTTTGAAAGAGCAAGAGAGTAACAGTCTTTGGCTCTGAATTGCATGAATCTCATGTTGGCTGGGTGGGTAAGTTCTGTGATAATACTGAGACTGGAAAACAACCTATATAAAACAAACAAACAAACACACAAAGAACATTTGCATTACGCTAACAATCCAATATGGCATTTTTGTATAACAACATATTTATGAGTAAGTGTTTCCTAGCCTTAGGCATAAAAGTACATGCAATTACAGCAGCAGGCATTGCCACAAAAACTGTCCATATAATGCAAGAAAAATGGAACAGTTTTCCAAAGAATATTTTAACCAACATTTTAGCAATGTAAGAAAAATAAATTTAGTAATTTGGCTTTCATTAGACATTTCTCTCTACAATTATGAAGTGGCAGAGAATAGAAACTCATGAAGCTGATTTAAGAAGTTACAAGGTGACTTTGTGGAAAATGTTAAAATTAAAATTTATAAATGAATACACTGATTGACAAAGATGTCACGTGATAAGCTTGCTGTTTATAATATGAGTTCTTTGATCTTCTAAGTTCCCTATCCTCATAGTATGCAATTTTAAATGTCAAATCTTGATATAATGACCTTCTGAGAAGAGAAAATATTTTAGCTGAAATAACATTTCATTATAACGAATTGAGGCCAAGGCTCAGTTGATAGCGTTCTTCTAAAAGGATCCTAAAGAAAGCATTAGATTTCTTCCTATACACCTCCTTCCCCCCAACACACACACACACACACACACACACACACCCCTGCACACATACATACATGATAATAACTATCACATCTTAACTTCATTATTGTTATTTTTATTTACTGAGGGCAATATTTAACACCTACGTTAACAAGTAATTATCAAGTATTTGTGATAGGACAGCTTTGGTCTCTAGGACATAAAAACAAGTATGAAGTGAAATTTTGCCTTTAAATTAAGCTCTACTACCTATAGGAAACTAAAAAAAGTATAAATTATAAGGCTGTACATATTTTTTTGGTACATATTTTTCTAGGGGTGATAAATATGGCTGGCTGAGTCCTCACAGATTATGTAGCGTTAAGACACCAGTAAACAGACAGCTCATGAGAAGCATCTAGAACAGTGTTGAGATATAAGGCCAGAAAAGTAATTTGTGAGAAAAATGTAGTTGCAAACCAATGAAAAGCTATTTCATCTTTTGAGAAATTTTCATTTTCTCTGAGAAATATACATTTATCTTCCATAGATAGCATTATTCTAACTTTGGATATATTTATGATTACTTGGATGATATAATCCCTTTTTAACACATTATATCAAATAGAAATATATATATATATATGTAGTTATATATTAGAGGTCTGAGTTACAGTGAGTGGTAATATGATTAGGTGACCTGGTCATTGTACTTTAGTGACTTGTAGAATGGAAATTAGATAGAACCAAAAAAAATGTATATGATGTACCATTTCTGTTCTATATAAATGAACCTACATCACTGTTTAGACTGAGAAAGTGAATGCATTACCTAAGTCTGCCACCTAGTGAAAATCTGTAACTATAACCCATATCTATAACAAAATAAGACTTAAATATTGAAATGTTTTATTGCATTGCCTTTTAAACCTACAAAATATTATTCACATTCAATTATAATACTTTTATAAATTTGGTTTATATTAATTATATATCTTTTAAATACTCATCTATAATTCTATTTCTGGGCCTTAACATGGCCTAAAACACATTCTGTTTATAAGGTATCTTCGATACAAAATGACATAAAAAGTCTATCTTCCCTAGGTATGAGGATCACATTAAAGCAATATTACAGTTGAAAAACAATATTGTTTTTTCTATATAAAACTTTTCTACAATTACTTTATGTTCTGATTGAGTGATGTGAGTATCACTGTGGAGATGTACAAAATCTCTGTGGAATAGTTCTCTGCCTAAATTAATTTATTCAAAAAGTATTTTTGACAGACATGCCTTGTAATACTAACCAATACAGAGATGAAAAACACACTATATACTCTATTTCCCAGACCACTGGGAGAACTCTGGGACTAGCTGCAATTATATATTCAAGCAAAACAAACACAAGGACATATAAACCTGGAAAATGTTTACAGTATCTTAATAAAAGTACTCAGCTATTGTTTTACACTATAAATTTCGATCTGTTGGGATGGCTGGGCATGATGTTTCTGAGTAATGGGAGTATACTTTATATATAGGTGCACACACTTAGATATATGAAACACTAGTTTTAGACTACGATTGACTGTCAACACTAAAATAAATATGAATTTTTTTTACAAACGCTTTTTAAATACTTTAGGTCTGAGTCTGAGTTAGTAATAAACAAGACTATAATAAATATCAGATATGTCCTATGTTTAAATTTATCCATGTAAACTAATCAAAAGAATAAAAAAATATTTTTTTTACTATATAAAGGAACCATTCTCACATTTATACAAATTCATTACCAATATTTTCAATTATATCATTTTCCAGGTGTAGAGGTATGTTATTTCTTCAATGAGAATATGACTACTTGTGCCAAGCTGAAGACAATATTTTCTTTTTTATTTTTATTTTTTAGCTTGCCATTTATGCTCTTAGCATCCTGGGGAGGCGAATCTTTTAAATGACCAGCTCTCCCTACTCTTACTATCCCCCCCTCCCACCGCAAACCACTTTTCACATTGTAGCTAAAACATTATTTTAAAACTCCATCTTTCAGTGGTTTCCTTCCTGTTAACTTCTGTAACGAAGATCGACTTGCTGCGAAGCTCTGGAAACCAGGACCTCGAGCCTTTGGCTATGCTGCCCCCATGTGGCATGCTCGCCTCCTCTCTTTGCCGGCTTAGTCTAACTTGCAGGTGAAAGATGAATTTCTCAGGGAGGTGTTCCTTGATCACTGGACTAGATCATATACTCTTGTTGTCTGGATATATATAACATTCTTTTTTTTAAAATTTAATTTTTAAATTAAAATTTAAATTAAATTTAAATTTACTTTTAAATAAATGTAATTAATTCTAAATTAATTTAAATTTAAAAATTAATTAAATATTAAATTAAAATTTAATTTTAATTTTTTAAACTTAATTTTAATTTTCACCATTCTCCAGTTAAATTTTTAAATGAATTGTTTCATGTTCCCAGCTTAGACTATCAGCAACTCAAAGCCAGAATGCCTTCATCATGACTGATCACTGTCTGCCTTCAGCACCACAGCAGCCACAGACAGCATCCTGTAGAGGCCCCAAACTCACTAGATGCTCAGTAATACCCCGTGGATAAATCAAGCTGTAGGTGTTTGTAGAGGTCCACCTGACCTGTACTGGGCTAATGCAAGAATTTTTCCTTCCAAACACATCACAGATCCATGACTTGAATGAATGTTTCCACTGACAGAGCACTAGTAGTAGTTATCTTAGCAGTTTAATCAGCTAAATTTTAGGGGGAAAAGCAAACACAAAAATATCTTCATATTAAAATATCAGCCCAAGGGACTTCTGAACTAAGTCACTCCTAGGCTTTTACAAGGCAGATAAATCGATGCTAAATCAATTAAATGAAGAGACTATTAGACTGAGAAGGTCCTAACAGTTCAGCCTACGTAAGCAAGCCAACACCTCAGCCTATAAATGCCTCAAGCCTAAGACATCAAAACCAAAGGACATCCACACAGTCGGCTAGGCTATCTTGAATAAAACCACTTAAGCTGTGGCCAAATAATTTCCTTGCTTTGCTTCCGCCTCTTCTCGATGAGTCCCTAACTCCTGTTCTTGGAGAGTTTCTAACCACTTCCTATCTGGCGCTGCCAGATTTGAACAGATTTTTACTCACAATTGTTAGTATGCCTTAGTTTATCTTTTAACATTAGTAACTTTACATTCGTAGCCATTCTGTATTAAACTAATGTTTTAACTATCTTGTGTGCTCTCTAGAAAATTCTCTGCTTCTAAACTTCCAGAGAAAGTTTTCTTGCTTTTTCTTTTCCAGATGCACAGACTTAAGGCCGTTGGTTTGAATCAGCCATTTTTTTTTCCCTATATAAGATAGGATGAGCCAGTAAGCTGCCTTCAATGCTGCTTTTTTTCCCAGCTAAATGAGGTTAATGAGAGATGCCATTGACACGCCAAACATTCCCTAAGTAGAGCATTTTGATACTTAGTCTGACGTAGCCATTTTGAAGCAGTTGTTTTTAATTCAAGGCACGTTTTGCACGTTTTGGCATAGTTGTTTAAATTTAGCTAAGATTAACACTTCTTCATAAAAATGTAAAAACAGGCAATATGTTCAAACATACCAGGTACTTCTTCGGTAAAACTTTAGGAAGAGAAACTTAATAAAGTGAGGACTTGCTGGTCTTTCAATTTGGAAAACTGCACAAACTTCAGGAGTGATCATCAAGTATTTGAGTGTTGAAACTTTGTATGCCAAGTTCTAGACTCTGAATGTGGAAAATAAAATACTTCCTGAAAGGGTTCTCTGGAAGAAATATGCAGGGGCCAACCCAGCAAATCCATAATTGCTACACTGTATAAAGACACACTGAACTGTGTAGTTGTTTTCAATTACAAAAATATGTTTAAGTTTTAAATGCAATTCCAGACGAAAAGGCATCCTTCTCATGCCCCTAGCTTCCTCTAACTCTTCTTAAACCTCACTCCTACCCCCAACTCTACTGCTAATGCATTAATGAGATTCTCCTACTTTTGCCTTTGGTCTTTTGGGACTGAATAACTCTGAAAGGTCCTTGAACAATCTGGAAGGAATAAAGGCTTGCCAAGTGAAGCTGTATGTACTAGTAAGGCAGGGGTTCAAGTGATCAATGTGAGCTTCTGAATAACAACAAATTTAACCTTACCCCAGACTGGCAAAACAGACGATACCAGTTATACCAATAATTTGTGAACCAGAGCCCCGTTACTTTCATTTCATACTTGATTTCCATCTCAATCTTGTCTCCTGGGCTCTAATACAAGCACAGATTGAAGATTTTTCTAACATATTCCTTAAGTCATTTTAAAAGCTGAGAATGCAAAAGTCAAAATGCCCCCGCATCAAAATGGAATGTCAAAATAATCAAGTTGAAATGGCATGTGCCCAAAGAGCTTCACAGTCCTTTACAAATACTAAAACAAAATGTAGCATCGTCCCATGCAGAGCAACAGCATAAGGTCACCTTAGTTTGCTAATTTCATACAGATGCCAAGCAGATTAGAATTTGGTTCACCTTTGAGGAAATTAATGACATTCATGAAGATAGAAGGACTGGGTGAGATATTTTAGAGATACCATTATTGAAATAAATTCCTAAGCCCAAGACGGAGCTTCTCCTGCTAGGTTGCCATGTCAGCAAACTAAAACTTAGATTCTAACTTTTGTGTCTCTGTGATAAAATTAATTTGCATATCAGGACCCACAACTCAGAGGCTGTCTCAGTGGCCCCGCCCACATCACAAATCTAAACTTAAGTCCCAAGTACTTATAGTGAATACCTATTAAGGAAACCTAATACACACCAATCTCAATCCTCCAAATCAGCTTTAGCTAGCTCAGCTTATGCTAGAGAACAGGACCTACTAGCCTGACCAGGAAATGCCTGACCTCCTAGCCTGCCATGCCCTATTTACAAGGTGCCCCTTCTAGCATTGGAAAAATGTCCCACTGCTTGTGAGGCACTGTACTTTCCCAATCCATAGGCTGTCTTCCCTTGAATAAAGGCTATCAAGCTTGTTACGAAATTGTTTTAGTTTTGTCATTTGACACCCATAAATGCTATACTTGACCAGAAACACAATATACCCAGTCAGCCAACCCTCAAATGCCAAGCCAAACCTGGGCTCTATACTTAGTTCTTTGTTCCTTGTTCCTTATCCTATAAGAACTTCCTGCCGCCCACCCTCTCTGGACCTTAGGAATGGAGACTGCCCACTTCATGAAGTGTTAAATAAAGTCTATTTGTATCACCTAAATTGTCTTCTTCAATAATTTTTAACACTATTCACTCTTGTATACTCAACATTCCCTTGAAGATGGAGTATTATGCTTTAATCCTAAATAG
The DNA here is from genome assembly GCF_020171115.1 of Neogale vison. NCBI lineage: Eukaryota > Metazoa > Chordata > Mammalia > Carnivora > Mustelidae > Neogale > Neogale vison. The sequence goes on from NC_058100.1 coordinate 23,640,796, forward strand.
CTTGGTACCCAGCCACTGGGATGAGATTTCTGGTTGCCTGTTGCACACTTATGAGGATATCTGGATTCTACCTCTGGAACTGGTCATCTGTCTTTAAGGAATTTCATGCAAGATAGTGGGCAAAGAACGTGAAAGAAAACTGGGAGTGGAGGAAGGGAGAATGGGAGAGTTGAGATTGGTATTAGTCCATAGTAGATAATCAGTAATTATCTGTTTAGGGTTTCAGCACAGGAGTGATTATAATGATTGATCTGGAACTTAATCTGGTAAGGAGGGAAGAAAAGCTCTCAGGTGAATAAGGACAGTGAAAAGGTATTTGATCCAGTGGATAGTATGTTCCAGTGGAGACACAGGACTATTAAAAATTGGAGGTATTAGAAGAATTGAAGCAGAAAATAAGCATTAGTATTCCCAGACCTAAATGAAATTGAGAGGAAGGAGGGGAATGTTACTGGTACTTCAAGGGAAAGGCTATGACCGGGAGAACAGGTGCCTAAGGTAAGACATTAAAAGGATTGTCTACATGGAATTGTTAAAATCATCAAGAATGATGGTAGAAACAGGGCTTTCAAGAGTCACAGTGAATCAGGAACCCAAATCATCAGGGAATGTGGGAAAGTGACCTCAAAAGTGGTAACTGACTGCATCTATACAATGAAATTGCCAAATCTGCATGATTTTGGCCATTTGTCTATATAAGCAACATTCCATACATCACGGGGATCTATCAATATCTGACTTTTGTACTTTATTATGCAAGACTAGCCTAGTTTAGCATGCACTGACCACCAGCTCAAGGACTATTCCATTAAAGAGTTTCACAGATTTTTTTTTTCCTGAAAAATATTGTTACGTACTTAGTGAAATGATGATAATACCACAACATAGGTATCTGCTTTTAGTTATTCTGGTCAGTTAGTTTTAAAAGATTAGAGCCTTTGCACCTTTCAGGAAGATGGGGATTTATTATTATCTATTTATTATTATCTGGAAATCAAAATAACTCATTCATAGACTATATAATAAAAGCCAAGTCAAATCAACTGAAACTTTACCATAACAAAAAATAAAGCATAATAGAAATAAGGCATTGATAAGCTGAAAATTAAAGTGGTATGTTTCATAAACAGACTGGGGATCCTCCCCTGTTAAAAATGTAACTAACTTTTGCCATGCATGGAACCAAAAAGTATGATTTCACTTTGTTCGCTGGCTATAAATCTCATCCCTCTCTGAATTAATTTTCCACTTGTAATTTCTTTTTCCATTCTCCAGAGGGGGGAAAATTACTTACATATATGTCATATTTTAAACATGTGCTATGCAACCTTTAAATGTCCTATTTCATTTAGCCCAATAACTAGTTAGCTATATTCTAAATGAACTGCCACAGTACAGTAACTTTAGAGGATACATTTTTCTCCTTTTGGAACAAGAGGTTCTTATGCAAGTTCCGAGTAAATTTTCCAGATGCTGTGACAGATTCATCACCTACCTAATTTCTGGTCCTTACATTAACACTGCAGGAAGGGTTAATTATTTTCCACATGCATTTTATAGATATGAGAATCTGAATTTCTATGGGGTTAAGAAATATACTTAAAGTCACATGTATCTGCTGGACCCTAAGGGATTGAAGTGCCAGATGAAGTTTGTTGCTGTACTGTTCCAAAGTCTCTGGCTTTTCTACTTTTTTATTTTCACATGAAAGTGGTCATGATAGTGTTAATAATTACAGTCACTAACATTCATAGAGTAACTGAAAACTACCAACCATGTGCTAGAGCAGTACATATTTTTAAATCCCAAACAACCTTGTGATTAAGACACTGAGGTTTAGAGAAGGAAGTAATTTCCCTAAGAGCATATAATAAATAAAGAGTCAACTTAAGTGGGACTCACATCTAGGCTTTTTCTTCTGAATTCTGAACTCAAACAACAAATTGATAATTACCCTCAATACAGGCTTTGCTACAATATTGAAGGAGTTAATGTGGAACAAGAGATGATGATGGAGTTCAGACTGTTTTATTTACTTCCATAACCTGGTACCTCAGATAGTTCCTTTAGACTTCCACAAAACCCACAAAACTAAATTAATGATCTTTTAGATATTTACATTTTAAAATGATTTCAGAAAGAACCATTTCAAGTGACAAAGATGTCTTCATTTACAGGTAATTTTGACTTTGCTTATAGCATGGACTTTTCTCTAGTTTTCTTTCTTACCCAAAGATAATCATAAAGGAATTCCTATCTGGGTAAGTTTATTAATGAAAAACAGGAAAATAGTGAGGATAAGGTTATGACTTGGCTCTTAACATGGGTAAATTACCTTTTCACAGCCTTACAATATCTCATTTAGTAATTCATATTGTAAATGCATACTTTTGGCCACTGCCAGGCATAAAACCAAAAATAACAAAATCTTGACTGCAACTGAACAGGAATTAGAATTTGTTATTGTTAAACTACACCAGAAAACAGGTTTGTTATTATATCTGCTTTGAAAAGAATGACCCTAAGTTAGAAATTAATCATACGGTGCCAGTCCTACATTGGAGGCTAAATAAGCATTTGCTTTAGGATCAAATGAATAAATATAAGTACCTCATGTTCATTCTTTATATACAGACTCAGAGTCAAATATTTCACCAATATTAGCAGTAAATAGGCCACAGGGCTGAGTTATTGAGAAATTTACCTGAAGAGGGTCTGCACATTTACAATTGTTTTGGCATCGGCCATGTAGTCTTCCTCTGCACTCATGGTACTCTCTTTGTCCACAACCACCATGTTGGCAGCAAAAGTCACTCCACACCTGAGTAAATCATCTAGGCTTTGATAAAAATCAACAGAGAAGAACGGGCTTTCAATAAACCACCATACTATGAACAGGGCATGCTTATCCACTACACTTGTTTAGGCTGCCCTTAGAGATGGCTTTCACACAATTTGCCCTGGTAGATACAAGTTGATGGGAATTAAAATATAGTATTCTGTGCTGACATGAAATATTCATATCTTTGAGCTCTCTCTGTTTCATTAGATCCCAACCGTTTCAAAGCATTATGTGTTAAGAAATTTTATTTAATAATATTTATCAATTATACAACTAAAACGTGAAAAACACCCATTTTTGCAATCAAATAGATAAAGCACGTTAGAACTGTGTTTTTATGGTTAGCACACTATTTCAAAGGAAGGACATTTATTTATTCTTTATAATTCCTATGGTACTTTTGGTAAGAGTAGAAATGAATGCTTATATTAATTTAGATGGCTTAGCCCAACAAAGAAGTATTAAACTGTGAAGTGTTTATTTTTAAATGTGTATTATTTCTCTGTGTAAAGCTATGTGTTAAAGATTGGTTCTGCACAGCCATGAGCATGAAAAATATATAAACATCAGTTGTATTTAAACTTACCATTCAGCCAGCCTAAAGGTTTTGAGCCAGTGATTTAATGACCTGATCTTTTTGATTGTGTGAAATGCCTGCTAAACTAGGATACAAATTCCCATGAATTATAATAGTCTTTTCCTCTACCACTGTTAAATACTAGCATTCTCCCACTGAATTAAAAGAAAATGTTGCCATTGAAGCTGACTGAAAGAACCACTCTCCCCTGCCTCTGCTTCATACAAACTAGAAAAATACAACTGAATCAGATAAAGGAGACTGAACTTGAAGGAGTATAAGAATGTTCTAGGTACTAAGTTGATTGAGGATGGAGAAGAATTGGGCTAAATGATGCCCACATCTTCTGATTTAAAATAGAAGTGGAGAACTTAAAGAACGGTAGTTCCTTTGAGATTCTTAAATTACAGGTAAATTGCCTGAGTATCTTTTCCCAAGTGTGTGATTGGTTGAACTAGCCACATCAAGAGAGAAAGTATTACCAAAGTTCTGAGTCCAAGATCTCCAGAGTAGTCCAGAAAAAAATATTTTGCTTCAATCAGGAACAATTTTCTGTGGCAGAGATTTTATGGCTAAAACTTTGGAAACAGAATTCCAAATAAATTTCCCATGGTAAGAGGTCAGGGCCATAATTTCGAATCAATATGATGATCAAGTTTAATCCCTAGAAATATCTTATTTTGATGTTTCTTTTAACTTGGAAATTGACAATTGTTCTTTTATCTATTAAAAAACTTTTAATAGGTGGAAAATTAATGTAATATGGTCCCTTATGGGTCATAAAAATGATGACCAAGTCATATACCTTCAATCCACCTTACTATAATTTGAATCATTTTCTATTTGAATTCTTAGGGTTTTTTCCCCAATAAAAAATAATCTCTTCACTATAATTATCTATATTAAAAAAGGGAAAGATAAGGTGATAGAAGATAAGCTTGATTGTTAAAAGATACACAGATACAAGTTATGATGGGAAAATGAATATTTCATCAGTAATAAGTCAATGAAGTTGAAACTTGACAAAAAAATTTATTATGCATACCTGTGCTAAATAGCTAATAGCTACATATACCCACATGTTTCAGTTAATTCCATACTCAAAATGTTGGCTGTCGTAGTTTACGTATAGCCTTGACAAGTGATTTTAGTAATTATGATAAATATAAGTTTAAATCTATAGTAAATACATAAATTGGAATGGCATTTCAGAACCATGTATAAACATTTTGTTTTCCAGGTTTTAAGTTTAGATTATTTGTTTTTATATCCATTTAATATTAATTTGTACTCCTTTTTCCCCTTTTTTAATCTGGCTACCAATTTATTCTTACAACGCTACGTCTGTCATGAATTCTCCACACTCTCCTATTTGCAAAGCCACTGCCTTTTTATTCAGCATAGTTGCTTTATAGCATTTGGCCACCAGATGGCTGCCTAAGAAATAAATCAATATTCATGAAAAAACGATAATCTAAATGGCAACACTTCCTTTTAACTGTTTTCTAAGCCTTCTTTTTCAAGGAGAACTATAATGTGAATGTATGAATCCATGGGGCTGTTTGTAAGTGTTTTAATTCATTCAAAGGTGTTTTTGGCTTTTTAATGAAAATTCAAACACTAGGGAAAGAGAAGAACACAGTGAACCTCCATATTCCAATCACCCACTCAGATTCAATAATGATCAACTTGTAGCCAATCCCGTGTCATCTCTAATCATAGGAAGTTGATCCTCTCGTTTCTTCTTTCCCTCACCATAAACACTTCCATAGAGAAAGAATTAATTTCATAGTTTACATCATCAAAGACAGATGGGAGGTTTTTTTTTTTTTTAATATTGTTTTTCTAATGAATTTCAGTAGAATACTATCACTCCAAAGTAATATTACTATAAAATATAGGTTGATTTCACGTTTATAAATTTAAATAGTAATTTCAATACATCTACTACATCTTAGTTGATTAGATGATTAAGACATCTGATAATGCAAATTACATTAATATAGAATAGAGGTTAAATAAACATTAGTCAGTTTGCTCTTTAATGTATCCACAGCCAATAAACACTTCCAAAGTTATAAAACTTTGTTTTTTCAATCTACAGGACAAACGTAAGCATGAAAATTCTTAATTAGTAACTTTAGCATTTTGTTTTGAAGGCTCTGGCTGACTTTATTTTTAAATGGAAAACTAGCACATTTTATAAGCATAGTAGTTTAGAAATTCTTTTATATGGATGAACATGATTTATAGGAAATATAAAACTAAAGATCATATTTTAATACACATTGCACACATTTGACTTTTTGATTAACAAAGTTTTAGAAATTATATACTGATATATGTTACTAAAATAAAGGAAGTTCTTAAGGAAATGCTCCAGTTTATAAATCTGGCTTAAAAGGAGCATCTTTAAATTACTGGAAGATTTCCAGAAGTTATAACAATGTCATCAAGCATCACAACAATGGACCATTAGATTTTCTCTACCCCAAGGCCCACAGTAATAATGTTATTGCTAGAGACAACACAAAACTGAAATAGCTTTAGAAACTAAACAAAAGTGACAAAATTCACATGCAGCGAGATTTGTTTTAATTCAACAACAGATTACTGCTTCGCAAGTTTGAATACAAGATTTGTAACACGAGAACATAAGCTCTGCATGCAAAATACACCATATTTGCAATACTGAAATGGCAAATTACACTCATCATGCAACACGGGGCCACAGCACATGACAAACCACAGGACACCACGCTGGTTAGTGTGCCAAAGATTTCGTCACCTACTTGTCAATAGAGCCCACCATGTAGTAAACCATTGGAAACCAACAGATTGCATCCAGAAAATGCATATCTGGCCTAAGTAGCAGATGGGTTACAAAATGAAACACAATGTCACAACAGTGGCAGCGCTTCTAGGGAAAGGAAGTAAGTTGACTTAGTTTGCATTTCCAAAACTAAACACTGTTTGACAAGATTAATTTTAAGTGCCTTTTTTCTTAACATTAATTATGAAATATTATTTGTACTTGTTATGAATATACAATGCACTCAGAATGATAAAAACTTGTATTTCTGCTTTCTAAATCAGAAACATTATGGCATTATTCTACAAAAGAACTGAACTGATATTCTTAATTATAACTAAAAAGTCATATCGATGAGTTTCAAAATTATTCATGCAGAATAAAATGAGAAATTAATGATTTTTTTCTTAGATGGCCCAAAGCGTAGAGAACTAAATTACCATGCTTAACAAGAGCACCTTTCTTTAAGGAAAATACACAATTAAACACAACCCTTAATATGTCAGGATACCAGTCAATAAATATAGTATATGCACCCATGTACCACATTTATTAAAGAAAATTAAAACAAAAATAATTCACCTTTTAAGTAATTGACTTACTCCATATATAATTAAGCAACTAGTTATTGAAATCTTCACTTACATGTATATTTGAGGAAAGCATCATAATCCTGGATGCTTCCTTAAAACTCACCTAATCTATTGCATTCATTTTATCAAGTTATTGATTCTTTCATGCATTTATTCACTCAGCATATATGTATCCAAAACTTGTGATAAAACAGACACTTCAGTATACTAAGGCATATGAGAATATTGTGTTTCTTTGTACTGTAAGAAATACATTTTTTGGAACACAGGTATAAGAGCACACAATTACAATGCATTTTAATCAGAAAAAATAAACGTAAGTTGTACTTAGCAGGCATAATTAGGGGTCATTTCACAGAGGTTATGTTTAATCTGGATGTTTGCTAGTAAAGGAGAAAGAGAGGGAAATTCTAGGAAAAGGAAAGTGTAGCACCTATAATATTCCAGCTAAATGAAGCCTTTTCCTCGCTGACTTATTTTCTTTCTGCTAATCATCCTCTTAACCCTTTACACTCTAAAGAAAAAGAATGCACAATACAGTTAAATGAAAAAAGATGATGTGCCAAGGAATACCACTATGGTAATGTTGATCTCTCTCTCCCACCATTACATTTCCTTGAAGTCCTTTTAAAAGACCCCATGTTATTACATATTATAATTGTACCACAGTTCATTTTAAAAATCCTCAATTAGCTTGTAAGGTATTTTCACTTTTATGCTACTGAAGTTAAAAGTTATTTCCAATATCTTGCTATTACAAATACAGATATAAACATCTTTGAATGAAATTTTTCTAGTACTAGTTTTTTAATCATTTATTGCAAAACATTCATAGAAGGTATATTAGTGAATTATAGAATATAAATAGCTTTAAAGCTCATGATATATATTCTTTTCAACAAATAGTAATGGTCCCAGTAGCGATCTTTCTATAGTGTCTTCTAGTTCTCTGAGCACTGCTTTGCTTCTTAAAAACAGAAGTGTCATCTCACTGCTGATTCAAGACCCTCCCTGTCTCCCTAGCCCTACCTCATGATTATAGAAGCTGGTATGAGGATGCCAACCGCCACAGGCCCGAGGCAGTACTGAGGTTTTGCAGTGATCTGAGGAATTATTTTGCCCGTGTCTTTTTTCGGTTGTTATTTTGTTTCATCTCTCTTTACTCCCATATGGTTTTAGTCAGATAAAGTGAGTAGCTCCGTAACTTATGTGGCAGAGATAAAGCCATAATCCTTTGCTATTAATTGCAGATAAATCTACACCCTGGCTGGAATAACTACGCTTTTAATCTGACTCTTCTTTTAAATTCAGATCATTTCAATTTCTTTATGTTATCTTCTGTATTCTAAAGCCTAGTAAAGCAAGAGTAAATAATATTGCATAAGTCAACATAGTAAAGGTACTGAAAATCTGTGTAATAAATAGTACTGGGGTCACTGAGGACAAAATTAAGTCTTTATTTCATGCCAACCCTTCTGTTGAGTCAAAACTGAAAATATGCCCTTTGTAATTTGTTGCTTTGTCCAGTATGAATAACTAAAGTTACTTAGACATCAAAATTATTGCCTTGTTTTAAGAAACTCATGAATTTTACCCACGCATAATTCTGCCACAAATGTTTATTTACAATATGCAAGCAATCTTCCACATCCTCGGAAATTACTTCAAGATTTTCATTGTGGGAACGTGGTTCATCCTTAGGTGGATTCGGCTGTTTTATAAGGTAAACCAAGCCCTTGAAACCTAGTAAATATATCATCTCGATGAAGCACATTTACTGTGGGGGGTCTAAGGTGCCACACTCATATAGCAAATAGATTTATCTCCTACTTCTATCAATAAGGATAGTTTAATAACATACTTGAAATATTAAAAATATAGGCATTGTACATTTACATGTGTTATGTTAACTCACTTAAATAAATTGGCAACAGTGATCATGTCACTAAACTGCTTAGTAGCTATTGAGTAACATAAACGATATCATGGACTCTTAATAGACTAATCTTCCCAATTATTGAAAGTTAATTGGAAAGCTAAACCTTTACATTGAAAACCACTAAGCAAAAACATAAAACATTAGAATAAAATGCATGCATTTTTTTTAAATGCTAAATAGAGAAGACCTATCTATGTTAGAAATCACATTATGGAAAAGTAGTAAAAATAATTGCATACTTAACTACAAAGCTCATCACAAAAATTTTAATATATAAGAAACAAACATTTAAAAATGTATTACTTATACAAAATCTACATATTTACTTAATATGAAAAAAGTATTTCAAATCAATAAAAGATAGACCTAACAGGGAAATAGATCTAGCACAAAATAAGAATGCAGAGACCCAAACCAAACATGCTTAATCTAACTAGTAATAAAAGAAATAAAAATTCAATAAGCACAAAAATTTATGTTAGTAAACAGAAAAAAACTGAGCACATCATTAATCATCATCCTAACTAACTGTATTAAGATGACTGCGTATGAGTCTAAAACATCATATTCTTACAATAACTTTCATTATAAAAATTACCACTATATTCAAATGTTAATTAGCTAGTGTTTGTTAGGAAGTGAAAAGGTATGTGGATTGGCATGGGTTTGCAAAGTTGAAGATCATTACTTCTCATTTAGCTAATTACTATAATGGACTTAATTTCTGATTTTTAAATTGAAGAAGTGAATATAGTGAAGTTTTTTTGTTTTTTTTTTTTGTTTGTTTGTTTTGTTTTTGTAAATAAACTTGTAACGTATTTTTATCCCCAGGGGTACAGGTCTGTGAATCGCCAGGTTTACACATTTCACAGCACTCATCATAGCACATACCCTCCCCAATGTCCCTATCCCCACCACCCTCTCCTGTCCCCCCAGCAACCCTCAGTCTGTTTTTTGAGATTGAGTCTTTTATGGTTTGTCTCCCTCCCAATGCCATCTTCTTTCATTTCTTTCTTTTCCTACCCCCCCCCCAAACCCACCGTACTGAGGGTTTTTTTTTGGTTAACATTTCATTAATCTATACTTAAGCAGTTTATTTCTTTCTTAAAAATATATAAGGAATTTTATTTCAACTGCTTAAAACATATCTCCTGTTTTTGTTAACTGATTTTCACCCAAGTCCACTCATCAGTTTGAAGAATGACAATGTCACTTTCTTGATTGGTGCAGGTGGGAAACTAACACTTCCTGGCTGCCTTTTCTAGGGGAGATATTGCACTAGTGCTTCATATAGAGTCCGTCTTATAGAGTCTCGATATTACTTGTTAAAATAAATGTTCTACTCATTTTACACATGAGAAAATTGAGGCTTAGAGAAATTTGAGAACATGCAAAAAGGCTTTTTACCAAGAAGGTACGTAAGTAAGTTTAGACCTTATCTCAGATCTGTATGAGTTCAAAGTTTGAATGTCTGTCATAAAGGACTCTGATAATTCAAACAATTTATCATTGCTTTTCAAATAAGCTGAAGTTTACTTGACACTATATATGAAAAGATGATTGATGTAATAAAAGAACTGTGTAAATAAGGTGTAAAAAATAGGAACATAAGCCTGGATCTTGCTCTTCAACTTTATGTAGCTTTGGGTAATATATCCCAAAGCTTTTGACTTTTGTTTCCATATTTTATGTGAAATGATATTATCAGATGACCAGCTGATCTTTAAGGGTAGGGAAGTAATCAAAATATTTAAAATCAGTATGGCACAGCAACAGGCCAAACTAAACAGATGTCCATCCAGCCAGAACTGAGACCACCTCTTATGAGCCAGTACCAAGTGCAAGATGTTTTCCATTGTGCCTGGGTTCCACTTAGTTACCAGATGAGATCTAAAATCCTTTCTCTTTGGAAACATTATGAACCCTTATTCTGACATATTAAATTTGTCAATATTATCAATTTAATTTGCATTTTTAAATTCCTACTTATGACATCTGTTATTTATTTGTTATATTGAATTAATTGGTCTTTCAACTAAATTTCCTAAATAGCCATGTATTGAGTGTTATTTTCAGCAATGCTCATGTAAATTTAAAACAAAGTCAAAACCCACTAAACTAATAATTGTAGAAGTGTGTACAATCTTTAAATTTATAAATTTATAAATTCTTGTAACATGGAAATATTCTGAAGAAGAAAACAACATTTCTTTGTAACATTGTAGGATACATTGCAAAATACTAGTCATGGCAGAGCAGTAGGAATCTCAAAATGATCACATAAAACTTTCTGGAACATTATTTATTAGTGTTTAGTTTTTGTTTCCTCATTCTTAACCAAAAGAGCAGAGGGCAACAAATAAAAATAGTAGATACCACTTTCAGGAAGTCGTCAGGAAGCTAATAAACTTTACAACATGTACTTTCATCCTAACCCTTTGGAAGAAAATCACCTAACAAACATCATGGAACTAGTTAGAGTCCAAAATATAAGTCATTAGGAAGCAAGAAAATTTGTAATGCAAAATAATCTGAAGTTAAAATATATTGTTACTAAAAAGAATTGACAATATATTTTTTTACATATATCAAAAACCTGTAAGATAAGCAAGATCATACAGTTGAAAGAACAATGCACTATGAATTATATAGAAGGTTCTAATCCTAGAACTGACCTTGGAAATATTCATTTAATTTCTTTGGTCTGTTTTTCCTTGTCTATAAAATAAAGTACTGTAACAAAGCAACATAAGTTGGTTTATTTAAATGTTATCACTGTAACCTGAAAACTTTGAGATCTTAAGCTGCTTAGTAGATCTTTCAGGTTAAATCATCACCATATGATGTGGATATATTTATAAGGGGAATAAGAAAGTAAAATAAAGGCAAAGTGTCTAGTATGATGACTGAGATAGTAAATGTCCAACGATTATTACTATTATGAACAAAGGGTAGAAGTAAAGAAGATTAATTTTATTAAATGATCTATATGGTGTTTTTCCAACAAAACACTCTCTGATAAAAGCTACATAGCTACACCTAGATTTTTACAGAAATACTGACCAATTTGCCAGTAATTTAAGGGAAACAGGATTTTTGGTTTTTTCTATGATTAACCAGATTCAGGAAATAAGACTATAAAAACATCTACTTGCTTTGATAATGCTAACTTACAAATCAACAATCAACCAATCCATCATTAATGGGGCAGTTTGGCAACCTCTTTATTAAGAACCAAACAGAAAGGGACTGATTTAGTTATAGCCATTCAAAAATCTCCAAAAGATACACATTAAGGAATGCTAGTCCCTGCCACCTGCTCAGTGGGACAATGAGGTGGACAAAGGGGAATTAGTGATGCTGAGATGGGATTACTTAAAAGACTAGATATTTAAAAAGAGAAGAGCCTATCTCCATTTTATGGAGTGAACACCACTCCAAAATTTGGAGACTGGATTATTTTGGGAGGTGCAATATTGTGATCTATAAGAAATCTATATTTGGGCATTCATATCATCCATGGTTCTTGGATCACAGCTCCCAAAATGCTTGAAATTTTCTGAGGATAAGAGCAATGGGAGCATCTTTTGTTAAAATATTTGTTCTCTTGTCCTCCGTTCCTGATCTCACTTTAGAGCCATAAAAGTGAAATGAGTGTCTTGTTATTCATTACAAGCCCCTTTCCACCATAACTGGGTTGATATTAATGAGGGGACTTTTGGAAAGCACTCCTGGCTTGTTGCTAGGGGAACCGATCATGAATAGAGAGTTGGAATTCTTAGTCCCATCCCGTGATTTCTAAGGAGTAGAGAGGGGTTGGAGTTTGAGTTTGACCACCAACGGCCAATGATTTAACCAATTATGTCTATGTAATGACCCGTCCATAAATACCCAAAGGAAGGAATTTAAGGAGCTTCTAGGTTGATGAATGTGTGGAGATTTGGCAAGAGTGTTGCCCCCAGAAAGAGCATGAAAACTCCATGCCCCTTCCCCATAGTTTGCCCTATGTATCTCCTCCTTCTGGTTCTTGAGTTATATCCTTTTAAATAAACCAGAAGTCTGGTAAGTAAAATGTTCCTTTGAGTTCTGTGACCTGTTCTAGTGAATTAATGGAACTTGAGTGGGGAACTCTGATTCCTAGTCTGTCAGTCAGAAATGTAGCTAAACAGGGGGGCCTCGGTGGCTCAGTGGGTTAAGCCTCTGCTTTCAGCTCAGGTCATGATCTCAGGGTCCTGGGATCGAGCCCTGCATCAGGCTCTCTGCTCAGCAGGGAGCCTGCTTGTGGGAAGCCAGGCAGAAGCTTGAGATATGAGCCAAACCAGGCCCTGACTTGCATCTCCCTGACATTAAGGGGTTAAGCAACTTCAGCAATGAAAAGGTTGAGCAGTGCTGAGAAAGGGTTTGTGCTATGAGTCTCATGATCGCTTATGTGACTACCCATTGGGGTTTATCAGGTACAGGACAATGCAGGCCTAAGTCCTAAATCCGTGACTGGACCTTGCTGTTCTTGCATGGGCCGTAAATCGCATCTGGTGCCCCTTTTCAGTCCCTTCATCAATAGGGAACTTATCTATAAGTAGCAACATGCTGGTGTCAGGATGCCTGCGTGTTCAACCTAAGGGAACTAATAAACAGGAGCCTGGAGAAACTATTTTTGGTATGTGGTGGGCAGTTAGTCTTCCCTAATTGTTTCTGCTTTCTATATAATCGGGCACACTTCGTAATAAAGTTGGCGCTGCTTGGACATCGTCCACTGTGTCCCTCCTGTCCTCATTTCTTTACAGCTCTTCTTCGTCTCACCATCCTCATGACCCTGGTCGTGTTGTCGCGCTGGCTGCGACACCTGCTTCCCCCTCTCTCTCTGCCTGCCTCTCTGCCTACTTGTGATCTTTCTCTCTGTCAAATAAGTAAATAAAATCTTAAAAAAAAAAAAGAAGAAGAATTGTAATTAAACAACCTGGACTTGTGAGTAGCATCTGAAGTCCAAGAATGGGGCCCCTGGAACATCCAACCTATAGCCGGTCAGTCAGAAACAGAGGTGCTAAAAGCTAAAGCTTGTGACTGGCTTCTGAAGGGAAGTGGGCAATGTTGTAGGACTGAACCCTTAGCCTGTGGAACCCTTAACCTAGACAGTAGTATTGTCAGAATCAACTTAAGCTGTAGGACTCCCAGTTGGTGTCTCAAGTGTTGCTTGTTGGGAATGTGGGAAACCACCCACCAACACATACATGCATTGAAACTGGGTCCAGGAACCCAGCTAGATTCACAAATTAGAACAAGAAATCTTACCTTGAAATAATGTAAAACAGGGGAAAGGTCAGCTTTTACCCTTTGCTTTATTTACCACAGTGATGCTATAAGCACGGTTCTACTTTTTCAAGCCTCTTCCTAACTTCCTTTCTGTATTCTGGGGCCTCAGAGGATCCACTCTGATCCAGTACATACAAGATGGGGATGCTCTGAGGCAAGGAACTTGTAAATGCCCCTGCCTTAAATTCTACATTAAGGAAGCAGACACACCATAAGGAAAAAGAGCCCAAACCTGATGCGTCCAAATTCACCACACAGGGTGAACTGAGCACTCCTTGTGTGCCATTTGAGCCAGTCCCTTTGAGCTTCCTGCCAGAACGGTTCTACTACTAGGCATACTTTCAAAGGCCTTGGAGGTGTTTCACAACCACTCCATTGTCAGAGCCATCCAGCAATCCAACTTTCATCCTCCTAAGATTTGTTTAATTAGCTTTTATTTTTTCTGACAATGCATCCAAGTTTCTGACCTTTCCTTGGACACTAAAGTGGTATCAGGAAAGTCACTGAGTCATCATATCTGAAAATGCTTCAGCTGAAACCTCTAGAATATTCTCAGTTTTTAGAGTTATCATTGTGATAATGATGCTAAGAAAGATGCATCAATGAGTGTCTTCATATATTCTTGGTATATATCAAGTGTCTTGTATATTCAGTATAAACGATGATATGAAGTTATAGTGGGAAGATATTTTTGTTTTCAAGAACTTCTTTTGATAAATTTTAAAGGCAGAGATGAGGCAACAGATTTTGGCCTCATTTAGCTTATCCTGAAATTTTGTACCACTTTGGAATTTAAAAGGAGAGTTGGAGGATCTCAAAATACGGTATTGATCTAAGGACCATCTGTTACCAATTTTGAGTCACAGAGAGGAATATCATAATTTTAGGATACAATGAGTTTGACCACTGCATTCATGACCTACATTTATATTTGCATGAGGAATTTTAAATGCTTAAGTAGTCTTATTTCACAAGAGTATATCAATCCAACATTTTCAAAATAAATGAGCATGGTAAAGCATTAATTATTCATATTGTGTTATAGAATATATGTTTTAACAGTGGAAGAATCACAATAAGTTATGATGATGTATCACAGTATAACATAAGAATGGATCATTAATATGCTTGGCTGATAATTAACGGTTCTTTAGAAAGACCAAAAAAATTGTCCAGTTTTGGCAGAAATTTTCCAGGCTAGTTGATTAATTTAAGGAAAATAACTGTAATTATTTCAATGGCATGTTTCCCATTGGTATTGAGTGATGACCACTTGCAACATAGTTTTAAATAAAAAGCTCAGAGTGTTCCAGTGATGTTTTAAGTAGTATTTGTGAAACAACCATATTCAATGATTGTTTTGTACCATAGCACAAAATATATCTCCCAATGAATCATGCGCCATAATGTATCTGATTTAAAATATCCCAAGCAAATTAGAATAAATTATTTTTGATATAATATTAAAAATTCTTTGTCTTGTGTGGGTATTTTAAAATATACTTACGGATTGTCCAATAGCAGTACTATGGGATTAAGTTCTTTCTTTGGTCTATAATATGCCCTGAGAGGAACAATAAAATTATACAATCCATTTCCAGCTGTTTCAGCTGCAACTATAATTAGCTTATTTTTGAATCCATAGGCTTTTGCGTCCTCATAGTAGTTATGCTGGCAACTCTAGAGAAGAAAAATTATACAAAGAAATGCTATTTTTACACTCCGCTAAAATTTGCTGAAAAAATTTAGGATATATGGAAGAGTAAAATTAATCTAACCTAGCAAATCCTTTATTTTATAACAAATTTGAAAATAGTTACATTTTTCCATGCCCCATTCTCCAGCCTATTTCAAGAAGTGAAGGTATGCATGGACAAGGCAAATGAATTGTAAGTGTGTAGCTTAATATGGGGGAAGACAAAGTCAGAAATATGTGTGTGCACATGCTCTACTGTAAACTAAAACATATTGCTCAATGACATCTGGATACCTATATTTAAAAATTACCATAATGTGTATGTATATCAAAAAATCATGTTATATATTTTAAATATACACAATTTTTATTTGTCAGTCATACTTCAAGAAAGCTAGAAAAAAACTACCTCTGACTTTGAGTTCCAGAAAGATAATAATATTATCATCAAATGACCTTGGAACTTTCCAAGTACTGAACATCTAAAGGGATGGATACCGAGAAAGATTTTCTTTGTTGTTAAAAAACAAAAAAAGAAAACCCTTAATTGTCTAAACATATACCTGAGCTGGCAAGATAATAACAGAAATACACAAAAGTAAAATACCAATATTAATACTAACAACAAAACAGTAACAATACATTATCAGAGTCCAGAGAGTAACAATACATTATCAAAACTCATTGTTATTCTGAGGTTATTTTGCTATTTTCTAGAGACCTAGTACTCACTGGACTTAGCATTATTAAACCAAGAGTCTTTTAAACTAAATTATCTGCATGGAGAACTGCTTTCGTGTTCTGCCCTTTTATCTTTCTATGTCTCTGTGTGGGTTTCTTTTTATTCGGGTTGAGATTAGTTGATTCTCTGTGGATTCATCACCAATTCTGGAATATTCTCTACTTTTTTCCTTCAATAAAAAACTACAAAATGCTGTTGGGAAGAAGGCACCATGAGTCAGCAGAAACAATAAACAATAGAATTAGACTCACAAAGACTACAGGTTTTGTTGTTATTAGATTTAGAACAGAAAAAATGAATGTGTTTACTATGTTTAAAGAAATATAAAGTATGAACAAAGAGCAGGAGGCTACTTAATATATTCGGTAGATGTTAAAAGAAATACACATATTCTCTTCTAGAACTAAAAAGTATAACAAGTAAAAATAAAAACTCAAACAATGGGTTAGATTGCACATTTGACACATGTGAAGGGGTCAACTGCAGACATCGATGTAATTACTCAGAATGTGCTAAGAAAAGAGATATAAAGTCGTATGGAGAAATTAAGATACTTGGAAGCTAGTATGACAATGTCTAACATATATTTAAGCAGAACACCTGAAAGTGAGTTTAAAGTATCAGAAACAAGACCTATTCAAGTAAATATTAACTAAGGATTTTCTAGAATTAATGAAATATTCAAAACCTCAGGTTCTGGAATTCCAGCAAATCCCTAATTCAAATAAATAAATAAAAATTCAGCTTCAGAGGTATGGTAATAAAAGTGCAAAACAACGAGACAGTCAGATCTTAGAGAGCCAGACTGAAAAGAGAGACCACCATTAATTTTCAGAATACAAACTAGAATGAGAGCCAACTGTTCAATGGCAACATGGATCCCATAAGGCAGAAAATAAAATTCTAATGTGGGAAAAGAAAAAGAAAACTCATCCCGGAATTGGACACCCAGGAAAACTGTCTTTCAAGAATAAGGGCATTTCTAGGGAAACTAAAATTGGCACAACTTAACACTAATAGGACTTTAGTAAGTAAATTTCAAAAGCTGTAATCAGTAGGAAAATGAATCCAGAAGGTTTAGACATAAAAAGGGAATGAAGAAAAGGGGAAATGATTTTTTAAAAAGGAGACAATAAGCCTTCATTGGAAGTATGATTGAAGAATTACTAATATAAGTAGGATCTGCAACCACATGAAGGAATGAATAAGGTCACTCACAAAGAGGTCATGGACGGAGAAGAGTGACGAGTGATGTTGAGGTATTAAGAATTTCAATATTTATGAGATAAAATGAAGAAAAACAATTAATTAATTTAGGTTATTCAGAAGTAGCTCAATTAGAAAGAAAAAACTAAACAAAACAAGAAAATAGGGGCATTAGTGTTGATAAACCTTGATCAGGAACCTTTTTGTTGATACTGTTGCAGAATGAACTGGGCAAGTAATCCCAATTCGCACACTTTACAGATGCAGTAGGATTGACTGTATAATCCCATCTCCTGACTGCAAAGTAGGCATTTATCTACGTAACAGACCAGCACCTCCAGCCGGCCTAATGCTAGATAAATAGAGGATAATACCCGAGGTCATCTGCCAGTCAACAGCATTCAGAAATTTTGTCTTCTTAATATGGTAAAGAGACAGCTCTGAGTCTTTGCTTTAAAAGACCCTCTATTGTTTCTTTGCCAATCCAATCCTTATCTCAGAAAGTTTAGCTTTTCGATTGTATCAGGTTCCCTGCGTGGAGATAAGTCATTTTTAAATCTTTGATCTCCCAGTGTGTTTTTTCTCCTGAATTCTGAGTTAAAAAGTAAAATGCAGGGACACCTGAGTAGCTCAGTCTGTTAAGCAGCTACCTTTGCCTCAGGTCATGATCCCAGGGTCCTGGGATCAAGTCCCACATCAGGCTCCTTGCTCAGAGGAGAGGATGCTTCTCCCCCTGCTCCTGCTCCGCCCTCCAATAAATAAATAAAAATTTTTTAAAAATGCTAATCAGGTTTTGTGGTGCCTGAGGCTTATGTTACTTGGGGATCCTCTTTAAGGAAATAACACAAATATCACAAATTTATAAATTTTAAAAATTATTCATAGGTCCTTAGAAAGGGCTAATACAGGTAAAGGGGTCCTGAAGCTTAAGATTTACTACTGTTACCAAAAAGATACAGCTAGTCAGCAGTATCAAATACTTCAGATAGTAAGTTAAAACAAAGGACCAAAAGGACCAAAAAAAAAAAAAAAAAAGGCATTGAGATATTGAGAGAGGGACATCTTAATGGACACAGAGGAATATTTAGGAGCAATGGCAA
Organism: Neogale vison; assembly: GCF_020171115.1. Lineage (NCBI taxonomy): Eukaryota > Metazoa > Chordata > Mammalia > Carnivora > Mustelidae > Neogale > Neogale vison. The sequence goes on from NC_058100.1 coordinate 23,659,613, forward strand.
AGATTCTCTAATGTTCCACTATTCTTCCTCAAGAGTGACAGTAACAGCCAGGCTTCATGATGTTTATCTTATTAAAAAGTAGTAGTAGCAAGAATATTAATAGAATGTATTAGGTGCCTACGCATTTATTAACTTCCTGGCACTGTGTGAAGCATTTTGGTTGTGCTAATTTATAGAATTCTCACGAGAACCATCGAGGCTTGTAATTACAACCATGTTATAGATATGGAAACTGAAATGTAATGGCAAAGTTATTTGCCCAAAATGCAAATCCTGTAAGCAGAGAGCTGGGATTTTAACTCTCGTTAACGCCAAAATTTAGAGTAAAAGAATATATTCCTGGTTAGAATTAGCAGCACATTTTAATTTCTTGGAGGTGTAGGGTTTGAGAATCTTCTTATCTGCTTTCTTATTCATTAAGAGAACAAACTCTTATAGAGGTCATGCCCAAGCCATCTTGGGAAAGAGATTTTAAAATGTCTGCATTCTTGTAATCTTTCTGTTTTGAATGGCTCCTTTAGAACATCCAAGCAAAAATCAAGAGCTACAGTAAAATCTTTAGAAAAGGAGATAATAACCACAAAACAGACACTAGTTTTCAGTCTAATCAATAACGAATCTTTCTGGCTAACACATAGACAAGTGCATTTCACCATGCCAAGCAAGTCCACATTAAGCTTCGAGGCAAAAAAAAAAGCCTTGCAAAATAGTGCACAATGGGCCAAAGTGATTTTGAAAGACTCTGGATGTTGAGAGTTCATAGGTCTGAGGTTCTGGCACCTATGTTTTTCTCTTTAAAAACATGACTGACTGAGTCCTCCACTACTTAAGTAGAAGGGGAAAGCATTTGGGTGATCTTTAGTACAGTTAAGAAAGTACAATTCACCATTTATTGTATTGCATTTACATCTGAAAAGATAATGTTCTTTAAACATATTTTAGTCAAAAGACTACACAAAATTATTTAAATATATGTAATTACAAAATGCCATAATTTCAGTTTCAGAGAAAATAACAATTGCTTACCTTGTCTAGTCTTAAGCAGCAAAATGGCACTTTTTCATGAAGGAGATGACAAAAAGTAGGTGAACTTCCTATATATGGAGAGTAAGGTGGATAGCCTTTAGCATATCTGTAAAACAATATGAAATATTTGAGTTGCCTTGAAGAAAACACACATAGTTGGACAATTAAGTGATAGCCATGTGTCTCTATTTTGATAAAGTATGGTGCACCCCTTTATGTTGTAATTACATTTTGATAAAGAAATAGTTAAGATTAGGGATAAGAAAACTGGATCAAATCTGGCCCATCAGCTGGTTTTGCGAATTAAAAGTTTTCTTGTTTTGTTTTGTTTTTTTTGTTCTTTTTTAATCTTAAATGTTTGGAAAAAAATTTTTAAGTAAATGGGTGGAAAAAATAAAAAAGAAGAATATTTCATGTCACATAAAAATTACATGAAATTAAAATTTAAATATCCACAAGTGAAGTTTTTTTAGAATATAGCCATGTTCATTCATTTTATGTATTGTCTATGGGCAATTCAAAAATATTTGGATTGGTGCAGCAAAGATTATATGGTCCATAAAGTCTAAAGTATTAGCTAGTTCCTTCTAGAAAAAGCTTGCCATTCCTTGATTTAAAAGAGTTAGATAGATTTTTTAAATTGCACTATTAATTTTTATAAAACACATTTAAAGCAAAATGACTTATTATGATTTATTCCATTAATATTCATTAGTCATGAATACATAACCACAAAGGAGTAAACAACTGAGTTAAAAATTCATATGCTCCCCCAAAACAGACTATTGTTGGAATCATGCTTAAAATATTATCAAAGATAATTATTTGTTGACTTAACAAAAGTAGCCACCTGTATGCACATTACGACTATATTAATTTTCAGAATAAAACTATTATAAAAAGAAGAATAAATGAAAGTTAAGAAAGAAAACATAATTTGGTAGAGGCAAGATTCCTTTATCTACTATGAAAACTCTTCTCTTTTAAACAAGAAATTTCAGCCTAGTTTAAACTGTTTTCCAGACATTATTAGCTCGGAGAGTAAAATGGTGCACATTTTGCAAATTTAGAAGTTGATAATCTCCACTATTATTTCAATATCTTTTTCAGTTTGCTTAGGGAAAAAAAAAAAAAAAAAACCCACCTCCGAATCTTTTCAGAAGGACATGTAAAGAAAGAATTTCAATCATACCACACATCATTTAGAGAGTCAAACCTCTCCTTGTTACCATCGAATATTTTATAAATATATTTGAGTGGTACTGATTTTCTGGAGAGTGGATTGTGTTCTGTGGGAACATTAAACTTCCTTGTAATAATTTCTTTTAAGTGTGAAGGATTAAATGAAGAATTTTTTAAAGTTTCAATTATATTTCAGTTCATTTTATTCAATTCAACATTAACTGAACATCTATTATATGAAAAATATTGGGAGTATTTAAATGGTGTTACCACTGCCCCTGCTACTACTACTACTACTAGTACTAGTACTACTACCAGTAGTAGTAGTAGGAGGAGTACTACAACTCCTAGTAATTATTACTCATTGAATGCTTACTCAACACAAAGCAGTGTCCTAAGCACTTCTCCATTATCTCAATTAATCTACATCTGAACATTATGAGGCAGTAATTATACCCCCATTGCAGATATAGACACCGTGGTTCAGATTGTTTAATCAGTCACTTGCACATAACCAGTATAGGGTGGAACTGACATGGAAAACAAACTCTTTTAGACTCCATTGTCAAGACTGCTGACCCCTGTGTTTCCCTCAAGAAACAGCAATATATTATGTGAGCAAGACAAGTAAACAAATCCTACTGAAGATTAAAATGTGATTAATAGCATGTACACTGGCACTATGTATTATGGAAGCATAGTAAAGAGAACTAGTACTTCATGTATTCATTCATTCAAAATATTACTGATGTATACCATATGAAAAATACCTATGTAAGATAAGGAAGGGAAATTTAATGGAGGAAACCTGCACTACATGTCACTGAATAATTGACTGATCTTCAATATGGACATGAAAGGAAATAAATTAAAAGTAGGAAATACAATATAATTAACAAAAACATGCAATCATGAAAATGCATCTTATATCATGAAAATACTGATTGATGTGTTTTCTTTAAGGATAAAAGATAATTTAGAGAACACTGATCCTGGAAATACATGTTGAAGCCAGAAATTTGAGGTCTTAAAATACTTTATAGGTAATGGAGATATTGGCTAATAGGAAGGGTGTTTTGTTAGAAGCATGTGGAATTGATTCTCGGATATATAAAAGGTAAGGACATTAGTGCCCCAGAGTAGCATAAATCCCAGTAAATCTTACAACTCTTCTAGAATATCTAAACATACTCTAAGTTTGAGGAAGTTTCTTCATCTGCTGTAGTTTCATCTTCTGATTGATCACTTAGAAGATCACATGTTTGAATTGATGATGTATCTGCAACCTCTAAAACGGGAGCAATGCTAGGTCTTCTGATTTCTTTGCTTCCCTCTGTAGGAAGAGACAGTGTGGGGCCGCTTGTTGATCTACAGCTTGTGTCTTGCAAGTCTATAGCCACAGTACCTGCAACAAAGAAACATAAAAATCCATCAAAGTATTTGCCACCCAGATGATAATCAACCATTAAATGAACAAAATGAAATACAACCAGTGTAACCGGGAAATCTGTTATTGTTTACCCTTTAATCTACAAGATTATTTCTTCTCCGTGTGGACATTTTTACCTACATGGATTAAAAAAATTCTGCATTTGTGCAAAATGTGTTTGCTGAGTCTAGCTTATTGCACAAAACACAAGACTTATGAAACCCTAAAATACTTAGATTTTTTTTTTTTTTAAAGATTTATTTATTTGACAAAGAGAGACACAGTGAGAGAGGGAGCACAAGCAGGGGGAGTGGAAGAGGAAGAAGCAGGCATTCCACCGAGCAGGGAGCCCGATGCAGGGCTCGATCCCAGAGACCTTGGGATCATGACCTGAGCCAAAGGCAGATGTTTAATAGCTGAGCCACCCGGGCGCCCCAATACTTAGATTTTTAAAGTGAAAAAAATACTTTGTTTCAATTTACATTTACATAAAATTAACAAATAAAATTTTGGCCTTTTCAATATAGTGGATTTCTCATTACATTCTTTCCCCCCATTTTGTTATTATTCTCTTGCTGATTTGTAATTGCTTTTTAAAATATTAGAACCATTAATATTTTATATTTATTTCACAAATATTTATTATGTACTGCATGGAAAACACTATCCTAGGCACTTGGGATATATAGGGAATAAGGGAACAAAATAATGCTTCTACACATAAGCACTTATCTTTAAAATAACCAAGTAGACAAATAAATGAAAACAGTCATTTTAGATAGTAATAAATACATGCAGAAAATAAAACAAAATAATGTGATGAACAGGAGGAGGAATGAATTTTCACCAGGTGGTCTGGAAGGCAACTTTGAAGTCATGACCTTTGATTTTTTTACTCAAAAGACAATAGTGAGTACTCAAGCTGTGGAAGTACCTTGAGGCTGTAGCAACAGCAAATTTAAATAGCTTAAGGCTTTTGCATACTGGGGGGTAGTCCCCAGTAAATAGAAGAAACAAATTCCTTTGGAATTATTTAATTGGAATTTCAAGATTAATTTAAACATCAATTTATGGAAAGCTGATGTCTCCCCTTCTGAAGAAAATAATACAGTCTAACCGATGAGTGCCATCATGAGGAGTGCCACTCCTCACTTCATTTACGCACTAATACCTGGTCATCCTTCTAAAACCCCTTAGACCTCACTTTGTCCCTTTTGAAGCAACTATTAAAACACCTGCCACTTCTCTCAAACCTCTGACCTTGCCACCTCCTTTACTATTATAGCAGAAGTTTTTAAAGTGGGAATAAAACTAATGGATTTTGGCCTCTCTTTTCTTGCATCATGGAAAGAGAGGTCAGCAATTGATTTCTAAAACCTCTGAGGCAATCAGAAGTCTCCACAGAAGGAGGGATAAACAGGAAATGTTTTGAGGGTGAGAGTTGGTAGCACAAGTCTGATGAGAATATCCGAGAATTCCTCAAAACTGAATAAATTTGGGGGGTTAAGTTTCAGAGACTTGTACCTCTCTATATACACAAAACTCAGATTAATAGGTGAGGGGCCCTAGTGTGTCTGTAGTTCGTGTGAAAGCCTTCATGTGACAGGCATATATGAACATTCCCAGAACAGCTGTTTCTGAGAAAAGGATGTAGGGACCAGCACTTAGCAATTTCAGTATCAGAGCAAAGGTAAAGATTGTTGTCATCAGAAACTCTATGGTCAACCAATTTTTGAACACCATAAATAAGGATTAATCTATAATTCAATCTTTGGGCAAGAGCTGAATGAGGCTCCTAGAGAAAATAAGATGATATTTTCTATTTAGTAGGTATATGGAATTGATTAAAAATTAAATTTTACAAATTTGATTTACAAAAATAAGCCATTATTTACATCCTAAGGCTTTAAGTTAAAATTCACATGTATATTTATCCTCTGCACATGACTACACTGTTGAGTTCAGAAAGAAAACAGAACTTATCATAGAAGAAATCTTCAATTCCCTGACTTCAAACAAACATGAGAGTTTCACCAAACTTTTGTTCCTTTATTTCTGCTTAGAAGGAAACAGAAATACTTCCATTTATGTGAAGTTAATTCCTACTCATGTTTTGGGCATTAAATCCCTTCTGGCTTCCTAAGAAATTGTGATCTTTTAACCCCACTCCCCAAATACATGTGACTTCACATCACCCCCCAACTACCTCTTTATCATTTTTTCTGCCCAACACAGGGAAATGTGGTCACTTCCCGATTATTTTGCCAAAGCAGATACCTGGTCCCAAGCTGTGCATGGGGATATGATCATGAGGAAGAATCTAGCAGGGAAGACACAATTCAAAAAGTAGTCACAATTACAGAAACAAGCCCTTTGAACATTTCCTTTCCTTAACAAACCTGACTCTTATAAAGGTGATGGGTAAATACCCTCAGTGTGGTCATCGTCTCTTTTAGACTCTTCTCCTTTTATCCTTTCTAAAATCCCAGCTTTTTCCCATATCTTCAGATTCTATCACCACTATCTTTCACTGTTTTGTTTGGTGACTAAACCTATGTCATTCTACTTATTTCCTAATGTTTCTAGTCAGTTTCTCCAATACTATTTGCATTAGTCTGTCAGGACTGTCATAACAAAGTACCACAGACTGGGTGGCTTAAACAACAGAAATTTATTGCCTCATAGTTTTAGAGTCTGGAAGTCTAAAATCCATGTGTTGGCAGGATTGGTTTCTTGAGGGCTGTGAGGGAACGGTCTGTTCTAGGCCTCACTCCTTGGCTGGTTGATGGTCATCTTCTGCCTATGCCTCCTCTCGTTGTCTTCCTTGGATGTGTCTCTGTGTCCTAATTTCCTCTTCTTATAAGGACACCAGTCATAGTGGATTAGAGCCCATTCTAATGACCTCATTTTAATTTGATCACTTCTTTAAAGACCTTAGCTTCTAACACACTCAATTATTTCCCTATTTTTTCTGTGTTGTTTATTGGCAGTCTCCCCTGTGATAGAACGTAAGATCTGTGAGCTAGGGATCTTTATCTATTTGTTCATTAATTTATCATAGAAACTTATAAGAGTTTCTGGCACATATTAGGTACTTTGAGTAAAGGTTAATAATGGGAAAAAATCAGTAGGACTACTATAAAAAATAATACGCTAGGTCAATAACAAACAGGGAGACCTAACACAGTCCATTAGGTGACCCTGTTTGTTATTGACCTAGCATATTATTTTTTCAATTCAACATTAATATCAACATTAACTAAACATCTATTATATGAAAGATATTGAGAGTTTTTAAATGATGTTACCACTGCCACTACTACTACTACTAGTAGTACTACAACTCCTAGTAATTATTACTCATTGAATGCTTACTCAACACAAAGCAGTGTCCTAAGCACTTCGCCATTATCTCAATTAATCTATATCTGAATATTATGAGGCAATTATTTATACACCCATTCTACATCTGAACATTATGAGGCAATTAATTGTACCCCCATTACAGATACAGACACTGTGGTTCTATCTACAGTCCAAGCAGGGCCATGGAATATGTCTCAGAAAGAATGATACTGAGACTGAGACAAAGGATTAGAAGAAGTTACCTAGGCAAAGTTGGGGGCTAGGGAGTAGATTCTGTCAGAAGAAACTTCTTGTGTTGAGGTCCACTGGTGAAAAACAATTAGTGAAGACTGAAAGGAATTTAGTATGAATGGGACTTAGTAATGTGATTGAAGGGACAGTAAAATACAAGACTAGAAAATTGAAGTGGAATTATTTAAAAAAAAAAAGAACTTTAAGTAAAGTGACTGCGATTTATCTTCTAAACTAGGATACCCTTTTTTTTTTTTTTTTTTTAATTTTATTTATTTGACAGAGAGAGACACAGCAAGGGAGGGAACCCAAGCATGAGGAGTGGGAGAAGGGAAAGCAGGCTTCCGCCAAGCAGAGAGCCTGATGCAGGACTCAATCCCAGGACACTGGGAGCATGACCTGAGCCTAAAGCAGATGCTTACCAACTGAGCCGCCCAGGTAGCCCTGAACTAGGACACTCTTAAGAGTCATAGGGTGTGATCTTCAGTAATGACACCAGGACAACATATATAAACTGGGACTGTGCTGGAATAACTGGGAGTGCCCCATGCAAACAAGAAGTTTTGGTTATCCAAATTATAAGCCATGTAATATAAAATTTAGATTTTTTTCCCTTGGATAATAAGCAATTCATGTAATTGACTGATTGATTGATTGATTTTAGAGACAGATAAAGAGAATACACACATGTAGGGTAAGAGTACAGAGAGAGAGAGAGAGAAGAAGAGAATCTCAAACAGATTCCTCACTAACCCAATGTGGGGCTTGATCTCACAACCTTGAGATCATGACCTGAGCTGAAATCAAGAGCCTAATACTTAACCAACTGAGCCATCCAGGCACCCCAGTAATTCAAATTATTTATGTAGGAGAATGACACTATCAATATTATGTAAAAATTATAACTCTGGTTGCAAGGTGGAGAAGAGTGCAGGACAGCATGGAGGCATGGAGAGAAGCTTGGGGGGCAGGGGGTGATTCTACAGTTGAGGGGAAGAATGATGGAGATTCAGACCATGATCACACAGACAGTGGGGAGAAAGAAGGGAATGACTTTCAGGGATACTTGATTATCTGAATTAATAGAATTGATGGATTCTGAGATATGAGAGGAGAGGAAGAGAATCGTCAGGATTGTGACTTTACAAACTATGTTGTGTCATCTATTTTTTTAGCCAGAAAATGGAGGAGGAAGTAATTTTGAATGAGGGCATACAGATAACTTGAATTTGAATATGCTGTGTTGCTTTTTCCTGTGAGACATCCAGGCAGAAATAAATAACCAGTATACTGCTGTGAAGAGAAATATAAGTTAATGATTAATATAAAAGAATCATCAATTTTTGGAGGGCAAGTCAATCTGTGGGAGCAGAAGAACATGGTCAATACCATCCCATGTTGTGAAGATGAAAACTGGATTTCGTGACAGAGTGGTGATTTTGCCAGAGTAGTGATACAAGGACTACAGATTTCAGACTAAACTGGGCAAAGGCATGAGGGGACAATAAGATTTCAAAACAGCAACTGAAGACAACCCTTTCAAGGAATTTACCTGTGAAGATGTCAATCCAAGAGGTCCAGGTGTATGTGTGTGTGTGTGTGTGTGTGTGTGTAGAAATAAAAAAAGAGACACACAGAGACAGACAGAGAGACAAAGGGAGGAGAAACGAACCAATGATTTTGAGAAAAAATAAAGTTAGGTAATAAGGATGAATTAAAATAAAAAGTGAGGTCCCAGAGGAGGTAGTAAGTGAAGTCATTACTATTAAAATATTAAAAGTTGGAGCACCTAGGTGGGTCAGCCAATTAAGTGTCCAACTCTTGGTTTCGGCTCAGGTCATGATCTCAGGGTTGTGAGATGGAGCCCTGTGAGGGGCTCTGCACTCAGCATAGAGTCTGCTTGAGATTCTGTCCTCCCTCTTCCTCCTGCTTTACTCCTTCCCCCACTTGCTTGCTCTCTTTCTAAAATAAATAAATAAATAAATAAATAAAATCTTTAAAAATATTAAAAGTTAAAAGACACATTATCTTTGTGACAAAAATGAATGTTTGTAGATTTGTAGGTGGTTTGGTGGCAAAATTTAAAGAAAATTCTTATTTGTCTGGATCTATTCCTCCCTCCACTTTTTTTTTTTTTTTTAACTTCTGTATCATAAAAGCCAAGTTCAATGGTGAGAATGAGATGGAAAATAGAAGAAGAGTTTTGAGAAAAAGAATATTTGAAATAGCAAAGGAAACAGTCAAAAAAACTAAGAGGCAACCCACGGAATGGGAGAAGATATTTGTAAATGACAGTACAGACAAAAGGTTGATATCCAGGATCTATAATGAACTCCTCAAACTCAACACACACGAAATAGGCAAACATATCAAAAAATGGGAAGAAGATATGAACAGACACTTCTCCAATCAAGACATACAAATGGCTATCAGACACATGAAAAAATGTTCTGCATCACTAGCCTTCAGGGAGATTCAAATTAAAACCACATTGAGCTTTTGGGTAAATTGGAAGGGGAGGTGAACCATGAGAGACTATGGACTCTGAAAACCATCTGAGGGGTTTGAAGTGGTGGGGGGGCGGTGGGAGGTTGGGGTACCAGGTGGTGGGTATTATAGAGGGCACGGCTTGCATGGAGCACTGGGTGTGGTGAAAAAATAATGAATACTGTTTTTCTGAAAATAAATAAATTGGAAAAAAAAAACCACATTGAGATATCACCTTATACCAGTTAGAATGGCCAAAATTAACAAAACAGGAAACAACATGTGTTGGAAAGGATGTGGAGAAAGGGGAACCCTCTTCCACTGTTGGTGGGAATGCACGTTGGTGCAGTCTCTTTGGAGAACAGTGTGGAGATTCCTCAAGAAATTAAAAATAGAGCTTCCCTATGACCCTGCAATTGCTCTCCTGGGTATTTACCCCAAAGATACAGATGTAGTGAAAAGAAGGGCCATCTGTACCCCAATGTTTATAGCAGCAATGGCCACGGTCACCAAACTAGGAAAGAACCAAGATGCCCTTCAACAGACGAATGGATAAGGAAGATGTGGTCCATATACCCTATGGAGTATTATGCCTCCATCAGAAAGGACGAATACCCAACTTTTGTAGCAACATGGACGGGACTTGAAGAGATTATGCTGAGTGAAATAAGTCAAGCAGAGAGAGTCAATTATCATATGGTTTCACTTATTTGTGGAGCATAACAAATAGCAGGGAGGACAAGGGGTCTTAGAGAGGAGAAGGGAGTTGGGGTAAATTGGAAGGGGAGGTGAATCATGAGAGACTATGGACTCTGAAAAACAATCTGAGGGGTTTAAAGTGGCGGGGGGGGAGGTTGGGGTACCAGGTGGTGGGTATTATAGAGGGCACGGATTGCATGGAGCACTGGGTGTGGTGAGAAAATAATGAATACTATTTTTCTGAAAATAAATTAATTTAAAAAAAAAGAATATTTGAAATAGCCTCTGTTGATAACTGGATAGAGAACTTACAAAAGAACTAAAAAAGTGTCAGGTGCTTATATTCTAATCAGAAATATGAAATAATTATTGACAATTTTGAATTAGCTTAATTTTTTTTTAAATTTTATTTATTTGTCACGGAGACAGGGAGAGTAAGAAAGAAAGAGAGCACAAGCAGGGGGAGTGGCAAGCAGAGGGAAAAGATTCTCTGCTTAGCAAGAAGCGTGATCTGGGGCTTGATCCCAGGATCATGACCCAAGCCAAAAGCAGATGCTTAACATACTGAGCCACTCAGGCATCCTAAATTAGTTTAAATTCTTACCAGTTTAACAGCTTGTAAACTTCGTTCTAGATACTTAGTTATACCAAGTTTATAATATATACAATTAGTGTCTAGTTTGACTTTGAAATTTTAACAAACATTGAAGGATATTTATTATGTCTTTTAAAGAAAAAAACTAAGGGGACTGCGTGACTCAGTAGTTTAAGCATCTACCTTCGTCTCAGGTCATGACCTTAGGGTCCTAGGACTGAGCTCTGTATAAGGTTCTCCACTCAGCAGGGTGTTTGCTTCTCTCTCTCCCTCTGTGGACTCTCTTGCTTTTGCTGTCTCTCAAATAAATAAATAAAATCAAAAGAAAGAAGAAGAGAGAGGAAGGGAGGGAAGGAAGGAAGAAAGGAGAGAGAGAGAGAAAGAAAGAAAGGGAGGGAGGGAGGGAGGAAGAAAGAAAGAAAGAGAGGAAGAAACTAGTGATATATTCAAATTTATTTATACTTACCCATGCTGGCAATTATGCTATGTACAGGTAATCGAGAAGGTCCATGATAAAATGACCTTGGCACATTGCTTTTTTTCTGCTGGTCTTGGTTTTTAAATGCTGAATTCTCTTCTTTGGTAATATTAATATAAAAACATATATCTGTAGCATTCATAATATATCGAGGACCTGGATTCAGCAAAATGTTTTTATTATCCTCCCTCCGAACACCAATCAAGCAGACGCCAAACCTTAATTTAAAAATAAATAAATAAAATCTTAAGAACTGTGATTCAGCAAAGGTCTTATGTTTTTTAAGTTTGCATGTGTAAGAAAATTGGTAAACTATTATAAGGCAGAGGAAAATTAACACCCCAAATCAAAGTATTTTAAAGCTTGCAAAGATCATGAAAGTTTAAGACTCCAGGCTCTGAAGACAAAGAAAAAAAAAGGACTCTCAACACTCAAAACTTTCCTGTTTTTCCAGGAAAAGAAACTATGTCCTTAGTGTGTGGTAAAATCAATTTAAATGATTATGATCTATATAGTTATTTTTAAATAAAGAAGAATAGAAAAAAGATAATGAAAAATATCAGAGTGTTTATCATTAGTAAGTAAGGGTAAGAATTTTTAATAAATTGTGTGTGTATAGAGTCGTACCATAAATGTATATTTTCACTTGTCAAAAAATATAAACCTGTATTACTTTAGTCAAAAATGCTAAATTGGCCTAAAAGAAGAAATTTACCCAAGGTCATATGAGAAAAAAATCAGGGTACCTAAATTTTTTTTAGTTCTGTTTCTACCATATTTGGTTTACTCTGAATTTTAGGAAAAAAATTAATAGTCTGAATGGGTGCACAGCTTAATTGGGAGAAATATCGACCACTAAATATAATAGATAATAAAATTTTATTTTATAATTTTTCAGGTTATTCTGCAAACACGAAATGTTGTGAATGTTTTTATTTCAATATGTCTTATAGCATTAGAAATAAATCTAGTTTAAAAATATTTTTAAACATCAAAATATATGTACAGAAAGAATCATGCTGAGAATTAAAGTGGAATATATTAAATATTAGATTAGTGGAAAATACTAGACATATACAAACCTTAAAATATTATATCAATATATTTACAATACTGATAATATATTACTTTCATTTTAAACATATATTTTTGTTTCTTTAGTAAATAATTTTTCTCAAAAAGAAAAAAATATTTTGTTCCATGTTTGAATTAGAAGGTACCATTGTTTACTTTTTAACTTATTTCTCTGATCAAAGCAAATTTTTTTAAATATCTAGGTTTTATAAATGTTATTATGACTGTTTACATTTTTAATCAACACTTTAAAATCAGATCTCTAAAGAAGATTCATTTTCATGTATTTGTGAATTCTTCATGGATTAAAATATTTCAAAGATGGCTTAAAAGTTACTAAAGCCAGTATTTCTATTAAATTATACTTTATACCTAACACTCTTAACTTGTAGAGACCATACAGAACCAGAGTTCAAATGTCTCAATAATTTCGTTAAAATTCCAGAATCCTTGCAACTTATGAGCACCAATATGGGCTGTATTTTAGAAAACTGTATTTAAAGGGTACGGTTGATTTATATTTTAAATCCACTTTGGAAGCAGAGACGTACTTTTTGTGTGCATGAAAAGATGCATATGTAAAACTCTTTCCTTCGTATTCAGCAAAAAATGTACTTTCTTCCAAAACAATGTGGTATACTTCATTGCCAGAGCATCTACCATATATCTTCTGCCACTGCTCTGGGGATTGCTGGCCTTCTCTGCAACAAAAGCACACACACATACACATACACAAAGAGCAAGACACAGTGAATGTGGTTAAAAAGACAGTTTTCACACCTAATCTGGTTTCCCTACAGGAGGAACTGGTAAGCACGGTTCAAAGAAGTCTATGTGTGATGCTCTAAATGATGATATTATTTACAAATACTCACAAAGAGTTACCACAGAAATTTTGAAACTAACACAACATGTAAGTTTGAAATACAGCAGATTCCTAGAAAGTAGTTCTTCACAATCCAGTTAATGGAAGCATTTATCCTGACTATGCGGCAATAAGATATGGCATTTCATTTTAATTTCTCTTTACGTATATCCTGTCATGCACATCCTGTTTTTACACTTGTTTTATAGTCTAATTAATATGGCCCACTTCATCTCATTTATAATACTTGCTTGGCCCTGGTAGGTAACCAGGTAACCGGATTTTGCTTTGTATTTGTAAGTATACAATGTCACCTTATCAATTGGATTCCACAGAAAATATACTCTTAATTTCCATCCATATCATAGCAATGGCTTTCTTCCAATTGTGTAGCAGTTAAGAAAAAATATTTCTGTATGATAAAAGGGTCTTCAAAGAGATCCCCCAAAGTATTTTTTCATACAACCTAAGTAATCACAGAAAGTACAGTTTCTATTTTCTAGAATGTTCTGCTCAGTGGCCTTGGATATAAATAAAAAAGTCAACCTATGACAAACATATTGTGAATATACAAGAGCAATTCTTTCCCATCTTTTATAGTAAATTTCACTTTTTCTGAATAAATTTATGGAGTCTATATATACAAGAAATGCACTTTAAGAAGGCAAGTGATAGATGGAGTCAAGATGGCGGAGAAGTAGCAGGCTGAGACTACTTCAGCTAGCAGGAGATCAGCTAGAGAGCTTATCTAAAGAGTGCAAACACCTGCAAATCCATCGGCAGATCGAAGAGAAGAAGAACAGCAATTCTAGAAACAGAAAAACAACCACTTTCTGAAAGGTAGGACTGGCGGAGAAGTGAATCCAAAGCGACGGGAAGATAGACCCCGGGGGGAGGGGCCGGCTCCCGGCAAGCGGCGGAGCAACGGAGCACAAAATCGGGACTTTTAAAAGTCTGTGCCACTGAGGGACATCGCTCCAGAGGCTAAACCGGGGCGAAGCCCACACGGGGTCGGCATGGCCTTGGGTCTCGCAGGGTCACAGAAGGATCGGGGGTGTCTGAGTGTTGCAGAGCTTGCGGATATTGGAACGGGAAAGCCGGCTACAGAGACAGAGCCGACAGTAAGCTCGCAGCTCGGTGTTGCCTTGAGCCAGTCGCGGGCTCGGTGAGCTCAGAGCGCGGCCGGAGGTCGGGCAGACAGGAGTTACTAGGAGCTGTTCGATGAGGGCACACTGGGGAGCGGGGCCGGGGCTTTCGGCTCCTCCGGGCCAGAGACCAGGAGGCCGCCATTTGTGTTCCCGTCCTCCGGAACTCTACGGAAAGCGCTCAGGGAACAAAAGCTCCTGAAAGCAAAGCCGAGCGGATCACTCAGCCCGGCCCTTGCTAAGTGCGGTGCAATTCCGCCTGGGGCAAAGACACTTGAGAATCACTACAACAGGCCCCTCCCCCAGAAGATCAACAAGAAATCCAGGCAAGACCAAGTTCACCTACCAAGGAGTGCAGTTTCAATACCAAGGAGAGCAGCAGGATTCCAGAGGAGGAGAAAACAAACCACGGACTCATGGCTTTCTCTCTGTGATTTTTTAGTCTTGCAGTTAATTATTTTTTTCTTTTTCATTTTTTTTCTCTTCTTCTGCTAAAATTTTTTTAAACTTTTACCCTTTTCTTTTTTAACGTTTTTTAACTAGTTTATATAATATATATACAAATATTTTTTCTTTTTTATACTTTTTTATTCGTTTTTTTTAATTCCTTTTTTCTTTTTTTTCTTTCTTTATTTTAGAACCTCTTTATCCCCAAATCAGAAGAGATCCCAATCTCTTCAATCTCTTTTTTTAATTCTTGATTGAATTTTTAATTCAATCTCTTTTTTTAATTCTTTTTTTTTCTTTCTTTCTTTTTGAACCTCTTTTTATCCCCAAATCAGAAGAAACCCCAATCAGAAGAGATTGGGAGATCCCAATCAGAAGAGATCCCAATCAGAGGAGATCCCTCACCCAATCGTAAGGGGGGAGTAATCCCCCCTCACGGATTTCTCCCCCCTCACGGTTTGGGATCTCTTCTGATTGGGTTAAAGCATATTTTCCTGGGATTGTTGCCACCCTTTTAGTATTTTACTTGCTCCTTCATATACTCTTAGCTGGACAAAATGACAAGGCGGAAAATTTCACAAAAAAAAAAAAGAACAAGAGGCAGTACCGAAGGCTAGGGACCTAATCAATGCAGACATTGGTAATATGTCAGATCTAGAGTTCAAAATGACAATTCTCAAGGTTCTAGCCGGGCTTGAAAAAAGCATGGAAGATATTAGAGAAACCCTCTCCAGAGATATAAAAGCCCTTTCTGGAGAAATAAAAGAACTAAAATCTAACCAAGTTGAAATCAAAAAAGCTATTAATGAGGTTCAATCAAAAATGGAGGCTCTCACTGCTAGGATAAATGAGGCAGAAGAAAGAATTAGCGATATAGAAGACCAAATGACAGAGAATAAAGAAGCCGAGCAAAAGAGGGACAAACAGCTACTGGACCATGAGGGGAGAATTCGAGAGATAAGTGACGCCATAAGATGAAACAACATTAGAATAATTGGGATTCCAGAAGAAGAAGAAAGAGAGAGGGAAGCAGAAGGTATACTGGAGAGAATTATTGGGGAGAATTTCCCCAATATGGCAAAGGGAACGAGCATCAAAATTCAGGAGGTTCAGAGAACGCCCCTCAAAATCAATAAGAATAGGCCCACACCCCGTCACTTAATAGTAAAATTTACAAGCCTTAGTGACAAAGAGCAAATCCTGAAAGCAGCCCGGGAAAAGAAGTCTGTAACATACAATGGTAAAAGTATTAGATTGGCAGCTGACTTATCCACAGAGACCTGGCAGGCCAGAAAGAGCTGGCATGACATTTTCAGAGCACTAAACGAGAAAAACATGCAGCCAAGAATACTATATCCAGCTAGGCTATCATTGAAAATAGAAGGAGAGATTAAAAGCTTCCAGGACAAACAAAAACTGAAAGAATTTGCAAACACCAAACCAGCTCTACAGGAAATACTGAAAGGGGTCCTCTAAGCAAAGAGAGAGCCTACAAGTGGTAGATCAGAAAGGAACAGAGACAATATACAGTAACAGTCACCTTACAGGCAATACAATGGCACTAACATCATATCTCTCAATAGTTACCCTGAATGTTAATGGGCTAAATGCCCCAATCAAAAGACACAGGGTATCAGAATGGATAAAAAAACAAAACCCATCTATATGTTGCCTCCAAGAAACTCGTCTTAAACCCGAAGACACCTCCAGACTTAAAGTGAGGGGGTGGAAAAGAATTTACCATGCTAATGGACATCAGAAAAAAGCAGGAGTGGCAATCCTTACATCAGATCAATTAGATTTTAAGCCAAAGACTATAATAAGAGATGAGGAAGGACACTATATCATACTCAAAGGGTCTGTCCAACAAGAAGATCTAACAATTTTAAATATCTATGCCCCCAACGTGGGAGCAGCCAACTATATAAACCAATTAATAACAAAATCAAAGAAACACATCAACAATAATACAATAATAGTAGGGGACTTTAACACTCCCCTCACTGAAATGGACAGATCATCCAAGCAAAAGATCAACAGGGAAATAAAGGCCTTAAATGATACACTGGATGAGATGGACATCACAGATATATTCAGAACATTTCATCCCAAAGCAACAGAATACACATTCTTCTCTAGTGCACATGGAACATTCTCCAGAATAGATCACATCCTCGGTCCTAAATCAGGACTCAACCGATATCAAAAGATTGGGATCATTCCCTGCATATTTTCAGACCACAATGCTCTGAAGCTAGAACTCAACCACCAGAGGAAGTTTGGAAAGAACTCAAATACATGGAGACTAAACAGCATGCTTCTAAAGAATGAATGGGTCAACCAGGAAATTAAAGAAGAATTGAAAAAAATCATGGAAACAAATGATAATGAAAATACAACCATTCAAAATCTGTGGGACACAACAAAGGCAGTCCTGAGAGGAAAATATATAGCGGTACAAGCTTTTCTCAAGAAACAAGAAAGGTCTCAGGTACACAACCTAACCCTACACCTAAAGGAGCTGGAGAAAGAACAAGAAAGGAACCCTAAGCCCAGCAGGAGAAGAGAAATCATAAAGATCAGAGCAGAAATCAATGAAATAGAAACCAAAAAAACAATAGAACAAATCAACGAAACTAGGAGCTGGTTCTTTGAAAGAATTAATAAAATTGATAAACCCCTGGCCAGACTTATCAAAAAGAAAAGAGAAAGGACCCAAATAAATAAAATCATGAATGAAGGAGGAGAGATCACAACCAACACCAAAGAAATACAAACTATTATAAGAACATACTATGAGCAACTCTACGCCAACAAATTTGACAATCTGGAAGAAATGGATGCATTCCTAGAAACATATAAACTACCAAAATTGAACCAGGAAGAAATAGAAAGCCTGATCAGACCCATAACCAGTAAGGAGATTGAAACAGTCATTAAAAATCTCCAAACAAACAAAAGCCCAGGGCCAGACGGCTTCCCGGGGGAATTCTACCAAACATTTAAAGAAGAACTAATTCCTATTCTCCTGAAACTGTTCCAAAAAATAGAAATGGAAGGAAAACTTCCAAACTCATTTTATGAGGCCAACATCACCTTCATCCCAAAACCAGACAAGGATCCCATCAAAAAAGAGAGCTATAGACCAATATCCTTGATGAACACAGATGCGAAAATTCTCACCAAAATACTAGCCAATAGGATTCAACAGTACATTAAAAGGATTATTCACCACGACCAAGTGGGATTTATCCCAGGGCTGCAAGGTTGGATCAACATCCGCAAATCAATCAATGTGATACAACACATCAATAAAAGAAAGAACAAGAACCATATGATACTCTCAATAGATGCTGAAAAAGCATTTGACAAAGTACAGCATCCCTTCCTGATCAAAACTCTTCAAAGTGTAGGGATAGAGGGCACATACCTCAATATCATCAAAGCCATCTATGAAAAACCCACCGCAAATATCATTCTCAATGGAGAAAAACTGAAATCTTTTCCACTAAGGTCAGGAACACGGCAGGGATGTCCATTATCACCACTGCTATTCAACATAGTACTAGAAGTCCTAGCCTCAGCAATCAGAGAACAAAAGGAAATTAAAGGCATCCAAATCGGCAAAGAAGAAGTCAAATTAACACTCTTCAAAGATGATATGATACTCTATGTGGAAAACCCAAAAGACTCCACTCCAAAACTGCTAGAACTTGTACAGGATTTCAGTAAAGGGTCAGGATATAAGATCAATGCACAGAAATCAGTTGCATTTCTCCACACCAACAACAAGACAGAAGAAAGAGAAATTAAGGAGTCAATCCCATTTACAATTGCACCTCAAACCATAAGATACCTAGGAATAAACCTAACCAAAGAGGCTAAGAATCTATACCCAGAAAACTATGAAGTACTCATGAAAGAAATTGAGGAAGACACAAAGAAATGGAAAAATGTTCCATGCTCCTGGATTGGAAAAATAAATATTGTGAAAATTTCTATGCTACCTAAAGCAATCTACACATTTAATGCAATTCCTATCAAAGTACCATCCATCTTTTTCAAAGAAATGGAACAAATAATCCTAAAATTTATATGGAACCAGAAAAGACCTCGAATAGCCAAAGGGATATTGAAAAAGAAAGCCAAAGTTGGTGGCATCACAATTCCGGACTTCAAGCTCTATTACAAAGCTGTCATCATCAAGACAGCATGGTACTGGCACAAAAACAGACACATAGATCAATGGAACAGAATAGAGAGCCCAGAAATAGACCCTCAACTCTATGGTCAACTAATCTTTGACAAAGCAGGAAAGAATGTCCAATGGAAAAAAGACAGCCTCTTCAATAAATGGTGTTGGGAAAATTGGACAGCCACATGCAGAAAAATGAAATTGGACCATTTCCTTACACCACACACAAAAATAAACTCAAAATGAATTAAGGACCTCAATGTGAGAAAGGAATCCATCAAAATCCTTGAGGAGAACACAGGCAGCAACCTCTTCGACCTCAGCCGCAGCAACATCTTCCTAGGAACATCGCCAAAGGCAAGGGAAGCAAAGGCAAAAATGAACTGTTGGGATTTCATCAAGATCAAAAGCTTTTGCACAGCAAAGGAAACAGTGAACAAAATCAAAAGACAACTGACAGAATGGGAGAAGATATTTGCAAACGACATATCAGATAAAGGACTAGTGTCCAAAATCTATAAAGAACTTAACAAACTCAATACCCAAAGAACAAATAATCCAATCAAGAAATGGGCAGAGGACATGAACAGACGTTTCTGCAAAGAAGACATCCAGATGGCCAACAGACACATGAAAAAGTGCTCCATATCACTTGGCATCAGGGAACTACAAATCAAAACCACAAGGAGATATCACCTCACACCAGTCAGAATGGCTAAAATCAACAAGTCAGGAAATGACAGATGCTGGCGAGGATGCGGAGAAAGGGGAACCCTCCTACACTGTTGGTGGGAATGCAAGCTGGTGCAACCACTCTGGAAACAGCATGGAGTTTCCTCAAAATGTTGAAAATAGAACTGCCCTATGACCCAGCAATTGCACTACTGGGTATTTACCCTAAAGATACAAATGTAGTAATCCAAAGGGGCACGTGCACCCGAATGTTTATAGCAGCAATGTCCACAATAGCCAAACTATGGAAAGAACCTAGATGTCCATCAACAGATGAATGGATCAAGAAGATGTGGTATATATACACAATGGAATATATGCAGCCATCAAAAGAAATGAATTCTTGCCATTTGCGACAACATGGATGGAACTAGAGCGTATCATGCTTAGCGAAATAAGTCAAGCGGAGAAAGACAACTATCATATGCTCTCCCTGATATGAGGAAGTGGTGATGCAACATGGGGGCTTAAGTGGGTAGGAGAAGAATCCATGAAACAAGATGGGATAGGGAGGGAGACAAACCATAAGTGACTCTTATTCTCATGAAACAAACTGTGGGTTGCTGGGGGGAGGGGGGTTGGAGAAGGGGGGTAGGGTTATGGACATTGGGGAGGGTATGTGCCTTTGGGTAAATTGGAAGGGGAGGTGAACCATGAGAGACTATGGACTCTGAAAAACAATCTGAGGGGTTTGAAGTGGCGGAGGGGTGGGAGGTTGGGGTACCAGGTGGTGGGTATTATAGAGGGCACGGCTTGAATGGAGCACTGGGTGTGGTGAAAAAATAATGAATACTGATTTTCTGAAAATAAATAAATTGGAAAAAAAAATAAAACACTTAAAAAAAAAAGAAGGCAAGTGATAAATATATAAATAACAAAATATTTCATCTAATATCTATATATTCTGAATAGATAAAAGCAGATAACAAACCATATCTAACATATTTAGGGTTGAAAAAAAACATTTTAAAATCTGAGTTTTAGGGGGACCTGGGTGGCTCAGTGGGTTAAAGCCTCTGCCTTCAGCTTAGATCATGATAGCAGGGGCCTGGGATCAAGCCCCACATCGGGCTCTCTGCTCAGCAGAGAGCCTGCTTTCCTTCCTCTCTATCTGCCTGACTCTCTGCCTACTTGTGATCTCTGTCTGTCAAATAAATAAATAAAAATCTTCTAAAAAATAAAATAAAATCTGAGTTTTATCTAAAGAATTATTAGAGATAATACATTAATATTTTCAGAGTCAGTAAGTTTTAAAAAAATCATATATTTTCGAGGTATGCTTCACTTTACTTCATTGTTTCTTTCTTGTGCTTTAGAGTCAATTAAGAGTCAAGAGCCCATGGGATGACTGGGTGGCTCAGTTGAACATCCAACTTTTGATTTCAGCTCTGGTCATGATCTTGAGCCCTGCCTTGAGCCCCGCCTCAAGTTCTGTGCTGGGGGTTGGGGGGCAGTTTGCATGAGATTCTCTCCCTCTCCCACTTTCCCTCCCCCAACTCACATGCATGTGCTCTTCCTTCTCTCTCTGAAATAAATAAATAAACTTTAAAAAAAAAAAAAAGAGTTAAGACTTCGGACCCTGAAGACTGATCACCTGCTCTGAACCCTAATTCTGTAATCCTGGGTTGTTCAGTAACCTCTGAGTGATTCTCTACCTCTTCTGTGAAAAATAGCCCCAGCATCACTGGGTTAGATAAAGTAATACAAACAAATCACTCAGCAGATATTGGGATCATAGTAATCACTCAGTAAATGTAGCTTCCACTATTTTGTTGTTACACCTTCCTCACTGCTAAATTTTGGAGCCAATTTCAACATGTCCAGTCAACCTACACTAATGCTCTTAAAACCTTTACTATTTTTTCTTTAATGTTAATATGTTTTTGGAAATAGGAAAATAAAATAAAGCAGACCACTTCTGACCATTGACTGCATCTGCCTAAACCTAACTACTGCTTCCTAAGAATAATTTTTCCTTGTGGAGAAAACATTCCCTTTGACAAACAAAAATAAAATTATCTTTGTCATGCTCCATAGTCTACTTGGCAAGATGATAGTTGGCATAGATAGAATCCTTTTAAAGTGCTGGAAATGTAAGAGAAGGTGCCAGTAATTCATCACTGTTTGTTCAAAATCCAAAAGGTAGCATGAGTCAAATCCGTGTCACACAAGGGTCTTAAAAGCTATTAAAGAAAATCATAAATCTAAGTCCAGGGGCTGAGATGGAAATACAATGTTGTAACTTGGAAGGGAACAGAAAAAGAGGGTTAGACAAAGATATTTCAGATGGATTTTCCTAAATCATTTGCTTGTTCTCATGCTATTTTATGCTGTACCCCCAGAAGACCTCTTTATGCTCTCTTCAAATATCCCAGATAGGTGAGCAAGAATCTCTAGGTTTCTGCTCATTGTAAATACCCCAAATTTTCTCCTTTTTAGCTCATGTTAATTGTTTGAGAAATGTGTGAACATAGTAATGTCATTTAATACTAATAGCTATGTCCAGTTCCCACTTACTAATCCCTACATGAAATATTCATCGAGCACTTAGGTTGTGTCAGGGACAGTTCTAAAATTAAAAGTTATGGCAGTTAACACACAAGACAAAAATGTTTTCTTGTTTGGAGCCTCTAGTGAAGGAAGACTGACAATAAACCAAAGAAGCCAACTGTGTTATGTGTTAGAAGTGATGAAAGACCGGGAGAAAAATTAGAGAGAAAAATGACTTCTAGGAGTCATTCTAGGAGAAATGGAATATAAATGGTAAGGTTGAGAAAGGCATCACTGAGAGGTCAGCATTTGAGTAAAAATCTTCAAGAGTTATGGAACGGCAACCACATGGGTACCTAGGAGAATAGTGGTCCAGGCAGAAGCAGCCACAGGCATTTTCCTGAGGCAGAGGAATGACTGATATAGCTAAGGAAAAGCAAAGAGACCAGTTTAGCTGGAGTTGAGGGAGGGGAAAAAAATGAGTCCAGAGAGATAGCAGGGCAGGGAGAGGGGTCACATAGAGATTTATAAATGTTTACAATAACTCTGACCTGTACCTGAGATGATTTGGCAGTCACTGGAGGATTTCAAAGATGGATGCAAAAGATGCTGACTTAAAGTTTACAAAAATCCCCCTGGGTCATGGTGCTGACTCAGAAACCAAAGAAAGGGTAATGACCAATAAGGAGGTCATCATGATAAAGATGATGATAGCTTGGACCAGACTAGACTTGGTCCTGAATGTAGACCAGAAAGGATTGCTAAGGGAAGAGAAAAAAGTTACAAAAATCTTGTGTATTTGAGTCTATCAGAAATATGGATGGATAAATAAAAACCACACAGATAACAGTGAAAATGCAAGGAATACTGCTTATAAAACATCATGAAGAAATCGAAAACATAAAAATGTTAAAATCAAAGAAGTGATTTTGGATTTGTCATTGTAGCCTACTAGGTCCTAGAAAGAAAAAAGTCAATCAGAGATAGTTTGTGTGGGTTTCAGAAATATTTGGAGTGTTTATTTTTTACATCTGAAATGCTAGGTACCTGTCCATGATAATATTTTTATCACATGCAAATGAATGAAATATTTCTTATTATACAGAATGTAATATGTGCTAATATACAATGGTATTAGCATATATCCAAAAGATATCTGCATCTCATGATCATTGCAGCACTGTTTACATTAGCTAAGACATCGAAACAACTGAAGTATTCATAGATGGATGAATGAATAAAGAAAATGTGGCACAGATATATATAATGAATTACTGTTCAGGTATAAAAAAGGAAGTCCTGTCATTTGTGACAACATGGATGGACCTTGAGGATATTAGTTCAGTGAAATAAGTCAGACCAAGACAAATACCATATGATCTCATTTATATGGAGAATCTATAAAAACAGAAACAAAAAAATGAACTTAGAGATTCAGAGAACAGACTAGTTGTTGCCAGAGGTGGGAGGTGGGTGAAATGGGGGAAAGTGAATAAAAAGTAAAAACTTTAAGTTGTAAAATAAGTAACTCCTGGGAATATAGCGCACAGCGTGGTGACTACAGTCAATCATACTGTGTTATATGTTTGAAAGCTACTAAGAGAGTAAATCTTAAAAGTTCTGCTTACAAGAAAAAAAATTATAAGTATGTGTGGTGAATGGATGGAGTAATTGTCACGATCATTTCTTTCTCTCTCTCTCTCTCTCTAAGTAAATATATAAAAAATCCTACAGGGCTCTTGGGTGGCTCAGCAGGTTAACTGGCTGCCTTCTGCTCAGGTTATGATCCCAGGGTCCTAGGATCAAGTTCTGCATCTGCATCTCCGTGCTCACTGGGGAGCTTGCTTCTCCCTCTGCCTGCTCTTCTCCTGCTCCCCCTGCTTGTGTGTTCTCTCTCTCTCTCTCTGACAAATAAAAAAATAAAATCTTTTTAAAAAATTGTATACACAGAACATGTAGAATTATTAAAGTATATGCCTAAAACTAATGTAATGTTACATGCCAGTTATGTCTGTTTTTTAAAAGGGCATATTATAGCCTATTGATGTGTAAAAAAAAGACTTATTTGTCTTCAACTTAAGATAAATTAATTTCTATCTAAATTTTCTCTTCATCTTATCTCACTTTATGTTTCTAGGCAGAATTAACTCGGGATTATTTTTTAAAGGAGGAAAACAACTACGTAAATAAAAAAAAATTCTAAACTTCTTATGCAAGAAAATATTTTCAATTCCACATCTAAGTGACTCTGGAACTCATTACGTGTCCCTTTCCCCATCAATTCTCACACTCTTCAAATAGTCCTGAACCATCTTTTTGCCTCCTTGCCTCCAGTATTGGCCATTACAAATCAATTTATGGTGCTGTCATAAGAGTGAATTTCAAAATCTTTAAGATCATGTCACTTTAAGTTCATGTCACTCTCCTGTTGAAAATGTTTAAAGAACTTCTTTCTTCCATTTTAAAAAGGTGAACTTTTTTATCATCATTACAAAGCCCTTCTGACCTATGCTATGCCTTTCAAATCTCTTTTGTTACATTTGCCTTCTTTCTCTTGTAAGCTCCAGCCAGGAGCACTCCTTAATGTACCCTGAACAAGAAACTCTTTCTTAGCCTTTGGCCTTTTCACAATGTTGTTCCTTCTATCGCCTACACTTGACAATTCTTTGACCTACAGCTTACTTATTACTTTTTCAGCTTTGCAAGGCTGTACTTTTTTCAGGATACTATAACACTAAATTGTATTAATTACTCCTTAATGTCTTGCTTCCCATGTGAAATCAACCACATGAGGAAAGGGATCATGTCTTGTTTACAGCTATATTTTTGAGACCCTGACATCCATTCTGGCACAGAGTAAGTGCTTAATAAATGGTTAAATAGACAAAGAATAATCTAACAATGTTCTTCACGCTTAATTACTAAATGTTCAGCTTTCCTAATTATATAATACCTGTCTCCTTCACCAGAATCATTTTTTAGGTTGAAACAATTACTTTCCCTATGATGAATTTGCCATTAGAATTCAGAAAAAAAAAAAAAATCACTGAGTTCCCCAATCACTAATGGACATGAAATAAATTTAATCTCAGCAGCAGTGAAAAAACAAAAGATATTAGGGACAAAAAAAGCACAGAATGGGAAGCTTAGTGAAAATTACAAAGAGCCATTTAATGAAGATTTAAGATGTGTTTAATCAAATGAACTTTTAGGGAAAATAATTGGCTTATGCATTTACTGTCAACCTCAAAGTATACTCCAACCTATAAAATAGTACAGTCTAGTTTATTTCATACCCTTTTAAGGCTGCTCTACCATTTTTACTGAAAACTCAATGATAATCAGTCCTTTCTAGACAGGTTTATGTCCACCTTCATTTTCAAAATAATTGATGGCTCCAGTTTTTTTATAAAGGTATTAGTAGAAAAAGAAAACAATGATAGGAATATGAAAACAAAATATTCTATCAAGATAATACATGGATTATAGAATATCAGTGTATGCTTGATACTTTAAAGAACCTCTCTGAGTTGTCTATTCCCTGAATAAAGGGACATGCTGTAGAATTCATGCACCCAAAACCATAATCATGAGAGCCTTGGAAAAACTTTGATTGGGCAACTTATAAGGAAACAAAGCTTATGTACAAATTTTAAACCCTAAAGAAATGTCTAAGTGAGAAAAAAAATGTTTTAAAAAGGGAAGTGGGAGGGAAGATGATTACTTAAGAGAAAGGGAAAAAAAAATCTAGTTAAATAAATTATAAACACCACATCAAATTCTTCAAGAGCTTATAGGCTTTAATCATGTCCTTTCAAATGCCCCATTTCTGTCCTATAATAACGTCTTGGGCAGGTCCCTTTCTTTCAAATCATGTTCCGTTATTAAAAAGCTCAGTTCTAACCCAATTTGAAACTCCAGCTTATTCTCCCTGGGATGTTGCTGATCTTCAAAGTAACACTAACTGGCCATCACTGTTCCTCTATGAAGGGATCTTGGAGGCACACGTGAATCCCCTTTATGTGGAATATGGGGTGAGCCTTGGTATATGATCACCGATAAGTAAGAAACTCTCTTCCACTTTCCTTCATCTTATTTCCTGGTGGTAGTCTAGCTTTTTGAGCTTCCTCACCTTGTGGCCAACACACTTAGATGGGGTACCAGAAATATGGCTCAAGTCTTTTTAAGCTATGAAGCCTGCTTTCTAGCTCTACCATTTTACTCTAATTCTTTTTTCCTCATGTTCAAAGAATCACAACAAACTACATAACAAATAATCACAACAAAGAATCACAACAAATTACATAAGCAAATGTCTAACTAGGGAAAAAGATGCTAGTTCCCTCTTCCTGCAGAAATTCCTATTCTCCATGAGTAATAGCTAATTCTTTTGTACTTCCTTTCACATACCTGGGAGCAGGTGCAAGAGCACTGTGTTATTCTATCCATTCCCCTCTCTGATCTTCTCTTTCTATGGTAAGTTGAAGAGAATGGACAATGGGATACTTAACTCTTCTTTGTCCTCAATTATGAGTTATAGTCACCAATTCTGGGACATGAAAAGTCCCTCTCAGTATAATAAATATTGGTTGGAAAAAAGTATGTTTGTTCTATTCTGTTTATTTTTCCCAAGTTAGAAATATCATTTGTTCCAGTTAATTTCCTGATGGTGCATAAATCAATTTTGACAACTGATTTTATTTTTCTTTTAAATGCAAATAGCACATTCCTCATTAATCTGTGATTATACCTTCAAGGAAAATGGGTTTTTATTGCCAGAAAGCAAATTAACTCACACACCCATCTCCTGTGTTTCAACACTATCAACCGAGCGGAAGGGGGACTGATAGTGAGCAAGTACTTGGGTCTGCTCTTTGCAGAAATGTATTTTAATACAGGCCTCTGAATACAGTAAAGGAATCTTACATAATTTTGGTTTTTTTTTTTAAAGTTTCCCCATATCGGATTTTCACAGAGGGAGGAATAAAAAAGGATTTAACTGGAATTTCCTGTTCCAGATAAAGTAAGTTGAAATCGTATTACAGTACAGGCTCTCTTTCTCATTCAGTAATGTGCTGAACTGTTCTGCTCGGTAATATAGCTTACGTTGAAAAAACAAAATAATGGGAGCCTGGGTGGCTCGGTTGGTTGAGCTGCTGACTTCTTTTTGGCTCAGGTCAAGGTAAGATCCTGCCCCATACTGGGCTTCATCCTCAGCAGGGAGTCTATTTGAGATTCTTTCTCTCTGCCCCTGCTCCTATTCACACTGGCAGGAGTGTGCTCTCTGTCTCCCTTAAGTAAATAAACAAATAAATCTTTTTAAATAAGTGTTCTGAAAACAAAGCAAGATACAAACAAAAACAGCGTAAAACCTTATTCTACTGACAAATTCCCATTTTTTGTAAAGATGGACAATGTTTTTATTTTTTTGAAAACTCATACTAATAACTTCTAGAAAATAAAATTTGATTTTATTTTTATATTTTCTGTATGCATACAAGGATGCCACCAAACTACAGGTAAACTCAAGAGTAAGCTTGGTATTATGAAGCACTGCCTTCAAGGTTATGAAATGTAATCATTAGTAGGAATCCACCTCTTTTACAATATTGTGTTTGTTGTCTTAAACACCTCTGCATGTTAATCACTGGATTTAGTTTTGCTGGTATATTTTGTTCTCTTCAATCCTGAATAATGTAGTTAAATATACAGTAAATGATCAGTTTCAGATTTGCCAACACTGACACAGGTTGACAAATTATTTGTTTTTATATACTTATTTTTATTATCAAACTAAATCATCTTCACATCAGTGAGAGTAAACAGCATCTTGTCACAGGGATTTTTGATATAAAATCCATTCTTTGCTGTGTAATAGAAGACTTTACATATATCTAGGTGGAAATTTTTGCCTTAGGAAAAGGATTTCATTTAGATTTATACTTGAAATGTTAAATAAAATAAAATTTCCTTATTAATGCTTCATTTTAAAGGAGATTAGATATTTACTACCTCATTATACTGATTAAAAGTAGATTTAAAACTCAAATGTTTAAATATAATTAAAGTACACTATTTAATTCTGTACACTTGTGTTTCTCCAATTTAATGTCTGCTTGATTGCACATAGTTGTTTATATTCTTTATAGCGTGTTTTTCTGCAAACACACATGAATTGCATTAATTCATAATGGTCCCAAACTGTTACATTATTTAAAAATCAAATTATTTAAATGATATTACAGTTTTGCCTTTATTATCAATGTCAGGAATCTACAGTTAACACTGAAGGCCAAAGAAACGATTCTGACAAATTGTAGGCTGTGTCCCTGGAAACATAATTTATGGGTGGAGAAGGTATAGTGGAGTATACAGAAGCTTGCAAAAAGGGAGTTTACAAAAGAAATAGCTAACACAACTCTGATGAACATTTATTCTTGCTAGTCCTCTGACATACAAGTATGGTTATCTTATCTAGGAAAAGAAGTATTCAAGATCTCTAGATAGAAGAAGTAAAAATACACAAGATTAAGATGCCTCAGTCTACTAGGAAGAGGCTTATGCATTCCTACTCTTGAATAGCATAATTCCCCAGCTTTTCATGTCATCAGACATCAAAACAAAAATCTGAGTTCTAAGATTAAATCAAGATAGTGTATGCTAATCAATTTTCTACCGCTAGATGGAACTGGAAAGCTGTTTGCCACTCTCAGGAGAAGAAAAAATTGCTGAAGTGGAAAAAAACCCAGAAAAATGCCATATAGCTTCCAAACATAATTAATAGTGAACTTAAACAAGGAACACTTTTTGAAGGGAATCTATGTCATGAAGAAATGAAATAGAGCTCAACTGTTAAATCTGAAACACGGTATGTACTTGAAGGTGGCCAAAATTCACTCTTCTTAAAACTCCAGTGTAATTTTCCAAAGTGCTCATTTAATTAAAGAACCATCTAATTATCACATACCAAAAAATTCTGTAAAGATTTATCACCTTTATCACCTACTTTAAAAAAAAAAAAGATTTATTTTACTTGAGAGAGAGTGAGGATGAGAGAGAGAGACAGGGGAGGGGCGATGACGGGGCAGCCGGAGATGGGGTCTCTCAGGTCAACTATGCACTGTGAGTGGAGCCTGACGCAGCACCTTGATCCCACAGCCCCGTGACCCTAAGATCATGACCCCACCTGAAACCAACAGTGGGACGCTTAACAACTGCACCTCCCTGGTGACCCAAGATTGTTCATCGACTTTTGAAACTGTCAGGTGAAAAAGTAAATTCGTCTGTCATAATGAACGTCATTCTCAGCTCTTTGACTCCACTGTTAGGTAAACCATAGCCCACTGATTTTTAGACTGTTCTACTTTAGCATTAATAAAAATTCATACCTAAAATGTGCTTACCCTTTTCTCTCTTTCTCAGAACACTGCCTGCTTGCTTACTGAAGACCATACATTTAGCTTTGGTTCAAGTTCTTTGTGCCCCTGTGCGGTTCATACAGCACTACTACATCTATCCCTTTAGTTTAGAACACCACTGTGAATTTCCCCAGGAAAGTTATATGCCATAAATATTACTATTTTGGAATAAAGGAGTTATAGAAGCTCCAATTATTGTTATTTACATTTTATCATTTGTGTATTTCTTTGCCTATTATTAACTATTAACTATTATTTGTAACTAGATTTGTTTACTGTCTCCCATGTTGTCATTTGGTTTATTCTCAAGGTATGCAAGCTAATCTTACCATAGGCAAAAGGTATTTTACTAAAAAAATAAATCTACTAGGTGAAACTTAAAATAGTTCCAAATCCATATATAAGTCATATTTTCACTGTGTCCTGCCCTGTATTGAGTATTAGTCTTTTGTGATCGGAATACGTTCATGTTTTCCATGTCCCAAACTTCTAAACTCAGTGCCTTATACTGTGTGGATGCATGTGATTATTATTTATGAAATGAATTAATGGCAAAATGTAATGTTATTTTAACCCTATTCAGTGCTATTTTTAGCATGTTATTTCACACAAACCTTAAATTTTGACACACATACCAAAAAAAAAAAAAAACAACCCTTCCAAATCTTCAGCTTAAGGCAAGTTTTGACTATTTCTTAATGACAACGCTACCAAACTTTATATCATGGTAGGCATTCTCTATTACTAACTGCCTTTCTGAAGTATGAGAGGAAAGAATGATCTCACAACAGACTGCCCACAGGTGCTGTTCATATCACCATACTGCCATTATTAATACATCTTTGGAATTCTTCTTTCAGAGTTTACAGAGTTCTGTAACTGCCGTGTCCACAGAGCAAGGGTTGTAACGTAAATATGGGAATCAGGGCAGATGTGAGACAAAGGGGAGTGTCCAGGCTTGTGGTGAGTTGGCTGCTACATGTCTGAAAAAGGCAAATTCAAAGAAATCAATTCAAAAGAAAAAAAATTTACATCAGGCTGGTAGCCAAGGAAAACTTACCCACCTGCATAATTTGGTCCATTGGTCATTAGGTTTGCAACTTCAGACTTATGGTTACTTTGAAAGTGAGTTAAATGAAGAAACAGGTAGGCAAGTGGCATCTATTTCATTGCAGAGGTGGAATGGTTCTGAGGTTTTTATCTGGTTCGTCATGTGGTGTGGCAGTGGAAATTGTTCATGGTAGTTTAGTCTAGATAGAGGCTAACTTTCTTGCTCTGAGTTATCGATATTTCTTCATAATCTCTTTAAGATTAATTTTTTTTAAGATTAAATTTCTTAAGTGGATACTCTTGTTTAAAGTTAAGAATCCAAGTCAATACTGATTTTTTTTCCCCCTTTGGCACAGGTTTTAAGAAATTTTTCTTCATCATTATCATTTTGTAAGCTGGCAATGCTATGCATCTAGGTATAATTCTTTTTCAATCATTATCATTTACAAGCAAGAGACCCTGTCAATTTAAAGATTTGAATCCCCTTTTCTGTTATAATTTCTTATATTCTATTTTCTCTTTGTTCTCTCGAATTCCCACTACATCAGACATTATTTCTCTTGGATTGATCTCTTGCACTGCAAATCCTTCTTCTTACACATTCTATCTCTGTACTTTTACCTGTAATCTTCAGGATTTCTATGATATTATCTTTCAAAACTTAAAAAAAAATCCTTATTGAGGTATAACTGACATATAACATACTAGATTTTGGTATACAACCTAATGATATTATATGTGTATATGTTGCACAAGGATTACCACAAAAATTCTGGTATGCATCCTCATGCATAGTTCTGTTTTTTTCCCCCTTGGGATGAGGACTTCTAAGATCTACTCTCAGCAATTTTCAAATATGCAATAAAGTATTTTTAACTATAGTCACCATATCGTATATTACATCCCCATGACATTTATTTTGTAACTGTGAGTTTGCATCTTTGACCCCTTTCACCCATTTGCCCACTCTTCGTCCTCCACGATGACAACTACCAACCTGTTCTCTGTATCTATGAGCTTGACTTTCTGTTTTGTTTTGTCTTGTTTTGTTGAAATTCCATATATAAGTGAGATCATATGATATTTGCCTTCTTCTGTCTGATTTATTCCACTTAGGGTAATGCCCTCAAGTTCCACCCTTGCTGTAAATGGCAAGATTTCATTCTTTCTTATGGCTAAATAGTATTCCATTGTGTGCGTGTGTACGTACTACAACTTATTTATCCATTCATCTATCGATGGACACTTATGTTGTTTCTATATCTTGGCTATTATAAATAATGCTGCAGTGAACATGGGGATATGAATAGCGTTTCGCTTAGTGTTTTCATTTCCTTTAAATAAATACCGAGAAGTGGAATTGTTGGATCACATAGTAGTTCTATTTTTAATTTTTTAGGAACTTCCATACTGTTTTTCATAGTGGCTGCACCAGTTTACATTACCATCTTCAGTATACCAAGGATTCCCTTTTCTCCACATCCTTGCCAACGGTTGTGACTCCTCATCTTTTTGATAATAGCCATTGTAACAGGTGTGAGGTGGAGCTGTCATTGTGGTTTATTTATATTTCCTTTATGATTAGTGATGGTGAGCATTCTTCCATGCCTGTAGACCATCTATATGTCTTCTTTGAAAAATATCCATTCAGATCCTCTGCTAGTATTTTAATCAGGTTTCTTTTTTCTTTCTTTCTTTCTTCTTTTTTTTTTTGCTATTGAATTTTATTAAATTTTAATTTCAGCATTGTCAATTTCAAAAGGTCTTGTTTACTTTCTATTTCTCCACCATAACTCCTGTGCTTCCTAAATCTAGAATAATAATTATTATAATTTTAAGCTATTCTAGATTTGTGTATTTATTTATTATGGCTCTTTTCTTATTATTAAAGAAAAGATAAGATCCTCCAGAAATATAATCAACAGAAATCTAAGTTAAAGTTTCTGAAAATGTAAGACTCTACAAATAAAAAATATTTCCTCAGCATTTTATTCTTTCAACAGCTATCATCACTCTTATATAATTCTTTAATATTCTTCTAAACTATCATTTACACTTCTCTTTCAAAAATATATTTAAAATATTTACTCATTTGCTGAGGTTTCAAAAAATACATTCAATTCTATTTTCAAATGTGATTTTTTTTTTTAACTATTGAGCATAAAACCAACCTTCCCTATAGATCCAAAACAATTCCAGTGAGTATAGAGATAGTTGTTTCCATCTGGTTGGATTTATTTACTTCATTTCATGCTGCATGCTGATACTTAGCAAATGACAAGAGCCATAGTTCAAAATTCTGAGTATGAGATACAAGCATATTAAATAGATTCCTTTGTCTGTAAATGTTTTAAGAGGCAGGTTACACCCTTACTGAATAAGAAGGGATCACGCTATTTTGTCTGGAGCCACCAAGTGCCCAGTTATGGAATACTGAACCCCAACTCCAAACTATCTACTAGCATACACTTTAGGCATTTTCTTCTAGTGTGTTTAGGAAAAAACAGATTTTTCCCAGCAGTAAATGTCTGACTAAACTTAACTGCAGGGAATGGAAGATGGAACAAGGGTAACTTGTTTAGTATTCAGAAATTCAATTAAAATTTGATTTCTTTTTCTAGAAATCTGCACCTCAAATCCTCACTGGGGGATACCATTTTGTCCTGCTGCATCACCCTCTGAACATCACAGGGAGGCGTCAACAGAAAAATTCCTTTATCCATCTCCCAGAAATTGACTGAAATCTCTTAGGTCCTTCACTTCTTTTTCATTAATGAGAACTTATCATTTTTTATTTCTCTGTCATAATTTCAACAGAGTCTCAAGAGGGAGAGAAGACGAAGTCATATGCTTCATAAACCAGTTTGAAGCAAGGGATTCATTGAACCATCTTTAGTGCACTCTTTATTTCATTTAGTTAACTAATATTTGTTGAGCATCTTTGCTGTGAAGGTATGAGTACAAAATATTTTCTACCTTGAATGAAATTACAGCTTGCTAAGCAGGAAAAAATAAATACATTAAAAGAAAAAAACCCATAAGGGTACCTGGATGGCTCAGTTGGTTAAACACCCAAATCCTAGTTTCAGCGCAGGTCATGATCTTGAGGTCATGAGATTGAGCCCCATGTCAGGGCGAAGCATGGAGTCTGCCTGAAATTCTCTCTCCTTCTTCCTCCCCTCCACCCCACACTCCACTCCAGCACACTCTCTCTCTCTAAAATAAATAAATAAAACCCTTAAAAAATACGTACTTTGGCAGAATATGTTAAAATATATACAAGATCATGGGGCACCTGGGTGGCTCAGTGGGTTAAAGCCTCTGCCTTCGGCTCAGGTCATGGTCCCAGGGTCCTGGGATTGAGTCCCGCATCGGGCTCTCTGCTTGGCAGAGAGCCTGCTTCCTCCTCTCTCTCTGCCTGCCTCTCTGCCTACTTGTGATCTTTGTCTGTCAAATAAATAAATAAATAATCTTTAAAATATATATATATATATACAAGATCATAGAAACAAAAAATCACATTAAATTGTGGAGTTTAAAAATATTCATGAGGAGATAGGATTTTTGATTTAGAAAAATACTCTGGAAAGCCAGAAGAAATGAATTCAAGGCAATGGGAACAAATTTTTAAAAAGATGTAGAAAGTGGAAACCACAAAGTATATTTAGGATCATGTTATTTGGAGGACACGACATATATAAGAGAATCATGGGAGATGAGGATATAAAAATAAGTTAGGATTGGAGTATAGAGGGCCTTAAATTAAATGGACATATTTGAATCTAATTTGATAATGAATGATGAGCTATTTAAGGCTTTTCAAATAGCAGATTGCCAGATGAGAGCAATATCCAAATTTCTCAAACTATGTTTAATGAAATACTGTTCCAATTGATATTTTAATAGGTATGCTTAGGAATACGTTTCTCAGGTAATCAAACATATTTCAGAGACACCAAATAAAATGCAATTCCATGGAGATTTTCAGTACACATAACTTTTATAAAAGAAAAAAGTAACCTTCAGAGGTGTATCATTTCCCTCTCTTGTGATTACCTCCATTCAGACCGCCAATCTTGAAGTCCTTTTTCAAAAATGTTTTGTCATGGGAGAAATGGAAAAAGCACCATTGGGATATACAGACAACATAATCTTTCTCAATCTCCATGGTCAAAGAAGCATTCCACAGAACCAGCAGAACTGTTTAATAGTGGAAACAATCATAACTTATAGATGTGTTCCAACAAAACCCATGGTGCCCCCCAACTCCACAGCTGTTAGGGATTTTATACCCTCCCAAAACCTTATGTTGAAGTCCTAATCCCTAGCACTTCAGAATGTGACTATATTTAAAGACAGAGACTTTTAAAAAAGTGATTAAGTTGGGGTATCTTGGTTGTTCAGAGGAACATCTGACTCATGGTTTTGGCTCAGGTCATGATCTCAGGGTTGTGAAATCAAGCCCCACATCAGGTTCCATGCTCAGCATGGAGTCTGATTGAGATTCTCTCTCCCTCTCCCTCCACCTCTACCTTCTCTCTCTCTCTCTCCTCTCTCAAATAAATAAATAAATAAATCTTTAAAAATAAAGTGAAGTTGAAATAAGATTGTTACTATGAGCCCTAGTCCAATCTGGTATCTTCATAAGAGACAGAAGAGACATAGGAAAGATCATGTGAGGACCCAAGAAGAAGATGGCCATGTGCAAGCTAGGACAGAGACCTTGGGAGAAACCAAACCTGCCAATACCCTGACACTAGAGTTCCAACCTCCACGACTGTGAGAAATAAAACTTTATTATTTAAACCACCCAGTTTCTTTGTTATGGCAGCCCTAGCAAACTAATATAATAGCCAGGAAAATCCAAGCACTTTAGAGCAGGGTAGTATGAGGTGGGAGATTTTAGAAGAAAAAGTGAGAATTACTGTGTAGTTTATTGTTGTAGTGAAATTCATATTCCATAGCAGAAAAGAAGAGAAGGATATGGGAAGGAAATATGTCAAAGCCCTTTTTATGACCTTCCTTTCTTTTCCCTAGGAGTCTAAGCAGCTGTAAGTTACCAGGTTGCTAATGATGTGAGCCATTAGGGATGGGAAAGAGACTTGACGTAGGGTGGGAGGGCAGGGGAAGCCTGTTATTTTCTCAACTCCGATTGAAAGCACTGAGAAGCATATACACTTATCTATTAATGGAAACAGAAGTGCAGACTTAAGAAAGTTTGATCAAATAAATTTCAAGATTTATACTCTAAGTGATAATTATTTGAAATGGAGCAATCAAACATTAGAACTGAAAAAAAAAATAGTGTTTTACTATAAAGGAAAACCAAGTGCCTCTTAATGGACACTCTATTTTTACTTGTAGCTTCCTATGGAAAGAGACTGACTGCATTAGATCTGCCAGATGACAAAATGTAATCTTCTATCAGTTTTGGAATGGGAAAATTCCAAGAGAACTAAAGGTAATTCATTTGAGATCGTCCTGCCACCCCAGACACGTTTTGTTTTTTTTTTTTTCACCATTTACCTTTCAGTCGAGGGGGTAATTATAGTATCTGTTACTTTTTTTTAGAGAGAGTACACAAGTGTAGAGGGGAGGGAGAGATGGAGAGAGAGTCTGAAACAGACTCTGCCCTGAGTACAGAGTCCCACACTGGACTCTATCTCATAACCCTGGCATCATGACCTGAGCTGAAACCAAGAGCCCAGCACTTAACCCATTGCATCACCCAGGCATCCCTAATCTCTGTTACTTTTAAGAAACTTTCTCTTCCTTTCTAAAGGCAACTGAATCCCTGGGCCTTCTGTGACCAGCTCAGTATTATAAAGGAGAAAAACTCTCTAACCCTTCTTATCTCTACCTCTGTCCATGCTTCCCTCCCTTCGGTCCTTTTTTTGGAGATGGTAAAAGACATTTGATTTTCCTTTTCCCTCAACACGGTGTTTAAAATAGGGACTCCCTGGATGTTGGCGTATAAGAGACCTGGGAAGTCTCATGGTTAATTTTCATCTGGGGTCAGAGAAACAATGAAGACTTCCTCACGTTCTAGTGCAGATCCTTGTAGTTCTGCTTAGGGTCAAAGATACAACAAAATGAGGGCACCTGGCTGGCTCAGGAGGTAGAGCACACAACTTTTGATCTTAGGGTCATGAGTTCCAACCCCATACTCGGGGTGAAAAACTTAGTTAAAAAAAAAGAAAAAGATAAAACAAAATATTGCCCTACGTTGCTCTTTGTTTTCTCCAGATATACTTATTTCCTGACGATTTTGTTTGGAGAATTCTGCCAGTCAAAATACTATTTAAAATATTTAAATCCCTCCCAAATAAAGCGGACTAAAATGCTTAAAAATAAGTATTTATTTCCTCAGGCTTTCCTTGTCTTTCACCATCTTGGCATGTGGGAGAGTACTGATCCGTATTTTGTAGGATGTTCTCAATTTTGGTGTGTCTAGGTATTTCTTCAAAATCAGGAAATATTATTAAGAATACCAAAGAAATTATGTTATGCTCTTCTTTTAGTCATGTACTTCTTAGCATATCAGGGATTACATGATGTTGACATCTCTTTTTATTGGTGATGTTTACCTTGGTCTCTTGATTAAAACCGTGTCTGTCAGGTTTACATTACTATAAAATTATAATTTTTCCTTTCATAGTTATGAAATACCATGGACAGACATGTTGAGACCACACAATGATCTTGGCTTTCCTTAAACATTCACCCACTAATACTAGCACCCTTTGGAGGATGGTGTCTACAACCTTTGTTTGCCTTGTGATGACTTCTTATTTCTCTCTTTCCTTCCACATTTATTAGTTCGAATTCTTTCGTAAGAAATGAGCTATTCTTTTTTCCTGTTTATTTATTCACTGCTTTCCTACATCAGTGTATTTACTTGATTTTATGGGTTAAAATCAAATGTTATCATTATTTACTTTGTTTCTCAAATTCTCCCATCTTAGCATGTTAGGAACTCCTTCAAGTTATTTCTTGTGTCATTTCGATAAACCTCCACACTCCTCAGAGCAACTCCTGACTTTCTGGCACCACAAGATTTTTCCAGACTCCTCTTGTACATTCCCTGCCTACATCCTCGATCCACCCAATACCCCAAGAAGCCCTGGATGTTATTATTAGAAAACTGTGTGTAGTAACCAAGATGTGAACATTAACTGTGCTAAGGGCTACTGAGCCGTCCTTGCTTTCTCAGTAAACAAAGAGTTAGGAATTATATTTGTATATACTCACAGGCCCATACAGAGACAGATCTAAGTTTCTGTGTCTATCTTTGATATACATGCATTAAAAGTCATTAATTTATACTGATTTCCAATCTTACCCACTGAAACTACCACCAATTGGAGGAGGCGTAGCAGAAATAATTGCTAAGTTATTTCAGAAACTGCTTCTCCCTGAATCTGCCAGGGAGAAGATCCTGGAACAGTAAAGGGATTTTAATGGTAAAACTGGTGAAATTCATTTAGACCAATAATTTAGTCAATTGTATTGTACCAATGTTAATTTGTGATTTTGAGAACTGCACTATGATACTGTAAGATATAAACGTTAATAGAAGTTTATATGGGAAGGGTAGGTAGGATCTCTCTGTATTATTTTTGTAACTTTTCTGTGAGTCTAAATTTGGTTTAAATGAAAAGACTAAAAAATAAGCCATTAAAAATGTAATGTGTTATCCTGCATTTCCCAGTCTTACTTGAGTACATAATTTTACTTTTCAGGAAAATTATTAACTTCCATCCAAAAGCATGGGTAATTGCACCTTGGAACACAAATTTGGCAATAATACAAAATAATAGAACCACTATTTATATACCACACACAAAAATTAATTACAGTGCATTTTGGCTTAATGTGTTTCTACTATGGTTGAAGATTTCCCAAAACTATTAAGCAATCTCTGGTTAAACAGTTACTTGAGAAAGCCTAAATTTCACTTAAATTTAAATGTACATAATTATAGTGTTCATGACAGAATTCTGAACAAGACTATCTCTCTATAATTTTACAAACACTTTGCATGTAGAGGTACAATAAAATTTTGCAAGCTAAGGAAATAACCACAAATGAAGATGTTCTTCTTTTTTTAAAATAGACCAATTACATTGAAAACAACAGACAAAACTTAATAGTGTTTAATTTTTGTTTTACAAAAAGCACTGCAGCAATACCCAAATCTGCAGTTTCCAGATCCCATTGATGAAAATAACACACTCGTCCTAGTAACTTAATGAAGGGCTTCTTATGAAATAACCACCCCTGAGGAACATAGTTACAAAACTGCAACTTTTTGAAATTGATTTTACTAAAATAGAAAAGCAACTTTGTCTTCTCCTTACTTCTAATATGTAGTTATGGATTGTAACATTGGAATTCTTACATCTTTCCACCCATTCAAAATACTTACAACATATATTTATATCATATACGAATTGATTTCTATTTGAGGCCCCCCTTTCTGTGGCCATAGAAATCAAAAGAAAATTATTATAATATATTGTAATAATGTATTATGAAATCTGAATCTGCCAGCAACTGTTACCTGCTTACATTTATATGACTTAACCATTTTCTCTGATATCTGTCTTTTTTATCTTTATGTCTTCTGCTACTTAAAATAATTTTACTGCATTTAATACTTTCCTTATTTAAATTATTTTTTATAATGCATTTCTTCTAAACAAATTTTGAAAAGTTCACTAAAAACTTGCAACTTTTTTCTAAAAGATTTCATTTATTGATTTGTCAGAGAGAGAGGGAGTGCACACAAGCAGAGGGAGTGGCAGAGGCGAGGGGAAAAGCAGACTCCCCACTGAGCAGGGAGCCTGATGTGGGACTCAAGTCCAGGACCCTCAGATTAAGACCTGAGCCGAAGGCAGACACCTAACTGACTGAACCATCCAGGCATCTCAAAACTTGTATCTTTTAAGAAGACAAAATAGTTTTGTACCTCCTGTAACTCTACTTGGCTTTTTTCTATGACACCTTCCATGACTGAATAATACATTGCTTGAGAGTAAAATGCCTGACATTGTACATACCTGAGTCATCTTTTTCAAAATATATTTAATCCCAATCTCTGTAATATTTAAGATTGAGTTGAAAGATTGGCCATGGTGAGCTATATACCTTCACTGTTAATTGTTTGGAAGCACTGCGATAAATATTTGCTCATTAATATCATTCTTTGTTCCAAAAAATATCCAGATAAAGTTACAAACATATTCTAATTTAAATAAAAAACACACGTGTGCATGGCCTCAGTCTTTTCTTTCTCCATCACAAATACATATATGGTTCTGGGTGTCGTGCTTTGTCTTTAATGCATCTCTCCTGCCACACTCAAACTGTCCCTGACACCGAATTTAAAAAATAATTTTGACGCGTATAGAATCTGACTCACTTGATACATGTAAATAGAGCCAATGAGAGAATTAAAGAGTACCTACCTACTAGGGTCTGGGATGACTGTACTTAATCCTTAAAATAATCGTGTGAAGTGACTTCATCCGTTTTTATGGTTTTAAGCGTCCGTATGCTGATGACAGCCAAATTTTCATCATCAGTATAGCTAAGCTCCAGACTCTATATTAGACACAATTTTAGGAGTCTAACAAGTACCTTAAATTATGTCCAGAATGAAAATCTTGATCCTCCCCAGTCTTCTTCATTGTGGTAAATCACAATTATATTCTTCTGGTTGCTTGGTCTAAAAATTTGCAGTCATGCTAGACTCTTCTCCTTCTGTTCCATCCCACATCTTCTAATTAACAATTCCTGACAACAAAGCCTTCAAAATACATCTAGAATCTGAGTGCTTCTAATCACTTCCATGCTTGTGCCTTTCCCCAAAACAAGATTTAACTTCTCTGGCTTAGATTAGTCCCATAATCTCTTAATTGCTTTTGCTCCACCAAGAAACCTGTGTGTTTGTTTCTCTTATTCAAATTTTATCACTCTTCTGCTCAGAATCTTTCAATGATCTTTCATTTGAGAATGATGGGTACCACCCTTATAATGGCCAGAGGACCAGTGTTTCCCTGTCAGATCTCAGTTTTTACTACCTTTCTTGTCCCTCCATTCTAGAGACATTAGTCCACTTGCTGTTTCTCAGATCATTAGATGTGTGTCTATCTGAGATATATTTTACATATTTATTTTTGATCTGTCTCCCCAATTAGAACAACACCTTCATGACAGTTAGAATTTTTCTATTGGTTTCCTTGTTGAAACCGTAACACGTGGAATGGTTCTGTCACAGAGAAACCATTCAATAAAATAATTGTCAAATAAATGAATAAAGTAATGGATGAGAAAATTATTATTGCAAATTTTCCATGAAAAATGATTGAGAATGAAATGGAGGATGTAATTGGCTCAGTGATAGGTAACTTTGCCAGTTAGTGAGTCAACCATTTCAAGCTGCCAGAGTGGGTGATCTTTTATCTCTGTCACGTTTCCTTCCTAAATTTATGAGCCCCATTTACAGCATGAACACTACCAAACAGAAGTAATTTTAGTTGTGATTAGGATATGTACTTCCCAGAAAGTCCAATTTTACTTGGTACTTTAGCGAGAGAAGTTTCTGGATCACATATTTTATAATAATAGGCTTGATTTTGGCTCACGGATAAATAATATGTTAAAATTCAGGTAAAGGGCCAACTATCGAAAAGTAATAATAATTAACAACTATACTACGGATATACTTAATAATATTTTTTAATAGTGCCAATTTTGCTATCACCGCATTTGAGCTGTCTCTCTAACAAGAAGCAATGACCTTTGTATTTCACACAGAAAACTTAGGCTTTCACAGTTATTTGCATGAATCAATATATCTCCTGACAAGATCCTTTGATTTATCTTTTATTTTTATAATATATAACCTAATTATTGTAAAAGAGTAAACACATAAATTCAAATAAATATGTGTATATATATGTATATATAAAGTGTGTATACAAAATTTTTAATTTTAAATTATTTACATTCCTAGCAGACATAATTAAAAACAAACTCACATTTTAATATGCAAAATATAACTATATCTTAAGATGTTAAAATGCAATGGTTGGATTTCATGGAAAGTTTCAAGTAGTCCCAGCTGGCAATACTTTGCACCTTTGTCATTCCCCTCTTTCTACTTAGGAGAATAGCCTAAAGCAAAGCAGACATTTTGTGATTACAAGGAGAGAATCTTGGGGATTAAGTTCTACAGCTAAAAATGTTAGAATTAAAAAAAAAAAAAGGAATGAACTAGGTGCAGTGTTGAGTCAGACATGCTATACTAGATGCTGTGCCCCAGACTTCTCATTTATAAAATGGAGTGATGAAAATATTCAGGAGTTAGACGGTGGTGATGTTTTCACAAGACTGTGACTATGCCAAGAAACATTAAATCGTATGCAATAGATGGGTGGTTTGTATGGTACGTAAATTATGGCTCAATAAAGTTATTCTGGTGGACTGC
Organism: Neogale vison; assembly: GCF_020171115.1. Classification (NCBI taxonomy): domain Eukaryota; kingdom Metazoa; phylum Chordata; class Mammalia; order Carnivora; family Mustelidae; genus Neogale; species Neogale vison. The sequence goes on from NC_058100.1 coordinate 23,702,016, forward strand.
AGCATTTATGATGACAGTTGTGAAGTAATTTTGCTGGTCATTCTTATTCAAAGAAAATCCTTAATTATGTGGAAAAATGTCTTTGACAACATTACCCTCTTTTGTAGTAAGGTAAAATTCATTAAAGTATATTGGGAAAAGTCATATTTTAAGGATCACTGAAATGCCTTTTTAACTTAGAGCAAGAGCAATTTATTCACTAAGGCAATATTGTATGCCAATAAATAGTATTTACCAGGAGTTGAACAGTGCAATTTAACCAGTCTATAATTAATGATGTATGTTAGCGTTGATCAGCCTCATTTTTATCATTTCTACAATAATAAAATGAGACTAGATATTCAGTTTTAAAGTTGCATCTCCATGACAAAGAGGGCTTGGAAAAATAATGAACTCTTGTGATGAGTTCTGTAAATGTTACATTGATTGGTGTTAAAGTCATTTTCAGTATTTTATTTAATTTCATTAAAATGAAATTACTTTCTTCAAAGAAAAACAATTTATTCATAATCCTGTTACATCTTTTCCATTGCACAAATTAAAGGTTTGTAAATATAAAGAATAGAAATATTTTCATTCAGAACTTTAAGAAAATTGCTCCTCAGAAAATCTTACTATCTCAATAGAGCAGAGACATAATTAAAAATAAGGGAGTGAAATCTACCTGCAAATACTGCAGGGTATTTGTTATTTTCCAATTAGCAATTTACTCCATCTAGTATTAAATCCCAAGAAACTTAAAAAAAAATTAAAGACTAAATCCCCAAAAAGAATTTTCCTTCTTGATTTATTTGATTTGACACTTCACTTAAATAACAATCAATTAACTTACAATTTTAAATAATCATATTCATAAGCACCATAGTAAAATTTACTTAGAAAATCAACACTTTGTCTAAAATACTAAATAAGGAATAAAAAAAGGTATGAAATGCAATGTAACATTTGTCTCTTCAAATAAGAGTGGGGATGTGCTCACGGATTATATTTTCCTTGATCATCCAAGTCAAATACAAACTCTCTCATAGAACAACAAAATGGTCTTAGAACTTTCCCTCATCTACCTTGAAATGCATATAAAAAATCTTTTATATTACTCACTAATTTTATCAAGTACTTTGTTATTTTACAGTAACTGTAAAGTTTTAATTTGGAGGTCAATCATGTACGTGTAGCTTTAAAATAAAAACTTACCTCAGGAAAAGAAAAAAATGGTTTCAAGATCTCATACTAATGATTGTCATTATCCTGTGTTTTAAAGTTTTATTCGTTAAGTATCTTGAAATTTGAAACAGTGTCCTAATCCTAGACCTAACAAATGATGTAGACACTTAGAATTTAGGATGAAACAAATTATCTCAGGATTAGTTAAAAAATACAGAAAATAACTGCCAGTTTTTTATATGTCTTAGACCACTTCCCCCTCCCCGTACCCCTCACCTCTACCCTACCCCTTAACTGGTCTATATTTGTCTATCTATCTATCCATCTGTCTGCAGGTGAAGATAACTCACACAAATACAAGTATAGGTACATATCTAGCTATATACCTTGGCTTACTGTACTTCTAAATCACAGGACTGCACTTATATTATTGTTATTATTATTATTATTATTTTTACAATGTAAAAATGCATTATCTTAAAGAAAACATATACTTACTGCCCTCTAGAGGTATGAACCAGTAGTGTAATAAGTGTAGATGTTGCCGGGCATATACAATTTAAAGCTAACATGGCGTATTTAAACTCTTCTTCACAAACAACGTGATCTGTTTAAAATAGAACAGGTAAAATAGAATAATTTACCTTGGGAGAGTACTAATTTAAAATAATATGAAAATAAAACAGCAAATAAAATTACAGAAGTTTCCACATAAACACACTTGTCTTAAGATATTTTTACGTGTGCAATTTTCCCCAGGAAAAATGTTTCATGAGAGTGAGTACTAGATTATGAGTTAAGTGGCCCCTTCTGTCTTTAATAAAATCGGCAGCCTTCAGCAAAGCGTTTATTTTTCCTATGCTTCATCTGTACAAGGAGGTGAGAGGTAGATAGATAGTTTGAAGGTGCGGTATGGAAAACAATTCAGGGACTGTATAAAGTACCTTTTAATTCTGATAATTCTATGATATGAAATGCAGTAGTATTGATTTAAAGCATTATTGATTTATCAAATTCATGGTCACATGGCACACAAACTTAGAATTATTAAAAGACATGGTAGATAACATTTATATAGTGGTAATAGATTTTGTACAATCAAAACAACTATGACTTCAGGCAATAAAAACTATTGCTAAAATACATTTAAATTAAAATTGAACTTTGACCTCAGGACCTACAGTCATAAATGCAAGAGATGATAGGATTCAATCAGGAAAGATAATAAATGGCAATTGAAGTCACTGACATAAAAACTAAAGAGTGTGCTAAAGATGGGGCCACATGAGAGGTTGCAGGCCACATTAAAGGGAGGTGATGCTACTCAGCCCATGTCTATTACTTCATACAGCAATGAGGGCACAGATACCAGGTATCCAATTTTCCATAGAAGTCATATTTTAGAGAAGTGATTAAGATACTGTTTACTTGGGGAGTGGGGTGGACTTTCCTTCCCAAGTAAACAATTACAGTTGGTATGAGAAATAAAGACAATGTGTAAAGTGACTCTTAATCTCACAAAACAAACTGAGGGTTGCTGGGGGGAGGGGGGTTGGGAGAAGGGGTGTGGGGTTATGGACATTGTGGGGGGGGGTGTTTTGGTGAGTGCTGTGGAGTGTGTGGACCTGGCGATTCATGGACCTGTACCCCTGGGGATAAAAATATATGTTTATAAAAAATAAAAAATTAAAAAAAAAGACAATGTGTAAAGTTCTAAAAAAATAAATATTCCCAGAAAATAGTTTTAGCTACGTTAAGAAATAGACGGTTGAATTTGTAGGTGAGTTGGATATCTACAGAATGAACACACAGGGGCCCCTGGGCGGCAGAATCCGTTAAGTACTGCAACTTCGCTCCTCACTTCTCAATGCCATATGATAGCCAAGGTTTATTGAATATGCCACTAAAGTCTTCTCTTTCTCTACCTCCATTCCACTGTCCCTACTTGTTACAGGGTTCCAATCCTTATGCATAATTCTTTAGAGCCAGATATCAGCTTTTAGAATTATTATCATTATTATTTTAGATTTTAGAAAGGCAATGTGCTTTATCTACCAGACCCTATGTAATACACCTAGGGAGCAACCTATGCTTTAACATACTATTATTCCTGCAGCTAAATGTGTGACTACTAAGTGGAAAAATAAAATTCAGTGTGGGGATTGCTACCAAATAATTTCAGGTCAGGTCTGATTTCACCACCAACAGAAATGCTTTTCTTTCTTTCTCTCTCCCATTCTTTCTCCCTTTCCTTCCATACATACTATGAATCTTTATTCAAACTACGTTTATCTCTCACCTAGACAAATGCAAGAGCTTCTTAATTGCTTTTCATGTCTTCTAACTCTTCAGCATTTTATCACCCTTCCAAAATTGTGCTGCCCAATTAGAGCTGCCACCGCCCCATTTAGCCATTTAAATTTAAATACATTGAAATACACATAAAAGTTCAGTTCCTCCATCTTACTAGCCATCTTTTAACAGCAATAAAATGCTCAAAAACATTTGTGGTAATTGCCTACAGTATCAGACAATGTAAATATGGAATATTTCTGTTATCACCAATAACTAGACAGTACTATAAGCCAAACAAATTAATGACCTTCCATAAATCCTAAAGCTTATAGGATATATTTCACATTCCTTAAAATGTCACTCATACACTAGCAGAATTTGGGTAACCTTACTAACATACTATACTACCTTTCCAAGACTTTTCTTAGTCACATCCCTGCTAAAATTGCTCATTTATAATAATAGGAGGGGAGGCAGAACAGACGGGTGTACATGCAAGTTGGTAGGTAGATTGTATAGGTGGAAGTTTATGAAAATTCTGTTTTTCTTCTTATGGTTCTGTTTTCTTTGTGAACTTGGTGGAAATAATGAGTAAAGGAGAAGCTGGAGGTTAAGAGGAGGAAATACAGCATAGTTGCTTCAGAGAGTGGAAGAAGAAACAGAACAGTGAGACACAGAAATGATATCTGGCAGTTGCTGACCTTGAGAAATCAAGGGTCATGGATTTAAAGTGGGAATAGTCTGCACATTATCTTTTGTTTATTTTGTTTATTCAGGCCACATTCAAATGCATGGAAGTAAACATTACCTTCTGTCAAGAAGACCGAGAGAATTCACCACCAGTGACTTCTGACAAGTCTAACTAAAGGTCAATGAACTGAGGATGAATTAAAATAATGGATTATAATGGTGTGCTATGGAATTCAAACAGGTTAAGAAGAGAAGACGGCATCTGCCGTTGTCAACAATGGCAAACGTTTGGTAGAATCAATGAATTTTAAGTCCCGGTGTAGTCAAAAGATAGGGGGAGGTCTGTACTAGAGGATGTGAACTGGAATGAGAGGCAGTGGTCAGAAACAGGATCATCAGGAACAGAGATCATGGAAGCGTCACATTAACAAGTAATGACATGATCTATGGATCCCTCTGGAAGCGGGTGCTGAAATAGGATGGTGAACAAGAACATTCAAAATAGGGGAATTGTAGGTACACAAGTCTAGGGCATTGAGAGAATCATTTTCATGGCTATCAATATCATTAACTATTACGACCACACAGTGTTGGAAAGAATGAGTAAACTAGGAGACCAAGGGCTTTTCAGCTCTCTCTTTTTTTTTATTTCTGCTACTTGTCTTTCTTTTCTGGGATATTTCCCAGTTGCAAACTGCCAATTTTTATCAAATAATTTTCTAATTTAAAATGTGAGACTTGGGGTGCCTGAGTGGCTCAGTGGGTTAAAGGCTCTGCCTTTGGCTCAGGTCATGATCCCAGGGTCCTGGGATCGAGCCCCGCTTTGGGCTCTCTGCTCGGCGGGGAGCCTGCTTCCACCTCTCTCTCTGCCTGCCTTTCTTCCTACTTATCATCTGTGTCTGTCAAATAAATAAATAAAATCTTAAAAAAAATGTGAGACAATGTTATATAAAATTTAGGTATATTGAATATGCATAATGGAGAATTACATCTGTAACAGAAATTGCTATTTATCCTTATTATCCATTTTCCCCTCTGTATGCAGAAACAACATATCTATGGAAACATGTCTAGAGTAATGCTTGGAAGGGAGAAGAATACAAATGTGTGGTTGACAGGGCCTTGCTGATTTTAGCCAGGTGTACATAAAGAGACGACCCGAGGTAAGAACTGATCACTTTGGAAGCAGAGAGAGAAAGGAACAAAGCTATCTTAAACAGGGCATTATTTCTTACAGCCAGAAACCTAAATCAAGTGTCCAAGAAAGAATCTGGACAGTTGCAGAACCGAAAAAGTGACCCATACCCTGAACAGCAGGAGATGATACTCTCTCAGAGTCTTTAGGAGAGGCCTTCCACTAAGACTTCTCCCAAACCAATAAAGCCAGGCCTGTGGCCAGAATCGGATTAAAGTGCTGTTTTCCCACTCAAACTTATCTGTTTTAGATGATGGCAAGGTAGCTGTCATTATAATCAAGAAGAAGATATGAGCAGGGCAACAATAACCAGTAAACACAGCAGGTTTAAGAAAGTCCTTGGAGAAGAACTTGGAGCACAATGATCGACACATGGAAAGGAATGAAAGAAATCTGCTCCAATCTGAACTTTTTCTGTGGCCACAGAGAATAGTGAATAAAAATATCTTTGAATAGACATGAAAAGACAAAGGAGTTACTCCTTAAGAGCAGTATGAGTGTCTAATAAGGAATTTATTACGAGGTCTCTACCATTCCTGTCTGACAGGATTTCGTTATTGCCGTGGACCAACGACTGCTGTGTGTCTCCAGTTCTTCCTTTTTCTAAACACCGATATTTTACCAAAATTATCTTGTTTCACTATTCTATATGCATAAGCAGTAGGGGTAGAGGTTGCTAACTAATTTGTTAGCATGTGTGTTGCCAGACAATGAGAAGCCACACCTAAAACTGACTTTGCATTATCCAGAAGTTCTGGGTTTTCAGTTGGATGCAATAATTGATACAGCTCTGTGGAGTGCTTTTCATATAAATGGATGAATCTCTCAATATATAGGGAAAATATTGTACAGGACTACTAGGTGTGTAAGGATCTGGACTGTGGCTGAAACTGCTTTCACCCATGTTCATTCCGTCCTTCTTCCTTTGAGTAAGAGAAGCTCTTATTTCCTCTCACCCATCCCCCAACTGTCGCTGGGTGCATGGCTGCCCAGGTAGAAGTTACATTTTCCAGCTTCCCTTTAGTTAACTATCGTCACTTCACTAGGTCCGTCCAGCTACTGTCTTATTTTTTTTGTAGACAAAACCACCTTTCCTAAACTCTTTCCTTCTTGTTGGTGAGACCATATAATGGCAAAACTCCATCTCGATTATGCAGAGGGAATTCCTTAGCAATGATAGAATTGGTCCCTTTTTTTCTTTATAGTATCTAATTTTCCTCCCTTGTTGAAGAAAGCATGTCCTCTTTCAAAATGATGTGCATTTCATGTCTTCTTCTCATCCTTTGACATTTTCTGTGTATCTGTTTTGATTTAGAACCTTCTTGTTTGTGGCTTCCTGTTAAAGCATGAGCACAGGAGATCAAATGTTGTCACTACTGAGTGTGCCAAGCCATGGGCAGATACTGATCCCTCTGAGCCTAATTTTCCTGATTTTTAAAATGTGAATAGTAACTGTATGTGCCTCATAGGATTTTCTGAGAAGAAAGGTAGACAATGAGTATGCAATGCTGTTCAGAATTCTAAACAAGTACATAACCTCACAATCATGCTTATTAAAAACAAAGACTTCAATAAACTCTATTGAAATAATGCCAATAATACATTTTTAAAAACATAAGTAGCAAAGCAATATAGCATGCATTTATTGTTCTGGAATAAAAACACGATCGTAGTTTTATAAAAATGCTGACTTCTGTGTGTAAGCTTATATGCTCACATGTATGTCTGAATAAGCACAGAAAATTTTAAGAGCAGGAATCAAACTATTAACAGTAGCTAACTCAATGAGTAGGCAAATTTTCAAAAACTATGACTTATAAAATAGTAGGATTATGGGAGATTTTTGGTTTCTTTTTTATTGCTATTTTATTATTTTTAATCTAAGGGGCTTTTAAGATAAGCACTTAGAATTAAAGATACAAGTTTATAGATACTTATGAATCAAATCTGTTTTCAAATCCCTTTTACTTTAAGGAAAATAAAATTGTTAATTACATTTTAACAAGTCAGAATCTTTTTTTAAAGTCTGCCTCAGTGTTTTCAGAGCTCCTGTATGATTTAAAATACTAGAGGCTTCTTCTATGCAGTTGCTAGGTAACAGATCTTTGGAAAGCAGTAACAACATTGGAAAATGCACTAAACCAATGCAGGGTTGTGATTTACAGAAATCAAATATCCTTTGGAAAAGAGCTTTTAAACAGGAACACCAAACAGGGTAAATTTTAAAAACTGCTATTTGTTTTCATTTTATGGGGATACGTTTATTACATAAACTGACTGAACAAATTGTGTTATAAAATATCTCACATATTCTTTGCTTATTAGACTGTTTATAAGCATGAGAGGGTCGATTGCTATGAAAATTGTTTTTTTTTCCTTAGAGGAGAATGGGTAATCTCTAACAATTGAACATGATTTTGACCCTGTCTCTTTAATCAATACAATAACCAATTGGTGAATGTGTGTGTGTGTTGCGTGTGTGTGTGTGCACACACACATGCGTGATCATACAACAGAGACTTTTGCCAATTCCAGGATAGTGAGCCGTTCAACCACAACAAATCTAAGAATAGGCTTAAGTGAAACTTTAAAAGTCATTTAGTTTCACAGGATCTAAATATAAGAATGCTTATTAAACATAGAGAATTCAGCTCCATTTGAGATTGGCAGCACCCTAAAAAATAGATTTATTACATCTCAATAATATAAAGTATGAGAAGCTTGCTTGATTTTCCAATTGCTTGAATCCTTGCATTGTTTTAATGCTGCAGGTTTTAATGTATTGTATTAATTAAATGCTCAGGAGAATCAAGTTTCCTGTATTCCAGAGCAGAACAGTTAATTCTATTAACATCTGTTTCTTTGAAACATGTCAGAAATACAGCAGTTTTAATATTTTTTGGAAAATTAGTGTCCTCAGGGCTCTGATTTCTTTGGGTTCTAACAATGTATTCTCTCCTCACTAGCTCATGATAGTTATTGAGAGTTAAGAATACAGCTATTGAATCATCTTAATAGTAATAATAATACCAAACAATATTTTAGTTTCTATGCTAAGTGATTCATATGTATTTTCTATATATATTATTAAAACTCACAAAAGCTCTATGATGTATATGGTGTTAAGCCATCTTCAGATAACAAATCAGATGTTCAGAAGTAAAATAACTTGCCTAAATCCATTATTATTAATTTAAATTCAAACTACTGACAGAGAACTCAACAAAAATTAAACAACTTTAAAACTGATTAAACAAACAGATTAAAATAAGTGATATATTCTAGTGGTTTTCCTTTGTCCTGAACCCACTTTAAGGATTACTACTTGCTATCAGATGGACAAATGACTCAAACAGCCACTAAATTAAACTGATGACTGAAAAAAATATAACCACTATGTTCCCCAAACACCCATCATTTAATTAGGCAGTTTGGAAGGAATGAAGTCAAACTTGACCTTGAAATCAATTTTGTTACTTTGCAATCACACACACACAAATTGCAGCTAGACTAAAATGATTTGAGTCACTGATTCAAAGGGATTTGGAAAGATCTCTAGATTCATTAGTAGCAAATATACTCTTACACTGTGATAAATGTTACAAAAAAAATAAATGCAGGTGCTATTAGGGGATACAAAAGGACACCTTTCCTGCCCTGGAGCAAATGGAAAAAAAGCATCTCTAAGGAGGTGATGTTTAAAGGAAGATTTTAAGGATAATTAAGAATAAGTTATTTGAACGGTGAAGAAAGTGGACAAAAGTAATTTTCTTAAAACAACATGCAAGGGACTGGAAGAGATTATGCTGAGTAAAATGGTCAAACAGGGCGCCAGGGTGGCTCAGTGGGTTAAAGCCTCTGCCTTTAGCTCAGGTCAGGATCCCAGGGTCCTGGGATGGAGCCCCACATTGGGCTCTCTGCTCAGCAGGGAGCCTGCTTCCTCCTCTCTCTCTGCCTGCCTCTCTGCCTACTTGTGATCTGCGTCTGTCAAATAAATAAATAAAACCTTTAAAAAAAAAAAAGAAATAGGTCACACAGAGAGAGTCAATTATCATACGGTTTCACTCACTTGTGGAGCATAAGGAATAACACAGAAGACACTGGGAGATGGAGAAGAGAAGGGAGTTGGAGGAAATTGGAGAGGGAGACAAACCACGAGACACTGTGCACTTTGAGAAACAACTGAGGGTTTTCGAGGCGGTGGGGTCCATAAGCCTGGTGGTGGGTATTATGGAGGCATGTATTGCATGGAGCACTGGGTGTGGCACATAAACAATGAATTTTGGAACACTGAAATAAAATAAAATAAAATAAAATTTAATTAAAAAAACTAGAGAGGTAGAAGGATATTTAAATTTTTATGGAAAATTAACAACAAAAAAGGTCTGAAGATTAAGGAGAGAAAACATTACAAAGTTGCGGACAGAGCACAGGCAATGGGATCCAGTACAGAGATGAGAAGAAAACTGTGTTATAATAGAAGAAAAGCAGGAAGTGGTAAGTGAAAACAAAGCAACATTTGGAAAAATAAGATAAAATCTTAAATTGTAACACAAGGGTGGAGATATTTTGATAAGAAAAAAACCCACACTGTTAAGGGCCTCCCAGCTGCCCAAGTGAGTTTATGGAAACATGAATCAGACCTACTAAGTGATTTCTTTCTTTCTTTCTCTCTCTCTCTTTCTTTCTTTTTTTTTTCTCCAGCAATGTTCATGAGGCCAAGGAGCAGAAAAAGGGGATCCATCTATGTAGGATTTGGTTTGTTTTTTTTCCAATCTGGGATCCATCCATGTAGGATTTTGTTTGTTTTTTTCCAATCTGGAGCCATAAAAATGAAGGGAATTAGTATAGTATTAGGAGTTTGGTTGAAATGACACCCCACAGAGTTTGGTTTGTTGAAAGAGGGCAGAAGAGAAGAAAGGAAGGGGAGGCCTAGGGAGAATCCACACTGATGACGCTTTGAAGCAATGCTCCTCAGCTCTTTGTGATGAAGAACCAGTATTTTTTTTTAATTTTTTAAATTTCCAACCCACTGCAGACACTTATGTCATTCTATTGTACATGACTGGCACAGAATTCGTGCCACGCATGACTCATCTATAATTCTGATAGGAGTCTACTCACTTTCCAAAGAGATAACACACTGATGGTGCACTTGGATGTCACAGTGACGTTGAACTGCTATCAAAGTTGCTAAATGCATACTCTCAACTGCTGTACTTAACTTGTAGCCTAGCAAACCTCTGCAGCCTGACACTGGTCTTTGATCGGCACTTAATAGCACTGCATTAAAAGTCTTCAGGAGGCAGAAGGAGCGTTTTTAGGTGGTAATGGAAGGTTGAATAAGCAAAACAGAAACAAAGAAGAGTGAGTGAGGTTTGAAGAATCTAGATAAGCCTGGAAGCATCTGGGATGATGTCGAAGTGCAGGTATATCCATTACATAGTTCTTTCACTCTAAATCTCCGGGAATTCTTGTCAAACTGGAAAATGGATCTTCTGAATCAAACATTCTATGAAGTTTAAAATATAGTTTCTTAGCACTTGTAAAAATGTATGATAAAGTAGGAAAATGTAAGTGTTGTCCTGTGCTCGATTTAAAGGATCATGAGATTTGGAGTCACAAGAGATGACTCGGAATCCCATGTGTTTAAGCAGGAGTCTTTAGGCAACTATGCTTAGTATGGTATTAGACAAATACATATAGTCATTTACTTCTGTCTTATAAAAATATAAACTTCAGGTTGAAATAACACAGGGCAGCATGCAGTAAACTATAGTCTCATACCAAGTAAATAGTTTTATTTTATAAAAATAAATAAGTGGAAATAAAGCTTATATGACTGCACACCTTTCCCTTACCAATAAGGGAGGATGCTACAATTTACCTGATCCTCCCAGACACATGACAACCCACAGCCATATTTATAGCTGTTATGTGTAATCTGTGACAGTTGTTTTTTTGGGAGTGTCATTACTCTGGACAAAATTGCAAAGGAAGTTCTCACATCATCACTTATAGTAGACATTTAGTACATACTTATTAGTAACTGCTTGCCTCTTGACAGTCTCCCATAACTAAACCTTTCCCGTTCCTTCCAAAATGATTTTACTAAATGAAAAATGATAGATGATAGATACATAGGTAGACAGACAGATAGATGCTACTCTCAACTAGATGGTCATCTAACAATCTCAACAAAGTAAAAGTACAAAAGAAGACTGAAATTTCAGTTTTACCAGGAGACATATGCAACTTAAAAGGAATTCCTCAATGCAAAGGGAGTTTGATTTAATGGGTAATTGAGCCAAAATGTTAAGTCTAAATGAGTCCTTGCCCACTTGGGTGTTCTTCTTCAATACCATCAACTCTCCACCAAATAGCTCCTACAATTCTTCAACATAATATTCATATCAACAGATTCCAAGAAATAACATAAGTTGGGCATTTCAGTCATTCACGCTTCACCCACTCTTTTTTGACCTTAAGGGATAATTCTAGGGGTTCCTACAAATTCCGTCTTACAGAAAGTAACTTTTGGAAAAGTAAACTGATTTGAAGTATTAAAAGATGAATCCGTGAACAATCTAGAGGCAAAAAGCACAAAGGTACAAAAAATAGACAAAATTTTTGTTAGTTAAAAGCACCATAAATGCAATCCAAAGACAATTTGCAAACTGAAAAAAAATGCAATTTTTAAAATGCCAAAACGTTCATAATTTTAGAATATGAGAAATCTCTATAATTCACTAAGAGAAAAATAGTCATCTCTGTAGAAAATAAGAGTACAGGGATGGATTTTATATATGAATGAATAGAGAAGTTAAATGGGCAATAGATACATGAAAATGCGCAACTCTCTTAGAAATCAAAAACTGAAAATCAAAATAAATTACACATATCTCTTAGCAGCACACATTTTAGAGACATAGAGAACATGGATTAAATACCTGTTTCTACCACCTAGTGCAGTATCATCAACATTTCACTTAATATCTTTGTGTCTCCATTTCCTTATTTGTAAAATGAGAATACTGTTGACTCTTGAACAACACAGGGGTTGGGAGAACCAACCTTATGCATAGATGGCAAATCCACATAGAACATTTGACTGCCCTAAAACTTAGCTATCAATCATCTATCATTAACTAGAAGCATTGCCAAAAGCATAAACCGTGGATTAACACATATATTGTATATTATATGTACTGAATACTGTGTTTTTACAACAAAATAAGCTAAAGAAAAGAAAATGATAAGAAAAATACAATTAGAGTGCCGTACTGTATTTATTGGGGAAATATGCACATATAAGCAGAATCCTGTAGTTCAAATGCATGTTGGTCAAGAGTCAACCATAATGAAATCTATCTATGGTAGCAAGTGTCCTGGAGTAATAATGGCTCTCGTATCCTGGTATTCACAGAACAGGGCTGATCTGTGTAACCAATAGGATATTGTGGAAGTTACAGGGTGGGACAGTGAGGGCTATGTCACAAAAGACATTATGGTTTCTGCCTTGCTCTCTTATAGGTCAATGTTTTCTGGAGGAAGCCAGCAGCCACATCATAAGAACACTCAAGTAGCCCTAAGGAAAAGTCCAAGAGGTAAAGAACTGAGGCCTCCTGCAATGGCCAGAACTATCTTGCCAACCATGTGAGTCAAGAATGAACCACACCAGAAGCAGATCTTCCTGCCCAAGTCAAGCCCTCATGTAACAGTAGTCCCAGCTGACACCTTCACTGCAACACTGACCATTAGTCCTCTTACATTCCTGATCCACAGAAACCGTGAGATAATAAATGTGTTGTTTACACCAAAAAGCTTTGCGATTGGTACGGGTACACAGCGATAGATAACTAACACATGACTTTACAAGGTGGTGATGAAAATTAATTCAGTTAATCTACAAAAAGTGCTTTGGAACGGTAGTCCAGGGCACCTGAGGGGCTCAGTCAATTAAGCATCTGACTGTTGGTTTTGGCTCAGGTTGTGATTTTAGGGTCATGAGATCAGGCATGGAGCCTACTAAAGAGTCTTTCTTTCCCTTTCTTAAACAAAAAACAAAACAAAACAAAACAAAAAAACTATTCCTTGCACGTAATAAGCACTATATAAATGCTGACTGCCACTATCAATATAATACTAATAATAAGGTTCTTAATATTATTTTTCATTTGCCCAAGGGGCAAGAGTTAAAGGAATATTGCCCACTTTTGCAAAAGTAAGTTATACATTTCTGAAGAGCAAATTAGCATTGTGTATTAAAAATCAGAAAAGACCCCATACTATTTAACGTAGAAGTTACACTAGGTAATCATCTGAAGTTTATCACACAAGTTCAAGAAAACCTCTTTTATGATATTGAGTATGTATATATGTACATAGGTATGTATGTAAGTACGTATTTATTTTAGTCCTGGACAAGACTGAGTCATAGTAAGCTGAAAAACAGAGAATGTTGAATACACACAATCCACAGAGGAATAGATTTCATCAAAATTATTAATCTACAATTTCAAGATGTTACAAATTTCTTTTCCTTATTTTCAAACACATACACTTCCAAAATTTGTTGGAAATAACGTCTCAGCTCTTTACATTCACCTTGGTGATTTTTTTAAAAATAGTTATCACTTTTTAAATTTGCCTTATTTTTCACTCATCATTGGAAGCTGAGTTAACATTCAAGAAGGAAGTAGCTACTGATTTATCATCAGTTTTAGTCTGTATAAATATAAGGATACAACATAGCTAATGGCTTAAATGAGAACTTGGCATGAATGAAACTGTTATATTAAAATATTAAATGGCATTTGTCACGGGTTATAAAATATAACGATATGCTAATTGCACAATTTCATAAATTCACATACATTATCTTTTACCAACCTAATGAAATTTCAGCTCCTACAAATTATTATAGTCTGTACAAACATAACCCCCAGTCATAATTAAGTGAATAACACACTCCGTCCTTGCGTATTACCATTCACAAATGTTTTTAAGGCATTAATTATACTTGATAAATTGGAACTTGTGGAATGTAAACATGTAAAATCTATAAATAAATTTAAAAACAACTATTATCAGCAAAACCACTTTCTAGCTAGTATTATGATTCTATATACAAATGAAATATAATTCATTATATGTGAACTAGATTAATAAAGTTGTTATCCTACTTTAAGGAATTGCATATCTTATTCCATTTATACTGACCTTCATTTTAATATAATTTCTAATAAGGACTATGGTTGGATAATACATATACACCTCACATCTACGTATCTCATATATCTATTCTCATATTGCTAGACATTTTGCTTCTTTCTACATATATTCTTATAATAAATAAAAATGAAATAAAGGTCCTTTTTTTAAAAAAAAGATTTTATTTATTTATTTGAAGAGAGATCACAAGTAGAGAGGCAGGCGGAGAGAGAGGAGGAAGCAGGTCCCCTGCTGAGCAGAGAGCCCAATGTGAGACTCGATCCCAGAACCCTGAGATCATGACCTGAGCAGAAGGCAGAGGCTTAATCCACTGAGCCACCCAGGTACCCCATAGAGGTCCTTTATTTAAATGTTGTGTGTAGCTCATAATATTTCTTCATGAAACCTTCATGTAATTGTGTAAACAGATGTTAGTGACTATGTGACTAATGAAGGAGACAGACAAGGAAGAAACACAGTAGGAAAAAACTGGGTTTTCCCTACACATGCAGAAAAACTACAGATTTTTCTTCCCTTTTCACTATTTCATATATTGTCACATATTTTAATTTTACTGTGTTATAGTATTACTTTTGAACATTGTTACTGAATCTTTTAAGTTTTTAACTCTTACACTATAGTCTGCATACCTTTAATAATAAGTAATAAGTAATAAGATGCTGTGAGTCGAGCTCTGTGCTTATCACTGGATACAAAGCATTTAAGAAATTCATATTCTAGGGGTGCCTGGCTGGCTTAGTCAGTGGAGCATGCGACACTTGATTTTGGAGCTGTAAGTTCCAGCCCCATGTTGGGTGTAGAGATTACTCAAAAACAAAACCTTAAAAAAAAAAAAAAAAAAAAGCAAAAAGAGAAGCTTCTATTCTAGAATTAAACATCTAAGCAACTCAAAGTCAATTAGTAAGCTACTATAATACAATTTCTATTAAATGGGAAGATATACAAAAAAAAGGGATTAAGTGGCAAAAAGAAAATAAAATGATTTTTCACTTTCTTTGATTCCCACAATCAATTGATTATTAGGTCTACAGAATATATCTGAAGTGATTCATGAATCTGTTCTCACTGTCCACCTCCATCATCACCACTCTGGTTCAATCCCTCAGTCGGTCTCACTTGGACATCCTAATAGCTCAGTAAGTAATCACTCCTGTGAGGCTCTTTGTGTCATCTCCACTGTACTCCATGGTTCCCCTGGAGCGACTTTATGATCTGGTTAAAACATTATACCTTTACCTATAACTGTCATCAGTCACTCCCTACTTCTCCAGCAACATTCCTATTCATTAGTAAAGCCTAATTCACAGTCTCTTTCACACATTTGTGTGTGCACAGTATGTTCTCATGCAGTCTGTCTTGAGGCAATATTAAATAAACATCCCAGGATAATATTAAAGTGTTGGGATATTATACTATCCTCGTATTAGGATCTCATTCCTCATTTTAAGAGCCTTTTCAATACAAAAGTTAATTACTTCAGGAATAAAGATATTATATTAAGTCATGAAAACTTTACCTACACAGGTCTATCAGATTGACTAAATTTATCAGTCAAAATCTGATGAAACTAGTACATAATTGGAATCCTGACTTTTGGTATATATGGAGGGTGACAAGGGCAGGGGAGGAAGATCATAAGGTCACAGCTGAAGCTCTACATGGCTAAAACAGGCTCTGTTCAAGTGGGTGCAGAACGTAAAAGTATACTGGCTCACTGGTTAAAAAAAGGGTGACGTAGGGGAACCTGGGTGGCTCCGTTGTTAAGCGTCTCCCTTTAGCTCAGGTCATGATCCCAGGCTCCTGGGATCAAGCCCCATACCGGGCTCCCCGCTCAGTAGCAGAGCCTGCTTTGTTCCTCTCCATGCTCGTACTCTCTCACTCTCTTTGAAATAAATAAACCTTTAAAAAAAAAAAAAGGGTAAGGTAAAGAAAATAAAATCTGGAATTGGAACAGACAGCTAGTCCATCTTTTTTTTTTTTTTAATCATTATACCACTAGTACCTAGACTAACAAATTGTTCACAGTAGGACTCAATAAAATATTTTGAATGAGTAAATGAGAGTGAAAGAGGATATAACCGTTCTTCTTTATAAATCATTGTTATCAAGATACTACTTCAGAGATGAAAATCATAGATCTGCACTTTCCAAACACTGAAGGAATATGCTACTCTGGTTTTCAGCATCACGCAATTGAATCTTGGAGAAATACAAGACTTTAAGAAAATTAATGGAGAAAAATATAAAGATGCTTTAAGTTAATTCAATTTTAAGTGGTCCACAAGAAAATGGCTTGAAATACCTAATGTTCAATGGCAATTTCATCAAGTGTCAAAGAGAACAAACAAGAAAGCTGGTTTGGCTATACAATAGACCCACATATTAAAATTTTAAAATCTACAAAAAAAGTAAAACAAATTAAGTTATTGATTTTTTCTTTTTTGCTAGGAGGAATGAAGGACAAGATAATATTTCACTTAAAAAATAATTCACATCAATGTTAATTTTTTACTTTTGATTAAATGGATATAGTTATATAAGAAATTAACATCCTGGGAAGCTGTGTGATGCGAAGGGTATACGGGAAGGCTCATTCGTGTCTATACTAATCTTCAATCTAAAAAAATGAAAAAGCAAGTGCAATGAAAAATGAGATATTGATTTTTTTTATTTTTTATTTTTTGAAGCTTTTATTTATTTATTTGAGAGAGAGAGAGTAAAAGAGAAAGAGAGAAGAGCACAAGCAAGAGGAGGGGCAGAGGGAATGAGAGAAGCATTGCTGAGTGGGGAGCCTGACTGAGGGCTCCATCTCAGGACCCTGAGATCATGACCTGAGCAGAAGGCAGACACTAACCAGACGGAGCCACCCAAATACCTCCAAATACTGATTTAATACTGAATTGTAAAAATGCAATTATAAAAGACATCTTGGGGATGACTGCCAACATTTAAATACAAACAAGACCCATGAAAATATCTGACCCTCTTAGGCATGAAAATGTTATGCTGGGTATAAGTAGAATGTCATTCCTCGGAAAAGCACGCTGAAGTTAAAATGTGTATGTACATGTGTGTGCACGTGCACACGTGTGTGTGTGTGTGTATGAAGAGAAGATTAAGCAAATGTGGGAAACTGCTAATTGCTGAATGTAAATGAAGGGAATACAAGTTTTCATTGTATAATTTTTAACCTGCATGTTTGATTTTTTTATAAAGTAAAAAGTAGCAGAGAAAGAAAAAATTTAAAGACTCTCTAAATTGTGCTGGTCTTGAACATGGCCTTAGGTTAAGTGGCTTCTGTTGATCTCTGCAATAACACAAACATCAAAGAGAATATTTTTATCCAAAAATGGAGAATTTTCAAAAGTTGGGGTATTTCATCTTTTGAAATTGTAGGAATTCAAAGCATTATGTTCTTAAGTAGGTTGTAAGAATGAAATTTAAACTGATATCTACATGGGTGTTATATGGGAAATGAAGAAATTATTCAGCAGGAAAAACTCACACCTTACCACTTGGTGAAAGTCAAGCATTGCACATATGTATGTTATTTAGAAACAGCTAACATAATTTCCAATATTTATATTACTTGGAAATATTTTCCACTCTTGTCTAGAAAAAAAGTGAAGCATTGGAATGTCTGTGTTTCAGCAAAATGAGACAAGGCCTTCATTTTTAGTCACATCATTTCTCCATGATTCGTGTGTGTGCATGCATATTCACTGATGAACACGTGTGTGTATTTTAAACAATATTTTTAAATAATGGTAGTCACAACTACCTACAATAAGAAATATATTTGTACAGTATTATCAATGATATTGTTAAAAATACTCTTGTCTATACTTTAATTTGTATTGCAATTGAAGTCTTCTTAATTTTTTTTTTTTAATTCCCAGAACTGCTACTGTTCTAGTATAATGAATCATTCTTCTAGGCATGTTTTAGTTGTGAAGTTGAGAAAATTTCATTCAGTCAACACTTTACTATTGAGGTATGATTCTTCCCTTCATTCATGAACGTTAATTCAAAATCTGTTACTTATGAAATACCATAGTCAAAGCATGGACAATAAAATTTATAGAAAACTCACAATTTACAAAGAGATTTTTACAGTCTTTACTCTGACTTTTACATTTTCTACTCAGACAAATTTATTTATAAATTGATATTTAACATTCTTCCCTACCACGTATGGGTGAAAATTTAACAATTTGATTTTTATGTCTTTTCCATCTGTTCAAATGAGGTAGAAAAATTTCAAGGACCCAGTATGTTGAAAAAAAAATTAGTTGACAAATAAAATGCAATTGAATATTCACCCACAGATGATATAACCCTTTTTCTGGGAGGTAAAGATAGAGTGGCAACCTAAATTTAGCAATCGGTTTACTCATATAACTGGGATTCATCTCCCACTGATTTTCTGAGTAATTTCGTCTGACAAGGAGACAAACAGCAACTTCTTTTAGATTCAACTAATTGGAAAGCTCAGTTTATTCTTTAAGTTCATTCAAGGTTTTTCAATAAAAGAGTTCCTAATAAAGTACATTTTTCCCTAAGTTTCTTTTGTTTTAGTGTTTTGTTTCTTTTTTAATGATTTCTGGAATATAGAATTAAGAAAGAGATAAGGGTTTGGTTTTATTTTGATTAAAATTTAGTCTATAGAAACATGTCTGAAAGCTGGACTATTATAATATTTTGCTTTTTTTATCCTGGTTTTGCCACTAAGAGGAGAATATTTGTGAAGGGCTCAACAATGTGGAACCCTTTTTTTCTAGGTGATTTCTGTTCAGATATATGACCTTGGAGAGACTTTACTAGAATTGCTAGTCCCACAAGAGGCTGTCAGAGAATACAAGATGTTACAAAACCACATTTTTATATTAGTCACAGCTATGGAACACTGCCATTACTTCTTCCTATGTTTCAGTACCAACTGCCACTTCTTAAAAAAGAATTGTATTGATAAAAAATATTTCTCACTGGAAAAGAGATTTAACACAACCAAAGCTATAGTACCATTTGACTTTTGTTCCACAGAGGTTGACAAAAAAATAATCCACCAGAGAGGATCTTTTAAAAATAATGATATGGTGAAAGAATTCTGGCATTAATGTACTGGAAAGAGGAAACTATTGAGTTCAAGCTGCCATGGAAAGCATGAAGATGTAGCAGCCTACTATAAGATGTAGCAGCCTACTATAAGATGTAGCAGCCTACTATAGCACACAAATGGTAATCACTACTGCAAATGTGCTGGGGAACATGAAGACCAGCAGTAGGCTTATAGGCAGAACTCATGGATACCCAGGAAAGAAGACAAGGGGAATGTTTTGACACAGCCCTGATCATGGGATAAACCTGGGTTGTGTCAGTGAGTAAACCTGGGATTCTCGAGGAGTCTAATCTATAGCACTTGATAGACTGAATGCAAATGATCAAAGAATGATTCATGGATTTTGGCTTGAGTTCTAAGTAGATGGTGTTGAGAAGTATGGGATAGAAACGGTTTTAAAGTCAGGGAAAATCAATAAATACTTCTAGATATCTTAATTTTGAGACAGCTGTTAGAAACCTAATAGGAGATACTGACTATAGAGTTAGAGATACAAGACTGAACCTCAGAGTGAATACTGAGGGAGAGATTTAATTTTGGAAATCATAGAAATAAATGAGGTTCCCTAAGGAAAAATTATGTAGGGAATACTGTAGAAAATCTTATTTAAATAATATGGCAATTTTATATCTAGCTTTCCACTGCTTACTCCTTTTATCTATTTTTGTAGTCTTAATGCACTCCTTAGGATTTCCGGGAAAGCACTGAGTTAAAGTGGTTTTGGTAAGCATCCCTGTTTGTACCTAACCTTAAAGGCAGACTTTCAATAGGTGGTCATTAAATATTCTTTTTTTACCTCTAGGTTACTGTGCAGATGATTTTCCTTAGGCTAAGGTATATTTTCTTTGTAGCTTTCTAACACTTTTGCTTTCTTTCTTTTTCTTTTTTTTATCAGATTGTAAATGGATACTAAATTCTCTCTCAAAAGCTTTTTTTGTATACATTAAATTTTATTTTTCCTTTGACATGATGATCTATTTCTGGAATAACTTCAATTTGGTGATGATATATTATTTTTTAAAATACATTACTTTGATAATTTTGCCAATGTATTTTAGATAATTTTTCAACTATGTTAATCAATTAAATTGGTTTCTAATCATTTCTCATGTTATCCTCAATAAGTTTTGTATCATGGCTAGGTCAGCCTCATAAAATGAGTTGGGAAAAGATTTTTCTTTTTCTACTCTCTGGAAGATATGTGCAAACTGAGAGCTATGTGCTTTTTGAATGTTTATAATAAGCTATAAGACATCATGAGAAATGCTCAATCACTTTTCCTGGAAATAAAGGTAATATAGATTTGTTAGGAAGATGAGAAATAGGTACTCAAGATTCATGAAAATCATTAATTTGATAGGTACCAATTACTGGTGGCTGATGTTCTTTTGAGTATTTTTTTAATTATAATAACCCTATGAGATAGTTTCTCTTATTATCCACACTTTATATATCAAAGAACTCAAGCTGAGAGAAATTAAGAAGCCCGAGGTCATGTAGTTACTATACAGTAGAATTGAAATTTGACTGAGGATAGTTTCATTCCAGGATTTGCGCTATCAAACTCTTTACTTTGACAAATTTATCATAAAAAGGAAAATCGCTGAAAATAAAATTTCTATGAGCCAGTTTGAGTTTATTTTCTTCTTACGAAATCTGTGGTGATTAAAATAATCAAATTATCTATGAAGTATATTTTTATGTTATTGAATCTCAGTAAGACTTATAGTGGTTTACATTCACAAATTCTCTATCATAGCCATTATTCTACCAAAGATATTTTCTATCTCCAGACTTACTATTTTTATTTTTCTCTCTCAGTAAAATAGGTTAAGAACATATCTTTTCTGCTGCTGAAATCATGCCCATAGAGACATCTCTCCTATAACTCTCATCAAAGTGTAGAAGACTATTTTAATCAATAATATAATAATTCATTCAAATGATATTGCAACAACTCAACAGTTTAATGAGTATAGTCATTTTGTTCAGAAGAAAAGGATCCATATATGATATGACTGATAGATGTGCATAAAGTAGTAGCTGCTAGGTCACTATATTATTTTTACTTTTTAATATTTTATATACTCATAACTCAAATTTTGAAGTTTCTTCTTTTCATTTTTTAAAATCATGGATTTATTATTTTAAAAAATATAAATTATAGTCATGGTAGTAGTTCTACAATTTAGCATATATGAAGAGGTTATTTAAATAAACAGAAATAAAATGATCTCAATTTATATCCTGTATAATTGGAATTGTACTATTTAATACTCAAAAGAATGCAAAGACAAAAATATTGTAAATATTATCAAATGAATATTGGTTTAAGATTAAAGCAATTATTATTTTGTTATAAATGATATTAGATATCTATTGCCAAGTAATAGATAACTACAAACAAAACTCATTAACTTTGAGCAACCAATACTTTTATTTCTCAAAATTCTGTAGGTCAGCATGACTCTCTGGGTTGACTGTGGGTTGACTGAGCTAGTGAGCCTGGGATAGATAAGCGTCACTTCCCATGTGATTTTCCATCCTTAGGGAGGCTAAGCTGGGATTCTTTTTTTTTTTTTTTTCCTTATGATTTTACTTATTTATTTGAGGGATAGAACCAACAGTGGGGAAGGGCAAATAGAGAGAGACAAAGAAAGAGAGAGAGAGAAAGAGAGAGAGAGGGAGAAGTAGACTCCTTACTGAGCAGGAAGCCCAATCTATGCTTCAATCCCAGGATACATTCTGGTCACAGTCGCAAGACCAGCCTGTATTCAAGGAGTAGAGAACTACATTTCACCTCTTCATGGAATAAACTGCAAGATCCCATCAACACTGGACAGACACAGGGAACATGGTTCATTGAAGACCATTATCTTAACAATCTACCATACAAACTAAGTGCCAGCTTGATATACTGTCTTTTGAAAGGTAAAGTCTGTAATCTTTTAACCTCAGGCTGAGATGTGAAATATATTATATTGGTTTAAGAGTCTCATAGATCATTCCAAACTATTTTATGACATTTTAATGAAAGTAGGATGCTTTTACTTTTTATAATATAAAAAAAAGAGTTTTTCTGAGATGTTGTAATCTCAACCTAAAAGAAGACAGATGTCATTAAAAGGAATTTCAGCAGGTGTCATAAATAAGAAATATTGTGACAAACTATCAGGATAGAACTTTTAACCATCACATTCATTTCAATGAACTTATCAAAATAATGGCAAGATAAGAATATGAAAGAGAATTAATGTAAATAGTCTTTGTAATTTTTTATTTGTAAAGGTGGAATATTCCCGTGAATTTGATCTATCTGTTGTAAACCTATCTAGTGCTTGTGAAGAAGGGGAAAGAATTAAATCTATTCTGAATCTTAGTTATAACACATTCAAAATTATAATTTGTCTTCCCAAACTACATGTTGTTTTAGGATCCACATCTGATATCCATTTATTGATCACCTAATATGTTTCAGATATTATTTCCTTACTGATAATCTAAACCAATGAAATAGAGACCTCATACATACAATAACATAAATTAACAGAAGAGAAAAATAGGGTTCAGAATACTAATTTGGCTATCTACATCTTAAGTAATGGCACTCAAATTTAAATTCACATTTTTAGGACTTATGTCATTGCTGCCTTCCTTAAAATAATATCATATTAAGTCATTATCAGGCATGATAAAAATTTTACAATAATATTCCTTTTGGGGGTGCCTGGATGGCTCAGGGGGTTAAGCCTCTGCCTTCGGCTCAGGTCATGATCTTGGGGTCCTGGGATCAAGCCCCACATCGGGCTCTCAGCTCGGCGGGGAGCCCACTTTCCCTCTCTCTCTGCCTGCCTCTCTGCCTACTTGTGATCTCACTCTCTATCAAATAAATAAATAAAAATCTTTAAAAAAATATTCCTTTTACTAAATAATAATAAAAAGAAGGCAGCTTAGTTGCAAAGGTCTTTTAGATAAACAATTGGCATTTCTTGAAAGCTAATTACATATGTAACAGGTAGTAGATGTAGAATTTACATATATTTTCCATTAAATTTCACAAAGCCATTTACAAAGGAGGTGCTCTTATTTTTAATTTTCAGTTTAGGGAACAGGTTTTTTTAAAAAAACAAAACAAAATCATAGCCCCATCATCACAAATCATTTAAATTTGTATTTGTACTTAAAACAAACTTTCAAACAGATACTAAAATGCAGCCACAGTTAAGAGCCATTGCTTTGTTTGCCATACATTTTTAGTAAACTGATGTCATTAAAATCAAGAGTAAAAGATAAAAGACAGCAAACTAAATTGCAACAATTTCATGGTTTCTTGATATTTAGAAATTTCTTAGTGTTTATAATTTTTCATTTAAATATCACATATGAATAGGTAAGCATTTTAAGATATATAAACACAGATGAAGAAATACATTTGTTAACACATAGTTAAAATGATTTGCATTTTAATGATGTTTGCAACTTTAAATTATTAAGGTGAAATACTAAAAAAAAAAAAAAACAACTAAGGATGTCATTTTTTTCAATGTACATAAGCTATTTCCTGGATTAAAATTAGTTCCTATGGAAACATTTAAGAAAAAAATAAAGTATGATCTTACTGTTCAATTTCTTAACAGTTTAAAGTATATGAAATGACAGTTTAAAGTATATGAAACAAAGTCATATGAAAAGACTTTAAAAAACTCACATGTATGTTTTTCTTGAAATGTTTTCAAAATCTATATTATCTCCAAATAAATCTTCAAATAAATTTATTATCTCCAAATAAATATATTTTAATACACCTGAATATACTTTAACATTACAATATATTTTAATTTTACTCTAATGCATGGTAAGCTTACAAATGTATTAAGTAATCTATAACAGCGCACCACCTATCCATAACAAAGATAGGTAGATATTATATAACAAAGCACTACCTATTTATGTGTAAACATAGTATAAATTAATGACTGCAGCATTCAAGATGTGTGTTTATGTTATGGATAAAACTGTAAGTGCTAATCTATTTATAGTCTTACCAAGGTATCCAGTAAATTCAATTGATTAAATCACCACATTATAAAAGAAGAAAAAATTTTCACTCCCAAAACATTACCTGGACATTTTTATAGTAAATAAATTCTCTCTTAACAAGTAGATGACAAAAAGAAATCCTTCTATTCTATGCAATCATGAATATATATATTAAGTTGCCACTAATTTCAGAGACATAACTCTTACTATCACAGTTGGAGGAAATTCAAAGTATCTCATTTGAGACTAAACTTACCAGCAAATTTGATATGGAATTTATTTTCAGGCTTTAATATCTGGACATACAAAGGACAATTTGGAGCAAAATCTTTTACAGCCCATGCTCTCAAAATTGTTTGGTGGTCCTGAAATGATAAATATCAAAAGATCATAAAATAAATTGAAAAATCTGTAATATATAAAGTAAAAATCTTCAATTGGTGTGTTAAATGGTCACATACACAGTTTAACATTAAACATACAAAATAACGAATTGCAAGGACTTATTTTTAAAGATTCTTATTATTTCTATAAAGAAGAGTAACAATACCTAATTCAATCAGTGTTAATTACCAGCACTTAGAAAATTAGCAGAGATTAGGAGGAAAATTTCTTGACAAACTTAAAAGTAATTTTCTTAGAAATAATTAAGGGGTAGAGGCTTCAGAAATACAGTACAACTAATAATCTGTTAACAGTTTCCATGGGGGAAAAATGCAAATTTATAACAATTTTAACATGCTTAGGAAGCTTGGCAAAAGGAGAATGATCACAGTGACCATGCATGTAAAAACACACCATTTTATTTATTTATTTATTTTTGTATAGCAGTAAAAGGATAGAGTGTGTGTGTGTGTGTATGTGTGTGTGTGTTGGAAGAGATCAGTAACTTTCAGATAAAAAAAAAGTTTTAAAAAAGCTTCTAGTTCTGAGAAAAGGAATAAAAAACATGCTTAACATTAATGTTACACAAACTGTGACCCCATAAATTATTATTTAATTAACTAAGTATATCAAAGCAAATTATCTGAGAAATGTATCAGTTAGCCAATATATTTTGAAAAAGGAAACAAAATCCTGTTCAAGGATACGCTGTCCATATGGTAGTCATTAGCCACACGGGGCTGTCTAAATTTAAATTAACTCCATTTCTCTATCAGGTGAGCCACATTTCCAGTGCTCAAAACTGTCTGTGGCTAATTCAAAACTATATGGGACACTGCAGATTTAAGCATCTGCATCATCAAAGAAAGTTCTATTTGACAATGTTAGGGAAAGAAAAGGATAAGTAAAAATACAAGTAGATATGAGAGATTGTTTACAGAAATGCAGAAAGAAGCTGCTGTCAGTGGTTGGTATGAAAGTTGATGAAGTGTACTCAGAATTCCTTAACTAGATAAGTGGACAATGTGTGTCTTGCAGGGAAAGTCTCAAAGCATGACGATGAACCTGATACACTGAGACAGTTAATTTTATGTGTCAACTTGGCTGGGCCATGAGGTGCCCAGGTATTTGGTTAAACATTATTCTGGATGAGTAGGAAATCCCAGAAAAGGGAGGGGCGGAGAAGAGAAGTCACAAATTCTGCATATAAATTTATATGACATCAGCAAACCTCTAAACCACGCATGCATGGGACAGAATAAGAGCAATCTCATTTGAATCACTGCCAACTATGAGGGTGATAGAGTTTGCATTCAAGTGAACTAAATTAACTGCTTGCCGAAATAAGAATGTCAACACTCTTTGGAGAAACATAGGAAATACACAAGCTTCACAACATAATATAATAACCAGAATACATTGCAAAATTATTCAGTATATGAAGTGCTAGAAAAATGTGACCTAAGTATTAATTTCATGGGGAAAAAAACCAAACTAAGTCCAATAAACATTAGCCTTTAGATGATCTAGATGTTTGAATTATCAGACTAGGGCTTTAAAAAAGTGAATAAAAGTATCATCACTGAGGTAAAGGAAATATGGTTATAATAAATAGAAAAAAACTCAGTAAAGGAATGGGAAATCTTTTTAAAATTAAACAAAAAGCTCAAATATCAGCAAAACATATTCACTGGATGGTCTGTGAAGTAGAATGGAGATGACATAGGAGTCAGTGAACTTGACCATAGATCAACAGAATTTATTGAATTTGAAAAACAAAGAGAAGAGGGATGGAAAAGGAACAGAGTTCAGGGACTTGTGCAACAATGTAAAAATGTCTTATATAATGTAATTGGATTTCCAGGAAGAACACAAAAGAGAAAATAGAACAGAAAATGATTTGAAGAAATAGTGGCTGGAAACTTACCAATTTTGTTAAAGGCATAATTTTCCATACTCAAGGAGCTCAGAGAATCCCCAACCACATAAACAAAAAAAATTTACCACACCCAAGCATTCTGTAGTCTAATTATTGAAAGTCAATGGTAAAGATAATATTTTGAAAGCAGCCAAAGAAAAACAGTTGTATGGCCAAGAATTCTCAACAGAAACCATGGAAACCAGGGGACAGTGAAACAATATCCTAAACTCCAGAACAAAGAGGGAGAAAAAAAACTATTAAGTCATCATTTCATAGAGAAAAATCCTTCAAAGAGATGAAATAAAGGACTTTTTCAATTATTGCTTAAAAACGTGTTGTCATCAGCATCATACTATAAGAAAATTATAAGAAATGTCCTTATGCTAAAGGGATATGATAGCAGAGGCAAAGTTAGAACTTCAGATATCAAAGAAGAGTATCAAAAATGAGTAATATCTGAGAGAACAAAGATACATTTTTTTCTTTAAAAATATATATACCTTTACAAAGAAAACTTTATAGTATCATCTTGTAGAATTTGATATGTATAAAAATAATAGTAGAATAAGTACAAAGTTTCTAACCTCAATAAATTCTGCAATTGTAAAAAATAAGTAAATTGTGCAATATTAACATGAAGCAGACTGTGAAGAGTTAAGCCTGTGTAGTGTAGTCCCTAGAGTAGTCACTAAAAAAATTTCAAAAGATAATTTCTAAAAAGCCAATAGGCATATTAAACTTGAATTCCTCAAAAAAATCAAATAATAAAAAAAGTAAAAAAGAGAAAACAGAGGAACATGAATTGCTAGGGAGATACAGGAAACAATTTAGTTAGACCTACATCCAATTATATAAATGATGGTACTAAATGTTAATGAACTAAACATATTAAAATATAAAGAAAATTAGAAAAACAAAACTAAGATCCAACCATAAGCAATTTAGGAGAGAGGGCACCTGGATGGCTGGGTCAGTTAAGCATCCAAATCTTGATTTCAGCTCAGGTCATGATCTCAGGGTTGTGGGATCAAGTCCTGAGTCAGGCTTCACACTCACTGTGGAGTCTGCTTGAGATTCTCTCTCTTCCTCTCACTCTGCCCCTCCCCCGCTCTTTCTCAAATAAATAAATAAAATCTTTAAAAAAAATAAAATGGGGTACCTGGCTGGCTCAGTTGGTTAAGCATCTGCCTTCCATTACAGGTCATGAACTTGGGGTCCTAGGATCGAGCCCAACATAGGGTTCCCTGTTCATTGGGAAGTTTGCTTCTCCCTCTCCCTCTGTCCCTAACCACTCTCTCTCTCGTCTCTCTCTCTCTCACTCTGTCTCAAATAAGTAAATAAAATCTTTAAAAATAAATAAATAAAATAATGTTACTGATAAAAGAAGTGATAATAAGGGGAAAAAAAAGCGTTCAATTTGAAAATAAGCAAAAGATCTGAACAGATACCTCACCAAAGAAGATACACAGGTGACAGATAAGCATATGAAAAGATGCTTAACACCATATGTCAACAGAGAATTGCAAACTAAAACAACAATGAAATACCACCACACAATTATTAGAATGACTAAAATCCCAAATACTGATGACACCAAATACTAGTGAGGATGTGGGACAGTAGAAAGAGTCATTCACTGTTGGTGGGGATGCAAAATCATTCAGCAGCTTTGGAAGACAGTCTACAGTTCCTTATAAAACAAAACATAGCCTTATTGTA
Source organism: Neogale vison (assembly GCF_020171115.1). Classification (NCBI taxonomy): domain Eukaryota; kingdom Metazoa; phylum Chordata; class Mammalia; order Carnivora; family Mustelidae; genus Neogale; species Neogale vison. The sequence continues at coordinate 23,730,777 of NC_058100.1, forward strand.
TAATCCAGCAATTGTGCTTCTTGGTATTTACCCAAATGATTTATCTACCCAAAACCTGCACTTGAAAGTTCACAGCAATCTTATCCATAATTGCGAAAACTTGGAAGTAACCAAGATGTCCTTCAATAGATGAATGGATAGAACAAACAGGTATATCCAGACAATAGAATATTATTCAACAGTAAAGAGAAATGAGCTCTCCAGCCATGAAAAGACATGGAAGAAACTCAAATGCATATTGCTAAATGAAAGAGGGCTGACTTAGGCTGCATACGGAGACGCCTGGTGGCAGAGTCCATTAAGCATCTCTTAGTTTCAGTTCAGGTTGTGATCTCAGGGTCATGAGATGGAACGCCAAGTGAGTCTCTGCATTCAGCACGGAGTCTTCCTAAGACTCTCTTTCCCTCTCCCTCTGCCCCTCCCAGAGCACACACACACTCTTTCTCTCAAATAAATGAATAAAATCTTTAAAAAAAGGGGGGGATGAATATCTTAGAAAGCATAAAAAGATCAGTGGTTGTTGAGGCGCTTGTCATGGGGGAAAGTGTAAGAAGTTATGATGGATAGATGGAGTACAGAGGATTTTTAAGCAGTGAAAGTATTCTGTAGGATATTGTAATGATGGACAAACTTCATTGGTCAAAACCCATAAAATGCACAAAGTGAAGTGTAAACCCTAATGTAAACTATGGACTTTAATTAATAATGTATAAATATTTGCTAATTGTCACAATTGTACTGAACTAATGGCAGATGATAATAACAGTGGAAACTGGGGAGAACGGATGGTGGAAATTCTCTATGTTTTTTGCTCAATTCTTCCGTAAACCCAAAACTGCTAAAAAAAAAAAAAAATAGTGTATTAAAAAAAAATGTAAGCATGCAAAGTGTGAACTTTAGAGTCACAATTTTGGGGCTCTAATTTTGCTGTAGAATTTACAAACTGCATGAATTTAAGTTACTAAACAAATCTGATTCTCAGGACAAAATGTTCAATTACATTTGTAAAGTTGATGTAGAAAGCTTGCTTTTCTCATTTCAACTGATATTTGGCACCATGTGACATGTAGACCACTGGCCCCCTAAAATTTTCTCCCCAGGCATCTGTGACACTAATTGCCCATTGGCTTTCTTACCCCAAATTAAACTCATCTTCCTGCTGATAATGCTTCCTTTCCTGGAGATGGATTTTTACCAGCACCAAATTCTGAACTCCTCCACCCCTCATACCCCTGCATTCAATCAGTCCTCAAGTCTTGTTGATGACACCTTCTAAGTATTGTTCTAATATATCTACTTCTCTCCAACCTGACTCTGAGCAGTTGTCTCTTCAGACTTGGAGTGAAGGCAACGGCCTCCATATCAGTCCATTTCAAGTTTTATATTTGTTACTAATGCTGTGTTTTTATCAGATTTACTGCCTTTTCAAATGACAATCTGTTTGGATATTTGGCTACTGACAACCCTGCAGTGACTTTCTTTACTCTTAGCATCAAGTCCAAACTTCTTAGCAAGGCTTACAAGACCCTTTATTAAACTGTCCACAAACTACTTCCCAGGCTTGGCACTCATTACTCCAGTGCATTCTCCACTGTTGAGCCTCCAGGACTTCTGACAGGAAACAGAACTTCTGTCATTTATTCTGGCAGACCCTCTTCTCCCAACTAAAGTCCACGCCAGCCGCTCCCATTGTATTCTGTGTTTGCCCATCATAGTGTTAACCCACCTTTTTTTTAATGTGGATCTGCACTAAATTGTAAGCTCTAAAAAAACAAGGGCCATGTTTTATGCTTCATTCATCCAAAGTGTATCTCTAATACCAAGCTTTCATTTGCTTTTCAAAGATGAGCAGGAAAAAAACATATGGACTTCATAGGGATATTGTGAACATTAAATGAGACAAGGTAAAGAAGCATCAGGCATAGAGAAAGCACTTAGTAAATATGTCAAGTCAGTGGATAGTTGGATGAAGCACTGATCCTAAAAGCTCATAAATCTTCCTTGTTTTATTCATGCATTGTGCCCTACCAACAAGAACCTATAATCCTGTGAGTGGAGCATTAAGTAAGGAAAAAGGAAACAAGGGAAGTGTACAATAGCATAAACGTTGCATAGAAAATAAGTATTTGCTAACACACATAATAAAACCAGCAGAGAAACAAGATTTTTAATTCATTCTTCTACAACAGAGAATGATATTGATCTTTTTTTTTCCTTGCTGACAAAATTCAACCTGAAATAAGATACTCCAAACTTAACTGTAACCAAAAAGTAAAAGTATCCACCATGACAACTTTGGAATGAGCAGTCTAAATAATAAAGGAAAGTAACATATTGAGTCATCGTGTTTGTCGCTACTGTGAAAGCAGAATATTTCATCTAAAGTCGATTAATCTAAAAATTAATTGGCTAAAATAATTTTACATAAGTCATCTTTTATAACTTGAAATAGCTAAAAATTATTCATTTGTTGGTGTTCTAAGGATCTAAAATATATCACTTTACCCATGACAAGGATCTTTCCTGAACTCCAAATGACCCATAAAAGAAACCAGAGATTTCAGATGAAATTTTATACATGAATTGTTTCCTCCTTCTCCATGAGAACTTGTAGTTTTCATTAGATTCTCAAATATAGTCTATGACTCAGAAAATGGTTAAGACATTAGTCTGATCGAAGGTCACTTTCAAGTTAGTTTTTTTTATAAAATGTATCTGTAGCACTTAAAAATGATACATTTTTTATATTTTGAGTATATTTTGCTAACTTATCTACTGAACACATTTTTTAGGGTCAAATAAGCTGAATTCTGAATCTTAAAATAACGTATGTAAATAAATTTGATCCCAATTTATAGGCAGCAAAACAACATAGGTACAGCATTCATATGAGTAAAAAATCTTACAGCCACTGGAAAACAAATCTCTCTGAAACACAACTCAAATGCATTGTTTTATAAACAACTCCTGCTTAATATAATCATTACCCAGAGAATAACACATTCCCAGAACTTCCTCTAAATGCTTTGCTTTAGAATCAAAAGAACCTTGAGTGTGGGTCTATTTTGTTCATAATTACATTGTCTGGGTCTAATAGGTAAATTGATAGATTATAAGATTAGATTGCATATCTATCTATCTATATATTGCATATATACCTAGATATATATGTACTAGTATAAAAAATTGAATTCTGATACATAGAATCTATAATAAATGTCCTCCATAATTAATTCATTTGACTTCATGACTGAAATAAGGAAACTACATAGTTCATTTGTAATGAACTGTAATTGATATCTTTGGAGAATCAGGTTTCTAATTTGATATATATTTATTATTAAGTGCAAAATAATTTAGGATTTTCTTAAATTAAATACTTAAAAACAAAGTATATAACCAAAAACCCAAATAAATATAAAAATATTAAAATATTGGGGCACCTGGGTGGCTCATTCAGTTAAGCAACCAACTCTTGACTTCAGCTCAGGCCACGATCTCTGGGTCCTGGGATCAGGTTTGGTTTCAGGCTCCATGCTCAGCATGGAGTTTGCTTGAGATATTCTTTCTCTCCCCCACTCATGCTGTCTCTCTCTCTCTCTCTCAAATAAATAAATTTTAAAAATTAAAAAAAAAAACAAACAACTAATAAACAAACAAACTTGAGGCACCCAGGTGGCTCAGTCAGGTAAGCATCTGCCTTTGGCTCAGGTCGTAATCCCTGGGTCCTGAGATCAAGCCCTACATTGGGCTCACTGCTCAGCTGTGGAGTCTGCTTCCCTCCCCTTCTCCTTGCTCATGCTCTCTTTCACTATTTCTTTCTCTTAAATAAGTAAATAAAATCTTAAAAAAAAAAAAAAAAACAACAACAACTCATAGGGCTGCTAGTATAATTTCCTCTTTCTGCCAAGTTTAAACAGAAAGGAACTGACATTATGTCTGAGACCAAAACATTATCTTGGATTTCCGTTTTAAGATTGTATTTCCTGCTCTTTCCAATGATCTCTCAGGAACTGTAATCCTACTTTCAATTCCCATTCTTACAGCTGAAACTGTACTACTCCTTATAGATACATCATGGCAAAAACCTGATTGCCTTCTGAAAATTCCAGATATGACATATTCCTAGAATCTTCTTACCACTAATTTTGGCATTGTGTAGCAAGTCAATTTTATGGCCAGTTAAATAATACGTCTGCTTTCTGCCTTTGCTTGTCAAGAACCAAAACCTATTTTGTGCTCTGCTCCTTAAAACTGAAATCCTGTATTTTTTCTTAGTGCTTATTGGCTTAAGGTCCAATAATTTGCAGGGAGCCTTACATCCCTTAAATAACATATTTTGCATACTTATGTCCTCTCCCAGATTCTTCAGGAATCACAGGCAACACCAAATCTAACTCCAGATCATAACCCTCTTGGGTCTTCCCTGATTTATTCTTTTAACAAAGTCGTGACCATAGTATCTTAAAATCTCACAAAGCTCATTGACAAGTGCCAAGTGAATAATAAAGTGATTCATAAAGAGGTTAGTTTATGTTGAAAGCATGTAACTGAAGTTCAGTGACAACATCTGTCAGGAATTTACCAAAAGATATTGCTGTACAAATTAAAAAATGAGTTATACTAGTAGGGGTGTCTTAGCAAGTTTAAAATTCACAGTTTGAAATTCTGTGATTTTATGAATTGGAAAGGAAGATGCTTTTGAGAACAGATTATTAACCACTGGGTTGAATAACAAGAAAAAGACTTTGGAGAGGCGCCTGGGTGGCTCAGTGGGTTAAAGCCTCTGCCTTTGGCTCAGCTCATGATCTCAGGGTCCTGGGATCGAGCCCCACATTAGGCTCTCTGCTCAGTGGGGAGCCTGCTTCCTCCTCCCTCTCTGCCTGCCTCTCTGCCTACTTGTGATCTCTGTCAAATGAATAAATAAAAATCTTAAAAAAAAAAGACTTGGAAAACCTTTCTAAAGAATTTATGGTACATTGTATTGCATAATGAAATAATAGGAATGATTATCTGTCAAACTGTTGCAATGCTCAAAATGGATCTGCTTAAGACAAAACAATATTCTTTTTAAAAAGCTTAAATTGTGAAGTGTAGCAGAATATGCTTTTTGTAGCATAAAGACTATTTTGGTCCGATTATTTTTGATAAAAAGTAACCTAAGGGAGAAGCTCTTAAACCAAAGTAAAATCTACCCTTTAAATCTATATTCATGAAGAAAATTCTATTTGTAAGGTTGACTTTCTCTGTACCAAGAAGAGGATGACTCTAGACCACAGCTCTTTATCAGTGGAGAAGGCACCAGACTTAAATCTGCATAAAACTTAACTGTATTATCTTGATAACCCCTCAGAACTAGTCTCCCCACTCCCAGCATCTTTCTTTTGTCCTTAGCTGAGGATTATATTTAAGGTGATGGCTTGAACCATTGGGGGAGTTTTGCTGCTTTCCTCGGTATCTCCCATGTATACATGAGGTAGACATATAAAATTTCTGACTGATTTTCTTGTGTTACTCTTTTATTACTGAGGAGGAGGGGAGAACACCCACAGAACCTAGAATGCAGAGGAATATTATTTTTCCTCCTCTACAATTGCAAACATTTTATTTCAGCTCTTTCCTCGTGCTGTCTAAAAGGGTCACATAGGGAATATGCTGTCTGCGTATTTGATGACTGTTTGGTTTCCACTCTAAGATTCCATATGTTCAAAAATGCATGTAATTATCAGGGAAAAAATGAACATCTTTGACATTTAAGAGGAAAGATAACAGCATAGTATAATTTTTTTTTCTAAAAGTTATGACTTAAAAAAGTCTTTGGAGTCAGATGACCAAGAAGATTTTAAAGTTTCCCTCAGTTTGATTTCCTGACAGCTTGATTTTCTGTCAGGTTTCTTCCTGAATATAGACCCCTGAACACCCTTTTCTTTGAACATTTACTTTAGAAAAAGTCCAATTAAAATCCTTTTTTCTGCCGCTTTGAGAATTAAATCTTCTCCCAGATTCTCACCAGATTTACAACCCAGAAATGTCTTTCTCAAGAACTAGAGGGTCATGGTTCTGAAATGTAAACAAAGGAGCTAGAGCCCCTACCTCCCAGTCTCCATGGGAAGATAGGACCCTAACTTCCATAAGAGACAATTAGCAAATGATGGCATAATCACATGGACCAGACTCCCTATTTCATTCAGTACTTTTCCACCTCTTTCAGTCCAGAACTTAAAAATCCTCCAGCCTTTGTTTATAAGGAGTTGAGTTCAATCTTTCTCCTTCATTGCAACAGTCCTAAATAAAATCTTTCTCGCCTGTTTAGCAAAGTCTGGTGCAATTTTTCCTTGACACAGACAGAATAAATTGTAAATACTAGGTTTTTGAGCGAGTATTCAAAATAGCAAATTCAAAATTCAAAGTACTGTTTTATTAGCCTACAAATTGGAGCTAGTAATAACTTCCTTGCAGGGTTGCTATGAAAAATATATCACATATTAATTTGTATAAATATATATAAATGACCTCTAGCCTGTAATTGATATTTAGTGATGGCTAATAAATAAGAGGTGTTATTATGTATTTCCTTTTTTTTTCAGTCCCAAGAAACAAGAAGTTAAAAAATCAGTTGTGCCAAGAAAGCTAAAAGAGCAAAGCAAACACTACAGTTTTTTTTTTTCTAGAAGTAGGCCATTTATGTAAAAATCCATATGCCCAGTTCAGCTCAGAAAATTAAATTCTTTTACCATTGCAAAGAAAATCCATCCAGAGGGTAAATCTATTATGCTGCATACATTATAATGACTCAGTGGAGACTTAACTTTGAAGAAATCTTTTTGAGCATACCCAATGAGAGAGGAAAAAGATACTGGAAAGTGTCTGAACCCTTTAAAACATATCACAATAGAAGACGTCCTTCCTTCTGTCCATTCAACCACCTCTTAACTTTCCAGCTCACTATCTAGGACTGTGATTCCAAAGAATGCCTGATGTCCTCAGCAACTTCAATCTGTCTACACTCTCGTTCTCTGTTACCTCAATACCCTCATTCTCATTTCCCTGCATACCAGCTTGCATCAAATGTTTCACCAAATAAGCAGACCCTTGCATAAACAGTCATTTTGCTTGTCTCTCTCAATCAGGCTTACTCTACAGGCAAAACTACAACCTTGCTAAATCCAACCCTTTTTCTACTACAAATAACAGACGGTTGGCACAAACACACATGCATGCTAAAGAGGCCTTACTTCAAATTGAGAGTCTGTAATATCACATAAGAGATGAACATTGCTCAGCAAACTCCACATTTCTCCAGGCCATTCACTTTCCTGCTGCTCTAGAGAACTATCTTACACAGTTCCTGAAACCTCTATTATGATCTCAACTACTACGAGAAAATAGAAATAATAAGAAAATTTCCATAGCGTTCTCCATCACACCAGACTGCATACGTGCCTCTCGTTAAAAATGAGTGAGTATCTTACACACTTAGCAAAAGGAAACCTTCTGCCTGTCTGCTAGATCATATTCTCTCTTGTGAATCCTGTGACTTTACTCTTTGAATTTTTCACTTTCCTGGATCATTCATTTTACCCTCTCTGATGGATCATCTCCTTTAGTTTAAAGACTTGCTAAAAATTTTCCCACTAAAAAGAAAAAAAGAAAAAAGAGAGAAAGATTTCCTTCACCAGAAATTACCCTCAGGTACTGTGGCATTTCTCTGCTCCATTTACAGAAACCACTTCTTTTTCTTGTTCTTCTTCTTCTTTTTTTTTTTTAAAGATTTTTATTTATTTGACAGAGAGAGAGAGATCACAAGTAGGCAGAAAGGCAGGCAGAGAGAAAGAGGGGAAGCATGCTCCCCACCGAGAAGAGAGCCCGATGTACAACTCAATCCCAGGACCCCAAGATCATGACCTGAGCCAAAGGCAGAGAGCCTCAACCCACTGAGCACCCAGGCATCCCCAGACACCACTTCTAAAGTATGTCTTTGCTGCTTCCACTTCCACTTTGCTACTTAATTTTAAACTTTCATTTCTAATCCAAGAATTTAAAGCTATAAATCTCTTTTTAGGTACTACTTCACCTGCGTCCCCTCATTTTGACATGTGCAGTTTCATCACAATTCAATGACAATAATTCTAATCCTCTCCTTAATTTGCATTTAACTCAGGGCTTATATAGAAATGTGCTAATTTTCAAATATTTGGGTATTATCGTGCTGACATTTTATTGTTGATTTCTATAATCAGAGAACACACACTGTACATTTTCATTCTTTTAACTTTTTTTGCCACTTCTCTTATTGTCCAGCATATGATATTTCTCTGTGAATGTTTTTTAGGCACTTGCCAAAAATGTGTATTCTACAGTTGTTGAATGTAATGTTCTACGTGTCAGTGAGATCTAGCTGGTAAAAATGAGCTCAAGTTTTGTTTTGTTTATAACCCTACTGATTTTCTACTTGTTCTGCTAGTAATTTAGAAAGCAATATTGAAATTTCTAACAATGGCAGATTTTTACACCTCCTTCCAGTTCTGCCATTTTGTTCTTCATGTACTTTGAGGTTTCACAGCAACTTTGTGCACATTTTGAGGAGTGTTAGATCTTCTTGATGCATTGATCCCTTAATTAACACAAAACACTTCTTAAAGCATTTCTTTTAAAATAAATTGAGAAATAATGGCTTAACTATTAAGAAAGAATTCTATAAAGATTGAGAGTACAAAGGCAAGTGGAGAAGGGAATGTGTGTGAAGGAAAAAAAGGCACCAATGATCACAGAACAAAATAGGGAAAACAAGTAAGTAAGACAACAATACAAAATGTTCTCTATTAGGGGACATTTGGTGTTCTTGGAGGAGCTTCAGAGACATGGAGAGAGTATAAATTGGAATAATGGATCTAAGGACATCATAAGTTTAAAAATAGTGAATGTTGGTTTTTTTAAGAGGCTAGAAATAAAGGGGAGGAAGAATTTTAATACCTATAAGAATATAAGCAGCTTGAAGTAACAGGTACCATAAAAGTAGTCTAATGAAATAAGTAAGACAGTGTTGCTTTATGTGTTCCTGTTTAATAATTAATGAGCTTTATGATTATATTTTACGTTAAGCTTTCAAATTTTTAAATTAATGTTCAATCTAAAAGGTCAACCTTCTCTAACATTTCATATGCGTCTTCCCCAGTGTCCTCTCCTTAATATTCATCACCAGCTAACATTCTATGCATTTATTTAATTATATATTGATGGTCACTTCTACTAGCAGGCCAGCTTCATGAGAACAGATATTTTTTTTTACTGCTATGTTCATAAACATACCTTCAGTTGGTACACCAATGCCTGGATGATACACTACTCAATAAATATTTATTCAATGAATGAATGGTTAAAAATGATGACAGTGTTACCCTACAGAAATTTTTTTTCCTTGGGTAAAATGCTATGCTCATGTCTAAAGAGCCTACAAATAATTATGTCAACTGGGTCCATGTAAATTTGATCCTAAGTGGACTGAGACATGTAAACCTTATATGAAAATCTAAATAACAAATTAATTTCTGATAGAATAGTAAGTGCAGATAACAAATCTGCAATAAACAGCAATGGAAAATAGATAAATAAAAAATAATACATGGTAACAAATACCTATAATAGACAGCAGATTTTTAAAAATTTAGGGTGTGACAGGAAATAATACAAAAGAGGAAATATGTAATCAAAGTGATCACTGGGTCTTCATTGAACATTGTGTACATAGCCACAAAATTCTAAATGTTTATTGCATCCAACATTTAGATTTAATCATTAAACAATGGCAGAAAAGTTAGTTTTGATCACAGAACAAAAAGGTAAATGATATCATTCTTGAAAGGCAAAAATAGATGTATCACAGCCCAAAATTGGATCATGGAAAATTGGGAGTGAAAGCTGAAGGAAATAAGGAAACAATTGCCATATTCTTACAAAGCAGAGATTAAAAAAAAAAAAAAATACAGTATCAGGGCGCCTGGGTGGCTCAGTGGGTTAAAACCTCTGCCTTCGGCTCGGGTCATGATCCCAGGGTCCTGGGATCGAGGCCCACAACAGGCTCTCTGCTCAGTGGGGAGCCTGCTTCCCTTCCTCTCTCTCTGCCTGCCTTTCTGCCTACCTGTGATCTCTGTCAAGTAAATAAATAAAATCTTAAAAAAAAAATACAGTATCAGCACTTTAATGGATTTAAAGGAAATATCTTCTTTTAGGAAACAGACTAAAAATGGGAAATAGAACAGACAACTGATGCTTCAAATCCTAAACACACACACACACACACACACACACACACACACACACATATATATATATATATATAAAATCTTTTTTTTTTTTTTACTGATTAAAATTTCAAACTGTGGAACCTCTTTTATGTATAAATGTGTGACCTGTTCGAACAGTAAGCTATTATCACATGGGAAGCAGTTTGGTACAAAGAAAGGAGTGTTAAAGTTGACCTGACCTGCATAGAGCCCAGACTCGGCCGCTCTGGGAAATCTAATTAACAACTCTGAGCCTTGGTTCTCTCATCTATAAAACAATTGCGGTGAGCATGAAATGACATAATGTGCACAAATGCCTGACCACATGAAAGCTACTCATGAAATGTCAGATTTGCTGGTTCCTTTCTGCTTGTTTGCTTTATTAAGTAGACTCAAAAACAATGACCTAAAATATGTATAACAAGATTATCAACATGAACTAGAACTCCAGTTCCATATAAACATGCAAGATTTTTATAGAAAATTAGCATTACAATATTAGATGTTTTTAAAATGTTATCATTTTTCACAATAAGTTATGTAGAAAAATACATGTTTGAGAGTCTGTGATCTTTAAAATAAATAAATAAATGTTATCATCTTAAGAAAAAAATGGGCATTTTCTTAAAATGCAGATATCATGTGCTTTATTCCTTTTTTTTAAGGTTTTATATTTTTAGTAATCTCTATATCTAATGTGGGGCTCGAACCCACAACACTGAGATCAAGAGTCACATGCTCCACTGATTGAGCCAGTTGGCACCCGTGAGCTTCATTCATTCTTTTAAATTAAAGTTGATCTAGGACCATCAAAAAGGATTTTTGACTTTAATGAAACTACACTTAATGATTTTTAAAAAATTTTTTTTGTGATTCAGAAAAATTTACTAAGAATGTTGCTATACTACTTTCAGGTTCATGTTTACCCTATAATATTTGAATAAAGAATATAAAACCTTATATAGGAATATATTTATTTTTATGAAATCTTATTAATTCCAAAAAAGAATCCTTTGGAGTATTTATTAATTTTTTATTTTGATAGTCACAACTCTGCCTCTCCCAGTTAGAATATACACATACTAATACTAGAGTTAGTAGTATTCAGCCTGGTTTAAAAAAAACATTATTAAAACAACAGAAGATAGGGTGCCTGGGTGGCTCAGTTGGTTAAACATCTGCCTTCATTCAGCTCAGGTTGTGAACTCGGGGTCCTGGAATCAAGCCCCACAAGGTAGCAGGTCCTTGCTCTTTCCCTAAGTTGTGCATAATCCCTCTCAATAAAATAAATAAAATCTTTTTTAAAAAATTAAAAAAATAAAGCAATAGAACTCATTTATTCAATTCTAGCAATATTTAGCAATTTTTAGCAATTTATTCAGCAATAATAAATGCATGTGTATCTATCAGAAATAGTGTGCAACATTTTCCAAAGGTGTAACTGTAGCAAAGAAAATAGTATAAAAGAACATTTTCATAATAGAATGGTTTTTAAAAATTTTTTTGACTATAGATGACACACAATGCTACATTAGTTTCAGGTGCACAACATAGTGATTCAACATCTTATACCTTATGTTAAGCTCAGTGCAAGTATAGATACCATCTGTCACCATATATCACTATTACAATGTCATTGATATATTCTCCACGTTGTGCCTCTTATTCCCATGACTTACTCATTGCATAACTGGAAGCCTATAGACTTACTTACTGCATAACTGGAAGCCTATACATTCCACTCCCCTTCATCTGTTTTGTCCAACCCCCAACTCTCCACCCCTCTGGCAACCATCAGTTTGTTCTCTGTATTTATAGGTCTAATTCTGCTTTTTGTTTGTTTATTCATTTGTTTTGGGGTTCTATGAATGCGCGAATTCACATGATATTTGTCTTTCTCTGTATTATTTCACTTAGCATAGTATCCTCTGGGTCTATCTATGTTGTTACAAATGGTGTGCTCTCATCCTTTTTTATGGCTGCATAATATTCCACAGTGTGTGTGGAATACACACACTGTGGAATACATTTGTCTATCAATGAATACAGAAGTTGCTTCCATAACTTGGCCATTGCAAATACTGCTATAGGAAACATAGGGATGCATATATCTTTTTGAATTAGTGTTTCCATTTTCTTTGGGTAAATATTTAGTAGTGTAATTACTGGATCATATAGTATTTCTATTTTTAATTCTTGGGGGACCCTCCAAACTGTTTTCCACAGTGACTGCATCAGTTTACATTCCCACAAACAATGCACAAGGATTTCCTCTTCTCCACACCCTTGCCAATTCTTGTTGTTTCTTGTCTTTTTAATTTTAGCCATTCTGACAGTTGTAAGGTGTGATCTCATTGTGGTTTTGATTTGCATTTTCTGATGAGTCCTGACGTTGAGTATCTTTTTATGTGTTTGTCGGGCCATCACATCAAAAGATTCTGAACCACGTTTAGAAAAATTTCTTTGAAAGCATGACCAATATAAAAATCTCAGTTCTACAGATTTTAAAAATGTGTTGTCGCCACACAACAGATAATCCTAACTCAGATGTGCATAGACATAGCAGGAAAATATTGCAAGGTAAATCTAAACTATTAAAAACAATTATTGGAAAGGCTCATCTTAGAATAAATATATGAAAAAAAATTAGTCCAGGGGCACCTGGGTGGTTCAATCAGTAAAGCATCTGCTTTGGCTCAAGTCATGATCTTGGGGTCCTGGAATCAAGCCCCACATTGGGCTTTCTGCTTGCAGGGGCCCTGCTTCTCCCTCTCCTCCTTGCTCATGCTCTCTTTCACTCTCTCTCTATCAAATAAATAAATAAAATCTTTTAAAAATTATTCTAAGTTACTTCTTAAGAAATCATAAACATTTCATTAATTAACTTCACATAAATATCTTTGGAATTAAATTAAGGAAAGAAGAAAAAATGGCCTAATCTTATTTACTTAACAACAACAAAAATTTCTCCAAGGAAGGTTCAATGAAATTGACCTTTACCAAAGTAGAACTTTTTACTTTGTTCTGTAACTGTATCTGTAAAATGTAAATCTACATGTTTCTTCACAATATCCAATAGTTTCAACACTACTTCTCAAACCCTGTTGCAGGAGTGACTGATTGCTATCCCTTGCAGGATAGAAAAGGAATTTCCTGAGAACCTCTTAAAATTTTCCCAAGTGATTCCATTGTCTAACATGAGTGAGCTTAATTAAAATTAGAGAGACCAGGGCGCCTGGGTGGCTCAGTGAGTTAAGCCGCTGCCTTCGGCTCAGGTCATGATCTCAGGGTCCTGGGATCGAGTCCCGCATCGGGCTCTCTGCTCAGCAGGGGGCCTGCTTCCTCCTCTCTCTCTCTGCCTGCCTCTCTGCCCACTTGTGATCTCTCTCTGTCAAATAAATAAATAAAATATTTTAAAAAAATAAAATAAAATTAGAGGGACCAGATAGCCTCTTAGCCAAGTGGAGTGTAATTCCATCACATAGGAACACATTATGATTCCAGACATTCTGGCCCTCCCAAGACACTCACTTACTTTTGCTCCCCAATGCAAGTATAAGTAACAGTGATACTGACCTGACTGTGTAAGTGTAAAATTATAGAGTTCATTTTCCTCTAAGAGAAGATACAAGAAAGGTTTAATGAATGATTCATTAATCATTCATTAATTCATTCATTAATGAATGAAATGATTCAACTGTAGCAAGACTGGATTATCAAAAAGGAGGACTTATTCTCTTCTTTCACCCACCTCCCAGAATGAACAACCTACTTGGGGAGAGACAACTAAAATAGCTTCTCTGGGCCAAACCCTTATATGTACAAAAAGATAGAAAACAAAACTACCTAGATTTTTTTTTTCCCAAAATGATGTATTTATTAACCTTTGGGGAATCAAAGAGCAGAACTTCAACTCTCCTGATAGGATTTAAACCAAACACTGGGGTCAGAGGGGCAGGTGGACTATAAGTTGTTGAATCCACTACTCTGTAGGAAACAATGTAGAATTGTTTGCAGCAGCAACTATGACAGGCCTATCCAAGGACAACAGCTAAAATGGGAGAGTATGTTCATTATCAAGCAATATGGTGTTTTCAATTCTAACACATAGCTATTTAGTATAGTGCAACATTTTTCTGGGTTCCTATTTTTTTCCTAATAAATCTTTAATTGGATCATTGCTCCCACATATGTAAAAATGATTTTAAAAAGAGATGAACGGTAGCCTACTGGTGTGTCCAGATTTGGGCACACTAGGAATAGTCTATCATCCATTTTGTAATCAAGTCCTGAAAGTCTGTTTCTCTAAGGACTGTAGACACTTCTATAAGGCCCTGAATACACAAACACAAAACAGTTGAGAGACTCTTCAGTCTTTGCCAAAAGAGCAGAAATACCATATACTTAGTGCCACTCACGGATATTGGTTTTTCTTATTTGCCATCTGTCCAAACCTAAAACTCCATTCAGTTACCAGGACCCAGACTTTTCTCCTTGTCCCTCTGTTCAGGTGCCCTAAATTCTGATATTGACTTCCCTTCTGTATTATTTACCAACATTTTAAATATTTTACTACATTCCCTTTTTCCTTGCATGGTTTCTGAAGATAAGTCAGATGAAATTCTTATCTTTGCTCCTCTGTAGTTAGGGTGTTCCCTCCACCAGCTTCTTTCAGGGGCTTATCTTTGAGATATATATATATATATATATATATATATATATATATATATATATATATATATATTTTGGACACCTTTTCTGCTTGGTGTTCTCTGAGTTTCCTGGATATGTGGTTTGGTGTCTGTTATTAATTTGGGGAAATCCTCAGTTATTATGCTTTCCAGTATTTCTTCTATTCCTTTCTTTCTTCTTCTAATATTCCCATTACACTTATGTTATACCTTCTGCAGTTGTCCTAGGAGCCTTGGATATTCCATTTTGGTTATGGGTTTTTGTTGCTGTTTTTCAATCTTTGCTCACTTTGCTTTTTAGTTTTGTAGGTTTCTGTTGAGTTATCCTCAAGTTCAAAGATTATTTCCTTAGCCATGTCCCACCTACTGATAAGTCCATAAGAGACATTCTTCATAGCTGTTACGTTTTTGTTTTTGTTTTTAAACCTCTAGCATTTATTTTTGGTTCTTTCTTAAGGTTCCTATCTCTCTGTTTATACTACCCATCTGTTGATACATGCTGTCTGTTTTGTCCATGAGAGCCCTTAGCATATTAATCAGTAATTTTAAATGATGTTCTGATAAGTTCGATATCCTTGCTATGTCTGTTCTGATACTTGCTGTCTCTACAAACTGGACTTTTTTTCAACTTTTGATACCAATTTTTTCTTGATGGCCAGTCATAATATACAAAGCTAAAGGAACTGCAATAAGTAGATCTTTAGACACATTTGAGTGAGCCATGGGATAAAGGAAATTGTTCTATAGTCCATGATTTGGTGTCAGTCTTTTAGTGAACCAATACCTCAAGACTGTGACCTTTACAAATTTTTTTTCAGGGTCCCCAGCCCCCTTAATTAAAAAAGAATGACCAAAGTGGTCTGGAATTGGGTTAACCTTGCCCAAATTGGGTAGGCTCTGATAATTAGGTTTCCAGCAGGTTAAACTGGTTAGTTTTCCTGAGGGTAAGGCCTGTTTAGAGGAACAGAATGCTCTGGTGTATTTCAAAATGATTCCTTTTCCTTTCCCCTTCCTGAAATCCCAAAGGGATTTTTCTCTCATATTTACTGTGAGAACCGGGTAAAAGTCCCAAAAGTAAATCTCACAAAATTATGTGATCCCTTCCCCATGACTACATTTCCCAGGGATTTTTTAAGTCTCAAAGTTGTCTGCACTGAACCTGCAGTAATTCATCAATTACAGTTTGGATTTTCCTGCCCCTATACTGATTCCCAGGATGATTTCCACTCATGAGTAATTGCTGAGGTAAATTATTATTCTCCATATTTGTATGTCATTCTCTCCAATCTTGTGGATAGTACTTTGCCTTGTTTCCTCACCTCTCTTGCTTTTCTTCTAAACCCTTTATACAATTTTTCATGTGTTACCCTACTTTTAATTTTCAGGAGCTCTTTTTGGTTCATTAAATGTTTATTGTTTTGTCTTCAATTATTTTGTTCTTACTGTTCTTGTTTTATATATGTACACTCTCCTCAACTCACATTATCCTGAGGATGTTTGTTATATATTTTAAAATCTATTTCTTCTCCCCAAATTGTACAGTTTTGTTTGTTTCCTCCTCTGAGCTCCCCCTTTTCTCTATACTTCTTATGTTTGTTCATCCATTCTTTCTTTTCTTTGTCAGGAATGTCTTTTTATGTTCAGTGATCTCTGTTATCTGAACATATGTAGAAATTAAACACTCAAAAGCTATTTGGGACTTCACTGAATGTGGGAATCTTATTTTCACATAGTCCTTACTGTAGGGTGATCAATCTGTGATACTGCACTAGGGAACTCCAGACTTTATCTATTTATGCACACACAATATATGTATATATTATATATATATTATACACACACACACGCACACACACACAGAGCATTCTTTCTTGTCATGGACCATTTCCCCAGAGAAAATTCCTCTAATCTTGTGCCAGTGGAGGTGTGGACCTTGTTATTAGGTTTCTGAGTCATTTGAGACAATTACCTCACTTTCAGTGGAGCAACTTATTCTAATCTTTGCCTCAGTTGCACCTACTGATTCTGAGTGAAAGGTATCCCTGGATCAAATTCTGCCAACAGTAAACCTATTCCCAGGATGGGGAAAGGGATCAGCAATGGATTTCTGGAGGGATTCAGGGAATCTAATTGCTTCTTTTACAAACTTTTAATACTATTCATATGTTTAGTCCCGCATATAACCCTACTTACAGAAGCATCTGGTGTCTCTATTTCTTGAGACTTTTGAGGTTCCATTGCAAAAAGCAGCCTGCTCCTGACTTGTATCCTCTCTCAACTTAAATTTTAACTTCCTTCTGTCTAAGTTGGTTACCACTCATCCATCTGCTTTCTAGCTTCCAAACTTATGTTAGTGCTGTCTCATCTACCATCTCCTTTGTCCTAATGAGTGAGATTTTTAATTCATTTCCTGTCAGTTTAGCAGAGTGTCAGGAAGAAATGAAACACATTTGTGTAACTGAATGATCTCAAATTCACAATTTAAAGGGTACCCTAAAAGATATTATATTTTTATTTATTAATGCTTCTGCTTCTTGTTACTCAAAACATTATTGATAGTGGAATACTATGAGTACTTTAAAACAAAGTTACCACTTAAGAGGCACAAGATTCACAATTATGTAAGTTAAATTAATTATGGAAACATATGGTAGATTATGACCAGTTCAAATTCATTTATTCCATAAATACATTTGGAGCACCTACTGTGCCAAACCAATTAAGAAACTCCTGAAATAGTTATAGTTAAGTACTATTTCAGTACTTAAGTGAACTGAGAAGGGTGTGGTCTGAATTAAGATAGCAACCGTGAAGAAGAAGGAGAGCAGATGAATTTTTAGAAATACATATTGCAAAGAGAAATATTTTATAAATTTTTCCAAACTGTGTTTGCTCTATGCTCTTGTATTAGTTTGGTAGGCTACAGTAATAAAGTAGAATAAACAGAGTGGCTTAAATAACTGAAATTTATTATTTCCCAGTCCTGGAAGCCAGAAATCCAAAATCAAAGTGTTGGCAGGGTTGATTCCTTCTGAAGATAAGGAGGAAATGATATGTTTCAGCCACTCTCCTTGGCTTATTGATAGCTGTCTTCATGTTCACATGACATTCTCCCTGATAACTGACTGTCTCCAAACTTCCTCTTTTTACAAGGACACCAGTAATACTGGATTAAGGTCCATCCTAATAAGCTCATTAGAACTTGATTATCTCTATTAAGACTTTATCTCCAAATAACTTCACATTATGAGGTACTAGGGGGGTTGGACTTCAATATATGAATTTTGGGGAACACAATTCAAGCCTTAATAACTCTCTTCAAATAAAGGATGAGAAAATTAAATTAAAAGTAAATAAGAACTTTAGGTAAATTAGAATGAGGTCACAGGAGAACACAGAGCCTGCCACATTCAGGACTCATAGTCTAAATTAATATAACAGACTTTACTATTAAATGCTCCAGAAAAAAAACTAATCATGCCCCTGAAAGATCCCATGCATAGGTTGCCTTTTCCCCAGTCACTATGGAAGCCACCAGAGCTTTGTCTCTGCACCACAGATATGGCTAGAGAAAAACTCATTGGCTTAAAAACATAGGAGTTAACAGTACCTGCTCAATATAAAATAATAAAGCACTTTTTAAAAACAATAAAATCAGAATGCATGTTTAAAAATACAAGTTATAATTCAGTAGATTATACCATTTAATGTAATTATGAATTTATATAACTTTAGGCCGAAAAAAAAATGAATCACAGAGATCATATAAGTTAAAGAGTATCAAGTTGAGATGTACTTCCCTATCACCTGGGGATCTTTTAAAAATACACAGATTCCAGATCCCTACTTTATATACCCTGAATAGAATTTTCATGAATGCATACTTTTTTAGAAGCTCCCCAACTGATTCTAATGCAGACTGCCTGATCCATCTGCTTTGTTTTGAGTTGAGGAAATTGAGATCATTTTAACAACATTACATAGCAAAGGACATATTTAATAAAAATGTATGACATTTCATTTTGATCAAGAGAAAACCTAAGGACTAGTAGATACTACTTCAAAAACAGCTTTTTTGACACAGTCTATAATGCAGCTATTCTTATACGATGGCAAAAACTGTTTAGAGATATTTGCTTCCGTTCAGTAATATTTTAAAGTTACCTATATTTAACATAGGCAGATTTAAAAAAAAAAATTTAAAAATCTTCTCAGGTAAGAAGAACAATTATGAAAGAGATTTTAGAAACTTACAGATGATGTCCTATCCACTTCACAACGGCTGCTCAGAATAAAACAGGCCTCAGCATCATCCATCCTAAATACAGACAAAAAATAAATAAATAATCATATATTGAAATGTCTTTATAGTGTCTGAAAAATAGAATTCCAATGCTTAGTCCAATGTACACAAAGTGCAAATAAACTATTAGTATCCTTAGGTTTAAACGAAAGTTAGATTTCTAGCAGACCGTGACTGTACTTGACTGGAAACAAAACAAAAAATTGTTGTTGAATTGGCTATATAACTCAATAGTTCATAATGAGAAAAATTTTAAAAAAAAACCTCAAATTTTATTTTCTTTGATGTTTATATATTTTCTCATATATATGCTTTGTTTAAGGGAGTTGTATTGGCCTTCATTTTATGATTAGTTACATTTTAGCTGCAAAGTTACTCAATTAACTAAGAGAGAAGGAACAGAGTTACTTAGTATTCTTATATCAAACTCTACTGTACATTTACATTTCTTGGAGATGATTCATCATCTTGTTCCAAATCCCTGTCCCTTATACTAAAGCTCTACATTTCTTAAATTTGGTGATAAACAGTAGGTTTCAGTGCTTGATTAATAATGTTCTAAAATCATAAAAATGTTGGGTTCCTGGCTGGCTCAGTCGGTAGAACATGCGACTCTTGATCTCAGGTTATAAATTCAACATCCCCTTTGGGTGTAGAAATTATTTAAAAATTAAAATATCTTTAAAAAATAAAAACAAAAAAATGTTAATTTCAAAATAAGGAATGTTTTATCTTTCTGCTTCATTATGATAAAATAAACCTTCCCTCCCCCCCCATAAACTTTTTTTTCTATGCAGGGGAAAGATAAAAGTCCATGAAATTAGATCAAACCAAACAGTTTTGGAAAAATATTGAGGCGTGGTTACAAGATACTGAGTATCACATAACATTTTCTAAACATCATCTCCAACAAAGCAATTCAAAATTCATGCAACTGACCTTTGGAACTGGTTTGGAGAATCCTACTCCTTGTTTCTTGCATGGGAAATTGTGTTGAAGAATGTATTAGTTAACATTAAATCCCAAATCTTTATATGACATTAGGATAAGAAATGAACATAAAATGAATACTTCTTTCTTAACCCAGATTTTTTAGTATTACCAGCCTGCTACCTCTCTCATCCTCATTCTCATCCTTTGTATATTCCAATGAATGAATGCTTTTTCTAAATGTGATTGATTTTGCTGAGAAATCATTTAATAATATTAATAATAAATGAATTTCTAATCCTAAACAAATCGTGTAATTAATAAAAAGATAAATCATTTTCCCTCTACCCTTCTAAGTTCTTGGCTGAGACCCCTTTGTGATAAAAAGACAGATTAACAGAAGAGAAACAAACAGGAGTTTAGCAACACGTATACCTCCTGTATACGTGGGAGACACCCAGGAAAACTGATTAACTCCTCTCCCATGAAGCCACCACCTTAAACACCATCTTCAGCTAAAGACAAAAGATGTTTGGCTAATAATGGTGGAGCCAGCTATGGGAACCTATCAAGAAAAGCAGAGTAAATCTAGGTAAGGCTGTTACACAGATCTAGGTCCTTGACTTCTCCATTCACAAGAGTTTCCGGAGATTGAGTCATCCTCTTTCAGGTAGAGATAGAGATAGAGAGAGAGACAGAGAGAGAGAGACTTATGGATGGAGATTTCCCTTATAAATGTGAATGTCCCTTACAAAAGGGTTAATTTCTACTAGGTTTTCAGTTTTTCCTGTGTTTACTGCTTCTTAAAAATAATCAGCTTACAATAATCTTTATCCCATTGAGGCCTATTTTGTGGTAGCAAATTCTGCTCCCTTCTATAGTATCAAGCTAAAATACTAACAGCTAAAACTAATAACTTAGATTAATTTATTAGGTAATAAAAGCCTTCAATTATCACATAAATTCATAGTGAACATAATATAGGAATTATTCTTATGTGAAGAACTTAATGCATATGGTAAATTAAGCATACTGATTATCTGTGCAGATGAAAGTAAAGATCCAAATTATGTTAGTGTCTAAGCAGCTATTTCTTTAGAGCTCCCAAATAATGTGTATAGATAGCAAATAGCAAACACCTAAAGCCATCTATTGCTTGAGGTGCTGGGAGAATCTGACTTAACTCTTGTGTGTACACTGACAACATCTATGAAGTATTCAATCCACTAGAAATACGAATATATTCTCAAAGAAGCTAAATTTCCTAATTACATACCATTCACTATATTATGATGGTTTCTACTACCTTCTTTTTGTTTCAGAAGTCATTAAATCATTGAAAAAGTCTTGTAATGTCAAAGTTCAAGTTACAAAATACATAGTCATCACTTTGCAGAATTAAGCCCCAAAAAGGAGTTTGGGAGTTTTCTCCTGTTCTTTTCCACTGTCCCCCAAACCCCGACCCCATCCCGACCACACACACACCATGCATAAACACACCCACCCCCACCAACACACATACTCAAGCTATCCAGAAAAAACAAAACAGCAAAATAAAATATACTTATGCTCTCAAATTCAGCAAGCAGATTTATATTAAAGGAGCACAAAAGACAACTCAGGGACAAATGGAGAGGTAGGATCCAAGGTGACTCCAAGATGGGCCACATTGGCCTGAAGATTACTTTGAGCTAAAAAGCAATCAAAACCCAGCAGATTAAAAACAAGCAAACAAACAAACACCCAGCATATTCGGGAAAGCTCCTCATCTCCCTCCTCAACCACCTGAAAAGAATTTAGGCAGAAAATCTACCCCAGGTAGGAAGTCATCAACATAGATAACTGCAGTATGATACAAACCTGGGAAGGCAGTCAGGGAGGACACTAGCAAGACCTGTTTGATCGAAGTCCTCCATGTCCCATTGTTTCTGAGTGGCCCAGCAAATGTTTGTTCACCAAACATTTACTCCTTTTTTAAATTATTATTAACATACAATCTATTACTTGTTTCAAGGGTACGGGTCTGTGATTCATCCATCTTACACAATACTAGGCACCTCTGTTCATCTCTCTATAACCTGCTCTCCTTCCCTTGGTAGTCCCAGACCTCAATCTCTTCTCCTTAGTGCACAGTGACATATTTTGCCTGACTTGTCTCTGGAAGTTCCATATCGGTATGGATTCCCTGAACATACACTATTATATTTGATTTTCTCCTGTTAATCTGTCTCATGTCAATTTGATTCTTAGTCCAGCTGGAAGGACCTAGAAGGGGACAGGACATCCTTCCTCACCAATAAAGACACGTTTAAAACTTTAAAAGCAACAGAAGCAAAACCACCTCCGCTGAAGATTTCCTCTGACTTCTGAAACTATGGATGTTGCTTAAAGAGGCCCTGACTCCCTGGTGTCCATGGTCTTCTGCCCAACTATGTTTTCACTCTGTTCATATGGAACAATTCCATGACCCATGACAAAGGTATATGCCTATGTCAACTTTAAGCCAGGTTGGCTATCACACGTGAAACAGGAAAAAAGAAGGTAAGACCCAGTTACTTTTCTGATTCCTCCAGCCCCCAGGGACACCTCTGACACCAGGCAACACAAGTGTCACCTGCCTGTACATAGTACAAACTCTGGAACTTAAACCTTGACTCAACTGCTTTGGCATTTCCCAATGGTTAGCCCAACATTTTTATTTGTGGAATAAAAACTGTATTTGTGGAATAAAAAATGTAGTCATTTGGAGACCACTCTAACCATGAGTCTGGATAACTCCGCTCCTCTCTGACAGCTTGAGATAATTACACCATGCCACACTCCTCACTGTGTTGTATGGACATGGTCCACTGAACCTCCTTGCACTGAGAAAAGGAGCAAATACACTGATTTTATATTTTTAACCTTTCAGTTTGAGCAGCAGTAGAACTATGGCAAGACTCTGTATACAAAAATAAACACATCTTGCAAGACTGAAAATTGCTAAAATTCAGAGGAGAGAAAAGATATTAAAGTATTGCAAGATGGAAAATAGATAGGGATACCTACTTTGCTCTCAACAGATCCTGATCTTTAAGGGCTGAGCCTTGAAGGTAGATAACTCGTTGTGACCACATTGGAATCTGCAGTACCCTTCGAACTTGAACATCCATTTCAGTAGGACACAAAATCACCACATAATAATCCTATTCAAAACAAAGTGAGAAAAGGGGCAAAATCATGGTATGCTTTATATTACATAAGTAAACAGAATGTTTAAGGACATTTAGAAATATGATGATATAGAAATAAACTCCTGCTAACAAGTAAAAATTTGCATTTAAAACCTGGACCTATATTAATTAACATGATCCTATAATAAACATAACTATAAAAACCTCATAAACCAACATAAGGTTTTTCAATCTTATTAGTACTATGAAGAGAAGGTAATCAGTGTATACTCAGTAGACATTTCCAACTTATGAAGTTTTCAGTTATATTATAACATCAGGCTTATTCTAAAATATATAATACATACAGGGCAGAAGTACTTAAAAATCAATTCATACTTCAAATTTTTAGTTTTGGAATAAAAACTCTGATGGTGATTCATATCATTTGGAAATATTATGAACTGATAATATTGAAAAATCTCTGATGACTATCTGAAAGGAAAAAGATTCATAAAAATATTGATAATACAAAGTAAATTTAAAACTTTGATATCACATATTTCAATATAATGGTCCTTTGGAGAAAATACAAGAGCACTATGAGTGATAAAATAGTTTAATACACTGGTATACACTTGAATACAATAGGAATTAAATTCTCTGAGAAACAGTCACCATTTTATCATCTAAAATGTATCTAGTGGAAATTTGGAGAATTTTAAGAATTCTCCACATTGATACCAGTCAAAATAAATTAATAGGTGTCACAATTTGGGGTACCATATTTTCCCAAAAATAGGTTTTCTTGTTGGAATATAAGAAGCAAAACTACAATTATTTAATATGAATAATAATAAAAACAACAAATATGCTGTTTCTTCAAAAATGCAAATTAATTTATATGGAAGAAAAAGAATGTATGATGTAATTTAAGCATTGCTTATTTATTTATAAACTATATTTTTAAAAAAATATTTTTTAAAGAGTATTTTAAAAGATCTCCAACATAGTCATGAAAACACAAATCTATTTAAGGGAGATCTAATTAGATATAATCAGTACTGTTTTGATCTTGGGATTGTCAAATTTATTGAGGAATTACAAGACATTCAAGTAGCTCTTTACTGTTTGGACTGAACTAAGTGTATTGAGCAGGAAAAGGATATCACCTAGATCTACACAGGCCCAGTACCACACAGCAAGGAGTAGAAGTATCTGAGGATTTTATCAGCATAGACAGATGAAGAGATTTTTTTTTTCTGAATTATTGTTCTCAATTCAACTAGTTATTGTCCAGTTTGGGGTCACTCATTGCTAGTATAAATAAGACCTAGGTACACTCTGGAAGGAAAAATGGAACTTTCAGACTTCCACATATCTATCAGCAACACTTGATAAAACTTCCAATAATTTCAAGTGAGTAGATGATATTGTAAAATGACGTTTTCATTGTTTGATATGTTAAATTCCACTGTTTCATAAAAATGTCATTTGTGCATTACCCGAGAGGAAAAAAAATCCTTTTAATTCAAAGAAAACCTTTCTTTGTAGCATTAACATAATTCCATCTGTCTTTTAGTGTAGATACAGAAGGAAACTTAAAATACTGTGTATTCCTTAAGCATTTTTTCTATGTTCCTGGTTATATTTGTAGTTCTTCATTTACTCTTTCTAAATTTGAGTGTATAAATAAAAATCCTCCAGAATGCAGGCCGTACCATCAGTTAATTGACTTTGACAATATGCTAGTTATGATCCAGTCAAAGGCGTAACATAATTTCTATGTACCTGAAGTCTTGGGTGAGCATAGAATTCATTTAAAAAGTCCATAAGTAAATCAATCTTCAGTGAACTGACACACAGAACAACATGCTTCTCAGTTTGAGCTCGATGTCGACTATAGTTTCCACCTGACTTCTGTCTCTCCATCCACAAATAGGCCAGCTGTTCAAACTGCAATACATTTTCCACAGATGAACAAAAAACACTGGACATGAAAGTAAAAACCAATGCAATACCTCCTTGGCTTATTAGATACACTCAATTTCTTAGCTGGAACTCACTGAGATTCAAATCTGTATTCCCTTCAATAATAGACTTTTCATGCGATTGCTGTGTAGGTTGCTAATGCTTCTGAGGGGCTTCAGGTCTCTACAGAAACATATTAACATTATTTTCCTATTATATCATAACAGCACTAAAAAGTTTGTACCTCTGATTTATGTCCAGGAAACCAGGCAGCCATGACGTGTCATGCACTGTGTCAAAGAGAAAAATCTCAAAGGCATTTCTTCTACTTTTTCTACCAAGTTCAGCACACGTCATGCAATGTGAGATACCCAACACACAAAGTCACTTTCTAGTTGGATAGTTGTAGTTGGTATAGAAGGGAAGTGCAGGGACTAGAGGAGGGATGTCAGAAAGGATCACATGCCTGACTGAATAAAAGTGGGCTGATCATTTTCATACCTACATATATACATACATACACACATACACTGTGGCCAAAGGTTTAAAACAGAAGTACAAGTTTGATTTGTGTTTCCTATATCCTGTTTCTGGTCTGCTCACCTATGGGCACACAAGAGCTCACTGTAGGAAAGACTTGGAGATTGCATCTACTTATCTTCAGACTCCTTTTATATCTCTTTTCCTTTGCAACCACCTTATCAACTTCCAGAATGTCATATATATATAAAATATATACTTTATATATATATATATATATATATATATATATAAAGTAGTTACAAATCATCCTCAGATTTTGTTTCAGTTGACCAATATATGTAATCAGTTTTTACTTATTACAATGTTTAGCTTTTATATTTCTTCAAAAACCAAAAGAAATCAAACCTTCATAACTTTATTGCCTTGGCCTATCATTCTCTAATTAAAACTATCACTCTGTAATTAAAACCTATGATCTTATAATTAATATAGTTAAATATAACATATGAAAAATATATATTATATATAAATATATATTATACATGTATTTCAAATAAACATCTTCAAGAATTGAAATGAACAATATCAGTTATGAATGGAGGGGGAAAGTCAGTTTCTAATATAACGTTAAAAAGCATTTCCTGAGACCATTTTAATTCACTGGCTAGATATAATAATAACATGTGTTAATATATTACATTAATAAACCACCCAGCATTTCTTATGAGGCATGGAGATCTGATTTTATTAAGATTTGCACATTTCTATATAATTTACACATTTCTATATAATTTACCCTGGCTCTCTTTACCTGTATGGGTAGAACCACAAGAGCAACACAGATCATGGCAACGACAAAAAGCTTGGAGGACCATGTTTCAGGGGTGACATCCCCAAAACCCACAGTAGAAAATGTCACAATGCAGAAGTAAAGGGAGTCAAAGAGATTCAGCTTCTTTCCTATTCGTTCCAGATGTTGGATTCCACAAATGCTAAAGAAACAAATGTGCATTAAATTTAAAACTTTCAAATTGGACTCATTATTTCTCAATATTCTTTTGAAAGTCAAAGCACATTTTATAAAGCCATGCAGTAAGTTGGAACCTTATAATATATATATTTTTCCTCAGGAAAATATATTTTTTAAATTTTTTTAACCAACATTAAACAAATGTAACACTATTTTGATCAATAACCAAAAATTGTAGTCAAAATATCACAGAGTATACTTGAGTATCAGCATGTAAAAGGAATAGACTGAATTTCATGGGTGACTTACACAAACATTTTGAATGCATGCCGGGAAACATAGAGATAGAAATTGCTAAATTTATTCCCTGTCAAAAGAGTGATAGTTGTTTTTCCCCCCCTCCTAGGAAGCCATCTTATTGTATAATGTGTGTGTGTTTCCTATATATATGTGAAAGGTTTGAGGAGTTAACAATTGCCAAGTCATTTTCAGGAGATCAACCACCTGTACAAGGCTACTAAATGGTATAAAAATAAGAGAGCTAGAAATTGTTACAAGATGTCCCCAAAGTAGAATTGTTAAAATAGTACTAAAAATAGCACTACTACTGGCAAAGGAAAAAAGAAAAAAAGAAGAGTCAAAAAAAAGAAAAAAGAAAAAAAAAGGAAAGGTGAGACTTGGAGGGAGATAGGAGATTTGCACATAAATCGGTACATAACGGCATACGATTCAGCAAGAACAAAAAAACAGGTATCGATGCATGTTATAATATGAATAAACCATAAAAACATGCTGAGTGAGAGAAGACAGACGTAGAAAACTACAGACTATCTAGTACTATTTTTACAGAATGTCCAGAAAAAAGACAGAAAGCAGACTAGTGGCTGCCTGGGGCTGGTGGTGGGAATAGGGTGATAGAAAATGTTCTAAAACCGGAGCGTGGTGATGATTGCGGAACTCTGTAAATGCATTTAAAATGATTGATATTTACACTTAAAATGAGTGCACTGTATGGTATATAAATCATTCCTCTACAAAGCTATCCAAAAAAAAAATCAGTGTTTACTCTTGGATACTCATTCCAACTCTATGCACAAAAAGCAGACAGCTCAATTTTGATGACCACGAAGAGGTAATATTCAATGTTTAAATTTGAGAAATTCCTTTTCTATCCTTTTAAGATAGTCTTCCTATTTGTCAGGATGCCTGGGTGGCTCAGTGGGTTAAGCTTCTGCCTTCGGCTCAGGTCATGATCTCAGGGTCCTGGGATGGAGTCCATCAGGCTCCTTGCTCAGCGGGGAGCCCACTTCTCCCTCTGCCTGCCTCTCTCCCTGCTTCTGCTCTCTCTTTCTCTGACAAATAAGTAAATAAAATACATAAATAAAATCTTTTTAAAAAATTTAAAAATAAAATAAAAAATTAAAAAAAATTTAAGATAGTCTTCCTATTTGTCTAGGTTACATATCAAAAATATTTAATTATCTTAGGTTTTTTTTTTTTTTTTTTTTTTAAGGCAGAATCTCAGCCAGTGGGTAGGTAGATGGGTGGGTAAGGAAGATAAACTAAGGGACAGAAGAGAAATAGTAAGGTACTTGTCATTTTACGGCTGAGGCAGAGATGTTTTGTTTTGTTTTGTTGTCTTTTTCTTTTCCTTTTCCTTTTAGTCTTTCTTTCTTTTTCTTTCTTCCTTCCTCCCTTCCTTCCTTCCTTTCTTTCTTTCTTACCTCCAGGTTTCCAGAATGGTTCAGCAAAATTGCCCTTGTTCTATGCTTAGGAATTTTGAGCTGCCAGGTCATATGAGTTGGTTCGTGTCAGTTTATTTGCTCTGCTGTCCCTATGCAATATAATAACCAAACTAATTATAAGACTATTAAGATGGAGCCTTACTATAACCAAATAGAACAACTTTTTGGCAACAAATATTTCTGCGAAGTAGGTTTTCTTATTTTGTTACAAAAATATATATTTGAGAATGTAAACAATTTATGCTTAACTTTTACACTTCAGTAGAAAATAAAATAAGAGGATAAATTCCATAGTTTTAAGGATTCAAATGTTAAAGGCTTACTATATTTTGCATAAGTATATATTAAAAGTCAGTACCTGTTCACAGATAAAATGTCCATTTCATAATTTAGATAAACATTATCTTCATATAAACTAGTATAAAAGTTTCCTGCTCTGTTTCCTTGTCTTCAGTTTGTTCTTTTTTTAATATACCCTATTAATAATGCCCATAGTCACATTCTTTAAACAAAGCTTAGAGGGTAGCTCAGTGGGTTAAGTGTCCAACTCTTGATTTTGGCTCAGGTCATGAACTCAGGGTTGTGAGATAAAGCCCTGTCTTGGTGCGTAAGATTCTCTGTCTCCCTCCCCCACTATCCCTCTCCTCCCCCGCAGGTGTGTGTACTCTGTCTTGCTAAAAATAATAATAATAAAATAAAGTAATTAACTTTAAAAAGCTTGGATATATCAATCACAAGTTTAAAAAAGGCACTGGATTCTTACAGTTTCAGACCACTCTCTAATTTGTGGTGTGATAGATTATTATAATAGCTGCCAGTAAATCAAGCCTTCCTATGCTCACGACTGTTTGCAACAGGATATTGCTGTACTTCCCATCAAAAGTGAAATCTAGTTTTCCATACCCTTGCATTCAAACAGCATAATAACTTATTTTGACCAACATAATATTGTAGAAATGATGGTGTGTGGATCGCAGAGTATGAACTTACAAGACCCTAATGTTTTTGTTCTTGCTGTCTTAGAAGTCTGAGATTACCATGCTGTAAAAAAGCCTGATATAATCTACTGAAGGAGGAGAGGCTTGTGGGAAAGAAAAAAAAAAAAAAAGTCCCAAATGACAGCCAGCACGAACTGCCAGACATGAAAGTCGGCCATCTTGGATACTCCAATTCCAGCCATCAGATGACTAAAGCCAAGAATAACTGCAAGTAAGACCAGCAGAAAAACTATCCTGGTTATCAACCACAGATCTGTAAGAAGCAACAAATTGTGCTGTTTTAAGCCACTACCTTTTAGTTGACTTGTTATATGGCAATAGCTATGTGGCAAATAGAGAATTAATTAGACTCCAGCATCTCGATCTAATCTGGTTTTTCTCAAATTTTGCTCTCCCTTTATCTTCCCTTCACTTACTATTTGGATGGTTTACCTATCATAGCATATTTCTTACCCTGGATATCAACTTTTGCCTGATCTATTTCCTACAGCTGAAATCCTCTCTCCACAACACCAACTGTGACTCCCATTTTTTGAACCCTAGCTCAAAAATGATTTCCCTCAAAGACTTCACTGGATCTCAAGTTCAAGGAATTCCTAGAAGTTCCCTGCTGAGTTCCTAGAGCACATACGAGTTCATGTCTCCTCTAGGTTAACTTTTACAATGATACCTATTTTTAGAGTCTAGTATGTACTTACCCTACTGACACTATTTACACCTACATTTTTATTTCCTAGAGCATTAGCATAAAGTGCTTAGTAGTCACTCATTAACTAACTGCTAAAAGAATTTTTAAAAACACCTGCTTAAACCATATTCAAATAATGTATGCAAGCAAACTCCAGAAAGCAGTTCATTCACGTGTTCCTGTTTTTTTATTACTGCATAGTAAACTCCCCAAAACTCAGTGGCTTAAAACCATAACAATTTATCATTTGACATGATTCCTTGCCATAGCTGGTTAGTTTCTCTGGTTTTCTTGGGCTCACTCACATGGCTGCAGTGAGCTGGAAGTCTGGCTAGAATGAAAAGTCCAAGATGGCCTCACCCCTGTGCCAAATTGACCAGTCTTCATTGTTGTCTGTGTTTCTTGCTTGGTTATTTCTCCATGTGACCACTCATCCTCCAGTAGATTCAATCTGCTTCCTTATTGTCTCAGGGCATTGATAGCAACTGAAAGTCGTTTTCAGACCAAGCTTTATCTGCCCCATTCTATTTGCCAAAGCAAGTCACTAGATCAGCCCAGCTTGGAGGGGTGGCTGTGGAAATAGACTCTATCTCCTGAAGAGAGGAGCTACAAAATTTTGTGATCATGTTTTTCAATCCACTAAACTGTATAAGTGAGAAAACTTACTGCAACCTGTATATATCTTAATAAATATTACTGAATAAATCATGTTATAGCCCAAGATATTTACTTGCCTTGAAGTAACTGTAGTTAAATTCATGCTTGCAATCATTTTTTATAATCTCTATGTAAAATGCCATTATACTTGACCTAGAAAAGTCATGTGAACTTTTCACATATTTATCAATATCACACTTAAGATTCAAGACTTGATATAACTTAATACTAAATCAATATGAAAATGAAGACACTCACACCAGCTGTTAACACGTGTGGTATTATTATACAAAACAAAATTTACATTTTTAAGGACTAATAAAGGTGAATACACTGAATTACTTTTGGAGTTTTTCTCTGATTTTGAATAAGGCTGTCAGCCAGTTTCATTTAGGTCTCATTTAATGGTCACTGCTTATGTTTGTGGATAATAATGTCATTATATTTAAAAAATACTGATGTTAACATATCTTCTAGGGCAATAGGTATTTTTGTAGTAAATAAATGAACTTAGTTCCTTCTTCCCAAGAAAAAACAGGACAGAGACTATTTAAATATCTACTCCAAGAAAAGAGTAATCTTTTTCAGTTATAGATCAATTCTTGTTTCTTCTGTATTCATAACTCTAAATGTCCTTTTATCATATTCAGAATAAAATTCAAAAGCCCCTGGGGCTTCTTGGATGTCATCTTTTAAGACCATCCCTTCCCTCACTGCCCTTTAGCCACACCAGCCTCACTGCTATCCCTGAAATCTTCCAAGTGTCACTCAAATCTTCTTTCAAACTTTGTCTTTATCTCTAATATTTCCAATGTCCACAAAGAATCCCAAACTTCCTCTCTGAATGTTCCAAATCAAATGGTGGCACATACAGCTTTTTTGTTGATCAGGTCACAGTCCTAAAGTCATCCTTGACTTCTCTTTCTTTCACGACTCACATGCAAATGCTTAGCAAATTCCACCGTTTGTAGCTTCAAAACATAACGAGAATTCACTATCACTACTCAGCACTGCTACTGCAATGATCCTTGCCATCATGTTCTCTGCCCTGAACTGCAGTAAACACTCCATCCTTCTCCCAGCAGCCTATGGCCCTCATGCCAGAGTTGTCCTATGAAAACACAGATCAGGTCGTACTATTTCTCTACTTAAAACTCTAAGAGGGGTCTTACTATTTCTCTACTTAAAACTCTAAGAGGGCTCTATTTCACTTGACTAAAAGCTAATGTTCTTTCACTTGCCAATAGCAATCTGACCCTCCCCTACTTTGCCTTTCAGACTAATTTTCTACTCTTCTCTGTGGTTCACTCTGCCCCAGTTACACTGACATTTTTGCTTTCTGACTAACATGAGAGCCTTGTTCCTTGTCATGGAACATTCTCTGACTAGAACCCTATTGCCCCAGATTTTGTCATCACTAACTCCTCACATCTTCCAAGTCTTTATTCTTATATTGACCGTCATATATACTTCTAATCTTCCTTATCCTGATTAATTTAAAAAAAGGTTTTAGTCATATGTTGGGTTTCATGTCCATTGTCTATTACCCTCTATATGAATGGAGGTCTATTAGGACAGAGAGTCACATGCTTCCTTCCTCCATATTGCCTGAGCACCTAAAACAGTGCCAAGCACAGAATAATGTTCATAGATCTCTATTGCCATATTTAAATCACCAAGCCATTTACTGTGTTTAGACATAAACTAAATACAATTCATTAATTTTAAAAAAGCACCCAAAATGTTTATCTGACCACTGCCTTAACTGTGCAGTCTAATTTAAGTAAGTGGCATTATTAAATACTTCTTTAGGGAGACAGGGGAGGCAGGGGCAGTCAAGGAACGCGGACACAATATTCCATAAGTCTATTGGCTATCCAAGCACCTTTTTTTTTTTTCAATTTATTTATTTTCAGAAAAACAGTATTCATTATTTTTTCACCACACCCAGTGCTTCATGCAAGAGCCGTGCCCTCTATAATACCCACCACCTGGTACCCCAACCTCCCAGCCCCCACCACTTCAAACCCCTCAGACTGTTTTTCAGAGTCCATAGTCTCTCATTCTCCAAGCACCTTTTAATCAATATCCCTTGAAATATTCAAGTACTATAAATAAGTAAATTGAGTTTTACTTTCCCTAGTAATTAGTATTTAGAACTCTAGCATTTATTTCAGTTAGTACTACTTAAATAATGTGATAAATGAAAGATTTGGAAATTGGAAATGCATTGACTAATTTATTGAAACTCATTCTGCTTCTGTAATATACAAATATATTGTGAACTAAAAATTTGCCTCTTTATAAAATCAAATTGAATATTCAGATATAAAACTTGTATTTACTCAGTCCCATTACATTCTAAATTCTCTATGTCACTAATGTATTTAAAAATTATCTGAGTTATTGAATTAAGTTTGTTACATTTAACTATTTACTAATCAAAAACTTTTTATCTTCAATCCCATTCAGGACACTGTAAGTGAATATTACAGGACTTTAATACTATACTCAATCAGGTTAGTTATAGAACTGTCATAATATGAAAGTGTCTAGCTTATGTTTTATAAAAGAAACCTACCACTCTCAATATTAGAGATAGATCTACCAACAATAACTCTACAACCTGGACTCCATTGTCACTTTCACATGAACTTCTGCAACTACTTCCCTTTTTCTCTCTTATATTTATGTAAAGACTCATGTTACTTGAAGGGCAGAAATAGTTTAGAAGGGAATTTTGCAGAAATTTGCACTAGCTTAACAAATTCTAAAGATAGAATATTCACACTATTTAAGCAAAAAAAAAGGTTTTCAAACCTCATTGAATCATAAAAATTAGATTTAAGAAGTATTTTGAAAATTGCTTATTCCATGTTGTTAATTTTGTAAAAGCAAGAAAGTTTAGTAAAATGGCAAAGACTGGACTATTCTGATCATATTATATGGCTATAGCATCATTTCCTCATCCCAGTCATGGAGTACCTACATGCAACATGTAGAGAATGTTAGGAGTTGTCTGCAACTTATTACATACTATTTTGGTTATAGCAACACATCTAGCAATGTTTTGAAGTTAAAAAAATAGAAAAATGTATATAATTTTAGATTGTTCATATGTGCTATCTTTCCAAACAATTCAGCTTCTTTTATGAAAGAATGGAAAAGTATTATCTTCAGTGACAGCTATACTTCAGTTAAAAAAAGTGTATCTTCAGGGATGCCTGGGTGGTTCAGTTGGTTAAGCGTCTGTCTTTGGCTCAGGTCATGATCTCAGGGTTCTGGGATTGAGCCCCGCTTTGGCTCCCTGCTCAGCGGGGAGTTTGTTTCTCCCTCTCCCTCTGCACCTCGCCCCTCCAGCTTGTGCACACACTCTCTCTCTCAAATGAATAAATAAAATCTTAAAAAAGAATGTAAATTCAGGATAGGTTAGATGCACAGCTTATTGTTACTTTATTATATAATTCTTAAGACTAGACAGTTTTAACATTGAAATAGTCTTGATTTGCATTATGCATAAGCATTAATAATTCACTTATATGTTAGCTATTTTTCATAGAACTGTGAATGCTACAACATGCTGTATAAGGATTTGAAACTGTTCAGTGATTATAATCCATTTTAATATAGATTATTATCTTATTTCATTCACAGATGTCTTTGGAACCATTATTGAACAAAAACTGCCTCTTCTCCCTGATCATAATTGATGAATTTCAGTTAATTATTATTTTGAGTCCATACCCAGAAGTGATTTCAATGATGGGTACAGATTTTCTGATAAACTAAATCCAAGAATGTGCTCAAATAGACCACACTCATAATCAAAATATTCTATTTTGCCTTATCATAAGAGATATATCTTTTCAGTCACAGGCTATTTAAATTATATCCTGAGTTGAAAATAGAGGAAAAATTTAATAATGTAGTATTTAAAAATTAATAATTACAGCTGGTAGATATTAGTAAATACTCTGATCTTTTAATTTTATAGTTAATAAAATTTAATGTTTTGTGACTGGGCAATAATATTAAAAAGAAGAAAGTTTTGCTTAAGATGCTTGATTTTAGTGAATATCTAATTGCAACAAAATTTATTTATTTATTGGGCGCCTGGGTGGCTCAGTGGGTTAAGCCGCTGCCTTCGGCTCAGGTCATGATCTCAGGATCCTGGGATCGAGTCCCACATCGGGCTCTCTGCTCAGCAGGGAGCCTGCTTCCTCCTCTCTCTCTCTGCCTGCCTCTCTGCCTACTTGTGATCTCTCTCTGTCAAATAAATAAATAAAATCTTTTTTAAAAAATTATTTATTTATTTATTTATCTGAGAGAGAAAGAGAGAGAGAGGGGAAAGAAAAAAAACACAAGCATGGCGAAGAGCAGAGGGAGAGGGACAAGTTGATTCCATTTTGAGTGTGGAGCCTGACACAGGGCTTGATCCATGAGCCTGCGATCATGATCTGAGCTGAAACCAAGAATAGGATGCTTAACCAACTCAGCCCATTTGGCACCCTTAATTTTAACAAAGCTTTTGTTTATTATCCTGTATTGTCTGCCTAAATATCTGAAATTATTTACTCCAATATAAGATAGAAAAAATAAACCAGTATCACATCAATTTCTATTTCTATTTTTGTTTAGTTAATTTGCATAAAAGTTAATCAGATTCATTTATAGTGGTTGACTAGAAATGCAAAGTTGCATAATAATATAATTGTCTTATAATTTCCTTATTATAAAAATATCTACAAATATTAAATAAGAAAAATCTGATTTATATACAACCAATAGGTGTTATAAAACTTAAATGTTTTATAATGTATAATGGGTAACAATATCATAAAAGTAGGTCATGTTTATTCCTATACATTTATTGATGGTTTACTAGCATTAAGCACTGTACAGTATTACAGAGATGCAGATATGAATACAACACTGTAGACTACATAAAAAAGTTTCTAAAATCTAAAGTGAATGATTTTGACCAGAACTTAATACTACTACTACTAGTCATACCATAAATTAATAATCAAACATTTAATTTGTAACTTTACTAAGGCTAAGTTAGGTAAATTACTTAAGCTTTTCAAACTTTATCCTTCTCAACTGGAAAATAAATGCAATATTAACTTCTTCATATGGTGATTATGAGAACAAAATGAATTAATAATGCTCAGTGAAATGCCTGACACATAATGATGTTCAATGAATTCAGTAATTTTGTTATTTAAATTTCAGCCCCAGCATAAAAGAAATAAAAGCACAAAAATAAGTCAAATGTAAGAATGAACTGACTCTTAATCTCACGAAACAAACTGTGGGTTGCTGGGGGGAGGGGGGTTGGGAGAAGGGGGGTAGGGTTATGGACATTGGGGAGGGTATGTGCTTTTGGGTAAATTGGAAGGGGAGGTGAACCATGAGAGACTATGGACTCTGAAAACCATCTGAGGGGTTTGAAGTGGCGGGGGGGGGGTGGGAGGTTGGGGTACCAGGTGGTGGGTATTATAGAGGGCACGGCTTGCATGGAGCACTGGGTGTGGTAAAAAAATAATGAATACTGTTTTTCTGAAAATAAATAAATTGGAAAAAAAAAGAATGAACCATCTACACAAAATAGATATAAAGTCTTTGTTTTGCACTTTACAGAATAATTAATGTACTATTAACAATACATCCAGGGACTATAGAGAAAGAGGGTGAGGATGACAAAGTAGTGGGTCTGTTCCTCTTTGATTTGGTACAAAAGTTATTAGCAGCAAAAAATCATCCATGAATTAATGAGAGTAGCTATAATCTTGTCCAATATTTTCTCAATCTTGCAACTTTCAAGTGCTTTGGAAGTGGCAATATGGGCAAATTAGGAGGACTTCAAAAAGAAAAGTTAGGCAATTTGCAAGGTAAACTCATGATCTTTAACTACATACAAAGAACACCGTCATGCTGATATTAGCTGACCTTTGGAGGGGTCACTATTACCATTTATGGAAACTGACAACTAATTCTTGGTAATGTAGTCAGGGAAAAAAAATAGGATTAAGCTACTATTTTGAGACCAAAATGTCAGTAACAGGCTAGTGACATGTTTTAAAAAGGACTACTTAGCCCTGAGATTGCTTTTTGTTGATTATATGGCTGCATATATGTATATAATATATGTATATATTTATATAGTTTACTGACCTGGGTAACTACTAAGTATATTATCATATGGTAATATTCATTATTTAAATGTTAAAATACTAGTATTTTGGGGGGGAGGAACACTAAAAAAAATTCTTTTTCTATTATTTTACACATACACTCATATTTACTATTATTTAAGTAGATATATAACTTGTGGGTTTTCTGCTTTATGAAGATTAAATACACCTATTTTGAAATTATGTATTTTGTGAAGCAGAAAATTCTTGCCATGCATGTGTTTGTTTTACATAATTATGGTTGACACTCATAATAGTCCACTTAAACTGGACTTTCAAAAATATTCAAAAAAAGAACAAAAACAAAAACAAAACTATTTCAGAGAGCCATCTTTCCCTTATAGTGTAGTTTAGTTTTATGAATACCCACTTGTGATGATGTCTGTTTTAAAAATCACTGTTACAGAATAAAAATCCTTTAGGAATTTTATGGTATGGCACTTCAGCAAGATTTTCTAAATCGAAGTGGACAAGCACTTTAACTATACAGGCTTGAGGACAAAACATGTCCTTAAATACCTACTCAGAATTTTATCACAAAAGAAATATAAATATAGAAAAATGCCTTTAGGAATTAAATATCATCTAGCACTTCCAGAGAAAATAAGGATAAGAGATTGACTGTAGGACTAGAGCTGTGTGAAACAAATGTAGTTTTGGGGAAGTTTAATGTTTGATTTTTTTTTCTTTTTTTTTTTAAATATTGTATGTATGTATGTACCTATGTTATGTATTTAGTGTGAAATTGGGGAGAGAGACAGAGGGAGCGGGGAGAGAGAATCTCAAGTGGACTCTGTTGGAGCACAGAGCTCCACACAGAGCTTGCTCACGACCTTCAGATCAGCAGAAATCAAGAGTCAGGTGATTAACTGACTGAGTCATCCAGGAGCCCCTGGTTTTCAATCAGTATTTATAGATTTTTCAGTCTGACCTATTGACATCAGGAGATAAAGACAATGGATATCATGATATAATGTAAAGGATATTAGGGCAAATTTGCAGTTAGAGAAGGGTGAAAATTATTTCATTTTTGAAGATGTTAAATTTATCATTCCTGTAAGATATATATGTCCCATCCATTGTAATAATGTATTTTATTTATATATACCTATAATAAGCCATTCTTACACTCCTTTGGTAAACCTGACTTGATGATAGTTTTTTTTATGGTTCCAGTATTTTCAATGCTAAAGAATATTAATTTGCTAATACAAAACACTAAAGATCTAAATAATAAGTTATTAGTATTATTCTACTCCTATCTATTATTATGGTAAATAATATTTAGTAAGTGCCCTTTGCTTGTTAAATATTTTATTTTGTATTGCTTTAGTTTTTACTATAAACTTTTGGATTTAGTCTGGCAATTTACTACTATAGGATTTTTATATCCAATTCTTCAAAGTGACCTTGTTCTATGGTTCTGTACCTCAATATATGTTCCTTGAAACACCAGTCTACCACTGTTTATGCTTAGCCAGTGAGCTAACCGGTCTGTGTTGCATGGTTGTATATCAGGATTATGAAGTCTCTGCAGCCATCTTTCTAAAGAACAATGTATCATTAAACCTGTATTTATCAGGAAAAATGGCAACTCTGGGTTAAACATTTATTTATTTAGCGAAAGACTTTTCAAATTATCTTTTTTTTTTTTAGAGAGAGATTCCAAGTAGACGGAGAGAGAGGCAGTCAGAGAGAGACAGAGAGGGAAGCAGGCTCCCTGCTGAGCAGAGAGCCTGATGCGGGACTCGATCCCAGGACCCTGAGACCATGACCTGAGCCGAAGGCAGTGGCTTAACCCACTGAGCCACCCAGGCGCCCCTTTTCAAATTATCTTAATGAGTTAATGTTTATTGTGGATCTCTGAGAATGGAATAATTTTCAAAGGATTAACCAAACAAACCTGCCAAAATTATTAGTCTTGATACAGTATCTCAAAGGACTAGGAGTTTATGAACTAAATGAAAACGTTAGCTTATAGTCTGTGCTTAGCCAGAGTTTTTCAGAATCACAGTCTGGCTTAATTATTAAACAACTGGGGTGACTCTTTTATCTTTGCCCATGCCCTGAATTACACCGCCTTGGATTAACTGTTCATTGAAAGAATTTAACAGTGAAACTGTTAGGCCCTGAAGTTTTTTTCTATTTTTGTTTTCTTTTTTTTTTTTTTTTTTCAAGATTTTATTTATTTATTTGAGAGAGAGACAGTGAGAAAGAGCATGAGCGAGGAGAAGGTCAGAGAGTGAAGCAGACTCCCCATGGAGCTGGGAGCCTGACGTGGGACTCGATCCCGGAACTCCAGGATCACGCCCTGAGCCGGAGGCAGTCGTCCAACCAACTGCGCCACCCAGGCGTCCCCTATTTTTGTTTTCTTTAGTGGAAATCAAAACATATAATTTTAAAAGTGCTTCATTTCTACCTTAATCTCCATTTAATATTGATTATAAATCTTAAATATGCATTTGGAATGACTTCCCGTTTCTTCCATAGATCCACAGGAATTAATAAACCTCAATCATCATTCTTTGGTCTTTAATGAATTCCTATAAATCTAAACATTAAACATATCTGGCAAAGTTTATAAATACAGGCCCACAGCAGTCATATTGAGTAATGGCTAAGCAGAGAGAAAAAGCTTTCTTTCTCTGCTGACAAACTAAGAGAAGAGGACAAATTTTTTCATAAGCACTGTGACTATTTGAAATGTGGATCACCAAATTGAGCATGCCATATGGAAAGGAGAACTCCAAATTGTATCTCATTAAAAAGAATTTAAAATTCTACTTTTTTCTTAACTAGAATACTGTTAAATCTCACTAAGGATAATTTTAGTTAAAGAAACTATTCAAACACTTATGTAAAAGCCATAACCACATTAATAAAAAAAAAAAAGGATTGGGCTCGATTTTGCCATAAGTACATAGAGCCATGATATACATCATATGAAACATTAAATGTATAATTACCCTTAGAAATAAAAAACCCAATATAAAGTATTAATTTCTTGAAGTTTCACTTTACTAAGGAGTCCTCCACTAGGAAAAGCTACCATCCTAATTTATGCATTTAAAATGTGCTTTTCCTGACTTATCTAGTAAAAGAAGGAACATCAGGGTATGAGATAGAAATTAAATAAGGCTACAGCAACCATGAGTGGCAAGTCTTCTTTCTTTTATTAAACACTTCAATTAAAGGGATCCCACGATGTCTTTACCATTCTTATTCAATATATTTCTTTTAACAAAATTACATAAAATTGTAGTTTATGTTTCCTCTCTTTTCATCATTTGTGATTTAAACAAAATAAAAGCATCTGCTGAGCAGTCTTGGTAAATTACTCATAGACTCATTGGCCTACGGGCCATTACTATGATAATACATGCAGATGGAAGCAGAACTTTTTGTTCATATTAGGAAAGATGGAACTATAATCATGTAATGTTCTGTGCTGTGTTCCTCAGGTTATATGCTGCACTGAGGATGAATTCCTAGTCATCCATAATTTTTTTGTAAGACATGTGTACTGGGTCTCAGTAAAAATGTATCTTCTACTGTGAATTGTGAAGGAAGTAGAGAAAGGGAGACGGCAGTGGGATCCAAGAGATGAGTAAAACAAATTAAACTAGGTGAAAATAAAGAGACAAAATCATTGTAGTAAAAAATAACAACATGGTATAGTCAAGAATCAAGTAAAATCATGATCATATTCTTGTAACTCACATTTTAGGAGGCTCTAATTTTAAGAAACAAAACCCTTAAATGGGAAAAATGGAAACCTGTACCACCAGGAGAAAGTTATTATAGTTTCATATTTTTAAACAAAATAATATAGCTAAGACAGTAAATAAAGACAATGTGGTACTTAATCACCTTACATTTCTGTTAACAGGTAAAGTATGTTTTATTTGCTACTTCTTGCTTCCTTGAAAACTTGGGATTTTTCTCCCCTGAATCTCCAATAAAGTGCCTGTAATTTCATTTTTGCTCATTTGTAAATCATATGCATTTGACAAAGTTTTACATTTATTTGTTCATCTATATATTGAGTGTTACTAAATAGTAGGCACAGAATTAGGTACTGTGGTAGGGAAATGGTATGGAGAAGTTGGAATGACTGCTTCCTTGATGACAATTAGAGTCCAGTGAAAGAGACAGAAAATGACTAATATAAATATACATAAATTTACAAAGCATCCTACACCCTCAACTGGCTATGTTTTCCTATAATTGTGTTGACCTATTCAGGTGGATCGGACTTCAATGACAAAATGACATTTACAATAGCACACACACACACACAAAAGATGAGTCATATTTTACTCTGGAGAGAAAAAAAGTAGAGCATTCTAGGAGCAGTAGAACTGCTGAGCAGAGGAAAATTAAGAATGTGAGATGAAAATGAAAAGATGGGGAGAGGGGCACCTGGGTGGCTCAGTGGGTTAAAGCCTCCACCTTTAGCTCAGGTCATGGTCCTAGGGTCCCTGCTCTGCTCAGCAGGGAGCCTGCTTCCCCCTCTCTCTCTGTCTGCCTCTCTGCCTACTTGTGATCCCTCTCTGTTAAATAAATAAATAAAATCTTTAAAAAAAAATGAAAAGATGGGGACAGTCTTGATCATACAGGAAATTTAGGAAATATTAAGAAATTTTGTGTTCACCCCAAGACACATGGAAAATTTTAACAAGAATTAGCAAGCGGTAACACAATTATATTTACATTTCACAAAGGTCAGTCTGGTTGCCATGAGATGAATAGTTTGAAATGGAACCAGAGTGGACCTAGGTAAACCAACCACACAGCAGTCATTATAAAAAGGTTACAATAGTTTAGATGAGTGAGGTGATGTCTGAAAGGAACAAAAATTGGTAGATTTGCAGGATATTTAGGAGGTAAAATCTGTGGGGTTTGCTGATTGTGTATTTTGTCAAAGAACAGGAGACATTAAGAATGACTCCATTCTTTGCAATTACCCCCAAGGAACGGATGGTAGTTACTATTTCAGAGATGTGGACAATTTGAGATAAAAATAGCATAACTCTGCCTTTGGACATACATACGTTGAGGAATCTAAGAGGGTATGTCACAGAAACAGTTCAATATAAAAATTTTATTTAAAAACCTTAAAAACTGGCCTAAGAAAATTTGTCTGCTCACAATTATCAGATTCTTTACGGTGCACATTTTTATAACCTCTGATGTAAGGAGGAAAAGTGGAGGCAACAGACTCTACTCCCCAATAGACTTGTGACCAAACATACACAGAAAGCAGTATGTTATAAAGCAAATTCTGCCACATAAAACGCCTATTCATTCTTGTTCAGTAAAAGCAAAGAGTTTCCTGTTCTTCCCACAAATAACAACAAACACACTAAAAGAAAGATTCATTCTTAAAGAAAAAAAAGTGAAAATACACTAAGGGTAGGTTCAGCTAATGGGCTGGTGAAATCAGACAACAGAATTTTCTATTAAGTAAGAACAGAGTTGATAGGGTCTCAAGACCCTTGTCACCACTCCATGAAAGGTTAAGCTTGATTATTCTTTTTTTTTAATAATAAAGATTTTATTTATTTATTTGACAGAGATCGTAAGTAGGCAGAGAAGCAGGTAGAGGGATGAGGAAGCAGGCTCCCTGCTGAGCAGAGAGCCCCATGTGGGGCTCGATCCCAGGACCCTGGGATCATGACCCGAGCTGAAGGCAGAGGCTTAACCCACTGAGCCACCCGGGCGCCCCTAAGCTTGATTATTCTTATAATCCAATTATGCAAGACCAGATAGAACCAAACAATACTTTCTGGCCAACTGCACAACTTGAAATATATTTTTAATTTCACTTTTGTTAATTTGTAAGGATTCTGACACAAAAATTGATGCTTGAAACTGATGATAGCCTGAGAGTGTGTTCTTGATGAGTTCTTCACATGTTTATTATTATCCCTTAATTTGTGTGAACAAAATATACTACACTACCCTGAAATATTTGTGGGATTACAGAAAATATAGCTAAATATATATAATGTATTCTTAGCAGAACAATATAAAATGAAAAGAAAATTGCCAAGGTCTCATCATTGAGAAAATGCATCTTTCAATGAAATGTTATAGAAGAGGATGAGGGACATAAACAGTGTGTATATCAGGGAGGAGTTAAGATGGCAGAGTAGAGGAACCCTAAGTTTGTCTCCTGCCTTGAATACAACTAAATAGCTATCAAATCATTCTGAACATCACAGAAATCAATCGGAGGTTTGAGAAAACAAATACTGCAAGTCTACAAGTAGAAAAGCGACCACATTTTGGAAGGTAGGAGGTTCAGAATCTTGAATTTCATGTGATACAGCTGTGTATAATATGTCGGCAGGAAGGAAGCCTCCTTAAGGAGCCTACTGCAAAGCATTATAAGCAGAAGAGCACAAAACAATAAAAGAAAGGATAAGAACCAT
Source organism: Neogale vison (assembly GCF_020171115.1). NCBI lineage: Eukaryota > Metazoa > Chordata > Mammalia > Carnivora > Mustelidae > Neogale > Neogale vison. The sequence continues at coordinate 23,774,282 of NC_058100.1, forward strand.
ATGATCCTCTCAATTGATGCAGAAAAAGCATTTGACAAAATACACCATCCTTAAAAATTCCCAAGAAAGTAAGGATAGAAGGAACATACCTCAAGATCATAAAGGCCATATATGAAAGACGCACCAGCTAACATCATCCTCAATGGGGGAAAATGGAGAACTTTTCCTGTAAGGTCAGGAACATACCAAGGATGTCCACTCTCACCACTGTTGTTCAACATAGTACTGGAAGTCCTAGACTCAGCAATCACACAACAAAAAGAAATAAAAGGCATCCAAATCGACAAGGAAGAAGTCAAACTTTCACTTGTCGCAGACAACATGAAGTTCTATATAGAAAACTCAAAAGACTCCACCAAAAAATTGTTAGAAGTAATATAGGAATTTGATAAAGTCACAAGATATACAATCAACGCACATAAGTCTGTTACATTTCTACACATCAATAATGAAGCCAGAGAGAGAATTCAAGGAATAGATCCCGTTTATAATTGCACCAAAAACTGTAAGATACCTAGGAATAAAACTAATCAAAAAGGTAAAGGATCTGTACTCTGAAAATGACAGAAAACTTATGAAAGAAATTGAGGAAGACAGAAATGGAAAAACATTCCATGCTCATGGATTGGAAGAACAAACATTGTTAAAATGTCTGTGAGACCCAAAGCATCTACATATTCAGCAATCCCTATCAAAGTAACACCAAAATTATTCACAGAGCTAGAACAAACAATTCTAAAATTTGTAAGGAACCAGAAAAGACCCACAACAGCCAAAGTAATGTTGAAAAAAGAAGCAAAGCTGGAGATACCAGAATTTTGGACTTCACACTGTATTAAAAAGCTGTAGTCATCAAGGCAATACAGTACTGGCACAAAAACAGACACATAAATCAATGGAACAGAATAGAGAACCCAGATATAGACCCTCAACTCTATGATCCACATTTGCCAAAATATGTAAAGAGCCCAAATGTCTACTGACAGATTACTGGATAAAAAAGATGTAGTATGCATATACAATGGAATATTACCCAGACATCAAAAATAAGCAAATCTTGCCATTTGCAATAACATGGATGGAACTAGAAGGTATTATGCTAAGTGAAATAAGTCAGTCAGAAAAAGACAAATACCATAGGATTTCATTCATATGAGTGAACTAAAGAAACAAAACAGATGAACATAGGGGAAGGGAAGGAGAAACAGAATAAAGTAAAAAGAGAGTGAGGCATACCAAAGACTTTTTTTTTTTTAAGACTTTATTTATTTATCAGAGAGAGAGTGGGGGAGAGAGCGAGCACAGGCAGACAGAATGGCAGGCGGAGGCAGAGGGGGAAGCAGGCTCCCTGCCAAGCAAGGAGCCCGATGTGGGACTCGATCCCAGGACGCTGGGATCATGACCTGAGCCGAAGGCAGCTGCTTAACCAACTGAGCCACCCAGGCGTCCCCCAAAGACTTTTAACTACAGGGAACAAACTGAGAGTTGCTGGAGGGCAGATGGCTGGGGGTATGGGGTAACTGGATGATGGGCATTAAGGAGGGCACATGATGGAATGAGCACTGGGTATTACATGCAACTGATAAATCACTAAATTCTACCTCTGAAACTAATAATACACCACATGTTAACCAAATTGAATTTAAATTAAAATTTTTAAAAAGGGTGTGTATCTGAGGCACCTGGGTGGCTCAGTTGGTTAAGCGACTGCCTTCGGCTCAGGTCATGATCCTGGAGTCCTGGGATCGAGTCCCACATCAGACTCCCTGCTCGGCAGGGAGCCTGCTTCTCCTGCTGATCTCTCTCCGCTCATGCTCACTCTCACTCTCTCTCTCTCTCTCTCAAGTAAATCTCAAGTAAATAAATAAAATCATTAAAAAAAAAATTTTTTAAGTGTGTGTATCTTAAGTGTGTGCATGCACCTAACAGTGCCTCACATGCCCACACACATGGTCATAACCCCATGCACATGTACATGTTTCTTTATGTAAACTGTTCTGTTTTATGTAAACTGTTTGATTTATCAACACGTTTCTATATTCTTTTTTTTTAATCAAGAAATTCACAAGACGAACTGTGAAATACTGGGAAATAGTAAATCCTATTTAATATTGGATTATTGGAAATATCAAAGCCAGTAACTTACACTGGCTTTCTGAATCCCACCATGACATCAGATATCCTACTTCCTTCCCAGTAATAGAATAACAGAATAAGGTCAATAGTACTGAAAATCATATTCCTTTCCTCCTCCTTTTTTAAGGTTTAATTTTCAAAAGCAATTTAAAAAAGCACAACATCTATTTTGCTTTCCTCTTTATTTGTGCCTCCTCCTAACTAGTAGTTTAATTAAAAATAAAAAAGGTATTCTCAATAGGAAAAGCTTCATCATCAAGTTAGGAACAGTTCTAAGTAAGTTCTACCAGTTGCAAAGAATTTTGCATAAAAAAACTTAAACTGTGAAAGCATTACTTTAGTGCCATATGGCTACAGTATAGCCTTTAAAGTGAGACAAATAAGGGGAGATGAGGCCAGTGAAGTTGGCAAGGACAGATTATAAATCACTTTATATACAACACCAAGGAGTTTATATTATCCTGTAGACACCGATGAAAAACTTTAGGCAAGAGAATGATGTGATCAAATCGAGTAGTGTTGAGCCCATTAATAAAAGTCTGCTGATACCCTGAATGGTTAGTTCTGCTCCAAGCAGCAACTATATTTACACTAGACTCTTAGTCTCCAGAATGACAAATCACCTTAAGACACTACCCACGCAAATCATCCAAGTGAAGTTACAGCTGTGAGCAGAGAACATAATGGATGTAAAAGAGCTACAAAATCCAGCCCTCGAGCATTTTCTGCGTTGTGAGCTCTTGACTCCCTGCAATTTACTCTTTTTTTGCTTGAACTTTTGTCATCTGATTCAGTTCATAAAAGTCAACCACCTAGTCAGTAAAATATCAGCTTTACTCAACATATTCCCATTATATATTTAAAGATATGTACATATTTAGAGTTGATAAGAATAAAATATGCATATATCTGAAAAAGGTTTGATTTATCAACACGTTTCTATATTCTTTTTTTTTAATCAAGAAATTCACAAGACGAACTGTGTAGTGGTCAAAACAGGCCACTTTGGCATGTGGACTAGTTCATGCTGAAGACAATGGAGACCCTGCAGGCTCAAGAGAAACTTTTGCCCCTCCTGTAACCACACAGAAAAATCCAAGGTGAGGATCTTTCCCAGAATAAGGGTTTATTAGAGATAAGTTTTATCTGACTAACCTATCTCTATGGAGAGAGAGATATTTGTTTACCAAACATCTACTCTTTTTCATCATCCTATGAAATACATCCCTTCCCTTTGAAGTTCCATGTGCCCACCCCTTCTCCTTAGTTCAGAATGACATATATACCTCATTTGCCTGAGTGTCTTTGGAGTTTCCCTCTCTATGTGGATTACCCATACCTACAAAATTAAATTTGATTACCTCCTGCTAATCTATCTCATGTCAATTTATTAGTTTAGTTAGAAGCACCTAGAAGGGGACAGGACATTCTAGCCACAACCTCCCCTGCCCCAACAACACTTATTTATATTTCCCTGTTCCTGTGAAATAGGAAATGGCACCAAATAAATATCAGCTAATTTAAGCTGATTTACACTCATTTACCATATTCCCACAAGCATGTATTGCTAGTAGCTACTACAAAACAAAACCAATCCCTAATATTTTGTCTCTAGTCAACAGTTTCTGAAAATAAAATAAAGCATAAAATAAAGCTTTATGTTATTCAATCTGATATGTTCCAATTTAATCTGCTACTGAAATAAAAGAAAACATTCAGCTTGTCATGTTACCTCACATTGTAAGGAGTGGGTATTACTCTTATAGCAAGAGTGACTCTTATTTTTTATAATAATTTACTCAAGTCCAGCTTTTAAAATGTAATATGAATATAGTAAGTCATGTTGATTAACAGAAAAATTTTGCAATAATGATAGCACTTTTACTTTTATAATATTTAATCACTGCTTAAAATCAATTGAAAAATTTCTTCTTTTTAAGAGATGGCTAAGTGAACATGTGTCTATTTCATGGAGTATAATATTCAGATAATTCTGTAATATACAAATATAACCATATGTAACTAAACGCACTCTTGAGAAGTATCTAATCAATTCTTTTGGTTATTCGACTAACATTTCCACTGATGTTGCATTTAATTGCTCATAAGCTAATGTCAAATAGACTAGTATCTATGCAGAATGGTCTCCTAGGTAAATAATCATCTTTCTTTTTCACTGGAAATTACAACTGTTTTCCTGATCAATAATATTTGTCCAAAGAGCAGTTTCGGAAGGTCAATGGCACATTCTAAACTAAAGAAATTAACTGGAGAACATGATTTGTGTTGACATTTACCTAATACATTTTGTTCCTATGGCTTCAAGTAAAAATCTCTTAAGAACTTTACCATGTCAGATTATTCATACTCAAAGAAATTAAGCTGGGAATTAAAATTGTGATTAAGGTATTACCATTCAAGATCTCTGATCCTATACTTTTGCATCAGAAAAAAAGATTAAGTAAAAGATAGCATTTTTAAAATCACCATATGCAATAAATTTATGCTATTTTCCTCTCTATTTTTACTCATCATGAGACACATTCAGCTCAAAATTTCATTTAATAGTATCTCAATAGCACTTTTCTTTATTCTTAACAATTATGAATGTGAAACACTAAGACAGTAAGCAGGAGATCAATGGTATTTTTGCATTTAAAGATTTTTTTATAAGAAATAATGTACAGTATGCTTCTATGCTGATATATAATGTCTACAATTCTGCCTAGAGAATGAGATTCTTGAGTTCAAGAGAGGGAAGAGAAGATTAATTACATTGAGAAATATGTGTGCTTTCTTCTTTCTCATAATGAAAGCTAAGTACAGTTACATTTCTCCCTCCACCTCAGCTGCCTTAAAGCTTAATATGAGACTCATAATTCATTCTTATTATGTTGATGCATTGTTTCTTCTATTCCTATTATAATGACCCAATCCCATATCTGTTTTTAAAAATGCCTCAAGTCTTTTCTTAAGCTTTGTACAATATTTTTCTTTATTTGACAAATTAATAAATTAAGGTTCAGAGAGACTGTCATTTAATTAAAATCACACAGCAAGAAGATGACAAGAAAACCAAGATATGTTTTTACCTAAAGTCTTTCTCAGAGAGTTGCATATATACATATGTCCCTGTGAGAAAGCCTAAGAAGAACAATTCTTTCACTTAACTACAAATCCTTCCTCTAAATTATAACAGGCTCCATAGCTCAGGGGTTAGAGCACTGGTCTCGTAAATTGTAACAACAAAAAAATACTTTCTAGTTAAATATAATTTTATACCATAAAATACTTTAAATAAATTTATAAAGTTATTTTTATAACTACAAAGATAGTTTGATTCAACACTGGGCCCTGATTTTTTTTTCCAATATTATTTTATTTTTTCAGTGTTCCAAGATTCATTGTTTATGTACCACACCTAGTGCTCCATACAATACGTGCCCTCCTTAGCCTGCTGGGCCCTGTTTTAATTTATAATTGTAAAATAAGAAGATTTACTAAAAGGTAAACCAACCAAAAAATCTTGGGGAGAAAAGTTAAAGCATTTGGGAGATATTTGGCTTGAAGTAAAGACAACTGGGTGCTTCAACTGTCAATATAGAAGATAATTATAAAGCAGAGAATTGAAAGTGGTTTTTCACCTTGCAGTAGACACACTAGAGGGAACAAACTCATATGAAATTCAAATGAGATATTTAGAACATCCTAAAATCAATTTGTTAGCAAAACAGAAACTTAAAAAAAAAAAAGCAAAAAACTTAAATAGAGAAAACTAAGAGAAAAAATATATTTCTCTATTGAGTTATAAACATAACTCAATGGGCTAATAGAATAGGAGATAAAAAAAAAAGTATTAAATAGTCAAATGAGGGGTGCCTGGGTGGCTCAGTGGGTTAAAGCCTCTGCCTTCGGCTCAGGTCCTGGGATCGAGCCCCGCATCGGGCTCTCTCCTCAGCAGGGAGCCTGCTTCCTCCTCTCTCTCTGCCTGCCTCTCTGCCTACTTGTGATCTCTGTCTGTCAAATAAATAAATAAAATCTTAAATAAATAAATAAATAAATAGTCCAATGAACCTGGATTATTAGGGATACTCAGAAATATGCTATATGACATTTACAGGGCTTTGGTGAAAGCTAATATGACCCCCGCCCCGGGGTAGGAGATACATCAGCTTAAGCAATAAATCTAGAGACAGGAGACAATGCTAAAAAAAGTCTCCCAACACTCTGAATCAAAATACTGGGGCGCCTGTGTGGCTCAGTCCTTAAGGTCTGCCTTCTGCTCAGGTCATGATCCCAGGGTCCCGGGATCAAGCCCCACATCCGGCTCCCTGCTTGGCAGGAAGCCTGCTTCTCCCTCTCCCTCGGCTGCTTCCCTACTTGTGTTCCTTCTCTAGCTGTGTTTCTCTCTGTCAAATAAATAAAATCTTAAAAAATATAAATTTGAATAAAAACCAAAATACTTTAAAATACATTGGCAAAGATTATGGGTAAGATAAGAGTGTAAAGCATTATATGATGAAATTAATTTACAGTTTACTGATAGGAAATTGTGAGAAGAGCAATGATACGAGATCCCCATAGAAGGATTCTAAAAGTCAGTTGAAATGCAAATCTGTCTAAGCAATTAAAAGAGTTAGGTAACAGAATAGGAATTAATAAGGGAAAGGCAGGCCGAAAAAATGAGGAATTTTAAAAGAGAAAAAAATACAGTTGGTGGCTTTTAAAAGGATGTCTGAATTCTGCACAGATTTGACTGCTTGATGGTAAGAAAACGCTTTTATTATAATGAGAATGTACTATAAAAGCTCTGACGTTGACTGTGGTTTAAAATAGACAACCATCTGGGTTGTATGGTATAGGAAAGGCTATGTTTGGAGAAGTGAAAATAAAAAGAATTCTTGGATCTATTTTAGTGATATGAGTCTTTATTAAAATCTTCTGCTACAATTACATTCTTATCAAGTTCTCCTGGCATTTTCACTAGATTTTACTTTTTACGTTAAACTGCCACCTTTTTTGGACACAGGTGAATGAAGAGTCTGTCTCTATACATTGTGCCATTTGTACTTATACAATGCTTCTTACTATTATGTTATGGCTTTATCTTGCTTTGTTTTTAATCAAAATTCCACTTGGTTTATTCCCTAGATGCTCTTTTCTAATGATCTTCCTTTCACGATTACCCATATGCTGATTTTACCCACTCTACCAAACTCCAGGCTCCTACAGACACATGGCTGTTCAACACCTCACGAAGGCTTCTAAAAAGCAACTCAACTGTCATGGACTATTTCGTTTCCTCTTGAGGTTTCCTTCTGAATTTCTTCACCCTCTTATATGGCAGGAACACTCATCAGTTTCCCAAAATGCAAATCTCAAAATCGCCCTTCAATTTTTTTCTCCCACACCTGACTTCCAGTTTTGTCATTACTGTGTCACTTCTATTTTTTTTTTTTTTTTAATTTACTGCAGTAGGAACACTTAACATGAGATCGATCACTCTGCAGAAACAGATAAGCACACAGTAAGTGATATGAAGGTAGGGTCATGGAACTGGTTAATATGAAAGGCGTAATATGGACCCAGGATTATCTCATTCCAATTTAAAATTTTTATCATTCATACCAAAGAGCAAGCACTTCTAACAGCTTACCAAAGAAAGCAACTCTGTAGTCACTCTGGTGTAACAAGAGCTGTCATTAAGATGGAAATTGAAGAAGTCCATACTAATTGACAGAAAATAGGATAACTGTGTGAAGAACAACCTGAGTGAAATGCACATGGTAAATGAAAAAGTTTCAACACAGCCTGAACCAGAATGGAGAACATTTAATTGATTGTAAAACTATCACTTTTTTGTCATGGTTTCTCACATCTTTCCTAAGAAGGGCCCAGCAAGTAACACGACTCACTATACAGCTTGGCTTAACCCAGAGAATGCACTCACTGAGTACTTGAGAGTCCTCGGGTAATTCTTGGCCTTAAAGTGCACCATTCACAGTGATGACTATGGACCTGGCTCTTAGCACAGATAAGAACTCAAGTAAGACATGATCCTGGGCACTTGGAAGGCTTATGCAATTTATGACAAAGCTCCCCACGCAGGTGTGGTAGGAGCTAAACAGATGTAGTGAGACTTATCACCTTATGTCATCACCAACCTGCAACTGGGTCAAACCTACCTTATTGCAATGTCATATATATTTTTGTTAATATTGTTTTATAAGAAAAACAATATTAAAAACCAGGAAAATAGGATAGGTACTGAAAAATTTTACTAGATAAGCATAAATTTCAAATATTAAAAGAATGTAAATGAATTAAATACAGTTGGCTTAAAAGTTTCAATGTGAGCCTTCGGATTTTTTTTCTTTTAGAAAAAGTTTATTTTTTCATGTTTTGTGAAGAATGCTGGATCTGACAGTCTACTGGGAGATCTTTTTCTTTACAAAACATTCTTCAGTGTTATATTTGACACAGATCCATACAAAATAATTTCAGTGTTACACAATTCTAAAACAAAATCTGAACATTTTACCCTCTTAAAACTGAAAAACTGTAATTGATTTGCTTAAATAGACCCTATATATAGTAACAAAAGCATCTTAATTACTAATCACTTGTAATTAATGCTCTTTAAATTTTGCCTCTTTTAAAATGTTAACTATACATTTGGTTATATAGTAGTCCCCTCTTATCCGTGGTTTTGCTTTCTGGGGTATCAGGTTTCTGCAGTAGGGGCAGATGATCCTCCTTCTGTCACTGCATCAGGTCAATAGTAACCTAAAGCTATGTCAAGAGCCTCTGTCACTCCTATCACTTCATCTCACCACATAGGCATTTTATCATCTCACATCATCACCCAAGGGTGAGTACAGTACACTAAGATATTTTGAGATAGACCACATTCACGTAACTTTTATTCTTATATTTTGATTATATCAGTATATTATACTAATATAATATATAGTTATTACATATACTAATATAATAATATTATTATATTATTATGATTATTCTTTCCATTATGAGTTGTTAATTTTTATTGTGCCTAATTTATAAATTGAACTCGATCATATATATGTATATATATATATTTTTTTTCAGTACATTCCACAGTTTTAGGCTTCCAATGGGGATCTTGGTATGTATCCCCTGCGGATTAGGGGGAACTGTACAAAGCTTTCAAGCTTTGGCAAGGTTTATAAGGACAACATTAATCTGAATGAAAGGAAATATTGAGACTATAAACTTTCTCACCACCTGGTAAATGTCAATTTGTACAGTAAAATGTTTTCAGAGAAAAAAAGTCACATGGCAGAAATAAATAACCTTAAGTATCCATGGACTCCCTATGAATCCTATTGCTATGCACAGTTACTTAAAAAACATAATAAGCAATGGCATTCTGTGCTAAAAGAATCCAACACTTTGATTTCATGCTTGTAGTGCAGACATTAGGATTCAAATCAGAACTTGCACTTTCGTATTTACTTGATGAATACCAATTCATTTTCATTTCCTATAGAGTATCTCCTTAAAACCTAATATTCCCATGGAATTTAAGATATCTGAGATGTTGGGAGTTTTACATTTTCTAGGGAGAAATTCTGTGTTTAAAGTAAAAATAAACCTAGTTTTCTATTGTTGCAAATAAGTTCTCACACTCCTGGGCATTGTCTTTGAGTCTGGTAAAAAAAAGTTACTGAATCATGCCATAAACCATTAATGAAGTCAACATACAATGCAATTTGGTAATTCATGAAAAGTGACCAGACCTCACCCTAATGCACAAACATGCATTTTTGTTATTTCAAAATAAATGGATGATGAACACTTCTCAGAAGAGACTCAGGATTTAGATTAGTTGGGAGAACCAAAAGTGAGACTGAACCAAACAAAAACAAAAACAAAAACAAAAAAACAAAACAAAACAAAACAAAAACAAAAAACAATGAAGGAAGTAGAAGAAAAAACAAAAATCCTGAAAGATGATGGGAAGAGAAAAGCCCGAGAGTATGTGTATTGTAATGCCCTCTAGCACTTAATCAATTTGTTTCTGAGATCTAGGAGATGATAGTTTCAGTAATTATATTAAATTATTCTGTTCTTACAAGTTCTAACATTAAAGGAAGAAAAATTCTCAAGGCATAAATTCAGATGTTATAGGGACAAAATTAACAGCCAAATTTTGATTTATCTGGAAGTTATTTATGCAGTATGTGTATGAAATTTATAAAAATTATTTCAAAGAGTATTTCTCTTCAATTAAATTTGTAGAAGTTTTGCTACCCAGTTATATTTCCTTGGCAGAAACAACAATCCTAGAATGTCTTCATAGATCACACTGAGAGTGTATAACCTCACACCAAAGTTAACTGTGAAAAGATGGTATTTAAAGAAACATTCTCAAAATACATGGCTTGAGTATACTTAATGTACAATATACTTAAGTATCTCCAGTTGATAAGATATTGTTTGGGAATTCTGACCTCCAAATGTTACTGTGAATCAACTACAAACATTTGTGAAGCATCCTACATATCCGACCGGGAGATGTGGGGCATAAAATGGTGAGGAAGGAAAACTGACTCTCTGTTCTTATATATCATGAAAATCTACCAAGAAACCCCGATATTTAAGGAAACATTGTATATTTATAATTTTTTCCAACATTGAGAAGCATAAAGCTTGAGCATCTCCCATAACTCAGAAGGCCTTCAAGAAAACTTAAGGGCAGACCGTCAATTTAAAAATTGAGACTCAGGGTGCCTGGGTGGCTCAGTGGGTTAAAGCCTCTACCTTCAGCTCAGGACATGACACCAGGGTCCTGGGATTGAACCCTGCATCGAGCTCTCTGCTCAGCAGGGAGACTGCTTCCCTTCCTCTCTCTCTGCCTGCCTCTCTGCCTACTTGTGATCTCTGTCAAATAAATAAATAAAATCTTAGAAAAAAAAATTGAGACTCAAAAAGAAGTTGGGACTCAAAGAGTAAGTAGAAGATGAAGTCAGAGTATTTGGATTTTTAAAAAGCTTAATATAAGAATCACTTTATTAAGGGAAGGAATTATCCAAATCATATTTGACATTTTGTGTTAAATTTTGTTGTCTCTTTTTACATTCCTTAATTTTTATGACTGTTTTTGTTTGTTTTCAAAAAGTATACATATCCATTCTGAATATTTAAACCATAGCAGAAGGTAGGTGGAAGAGAGATGAAAACATGATACATAATTCTATATCCATATATAATCACTTGAATATATTCCCAACTCTATAGATATACAGAAAATGAGATGGATGAACAGGTAAATGGAACTAATTTAAACAGATAATAATAATGTATATGTCATAATTTTATCTAATGTATTGTATATACGTTTCCTAAAATTAGAAACTTGCTGAATTTGAAGCAACTAATTATTCAAGCAAAAGAGACAGCAATGGCAAAGTATTCTATCCTTAATCAAAAATATCTAAAAAGTAAGAGTTTGTCATCTTAACATCTAACTAAACTATAATTCTACTTCAAACAGTAATTCAAAAATTCACAATAGAAAAGAGAAAATTAACATAATTATTTTATTTTTTTTTAGTTTATTATTTTTGTTAATGACTTCTGGAACATCATACAAATAATATTGCAGTAGGGAAGCATGTGGGCTCTGGCACCAACTTGCCCATGCCCAGACCTGAGCTCTGCTTTTTATTAGTTGTAGACCTATGCAAATGTAAGGTTTATCTATTTGTTGGAACTCTCTGTGCTCCTGTTTCTCTCTCTCTCTCTCTTTTTTTTAAATTTTATTTATTTATTTGACAGAGAGAGAGAGAGATCACAAGTAGAGAGGCAGGCAGAGGGGAAGGGGAAGCAGGTTCCCCGCTGAGTAGAGAGCCCGAGGTGGAGGTCCATCCGAGGACCCGGAGATCATGACCTGAGCCAAAGGCAGAGGCCTAACCCACTGAGCCATTCAGGCATCCCTGTGCCTCTGTTGCTGATCTGTACCATGAGAATTGCTGTGGCACAACCACTTTGGCTTTCTCTCATTCCTTCACCCCACCTTCTAATTGAAAACATCCTTTGGCTAGGAATCTATGTCACAGAAATTAAAAATGGTGCCTCTGCCTCTTCTTGGATAAGCCCTCAACTGCAATTCTGAGACAACTCAGTATGAAAATGGGATTTCCCAGAGAAAGATCTAAGGTGCTGCTATTGCATATACCATGGATTCTCATAAGCTATATATTTTTCCTTTCACTTTATCCTTTTCTTTTCTTATTCCTGCAGTACATACTTAATAATAGGTAGGTAGCATACTTTCTAAATTCTTGTATGTCTGAAAATAACTATACATTACCCTCATAACTCAATGATGGTTTAAATTCTAATTGTCTAACATCTGCCTTCCCACTTATGGAAAATTTAGTTGGGACAAAGAGTTTTCTATATGTTCTAGTGTAATACAAACCTCGGGGCTCTTTGTTTCCAGATTCTCAGACAAACACACTTTCTGTCATTCATTGGTAATAAACCAAAATAAATGTGACCAAACAAATCTAGTGACCAAATACCACGATGGCGATAACACCATTAGATGATGGTTTAATACTTTCTCTAAAATTCAGTTCTTATTTTTTCACTGTCCACTTCCTGTCACAAGGCTGTTTGCCTTAAGAGTTAAATCAGTAAATAGAGTTCCAGGAACTTCAGCACCGAGCATCAAAATAAGCATTAATCAAAGATGTACAAGAAGATCCCAAATACTTTTTGAATTAAGCATGTTAATAATTTTAACTAGGTCATGTTTATAAACAATAAATGGATTTCTTTTTTCCTGAAATGAGACTGGGAAGGTAAACTAAAATTTCCTACATTGGACTAAAACACAAAATACCCATGAACACAATTCAGATCTTGATGTTACAGCTCTATGAAATAATGTGAAAATATCTAAACATACATATTCAAATAAAAAATTACAGTTTGAAACAAAGTAGGTGCAAAATAAGCCTACTAGTGTAAAATTAGAAACACCAAATGCATTACAAATTAGAGTACTTATTATTGGTTAGAATATGTTGATAATTAAGCTAAAGTCATGCGCTTGATTCCCGATGTACCAGTTTCCTCTGCTTTGTTACAGAGACACAGGCTGAATCACAATTCCCAGCTGTCTTGGAAGTGTGCATTATTGATCAAGAGGGGTACACAGTGGACGTGGGGAAAGATTAGTCCAAATTCCATTACAATGACAGGAAAAACAATTCTGAGCACATCCCCTACAGAGAGTGGGTCAGCAGCTTAATTTTATTTCAGTTTGGCATGTATCTCTTGTAGACAGATGCTTAATGATAGTTCTTTGTAATGTTAATCATGATGAAGAGAAGACACATTTTAAAACCATAGAGCAGCTTTCCAAAACAGGTAATTTTAACATGGTGAAATTCATGAACACATCCAGTTCATCAAATATTAGCTCCTGAATCTTTGGGGGCTTAAATTGTTTGCATTAAAAATTCTGATTTGGAAAAGCACTTACAGTCTTGCTCTATGACATAATGTAACTGCAATTAAGGCTAATCTCATCACAATGTAAAAAAAAAAAAATATATATATATATATATATATATATATATATATACAGAGAGAGAGAGAGAGTATGTGTGTATGTGAATTTGTATAGTATAAAATAGTAAAGGTACCCAGAGAGAGGGAGATGCTACCACTACTTTTAGCTTAGTGTGAGCTAGAGGAAACAAATATTAGGAATAAGTAGAAAGGACAGAAAACCTGAATACATTATAATGAAGGAAAATGTTTCCTCATATGTCCCATTAAATATATTTTTAGGCATCTCAGTTCAGCTTTATATCATTATTAATAAATTAGTATTCCTAGATCTTTTAGATCAAATTAGTTTTTGTGCAGTCACATAATTTAATCATCTTATATACGGAAGATACAGAGTATATGGAATATTGAAGTTGAAAAAAAATGAAATTTTTGGAGTGTTCATACCAAATGCCACATCCTTTGATGGACATTGTCTAAGCATATCTAATTTAGTCTTCATTAAAGAAAAGTATGGCAAAAGTCTTATAGGATAATTAGTATTATCCTCATTTAATAATGTGGCAAATAAAGCTGGATAATTTCAGTAAGTTGCCCATGGGCTCCAAACTGGCATAGCCCTGAGTTTTAAAGAAAAGATATAATTATGGGCTTTTATGACTTATCAGTGCAAGAGATTGCTTATTGTTCCACAGTATCTGGTTTTGCTCTTCTATGATAGTACAACATTCAGCTGCGTATATTCTTTCCCAGCTAGACCAGATTTCTGTAGACTCCCTATCGGCTATGTGTGGTTATATGAGCAAATACTGGGCTATATTATGCATGTAATTTCTGGGTTGTGCTTTATCTTCTTCCTTCCTACAGGCTGGAGTCAGGATGTAATGGCAAGAGTAAACTAGCCATCTCGAGCCACGTTACAGAAACCATGTTTTGGGAATGGCAGAAAACAAATTCTAAGGAAATTTAGTATCCATTAAAATGAAGCTGATGTAACCTTCTTGGACAGACTACTTACACATTTCCATTTGGTTAAATTGCTGAACCTTTGTGTATATTTGTATTTTACAGTGTCTGTGTGGAATAACTCTTTGTTAAAACAGCCTGTGAATTATAACTAATATAACATTGTTTATATTTTTCTTATCAATAACTACAGTTTTGATGGTGAATTTGAAAAAAGATTTATTCTACCCTCATATGATGGTCATGACTTATGGAGACATTTCGCTTGGAATGCTAGAGAAGAATACACAAAGACATCAAACTTCAGCTTCTCCATTTTAGGTATTATAATTTAAGAACATGTTTAAATGTATTAACAAAAAATGTATTGATGTACACGTGAATAAAAGCAATAACACTGCACATTTATAATGTACGTTATGAAAACCAGTAACACGCAAGAACAACAACAAAAGCAACTCCAACAGCAGATAAAATAAAAAGTAAAACACAAATAATTTAAATGATAAGTAAACTGCATAATGGCCATTTCATATACATCACAAAAACCCATTATCTAGTACTGCTGCATCCCTAGGCATCTAGCACTGCTGCATCCCTAGGCATGAGAAAGTAGCAAGATTTGTCTATTTGCTTCTTTAGAAAATAAAAACTATACAAGAAATAGACAAAATGGCAAAAAGTAAGAGCAGAGAGTCCACCACTATGATGAGGATGTTTTCAAAACAAAAGTGCTGAGCGAAGTGTTTTCAGATAAAAATAACTTGTCCTTATTTCAGCATTAATATTTCTTTTTTTAAGAAAGGGATTTTATTTATTTATTTGAGAGAGAGAGCTTGAGCCTGGAAAGGGGCAAAGGGAGAAGCAGACTCCCTGCGGAGCCAGGAGCCCAGTAAGGGATCCTATCCCAGGACCCCAGGATCATGTTCTGAGTCAAAGACAGACCCAACTGAGGGAGCCACCCAGGCGCCCCTCAGCATTAATATTTCAATTACCTCTTCACTAAATTTAACATACTCTAATACTATTTCAATTAATATTTCAATTACCTCTTTACTAAATTTAACATACTCTAATAATATTTTAAAAATCATTCATTTCACTTTTTGTAATTTTCCAGCGTTTGAAATATTAGCATGTGCACAGGTATTCAAAAAATTTTAATTTGGAGTATTTTTCCATAAATAAAATGAAAAAAACCTCCTAAACTATTAATATGATGTTATTATCTTAAAGAATTTTTAGTGACTTTAGAAGGGAAATCATTCCTTTTAATATTTCATATTTATGCAGCTAGGTGTTTACTAGGTGAACAATAAAAACAATTTGTGAGCAGTAAAAAGGATTAAAATTATAAGATGGCTTTGTGTCAATTTTAGAGAGATTTTATACTTAAGGATATTTAATGTCTTAAACTGTATTTATTTTTCAAGATATAAAGTATGTAATAAAACCTATTTTAAATCCAGTTAATAGAGAATTAACTACAAAGTACTGATACAAAGTAGTTGCTATACCTACATATCTCTACCTTGTTTATATATATCTATAGCTCTATTTATATCTAATTCAATTGTACTAGCATATGAGGGCATTCTTCTTATTTTGTACTTCCTAATTAACTTTTTCTCTTTCTCGATAGGTCAAATCCAGGACAGAGCACAATTATATATAATATCTAGGACTCCTGCAAAACAGATATATTATTCTACCTCATTTTTTTATGTTTCACATTTTTTCTCCTCTTAAGGATCTATATGGATCCATATGTGTAAGATAACATTTCCCACTGGATTACTTTATAACCATCAATGTGACACTTCCCAGAAGAAGAAATAGCTGTTTTCTATAAAAAAGCAAAGTACCAGGTCCTGCATTGCTTTGTCAGGAGATCTGCCCTTGCTTTCTGCCTGACTGCACACTAAAACATCATGGAGGGAAGGCACAGGGAGAGACAGTGACGGGCAATGACAGTTTTCTCAACAGTGTTTCTGCTTTGAAGATTGTAGAAAGATAAGGGCACCTCCATGTCAGCAGTTTGAAAGAAAATTTCTTGTTTGACAACTGTGGCATGCAGTACAAATTCTTGTAATTTGATTGTTTACAACATTTGGGAAAATGTCAAAGTTGCAGTAAATATCAATACCAAAAGATAGATGTACCTTCTTGGTTTTTTTGTAAGACTGAAGGAGAGATTTTGCTTTTATTTCTATAGGTGACTCTACATTTATAGTGAATATTTCTCTATTTATTTTAGCCAACTGAGTTAAAATGATGTATATTTAAAACTATAATTAAATGAGACAATAAAAATGGTATGTACAGTCTTACCAGGTGAAGATAAGGCATAGTAATGTAGATATTAAAATCAAAACTTGATTAAACATTGCAGACTGTGTACGCTGAATGGCTCTGTGCAGATCATTCTAAAATAAAACCAAAGAAGCCTATTTTAATTTTGAAAATACTACATATCCATGAGTTTCACTACATTTGTTATTGTATATTATACCTCATCATATTATATATATCTTGTGCACATTCAATGGATATACTTTAAATGGATATAGCTTCGTATTTCCATTTTTGCCTAGGTCTAAATATACTTTACCTTAGCATTCATATTACAAAGATAATACTATGGGGGACCACCAAAGCCCCAAATTTCAGTTTACTCTCCCCTTACCAAGATCTGCAGAGATATTGTACTGACTCCTAAAAAACCTACCATAGTGAGCAATGACTCTAATGAAAAATTCTAATTTTAATAGTAATAGCTAAGTCAAGCTACAATCACATCTCATTCTCTGAATCAGGAAAAATGATATGAAATATGCCAGGCAATCTATCATGAAAAAGAAAATGCAAAACAGTCAAGGAATAAAATTTTTAAATTTAAATTCATTAATATAATGAATTAAAGATATACTTTTTATGTTTCCAATTGAAAAACATTAAAAAATAATAATACTCAGTGTTGTTTAAAATATAAAACATGAGCACTCAGAAATGATTGATATTGCCCATGTAATTTGTTATAAAATTTCTTGAAGGTGATTCGGTAACACAGGTCACAGCCATGCTCTTTTTATTTCATGCATTAATTAATTAACTTAATCAGTATTTACTCAATAACCTAATTTCTAAAAACTGACCACATGAAAAGCATCAAAGATAAAAATTAATATTTATGTTCACCTTATTACAAAATTATAATACTTATATGAAATAATAAATGTTCATTACTACTAAAATAACTAAAACATGCAATACAAAATGGTTAAATAAAATGATCAAAATTATATAACAGATTTATATGCAGCTATGAAAAATGATTTGAAGACATATGAAATTCAGTACTACAAAAACAAAATTCAAAATTCAAATTATAAAACTGAACATACACTGTAATTTCATATATGGCATGTGTGTATTTTTCATAGGAAATATTAGAAGGATATAAATTATTATTATAGTCTTTGGTAGATTCAGAGGTTTTTTTCATACTTTGTAGGTTTCTGCTCATATCAAATATTTTATAATGAACTTTTAACTGTCTTAAAGTCAGTGTTGCATGCAATGAATCACTTCACCAATATAAAATCTCAATAAGCCACTGTTTTATCTTCCTCTACCACATACTTCATCAGAACTGTTAAGAAAACAAAAAACTGAGTTGATTAGAAGTTAACCTCTCATCCCTTACTTTCTTTTTAACAGACATGTTAATGAGCAGAAAAATAAATAAAAATATCTGCAACCAGTGAAAAGAGAAGCAAAATACAGAAACACAATGGAAAATGAATCCTAAATTAATATTGCAAAATACTACTTTCACTCTCAGTGACTGACTAATGACTCCCTTGGTTAGGCAAATTTTTTCCACTGACTAAGAACACAAATTAGTATAAAGAGGTTTATTTTTTCCCCCGTGTATTTTTTTCTTTAGCAGTTTAGGCAATCTTTATTTAGTGAAATAGTATTTTTTGGGGGGGGATAGTGAAGACAGTCCAACATTTCTTCAAACCATTCCACAGGTCATACTCCCCTTTCATTTTGACATGTATTTTCATGAGATTCCAGTAGTTATTTAACATAAATGTTTAGAAACATTCATTTGATTGTGAATACTCAAATACTACACAAATATTCCTTTGGCTAAAATTTTTGTATTCCATTTCTGTTCAAAACATTTAAAAGGAAAAAAGTTTGCTTCCAAATGAATTTAATTTCAATGTAGTAAAACTAAGTATTGAGTCCTTACTATTTTTATGCCAGATACAATAATTTATACACACACACACAACCCCACACACACCTATGTGCTTATACATATATGCAGTTTAATTTAATTCTTATAGCAAAGTCTGTAAGGTAACTACTTTTGTTCTCTTCTTAAGACAAATAACCAAAGTTATTGGTAGCTCTAGACTGGTGATATTTAGAAAATCGGAACTGTTTTTGTTCACCAGGTCACAGGGACTTACAAAGGTGGTGACTTGGCAATATGGGCCAAGTTAAGATAGCCCCAAGTTAAGTTTTTACTCTGAATTAGGATACAAGCAGACTTAAGGTCTTCAGTATTAATATAACATACCTCTTTATTTGATAGTATTTTACCAAAACTCTTTCATTTTTACAAATATTTAAATGAAATTATTTACTGGGATGCTAAATTTATTTTTTTAATTATTAATTTAAAATAAATTTATTTCTTTTAAAAATGAACAATTTAGAAATTTAATTATACCTAAATAAATCATGACAGTATGAGTTTATATTTCATAGGAGAAAGAAAAATGGAGAAGTACAAGACTGAGACCTCCAATCATCTTCGCTTTCTGTTTAATATAAGCAGTGAAAGTATGTAAGAAATAATGGAAGGGTGAAAATATTGTTGTATTTACACTTCATTTTCATACTTACAATCATATTTTCCAAGGCATGTTTGGCAAGCCAACAGTTTAGAAAGACAGGGACAAATAGATTCCTTAAGGAAGGCCAGAAGATCTAAAAAACAAACCAAAACTAAACTTTTATCTCAAAGCAAAAATCATCCAGCAGAATAAAATGTAGAACAACAAAAAAAAAAGTTAATAAAGACTAAAATTTTTA
The DNA here is from genome assembly GCF_020171115.1 of Neogale vison. NCBI lineage: Eukaryota > Metazoa > Chordata > Mammalia > Carnivora > Mustelidae > Neogale > Neogale vison. The sequence continues at coordinate 23,794,070 of NC_058100.1, forward strand.
ATGCATGTGATAAATTCTTTAAACTCATTAATGAAACGCAAGGAGAAGATCCAATCTTTTCATTCATTGGCCTAAGTCTTACTTAGGGAAAAATTCTTTGGGAAATTATTGTAGAAGCAGAAAGGAAAAAATTGAGCTCTGCTGAATGTCAGCTATAACTATGGTAATTCTATCATTAATCTTTCATTTTGACAGTTTATAATAGACATCATCTCTTTCTTTCCTACAACTCGAGGGGGAAAGTAGGAATAAGGAGAAAGAGAAGGCTTTCCCTTTTGATAACATTACCACTTACTCTCTTCAGATTTAAACATTTTAAGTGACATTGGGAACCATATTCAATTGGACTATATTTACTTAGCCTGCCATTTAATCTAGTTCCAGTTGTTCCTCTAGGTAAATCACTCAAATTAAAATAATTGTCAGGAATAAGCCACTTAGAATAACCACTTAAAATAATATTTGCTTATTTTCATAATTTTCCAAATAAAGTTCAAAGGAAGTGTTAGAAAGCATATCCCCAACAGACATTATCATAACTCTATGAAATACGGATTAAGACCTAATTTTGCAATGGTAAAGTGCTTGTTACACATTTATGGGGCTGCAATTGAGCAGGATCATCGTAGAATTGGTATTCCACAGAACTTTGATAAAGAAGCAAATTGCTAATTATCTGGCTGTTGGCAACTTTCTTATTAATGGGAGAATTGGACTTAGTAAATATTGTGTTTAAGCTAAAAATAAATATATGTTCAGTATGAGAAACTTTTATCAATACTTCGTTTCTATTTTTTTTTATTTGGGTATAGGTGACGTACAATGTTATATGAGTTTAAGATGTACAACTTAGTGATTTCACAAGTTTATACATCATGCCATGTTCACCACAAGGGTAGCCACCATCTGTGCTATGATATCAATATCACTGATTACATTCCTTAAGCTATGCCTTTTATTGCCATGGCATTCATTTCATACCTGGGCCTGTATCCCCACTCCCTTGCACCAAATTGGGTGCAATTTGCCCAACTCCCCACTCCCTTCCCTCTGGCAACCATCAGTTCTCTGTATTTATATGTCAGATTTTGTTTTTTGTCAGTTTATAACTTTTTAAAAAAAATTCTGCAATATACACAAGAAATGGAGTGATTAATTTCTAGTCTATCTAGATAATATTAACACCTATTCACATGGCACATCCAGAGCATATATGTCTGAAAAAGTATTTTATTTTGTTATTGCACTAAATCTCATTTGTATTTGTTTTCATTTAATTTCATAATCCAGTTATCCAACCGATTTTACTATTTATTTTTAATACCATGATCCTAACCAAAGCCTAAAATCATTTATTGAAGCTAATGTATTATTTATTAGTATTTAGATTTAAAGACTTAAGTCTAATGACAAAATTATTTATTTTAAAGATGCTTTTAGGACTTACTGAGATAATGAAGGGAACCGCATTAATTATTTCCAAGATGAAAGGTATTCGTAAAATCTGTTCCCAGATGTTTCCCTTCCAAGAAAGAATAAATAAAAATGAAAGTCAATTATACTGAATCCCATTAAAGGGGGAAAAAGACAGCACTCAGAATTTCTCCAGCAAGGATGCTTACATTAACAGAATACCAAATCATTACATAAAAATGTAGCAATGACTTTTAAAGAGTATTTTTCTTAATATAATTGTACTCTCTCAATTTTTTCGTAAGTTTAAGAAGTAGAACAAACATTTATAGGAAGTCTGGAATATTGCATACAACACATTTTGATCATATAATATTTCATGGAAGAAAACTTACTAGTAAAAATACCCATATTAAAGAAGCTACAGAATCAGTAAAATGATTCAATCTTTATTTTTTTACTACATGAGTTATATTCACAAACTATAAAGTATGTTAAATAGCTTGTAAATATATACACTTGTTAACGTTCCTTGGTATTAACATTGTTTCTATGTTAAAACTGAAAGGAAGAGCTTTTTCAATCATTTAGATTCTAATCGTCCAACCCACAGAGTACAACAGTATTCATTAAAACTGGTGACGTAATTTGTGGGTCCTAATGCAAAATGAAAATTCAGGGCTTCTTATTAACAAATTATGAACAATTTCCAGAAGGTGAGAGGAGAATATTAAAATAAGCACAGGCCCTGGAGGGGAGGTGGGTAGGAGGGATGGGGTGGCTGGGTGATGGACATTGAAGAGGGTATGTGCTATGGTGAGTTCTATGAATTGCATAAGGCTGATGAATCACAGACCTGTACTTCTGAAATACATGTTAATAAAAAAAAAAAATAAGCACAGGCCTTTCTAAATGTACAGCCCTAGGCAAATATATAGTACACAGTCATGAAGTTGTCTCTGATATAAACATGTTAATCACTGACACTTTCTTAAATGGTGTCCAATGCGGGGTGGGTGGGGGGAGAAAAAGAAAAAAAGAAAAAACTCAGAACTCCCTAAAGCAGTTTATTCTTCTTTGAAGAGATCTCCATATTAGAAAAGCAATTTGAAATCTGGGTCCCTGTATTTTCCAGTCATCTTATAATACTGGCTTCAAAGTTAGGAACTTTTCCTAATTTTCCTTGAGGTCCCAAAGGCTTCAAATATTACAGTAATAGAAGATACTACCACATCACAAAGCAAGGTTCTAGACTGGCTAATAACCATGAACTCAAATATTAGGTAATAAGTTTTGCTGTATGTCATTCTTCACCATCTCCAGGCTATCCAGAAAGTGGTAAGAGGAGCAGGTGGAAGAAATGGAAGCAACGAGAAACCCTCTGTACTGACATATTAGTGATGTTTTGGTGCTTCCTCAAGAGAACCACTTTGGGAGCTCGGCTCTCACATAGAGACTGTATTTGGCTCATGCCCAAGACATCTAAACATGAAGAGACAACAGTGCCATGAGAAAAGAGGGCTGAAACGAGAGCAAGCCGCAATGACGCCAATTCTAAGACAAAGGTACTTTTTTCTGGGAACCAAACGAGACTCTAAAGAATAAAATCTATGGCCATTTTAAAGGAGTTTACACTTGGCATGGCGGTGCACCTGAAGGCAAAACAAGACTTCAATAGCTGGTGGACCTCAGAGGTCCACGGCTTAGGTCACAGTCTTAGCGGCCAGCGAGAGGCACTGAAGCATCCGAGGAGCACCAGTCAAAGGTCTGCAGAAGACCACAGCAGCCCTACTTGTGTCTGTCATGCAGAGCAACCCAACACAAGACTCTCTACTTGTGCTAGTGCGGCACCTTCATTCCAGACGCTGACTTGACCTCACTCCCTGTGCCTCCTCAGCCCCAGAGGGACCAGGATCAGCAACATTAAATAAGAAAGGAAGTGGGAATGACTGATAACCTCACAAGGATTCCCCATCCCACACAGGTCTGAGCCAAGGTTAAGCTGAAGTCTTGAAGTGAATGAAAATTTTAAATGTTTATATGTATTGAGCATAATATCTAAAATACTAAACTGAAATTTGCCTTGTGATTGGAGACTACAAATGTTCTGGGACCTTGACAACATATCATCTGATCAGCATGGATCAGGAGGATGTGTGGATTTGGAAAAGTGTCTGAGGACTAAAGACCTTTCCTACTTGTGCTAAGTCAAGTTGGTTCAATAAAGCAGTTATGACTGATTTTGGATGTGCATGTTAAATTACCATTTCATTCACCAGTTTTTTTGTTGTTGTTTTGTTTTGTTTTGTTTTGTTTTTACTGAATGCTTAACATTTGGCTTATTCATTCCTGGTGTGTTTTTACTGGTGATTGTACCTCTCTCTTTGGTGTCAATGACTGTTGCTGGGGAAAAGACTGATGTGACCAGCAAGAGAAGGAAGGTTGTGGAAGCAGTTACCACTGGAGATATGTCAGGATATCTCTATTAATACACAGCAAGATTGATATTAATTTTCTTAGCTATGAGATACTGTTTGGACAACTTTAGTTCATAGTAAACAAAAATGATATATATCTCTGATGACTCTCTTCATTTCCTTTTGTAATACATCAATTTTATTTCATGGATTTTTTTTCAAACAATTAAGAGTCTCATAAGTGTTATCTGACTTAATCTGGTTAATTTCTGATTTATCTTCTATATTAAAGCCAAAAGATTCTTTCTAAAATGCCACTACCAACATAATAATATCCAACTATTCCTTGGATTATATGAAGTTTCATAATCTGGACTCTGGTTACTGGTCTTGTTTGTATCTATTATACTTCTATTTCCATCTTGAATCCAGCCACAGATTCATCCATACTGAATTTTATAGAGTTCTCTGAATAAGTTAGACTATTCCATACTTTTATAACTCTGCTCATACTTCTCCTACTGCTTGGAATGCCCCACTCCCTATGCCTTTATCACTAATCTCCTGGATAAGTGTTAATAACATGTTACAGAACTGCTTGCTTCCTTGCATGTTAGGGCTTGAGAAGTATGTTAATGCACCGACTGAATGGTTCCGTCGGTTAGCATCTGCCTTTGGCTCAGGTCACGATCCCAGGGTTCTGGGATCCAGCCCCACGCCAGACTCCCTGCTCAACCAACAGACTGTATTCTCTCTTTGTTGCTCCCCCTGCTTCTGTTCTCTTGTTCTCTCTGTCAAATAAATAAATAAAATCTTAAAAAAAGAGAGAGAGAGAAGAAAAATAATTTCTTAGGTAGCTTTATCTAAGTGTGTAGAACTACGTTTCTCTTATGGAATTCAATAAAGTATAAATAAACGTTAATCCAACCATCTTACAACATTTGCTATGGACCTAAATTTCCTTAATCAATAAAAATGCAGGAAAATAGATACTTTTCTAAAATGTATCAGGCTTTATTTTTACCATGAATAAAAATGGAAGTTGTAACTATTATCTCTGTACCTCTAAAATGCACTCAAAAAACTATAAGATGTATGGTAATATTGTTGTTAGACCAAGATGTACCCAGGAACTTTTTAAAAACACTTTCTTCTTCAATATTAAAAATACCTGTATGGGCGCCTGTGCGGCTCAGTCAGTAAAGTGACTGCCTTCATCTCAGGTCATGTTCCTGGAGTCTCCGGATCAAGTCCTGCTTTGGGCTCCTAGCTCCACAGGGAGTCTGCTTCTCCCTCTGACTTTCTACCCTCTCGAGGTCTCTCTAATTGCTCTCTCGCTTTCTCTCTCTCAAATAAATAAATAAAATCTTAAAAAAAATACCTATATGTAAAGACAAAACTAAAAAGGCTGATAACTTATCTTCTTTTAGTGAATTTAAAATAGTGTAGTAACCTCAAGATAGTCTTATTTTGTATCTCTAAATGTAAACTGAAAAATAATTAGATTCACCATTTCCATGGCACCAGAAGCAGAATCACCAGTATTGGTGCATCTGGGTGGCTCAATCCATTAAGCAACCAACTCTGGCTTGGGTCATGACCTTAAGGTCATGGTGCTCCGTGGGGAGTCTGTTTGTGCCTCTCCTTTCCCCTCTGCCCCTAGTCCCATTCTCACTCACACCCTTGCACTCTCTCTCTCTCTTTAAAAATAAATAAAATCTTAGGGGGGAAAAAAGAAGAAGAAGACGAAGAAGAATCACCAGTATCTATGGGTGTCTAGGAGTCCTAGTCAAATCCTTTGTTCTTTGCCAGAAAGGAGCCCATCATGTGTTAAAATTTCAAAACTGTTGCTTTTTATAAAGTGATTATAGAAAAAAGAACTGTAGATTTAACAGAAGCCTTCTAGGTATGTTGGATTTTTGTTTGCAGAATTTTGGAAATTATGCTGGGGTTTGTTTTCGTTTCCTTTTGATTTAATGAATGTGTGTGTATAAATAGAGTTCTATTTTGAAAGCAGTTGATAAAGACATAGAGGATATTTATGGTAACAGAAGAATAAGAACTTTACTGCTGGGCGATCCCATGGTTGTTCTGCCAAGTAGCTATAAACATGAATGGAATGATGATTTAAGTACAGACCTGCACTTCTGTAGGATGGAGGATTCAATAAGTTGATGTCAGGGATTTTTAAATCATTATCTGCTAACCTCTACATGCACTTGATAGAGTTTTTGCTCATTTAAAATGATTTTTATTCATTGTTTTTGTTTTTCGAAATCTGCAGTCTCCACGATTGTTTAAACTGTTCTGTTAAGGATTAAGTCATCATGCTTATTGTAGAATACTTAACTTCAAGAATTATGAAGTGCTTACCGATTACTGTATTAAATTTGCTTTTAAATATTATATATGTATATAATATATACAATATGAACATTATCTGTATATACATGTAAACAAATATAAAAATAAATATTCATTTGCTATTAACATTGGTAGTTTAGAACCTAACGTATCCAAGAACAATATTAGAATGTATATAGTTGCTAATGCACTATCCATTTCTGTGTACCTCTCTATAATTTTTCTCAAATATCTAATTTGAAGAAATAAATCTAATTTCAGAGGAGGATCTCATTGAGTTTCTGCTATCCAAATTTGCCTTAATTATAAGCCATAAATAGCTACCAATTACTTAATTTATTCATTCTTACTTTGTGTAAAACTTGCTTCATCCATCATTTTTTTTTTAGTCCTTTCTAACTAGTTTCTCTAAAGGATGCAGATATTTTCCATCATTGGGCAATCCTCTCTGCCTCATTTGACCACTTCTATGGTAGTGACCCTATCCCAGTCAATCAACATTCTTCATTTAGCACTTCTACTCCTAATTGTATGCCATTGAAATTGGTTTCTTACAAGTGAATAACAAATGATTTCCAGTCTTTCTACCTTTCTTTTTATGTCTCTGTGTTCCCTGATTACTCTGTCCTTCTTCCAACAACCATAGTGAAGCAGCTCCATCAAAGGAACCTTGGGTTCTCTGTTGGTTATTGTCCCACACTTAAGACACTTAAATGCTTCCTTCACCATATCTGTGAAAATAACCTCGACATCTTAAATCTCTCTTCCCTGCATGTTCCAGATTCTCATTTTTAGTTGTTCACATGTCATGTCTACCTATCTATCCATAAGCTCCTCAAATTCACTATTTCCAAAACTGTTTCCATTATTATATCTATCTTGACTCCAATCTGATTTTTCCTTGGTGTAATTTCTCTAAGTTTTATTGCCATGTTCCCAATCATTTGAATTTAGAAAATGTTAAAGCGATATTTGATCGTGCCTTTTCCTCAACTTTCTCAACCAATTAGTTGATGATTTCTTTAGTTTCTACCTTTATATTTCATCTTGCATCAACTCTGTCTATTCTATTGACCCAGCCAAAAACTCATTCCCAGTTTTCCTTCCTATAATTGTGTCTTAATTTAGCACATGGCTCTCTCTGTGATGTCTCTCTGACCTGTGCTGCACAGATGTTCTGAACTAATACTCTTAAAACTTAATTACAATTATAGACCTCTCATGTTCAACGTTCTCCATCAAATTCCCATTATATGTTGCTATACAAGGCTCTCAAAATATTGTGCCAAATTTTCCCAACCAATATTTTCCCAAATGCCCCCCCAAATTCTGCCTAAACTTCTATATTATTCTTCCAATTTTATATGCACATTACTTCTTTTATGCCTTTGCTAATTCTATAAATCCCTAGTGTCTTGTCTTTTCATCTTTCCTTATTGAAATCACTGACTCAGGGACTCTGCTCTGCTTAACTCAGTCAAGTATTTTCTTTTCATCATATGATCAGACATCTCTCTACCCCCATGGGACTTGATTTGCTCCTCACTGGAAGTACCTACTATTCTGTTTTGTATTATTATTTTTTAAAAGATTTTATTTATTTATTCAACAGAGAGAGATTACAAGTAGGCAGAGAGGCAGGCAGAGAGAGAGAGGAGGAAGCAGGCTCCCCACCGAGCAGAGAGCCTGATATGGGACTCGATCCCAGGACCCTGAGATCATGACCTGAGCCGAAGGCAGCGGCTTAACCCACTGAGCCACCCAGGTGCCCCTGTTTTGTATTATTATTATTTGTATTTTGTATCTGCATAATTTTCTCCTGCTTATCGCCCTTTCTAGATGGAAACTCACTGAGAAAAGAACAATGCACAGTATGGAGCTCCTCATCAAATATGGACTCAATAAATATTTGTTAAATTGTGTTAGCCAGACAAAGCCTCACCAAAAATTAAACAATTCATTAAAATAATGCCTAGAAGACATGTTTTTGTTCCCTCAAAGTTTTTTCTACAGATCAGGAAAAGAGGTTAAGAACAATTAAAAGCAAGACCATTCCATTTGCTTGCCTCACATAAGCATTATAGAATAGGTAAGTTAAGCACAGGAATTAGGGAAATATTTTAAGCCACCAAGGAAAATATTATTATACTACAGATTTTTATCACATACCACAGAGGCCCAAAATAATTAAAGAGGTTTAAGAAGAACTTGTTTTGCCCCAGGGTATAAATTATAAATAGAGGAATACTGGGTTATGCTACTACTGTGTTCTATCAGCCAAAAACTTCCAATTAAAATAACTTACCTTATAACTGAGATAACCAAGTAGTATTGTTTCAAACAGACTTATCAACGCCACTGAAACCTGAAAAAAAATGTACCTCAATCAGAAAATGCAATAAAATTTTAAAAATATATTCATGATTATAATACTATTAAATTTATAAATATGGACATATATGTGTGTCTGTATGTATGTATCTGTATAATATACAGATATAAACATAAGGAGGTATTATGTGGCACTCTAACTTCTTCTATATACAGGTGGCAGGTTGCAGGCCATTCCCAAAACTACAGGTTAGTTTTATATTTCTAATACTCCTTAATAAATACTTTTATTATCTCAAATATAAATGTGGAATTAGAAGAGTCAGACTGGCTGGAGTTTACATGGTATGTAGAGAATAGGTTGTTTTGTGTGTGTTCCTAATATGCATAATCACACACAACTGCACTACCACAAACACTGCCCTCTCCCAGCAACACCTCCACCACCTCTACAACATCTATCAATGACAGCAGTTCCTTTCAGAAAATAAAAGAATGTAAGCTTCAACTTGAGAGATACATTCTCTCCTGTCACCCGCCTCAAACAAAATGAAACAGCAACATCCTTGAACACTAAACAAAATAGTCCACATCAACAGTTCAAGATACGACCAGATTTTATTTGAATGGACGTCATAATCAATTCCTCTTTCACAGACCAATTCCTCTTTCACAGCTGGAAGAGCATGTCCTGGACAAGCTTCCACCTTTCTCTACATTCTCTACTAAATATACAATTTCTGCTGCTGAACTACCAAAAGGTTATAACTGCAACAGAAAAGGTAAGTAGAAAAAATATCCAAATTATTTTGTATTAAGTACTTTCAGCGCTTTGGAGTAGCTGAATAGAAGCAAAATAAGCAAGCATAAACAAGAAATGACTCCAATAACAAACATATTGGTTTAAAGATTTTGAGGTTTAAGACTATCTGCATAAGAAAGGCAGATACCCTGGAGTTTTAAATTTTAACTCCTATTGTAATGAAAACTTTGATTAAAGTGAATATTAAAACAGAAGTACAATAAAAAAGCATATGAATGCATGGCAATACAAGTAAAATATATTCAGAAGTACATATGGAAGCCAAGCATTGTTCTGATATAAAATGCACACCTCTTAAATGTTCTCCACAAGTCCTTTAAATCATAATCATCCATGCTTTTTTTCTATAAGTAGTGTTAGATGGTCTCTAGAACATTTGTAGCATGGATTACTCAAAATCCTATTTGAAAATGAACATTATTATTATTATTATTGTAAAATATCATTATCAGATAAAAGCAATTTTAAAATGTATTTCAAGGCCATATATGACTATTCTTAAAAATATTAACTTACTTTAAAAGTGTATCTCACTGAAGAATAATATAGGAATCAAGCTAGAGATTAAAAGACTACATTTTTAGTGAACACTTAAATATTTGAAAAGGTATTTGTACTTAATGACACTGCATGAAAATCAGTACAAAAAAAATTAAATGCAACTTTACTTCAAAAAAAAGTATGAAATACCGATACAGTAAAAACTTGATTTCATAGTTATAAACACAATACATAAATAGTTAAAATAATCCATTATAACATTTAAAATGTACAGACTTCACAATCCTAATGACTAAAAAACAAACCAAACACTTGATTTTAAGGCTGTTTATACACAGTCGGTTTTAGAGTCTTTCCATTACGTCCAAGATTCAAATGTCTTCCAATCTGTAATTTTTGACCTTTTTATCTTAGTGACTGTACTCTTTAAAGAATTTTACTTTTGAAAAATAACAAAGTAAAAAGTATCTGTTGGAGAGAGACAAGAGTACATGTAAAGGAGAGAGATGGGAACGTGTAAAAAGTTTGCTGGGTGTAAAATTCAACAGAAAAAGGAACAAATGTGGTATATATACACAATGGAATACTATGCAGCCATCAAAAGAAACGATATCTTGCCATTTGCGACAACATGGATGGAACTAGAGCGTATCATGCTTAGCGAAATAAGCGGAGAAAGACAACTATCATATGATCTCCCTTATATGAGGAAGTGGTGATGTAACATGGGGGTTTAAGTGGGTAGGAGAAGAATCCAAGAAACAAGATGGGATAGGGAGGGAGACAAACCATAAGTGACTCTTAATCTCACGAAAAAAACTGTGGGTTGCTGGGGGTTGGGAGAAGGGGGGTAGGGTTATGGACATTGGGGAGGGTATGTGCTTTTGAGTAAATTGGAAGGGGAGGTGAACCATGAGAGACTATGGACTCTGAAAAACAATCTGAGGGCTTTGAAGTGGCGGGGGGGTGGGAGGTTGGGGTACCAGATGGTGGGTATTATAGAGGGCACGGCTTGCATGGAGCACTGGGTGTGGTGAAAAAATAATGAATACTGTTTTTCTGAAAATAAATAAAATTGGAAAGAAAAAAGAAAAAGGAACAAAGAAGAGGTATAGAGGACTCTAGGGAACACCCCAACAATGTAATTCAGACATGTTCCCTCTCATTTCTTACTCTTTCCTCAGGACTCCTTTTATGCCAGAACATATTTTTCCTTTTATTTACACAATTATCTGTTTAGGGACCAAGCTCTCGCTATTGTTTATATGAGCCATTCATTTACTTGTTTATGCATTTGATAATTATTTACTGAGATTCTACCATGTTCCAGACACTGTAGATACAGTAAAAGAGCAAACACGGTTATGGGCTTTTGATGAATTTTTCAAGGATTGTGTAAAATTTATACCTAGAGTCATTTTGAGAACTTGTGGTGCCTTAATACACTGATTTACTCTGTTTTTCTCCAAACCCTTAAAAACTTTCTGAAGTCTAATCCTGATCAGAAGGAAATTCTCAAAAGGTAGAATGCAGGGCTCAGGCAAACACAAGGATAGGGAAAAAAAAATCTGTCCAAGACATGCATCAAGATTAATTAAGCAATAAAACAAATTCAGTTTTAATATCAATAGTTTTCTCTCCAACAGTATTTCTCTATGAAATATGAACAAAGCCGGAAGTAGAAGGATAGAACAAAATTGTACATAACCTGTAAGCCCCATAAAGGTAGACTTCTGTTCACCCAAAAGATATGAGACCTATAAAAAATGATAAGATATTAGATTTTAAAAACATGAAAAATGCATTCATCTTAAAATTTTAATTGAAGTTGGAAATATTTAAATACTGCTTCATTAAAAGAAAATAAAATCTCAAAATTGAAATTAGAAAAGCTTTATATTGTTTCTGTTTTCTTTTTGATAATATTCACTTCTATTCAAGGAATAGAAAATGGTTTATTTCTAAACCCTTTGTAATTTCGTTTTTATTCTCATGTTAATAAAGAAAAAAACATAATGGACCCTTATCTAAGGAATGATTATGGCAAGGTAGAAAAACTTCAAACCCTTTACTAGTCAATGCTCCATTGAAAAGTCACTTAAGAGTCTTCCACAAACGCAAATGATTTCGTTATTTTTAACACTGTTAATATTTAGGGAATACAAAGTCAACAGCATAAATAATCAGAATAAAGTGAGTAACTCACAGAGCACATTAATATTTCAGATCTGGGTTTGTATAAAACAGTATGCCACCAAGAATATCCGTAACTAAGGTTAGCATAACCCATTATGTAGGACAGAGTGACTGCTCTTAAATATCTGCTAAAAATCATATCATCTCTGATGTTAAAAATTGTTTATACTCTGTGAAAAAACACCATCTACTTCTAATATAGCCACTAGTTATATATATATTTTAAGTATGTTCCACGCCCAATGTAGAGTTGAACTTACTACCCCAAGATCAAGTCAATGCTCTCCTGACTGAGCCAGCCAGTTGCCCCCACTAGTTACAACTTTTAACTCCTTATACCCTACTATTGCCTACATTATTTTGTGTACAGCTGATTAATGAAAGGTCATACACAGCAATATAATCTATTCATTAGATGATGAGAATAGTTATATTATGCTGCCAAAAAAATGCAAATAAAAATATTATAAGACAGAACAAAGCCTAGTCACTTTTTAAAGCTATTAAGTATTAGAGGAGTCCCATAAAGTATCAAGTGTATTTTTAAATATTTAAGTTATTTCTTTTTGGTGATATGTTAAATAATAACAAAGAGCAATAAACTTTCTAAAATTCTAGTTTTAAAAAGATTTTCAAACTTTAAAATAATATTCAAAGAAACTACCTATGGCCTTAAACGGAAGTACTGTGTAATTCCAGAATGTCACATCTACTTAGACAACTGTTCTCTTCAACTGATCCAAACCAAACCTATGACCTTTCTCTCAAACACTGGTCCTCTCCATTTTGTACCTGTCAGCAAATGGCACCAAATTCCAACAAGCCTGGTTACCCAAAAACTTAGGTATCATCTTAGATTTTTTCCTCTCCTGTATTTGCAAATAAAAAAATGTGATGCAAATGACATCAGTCATCAAATCTTTTCAATTCTTACCACCAAATATCTGTAGAATGCATCTACCTCTCTTCTTCTCTACTACCACAACCACTTCAACCAATCTACCATTTTTTTGCAAATGGGATTCTTGCAAAAACCCACCAAGTAGGAACCTACACTTCTTTTTGCCTTCTACATTTTCCCTCCAAATTACAAATACAGATTCTTTTTAAATGTGATTTAGATCACATGACACCTCTGTGTGTTGGCCCTACACTTTTGTCGGGATAAAGACCAAAACTCTTAAATGGCGGCACTCTTAAACTTACTCAACTGTGACATGACCCTTCCTATCCCAGCCTTTTCTATAGGAACTCTTCCTTTATCCTAGAGCTCTCAGCTCAACTATCTCTCAGGAAAACCTTCCTTGAAGCAGCCAATCAATCAACCATCAACGTAGTTAACTAGTCTCTTAGGTGATCTCACTCACCAGACCTCTTCTGCCATTTATGTAGGTCATAACTTTACATTTATTTGCATATATATTTCCTTAATAGTTGTCTTCTCATTAAACTGCAAGTTTCCCTAAGATGAGACAGTATGTCTATTTTCCTCACCATTATAATCCCAATGTCTTTTGGAGCACACACCTATAGTAAGTTAGGCATCAATATAAACAAATGGATGATGCCATAAAGGGAAAAATATGGCTGATGACTTCAGCCATACTGTCCTGTCCAAAACACATCTTATATTCTCAGTGACAAGATATGTAAAGAGGGATATGGACATTTTTCATAGATCAAAACTATATGCTATAAATATTACTAAATAACTAAGTAAATAGCAATCTCAGGAAAATTATAAAATACATTGTGAATCAAAAGTTTAAGAGCATTTTCAAAGAGAAATTAATACTTAATGTGGAGGTACTAAAGCTAGTTATCAAATAAATAGCATTTTCTTTGGACTGGGATGTTATTCTATTTTGTTAGGTCTTGAAATACCACAGGTTCTTAAATTTGAATAAAACTTTAAAGAAAAGCTGTTTCTTAGACAAGGCTATGTCGTGTGAAATAGGTTTCATAATCCTTAAAAATATTTCTGCAAAACTCTAATATATAAATTGCAGGGTGAAGTGAGCTCTCCAATGGAAAGTCATCTTTTCCACGAGTTGACTAAGTACTAAATTGGGTAAATACATAGAAGAATAATGTATAAATTTTGGTAAAATCTAGTGCCCAAACTCTTTTAATAAAATGAACTTATCATGAAAAAAGAATGTAGGGTCTGATCAGCACATTTCTAGATCATCTCCAAAACAAATGAGACAGAATGCTGAAACCCAAATGCAGCGTCAATCCCACTTGGCAAAAACGCATTAGGAAGAGAGAATAGCTATACAGGAATATTTACCGTAGCAGGAAAGGAAATGGAAGAGAATTAAAGTAGCCTCATCATCAACAATAGAAAAAATATGAAAATGAGAAAATATGTCATTGAAAAGACGATGTTTATAATATTGACCTAACTATATCACTATGGGCATGTTATGTACATGTATTGACACAAAGAGAATTAATAAAAGATTAGGCATCAAAATACTGAAAGTACTTATTTCCAGATACTGATATTTTAGGCAATTCTTACTTCCTTTTCCTGACATAGGTATTCATATAGTAATAATCATGAACCAAGTATAAAATCCTGAAAAATAAAGTAAGTTTTGCTTTTGTTTATTAGAAAAATAAAACAAGAAAAGCAAACATAAAAACCAAGTTCAGTCAGACTGAGCTAGGTTTATAGATAAAATCCATCTTTGAAGCATCGTTATGAAAACTGGAAGAACCGTATCAAACCATGGAAGTTATGGCAAAAGTTAACTATAGAAAGTTAGTGACCTGTAGCCTCATCCACATTTCACAGGATGTTTATTTTTGGTTTTTCCAAAAGATAAGGACATAGCCACTAAAAAATACCAGAGAAGCTTTAGCAGCTGAGGCAGAAGTCCAGGGGTAAATATGTTAACCAAAGGAATAAAGCATTTGCTAAATAAATGAAAGTCATAAGGTAAATATGTGGGGCATAATTCATATGAAAGGACCTGCGACTCACAAACTTGAGATGAATGCAGATTGATAGCTCTCCAAGAAAACAAATGCAGCTTGTATTTTACTGACAACAGTATAATACCCTAAACCAGGATGGAAATGATAAAACTCCCGTAACCGCAACAAATAGTGAAAACTGAGTCCTAGGTATGGTAATAGGCCCACATCTCAAAGACATGTAAAATTTAATGTATGTCAGTGGGGCATCTGGGTGTCTCAGTGCATTAAGCATCTGCCTTCTGCTTAGGACATGATCCAGGGTTCCTGGGATCAGCTCAGCAGGAAGTTTGTGTCTCCTTCTCCCTCTGCCCCACCACCTTGCTCGTGCTTGCACTCTCTCTCTCTCTCCCCCCCACAACTTTCTTTTTCAAATAAATAAAATGTAAAAAAAAAAAAAAAAAAAAAATAGGGGCACCTGGGTGGCTCAGTGGGTTAAGCCTCTGCCTTCGGCTCAGGTCATGATCCCAGGGTCCTGGGATGGAGCCCCGCATCAGGCTCCCTCCTCAGCAGGGAGCTTGCTTCCCCCTCTCTCTCTGCCTGCTTCTCTGTCTACTTGTGATCTCTGTCTGTCAAATAAATAAATAAAATCTTAAAAAAAAAAAAAAAATAGTGCATGTCCGAAACGAAGGAGACCACAATAGTGATGCATAGTAGAGTCTTGACAATACATTAGGAAGATTTTTAAACAACTGATTCCTTTCAAAACACTAGATACACTTCATACCAGGTTAGACAGTCAACTGTGAGGAGTATCGTAGGGAGGACTAAAGGCTGACTCTTTGAGAGACTGGACTTTAAGAGCCTTTCCATCACACGTGCACGGACTGAAGCTTTCTATCGACACTCCTCTCCCTTCTCCATGGTATAGAGTTGAGTGCAAAAAGGCACTCTTCAGCTAAAGGCTACACTTCTCAGCCTTTGTGTGAAAGTATGGTGATATGACTGATTCTCACATGAGATCTGAGAATAAAATGCAAGTAAAAGTGATGCTTGTCATTTGTTGCCAATAGTTTCAAGAAGTATATATATATATATATATATATATATATATATATACTACACCATGCTCTCTTTACCTTTCCCAAAGCTGTTTGCAGAGGATGCTTATGTCTTAGCACATAAACACAAAATAGGAGTGGTTTTCATACACAGTAATGTACTTACCATGTTACAGAGTGTGTGCATGTATGTATGTATGAGTCACAAAACAAAGAAAAGATCTACAGTAAAAACACCAGCATTAGACTCCAGTAAACAAAAAGTTCTTTCGAATTTTTGATATTATATGGTAGAGGACTTGGTGCTATTTTAATCTATACTGTAGCAAATGTACATGAGAGAAGAGAAGGTCTACATTATCACATTCCTTCTGATCAGTCATCAAATATTAAATATTAAAAGATATTGTGGGGGGGCCTACGTGGCTCAGTCAGTTAAGCATCTCACTTCCATTCAGGTCATGATCTCAGGATTCCAGAGTGAGTGGAGCCCCCAAGTCCGTTGGGCTCTGTCCTCAATAGGGAGTCTGCTTCTCTCTCTCCATCTGCCCCTCCCCCACACTTGTGTGTTCATGCACTCTCTCTCTCTCTCAAATAAAATCTTTAAAAATATATATAAATAAAAGATATTGTCAAAATTTATTTCTCTTTTAATAACTGTTACCCTAAAGGAAAAAATAATCTTTAAAATGTTAATGTTACCTGAACACATTTGTTGCTCTATTAGGCACTGATTTTTGATGTAAATCCAAATGCTACACAATATAAGTACATTCATGTGCTTCTTACCATGTCTCTATTACTTGATGTTAAAAACTAGCAATCACTTCCACAATTTTTAAAGCACAAGGGGATACATTCGTTCTGACACACGGTGAAAAACTCTAAGTACCAGCAGGCAATGAGTCAACGCCGATGGTTCATCTCTCAGTGAAATTCATAAGCAACATGCCAGAGGTGTGTTTCCTTTGCTAATGCCTTTAAATCATTTACTACAAACTGCGTACATCAGAGTTTGTCATCTGTGCTATTTCATACATTAACAATATTTTTTTCATATCCTCAGTCTGTCCATACTTGCAACATTTTCCTATCAGTTTTGCCTGTAAAGGGACTTAAAAATAAAGCAAAGCAGTACAAATATCCACAGCTTTATTATGTCAGAAGCTCTAATTAAATAAATCTTTTTGCTGAATTAGCCTCATTATTTTAAAATAGAGCCTGTGCCCACAAAGGCCACTTCTGTTTTTCATTAAACAATACTGCATTGACAATGGGAACTGAACAGAACATTGTATTCAAAATGGAGCCATAAGTTATGTTATTATGTTTTTTAATTGCAGTAATCTGGTTTTTCAAATGTATATCCTCTATAATTATGGCTAAATATTCTCAGTAATATGACACAGAAGTTAATTGTAGGAAACTTTGTTCCTCTTAATGTTTTTCAAATAACATAATTTTACTCTGCCATCATCCCCCAATGCCCTTTCACCCTTGGAGAAATTCTATCATGTCTCATTTATGATTTTCAGTTCTCTCTAATGTACATTTTATTTATAAATCACCAAGTTTTAATAATTATTCTGGTATGTGTTTAGAAAGAAGTGTATCATGAACCATTTTTAATAATACATAGACAGAAAAATGTAATAAATATAATATGCACTGGCATCTCTAGCCAGTGGCCTTCAATCACCTTGATTGTGCAACACTTGCAATAAAACTGCTGAACACAATTTCTTTAATTCAACAACATTCACTGACCCACCAAATCCTACACTAAGTATGAGAGCTACAGAGGCAAACAGAACATGGTCCTTGCCCTCCATAAGCATGTAGAGAGAGCAGAGAGGTAAATACTAAAATCAAGGGCAGTAAGTTAAGTGTTGGGACAGAAGTATGTGGGGGAGGCTAAGAGGATCCAGAGGCCATTCTTAACCCAGAAATTAGGCTATAATCATGACATTAGCTAAGAATTTCAGGTAAGGTATTATCCAAGAAATTATTACCCTGAAGGTCCAGAAATCCGGAGGCAAGTTAAAGCAGTGGATAGTGAGGAACAAAAATGGAAAACAGAGATCAAGAAGACAGAGTAAAATATTCCAAGGCCCAAAGACAATGGAGAGTAGAATATGTATAAGTGGCTTCAGGTAGGTCAGAATGGCTGGACGGCAGGTTGGGGAGATGAAGTAAGCAGAGGTCAGATGATAAAGGACCTTCATTTACTCAGTTATTCACTCACTCATTTAATTATTAATACTGAGCATCGAATTTGTGCCAAGTTCTGAAGATTCAGACCACCTGTGCCCTCACAGGCTAACCAAAGCAATCCCCATGGAATATCCAGGAAACAAAATAAACAAGTAAAGTACGTACAATATACAAAAGACATAAAGGCAATGGAGAAAAGTTAAAAGGGAAAAGAAAAAAGTATTCGAAGGAGTCTTATGAGGGGAATACAATTTTAAACTGGATATTTAGGTAAAGCTTCTCTGAAAATACAATTCTGAGTAAGATCTGAGGAAGTGTGCCTTATGTTAGCTGATGGAAGAGAATTCCAGACAGAGGGAACAGCAGGTATGAAGGCCCTGAGCCAGGACGGTGGCTGGTATATTCCAGAAGCAGAGAAGAGGCCAATGTGGCTGGAGCAAGACGGGTGGGAGAGGAAGAGGAGGAGGTGAAGATACGGAGAAACGGGCGTTCTCACAGGCCAATAAGCGCTACAGTATTCAGAGCATAGCCGTGTAAAGATCTGACTTAGACATTAAAGAAACACTGGCTGCTATATTAAGAATAAACCAAAGGGGAGCAAAGGCAGAATTAGCAGGACTAATTAGGAGGGCTACTGCAGTACCCAGGTGACAGAAGGTGGCTTGTGCCAGGATGGCAGCATTGAGAAGTGGTTGTATGCTGGATATATCTTGAAAGTAGAAATGACAGAATTTTCTAAGGGGTTTGCATATGCTGCAGAGTGTGAGACCAAAAGAGAAGTTAAGAATAACTCTAAAGCATTTGGCCTGAGCAACTGTTAGGTTGGAATTTGGTTCAGCAGAAATGTGGAAAGCTGAGAGTAGAACAGGGTTGGGGGAAGGACAGAGTTGTCACATGTTGAGATGTGACAGAGCACAGAAGAAGTGGAGTGGAGCATGGCAAGTTTGAAATGCCTATTAACCATCCAAGTAGAGAGGATGAATATGCAGTTTGAATGGGGGGAGTGGGAAGGTTCTGGCTTCCTGTGGTCAAGGACTTAACCAGGGATGAAAAGCATAAAAAGATTAGAGCTGGGGCACCTGGGTAGCTCATTTGGTGAAGAAGCAGACTCTTAGTTTTGGCTCAGGTCATGATCTCGGAGTCCTGAAATCCCCACCTCCGGCTCTACACTCAGCAAAGAGTCTGCTGGAGGTTCTCTCTCTCCCTTTCCTTTTGCCCCTCTGTCTGCTTGTGCTGTCTCTTGCCCTCTCTCTCAAATAAACACGTAAGTAAATCTTTCTTTTTTTAAGATTTTATTTATTTATTTGAGAGAGAGCATCAGAGAGAACATGAATGGGGAAGAGACCAGAGGGAGAAGCAGACTCCCCACGTAGCTGGGAGCCCAATGAAGGACACAATCCTAGGACTCTGGGATCATGACCCGAGCTGAAAGCAGTGGTTTAACCAACTGAGACACCCAGGTGCCCCTACATAAGTAAATATTTAAAAAAAAAAAAAAAAGATTACTGCTGAAGCCCTCAAAGCATAAGGCAAGTATGAAAAATTTCTGCTTCTCTGTATGGAAGGCAGGAATAATAAGATTAAGTGTATAGTGAAGGAAATAACATAAATAAAATAACTAGTCCAAAGCCAGAAAAATAGCAAGAACCCCAAAATATGCAATCTTTCACAGGTTGAAAATTCCCTGAGAGCAGTGAATGTTCCTTTTCTTAGTTATATTTTGACTCATAGCAATATAAATATATAACAAGTATTCAAAAAACATATAGCAAAATAGCCATAATTATATTTCATTAATGAATTAAAATTTTATAAAGAATTACCACATAAATAATTACACAATGAAATTTCACCTGTTAATCTTTAACCCTTTAGTAAATACAGAATAATTTTCATTGCCTAAATAAGCTGAGGAGTAACCAATTCATTTAAATGCGTATTATCCATCACCATCCATTTTACTTTGATCTTTTTTTATTTCTTAATTTTCTTAAGGCAAACCTCCACATGCAAAAATAACTACAAAAGTTAACCATCAAACTTGTCTTCTGCTATGAAAATTATTTTAAATTTAGTAGGCTGGACAGGACCCCAAGGTGATGATGAGTTAAAAATTATGACACAACTATTTCCCTTACCTACTGCTTCCACCAAAGGATAGAACCTAAGATGGGAAGCCTATAAATGAACAGAAATGCAATTTAGTAAAAGCAACATGATAAGGAATGTAAAAATAAGATAAAATAAGCCAATAAATCATTTAACTCAAATAAGATAAAGAGTTGTATCTGAGACTTAAGATAGACATGCATCCCAATAAATGCTGGAGTGTTTCAAAAGTCATAACCAGATTTTTATTGTTGTTGTTTTGCTTTGGGCTTTTGTTTTTTCGTTATTTGTAGACTTCACATATCACTTTTTTTTTTAAAGATTTTGCTTATTTATTTATCTGTCAGAGAGGAGAGAGAGAGAGAGCACACGAGCAGGCAGAGGTGGAGAGAGAAGCAGATTCCCTGCCGAGCAAGGAGCCCAATGCGGGACTCAATCCCAGGACCCTGAGATCATAACCTGAGCCAAAGGCAGTGGCTTAACCTACTAAGCCAGCCACCCAGGCGTCCCTCACATATCACTTTTTAACTTATTTCACTTAGCATAATGCCCTCAAGGAAACGCTTAAAAAAAAAAAAAAAGTAACATTCCAGTACAACTAGAAATACTTATAAAGCTGGTATACATGAGTATACCGGATGCCTGGGTGGCTCAATCAGTTAAGCATCTGCTTTCAGCTCGGATTGTGACTCCAGGGTCCTGGGATGGAGCCCCATGTCAGGCCCGCTGCTCAGTGGGGAGCCTGCTTCTTCCTCTCCAGCTCTGAACTGGCTTGTTTTCCCTCTCTTGCTCTCTCTCTCTGTCATTAAAAGAGTATATTTTTTTGGAGTATATGTAAATCAAGAACAGAAATGTATGTGGGTTTTTACAGAGATTAACCCCATATTAAACAACTAGTTAGAGTGCTCTTGTTAGCAGTTAAAATCATATGGGTTGGTGTCCAGTATTAACATTGGATAAATAGACAACAAAAGAAGAGATGTTTATTTTTTAAAAAGAGTGTTATTTTTCTTTCTTTCTTTTTTTTTAGTTTATTTCTTTAAATAATCTTTTTCCAGCATGGAGCCCAAACTCGTGACCCCAAGATCAACAGTTATATACTCTTCTGAATTAGCCAGCCAGATACCACAAAAAGATATGTTTAAAAAAGAACTTATAAGGATTATGTTCATTTATTAATTGAAAGCCAGATCAATTTAATTGTGACAAACCCCTAAAACATCCTAAAGAAAATGAATTCCATAGAATACATTTTAATTTGCACTAAAATTATAATGCAAAGGGAAGAAATTAAGATGGTGGAGAAGTAGGGGGATCCTGGGCTTCCCTCCTCCTTCAAACACAGCTGTATTGAAGTCAGATCACTTGGAACACCCAGGAAATCCATCTGAGGACTGGGAGAAGTTGGTCCCAGTTAGAGGGGACACAAATGGTCACAGTTGGAGGGAGACAGCTTGCCAGGTGCATGGAAGTAAATTGGGTAAAAGAAAAACTGAAGCGCCATGGGAGGGAGGGAACCCTTTCCACAGAGAGAGAAAAGGGAGAGAAAGAAAGAGACTGAGAGTGCAACACTGAGTTCACACAAGATGAACATCTCTTTGGAACATGGACTGGGAGCAGGGTTTCTGAGTGTCACAGGTTTTTTGCAAACAGTATGTGGAGCTCAAACTCGGTTGTGGAAGTGCATGACTTTTGCAAGAATAGAGCTGTGGAATGCGATCCTAGGGAGAAGGAGGGCACTAGCCCCAGAAAGCACAATATTGTGTAGGGATTTCCTGGGTCACACCAGAAGAGAACATTCCCCTTCCTGTAGTACATTTGTCCTCTCCAAGGACAAAAGACCCTGTAGGTACCAGCAAACAGCCTTTCATCAGCAAGGGACAGAGGCCTGTGCAGAGGATGATAACCTAGTTGCTGCTTTTCCCTATGCTACACCAAAGATTCTGCATGCTGTGCAAGCATGGGACTGTTTTTCTGGGACAAAGCACACCAGACAAAGCACAGCAAGTTTCTACACTGGAAGGGGGGTGGGGGGTCCCTGCAGTGCCAGGTCCTTTAAGATGTAGAGTTTTGAATCCCAGCTATGAACCAAAGATAAAATGTATGCGGGATATGGTACCAGGTACTGACCTCACTACCTTGTGAAGGCTTCCTGAACAGCAGGGAGTGTGGGATCCCCTTTCTGGGACAACAGAGTGACATGGCACCCTCTTCTCCCTCATCATCAACACATGGAACTTCAGAGAGCAACACGATGGCCCCCCAGGGGAGGCGGAACATGCTTACACTAAACCCCATCCCCACCCCAATCCTGTGCCCAGCAAGTGCATATTTCTGGGGGTAGGTCTGACTCTGAGCCAGCCCAGCAGGCCTCTCCCCCAGAATATCATCCACAAGAAGCACCACATATGCATCAATCTACTGATCATAGGGTGCTTCAAAGCATCACCTGTGTTTCTGGTGGAAATAAGACCAGGCTTTACTTTTTCTTCCCCCCCCCCTTTGGCATCAGACTTATAGTTTTTTGTTTGTTTGTTGTTTTCATTGTTGTTGTTGTTGTTGTTGTCCTCCCATTTCCTTTTCTCTCTTTCTCCCTCTCTTTTTTGATCATTTTTTTCTTTTTTTTTTCCCAGACTTATGACATCTAATTAAAGGCCCAAACATTCCCCCACTGCAAACAAGGAGGAACCGTGCAGAGAACTGACCAGTGGGAAAGAGCAGACAAACTGTAATAGCAGAGTGCAAATGCATACACCAGAAACACTTTCTGAAGTGCTAGACCCTGGACAGTGTATGACCCCTTTTTAATGTAGAACTGATCTCAGGTACAGAAAACACAACTAGCTTTCAAAACACACAAAAGACAGAAACTTAGTCAAAATAACAAGACAGAAAAAGACAGTCAGAGACTTAGTCAAAACATATATACACAATATATCTGAACAAAAATTTAGAACAACAGTCATAAACTACTAGATGAACTTGAAAAAAGCATAGAAGATACCAGAGAAACCCTTGCTGCAGAGATAATAGATCTAAAAAATTGTAAGGCTGAAAATAAAAATATGCTGTAACTGAAATGCAGAACTGACTGGCTATAGTCACAATGAGAATAGAAGGAGCTGTGGAGAGAATACAGAAGATAAAACTACAGAAAACAATAAATTTGAAAAGAAGAAGGGAAGAAGACTCTTAGCTCATGAAGGTGAGATAAGGAACTCAGAGATTCATTAAGTGAAATAATATCTGTATCACAGGACCCCCGGAAGAAAAAGAGTGGGAAAAGGGGGCAGAAGATTAACTTGAACAAATTATACCTGAGAACTTCCTTAATCTGGGGAAGGAAACAGGCATTCAAGTTCAGGATGCACGGAACACTCTCCTCAAAATCAACAAAAACAGGTCAACACCACAACATATCATAGTGAAACTTGCAAAATACAAAGATAAAGAGAAAATTCTGAAAGCAGCTAAGAATAAAAGGTCCTTACCCTACAAGGGAAGACACATAAGGTTAGCAACAGACCTGTCCACTGACACTTGACAGGACAAAAGAAAGTGGCAGGATATATTTAACATGCTAAATGAGAAAAATATGCGGCCAGGAATATTTTGTCCATCATGGCTGTCGTTCAAAATGGAAGGAGAGGTAAAGAGTTCACAAGACAAGCAAAAACTAAAGGAGTTCATGAACAGTAAACCAGCTCTGAAAGAAATATTAAAGGAGACCCTTTGAATGGGAAACAGAGTCCAAAAGTAACAAAGAATGGAAAGGAACAGAGACAGTATACAGGAACACTGAAATTACAGGTAATACAATGGCATTAAATTCATATCTCTCAAGAATTACTCTGAATGTAAATGGACTAAAGCTCTAATTAAAAGGCATACTGTATCAGAATGGATTAAAAAACTCAATATGCTGCTTAAAAGAGACTCATTTTAGACCTAAAGACACTGCCAGATTAAAAGTAAGGGGTTAGAGAACCATTTATAATACCAATGGACATCAAAAGAAAGCTTCAGTATCCATACTTAAATATCAGAAATACTAGATTTTAAACCAAAGACTGTAATAAGAGATGAAGAGGGGCACAATATCATATAAATGGGGTCTATCCAACAAGATCTAACAATTGTAAATATATATGCCCCCAATTTGGGAGTAGCCAAATAAATAAATTAATTAATAACAAACTTAAAGAAACTCATTAATAAAAACCATACAATAATAATAGGGGACTTTAACACCTCACTCCCAGCAGAGGATCATCTAAGCAGAACATCAACAACAAAAAACTGATACACTGGACCAGATGGACTTAACAGGTATATTTACAGTTTTCATCCTAAAGCAGCAGAATACACATTCTTTTTGAGTGCACATGTAATATTCTGCAGAATAGATGACATAACATATTAGGTTACAAATCAGACCTTAAACGCTACAAAAAGATTGAGATCATACCATGCATATTTTCAGATTACATTCCTATGAAACTTAAAGTCACCTGTAAGAAAAAATTTGGAAAGACCACAAATATATGGAGATGAAAGAATATCCTACTAAAGAATCAATGTGTCAACCAGGAAATTAAAGAAAATTTTAAAAAATACATGGAAGCAAATGAAAATGAAAAAATCACAGTTCAAAACCTTTGGGATGCAGCAAATGCAGTCCTAAGAGGTAAGAATATAACAACACAGGCCTTCTTCAAGAAGCAGTAAAAGTCTCAAATATACAACCTAAAGCTCCTTACATCTAAAGGAGTTGGGAAAACAGCAGCAAATAAAGTCTAAATTCAGCAGAAGAGAAATAATAAAGATTAATGATACAGAAAAAAAAAAACAATAGAACACATCAACAGAAACTAGGAGCTGGTTCTTTAAAAGAATTAACAAAATTAATAAACCTCAAAGCAGACTTAACAAAAAGAAAAGAGAAAGGCTCAAATAAATAAAATCATGAACGAAAAGGGGGGATCACAACCAACACCTCAGAAATACAAACAAGTAGAATATTAAGAACAATTATACACCAACAAATTGGGCAATTGGAAGAAATGACGAGATCGGGCGCGTTCAGGGTGGTATGGCCGTAGACCAATTGGAAGAAATGAATAAATTCCTAAACATATAACTACCAAAACTGAGTCTGAAAGAAAGAGAAAATCTGAACAAACCATAACTAGCAAAGAAATTGAACCAGTAATCAAAAATCTCCCCAAAAACAAGAGTCCAGGACCAGATCGCTTCCCAGGGGAATTCTACCAAACATTTAAAGACTTAATACCTATCCTTCTGTTTCAAAACTGTTCCAAAAAATAGAACTGCAAGGAAAACTACTAAACTGATTCTATGAGGGCAGCATTACCTTGATTCCAAAACCAGACAAAGACCCCACTAAAAAGGATAATCACAGACCAGTATCTTTAATGAACATGGAAGCAAAAATTCTCAACACGATCCTAGCTAATTGAATCCAATAGCACATTAAAAGGATTATTCACTACAAGCAGGTGGAATTTATTCCAGGGCTTCAAGGTTGGTTCAATATCTTCAAATCAATCAAGGTGATACATCACATTAATAAAACAAAGAATAAGAACCAGATGATTCTCTCAATAGATGTAGAAAAATCATTTGATAAAATACAGCATCATTTCCTGATAAAAATCCTCAAGAAAGTAAGGAGAGGGAACATACCTTAAAATCATAAAGGCCATATATGAAAGATGCACAGCTAACATCATCCTCAATGGGGGATAATCGAGAACTTTTCCTGTAAGGTCAGGAACACAACAAGGATGTCTACTCTCACCACTGTTGTTCAACATAGTACTGGAAGTCCTAGACTCAGCAATCACACAACAAAAAGAAATAAAAGGCATCCAAATCGACAAGGAAGAAGTCAAACTTTCACTTGTCGCAGACAACATGATACTTTATGTAGAAAACCCAAAACACTACACTAAAAAATTTCTAGACTAATACAGGAATTTGTCAACATTGTAGGATATAAAATCAATACAGAAGTCTGTTGCATTTCTATATAAAAATAATGAAGCATCAGAAAGAGAAATCAAGGAATGGATCTCATTTACAATTGCACCAAAAACCATAAGATATCTAGGAATAAACCTAACCAAAGAGGTAAATGATCCGTACTCTAAAACTATAGAAGACTGATGAAACAAACTGAGGAAGGAACAAAGAAATGGAAAAACATTCCATGCTCACAGATTGGAGGAACAAATATTAAAATGTCTATGCTACCCAAAGCAATCTACACATTCAGCAATTCCTATCAAAATAAGACCAGCATTTTTCACAGACTAGAACAAACAATTCTAAAATTTGTAAAGGACCCCAAAAAAGACCCCAAACAACCAAAGGAATCTTGAAAAAGAGAAGCAAGTCTGAAGGGATCACAATTCTGGACTTTATGCTGTATTAGAAAGCTATAGTCATCAAGAGTGTGTGGTACTAGCACAAAAACTGACACATAGATTGATGGAACAGAACAGAGAACCCAGAAATGGACCCTCAACTCTATGGTCAACTAATCTTTAACAAAGCAGGAAAGAATGTCCAATGGAAAAAAGACAGTCTCGTCAACAAATGGTGCTGGGAAAATTGGTCAGCCACATGCAGAGGAATGAAACTGACCACTTTCTTAAACCATATACAAAAATAAATTCAAAATGGATGAAAGACCTAAATGTGAGACAGGAAACCATCAAAATCCTAGAAGAAAAAACAGGCAGCAAGTTCTTTGACCTCAGCCACAGCAACATCTTCAAAGGCAAGGGAAACAATAGCAAAAATGAACTATTGGGATCTCATCAAGATAAAAAGCTTCTGCAGAGCAAAATAAATAATCAACAAAACTGAATGGGAGAAGATATTCGTAAACGAGATATCAGACAAAGGACTAGTTTCCAAAATCTATAAGGAATTCATCAAACCCAACACCGAAAAAATTAAAAATCCAGTCAAGAAATGGACAGAAGACATGAACAGACATTTCTCCAAAGAAGACATACAAATGACTAACAGACACATGAAAAAATGCTCAACATCACTCAGCATCATGGAGATACAAATCAATACCACAATGAGATGACAAATTGCACTACTAGATATTTATCCAAAGGATACAAAATAATGATTTAAAAAGGACCCATGCACCCCAATGATTATAGCAGCACTATCCATAATAGCCAAAATACGGAAAGACCCCAAATGTCCATAGACTGATGAATGGATAAATTAGAAGTGATATACACACACAATGAAATATTACACAGTTATCAAAAATAATGAAATCTTGCCATTTGCAATGACGTGAAAGGAGCTAGAGCATATTGTGTTGAATAAAATAAGTCAGTCAGATAAAGACTCAAATGTGGAATTTAAGAAAAAAAAATAGATAAACATAGGTGAAGGGAAGGAAAAATAAAATAAGATAAAAAAAGAGAAAGAGAAAGAGGGGCACCTGGATAGCTTAGTCCTTTAAGTGTCTGAGTCTTGGTTTTGGCTCAGGTTATGATCTCAGGATCATGAGATCAAGCTCTAAGACACCCTCTGAGCTCAGCATGGAGTCTGTTTGAGATTCCCACTCTGTCTCCTTACGCCCCTCCCCTCGCTCTCTAAATAAATAAATAAGTAGATAGATAATTTTTTTTTTTTTTTTTTTTTTTTAAAGAGAGGAAGACAGGGGTGCCTGGGTGGCTCAGTGTTTGGTTAAAGCCTCTGCCTTCAGCTCAGGTCATGATCCCAGGGTCCTGGGATCGAGCCCTGCACTGGGCTCTCTGCTCGGCGGAGAGCCTGCTTTCCCTCCTTCTCTCTGCCTGCCTCTCTGTGTGCTTCTGATCTCTGTCTGTCAAATAAATAAATAAAAATCTTAAAAAAAAAAAAAAAAAAGAGAGAGAGAGAGAGAGAGGAAGGCAAACCAAAAAAGACTTTTAACTTTAAGGAAAAAAACTGAGGGTTGCTGGAGGGGAGGTGGTTTGAGGATGGGATAAATGGGAGATGGGCATTCAGGAGGGCACTTGTAATGAGCACTGGACATTATATCAAGTGATGTATCACTAAACTATTCCTCTGAAACTAACTACACTATATGTTAACTAATATTAATTTAAATAAAATCTTGAAATAAAAATAAATTAAATTATCACACAATTCAAAGTAATCAAAAGAATATTGTTGAAATTCAGATAAATACACCTTACCATTCATTTCCTTGTGAAGGGTTTTCTAGTAGCACTCGGATTATGTATAATAAGCAGCTTAATAATTTGAGAGAAAAATTGAATAGACGAATTCTTAGACCTTTAAATAAACAACAAAAATTTAATTTTTATTTGAACTTAGTCCATGAAGGACCAAAAAAAAGGTCAAAAATAACAACTTTAAGTACAGAATTTAAATTGTATTCAGACACTACAATATCATAATTGTCTAAACTCTTAAAATTTTAGGTAGCCGATTTTAATTAATTAAACATTGAAACAAAAATTGACATTGATAGATTGTATGCACTGAAAATGGCACTGAATTTTATACCCAAGAATAAATCTAAGTTTGAGCATTCAGAAGTCACAAAAATCATTTCCCATCAAGATTGGCCCAAAATGCTTAGAAGTGTAAGCAATTTTTATTTCCATGAATTTTGGAATAAATTTTACCTAGCTAGAAAATCTAGCCGCTTACAAATTCACCAGATAATTTATAAATCTTTTATTTCAGAACACCTTGTGGAGTTGATTACAGAGAAATTATAATCATGTATATAATTATATATATGCATATATACATACATACATATATATGCACATACACACACACTCAATTAGTAATTATATAATTGAAGAAGAGTCCTAATAGCATTTTCTGGAAAATATATGCATACATACACATTTTTTAGTTCAACCAGTTGAAACTTACTTTTGACTTTAGGCTGAATACCAATGAAATCTTAAATATTTAGGGGGTATTAAGACTGCTATGTATGTATCTATAAAACTGTATAGGTCACAGTTATGCAGCCTATAGTACTTGATGGTGAAGAAGAGCAATTAACATAAGGCAAAATATGCCTAAAGTCTGATTAATAGAAGCATTACTTTTCCTGTAATTATCAGGTGGTATCTGATTCATGCATTATGAATAAAATTTTAAGAAAGGTCTTCTTATAATTATTACTTAATAAAATCTGGAAATGAAATGTCATCTTTTTACTCTGCTATATATGAGTGTACTTGAGGTAACATTTCTTAACAGCAAAATGCTAATGCTTATTAATTGTATAATTTTTCCTAAGTTTCCCTATTAAAATGCTAGGTACATTTTATGGGTTAGCTTCTTTATAAAATCTTTTAAACTGTTAATGAAATTGCCCTGGTTTTATAGAACTGGCCTCTTCAAATGACTATTTAATCAAAATTGGCTGCTGGTGAAGTATTCAAATAATGCATCTATCTTTTCTGGCCTGGAAAGATAGCATTGTCAGTATTAAAATCAAGGACACTTATTCAGATGATGTAGCTGCTTTAGGTAATACTTATTGGTGGTACTTCCTTGGAAATTCTAAACAACCAGATTGGAAAGGCATAAGATATTATTAGTCTTAACTCTGCAGCTAATATGCCATTAAGAATCTCTAACCAGTGTGCCTTACATACTGAAACAGTCCCTATACTCTATTTGGATAAATTCCCACAACTCAGGCTTTTCTCTTTGAACCCTATAGAGACACAACTCAACCTAGACCACCCCAAGAAGATTCCAGGATCAAAATTCAAAAAGAACAAAGTCGGGGCGCCTGGGTGGCTCAGTGGGTTAAGCCGCTGCCTTCGGCTCAGGTCATGATCCCAGGGTCCTGGGATCGAGTCCCGCATCGGGCTCTCTGCTCAGCAGGGAGCCTGCTTCCCCTCTCTCTCTCTGCCTACTTGTGATTTCTCTCTGTCAAATAAATAAATAAATAAATAAAATCTTAAAAAAAAAAAAAAAAGAACAAAGTCTACAACAATCTAATATAGACCTCTCCTTTTCTTTGTTGACATTTTAAACAAAAGTCATATGAAAAACTGCACATTGACTCATTATATATGGCTTCTAAAAAATGTGTGGTATTACAGGGAAGCGACAAGTATCACTGACACATCAGCCTTGAATGGTCTTAGGTCAGTGGCTATGCTAATTTCATGTCTTCTTGAAGTTGAAATGTTTCCCAAATTTATCTGGTGAGAAAAATCAGTGGTGTGAAACTGTGGGCTGAGGCTATACTTTCTGATTCAAAATCTCCAAAGAAGGTTGCTAATAATCTGTACATTTCAGAAAGCCCTAGATATTTCTTCTTATGATGCATGACTCGGAAACATTAAACTCTCCCTCAATAAATCAATTATTCCTGTTCGTAAGAGCCTAATCAGTATCCTTTAAAATAAGGGTACCCTGATTTAAGTTCTTTTCCTCAATGTCTCGACTAATCCAGATGGTTCTCTCACAAGTCTGCTTATTGATGTGGGATTTGGAGAATTACAGGTATTCAAAAACCGTACCAACACCAAATGTAACATCTATGCTTTCTAAACTTTTATAGCCTGGTAGACAAGATTATCAATATTCATTCTAGATAAAAGATACTTTGCAAAAGGATTGCACAGCTGAATTTTTTAGGCAATTTTTTTAGGCAAATATGTACAAACACATAGACAGGAGAATAAAATAAATGACTTACTTGATCTCTGGTTTTTGATAAAAAATAACTTTAGCCTCTCTTTAAATGTGTTTTCATTCATATAGAATTCAACTTGTACCCTGCAAGCAAAAGATAAAAGTATAATTAATCTAAAGATAAATACATTAAAAAATAATTTTATTTAATGCATTAAATACTTGGCATGAATCCCCATTACAGAAAATGAAAATTGAGTAAAAATGCTGAAGTTTTTTGAGAGAAAGAGTTACTTTCTAATTCTAAACATAGAATAAGTTCAAATACCATATATAATTAATTCTATTATCTGTATTAGCAGATGTAATGCATGGTATAGATAATTCAAAATAGCAATAATATGTGTCTTTGGAATAATTTTGAAACAGTGTTTTCCCAAGTTTTTTCTCTGTCACTGGAATCATTTGGGTGTCTGAAGGATCCAGTTTGAACACTTATCACCTGATGCACTGCATCAGAATCTTAAGGGACTGGGCCTGAAACTCTATTTTTAAAAAGCCTTTCCCTCCATCATGACCCTATCTGGGACACCACATTATGGGACACTTAACCTCTTTATTTATTTATTTAGGCTCATAATAAAATATACATGATCAACAAGGAGTAGTAATGAATGACAAGTAGAATGTTAAAGTCAACATAGATAGGTTATAAACCAGACAAAACAATTAAGGAACTGATTTTATATATTTAATCTTCAATACAATAATACCAACAGTGTGAAAAACAGTAGCATGCTAATAAATACATTTGCTTTCTCCCTAAATTCCAGCAAACTTCTCTCACATGCTGACTAATTAATATTTTCAAAATGCTAACTGAAAAGAAATATTGTGTTCATCATGATTTGTTAATAATTATCATTTGAAATTATATTTTTATTTGAAATTTTCTTCATTAAATGGTCGTAAGTACAACTTATTTTAAGTTATGATTCCAAAAATAGCTAAGAAAGCACTTTAATGTTTACACAACAGACTCGATTTCATTTTTCCTAACATCATGAAATTTTGATAATGTGATCTGTATAAACTAGAAACTTTATTTTGTAACTGGTATTTTGTAACTCTTAATCCCCTTCACCTATTTTGCACTTCCCAACTCCTATCCCCTCTGGCAACCACCATTTTATTTGCCATATCTCTGAGTTTTGTTCTTATTTTGTTTGTTCATTTATTTTGTGTTTTTTTTTTTAGATTAGTGAATATAGGTGGAATTCTAGT
Organism: Neogale vison; assembly: GCF_020171115.1. Classification (NCBI taxonomy): domain Eukaryota; kingdom Metazoa; phylum Chordata; class Mammalia; order Carnivora; family Mustelidae; genus Neogale; species Neogale vison. The sequence continues at coordinate 23,826,391 of NC_058100.1, forward strand.
TTTAAAATAAGTCTGTATAGCAAGATGAATATAATCAATAATATTGTATTGCAAGTTTGAAAGTTGATAGGAAAGTAAATCTTAGAAGTTATCATTACAAGAAAAGAAATTCTAGTTTAGTCTAGTAAGTCTGTATGGTGATAAATGGAAACTAGATTGATTTTGGTGATCATTTCACAATGTATACAAATGTTAAATCATTATGCTTACACCTGAAACTAATATAATGTTGTATGTCAATAATACTTCAATTAAAAATTCCAATATCCTCCAGCAAAACACTTACATATGCAAGTACATAAACTTATACACTTATACACACTACAAAATTTCATGAACACACATGCATGTATCTTAAGAATATCCAGGAGTATCTTAGGAATCCATCATTGAATCTGTTTCCCTTATTTTTTGTACTGAAAAGGCAGTTCATTTTAAATAAAGCAACTATAACATTGATGTCAAGCTAAATTATTTCAAATCTGCTATGGCTACAAAAGTAAATTTGAAAGGACATATCATTATTATGCAAATAATTCAGCAAAGGGCCATGCAAGTTTGCTCCAGAGTTACCAAATTTATAAGACTATGAGTCCATTCTTCCGATAATATCTGAAGTTCAGTATTGGGTGTGTAACAGAGATTTAACTAAAATTAGGTCATTTAAAGCCTTATGCAAAATAATGAAGGATCTGGAAAGCATCTCATATGAAGACAAATTTAAAGAACTGGAAATGTTTACCCTAAATATGAAGAGTTAGCAGTAACAGAATAGCTGTCTTAAATCCTGAAGTGAACATCATTATTAAAATGAATTGACTCATAATATGATGCTCTATTATATAGGATTAATCATAGAGAAATAGGAGAATTAGGAATGAGATTACCCAATTTGTAAATGATCATCAATGTGAAGTGAAGAGCTCTCCAATATATAAAAATGTACAAAAGACTGGATAACCATTTGAAATACTGTGACTGATTTTTATTTCATTTTTTTCCTGAGGTAAAGCCAATTTTGCATGAGATAAATTCTCTCATTAAATACTTCCAGATTCCCTCCTCATTATAATATTATGTGAATTAAAATTATTACTTTTAATAAATATAGTAATAATTATTATCACTATTAATTAAATTAATAATTATTAATAAATATAGTGATATCTGAGTCAATACGATCACCAAGGAGCATAAGACATTAAAGCGTAAGTTTATACAAATGTTTTTTTAACACTAAGGCTAACATACAAACAAAGCAAAACACTTTTTGATCCATGTCTTTTCTTGGGTAGATAAAAATGACCTTTAAGTTAACTACTCATAATATTGAGAAGAGTTTTCTTTTATTTTTGTAATAACAACCTTTCCCAGAATCAAAGCCAGTTAGTGTTAGTATATTCTTGGAGGACCTTCTTAGCACCATACAGTTCTCTAAAACTCAGGGACTTGGTACAGAGTTTAGTGTTTATGCTTCCTAATTTTTTCCATGATTTTATCTTAAATATCCACTTCATATTTCCTTTTCCAGATTTAAATGTGCTTTCCCATTTTTCCTTCTCTCCTTCCCCTTCCTTCCTTTGATCCTCCCTACCTTCCTTCCTTCCGAACTCTCTCCTCCCAACTAACTTTATCTGAATTTATCTCCATTTAAATAGGTCAACTTAATGCACTCTCTAGATCATCCCCAGAACCCCACAGTTTTAGTCACATTTACCTCAATGTAATAGTGGAATTATAATTGTATTTTTAAAAATGGAATTATAATTAGTATGTGGTATCTTGTCCTATTGATATGTTCTCATTGTTTAAAAATATTAGCTTTATATTGGTCAACGACATTTTATTTGATTAGCATAGACCCTACATATTCTTTGTGACATTTATTTTTGGGTATTTTACAATTTTGGTTGCAATTTTTTAAGTGTTTTGTACTAACTTTCAACTTTCGGTTTTAGTATTATAAATGGCTACCATATTGAATTCCTTCATATGCAATAATACATTTTTTTCAGATTTATTGCTTGCATTTTCTGGACAACCATGTCATCTAAAAATCAATAATTTTATTTACATTTGTTATTATGTTGACTAGCACTTATTGAAGAAAAAATATCAACTGTGGTATGTATTCTTAGAAGGCCTCTTATGCTTTAGCAATAATTATGTTGTTGACCCTGGAATTATAATAAACATTTATATCTTACTAAAGATATATTGACATATCTTTTATAAAGATATAAAAAGATATAAAGAGATACAAAAAGATATTGAAAAAGATAAAAAAGATATAAAAGATAAATTGATTGCTATCAAAAGCCATTCTTTTTTTTTTTTTTTTTTTTTAAAGATTTTATTTATTTATTTGACAGAGAGAGATTACAAGTAGCCAGAGAGGCAGGCAGAGAGAGAGAGGAGGAAGCAGGCTCCCTGCAGAGCAGAGAGCCCGATGCGGGACTCGATCCCAGGACCCTGAGATCATGACCTGAGTCGAAGGCAGCGGCTTAACCCACTGAGCCACCCAGGCGCCCAAAAGCCATTCTTGATTCTATCAAATTGACAGTACCTTTTGGGGATATTTTTGACAGTGATTTGGTGAATTGTTCTAATGGTTTTTCTATCTTATAATTATTTTTTTCAATTCTTGACTAGTTTTGGTAGTCATGAATTATTCAGGTAATTTACTCATGGATTCATTTTCTTATATTTTTAGAAGTTTTTCCTTCTTAGTCATAACTAACTAGTATATTGATGTGCTATCATCTTTAGATTATTCCAATATCTTCAAATATGAATTGAAAAAATATACAAATTGAAAACTCTCCAGATTTTTCTATAACAATTTGATTACTACAAAGATACTTCGTGTAACCATTGTCAATTTGCCTTAATATTAACTTCAATTTGTTACTTTTTTTTTTCTTTTCTTTTCCTTCTGTTGCTGTTTATTTAAATTTAGTATAAAAATCATGCAAGATGTTGTTAAAAGCCAAGTTCCTTGTCTCACTCTTAAAATTCTTTACTAATTCTAAGATAGGCCTCACCATTTTAACCACGCAAAAAATAATTCTGAACCAGACTGTAAACACATTGTTCTTTCAGAAAAACTATTTCACTTTTTTCAAGTGCTAATAATACCCTGGGCTCTGTAGGATATCAAACCTTTGCATATATTGTCTTTGGGACTTGTAATATGTACAAGGAAGAGTCTTCCTCTATTTCTATTTGGCGCTCTTCCTTCCTACCTCCCTCTGAGACTGTCCTATTAGTCACAGGGTCCATGCATGAGTATTTATGATTATATTCAACTCTAACAAGGCAAAACCTGCCTGGATGTTCTGGTCTCAGCAGATAGGTTCAGTGGACACATGTTAGTCTCTCTGTGTATTGTTGGTGAGTGTTTTCTTTGGAAAATCTACATCTGGATGTCCAGTTAATGTACATAGCTCCACTGTGATTCCCATGTCTAAGAACCTTTCCCTTGGCATCATTTTTGTGCTTTTAAATTGGTGCATCTTTCTAACTCTATGTTGGGTGCTCTGACTCCAAAGAATAAGGAAAAAAAAGGAAAGTCTCTCTGCATATTACTAGCAGGTTTCTCTCACTCTATTCCCACCAGTACTAAAACTTAAAATGGGGCTGGTATTTATGAGAATTACACCTTTCCAAATATACATTACTGTACATGTATTTATTTTTTCTAAAGTCATTGCTATGCACCAAATTATGTCCCCTAAAAAGATATATTCAAGTCCTAACTCCAATATCTCATGTGACCTTATTTGGCAATGAGTCATTGCAGACATAGTTAAATTAAGATTAGGTCATACTGGAGTAGGATGGGTCTGTAACCCAGTACCACTCATCTCTTTATTAGAGGAAAATCTGGACACTGACGAAGAAGAAAGATTGCCATATGAAGACAGAGACAAAGACTAGAGTTTTATGGCCACAGTCCCAGGAACACTAGGGTTACCAGAGGCTGAAAAGGCGAGTGAGGATTCTCCTCTAGAGACTTAGGAGGGAGGATAGTACTACCAACAACTTGATTTCAAACTTCCATAATTAATCCAGAGCTTGGAATTCATAAACCTCTGTTGTTTTTAGGCACCTAGTTTCTGGTTCTTTGTTATGGCAATCCTTCAAAACTAATACACTAATATTCCATGATGACGACAATAGCATTTCACAGTTATATGAAGTAAGTCCTTTAGAATTAAGCTCCAGGAGAGCCAGAACTGTATTTTGTTTTGTTCATGATTATATCTTTAGCATGTCACATGTTACTTGCAACCTATTAGGCATTAACTGTGAGTGACTGAAGGCCTGAACAAAGGGGTAGGGTAGTCTCTAGTTCTTTCTTTAGTATAAACCTTAGGACTCAGTGCATAACTCGTGTGAAGATGAAATGCATCTTCTTTCCTTCCTTAGATTATAACTATTTGAGGATGCAAAACCTGGGTTTGTAGTGAGGTCAATCCTTAGAAGGTCCTTTTTATTCCAATTTGATCTGCTTTAAGATTAATGATAATTCCCTGCAGATTTTTAATTTTTTTTTCAATTTTATTAACTTAGATTTATTTGTTTATTTGCTCTATCTCCCCATGATTTGATAAATATTTAGGAAAAAATACATTACATTATTTAATTTTTCCAATGTTGCTATGCCTTGAGAAAGGCAGACATCAACTTTACTTTATAAAAAAACAGACTTTAATTCAAATAATTTTAGTGAGTTGCCTAAATGCATAGCTAGTACTGGGACACAACTGGGATGTTGTTCTTTCCATTACTTCTTCTTGCCTCCTGCTTCCTCATCAACTGATTCTTCATTACTAGGAGATTTCTAGGTCATCTATAAAATATTGCAAAAAACTATTGCAAACACCAGACCCACAGAGAGATAAAGACAAGTCTTTGTTTAATTCTGCTGTTGAATTATTTACTCTAAACCAGGTTCCTATTTACAAATATTCATTCCTAACTTCTGATAACTAAATTATTTAACAGAGCAGCCATTCAAATGGAGCCTTGTGAAAAAAACTAAATGAATAAGACTATAATCAATTTTTAATCTTGAAAAATTAGTTTCGCCAATCCATGCTCAAGTGCTTCCAAGGGGTTTCTACCTGGCTTCCAACCTTTACTACATGCACGAAACTAAGTCCACTTTAAATACTATGATACCCCTCCTCCTACTTCCCAGCTTCTTTTTGCCCATCCAATCTTCTTCATAACTACTCAAGCCTAACTTTCTCACCTCCTTTAGTTAGTAACATCTTATGAGGAGGCAGAGATTAATTCTGATGACTTTCATAGCATTCTCTTATTTTTAAAATGATATTTAAAACAATGTCATTTCTGGGGCATCTGGGCAGCTCAGTCAGTTAAAACAACCAACTGTTGGCTTCAGCTCAGGTCATGATCTGAAGGTCCTGGGATCAAGTCCCACCTCTGGCTTTGTGCTCTGCATGGAGTCAGCTGGTCCCTCTCCCTCCCCCTCCACTCTTCCCCCAGCTCGCCTGTGCTCTCTCTCTAATAAATAAATACATAAATAAATCTTTAAAATAAACAAGCAAACAAATAAATTAAATCATGTCATTTTTAGAAAAGGAACCCTGCTGGTATAGATATATACAATGCCTACACACACACATATATATACACATATATGTGTATAAGTATGTTTGAATGTATATGAAGTGGAGTGCTAATCAAGCATCAATTCTCTTTCACTATGGATAATGATGACAGTCTCTCAATAACTGCATGTATGCTCCTGTCACTTCCTGGTAATCGAAGTCTCTCTTCAGTTAGAAAACGCATGTGCTCATGTGTAGCGCTCATTTGCTGGGCCGACTCTCTGTGCTCCTTTATTTTATTTTAAAGACTTAAAGGTAAGCAACCCCATTTAACTTAACTTTGTATGGTCAGAAGAAATAATGCTAGAATAAGCGTAAAGGTACATTTTTTTTCATCCTTTGAAAAGATTTGACTTTTTATATGCCCACCCAACTGCATGAGTAGGGGGCAGGTGTAGTTCAAGCCATTAAAAAAAAAAAAAAAGAAAGAAAGAAAGAAGAAAAGATTAACAGAAGAGAAGAGAAAAGGGAAAAAAAAAGAGAAAGAACTGCAAACAGAACATTTACTCATTTTTATTCTAAGTATATAATAAAAAGTAGAAAAATATGTAGCATTCAGGCTTGTAGTAAACTGTTTGATATGTATTATATAACTTTATCACCACCAACCACCTCAAGAAAAAGGTCACATGCAGGGCACCTGGGTGGCTGAGTGGGTTAAGCCTCTGCCTTCAGCTCAAGTCATGATCTCAGGGTCCTGGGACCAAGCACTGCAGCGGGCTCTCTGCTCAGCGGGGAGCCTGCTTTCCCCTCTCTCTCTGCCTGCCTCTCTGCCTACTTGTGATCTCTCTCTCTGTGTCAAATAAATAAGTAAAAATCTTGAAAAAAAAAAAAAGTCAGTTGCTTGAAGATCATGTCCATTTCATGTCCATTTCTTTTCTCTCACCTCAACTCTACTTCTTCCCATTGTACACACACACACACACACACACACACACACAGAAGCCCGCATGATAAAATGCATACAAGCATGTGTACACACACATACATAAACATATATGCATGCATGCAAACACATGCATACATTCTGGAAGAATAAAGCTGTTAGCCCCAGAAAGGCTTATAAATCTACATTATATGACTATAGGCAGCAGAGCCCCACCACAAACGTAACAGCCTCCCAATCAAAACTCACAACTACCACCTGTAAATCCCCTTTTCTTTTTCTCTATACTTTTTAAGAGGATATAAAATACCAGGTACTCTCTAATGCAGGCTGGAATATACATCCAGTCATTTTAAAACCTTGAAGGAAAATATAACAGGGCTCACACATCCCGGGATTGCTGGGAATGGCATGGTTAAATATCAAAGCCCAGTTTGGGGAGAAATAAATATGTGTCTTTCAAGAGGAACCCACTGAGTCTCACAGTCAGGTCATGTTCAACAGATGCTAATTCTTAGAATGAATCCAGAAATTACATGAAGACACTCAGGTACAGTGAAAGAAGCACCTTTTAATTTTATATAATTATTTTCACCAATGTCATAAGACTTTAAATCAACACACCAAGCAGTCTCTTTCATTTTGTACTTGTAGGGAGAATTCACTTTTCAATAATGGACACAGCTCACTAAGACATACATATTTCTTTAAGATATTTTAGTACTTAATACTCTTTTTTTTTGCTTAACCGATTTTAATAACATGACATAAAGCCCCTACACTTGATAGAATCGTTATGCAAAATACATAGATGAATACTGTCTTCTCTTAAAAATATAAAATAAATAAGCAAGACATGTGAAAATAGGCAAGTTTCCATTAAATAAATGAAAATTTTAAAAAAAGAAACTTTTGCTTTCCATATCATTTGAAGAAGGGAAATTATCATTTTAAACAATATTCAAGTATATTAAACAAATTTTAAAAAAAGTATTATAAAATGTTTAACTGTCATCAGCTTCGAGGTTTATGTTGCTCCCAAATTTTGCATATAACTGAACTTTCAGATCCCTAACACTCGCTGAATTGATTCCACTCTGGCTTCTAAGGTGTCGATTTTTTCTTGCAAATTTTTCTTTGCTTCTTCTAACATTTCCTGTGTTTCTTCTTGAGAATGGCTAATGAAAACATCACCAATTTGATAAGGTATCATTAAGCAATCATCATCTGCAAGCATGATGTCCTCACAAGCATCTTCTAAATTCTGGAGTTGTTGCTAACTTCTATTTCCTTCTTTAGCTCTGTGATTCTACTCGTGTTCCGTGCAAATTTGTTTATCTTTTGTTGATCTTCAAAAGTAACGTTGACATCTTCTGCAGCCGCCTTCTTCATGGTGGCCGCCATCTTGGAGTACTCTTTTTTTTTTTAAGATTTTATTTATTTATTTGACAGACAGAGATCACAAGTAGGCAGGGAGGCAGGCAGAGAGACAGGGGGAGGCAGGCTCCCTGCTGAGCAGAGAGCCCAATGCCGAGCTCAAATCCAGGACCCTGGGATCATGACCTGAGCCGAAGGCAGAGGCTTTAACCCACTAAGCTACCCAGGTGCCCCAGTACTTAGTGCTCTTAATTCAAGTAAAAATAACATATGTAACTTGGAATAGGTAAACTCTATTGGGCTGAATATATTTAAGGACAAAGTGACACAATCTGGATGGAGAAGGGAGAACAGTCACAAATAGAATCTCACCCTAGTTTTCTACAGAAACTGACATTTTCCCCACATTAGTTTTTTCATTTGTTTTATTTCATATGTAGTATATAGGAACTAAGCAATAACAGCATGGACTTTGGAATCAGATTATATGTGCTAGATTATAAAATTTGCTAACTTTTATTTCCTTTTATTCAGTTATTACTTCTATTAACAGGGCTATTTAATGAAAATTAAAGAAGATACCTTATATATGAGCATACAAAGCTGACAACTCATAACTTTTTCCTGATGTGTTGGTAATAATGAAAAAAGTTCCTAGAATAAACATTTATAATTGGAGTAACAATAACTATGGATTACTTATGTCAATTCAATATAGTTGAGTCTCCAAAAAATATTTACTTGAGAAAAATAAGGGTATAAGGCAATAAATAAGTTCACTGTTTGTTTCAGAAAATTCCTACAGATCAATTTATTGGAGCCTACAGTCTGTTTGCCTAGGCAAACACATCACTTATCTACAAAGCCTACTCAATAACACTTGCACTGTCTTTGAACTCATTACTCCTTAAGGCTTCGAAACCCTCACTTTGCTGTGTCCACCAATTCCAAATGATTTATCATGACAACTGACCATGGCAAATCCTTTCTTTTTTTTTAAGATTTTATTTATTTGACAGAGATCACAAGTAGGCAGAGAGGCAGACAGAGAGAGAGAGAAGGCGAAGCAGGCTCCCCACTGAGCAGAGAGCCCAACTTGGGGTTTGATTCCGGGATCCTGGGATCATGACCTGAGCTGAAGGCAGAGGCTTTAACCCACTGAGCCACCCAGGTGACCCTTGCAAATCCTTTCTTACCTTGAAAGATCCCCTTTACACCACTTGAGCCCTCATTTAAAAAAAAACAAAACAAAACAACAAAAAAAACAAATAAATACCTCACTTCTAACATCATCTTCTGAAACACTGCTAATGCTTACTCACTAACTTCAAAAAGTTTCAATAAATTTAGTTTGCCTTCATTAACAAATATCCGGTAGCAGATCAATCTAAACAACAGGAGAATGGGAATCATACTACACCTGCTACTCTAGAACTTATTTACGTTTACTTAAACATAGAAGATGCAGGCTTAGATCATCATTTTTAGTTACTACATGGTAATTCTTCTGCATATTCCTTTATATTAACAACACATTATTTTTTCACAAATCTCTTACATATATAAATGGATCTTCAGGTTTTGTTTACTATAAAAAATCATCTATATTATCTAATAAATATAAATGAGTAATAAATACATTTTACACACTTTTCACTAAATAACATGAACGCTAGATATGAAATTATTTTTAAAATATATGTATAGGACAAAGAATATAGCAATAATCTAAAAATCTTGTTATCATCACACCATTTTAATAGTCAAATAATGTTCTCCCATGGAGCTTTCCCAATACATTTCTCCCAGACTGTTTAAGGCAGATAATGAATGACAAAGTCAAAATATGTAAATACTATACCAGAAAAAAACAACTGTCAGTTTTGTCAGAAAAATTATCCAGAATTTAGAAATAAGCAATAGAGATTACTAGATGTTCTTTCAGTGAAATGCTGACTTCAACTCTATTTTCTGTGCAATTTTACAACTGTGAAGGAGCAGACATGAGTGCAAAGAGTTCTGTGTAATAGATAAGCAAAGGACTACCACCCACTAAAAAAGGTAATTCAAAAGGTTAGAGTTGATGGCCCTGTAGGGTTTTCCGGAGAGGGATACTAACTTAGCAATTTAATTCTAACATTGCCTAGTAATACATAGCTTCTTAAATGTACTGTGGACCAGTTTTAAAGTATTACTATTTTCCTCATTAATTAATAAGTTGAGGATAATTTTTGACATGTTTTCATTTTATATTTGTCTAAGGTACATATTTTTCAAACTTTTGAAAATTATGCATTAATATCTCCTTTTCAAATTAATAAGAATTTCTTTTCTCAGTATAATTTAAGTTGGTGAAATCACTTTGGACAACAGTTTGGTATTTATATTATAAAATAATCCATAGATTCTACAAAATCCTAATCACATCAAATACAGAATTTTGTGGAGCTTGATAAACTGATTCTATAGAGGTAAAAGATCAAACTAACTAAACAAGAAGAATAAAGAGCAAATATTTGCCCTACCTGATATCAAGACTTATTATCATGTTACTGCAATTGAGACTTTATAAAAGTGGCACAGAGAAAGACAAATTGATTAGTGAAATAAAACAGTTAGGAAATTGACTCATGTATATATGAGAATATTAATATATAACAAAGGTAGTATGAGGGATCAATAGAAAAAACAAAGTATTCAATAAATGAATTTTTAAATGGTTATCCAAAAAGGAGAAAAAAAAAAAGGAAAAAAAAGAAAAAGAATTACATTGCACTTCTATCTCATACCATATGGGTTAAATTATGTCCAGACAGGTTAAAGAAATTTCTGAATTCCTATAAAAAATTATAGTGAATGCTTTATTGACCTTTGAATAGTCAGAGTCTTTAAGATACAAAAAGTAATAATATCATATTATAAAATATGTATAAAATATTTGTCTGGAAAAGCAAGAGTATAAATCCATAAATAACTTCCCTGATGGGTTCAGAACATTCATTTGGTTCAATTTATAAAGTTTAAATTTTAATTTTAAAGAGAATAAAAAGCAAATTCTGAATTAGGAAAAGATATTTAGATACAAAACCAAAAAAGGTTAAAAATCAAAACTATATGAAGAATTCTTAACAAATCGATGATTAAGAAAATAAAAAACATGTAGAGGCGCCTGGGTGGCTCAGGGGGTTAGCCTCTGCCTTTGGCTCAGGTCATGATCTTAGGGTCCGGGGATCGACACCCACCCTCCCAACCCCCCCCACCTGCATCAGGCTTCAGCAGGGAGCCTGCTTCCCTTCCTCTCTCTCTGCCTACTTGTGATCTCTGTCTGTCAAATAAATAAAAATAAAATCTTTAAAAAAAAAAAAAAAGAAAAGAAAGGAAAAGAAAAAACATGTAGCCAGAAATTATGAACTGGCATTTTATAGAAAAGGAACTCTATTGGCTAATAAACTTAGGAAGGAATTTTCAACCTCATCAGTACTCAAGAAAATGCAAATAAGACTATAGTGACATAATATTTTATATCTGTTTGACTGGAAAAATCAAGAATGACACATAATAATGCCAAATGTTGAAGAGAACATGAATCAAAAGATTGCTTAATTTGGTGAAGTGGAAGTTGGTGAGGTCACTTTTCTAAACAATTTGGCATTATCTAATAAAATTGAATATTCATACATTGGCAGTTCAGCCATTCCACTCCTAGATAAATGTCATAGAGAAATTTACACACATGTACTCAGATGCATGTGTGAAAGAATGGTGAAAAAAAGCACTATCTGTGAGAGCACAGAGAAAAACCAGAAGTAACTGAAACATCCACTTACAGGGAAATGGGTAAATTGTAGCATATTTGTGCAATGAAAGATGGCAGTAAAAATTAATGAACTATCCATTTTGAGTTGATCTTTGTGTACGGTGTAAGAGAATGGTCGAGTTTCATTCTTCTACATATAGCTGTCCAGTTTTCCCAGCACCATTTATTGAAGAGACTCTCTTTTTTCCACTGTATATTTTTTCCTGTTTTGTCGAAGATTAATTGACCATAGAGTTGAGGGTCCACACCTCCCCTTCCAATTTACCCAAATTCCCTACTACTCTCTAACGCCCCTTGTCCTCCATGCTATTGGTTATGCTCCACAAATGAGTGAAACCATATGATAATTGACTCTCTCTGCTTGACTTATTTCACTCAGCATAATCTCTTCCAGTCCCGTCCATGTTGCTACAAAAGTTGGATATTCGTCCTTTCTGATGGAGGCATAATACTCCATAGTGTATATGGACCACATCTTCCTTATCCATTCATCCGTTGAAGGGCATCTTGGTTCTTTCCATAGTTTGGCGACTGTGGCCATTGCTGCTATAAACATTGGGGTACAGATGGCCCTTCTTTTCACGACATCTGTATCTTTGGGGTAAATACCCAGGAGTGCAATTGCAGGGTCGTAGGGAAGCTCTATTTTTAATTTCTTGAGGAATCTCCACACTGTTCTCCAAAAAGGCTGCACCAACTTGCATTCCCACCAACAGTGTAAGAGGGTTCCCCTTTCTCCACATCCTCTCCAACACATGTTGTTTCCTGTTTTGTTAATTTTGGCCATTCTAACTGGTGTAAGGTGATATCTCAATGTGGTTTTAATTTGAATCTCCCTGAGGGCTAATGATGATGAGCATTTTTTCATGTGTCTGATAGCCATTTGTATGTCTTGATTGGAGAAGTGTCTGTTCATATCTTCTGCCCATTTTTTGATGTGTTTGTCTGTTTCGTGTGGGTTGAGTTTGAGGAGTTCATTATAGATCCTGGATATCAACCTTTTGTCTGTACTGTCATTTACAAATATCTTCTCCCATTCCGTGGGTTGCCTCTTTGTTTTTTTGACTGTTTCCTTTGCTGTGCAGAAGCTTTTGATTTTGATGAAGTCCCAGAAGTTTATTTTCGCTTTTGTTTCCTTTGCCTTTGGAGACGTATCTTGAAAGAACTTGCTGTGGCTGATATCGAAGAGATTACTGCCTATGTTCTCCTCTAAGATTCTGATAGATTCCTGTCTCACGTTGAGTCAAGCAGAGAGAGTCAATTATCATATGGTTTCACTCATTTGTGGAGCATAACCAATAGCATGGAGGACAAGGGGCGTTAGAGAGTAGTAGGGAATTTGGGTAAATTGGAAGGGGAGGTGAACCATGAGAGACTCTGGACTCTGAAAAACAGTCTGAGGGGTTTGAAGTGGCGGGGGGGGGGGTGGGAGGTTGGGGTACCAGGTGGTGGGTATTATAGAGGGCACAGCTTGCATGGAGCACTGGGTGTGGTGAAAAAATAATGAATACTGTTTTTCTGAAAATAAATAAATTCGGAGGAAAAAAAAAATCATTACCATTTAAAAAAAAAAATTAATGAACTATGGCTATTTCAACAATATGAACGGATCTTAGTAACAGAATGCTGAATGAAAGATGCAAGTCTAAAAAGACTACAACATGTGCAGAATGGTAGGCACTTTAAATTCAAAAATATCTAAAACCAAGCAATAACTTGTTTAGAGATATACATCTGTTAAACTGTATTTTTTAAGAGCAGGAAAATGATTTACCCAAAGGATACAAAAATACTGATTCAAAGGGGCACATGCAACCTCATGTTTATAACAGCATTATCAGCACAGCCAAATGATGGAAAGAGCCCAGATGACCATCAACTGATGATGGATAAAGAAGATGTATAGAAGAATAAAAGATAGATATAGATAGATGATAAATAGATGAAAGAATATCCATTTTGGATCCATATGTCCATTTCCATATACATAATATGGAATACATAAATACACACACACACACACACACACTCACAGGAATATGACTCACCCATCAAAAAGAATGAAATTTTGCCATTTGCAATGATGTGGATGGAGCTAGAGTGTATTATGCTAAACGAAATAAGTCAATCAGAGAAAGACAAGTACCATATGATTTCACTCACGTGGAATTTAAGAAACAAAACAGATGAACATAGGGGAAGGGGTTTAACCAAGAGAGGGAAATTACATGAATCAAATTTACCTTTTCTGCTATTTATTTTCAGATATACAACATAATGATTTGATATCTGTATGTACTGTGAAATAATCATCACAATAAGGCTAGATAGCATCCATTATCATACATATTTATGAATTTTTTTGTGAGGAGAACTTTTAAGATCTACACTCCTTGCAACTTTCAAACATACTATATGTTAATATGTAGATAAGCTATAATAAATATGCTACACAGTATTATTAAGTATAGTCACCATAGCATATATTACATCCTCATGACTTATTTTATAGCTAGATTTGTAATTTTGATCACCTTTACCACAAATTCACTTTTTATTTCTTAAATTTTTTTCCTCTTTATATAGCATGCAAACAGATTATAAAATATACTACCAAATCTGAGAGACATTTTAGGAGTTTTTTTAATAAAATTTATTTACACATGCAAAAAAATGCTTAATAATTTGTTTCAACTACTTTAGTGAATAAATATTATTCTCTAAGACTGCATCATGTTAAGTACTATATAACTGGATATGGTAGACATGGAAATGTGGCACCCCTCAATCAATAATTGCTGATAATTTCCAGCTCTCAGCTGCTTCAGGGTATGTCCCAGGCTCAATGAGACACCCTACCTGGGTCACACCCTTCTCAGGGCAGCCCACAACCCTAACTCCCTTATTGGGATCTGCCTCTAGAGAATTTAACCAGAGACATTGACCATTACTTTATTTAGATTGTTTATAAGTTTAATGGTTCCTCAGCTTGATCAAAAAGCAAACAATTGATTATGATTAAATTGGCAACATATGGATAACATCAAATTGGTTTATCACAAGAAAGATTTCAAAGAAATCAAGGATTTTGCTTCTGACAATGTGGTAGAGTTGTCCTATACACCCTCCCCAAATGAAATACACAGATAAACACACACACATGCACACACACACTACCACCAACACTCCACCCCACACCACACCACACCACTTTTTAACATGATGGCTTCACTAGTAAGAAATAAAGGGAAATCCTTAGAAGCCAGAAAAGACAAGAAAATAAGAATCCAGCAAAGTAACCCAGCATTAAATCTGTTGTTCACCCTGGTGCTTTGATGTTTATATTTGGTGCTTTAAGAGTTTATATTTTGACAGGCAGGAAACCTGTTGAAGAAATTCCCCACAAGGAGCTCCACAGAAACCACCTCCCCACAAAAAGAAAAAAAAAAAAAAAGAATTCCTGAAAGAGAGCACCATGAGTGCATGAATGAAGAAAAAAATCCCTTACAGAAGAAGATGGTGAATGCACTTGGCCATCTTGGCCATGGTTCTGATTGGTATTGAAAGGAAGAGAGACACTCGGACTTGCTGTATTCATTTCCTAGAGTTACCATAACAAAACATCACAAACTGGGTGACTTAACAGAATAGGAATTTAGTTTTTCATGGTTCTAGAGTCCAGAAATCCAATATCAGGGTACCAGCAGGGTTCATTTCTCTTGAGGACTTTCTCCTCGGGTGGCAGATGACACCTTCCTGCTGTGTCCTCAGAAGCATCCCAGCTGTGTTCAACTATCTTCTCTTACAAAGACACCAGTCAAATTGGGATAAGGGTCCACTTTCATGGCCTCATTTTAACTTAATTACCCCCTTTAAAGGACTTTTCCCAAAATACAGCCACTTTCTGAAGTACTGAGCTAGATGGGCTTCGACATGAATTTTGCAGGACACAATTCAGCCATAACACTTATTAACAATAAGCCAGAAATCAGTGATTCCAATTCCTCACCTCTTGTTCTCTCTTGAACTTATTCCACCCCACCACCAACCTTCAAAGATCTCTGGTGATAACTATTTGGCACAGAAATAAGGTTTCATCACTCCTCTCATGTACCCTATCAGCATTCAGTGTAGCTGATCACTTCCTCACCCTTGAATCACTTTCTTCATTTGCCTTCCAATGCACCATTCCTTTGGTTTTCTTCCTACTTTATAGTTTACCCCTTCTGAGTCTCCTTGGCTGGTTCATCCTCTTCTATTCTTAAAAAATCGGCCTCTCATAACTATATGCAAAGTGCAATTCATCTTTATGCCCAAGATTGTCAAATTTATATATCCAGCCTAGCATGTCTCCCAAACTCATACATTCAACTGCCTACCCAACATTTCTACTTGGATCTCTCTAGTGGACATCTCCAACTTGGCATGAACAAACCAAGCTTCCTAACTTCCTTCCATAAAATCTCTCAATCTGAGGTAATGTCAAATCCATCCTTCTGGTGGTCAAGACGAAAGTGATATAAAACAATATATGAATTCCCTTTCCACTTGAGCACATATTAGTATTGTTCTCTAGAGTTCCTCGAGTAGTCACGAAATCATTTAGCCTAAGAAAGAAAACAAACAACAACAACAACAACAAAAATAAAAAATAAAAAAAAAGAAAGAAAACAAACAAAAAAATAATGCTTGTAATGAACATGTTCAGTCAACCCTAGCTTACATGAATGGACCTACAGATGATTTAAACTTGCCTTCAGGTTAAAATCTATTTTCTAAGGCAAGTCACAGAAAAACAAACTTTCAGTGATAAATAGGAATACTGAACCCAAATGGAAACTCCATTCATGTACCAATCTACAAAAATAGCTACAAAATATATCACACCATCAAAAGCACTGTGATGTGCAAAGTCTTCTATTCTAAGGCATGACCTTTAATTAGATATGACTGCAAAAACTGCCAGATTGGATCCCTAGTGTGAGTGATGTATAGTGACACAGAGGGAAGTATTGTAAATGAAATAACCACCCACTTTCTTCTTCCCATCATCCTGTGTCTGAGAAAAGAAGGTACTCTGATCTACCTGCTAATTTTCTCAATGCTTGCTCCCTCCCTTCCCCAATTAATTACAATTATGGCATCCAGGGTTCTATAAAAATTCAGAATGGTTTAAGGGAGAATAAAGTTTGTCCTTGAACAGTTTCTTAAAGCCACATTAAATCTCAAACTCCTCTAAAGTGATGTTAACCAGTTTTTGCTTATAATTGTTTGCCCACTGCCTAGACTATAATGGATGTTCACTAATATACATGGGATTAAAAACTACTCAGCAGTAGTTGCTTCTAACACCCTGTTAGCATCCAAAGTTGACAACTATCAGCATGCAGGGGCTGACAATCTGTGGCTACTGCCATCTGGCATCTATGCTGGGAAACAGAAACTCCCGAATAACCCTGCTCCAAAAGGAAGAACATATTTGTTAATTCGAAAATGCATGCTTCTGATTTGCTATGGATGACATGAATACTCTGGCATACCATAATTCCTTTTTATTTCCTCAACCAGACTTAATTTTCATACAAGTTATTGGGCTTTTAGATAGGTGAGTCACTACTTTTCTGGTTTTCTTTTTTTAAAAAATTTATTATTTTTTAATTTTTATTAACATACAATGTATTATTTATTTCAGGGGTACAGGTCTGTGATTCATCAATCTTACACAATTCACAGAGCTATTTTCAATAAAAATATTCAACAGGACCTTAAGAAAAATGAACAACCCTTAGATTGACTAGGCTTCCATTTGCCTTCCTTTCTGTGCCTTGCCCTGCTTCCTTCAGGTCTTGTTTTAGACACCACCTGAACTTTGCTCCTCACCCAAGTCTTTGTTAAATGACACACATGTATTTTTGCTTAGTGTACTCTATTCTTTTTCCCATAGACTTATTACAGTGTATGAGGTTTGACTTTTTAAGGGTCTCTGTCTTTCAAATGGACCTTAAAGATTAAATCGTTCTATGCCATAGCACACAGAACACAGATATGTAAAAGGAGGAAAAAAGATAACTTTTAAAAATATGTCATTACAAATTTGGTACATTCACATTTTGTAAGTGTGTACCCTCCTTGAGCAAAGTAGAAACGGTTTATCTTGGTGCTTTGCAGGAATAATAAACAAAAATAGACTGAATTAGACAGGAAGCTACCAAGAGCCAGATGGAATGCATCACTAATAACATCGAACTAGAAGCCTCACAAGAGTTGATTTGAGGGCATGTTTCTTGCTATCTGTCCCTCCAAATCTGCTAGTAATAGCTTTGTTTGGCTCTCAAATTGTGAAGACAGGAACTGTATCTCAGTTTGATTGTGTTTTCAGAACCTAACACAATGTCATGTACACATATTAGGTATGCAATATATTTGCTGAGTGTTGAATGAGTTTTGCTATATAAAAGTTGGCTTTTTGATCTTGTTATTTACATTCTTATCTTCCAAAATCATTATTGTCAACTTTAAATCTCTTCAGAAGATTTTTCTAATTTTCTATCACCCCTTCTTCATACATTCTGATGTTGTGTTTATTTGGAACTCCTACCTAGCAATCTCCTTCAGCCTTCCCCTTCCTAGTCTCCCAAAGGAAGCAGTAATAGGGAGTTATTTTCTTCTGTGTGGGAGAAAAGTACTATTGAAAAACTGTATTTTTTTTCTTTGTGATACTTTTAGAATAACTAATGCACTTCACATAAATTACTGGTAAAATAAGGCTAATGTGCACTGTGAATATTTACTTAAATATTTACTTAAATAAGTATATGTATAATATACAGCTTATATACTTAAACAACTAGTCAATTGTTTCTCTATAGCTATATTATATTATACAATAAATAATTTCCATTTTATTTACTTCTGTTCGACATTTTTACATTTGAATATTATCATTAACTCCAAAACTATCACTTTAGAAGTTTTGCTAAAACATGCCTTTTAAAATCACGAAACTATTTGCCACTGAAATGAAACATGTAAGGTATCTCCTAGACCAAATAAGTCCTAAATTTCAATTATCCATTTATAAGAGGGAAACAAAAGTGAGTACAACCCATTTCAAAGAACAAATGAAATAAAGCCGCAGTAGATAACTTAGTCTATTCTAGAGATTCAGCTTCTTGACATAACCCGTGTCTCCAGTTTAGGAAAATTGAAAAATATGGGTTTTTATGTTGTTGACCTTTTTAAGATTTTATTTATTTATTTATTTGCCAGAGAGGTCATAAGCAGGGGGAGCTGCAGGCAAAGGAAGAGGGATAAGCTGGGTTCCCACTGAGCAAGGAGCCATACGTTGAGCTGGATCCCTGGACCATGGGATCATGACCAGTGCTGAAGGCAGAGGCTTAACCAACCGAGCTACCCAGGCGCCCCAAAAAATAAGTCTTAAAATACTACAAGAACATGAGGAAAATTCCAGGTTCTGGTTCACCATCATTGCCCATATTCATGGAAAGAAACTATGCAGAGTCTGTTTTAAAGTCTTTACAGCATTTTTGAGATGAAGATAACTTTACTAGCATCCACGGCTAAAGGAAGAACTACAGCATGATCCTTAAGGCTTGTCTGCAGAATTCTGAAGCCTGTCACATCACCTTCTAATCCCTATTACGAGGCCTTCCAAATGTAAAGCTGTTAGGTTTTTGTTAACAGACAGTCGTTCCACATTATAAAATAACTGATAAACTCAAGAATACTAATAGTTTGCAAACTTGCCTAAAATTTGGTACTTCTGAAAAATACTCATATTTCCTTGCTCATAAAAACTGAACAAGCATTAATTCACCATTAACAAGAAAGGTGTTCCTTTTAAATAGAAAGACGCTGATGTGAAATCAAATCTGACTATAGATATACCTTGTGAAAATAATTGAGAATCGATTATAATAGAATTTTTCCCTTAATGATAGAATCACATTGTCCTGCTTAAAAAGAAAAAAAGAAATGACAACAATGCTTGTAGTTTTATCCAACAACATACCGCAGAAGATAAATGCCTCTATAAATTATATTTAACCAATATGGTCTTGCAGAAAGAATCTATACTTGGTAATTCCATTTCAAACCAGCTTTCATTTTCTTCAGGCATATTTGAAAACTCTACATTTTTCTCTTATTCTCCTGGTTGTAAATTTACTTCATGTCAATTCATGTTAACAAAAATTAAAAACTAATTTAAGTGGAAAAAATTTTAATTTAATTGTCCATAACTGAGTAATAGGTGTATTAAATATAAAAGCTTAAAGATTAGCATATGTACACAAAAAGTGTTATTATTAAAGGTGCCAGCTGTTTCTAATGCACCTATACCAAACAACATTATAATACATGAGGAACCAGTAAGATTTGTGGAGTCATGAAGTTACTAAATCTTACATATTTATGCTTTGACTCTAAAAATTGGCCTGAACTGATTCAGTTGAGATGCCTGAACCGACTATATTGTTACATCACATAGGATTCTTTGGTTTGCAACTGAGAAAAAGAATCTACTCAAAGGTTCATGTTAAGTCCTGAAAGAAAAAGGAGCAAACTTTTACCAGAATTTCAAGGAAAGCTTCCCCTGGGTCTCAATGGATCTGATGGTGTCATATACTCATCTCCAAATTAAACACTGAAGTCAGGGGATGAAGTTCTCTGGCTTAGCCTTGGTCGTATTCTACAATTTCAAATTCAGGGCTTAGATTACAGGTCAGGTAAAGGAGGACAATGAAGCCCATGTAGTGAGAATGAGGTACTTTTCCAGTGACAAATAAGCAAATAGATGCCAGTAATATAAAATTACTGGTATCCACTAAAAAGGCAATGTGATGTAGGATATGATACAAAATTTGTGATGCATATAGGATATCATGTAAAATAATGAAGTTCATATTAAAGTCATATATATTATTTTCAGGGTTAAGCAATATCTTCATGTTCCTGTATCTTAAATATCTTTATAATAACCAATACTGAAAAATGACATTAAAATTGCATTAGGAGGGGCGCCTGGGTGGCTCAGTGGGTTAAGCCGCTGCCTTCGGCTCAGGTCATGATCTCAGGGTCCTGGGATCGAGTCCCGCATCGGGCTCTCTGCTCAGCAGGGAGCCTGCTTCCTCCTCTCTCTCTCTCTGCCTGCCTCTCTGCCTACTTGTGATCTTTCTCTGTCAAATAAATAAATAAAAAATCTTTAAAAAAAATTGCATTAGGATATTTCTATACTGGCATCCTATATTGAGGCAGTTCTTATGATCAAAATTTCATTTTTACGTATGTCTCCAGCTATAGATAGGACAAACGAGCAAATTAGAGCTTATTTTGTGTTAAATAAACTATCTCCTAACTTAGAAAAAAAATAATTTAAATCAAATGCCAAGTTTCAACTTTTATAAATAAGTGTTTTATTATAGGATCTTCAGTTTTTCATCTGTTTTATATTGTGATGGTTGGAATGCAAAAAGTACAAAAAGGTGATCAAGAAAAGGTAGCATGGTTTGGTCAGCTGCATTAAGGATTTCAAAGGTAATGGACAGCCATTTAAATAGAGAATTATTTCTATGTCTGTGGTTTTCAGTAGTTCACATCAGCATACGATTGCACAAAAAAGGATCAAGATGAAATGTAAGAAAATCCCACTAGTTCAGGAAAAAAAAATGCTGTTAAAAATGAACTAAGAAACAGTTAGGAATTGAAAGAAGTCATTTTGATAATTTGGTCCCTGTGAAGAACACAAAGTCCTATGTGACTAACCGGATGTCTAGCTTAAGCATCTGATTTGATGACAGTGTCATTTAATAGGAAAGCAAATATCAGAAAAGGACCAGTGATTCAGTGGTTTTTTGATTGTTGGAGAAGAGTGAATAGACCAATAGAAAATGACCAAATCAATCCCCATGGCATTTTCATGGTCATCTGTGGATTTTTGTAAAGCAGCAAACAATTCGAGTCTTCTGTAGGGCAAGTCTCCAGCTAAAGTTGAACGAGGTGACACTCTGCCTTCTCCTTTCAGCTCCTATACTTATTTTTTTTTTAAGATTTTATTTACTTATTTGACAGACAGAGATCACAAGTGAGCAGAGGCAGGCCGAGAGAGAGAGGAAGAAGCAGGTTCCCTGCTGAGCAGAGACCCCGATGCAGGGCTTGATCCCAGGACCCTGGGATCATGACCTGAGCTGAAGGCAGAGGTTTAACCCACTGAGCCACCCAGGTGCCCCACTCAGCTCCTATACTTTAAACAAGTGTCTTTTCGGGGCACCTGGGTGGCTCAGTCGTTAAACAGGTGTCTTTTCCATGGTTTCATTAGTGTCTTGTTTGCATTTTTTTGTGTGTGCTTTCTTGCTGGTGATTTCACTATTTAAAATAATCCTTTAGCTGTAATGCTAAGGTGCTGTCTAGTGCTTGCAAATGCAAGGAGATTCTGATGTACCTTACAGAGAAAATACATTTGTAGATAAGCTTTCTTTAGAAATGAGCTATAGCATTATCAGTTGTGCAGAAAAAGGAAGAGGAAATCCATCCATCTGTACATGAGCCTGCTCTGGGAAATGTTAATTTAACATCTACAGTGCATGATGGAGTTGTGGAAAAGATGAAAACAGGCTAAATTTTTGGATTCATAACATGATGGCTGATTAAAAAAAATAAAGTGCAGTAGACAACACCCTTCTAAGGCTAAAAGCTAAATAAATTTATGACTATGTTATCCAGGATCAAGAAAATATGAAACCTTTCTGTTAGTTTTTTATAATTAAAAAAAATACTGCATATATAAAATTATTTGGAATATATATATTAGGTTCTTTAAACAGAAACACACATAAAAAAAGTTATGTGTCGATCAACTGATGAAAATATGACCAGAGGCCTCAGGAATCCAATTCTGTATTCACTTAGGAACAACAGCTCCATATTCACTAATTCAGTGTTTTCAGAGGCTTGACAGCCTCTAACTAGTGCAAACAACCAGTACTGACTATACGTGTGTGTGCAAATTTATATAAATGTGATCAAATCAAACATTTACACACACACATATGTATATAATACATAAATAAAGATATTATATGAAGTAAGACTGCTCTGACCCTTGGTCAGAACCTGTCTTGTAATTCTATTTGGATGATTTACTGTATTCTTGACCATTCTTCAACTGTAACCAACACAAAGGCACTTTGTGTTGCACTTGTCTTGTACTTTTTGGTATCCCCCTCGTTGTGTCGATGCTACAGTATATCCCTCAAAAGTTCCTGTTGAAAAGCAAAAGATCTTTTGAAATGGAAAATTATCTCTTATTCATTTTAATGAAGAAAGGTGGACATCATAGCATTTACGAGAGCTGTTTAAAGCCACAAAGGCTTTAAGTGCACACATAGAAATGCATCACCATGAAGCTGGGTAAAATTACCTGAAATGTGTTCATAATTATTCACATGTAAGTAATGACACTTTACTAGCAAAACAGGGTGATATTAAGGCAATAATATTAATAATCTAGAAAATGTCCTGGAAATGAGGCCATTATCTTTACAATCTCAAGTACTTTAAAAGCTGCTTGAATTTCTTTTATGGGGAAGAGTATTAATAGGAAACCATTATTCCACTTGTAAATCAGCATGTACTCCTTGAGAGTAGCATATATTTCCAGCATATGACAGATATATGTTAATTACTCAGAAGCTTTCATTTAAATAAAAAATACAGTTATAATTTTAAAAGTTCCAATTAAATAATTTAATGTGAAATTGCTGGTACACAATTCATATCAAAAACTATATAAAGCATAAAGTTGAATTAATTTCTCACTGTAATCTCCAGATGTTAAAACTATTTCCTAATTTGTTTAGTTCAGCATTTGGCATGAAAATGTCCAATTTGGGAGTCAAAAAACTATTCAAGAAATCTGTTTTCCACCTGTGCATCTTCAACAGTTATTTGGCTCAGTCATTCTGTCATTATAAGCAAGTGATTTAGTAGGAACTTGACAACACACGTAAAAATGAAATAAAAAGAGAAAACAAAAAACAAAAAAAAAAAGAGATAACAATCCTCAACGACTAACATGAACATGACCAAAAATATATTCAAAACTAATGAAAATTTTCATTTCCAAACTGAACTTATATTGCATTCATCAGTCATATTATTTTAACATGTGCCTGCTCTATGCTAAGCATGTATTTTTAAAAATGTAATATTACAAAAATTATTTGAGCTGAGAATTATTATCCTCATTATACAGATGAGATTGGTGAGGCTCAGAAAGTTCATTATGCTGTCTGACATCAAACTACTAGTAATTCAGGAAGTTGGGATCTAATAAAAGTACAATGTTACAATGAAAATAAAATGCATTTTGAAGACTTACTCTCCAATTCCTTATAATTTATCTTGCACACACACTCGATGTAAAGGGCCATAACTCCTTCTACACAAGAAATTCTTTAGAGATAAATTTTTTTGTAGCTAAAGATAAACAGAATTGTTTATCTACAGAATGTAGATAAATACTTTGAGCTGAGGTACACCCCCTCCACACTCAGTGACAGAACAAGACCTAAGCATAAGCCCAGTTCTTCAATCATGGATCTTGAAAATGTATCAGATTTCTCCTGCCATTTCTCCCTTACTTTTAACTTACCAACTTTCTAACCTCAACTGTATTTTGATTAACCACCTGTAATAAGCATTTTTGAAAAGAAAACCATAGAAAAATCAATAATAGAATGGTAGCCATCATGTCACTAGTCTAATGATCTGCATAATCAATTCTATAGGAGAATGGCCACTTCCAGATATAAAAAAACTAAAAGCCTATGCTTTTTATGTCAGAATATCCTGTCTCATTTTCAAACAATTTTTCAAGTTGTTTAGTACATCAGTGCTTTGATCACTGTAAATCCACAGAGAGACAGATCCTTTGGGTTTTGCATAAAATAATATTCTCTGGAGAGTGAGAATAAGATGTAGAATTACTCTGAACACACATTTACACCCACTATTACAATCCTGGATAGCCCGAAGTATTTACAAAGGCTACAAAGTGCTCTGTAGACGTCACTAATTTTATTACCCTTCGTTTTCCTCTGAGCACAAGAGAAAATTCTAAGCTGCCATTATAATTGCAAAAACAAATTAAATGTGAGCCTTTCCTCACATCTCTCAGAGAATTCATCTTTCTGTTCAATCAAGGATCAAACAGAAATGGCATACATTGACTTCTAATTTTATAATGATATTCAAGCCAAAGAAAGTGTTACTGACTAAAGGGCCAATAGAAAATGTGATAAATCTTTACTCATTATGGGTTATTACCCGAACACTTACTTTACCATAGTCCATTTAAGGAAAAAGCATTTTAGTTTTAAGTGCTGATGATAAAAAGTATAATCATTAATGGAGTAGAGATTTATCTTCTGTGGGAGTTTCCTTCTTGCTAGCTCATGACTGCTTGTCAGTAATAAAAATTGGCTAGCACTTCCCTTGCTCATTAGGTAGAATTATTCCCTTGAATGCTGACATCAATGTATTTGTAACAACCCCATCTGCAAGGCTGGCCGCCCAGTCTTCAATGTACTGATAAAAGGAACAGAAGTAGAAGTAGGCATTTTGACAGAAAGCTATTGTAGTTAAGTCAAAAACCAGAAAATGTTGCGCATGAGATAATGCATTTGATTAGCCCATACCTTTCATGTTTACCACTATGTTATACAAAAATTTCCTAGTCTTGAACATGTATCTTAAATAATGTGACTGAATGGCATTTTTTTAAGAAAAAATGTTGAGTATAACATATTCAAAATAACTTCCACTTAAGTAATAATGTTAGAGAAAAAAATATTATATTGAATTAGAGCATTCTGATAATTATCTACAGAGGGCATATACTCAATTATATATATTCATATTATTCTAAGGTACATATTCAGTTGTTCTAAAGTATCTCAAAAACTGCTTAGTTAAATATTAACTAAAGAGAATTCTTGGAAATGTTTATCTCTGATTGATCACTAAAGTAAATATATTTAAAAGATGAAGTATAAGTTCACTGAAACTAGGATTACTAAAAATATTCTATTTTGGATGAAAAAACAAAAGCAAATAATGATAGTTTTAGGTCAACTGTTTTCATTATTTCAACCCCTTGATACTATAGCCTACCCTCTTCTTGTATCCGATACCTTTTTCTTGAATCCGATATTGATGGCTGAAGTCGTGGAAAAGGAACGAATGTGGACCCGCAAGGAACTAGCTGTGGAGACATTATGATCTTCTGCTCGGGTATTTGTTCAAGAGAATGAAATTTGTCTATAGCCACAAACTCCTTTCATCCAGTTGCATGGTCAAAGGAACTGAGTCCTCTTTTTACCATTACTTTGGAAAGATTTTATAGGATGTAAACATTTCAGCTCCAGCAGCTGATTCTAATTTCTTTAATGCTATCTTGGATTCAGCATTGCTTGACAGACTATTACGGAAATGTCGATGATGCAGGAAGACCAGCGTACTGGTTAACATGATTACTTTGCAGAGCACTGGGCATTCATTAATAGCAAATAAGTTGTTACAATATTCCTCTCTGCTTCTTTCTAAAAATCTTTTATTTATCTTTATTTAGTCTCAGGATGTTTGGTGTTCAAAGTACAGAGCCCATCACCTGTTTCAGAAAACATAATCCATAATCTTTTCTCTAGTAAACAAAATCATGTTAATTTTAAGGAAAGTCCATGATAGTGAGACCATGTCTCCCAAACACACAAGCCTTACAACTCAGAAAAATATGAGTGGTCATGATGCAAGCAACAAGGGCTTTCTACAATTAAAAAAAAATGTATATAAAATAAATGTTAAATCCTGAGATGACACTGCTGTTTAACCCTGTGAAATGGCTGACATATTGAGGAACACAGTGAGTGCGGAGAAGTTTTCTATAGGCATTAACCGAAAAGACAGAGCATACAAAAGAAAGAAAATATATGCATGTATGAACTAATAAAAATGTATAAAATGTGTAAGTCTCAATAAGTGGCAAAGAAAATATTAGGAAGATATTAGCAATCTGTATAATAACAATGGTACATGGCAGTATATAAACTTCTTTTGTAGCCTTATCATGATAAGCGACTTTTGTAGCCTCTCATTCATAGCAATCCTGTTCTGATTGTCAAAAATCAAAGCAAGGTAACTACCTAATTATAGAAAGCAAGATAAATAATTTTTTGATGCATGAGTAGTATGGAATAGTATGCAATCGTGAATGATGGAAAGCTGTTCATGATATGCCGTTAAGTGGAAAAACAACAAGTAAATAAATAAAAAATCAGGTCACCAAACACTACTGTGGTTTGATCCTGCTTGGGTAAAGTCATACTTTTAAATAAACAGGGGAAAAATCTCAAGTATTACATATCAAATAATTAGCAATGGTGAAATTATAAGTTTTTTTTTAAGTTTCTGGGGGTTATTATTAATCAGTATTTTCTAACTTTTCCATAGTGACCATGTATTACTTAGGTAATAAAAATAAAACATTAAGACAATAAGATATGCCATCTGTACCAAGTAACATTGCTTCCACAAGGTTTAACCATCATTTTACTATCTAAAAAGCTTATCCTTTCAAAATTACTTTCTGAATGTCATTTACAAAGATCTCAATAGCTGTTCTCTGGTGCCATTAGGTCATTTCAAAATATGTCATGCTAGAAATCACATCATACTCCGAGTCAGAAGTGAGAGACTCTTGTCCTAACTGCGACTTACTAATTAGTTCAGCCAATTAGACTTCAGCCTCTTGCCTCTTTCCCAGGGTTATTTGTAAAGTTCAGACAAGAACTTTGAAAGGCCAATTATTTACTGTAAATAAAGATTTTATGGAACATAAGCTTTTGACCTTATCACCACCCAGGGATCAAAAACCATATCGTCTAATATCCTCACAACTTTTATTCTTCTGCAGAGTCTGTGGCAGTTGCTCCTTCCATTCCTTCAAACGCAATCTGTGTACTTTGAGGTTTACAGCTTGGGAGGCATTTTCTTTAACTCAGCTGAGCTGGGCCCGTTCTTTTTTACCAGCCTCATCGGGGAAAATAGACCCTTGGAGTGCTCAGAGCAGAATCCCCAAGCACATTTCCAGAAGGACAAATTGCCCTCTGAAGATTATAATGTTAAAGAACATATACAAACTTCACAGCTACACAACTTGCATTTAAATTCAGCTCTAAGACTGCCTGGCTGTGGGACTCTAAAAGAACTCAAAGTATTTCACTGTACTGAGATTCACAATTTCTTCGAGGTGGAGAAACGGTGATGGTAATTTCAACTTCCTAATATGAGCAAGAAAGAGAAAGAAATAAAAATGCACAGAAAATACCTAATGTGGAAATTGACACGGAGAAGACTTTCAATTAATGTTTTCTTTCTCACACATTTAGTAACTGATATTCTTATGATAATCATTATTATCACATGAGTGTGATAAAATTTCACCCCCAAAGCAAACAGACATTTCAGTAAGCTTCACAGTATTATCTCTGGGAAATGTGGATTTGTGATAAGTTTATTGAAATAACGAAAACAGCGCAAGAGCCCAGTGATTATTTCAGCAGGATCTCTAGTTGGTCTGGTTTGTAGTAGAGTCTCTCTCCATGAAGTAATCAGAGATGTCTTTATTTCGGTAATTTAATGTAATTAGACTAAAATGGCTGCTGGTAGAAGTGAGAAAAATGAAGACTGAAGCAATATTTCCCAGCATTTGGAAGGTCCATAAAGTGGTGACTGGGAGTACCTGGATAGGCTTATCTGTGCATTAACTTTCTTGCTCTGATTCTGCAGAGCCTTAAGAAACTCAAATTTGTTGCAGGATACAAAATCAATATACAGAAAGATTCATTTCTCTATGCCAATAATGAAGCAGCAGAAAGAGATATCAAGGAATCAATCTCATTCACAATTGTGCCAAAATCCATAGGATACTGAGGAATACACGAAAGAGGTAAAAGATTTGTACTCTGAAAACTATAGAACACTGATGAAAGAAATTGAAGATGAGATAAAGAAATGGAAATACACTCCATGGTCATGGGCTGAAGAGCAACTATTAATATGTCTATGCTATCCAAAGCAACCTACATGTTCAGTGTAATCCCTATCAAAATACCACCAGCAATTTTCAGAGCTAGAACAAACAATTTTGCAATTTGTATGGAACCACAAAAGACTTGAAATAGCCAAAGTAATGTTGAAAAGGAAAAGCGAAGCTGGAGGCTTCACAGTTCTGGACATCAAGTTATATCACAAAGCTGTAGTCATCAGGATAGTATAGTACTGGTACAAACACAGACACAGAGATCAATGGAACAGAGTAGAAAACCCCGAAATAAACCTACAACCATATGGCCAACTAATCTTTGACAAAGCAGGAAAGAATAGTCAATGGAAAAAAGACAGCCTCTTCAACAAATGGTGTTGGGAAAACTGGACAGCAACATGCGGAAAAAAAAAAAAATGAAGCTGGACCACTTTCTTACACCATACACAAAAATAAATTTAAATGAATTAAAGACCTAACTGTGACAGGAAATCATCAGAATCCTAGACAACACAGGCAGTAATCTCTTTGATATTGGCCATAGCAACTTCTTACTAGATATGTCTCCTGAGGCAAGAGAAACAAAATCCAAAATAAACTATTGGGACTTCATCAAAATAAAAAGTTTCTGCACAGGGAAGTAAATAATTAACAAAACTAAAAGGCAACCTATAAAAAGGGAGAAGATATTTGCAAATGACATAGCTGATGAAAGGTTACTATCCAAAATCTATAAAGAACATATCAAACTCAACACCCGAAAAATAATCCAGTTGAAAATGGGTAGAAGACACTTTTTCCAGAAGACACTTTTCCAGAAGACATTTTTTCCAAAGAAGGCATCCAGATGGCTAATAGACAAATGAAAAGATATTCAACATTACGTATCATCAGGGAAATACAAATCAAAACTACAATGCGATATCACCTCACCCCTATCAGAATGGCTAAAGAGAAAGAGGGACACATGTACACTGTTGATGGGAATGCAAACTGGTGCAGCCACTCTGAAAAACAGCATGGAGGTCCCTCAAAAGGTTAAAATAGAATTACCCTACAATCCAGCAATTGCACTACTAGGTATTTGCCCAAAGGATATTTAAATATTGTTTCGAAGAGGAACACGCACCCTATTTATAGCAGCATTATCAACAACGGCCAAAGTAGGGAAAGATCCCAAATGTACATCGACTGATAAATAGATAAAGAAGATGTGGTGTATATATACACGATGGAATATTACTCAGTGGTAAAAAAAAAAAAAAATGAAATATTGCCATTTCTAAGGATGCGGATGGTGCTAAAGAGTATTATGCTAAGCAAAATAGGTCCATCAGAGGAAGACAAATCCCATGTGATTTTACTTATAGGTGGAATTTTTAAGAAACAAAACAGATGAACACAGGAGAGTAAAAAAGAGAGAGAGAGAGAGAGAGAGAGAGAGAGAGACAATCCAGGAAAGAGACTCTTAACTACGGAGAACAAACTGAGTATTACTGGAGGGGGAGTGGGCAGGGGATGGGTTAAGTAGGCAATGGGTATGAAGGAGTGCACTTATGATGAGCACAGAGTGATATACATAAGTGATCAGTCACTAAATTCTACACCTGAAAGTAATATTACACTATATGTTAACTAACTGGAATTTAAATAAAAACTAAAATAAGAAAACTAAAAATTAAAAAAAAAAAGAAACTCAGATTTGTGGTTCAGCTTCCTTTACACAGCACTACATAATGAAGTGAGGGTTTTTTTAGTAAGTGTGTCTTCATTAGTTTTTTCTCCCCTTTTGGGAAAGGGATGTCCTAACATGTTGGAATTTATTTATTTCACAGGGATAGCAAATGAGGATCAACAGAAATAATATTCTGATTTAAAACTTCAGTCCATAAAACATCTTTTTAAAACATCAGAGTTTGGGCTAACAGTACATGTTGCCAGGAACAACTCATTCTGACTCTGAATAGTATCATAAACACCAGCAGTAGCCAAGCAAAAAACAGGGATAAGTAGGTGATTCGTTCAGTTTCCATGTAATGTATTTGGACATCATTTGAGTTTCCAGGACTAACATCAACAGAACCATTCAACAGCTAAGTTCATTTTTAAACTTAACATCCTGGAACTCTTTAACATTTCCAAGCACAATCTTGGAAGATGAGTCGTATTAACCAGAAAAGAAGGAAACTGTTGAAATAAACAAGAGAAAAGACATATATAATCCTTGAGACCATATGCTTCTTATTCCATCATTGAATTTCCATCATACCTAGCAGAATTCAATGTGCATAATATTTGTTAAATGAAATAGAAAAAAGTAGAAAATTGTGACTATGTTGCAATTCCCAATAACTTATCAACAAGAACATACTTTTTAATGTATCTAACAATTTCCTATAGTTGAGACAAAGTCAGTTACTTCCACTCTCTATCTGAATTGAACTTCTGCAAGTTAAAGGAATGTTTTATAGGATAATCTTTCACTCTGTTAATGTGCTTTGATAAATAATCAAGTTATTGATCATTCTTATAAACCAAGGATTAAAACCATAACAAAAAGCATTATAACTTAAAACAAACTAATAACAAAAAGCATTGCAGTGAACTAAAGTGCTCAGACAACTTACTCCTCCATTTGATCCTAGAAACACTGCTTCCTCCCAAGTACACTTTGGGATTTTATAATTCAAAATTTACCCTTTCTCAAGTAGCAATTCAAAAGCAAAGGAAATTCTCAAATAACCAACACACACAGAGACCTCTGACAGGTCACACTATATTTCCATTCTGTCCCTGGGAAAACCAAGGATTATATAAATGATATCATGAATAGAATGTGTATTGTCAAGTTAGTGACAAAGTGGGTTATCAAAGATATCACAGCCCAATTTGGGTATTGCTTCACAACTGCTAACATCTTCTAAAGTATATAGTATTCATTTTCATGCTAACAGAATAGTATGAGAAAAGCTACTGTTGTAGTGAAGCTCTCTTTCAATGTTTAACAATTATTGGCTTTCTCAGGACTCTATGTATAACAAGAAAATTATCCCTCAACAAAGAGAGATCATGATCCTTATTTCTCTGTGGAGATGTCTTCATATCTTCATGTCTCATAACTAGAAGAGTCATTTAAAAAGAGAAATACGATGATCCAGAAAGAAGAAGAAATAAGAGCCAACTGTACTAACATTAATTGAAAGCACTCTTGTGGATCAAAATGCATTTGGAAACTTTGCAGTTTCTTCCATCCTTAGGGATGCTTAATCTCCCCACCTATAAAATGAGATTTGAATAGTTTCCTCCCTGGTCAGAAATCTAGCATTTCTTTAAATCTATTCATGTGGAAAAAAGAATCTCAACTTGTTACACGAAGCATTTATTCATTCATTCCATAATTTTTATGCCCTCTATTGTGCTTGGCATCATGTATAAATCAGTGAACAAAAGAAAAAATAGCCTCTGCTCTCACAAAGCTTATATTATAGTCAGAAGAAAAAAAATGAAAGAAAAACATAACAATAAATGGTCAATTACCTATTGGAATAAATGTTATGAATACAAAGGCCAAGACACAGAAAGACTGAATAGATTGAATAGGTGAGAAGCAGCAAAGGTCTCTCAACTTGCACTATATTGCCTGGACCAAGGGACTTGTCATCTCATAGGGAGTCAGCCCAAAAATATTTTTATTAATTGAAAGTGGGCTTTCATTTGCAATCTAAGATAATGCATGATATATGTCATTAAGGTCCAGTATTCTTGCACTCTGGACAAAAGCTTGGAATGTGATGGATGGGGGAAAAAAGGAGAAAATTGTTTCACGTAAGATATGTGAGTCACAGAGCATCTGAGTGGCTCAGCCAGTTAAGCATCAGACTCTTAATTTCAGCTCACATCATGATTTCAGGATCTCAGGGTCCTGCGATTGAGCTGGGAGTCAGCCTCTGTGCTCAGTTGTGAGTCTGGCCCTCCCTCAGCTTGCATGTGCATGCTGTCTCTCTCTTTCTCAAATAAAAAAGTCTTTAAAAAAAAAAAAAGGATATGTAATTCACTATCTCAAAAAACCACAATTTGCAAAGATTGCCTCCCACAGTCAATGAGTGTCTGTACTTCAATGTTGAATGCCTTTGATAGATAACCATATTCAGTACATTCATACTTTGAGAGAAAATCATAAATGGAGATACTGTTCCATGGAGTAAAATGATTTCTTACAAGACTATCAGGGAAATTGTCTCTGCATTCCAAGTACACAACTGGCTAGGTACGTTACTTTAAACTTTCTCATTTTGAAATCTTGCTCCAGGCAATAAATATGTGTAAGCCACAGAATTATTAACATGTATTTGCTAGACTTGGGAGACCAATTATTTGAGCTGATACAGAAACATCTGTGTCCTGAAATTATTCTCAGATGAAGAATAAGAAGGAAATGGAGAAACCAAGAATGTTATTGAGAACTAAATTAACATTAAGTAGGGAAAAAACATATTAAAAGAAAGCTCCCATCTTAGCCTTTATAATTTCTTACGGAAACAAAAAATGGTGCCTACTTCTTGGGCATTTGATTAAAAGGTAAAACATGGAGATGAAGCAAATTCAAAACCCACACAAAAAAGGTTTATACATTTTTATTGTGTAATAAATAGCTCTTAAAGTCCACTGCAAGAAAAAGCTGACTATATTATAGAACAGACACAACTTCACTGATTTCTCTATGCTGAATCATCTCAATGGAAGAGATGAATTTTCAACCTCAATATGGAGGAAAATTCTGTAATTCTCCTACAAGAGATAAGCTACAACATGGACCACATACTACAGAGTATTCCAAATCACACACTTGCCTGTTCTCTATTTCTGATCCATGTTATCAAAGGATAATTATGATTAAATTTCCCTTCCCACACATATGATTTTAATGTGAACAAAGTCATTACCCTAACATTATGGTTTCTATCTCAACCATACTTCTGCTTGCTAAACATGAAGCAGTTGATTTGAAATTGCACAGATTGAGATGTGTCACAAAATGAGAAGCATTGTAGGATGAGTCTGAGACACTACACCATGGCCTCATCTACGTAAGGCCACTATGATGTGTTTCTCCCATGGCCAACCACTATCTCAATTTTCTTTAGTTTGGCTTCATTTTTTTAAAGATGTTATTTATTTATTTGAGAGTGAGAGAGAACAAGCAAGGGGAAGAGCAGAGGGAGAAGCACTAAGTGGGGAGCCTGACACAGTGGTGGACTCCAGGACCCTTAGGTAATGACCTGAGCCTAAAGCAGATAGATGCTTAACCAACTGAACCACCCAGGTGCCCCTAGTTTGAAATTTCAAGGATA
This sequence comes from Neogale vison, assembly GCF_020171115.1. Classification (NCBI taxonomy): domain Eukaryota; kingdom Metazoa; phylum Chordata; class Mammalia; order Carnivora; family Mustelidae; genus Neogale; species Neogale vison. The sequence goes on from NC_058100.1 coordinate 23,860,583, forward strand.
AAATCCCAATTTTTCAATTGTTATCTATGTAGAAGTATTTGAATATAAACAATATTCATCTGAAGGTAGTATCTGTCACATACAGGAAGCTGGAAAACTGGAGAAGCCTAAATCAGTTAATGATCATTCCAATTTGAAATGACAATTGAAAGCCACTCTAACAAATATTTGAGAGAATGTAATATAGTTTAGCTCAATTGGGCTCTTAAAAAAAAGTCCCTCAAAAAATTGTTTTTGAATCATGTTCACTTTCTTCATATACTTTTATGACCTTGGTTCTGTTGGCATTGCCACCTTACTAAACAAAGGTGTTATATAAAATGCAAGTGATAAGTAATTATGTTCATAGAGAACCCTAATCTGAAGTATCAATAACTGTACATAATATCAAGCTATATTAAAAATTAGGTTTTACCAAATTGTAAGATTCAATTTTCAGTAGACCATTTGACTATACTGATTATTCTTAAAATTTTCTGACTTGTGCTTATTATCCTAGCACCAACCAGTTGGAAATTTAACTTTAAAATGTATTAAAAGGATTAGAGCTAGAGAAATGAAGTATGTACTTCCATGAAATCCTGACTCTATTTAAATGAAAAATAAATAAATGGATTTGTACCTCTTAATCCCCCTTATCCATTAAGAGGTATAAACTTCCAGTTGTAAATCAGTCACAGCGATGAAAAGTAGAGCACAGGAAACACAGTCAATAATATTGTAATAATTTTGTATGGTGACAGATGGTAACTATACTTATCATGGTGAGCATGTCATAATGTACATAATTATTGAGTCACTGAGTTGTACAACTGAAACTAGTATATTGTAAGTCAGCTATATTTCAATTAAAATTTTTAAAAATGGCTTGAACCTCTTCCTTGTGTTTTATGTGACACAGTTTTATATTTTGTGTAAGCAGAGGCATTTCATAAATTTCATGCAAAATAATCCTAAAGACAAAAACCAAATATAAATACAAATGAAAATTGAAAATAACTAATATATTTTAATAAAATTATCCATTTTAAACTTCTTTGGTTTATACTCAGATTCTTTGGTTACAAAAAGCAATAACAGTAACAGTACAATTTCACTGAGGACTGATATAAGGATGTTAAGTATATTCCTTTTCTTTTAGAAACAAAGTATACAGAAGATAGGCGTCGTTCATTAACTCAATAAATATTTGCATACCTGACATGTATTGGGCACTGCATGGGTTGCTGGGAATGCAGTTACTTCACAAGGTTTTTTTCAATCATTATGGCATGTATAGAAAGTGTAACTATTTATACATTGATATTTTTCAATAAACATACCATGTCCTAACTAGAGATTTCTGATTTATGTCTATAAATCTCAAATGTTAATATTTTGCAGTGTATAAATTTTTTTAAATTTAAGTCCAACTAATGTTTTTAATGATATTAATGTCCCTAATTTAGGATAGCATTAGGCTACATTCTTGCAGCTGTTTTCAATTTAGCCACATGCAGTATTTAGTTTTTATTTTAAATAAACTATGGGCATTTTCCCCCCTCATTTATCTTGGTAGTCATGAAGTAATGACTGCAACTCTTATCAATAAAACAAAATCCAACGGCATGAACTCAGTACTAGCTACTGCTTTAAATTCTGGAGGCAGATATGAAATAAATCATTTTCTCTGACAACTACAGGTCGTTTGGCTAATCTCCTAATGATCAGCCTTTAAACAATCACTAAAATTAAAGAAGCAGTCTGATCTCTAAAACTCTATGATTTGGAACCAATAATTTAATTATTCAATTACAGAATGCTCCTGTAGACCAGAGATTAACCCGCAAATCCCTAAAAGACTTCCAAAAATGTGTATTTCCCAGAGCTGGAGAGAAAATACTTTATGGCATGGTTGATAAGTGCAGAAGGTCCCAACCACCCAATTAATTAACATATTTCAAGCTATTATTAGTGCAAGATTTAAATAAACTTACAATTTAACCTTTTCCAAACAAGTGATATTAGTTACAATGGCATGCTATTTAGTTTTTGCTTTCACTTTAACAAGCCTGTTCAAATACTTTAAGGAACCCTTACATATTTTGAAATGATCTCTATGGAATAAATCAGTATCAATGAAGGTAAGTATAAATTTAAAGAATAATAAAGTGAATTAAAAATTTTTTTGTGTTGAATTATATTTTAAAAATTAGAAAATTTTACTATCAACATTGTGACTGTAATTCAATATTGTTGTTGAATAAAAAGATCACCCTTAATTGTTTTTAAGTTCAGAAAAAGACTATGTACTTTAACATATTTTATAATCCCCATATAAAAGCACTTTATTCTTCCTCTAACCATTGTGAAAAACAATCTTCCAATATTGGTGTGTCACCAAATGTTCTGAACATCTGAGGATTCAAAAGGAAATGAACTGAAATTGCAAAATTAAAAATTGAATTATACATATAACTGCAAGACAGGGACCATATTTGCAAAAAAAAAAAAAAAATTACTCTGTATTTCAAACTCCATTTGCCTTTTTCCCAATCCAGTTCTCCTTAAGAGGAAGCTACGTGAAGTAAAATCACCAAGGTGAAAATTATGTAATGAAAATAAATATGAATTCAATTTTCCTGTTTATACATTTGAGAAAATAACAGCATTGAATATTAACCAACAAGTTAAAAACAACAAAACTAGAAACACCTAAACAGAGCAAAGAACTCGAAGTGGAAGTAGCATATTTATGCAGCTGGAAAAATAGTTGTTCAATTCTATAAACATGGAATCTGATAAACCTCTGTTAAACTCTACAGTCCGCCTCTTAGAAAGTATATGACTTTGGGAAAGTCATATACTATGGGAATGTCATATCCCCTTCTTCCTCATTACTCTATAAAACAGAAATATTATCTACTTCACAGAGTTAGTGACTAGGTTAATTGAGATAATAAACAGAAAGTGTCTAGCACTTAACCATCATGCAACAATTGTTACATCTTCTTCCCTAATATATGGAATAGGATGCATAAGACAAAAATAAAAAGATATTTAATAAACAGTATTTTAAATATGTATAAGAAAAAATCAATTAGAAATGAAACTGTGTGGGAATCCAACATTATCTTGAGCCACATCAGTAGTCAGCAAATAGCCAAGGAGCCTAATCCTGCCCACTGCTTGTTGTTATACAACCTGTGAACTAAGGTCAATTTTATATTTTTAAATGGCTAGAAACAAATTCAAAGAAGAAGAATATTTCATAGCATATGAAAATTTTAGGAAAAACAAATTTCAATGTCCACAAATAAAGTTTTATTCAAGCTGAAATATGCTCATTCGTCTACATTTTGTCCATGGATGCTTTTAAATAACAACAGCAGAGATGAATAGTTGTAGAAGAGAATTATGGCCTATAGGACTTAAAGTAATTGCTATCTGGTGCTTTACATAGGAAAAATTTGCTCATCTCTGCTCTAGTGAGGAGGACAGCCTATCTTCTGCCATGACCTATTTTGCTACATTTTAGCTGCACTAATTTTAAGAAACTACTTTTTGGTTACAGAAAATTTATTTTGATTATCTGATAATACACTCTACACTTTTAAACAAGCCATCTCCTATGAGATGAGAAGATGTTATGAAACTAAGAGTAAGGCTTAGTAATTGGGGGTACAGACAAAAACTGGCTTGAGGACAAAATTGGGAGAAAGAATTTTCACCACATTCTTATATATCTAGTGATTATTAATATATGTAAATGCTACTTATTCAAATATTAAAGAAATATATATATATATTTTAAAGATTTTATTTATTTATTGGAGAGAGAATGAGTGAGAGAGAACATGAGAGAGGAGAAGGTCAGAGGGAGAAGCAGACTCCCCAAGGAGCTGGGAGCCCGATGTGGGACTCGATCCCGGAAGTCCAGGATCATGACCTGAGCCAAAGGCAGCTGCTCAACCAACTGAGCCACCCAGGCGCCCCAGAAATATATTTATTTTTTAAAGATGAGGTGATCAAACACTTTAAACAAATCATTTTCTCTAATCAAAAATTTGTGTATACAGTTTAATTTAGAAAGGAAGAAATATAAAAGAGCATTCATAATTTTAAAATCATGATTTAAATGGTTAAATTTACGCTGAGCCATAATCTGCTTAACTTACCTATGAAGAGAATATAGTTTCTAAACTGTACTTTCTGTTTAGTTAGAATTTCTTAATTACTTTCAGTGAATTGACCCAAATATGCATTATTTTCCCACAGACAAAGCCAAAAAATGACATCGAGTCTTTTCAGACAAGAAAATGGAGGAACCTGATAGCATTTATGAATATAAAGCCTCAGAAATCACTAACGTGAAGTAAACGCATAGACATTTTTCTAGAACTCTGATTTGCCGACAGGTAAGATACCAGACAAAAGAGATGGAGCTATAATATCAGTCTAAGATATCTGAAAGTGGTTGGAGGAATCCAAACTCTGAACAACTCTCTACAATACTCCCTTCTCATGTAGTTTCCCTTTTGAGTTCTTCAACCTGTTCAAAAAAACAAAAGTTAAAAACAAATAACTCACCAGAGAAAGAATACCAAACATTCCCATGGAACTAAGAGGTTGGGAGGTATTTTCAAGTTCATTGCTTCATTCCCTCAACTGTTCAACAAAAATATATACATTTTTTCTGTGCCTGGTAGGGGGAAAATGCCAAGATTGGTACTGGAGAAGCAACAGTGAAGAAAAAAGCTTTTGTCCTCTCATGAGGACAAGAAACAAAAGGTTCTGTTAACAGGTAACGAAGGGTGAGAAACTGCCAGTAAATATTTATGAAACCAGATTGAAGGAAACGTATGCAAGGAGCATATAACCTGGCCCAGATTTCAGCAGTGCTCACATTGGCAGCACATACACTAAAACTGCAACAGTACAGAGAACATCTGCATGGCTCTCATGAAAGAATGACAGAGGTCAGTAGAGACTTCACTGAGAAAAATAATGAAGAGAGATCCGAGTGTAAGAGTCATCTAGAGAAAAAGTTAGTGGGACATCAAAAGCAGAAAATGTTTGAGACAAAGTATAAAGCAAAAACACTGTAAGATATTTTACATGAAGTTATAAATAGATAATATAACTCTTTAGCAAATACGTAGGCAAAACACTAATTTTAAATATAGTTGCGGTGGTCTCGAAAGCTGCTAACTTAAAAATTCTTCAAGGGAATTCACTAGACTTAGGCTACATGCATAAGAAATTTAGCTCATGATTTAATTTGTAGCTTCTAAACAATTATATTTGATATGTAGATAATTATCCCATCTGTCTCTTGGCAATATCTTAGAGAATTAACATTTTAACATACTGCAATTGTGAGGATTCTAAAATCAGAAGACTAAAGTTTAATCTCAGTAAAATGCCTTGTGTACCTCTCACGAGGTATTATCAATCAGAAGTCTCTTCTAGTAGAACCACAGAACTATAAATTCTGTCAGACTAAATAGCAAAAATAAAAATCACATTCAGCACCATCTTAATACCCTCAAAGAAAAATCTGTGAAGGTAAAAAAAAAAATATATATATATATATATATATATATATATATATATGGAGATAAAAGGAGTCTGAAAAATATCAAACTTAATTTTAAAAAATTGTACAGTATAATCCTTAACTTGTGACTACTTTATCTTTGAAAAAATCATCTCATGTTGGAAAAATGGATGTCCACTATACTTTTCTGGATAGTTCTTACTGAATGATGTTTGTAATATTTCATATTTTAAAAATGAGACCATTTACATACCTAAAAGAATGGCCACAATAATAAGAATTCAACTCCTAGTCTTTGGTGCTTGTGGAAAACTGATTCACTCACACATTGCTGATGGGAATCTTAGTGGTACAGCCACTAAGCTGTAAAGTTGGCTATTTCTTAAAAAACTAAACATGCAACTACTATGTAACCCAGCAGTTGCACTCTTAGGCATTAATGTCAGAAAAATAAAAATTTATGTTCACACAAAACCTTCCACACAAATGTTCAGAGCAGATAATCCGTAATAGTTCAAAGCTGGAAAAAACCCAGATGTTCTTCAGTGAGTGGTTAATTAAACTCTGGTACATCTATAACACAGAATACTACACAGTAACAGAAACAACTACTCATACATGGAACAACTCAGATGAATTCTAAAGCAACCTAAACACCAAGAAAGTTCACTGTATCAAAAACTTATAGTATGCCCACATAAGAGATCACATCACAAATTTTTAAAAAATGGAATAACCTGATGCCTAGTCATGAACTTTCTTCTAGACTTCTTATAAAGTAAAAGAAGAAATGTATAATACAACTATATAGCTACTATCATTTGTATAAAGGAGAAGAAATATAGATACCTACACATATTTGATTCCAAATTTATAGAATGTTTCTCGAATATGCAAGAAATGGAAGACCATCAGTTAAACTTATGGTCTTTGGAAATGCAAATAGGGTGGAGGCAGAGATAGGAGAGAATTTTCACTCAATTCCTTCTATTTCCTGTTTCCGTAAGTTTTAAAATTTGAAACCATATAGATGTATTACCTATTTAAAAAATAAATGTTTTTGAGGAGTCAAGATGGCGGAGAAGGAGCAGGCTGAGACTACTTCAGCTAGCAGGAGATCAGGTAGAGAGCTTATCTAAAGAGTGCAAACACCTGCAAATCCATCTGCAGATCGAAGAGAAGAACAGCAATTCTAGAAACAGAAAAACAACCACTTTCTGAAAGGTAAGACTAGCGGAGAAGTGAATCCAAAGCGACGGGAAGATAGACCCCGGGGGAGGGGTGGGGGGGCGGCTTCCGGCAAGCGGCGGAGCAACGGAGCACAAAATCAGGACTTTTAAAAGTCTGTTCCGCTGAGGGACATCGCTCCAGAGGCTAAACCGGGGCGAAGCCCACGCGGGGTCAGCGTGGCCTCAGGTCTCGCAGGGTCAAAGGATCGGGGGTGTCTGAGTGTCGTAGAGCTTGCAGGTATTGGAACGGGAAAGCCGGCTACAGAGACAGAGCCGACAGAAAGCTCGCAGATATGTGTTGCCTTGAACCAGTCGCAGGCTCGGTGAGCTCGGAGCGCGGCCGGAGGTTAGGCAGACGGGAGTTACTAGGAGCTGTTGCTGAGGGCGCACTGGGGAGCGGGGCCCCCGCTCCTCCGGGCCGGAGACCAGGAGGCCACCATTTGTATTCCCGTCCTTTGGAACTCTACGGAAAGCGCTCAGGGAACAAAAGCTCCTGAAAGCAAAGCCAAGCGGATCACTCAGTCCGGCCCCTGATAAGGGCGGTGCAATTCCGCCTGGGGCAAAGACACTTGAGAATCACTACAACAGGCCCCTCCCCCAGAAGATCAACAAGAGATCCAGGCAAGACCAAGTTCACCTACCAAGGAGTGCAGTTTCAATACCAAGGAGAGCAGCAGGATTCCAGAGGAGGAGAAAACAAACCATGGAACTCGTGGCTTTCTCCCTGTGATTTTTTAGTCTTGCAGTTAATTTAATTTTATTCTTTATCATTTTTTTTTCTCTTCTTCTGCTAAAATTTTTTTAACTTTTACCCTTTTCTTTTTTAACGATTTTTAACTAGTTTATCTAATATATATATATATTTTTCTTTTTTATACATTTCTTTATTCATTTTCTTTTTTTAATTCTTTTTTTTTCTTTTTTTTCTTTCTTTATTTTTGAACCTCTTTTTATCCCCAAATCAGAAGAGATCCCAATCAGAAGAGATCCCAATCAGAGGAGATCCCTCACCCAATCGTGAGGGGGGATTACTCTTCTGATTTGGTTAAAGCATATTTTCCTGGGATTGTTGCCACCCTTTTAGTACTTTACTTGCTCCTTCATATACTCTTAGCTGGACAAAATGACAAGGTGGAAAAATTCACAACAAAAAAAAAGAACAAGAGGCAGTACTGAAGGCTAGGGACCTAATCAATACAGACATTGGTAATATGTCAGATCTAGAGTTCAAAATGACAATTCTCAAGGTTCTAGCCGGGCTTGAAAAAGGCATGGAAGATATTAGAGAAACCCTCTCCAGAGATATAAAAGCCCTTTCTGGAGAAATAAAAGAACTAAAATCTAACCAAGTTGAAATCAAAAAAGCCATTAATGAAGTTCAATCAAAAATGGAGGCTCTCACTGCTAGGATAAATGAGGCAGAAGAAAGAATTAGCGATATAGAAGACCAAATGACAGAGAATAAAGAAGCTGAGCAAAAGAGGGACAAACAGCTAATGGACAATGAGGGGAGAATTCGAGAGATAAGTGACACCATAAGATGACACATTAGAATAATTGGGATTCCAGAAGAAGAAGAAAGAGAGAGGGGAGCAGAAGGTATACTGGAGAGAATTATTGGGGAGAATTTCCCCAATATGGCAAAGGGAATGAGCATCAAAATTCAGGAGGTTCAGAGAACGCCCCTCAAAATCAATAAGAATAGGCCCACACCCCGTCCCCTAATAGTAAAATTTACAAGCCTTAGTGACAAAGAGAAAATCCTGAAAGCAGCCCGGGAAAAGAAGTCTGTAACATACAATGGTAAAAGTATTAGATTGGCAGCTGACTTATCCACAGAGACCTGGCAGGCCAGAAAGAGCTGGCATGATATTTTCAGAGCACTAAACAAGAAAAACATGCAGCCAAGAATACTATATCCAGCTAGGCTATCATTGAAAATAGAAGGAGAGATTAAAAGCTTCCAGACAAACAAAAACTGAAAGAATTTGCAAACACCAAACCAGCTCTACAGGAAATACTGAAAGGGGTCCTCTAAGCAAAGAGAGAGCCTACGAGAGGTAGATCAGAAAGGAACAGAGACAATATACAGTAACAGTCACCTTACAGGCAATAAAATGGCACTAAAATCATATCTCTCAATAGTTACCCTGAATGTTAATGCGCTAAATGCCCCAATCAAAAGATACAGGGTATCAGAATGGATAAAAAAAAAAAAAAAAAAAAAATCTATATGTTGCCTCCAAGAAACTCATTTTAAGCCAGAAGACACCTCCAGATTTAAACTGAGGGGGTGGAAAAGAATTTACCATGCTAATGGACATCAGAAAAAAGCAGGAGTGGCAATCCTTATATCAGATCAATTAGATTTTAAGCCAAAGACTATAATAAGAGATGAGGAAGGACACTATATCATACTCAAAGGGTCTGTCCAAAAAGAAGATCTAACAATTTTGAATATCTATGCCCCCAATGTGGGAGCAGCCAATATATAAACCAATTAATAACAAAATCAATGAAACACATCAACAATAATACAGTAATAGTAGGGGACTTTAACACTCCCCTCACTGAAATGGACAGATCATCCAAGCAAAAGATCAACAGGGAAATAAAGGCCTTAAATGATACACTGGATGAGATGGACATCACAGATATATTCAGAACATTTCATCCCAAAGCAACAGAATACACATTCTTCTCTAGTGCATATGAAACATTCTCCAGAATAGATCACATCCTCGGTCCTAAATCAGGACTCAACCGGTATCAAAAGATTGGGATGATTCCCTGCATATTTTCAGACCACAATGCTCTGAAGCTAGAACTCAACCACAAGAGGAAGTTGGAAAGAAACCAAATACATGGACTACACAGCATCCTTCTAAAGAATGAATGGGTCAACCGGGAAATTAAAGAAGAATTGAAAAAAATCATGGAAACAAATGATAATGAAAATACAACGGTTCAAAATCTGTGGGACACAACAAAGGCAGTCCTGAGAGGAAACTATATAGCGGTATAAGCTTTTCTCAAGAAACAAGAAAGGTCTCAGGTACACAACTAACCCTACACCTAAAGGAGCTGGAGAAAGAACAAGAAAGAAACCCTAAGCCCAGCAGGAGAAGAGAAATCATAAAGATCAGAGCAGAAATCAATGAAATAGAAACCAAAAAAACAATAGAACAAATCAACAAAACTAGGAGCTGGTTCTTTGAAAGAATTAATAAAATTGATAAACCCCCAGCCAGACTTATCAAAAAGAAAAGAGAAAGGACCCAAATAAATAATATCATGAATGAAAGAGGAGAGATCACAACTAACACCAAAGAAATACAAACTATTATAAGAACATACTATGAGCAACACTACACCAACAAATTTGACAATCTGGAAGAAATGGATGCATTCCTAGAAACATATAAACTACCAAAATTGAACCAGAAAGAAATAGAAAGCCTGAACAGACCCATAACCAGTAAGGAGATTGAAACAGTCATTAAAAATCTCCAAACAAACAAAAGCCCAAGGCCAGATGGCTTCCCGGGGGAATTCTACCAAACATTTAAAGAAGAACTAATTCCTATTCTCCTGAAACTGTTCCAAAAAATAGAAATGGAAGGAAACTTCCAAACTCATTTTATGAGGCCAGCATCACCTTGATCCCAAAACCAGACAAGGATCCCATCAAAAAAGAGAGCTATGGACCAATATCCTTGATGAACACAGATGCGAAAATTCTCACCAAAATACTAGCCAATAGGATTCAACAGTACATTAAAAGGGTTATTCACCATGACCAAGTGGGATTTATCCCAGGGCTGCAAGGTTGGTTCAACATCCGCAAATCAGTCAATGTGATACAACACATCAATAAAAGGAAGAACAAGAACCATATGATACTCTCAATAGATGCTGAAAAAGCATTTGACAAAGTACAGCATCCCTTCCTGATCAAAACCCTTCAAAGTGTAGGGATAGAGGGCACATATCTCAATATCATCAAAGCCATCTATGAAAAACCCACCGCAAATATCATTCTCAAATGAGAAAAACTGAAAGCTTTTCCACTGAGGTCAGGAACACGGCAGGGATGTCCATTATCACCACTGCTATTCAACATAGTACTAGAAGTCCTAGCCTCAGCAATCAGACAACAAAAGGAAATAAAAGGCATCCAAATCGGCAAAGAAGTCAAATTATCACTCTTCGCAGATGATATGATACTCTATGTGGAAAACCCAAAAGACACTCCAAAACTGCTAGAACTTGTACAGGAATTCAGTAAAGTGTCAGGATATAAGATCAATGCACAGAAATCAGTTGCATTTCTCTACACCAACAACAAGACAGAAGAAAGAGAAATTAAGGAGTCAATCCCATTTACAATCGCACCCCAAACCATAAGATACCTAGGAATAAACCTAACCAAAGGGGCTAAGAATCTATACTCAGAAATCTATAAAGTACTCATGAAAGAAATTGAGGAAGACGCAAAGAAATGGAAAAATGTTCCATGCTCTTGGATTGGAAGAATAAATATTGTGAAAATGTCTATGCTACCTAAAGCAATCTACACATTTAATGCAATTCCTATCAAAGTACCATCCATCTTTTTCAAAGAAATGGAACAAATAATTTTAAAATTTATATGGAACCAGAAAAGACCTCGAATAGCCAAAGGGATATTGAAAAACAAAGCCAAAGTTGGTGGCATCACAATTCCGGAGTCAAGCTCTATTACAAAGCTGTCATCATCAAGACAGCATGGTACTGGACAAAAACAGACACACAGACCAATGGAACAGAATAGAGAGCCCAGAAATAGACCCTCAACTCTATGGTCAACTAATCTTTGACAAAGCAGGAAAGAATGTCCAATGGAAAAAAGACAGCCTCTTTAATAAATGGTGTTGGGAAAATTGGACAGCCACGTGCAGAAAAATGAAATTGGACCATTTCCTTACACCACACACAAAAATAGACTCAAAATGGATGAAGGACCTCAATGTGAGAAAGGAATCCATCAAAATCCTTGAGGAGAACACAGGCAGCAACCTCTTGTACCTCAGCCGCAGCAACATCTTCCTAGGAACATCACCAAAGGCAAGGGAAGCAAAGGCAAAAATGAACTATTGGGATTTCATCAAAATCAAAAGCTTTTGCACAGCAAAGGAAACAGTTAACAAAATCAAAAGACAACTGACAGAATGGGAGAAGATATTTGCAAGCGACATATCAGATAAAGGACTAGTGTCCAAAATCTATAAAGAACTTAACAAACTCAACACCCAAAGAACAAATAATCCAATCAAGAAATCGGCAGAGGACATGAACAGACGTTTCTGCAAAGAAGACATCCAGGTGGCCAACAGACACATGAAAAAGTGCTCCATATCACTCGGCATCAGGGAAATACAAATCAAAACCACAAGGAGATATCACCTCACACCAGTCAGAATGGCTAAAATCAACAAGTCAGGAAATGACAGATGCTGGCGAGGATGCAGAGAAAGGGGAACCCTCCTACACTGTTGGTGGGAATGCAAGCTGGTGCAACCACTCTGGAAAACAGCATGGAGGTTCCTCAAAATGTTGAAAATAGAACTGCCCTATGACCCAGCAATTGCACTACTGGGTATTTACCCTAAAGATACAAACGTAGTGATCCAAAGGGGCACGTGCACCCGAATGTTTATAGCAGCAATGTCCACAATAGCCAAACTATGGAAAGAACCTAGATGTCCATCAACAGATGAATGGATCAAGAAGATGTGGTATATATACACAATGGAATACTATGCAGCCATCAAAAGAAACGAAATCTTGCCATTTGCGACAACATGGATGGAACTAGAGCGTATCATGCTTAGCGAAATAAGTCAAGTGGAGAAAAACAACTATCATATGATCTCCCTGATATGAGGAAGTGGTGATGCAACATGGGGGCTTATGTGGGTAGGAGAAGAATCCATGAAACAAGATGGGATAGGGAGGGAGACAAACCATAAGTGACTCTTAATCTCACGAAAAAAACTGTGGGTTGCTGGGGGGAGGGGGGTTGGGAGAAGGGGGGTAGGGTTATGGACATTGGGGAGGGTATGTGCTTTTGGGTAAATTGGAAGGGGAGGTGAACCATGAGAGACTATGGACTCTGAAAAACAATCTGAGGGGTTTGTAGTGGCAGGGGAATGGGAGGTTGGGGTACCAGGTGGTGGGTATTATAGAGGGCATGGCTTGCATGGAGCACTGGGAGCCCCTAATAACTCTCTTCTGAAAATTACAGAAGGGTTTTGATATAAATGTGATTCCAGTTGGTAAGGTGAAAAGGGCAATGTGGGAAATTCTGGATATAGACGTTAGAAATAAATTTGCCTAATATGTCACTGGTTTGGAAGAGAATTGCTGGTGTCAGAAATACTCCAATGGCTTGCGCATTTTCTTTGTAATGATTCCATACCCTCACTGAGTAGGCTTTTTTTCCTAATTTGTTTTCAGACAGAGTTCACTGGAAAAAGAAAGCCCTGAGCAGCATTAAGGCACATTGGCAGACTTAACACTTTCCTGTCTCATTATACATGATCAAATTTGTTTTATAATACAAATAATGTCTCCTGTGAGACTAAGCAGTGTGACTTTTCTCAGGACGTGAGCAGTTGAGAAAAAACTCTGGAATAATAACTGACTTCACAAAAATAAGAATTTGGGGTTTAAAACTAGTATATGAAATGTTTTTCTGGAAAAGAGAAGAAATAATCCTCATTATTAAGAAAAGATTAAAAAAAAAAATAAGACCAGTGGACTTTTCAAAAGCCAGCAGGTTTGGAAAACATAATTTGGTTCAAATGTGTTTATACTTTATCCAGGCATGCAAAGCTACCTGCAATAGTTACAACTCTTTTGAATTATGAAATATTTCCCACAGCTCTAATTCAAAAAAAAAAAAAAAAGAAAGAAAGAAAGAAAAATTGAAAAATTGCCCAAGTTTAGATTTTTACTTTCACAAGAGGTTTTTGGAATCAAAAGAGAAGGCCTTGGGAGGTAAGAAGGATATAATTACGCAGCAACTATAAAACTAAAAATAGAACAAGAAAAGAATAAAGTCACCTCTATCCACTTAGCTCCATCATCACCACCAACATGAAATGAATCATTGGGGGTGAAAGGAAGAGGGAACAGCATCAATGGGGATACAAAAATGGTACCAGGGAAAGGGAGCAGAGGTTGTAACCTCAGGAAAGCAAGGTCAGGCTAGGGAGATGGCTAAAGTGTCCACAATGAGAATACATAATGAGTGACCGAAGATAAACCTGGAAGTAAGACTACACTCTACCTGGCTTTTTAAAATGAGTTTATTGTCCTACAATTCACATAGCATAAATTTTACATATTTAAAGTGTACAATTCAATGGTTTTTAGTCTATTGACAGAGCTATACAACCATCACCAAACCTATTTTTAGAATATTTTCAGCCTTCCCCAAACACTGTGTATTCATTCACCCATTAGCAGAATGGCTCTCCATCCCATCCACGCCCCAGCCCTTGGCAACCATTAAACTGCTTCGTGTTTTTATAGATTTGCTATTTATTGTATTTATTGAATACTTCGTGTAAATGGCATCATATTATGTGAGATCTTTTTACCAGGCATAATGTTTTCAAGGTTCATCCATGTTATAGCTTGGATCAAAACTTAAAACTTTTTTATTTCTGAGTAATATTCCTTTGTATAGATATATCATATTTCATTTATCCATTCATCTGTTGATGGGTATATGGTTGTTTCTCTTTGAGGTTATTATAAAGCTACCATAAACACCCATGTACAAGTTTTTACATGAACATATGTTCCCTTTTGTCTTGAGTATATACCAAGGAGGGGGGACTGCTGGATCATATGGTAAATCTATATTTAGCCTTTCAAGAAATGAAATTGCCAGACTGTTTTCCAAAGCAGCTGTACAGTTTTATATGCCCACTGGTAATATACAAGAGTTCTAACTTCTCCACATCTTCACCAACACTTGTTACTGTCCCTTTCAGCATAATCATGTTAGTAGGAGTAAAGTAAGTTCTCATTGTTTTGATTTGCATTTCCCTGAAAGCTAATGATGCTGAGCAGCTTTTGCTTACTGGCCAATTGTACTTCTCCTATAAAAAAGTATCTATAGAGATCCTTTGCCCATTTTTTTTTTTTAAACTGGGCTATTTGTCTTTTGATTATTGAGTTGGAAAAGTTGTGTACTTATTTTAGATACAAATATCTTCAGTTTCTGATACATGATTCAAAAGTTTTCTTCCATTCTGAGGATTATCTTTTCATTTTATGGATGATGTCCTTTGAAGCCCAAAGATTTTTAATTTTGATCAAGTAAATTTATCTTTTTGTGACATGCACTCCTGTATCATACAATTTATCTTTATCAGAGAGCAAACTATGTATCTTCCAAGAGAGGAAGCTTATGAGCTACATGTTGGCTTTGGGACATATGGACCTTCTAGGGATAGCAGCCAACAATTTGATATTTATATTATCAACAGATGGACACCTTCCCATAACTCTGTGTGTTTTCCAAGTCACCTCTGCCCTGTGGCCACAGTTCAGAATACTCATTAGGTTCTGGAAAGGAATGCTGGTTTTTAATTCCCAAAGGATTGTGAGAGTATAGAAGGCAAAACCTCTATATCAAAATCTAGAAAGTGATTAACTTATTTGTTACAAAATCTGTGTTACTTTTACTACTGGTTTGAAACAGAAGAAAAACAAAGAACTCTGAATACAGAGAGACTTCCATAAAAAAAAAAAAAAAAGTAAAGTGAGAAAGCAAAACAAAAAAAAATTAAAATTATTGAAGAGAACTGTGCTGAAATAAAACTTAAATCTGCAGCAAATTATGGTACTCTATGGATGTTAAAAAACTGATAGCAAATAAGATATATTCTAGTAAAGTTATTAGACTTCATAGAAAAATAGTTTTACATACATTCAGTAAATTACAAGGGGTATACCTGAATTACAGTGATCTGGTATTTCTTAAAGCAAATACTATCTTAAAACAGTGATATCTACAATATTGAACAACAAAAGAATTATATATTCATGCCATTTTGCCTTTCAATAAAAAATTTAAATTAAATTAAATAACATACCTCCTCAAGCATACAAAAAGTTATAGAATACAAATATTCCTTAGAGTTTCTGGAGAGAAACTGAAAATATTTAATGAAATCCCTACGTTTAAGAGACAAATCAAAATAGAGGCACCTAGGTGGTGCACTTGGGTTCTGCCCAGGTCATGATCTCAGGGTCATGAGATTAAACCCCGTGTGGAGCTCCCAGCTCAGCATGGAGTTTGCCTAAGACTCTCTCTCTGTCTCCCTCCCACACTCTCGCTCTCCCTAAAATAAACAAAAAAATCTTCAAAAAAAAAAAAAAGATGAATCACAATAAAAACTGAGGATGGGAGATGCTATGATAAGTACTACAGGTAAGTACAACCCTAAATAAGCTCAAACAATTATTGAAATTATGGTTTTAGAGTGAATATTAGAAAAAATATTGTTTTTGAAGAAATAAAATTGGGAGGTGGAAGTGTGAGGCAGTGCGATGATATTTACTTCCTCAACCTTCATTTGACAGATAACAGATGTCTACACTTGAAACGCATCCATCCCATGACATCATCACATATTATGAGACTTAAATCTAGTATCTCTTCTTTTTTTAATATTGTTTTAATTTTTTTTAAAGATTTTATTTATTTGACAGATCGCAAGTAGGCAGGCAGAGAGAGAGAAGGAAGCAGGCTCCCTGCTGAGCAGAGAGCCTGATGTGGGGCTCTATTCCAAGACCCTGGGATCATGACCTGAGCCAAAGGCAGAGGCTTTAACCCACTGAGCCACCCAGGCGCCCCTAAAATCTCTTCTTTAAAAAAAAAAAAAAAAATATATATATATATATATATATATATATATATATATATATATATATATTCTAGTGAGTTAACCTACAGTATAACATTAGTTTCAGGTGTACAATACAGTGATTAAACACTTCCAAACAACACCTGGTGCTAATCACAAGTGCTCTCCTTAATTCCTGTCACCTATTTTACCTATCCCTTCACCCACCTCCCCTCTGGTAACTACCAATTTGTTCTCTAATTAAGAGTCTGCTTTTTGGGGCGCCTGGGTGGCTCAGTGGGTTAAAGCCTTTGCCTTCGGCTCAGGTCATGATCCCAAGGTCCTGGGATTGAGCCCCGCATTGGGCTGTGTGCTCAGCAGGGAGCCTGCTTCCCTTCCTCTCTCTCTCTGTGATCTCTGCCTACCTGTGATCTCTGTCTGTCAAATAAATGAATAAAATCTTAAAAAAAAAAAAAAAGAGTGTTTCTTGGGTTTGCATCCCTCTCTCTTTTCCCCCCTTTGCTCATGTATCTTGTTTTTTAAATTCCACATATGAGTGAAATCACATGTTATTTGTCTTTCTCTGACTGATTTCACTTAGCATAATACTCTCTGGCTTTATCTACATAATTGCAAATGGCAAGACTTCATTTTTTATGGTGAGTAATATTCCATTCCACTGTGTGTGTGTGTGTGTGTGTGAGTGTGTATCATGTCTTCTTTATCCATTCATCAGGTGATGGACACTTGGGCTGTTTCCATAATTTGACTATTATAGATAATGTTGCTATAAACATCGGGGTGCATATATCAACTTGAGTTAATTTTTTTAGGTAAATTCCTGGTGGTGCAATTGGTGGATGAGATTGGAAACCATAAAAATCCTACAGGAGAACATAGGCAGTAATCTCTTTAACATTGGCCACAGCTACTTCTTTCTAGATATGTCTCCTCAGGCAAAAGAAATAAAAGCCGAAATAAACTATCGGGACTTCATCAAAATAAAAAAAAAAAATAAAAAAAAAATAAAAAAGCTTCTGCACAGTGAAGGAAACAATTAACAAAACTAAAAGGCACCCTAGAGAAAGGGAGAGGATATTTACAAATGACATATCTGATAAAAGATCACTAACCAAAATCTATAAAGAACTTATCAAACTCAACACCCAAAAAACAAATAATCCAGTTAAAAAGTGGGCAGAAGACATGAACAGACATTTTTCCAAGGAAGACATCCAGATGGCTAATAGACACATGAAAAGAAGCTCAACATCACTCATTATTAGGGAAATACAAATCAAAATTGCAATGAGATATCACCTCACCCCTGTCAGAATGGCTAAAATCAACAACACAAGAAACAACAAGTGTTGATGAGGATGCAGAGAAAGGGAAACCCTCTTGCACTGTTGGTGGTAATGCAAACTAGTAGTCACTCTGGAAAAAAGTCTGGAGGTTCCTAAAAAACTCAAGTATTTTTGTTGCTAGCCAAAAGCTGAGTTTATTTGAATAGGAACTGGGTATTTCAACAGAGGTTAAACCAAGCAACATATTATAAAAGACACAATAAATCTTGGAAAATGACAAAAAGGAGAGAGTTTGGTAGGAAATCTCATGGGCCTTGAGGCCTCTAATATATTAAGCAGAAAGAGGATGAGCAAGACAGAGAACACATTAGCCACAAAATGGAAGCCAAAAGGCCCTAAACGCAGACCTCATGAGTTTACAAATGTTCTAAGATGTCTATTCCTTTCTCTGGTCAGACTAAGTAGGGGTAGAAACAGCTATTCTGATTCAGCCTTATTGGTTTACAGAGAGATTGAGAACCAGCAAAGGTAAATGGTTGTGTGTATCTAGCATCATAAAGAGACAAATGAAACCCAGGTCTCAATTTTTTTAGATATACCACTTGATTTCTCTGAAACCTACTCTCTCAATACATAACAGCAGAAAATTTATGGCTATGTTCTTTAAAATCAGTTCATATCTTTCATGTATGTTCTCTGTGTGTTCAAAATCTTTCTTAGGGGTAGAGAAGGATATCTATCTAATTATATAAAATGATATATGTGTTATTCCTAAGATAAGGTTCTAAAAATACCAAACCATAAGATAACAGAAGAATGGTGACATAATCAGCATGATAATATTATTCTTGCTACCATTTTGTGAGTATCTGTATCCCTATCTGAATCTTAATTATCTTCCTTGAAAACTGTAACTTTATAACTCTAAGAACTTGGCAAAATAATCACAACCCCAATGATAAAATATACCACAACCACACTTTTCTTCCTATAAGTCCCACATCAGGATGATTTTATATCAATTTACTGAATCTCTAATACATTTTTAGCCTATCAGTGAAGAGTTAGTTAAAAAAAAAATTTTTGAGACCTTACATTTTTTTTGGGTGTTCAATAGAAATCAACAGCTTGTCTCAAATTCAATCCCACTCCCATATGCTTATTATCAGCTTAAAGGAAAAAAAGCATTGCTCAAATAGACTAAATTTCAAAATGTATGCACTTTCTCAGCAGGAGTGAGAGAAAAAAAATTTAAGCCCAAGGATTCTGGCAAAATCATTTCGAAAATCAAACATTTGGATCGTCTAGATTCCTCTTAAGTGTTTTACTTCAAGTACCATGTGTAAGAAAAAACACAGAATGAAGACTGGTTATTTTAAACATGGCATATTCTGTGATCACTCTGTCAGAAAAACATGGGTTTTTACATTGCATATAAATAATTTCTGTTAGAAATACTATTTTAATAAATTATTATCAAAATCATGAAAATAACTTTGGCCTTGTAGTTTTTCTCCAGTAAGTCATGTATTGTGTTAACAGATACGACACCATTTAAGATTTTAAACATACTAAAACTAATAAAACACTGTGGATTAACTACATGGAATTAAAATTAAAAACTAATTTAAAAAAAGATTTTAAATGTAAACCACACTTTCACTGTGTCCATGTACACAGGCTTAAAAATAGGCACAAGATCACTTGTACGGGTCCTAAAATAAGCCAGCCAGCAAACACCAAAAAACTGAACTTGTTCAGTTTCTCACTTCTATTCCCTATCTACTTAGTTATCTTGGGAACCTCTGTTTCCTTCAGGTAGATGCTTCTGTTCTCTGAACCAAAGATTGTAGGGGCAGTAAAAGGGGGAAAAAAAAAAGCAATGGTAGAAAGGAGAAAGATGAAGTAAATTCAGCTAAACCCCATGGAAAATTTGAATGCAACACGGGAAGATTATGTTCCTAACTATGTATTTTCTTTTTTCAAAATACAAGAAATTCTTCACATTCATATATTTATGATTCATGAGTTCAGATATTTGCAGAAGTAGTGCCAGGACATGCTGTCTCTGTTCACAGGGCATGTTTTTACAGCACTGTCTCTAGGGGAGTCACTGAAGAAAATGAGTAGGTGAGTCCAGGAGGCAAGTAAAGCTCAGAGGGTTTCTGGTTCTTGCCTCTTCCATGCCTGACTCCTTAGAGATTGATGAGGATTAATTCATGCTTAAATACCCTCTAAGATCGTTCAATCTAAAATCCATAATCCCTGTGAAGTTACTTTCACCAGATTATAACACAAAAGCACTGAGCAGTAAGAACTGTTTTTGTTTTGGTTTGAGGAACAAAACAGAAAGTTGGTATTTGAAATTGTATACAGAGTACAGCTTGAGGGAAGAGGAGGGCCAGTGTGTGGCAGGTAGCCCGGGGATTTTCAGGGTGTTGAAGATGGAAGGACTGGTTTTAAAAGGAGAGGGACTCTCAGGTGGAAAGGGGGTTTTATTAATAAACTTTGACTATTTTGTTATTTCATTTAGAGAGTGGTGACAGCAGTTTTTGTATGCGAAGGATATATAAAGTAGGATCCTATAAAATTAAAATGTGAATGTTCCTTAAATCCTACTTTCTTCTATTCCTTAGAGAGACAACTTCTAAATCAGCTAGAAAAGATAAATGTCCAGGCTTTGCAGTCAGTGTGATAGGGAACCCGCTTCATTAGGATGAAGTCCGATCCTTAATCTGGGACAGCTCTTCTATGTGCTTTCCTGTAGTTTCTTGCTATCTCTGAATCATGACAAAACAAGTTTCCTTTCCCAATTACATTAATTTATAAAAACATTCACTATGGGCTACAATTAATGCTAGGTAAAAAGTCTACCATACCAACTTCAATAAGCAAGGTGGTCACTTCTCTGAAGAACCTGAATATGTCCAGGCATTGGAACATATTTGTCTTACACTCTCCATCCTGATATGTTCCCTTCTATTATAAGGAGAACAATTCACCCCTCTTTCTTCCCTGGTTGGTGTCCTTTTTGAATCGTTACACCAGTAACTAACCACGACATGCGAGACATATTTTGAGAAGTTCAGAATGTAATAGGAATCTAGGCACTATATTAAAAATAATGGAATTTTGTGATACGTCAGAAATATTTATAAATAACAATGAACCTCAAACTCTTGACAAGACTCCTGTCCTTCCTATCCTGTATATCAGGTCATCAGAATGGTTGCCTACCCAATTCCCATCCCTATCTTGAACCCAAATAAAGTAAGTTAAAAAAAGAAGAAGAAGAAGAGAACAAATAAGTATTTTTATGCCAATGGAAAACAGAGGCCATACTCTAATCCTAAATGACACCTCCCAACTCTCCCAGGATCTGTGTTCATCCTTACACTGTATTTGTTTTAAGAATTACTGATTGTTTTATTATTAAAATCATGAGTATTTTCATTTTCCAGATGTCTCCATAAGGAGCTAAACCATTCCCGTTTTAGAAAGACAACACAGCATAAAATCTTTTTTCATAATTCTTATAGTATTTGTATGTATCATAATTTTGATTAAGAGTTAACCAAAAATATAGCAAATATCATCCTATCCCATTTCTTGACTAATATAATGATGTGAAGGAACATTCCCCCTGAACTGTGTCACCTGTAGTAAGCAACTTGGTGTTAACTGTCAAGATGTACTTTTTCATGGACCCTGTGGATAGTCTCCTCTTACAAAGTTTATGACTCAACATAATCTCTGTACCCACCCCCAAATAGTGGGCTTATAAGAAAAATGACAATTTGGTCCAGTATGCACAGAGAATTTATTAAATAACAGTAACTCAATTGTGTTTACCACATTTAGGCCCATTTAATATCAAAGTGATGAGAAGTTTGCAAAAAGAAAAAAAAAGGAGAAAATTATAAGATCACTCAAAAGAGAAGTTAAAAAAATTCGTATTTTTGAAGACTTATTTGTTAACAAGAACAGGTAATTTACTTAATGAAGCAGGTTAATCAGTTTTCCAATGATCTACATTCTTTTAAATGAAAACATGTATCTACTATTTTAAGATGCATCTTTTTTTCCCCAAGGAAATCAAACTTTTGAAATCAAAAAATGCCTTTCAGAATTATTAAGAAAAAGTGAGACGATCTAATTACTATTAGGTGGTGAGATGTGAGAGGTTGCACCATCTTGACAAAAAGACTCTAATATTTTATCTCACTGTTGTCACCAAAATGTTACAAATCAGCATCCTGGCAAATTGTGTGATGTCTAATACTTTCCAAAAGGCATTCTTTTACTGCAAGCTGCTATCATAGTACAGTGAGTGATTGATCTTTCTAATTAGAAAATAACATGATATAATGAGACAAAAGGAAATTCTTCAGTAGCCACAGTCCCATATCTTATCCACTGTTGGAGAAATTACAAAGGCAATTCCCACACCATATGAAGAGGTGCATGTGGAAATCATAGATACCAAATAGAATCAAGTAGTTAAATCTATTAAAATCCACCTCTAGTTACCAATTAACAAAAAAAGAATATAAAGTAAGGATATTATATATAATTTGTAATTGTATAATAATTTTAAAATTTGTTTTCACTTTTGTGGGGCTTTTTCCTTTCTTCTTGTTTTGTTTTGTTTTGTTTTGGCCTGCAGCTTTTGTAGGGAAATGGGAGGAATAATATTTCTAAAACCAGTATAACAAGCCAAGTAATGTGTAACTTACCAGAATCTCTAATGTCTTTGGGGACTTGGTCAATGATTTTTCAGGAAAACAGAACCAAAAACAAATATGCTATAAACTAATAGTAAATAGAGAAAATGCTGAATTCAGTAAGTTCACAATTCTCTTACATCGGCCTTTTTTCCAAATATTTTTCTGATGGTTTCCTATTCTCTTTTTTTTTTTTTAATTTAGTGTAGATGCATTTTCTTTCAGATTTGAAACTTATTTTTAGTTATTTTGTGAAAATATAGTAAAATTAAAAACTACTGATTAATGTGCCAGTTTTTTAAAAATATTTTTAGTATGTAAAAAAATTTAGTTATAGATCTCTATTTCCAACACACAGGTTTATATATAGTTTTATGGAAAGGGGACAATACATCAGCGTTCATAAAGCAAGCAATATCTTGAGAGGCACACTTATTTGCAATATAAATGAGGTACATATAAACAAAAAAGTAGGTAAACAATCTTTGTTTTACTTGGGAAAAAAATATTCACTGCATACTTTCCTTAAGTTGATCATACCTAAATAAGAGCTTTTTAAGATCACCTAAGGCAAAATGTCTTTTATGTATAATCTACTTACTTTTAATATAGGTCACAGTAAATAAGTGAATGTTGTTTTTGTTATTTAACATTGCACATGTATGAATGTATTATATATGCATATTTGTATGTATTTATATGTATAGGTATTACACATGTACGTATTATATGTGTGTGTTTTATGTTAAACCTGACAGTAAAAAAAAAAAAAACAAAAAACGCATTTCCCATGTTGTTAAAAACTACCTGAAGAGATCACATTTTCTACCTGCAGAGAAATGCATTCCATAAATACACATATTCATAAATAGGTAAACCATTCCTCCAATTTTGAATATTTACATTGTCTCTAGCATTACACTGTTAAAAATGAACTGTGAAGAATAATTTAAATGCTAAATGCTTACTGCATTCCACAGGAGATTCCCAAAAGTGGATTTCTTGTTCAAAGAGTATGGACATTTCAAGAATCTTGATAAATATTGCCAAATCATTTTGCAAAGTGTTGTACAAATTTACATTTCCAGTCATAATATAAGAAAATTCCTATTTTACATTCTCTCCTTCTATATTAAACAGTATGATTGTAAAAAGCACTGCTAAATATGGCATCTCATTTTAATGTGCATTTCTCAGTTATTGGCAATGTATTTTTTTCTGTGGTTAGCATTTATTTGGATTTTATCTTTCCTGAGTTTTTCACTTAATTCTTTGCAAAATATCCTCTGAAAAAATGTTAATGTACCAATTAACCCATTGCTGTATTTTCCCAGTGCTTTTTTCCATCTGTCTTTTGATTTATACGTGTGTGTGCGCACGCGCGCTTACAGATGGAAACTTTACATCAAACTCACCCTTCGTTTTCTTAAAGAAACTGGTTCTACAGTATTTTTCTTTAATCTTAGGAAGCTTTCCTCCATTCATATATTAGATAAATATTCAATTACATTCTCTTTTACTATTTACTAATCTATTTTTTTCATGTTATTCTTTTAATTCATTCCTCTAAAAATATTAGTAAGGTGCTTACCAAGCATCAAGAAAACATATTTTAAGCTTGACATAAACCAATAATGAACAAAACAGGATCCAGCACCTGTGTTCATGTGACTTAAAATCTAGTGCAAGAAACAGCCCCTAGTGAAAGGAATGCTTGAACAGAGGTAGAATGTCTGACCAAGTCAGTCTAAAGGGTGAAGGGGATGGTGAAGCAGAACAGTCTTGTGCTAAAGCAGTTTGCTGTGCATTCTGATACAGTAAAATAAGAACAATGGAGCTGAAAGTGTGTGAGAGGAGAGCATAGAAAGATAAGGCTCCAGAGATCAGTAAGGGGACCAGGCAGCACCATAAGCCTCTTAAGAATTCTGGTCCTTTTGCTAAGAAAAATGGAAAGCATTAAAAGGTTTCCAGTGCTGTAAAGACAAACACAAATTAAAAATAAGAGGCTTAATTCACCCAGCTGAAAACAGGGGAAGAGATTTCTCCACCCTCCCTTTTCTCTGAATATTTACTTTAGGAAATGTGTGTTTGTAAGTACTTTCCTCCTCTACAATGATATAAATCCTTTTGAAAACTACGTAAGCCTCTTGTGAGTTTATAGACAGACTCAGGACTGTCTTAAGCTGGGAGTCATCTCTTTGAAATATAAACATCAAGGGAGATAGCACCCTATCTTCGTTGCTATAGTAGGATGGTAGCCTAACTTTAGTGTTCCAAGTTGCACAACTACTTTCTGTAATAATGAGCTGAGAAGTTCGTTTTCCTCTGGATAAAGCCCATTATTTAACCTAAACAGTTACCCCAACCACCAGATAAAGTTCTTTAGAACTGTGTGTGACAAATGGTGCTGTCAAGTCCTTACTTGAGGACGAGTTATTGCTTAACCTGAGAACATGCAGGTAACAGGTTGTATATGCTTGGCTAGATCAGAGGGTGAGATCCATTCTTGAGATGTCTTACTGGATTGTAATGTATCACATTCTGGTTTCATGCTTATTCAGTGATAAAAGTTCTATCTTTTCCTCCTACCTTTGTGGAAAGAATTTCTGGACTAGAAGATGATTTGGGGGTTTTTGTTGTTATTGCTATTTTGTTTTTTTTTTTTTTTTTTAAATTCAAGAGTAACATAGAGCATAAGAAGATTTTCTTTTTTATTATTTTTCCTCAACAATGTGAAGGAAGGGAAAATATGTTTAGTTTTCTATTTCAAAATGATCTCTGGCTATAAAGGAGAAAATGGATGGAGAGGAATGGAATAGTTTCACCCAACTAATGAAAAGTCCAGATGAGAAATGAGAGAAGCTTGGAAGAAGATGGGAGGGTTAGAGAAGTGGATGTTCTCATGGATATTTCATGAATAAGAGCAATAGGATCTGGCAATGAATAGGATGTTACGGTAATTGGGGTAAAGATAACTTATAAGGTATTTTTATATTAGATAGATAATCTGAGAAATAAGAACACAGAGTGGGGAACAAGTTTGCTTGGTTGGGAAATGAAAATAATAAGTTGGCCGTTGGGTCATTTTTTTTTTTTTTTTGCCATTGGGTCATTTATCTTGTATTTTATTTTGGTGAGTCTGAAGTAAGGTTCTAATTTCCTTTTTTTTTCCTTTTTCTTTTCTTTGGTTTTTGTTTTTGTTGTTGTGGTTGTTGTTTTCTGAATAACTAATTACTTCCAGGACAAATTCTATTTTAGCTTAGTGGTTTTGATAAAGGCCTCTCTTGCCAAATGCAAGCAAACTGAACAAAACCAGAAAAAATGACAACCAAATAAAAACACTCTTCCCCTTCACAGTTGGTATTTTTCTTTTTAACTAGATTCCACTGTCTAAATCTAATACAGAATCTTTGTTTCAAACTCATGTATGATCTGCAACTACTTTCTGTAAAGAAAATTAATAAAAAGGAGGAGATGTTTAGAGACTTAAATATCTTTAATTTCTTTAAAGGTTATCCCAGTATTTGGCCTTTCCTATATCTAGAACTTGGGCTTCAAATTATTATTCAATGCCTTCAGTTGTGGGTCTTTCTCAATAACTGCAAAGAATTCTAGTGACCTTAACCTCGATCCTATTCCTTAGCCCTCCCAATTATCCAGGAAAGTCAAACAATATTAGGAATAAGAGAGAAGAGAAAGCATTTTTTAATTGTCTTTATTATCTCAAGAAGGAACAATTTTCCATTCAATGTCTCCCACCCAGCCACTGCCATTCCTTGTCCAATCACAGGTAATGAAGAATTATGATGACTGACTTAATATAATTGTCCCTGGATGTTGAAGAGTTGCTGTGTTATTGAAATCATCTGTGTGTGTTGCTACATAGAAATGCAATCATTTCAAGACAATGGGCCTTGTTGTTATTGTTCATTCCAAAAACTGAAAAAATGCCCCCCCATTAAGACCTCAGTGAATATTTAGTGAGCTAAATAAAACAGAAATAAGCAGGCATTGAAGGAAAATATAATTCAGAGCATGAGATCACTAACAATCCTTTACTGACAAGAGAAGTGGGACCATTAGTTCTAGGTCAAATTCCATCAGGTTAAAACAGTGACAAAAATGAACTTCCAGAAAGGGAAAAGTAATAAAATAGCAAAGGACAAAGTCTCCTAAGAAAAGCAGTCTGAGTAATTCCATAGGTAGTTTGGTATCAGAATTGGTGGTCTGTCAATGTTAAGTTGCATAGTTTCAACTGTGTCCTTGGACAAGAAAGAAGACAGGGAGAGGCACAAGGTTGTTTCATAAACCAATAGTGAGCAAATGATGTGATCAAAGTCATTTGTATGAATAGGAGTTTGGCAACGATGTGCAAAAGAGTCAAATGCAATGGAACAAAGTCTTAAAGACTATTTCAAGGCCAGATGTGAAGTAATCAAAAAATAGGGGGGCGCCTGGGTGGCTCAGTGGGTTAAGCCGCTGCCTTCGGCTCAGGTCATGATCTCAGGGTCCTGGGATCGAGTTCCGCATCGGGCTTTCTGCTCAGCAGGGAGCCTGCTTCCCTCTCTCTCTCTCTCTGCCTGCTTCTCTGTCTACTTGTGATCTCTGTCTGTCAAATAAATAAATGAAATCTTAAAAAAAAAAAAATAGGTTCAGTGGTGGGAGTAAGAATGAAAAACAAGAAAACTTTATGAAATATAAATGGAAACTTACCTATGGTTTCACAATGGATAAACTTTTTATGGTTTCATCATGCTGGGGCCAACTGACAAACAGCTATCTAAAGGACACTTCCTTAGAGATAAGAAGGAAATTACACATCATTACCATAGCTAAATGTGGTAGATGAATGGCTCATACAGATGTCAACTTAATGCGGGTACCTGCTATGAGAAAAGTATAGGATGTACATAAATAGATTATGAGATCTAGCACTTTGTTCCGTTACAAGATATTTTTAAAAGCGAGATTAAAAAAATATTGCTAGGTTTGAGTATATACTTAAAATGTTTGAGACAGTATTTTGCAAAATCAATGAATAAATACACAAAAGGTCCATAGACAAAAATATGTACTAAAAATGCATAAGCACATAAATAAGTAATACATAAAAAAGCAAGGTTTATATAACATCTAATTGAGAAAGATAGTTATTAATACAGCCTTTAATCAAAAACTTTACTAGTTAAATATTAATTACAAAATTAAATATGAATTCCTCCATTTAGAATCAGTCCATCATAAAGCAGTTCAGTCTATCCAGTCATGTTGCACAATCTTCTTGACTATTTGAACACCAATCTTTTAACTAAACCACACTACACGAAAGACCATTTCTTGAACATAACTCACTTTTGCACGTCCTCTTCCATCTACCTACAATGCCTTCCTGACAGTGTAACCTCTTCAGATTTTCCTTATCTGTCAAGAGCAAACCTCAAATATCCCCTTTTCCCCCAAAATCTAATCTTGTGATAACATTGCTTCTAGGTCTCTGCATGATGAGATTGAATCTCAAATATTGTTGACATTAATCTAGGACTTTCTAATGTTTTCCTCCAATTTTTACAAATAGGATTGATAATTGATACTTGAGATTCATCAGGAAATGAGAGAAGACAGGGTCCAGAAGAAGTATGTTGTTCATTACCTGCAAAGAGTTTTCTTCATTTTGTCATAAGCAGTTAGTGCAGGAGGGTGCTCATTTAGGTTTAGTTATAAGAACTTGAGAAAACTCTCCTGTGTAGCAGCTTCTATCTTATTCCGAAAGTGCACAGTGAGGACTTCTTCTAAGACAGATGAAGGTAGTAAAGAAGGACTACTGAGGAGAGTGGACAGCTTCAAAGAGCCTATGTGGGAAATGGAATATTATGGAATGGCATGAGAACTGCTGGTCCATACTGCCAACTAACCCTCCCTGAGTATTCATGCCTTCCTTCATCCAGGAATTTGATTTCATTTGTCATAACTCTATGCCCTTAGCCTTAGGTTCCAATTTATGTGGCTATGGTTTTTGTCAAAATTCTCAGCAGCTCTCATATTCACACATAGAAGTAATCAGCTCTCAAAAATACCCTGAAACTTGCTCCTGTTTGATTAAGATATAAAGTACCTTTTCTCCAAAACAGAGGATCATAGGGTAAGAGAGGAAAAAATAAAACAAGATGAAATCTTGTTAAGAGAGGGAGACAAACCATAAGAGACTCTTAATCATAGGAAACAACCTGAAGGCTGCTGGAGGGGAGGAGGGAAGAGGATGGGGTAACTGGGTGATGGACATGAAGCAGGGCATGCGATGTAATGAGCACTGGGTATTATCTAAGATTGATGAATCACTGACCTCTACCTCTGAAACTAATGATACATTATATGTTAATTAATTGAATTTAAGTTTTAAAAAAAGATGAAAAGAGAATGCAAAAAAATAAAAAATAAATTTAAAAAAATTTACCTTTTCTTTCTTCTGTCTTTTTTTTTTTTTTTAGATTTTTATTTATTTGACAGATCACAAGTAGGCAGAGAGGCAGAGAGAGAGAGAGGAGGAGGCAGGATCCCTGCCGAGCAGAGAGCCCAATGTGAGGCTCGGTGCCAGGACCCTGGGATCATAACCTGAGCCGAAGGCAGAGGCTTTAACCACTGAGCCACCCAGGCGCCCCTTTCTTCTGTCTTAATACCCAATACTAATTTGTATCTTCATTCATTCACCACAAATTAAATTTTAATATGTTATATAATGGGGCTTTTTTTCTCTCCAGAGTCTAACACAGTTGAAGCCAAGAGTAGATGTTGGTTGAATGTATGGCAGAAAGATACTACGCTAGGAATATGAAGATAAGACATAGCTCTAAGCTCAAACAACTCTCAGTAGATATAATCAAATCTACTGATGTGGTCCTTATGATCATTTTCTATCCCTTTAAAGAAATGATAATCCAGGACAATGGATGGGGCAGGAATAATTGAGGTAGCAGCTCACTCTATTACAATTTTATTCCTACTAAGTTTACATCCTGCCATTGATATCCTGAAATTAATTTCTAGTTCCTCCTAATTTTTTAGACTTTGTTTTGTTTAGCTTCCTAATCTATTGAAACATTTGTAAACTTACCTGATTTTTACAGTTGTATTTCTAAATTTGTTTCTTTAAAAGGTAATTATTTCTAATAACATTAAATTCTTATGTTGAATTCCTATCATTTCAAGACTATCTATACTATTTCATTGATCAACTATTTTGAATAAAAGTTTTAAAAGGACATTTTGTCCTTTTAAAATATACCTTAATATTTGGTAGTGCCTGCCTATTTTTCAAAATAACCTCTTGTATTCTCAACATTCATTCTTCAAATTAATTTAATAGTGATGTGTTGCTTTTTTCAACAAATGTTATATTTAAACATGTTTTGGAATTGTAATAAAGTTATGAATTTTTCTTATATTTGGTGACTTCATGAGGATGAAGATATACTTTTACACTTGTTATGACTCTATTTTACATATCCAGATTAAATTTTAAAGATTTATTTAGAATCATTTGGAACAATTTACTGCTATAGTTATTTATGGCAAAACATTACTGAAGGAGTTCAAACTTGCAGAGAGACCCAGAGAGCCCATGAATTCCTAATGATGTTAATTCAAAGGAATAACAACAGGGAAGTAATATTGGTCACCCATAGAGAAGGAAGAGAATAGCAGACCTGGGGCTACAGATCCCTATTCCAACTTAAGCAACTGGAGTTCATGTGCACTCAAATTGGCCAGACAGGGGAGAAAATTAAAAGACTGCAATTTCTTACACTGCCAGAAACTTCTATCAAAAATAAATTCATGCTTTTGTTTTGATTACAGGGCAGATGGACAATTTTGGGAGGTGGGGAGAGGGGTGGCGACTGAAGGAAACCTATAATCAAGTTAATGACCTCCAAAGTCACTCAAGGACTCCAGGAGTCTTCCGCATTTGTAAGAAGTTCTGACCAACAATAAGTCTCCAGGGTCCAGGAAGCCTAAGCTGGAATAGAAAAAGCCCTTTGTAGAAACTGGTTTCATGTAATGGGGGGATGGGGGTGGCTAAAAAATGCAAAACAACACTTGCACTTCAATCCACTAAAAACAACAAAAAGAAACAAAAAAAAATTCAAAAAGCAAGGATAATCTGTTGTTAGGATAAAATGCAGTAACTGCGGAAAGAAAAGACTCATTTTGAGAAACTGCTGGAATTTGATAGCTCTTATTGCTAAAAACCAATTAAATATTGGTGCTGGCAGGTTTTTACAATGCATTTTTATTACATTATTTTGATTGAACCTGAATAAACCTGACTTTAGAACAATCAAATAACTTTTTCATAAAGAATGAAAGGAATTGGCAGATTTACTGAGTTCGACTTATCTGTAGGACCCTCATCCCATCACTTTATATTACATAAAGGTGTTACATTCTGACTCAATACCAAAGTTTTGAGGTTGGAGTACAGAATAATACTTTGAGTATTCTCAAAGCAAGAAAATACTTTACTCATCTTATAAGCTGGCAGATGTAATGGTACACTAATTGTCTGTAGCAGATTAGGGTGCTATCATAGAATGTGTGACGAGCTTTCATATTTAAGGATAAAACAAGGGTGCCTAGGATTCTGAAGCAAGAATAAGTGCTTCTTGGGTGAGTAACCATCATTTTCTCCTGGGACAAATAATGTTAATAAAAATAATTAACAATTTTTAAAAACTAAAAAGAAGGGAAAAAGAAACAGCAAGATTCTGGCTTTCTACTTAATCAAGGTAAAGACTAAATGTCCAACTATTGAACACCAAAGTGTTCATCTTGAAGGTGTCCCATAAATAACTGACTGCATCTGCTTCATGCAGCCATAAAGTCAAGCATTGATCATTTCCTCTAAGGGTAGTTCTTAGAAGGCAAAAGTAAGTTACATGAGCACACAGCCACTCTCCTAGCCTATCTTGCCACACTATCCTGATGTGGTCCCATATGACAAACTACCAGTATTAATTTGTCTTTCCCTCCTCTTTCCCTGTTCCATGAGGACAGAAATATTTGCCTATATTATTCACTTATATAACCTCAACACCTTGAACAGTGCTTCATACATCAGAAATGCTTAACACATATTTGATCAAATAATAAATGCTTTGAAGTCAGATATTTTTGCAAAGAAAAAGACAGAATGTTGCTATTAAATGGAAAAGGAAGAAATAAATTAACTTGTAGAAAATGCTTATGGATCCTTTTACAGTATCTATTGGAAGAGCTTAAGCAGCATGAGAAAAGACTTGAAGAATTCCCCAGACTCACCCTTCTCAAGATAATAAACTTGGAGAAGGAAAAATGAGAGGTAAAATGTGTTCCTGGTTATTAACCATGCTGATTAATTTGCCTCCATTGTGAACTTCTTATCTATAAGCAAGATCGTTGTGATCAATATGTCAGTCATGTCCTAACGCCTAGCAAGGAAGAGTCTCGATAGTACAAATCCAGACGAAAGCATAAGACTGCAGAGACCCACATTTCCAGAGATCCAGTAAACTCTGTTATTGTCCAAAAGATGCAGAAATCTCCTTTCATAGAAAGAATCCAGATCAGCTTGGAATGAGGTGTGTTTAAGGAAAGGTAACGTGTGTTCTTGGAACTACAAAGTCAATTCTTTTGTTTTCGTAGTAGAAATAGCATATATCTTTGGTAATATATATGCACACAAAAAAATCTGACCCTAATTGTGCAAATGTTAAAACTTGCCTAAAGGAGATTTTTTTTTAATGAGAGGTAAAGCCCGAGAGGTAATATATTCTGACACCATGAATGAAAAGGTCCAAGTGACACCACTGTCCTCTTGCCCTACATAATGCTCAGATCCTGCTGACAGAGGTTGATGGGCTCAAAGGTGCTCACCGTTTAATCTCTTCCTCTAGTGGAAGAGAAAACCACAACAAATCGTAACTGTAAAAGAAGAGAATATGGTAGTGACATATTTTGAGAGTTTACTTACCCAGCAATTTCAAGTTTTGTATCTGAAAAGACCCCCTAGGGATTTGGAACACCTCCCAGTTCAAGGAAAACTGCTTAACACAGGATCCTCCAAATCCAGAGTAGTTTAAGCTTGGGTGACAGAAGATGATGGCATGATGACCTAGTGACCTAGTGACTGAGACAAGATTTGAATAAGGATCTCTCCCAGCACCTAGGAAAGAAGGCAGATCTAGATGACAACACACAAAATGGATCCTCAGTTTCTTAATACTGGCTTTCTCGAAGGTGAAAAAGAGTGAGAAAGGACAATGAAGTGAATCGGATAAGTCTGAGGAAGAAGCATCCACATGAGAAACATAAATATGTTTTGCCACCTTGTCAGCAAACCTCAGTCAGCATTAGCACTTTGGGTGAGATCATTTGCAAGGCATCATTGTTATAGGATGAAAAATATTTATTTATTTTATTGGGGGGTGTGGGGAGAGAGTGCATGAGCAGAGCGAGGGGCTAAGGGAGAGGGAGAGAGAGAATCTTAAAACAGGCTCCACTCCACACTCAGTGCAGAGCCCAATGCAGGGCTCAATCTCATAACCCCGAGATCATTACCCAAGCCAAAATCAAGAGTCTGGCGCTTAATGGACTGAGCCACCCAGCTGTCTCTTTTTAAATTTTTATTATCATTATTATTATTATTATTATTATTATCTTTTTTGAAGAAGAGAGAGCTTGAACAGGAGGAGGAGCAGAGGGAGAGGAAAGGAGGAATGGAATTATTATTTTTTAAAGATTTTATTTATTTGAGAGTGAAAGAGAGAGAGTGCAAGTGGGGGGTGCAGCAGAGGGAGAGGAAGTAGCAGGCTCCCCACTGAGCGGGGAGCCTGATGCAGGACTTATTCCCAGGACCCCAGGATGAAGACGTGAGCCAAAGGCAGACACTTCATCAACTGAGCCACCCAAGCAGCCGCAAATCATTTCTAATAAAAGGGAATATTATTAATAAAAAGCTGTTTTATTTCATTGAACATCATGATGCATTTTGATAGGCAAATGTAGGTTTTCAAGAAAGGCTGAGGAAAAAGGAAAAAGAATTTACAAATGATAGAAAGCCAGGCGATTGTAGAATGAGTAACATGGGAACCACCAATAGAGGAGTTGCCACAGAGGCTTTAACAAGAAGAATGTCTAATGCACAATTTTCAATTATTTCATGATGCATGCTGACTCTTGCTTCTTAGAAAACTTTAAACATAATTTCTACTCCACATAAATAGGGATATAAATGGAAAGGGAATCTAGTGCCCCAGGTATAGATGGATGCTAGGATAAAATAGAAGACCACATGTAAATGAGAAGAAAAAAATTACCAGGAACTGTATATCTGAGCTTGTGCTAACCATAGTAGGTCTTGTCTTTCCAGAATTTTGAAAAACTAGAATGTTGGTTTTTAATTTCCACAAGGCACATAATAGGTAGTTGACCAAATGTTACCAAATGTGAGGAGTAGGAAACAACTGTTTCCTTCACAGAAATTTGGATCATTGAATTTAATTTCAAAAAATGACGTTAACAGTCTTCTTCATAGAAAAATATGAGAGTTGCAACTAATTTTAAGTTTTAAGATTAAAATAAAGACACACCAAAAAGAGGGAAAGAATCCTGAGAGATACATTTAAAATTCTGTGAATGTACAGAATATTATCCCTAACTCTGTGTGTGTGTGTATGTGTGCGCGCGCGCACGTGTGTGTGTGTGTTCACTTTATGGCTTATTTACATCTAAAATCAACTGCACTTTTCATGTTAGGAATTAACAGAAACAGTGCTTTTGATCTATTTATATGCCCAGCACTACATCTACTTGCTTAATTATCTTTTTAAATAATTACTGAGGCAGGGGCGCCTGGGTGGCTCAGTCAGTTAAGTGTCTGCCTTTGGCTCCAGTCATGATCTCAGGGTCCTGGGATTGAGTTCCACATCATGCTCCCTACTCAGTGAGAAATCTGCTTCTCCCTCTCCCTCTTCTTCTGCCCTTTCATCTGCATGTGCCCCCCCAAACAAATAAAAATAATCTTTAAAAAATTACTGAGGCATCATCTTGATTTCTAATCAGACCAGGTGAAAATGATCTTAACAATTTAAATTGATGAATTACTATATAGAACTCAAAGTTAGATTGAAGATTTGACACATGCTATTCATATTTTTCTTCTAGCTATTTATCCAGGATTGTTCAAGGTGTTTGGAACACGAAATTATTGATGACTAAAAGAAGGAAGAAAAGAAGAGAGGGAGAAAGCAAGGGAGGGAAGATCATCCAATGTGCTACCTCACGGAAAACTGGCTGAAATATTCATAAGATTCAGTAATTTTATTTCTAACAATTTGCAGTGCTTAATGGAAGAGATGTGGAAACATATCCCCAGGAGGTATTTATTTTGTTTATTTTGTTTATAGCTTGCTTTTTTTTTTTAATCTTTTATTTTGAGATGATTATAAATTCACAGGAAGGACAAAGAAATGTTCAGGATGTCCTGCCTACCCTTCGCCCAGCCTCCCCTCATGCCAACCTGTGCTGTAACTATAACACAATACAAAAACCAGAAAAACTGAAACTGATGCAATCCAAAGAGCTTACTCTGATTTCACCAGCTATGAATGCACTCGTTGGTGTGTGTATACGGTATGTGTATGTAGCCCTATGCAACTTCATCACACTTGTACTTTCATCTCACTATCGACACAATCAAGATGCTGAACTCTACCATGAGGTTCCCAAGAGGTATCTGCTTGTAGCCACACCCACCACTCCTATCCTTAATAGTTCCCAACTAACTAACCTGTTCCCTATCCCCATAATAATGCTAGTTCAGTAATGCTAAATAAATGCAATCATACAGTATATATTCTCTTGGACTCACTTTTTTCCCCTCAGCATGATTTCCTATAAGTTCATCTAAGTTGTTGGATGTGACATTTTTCTTTTTTCTTTTTATTGCTGACTAATATTCCTTAGTATAGATCTACCACAGTTTATTTAACCAGGGGTTGGCTTCTATGAACATTTGTATACAAGTGTCTGTGAAAATCAACTCTCATTCCTCTGGGATGTATGCCGAGGAGTGGAATTGCTGGGTCATACGATAAATCCATTTTCAGTTTTTAAAAGGAACTGCCAAACAATTTTCCAGAGTAGCTGTTCCATTTCACATTTCCACCAGCAATATATGAGTGATCAAGTTTCTTCACATTCTTGCCAGCATTAGAAGGAATTGCTATTTTATTTTATTTTTACTGTTTTTTTGTTTTGTTTTTTTACTTTTAGCCATTCTGAGAAAAATGTGGCAATTATCCTCGAGGTCTTACTATGCATTTCTGTAATAGCTAATGATACTGAATACCTTTTTATTTGTTTGTTTGCCACTTATATATCCTTTTTGGTGAAATGTCTGTACCTTTCATATATATATCCTCTATATATAATCATCTGTATATCCTCTTTGGTGAAATATCTGTACATGTCTTTTGCCTATTTTCTAACTTGTTTTGTTTCTTTTTAAATCCTGAGTTTTGATAGTTCTTTATATGTTCTAGGCACAACTCCATTATTGAAATGTGGTTTGCAAATATTTCTTTTTGTAATTTGTCTTTTCATTTTCTTTAGAGGCGGCAGCAAAAATTTTGATGAATTTTGGTGAAGTGCATTTTTTTTTTTCCTTTTAGGAATTGTGCCTTGGTGTCAAGCCTGCGTACTATATGCCTATTGTAAGTCTCAGAGATTTTTCTACTGTTTTTTTTCTCCTAGAACTTTTATTGTTTTGTGTTTTGAATTTAGCGCTATGATCCATTTTGAGTTGTTTTGTATAAAGTGTGAGATTTACATCGAGGTGCCTTTTTTAAAGCTATGGATGCCAAATGTTCCAGCTGCATTTATTGAAAAGGCTATTCTTCCTTCATAGGGCAGCTTTTGCTCTGTTGTTAAAATTTAATTAAACATATTCATTTGGGTGTACTTCTGAAATTTTTATTCAGTCCCATTGAGCTATGTGTCTATCCCTCCTCCAGGACCACTCTGTCTTAAATACTAGAGCTACATAGTAAGCCTTAACACTGAGAACATGGATTCCTCCCACACTATTTTTCCTCCCATAAAGTTGTTCTGGCTATTCTGAAGACTTTTCCTTTCCATATATTTTGGGATAAATTTGCTTATGTCTAAAAAAAAATTAAAAAAAAATAAAAAAAAATAACCTGCTGAAATACTGATAGGCACTACATTAGACCAACAGGTAAATATTAGACTCTGATATCTTTATTATGTTGAGTCTTCAAATCCATGATTGCTCTAACTGTGTCTTGAACCCCACTATTTCTGGAACCCCAAATTCACTTTTTCCCAGAACATTGACACCTCTGTGAGACATTAAGGGGAAGGTGTCATGTTTGAGTAACACAGATTAGGACAGTCAAGAGTGGTCCTTGGTGATTTCTATTATTTATTCCAATTTAATTTATTTTTTTAAGATTTATTTATTTTAGAGAGAGAGAGCGAATGAGAGAGAGAGCATGTGCAAGTGGGGGGAGAGGGTGAGAAAGAATCTTAAGCAGACTCCTCACTGACTACAGAGCCCAAAACAAGAGCTCACTCTCATGACCTCAAGATATTTAACTGACTGAGCCACCCAGGTGCACCCTTCAGTTTAGTATTTTGACAAGCTTATTTTGGTCTGAATAACTTCTTTTATGTACAAATTTTATCTCATCTACTATAACCCATTATAGTTTTGAAATACATACTAGTCCCATTTGAGAGGGCTAGGGACTGTAACTTTCATCACTGTGTCCAAAATACCTATCCTTACTTGAGTGCATGCTACACAGTGAAAATTCAACAGTATTCACTGAATAAATGAAATTTTTTAATCCATGAAGGATTAAACCAGTTATTGACCATGTTCTTAAATTCCTCTTCTAAATTTAGACTTCTTGGAACTAGCATGCTTTGACTGGGTAATTTTCTGTGTCACCAATGATATCTACATTAGGTTTTTTGTTTTTTTTTTCCTTTCACTCAACATCTCTCTTCTAAGATGATTTACATAATATACTACAGTTTTATGGTGAATGAGTCATAAGTAAAATGTCCACATGTCCTTTGACTATAGCAGAGCTGTGAGCGCTCTAACCTCTAGCCAAGAAACATTTCAACTATTATTCAGATTTGGAAAGGTTTGTCAGTTGAGCTGATTTTAATTTGGACTTTTATGGTACAAACCTACAGATGACTTGGCTTTAAGCTTACATCCCACAGCCCACATAACTACCACAGATATAACATTACCATTTAATGTGCACAATGTTTTTAATATTTCCCAGATGTTTATGTTTATAACCTAAGATGCACTGTCCCCACTATCTTGTTAGCTCATGTTGAGGCAGGTATAGTAACAAACATTTTGTGAATATTTGTGGAGTGCCAGCCAGTGTTTTAAGTTCTTTATATACATGTCTTCAAAGAACCCTAACATCAGCAGTGCAAAATGGATATAGTTACACTCATTTTACAATGGGAGGAACTGAGACTCCCAAGATTAATTAACTCAAGGCTAGAAGATATAAAAAGCAGTATAAACACAGATGTATCTGGTTCAAAAGCTAGTGTTCTTGGCTTTATTACCATTTTATAAAGAGAAAGCTGAGATTCAGAGTATTAAACTAATTATCCAAGGAGACACACACAAGCAGTGATATCACAGGAATTTGAGTGGTTTTTCTATTTCAATCTACTGTCTCCTAAAGGACCTATACTATTTAGAAAAACATTCCAAGCAAAACTCATTAAGAGCACCAGCTAGTAGCATACTTCAGAGTAAAATAGATATTGTCATACACATGATTATGTGAAAAGTTTACACATAATTCTAAGTGTACAATTCTAAAAACATCTGTAAGGTCTCATGGGCAAAGTATGAATAAATATGTATATTTGGAAATTATAAAGTAAATGAAAAATACTGTTAAAATGACCTTCAACTTCCTGTGTTATTTTTTTCATATCTATACATACCTGCTTTAAAAAAAAAAAAAAGAAACACCTTTGACTACATCTAAATATACATGTTTATATTATGCAGTTAATTAAAGCTTTTTAAATCACTAAGCATTGTTGCTTGTGAAGTTCATTTTTAGACTGCTAAATGTGAATTCACAGAGCAACCAGTCCAATCGTGCTATTTCCCCTTCCTTCTTGCCTATATGTTCTTAAGTGACAAAGTCAGTGAAGCCAATTAAACTCATCTTTCCTGTCAAAGCATTTTCTTGGAAAAGTGGTCAACATTTTTTTCCTTGCACAAATAATTTCTAAGTAGATATCCATGTAAGGACCTCTGCTAACATACTGAATAGAAAACAAACAAACAAACAAACAAAAAAAAACCTCCTAGAGGAATTTTGATATTATTTACTCAATTATGGTAACCCCTTATACTTAACTGTACCAAGTACTTGAAAAAATATAGACTTCTTATAACAATGTACAATAAGATGGGCGCCTGAGTGGCTCAATTGGTTAAGCGTCTGCCTTCAGCTCAGGTCAGGATTTCAGGGTCCTAAGATCGAGCCCCACATCTCACTTTCTGCTGAACAGGGAGTCTGCTTCTCCCTCTCCCTCTCCTCTCCCTACTATTCCCCCTGCTTGTGCTCTCTCGCTCTCTCTGTCAAATAAATAAATAAAATCTTTTAAAGAAAATTAAAAAAGGATGTACAATAAGAATCACCTAAAACTCAATATCTACTCTGTAGCTTTTACTTCTAGTCAAGATGGGATAACAGGTACCAGATTTACCCTCCCCCAAAACAGCCAAAAAAACTGATGACATATACACACACAAAATTTCAAGGCCACAAAACGCAGCAGCAAAGGACCATATAAACCTTAACCCAAGCACTGCTCTTCTACAGCTGCCTGACAAATCTTAAAAGCGAGACCCAAAAAGGTTAAACAGTTTCCAAATAACAACATTCCAATGCACATTTAGAATATTTATAGAAATACAAGATATCTTCGCCAAAAGGTGGAATTCACAATGTTTGGAATCCAATTTTAAAAATCACGGAAAATATTTTTAAAAAGCCAAAAAATATATATATAATCCATTAAGGTTTTAAGTTCTTTATTTCCTTCTCAAGTATACTATTTTATAATCTGCAGATACTCTTCTCTTAGGAAAAGAGGACAACGAGCATGAGAAATGTAAACTGCACTGTTTTTAGCACTTTGTGGGATTTTACTTACTGCTTATTTACCGTCTACTGTTCTAGGTCTCTGATATAGTACAGTGCTCAAAATACAGTAATTGATATTAGAAAAAGATTTTGTTTATAATAAAAATTTAGAACAAATAGTCATTACATACAACACAGTTAAGAGAAAAACCAATCCTTTTGAAACTGATCCAGAATTAATACAGATGTTAGCTAACAAAGGACAATAAGAAGCCCCTGGAAAGACACTGAGTGGAATCTCGAGAGGAAATGAAGGGCTAGCAAGAGAACAGAATGGGTGCAAGGTCTTTTAGCAGCAATATCCCCTTCTTTACCACATGCAATTGGGCAAATATCACTCCCTGACCCCCAGAACACAGGAGGATAAGTAGTTGCTAACATGCTGGAAGGGAGAAAAGAAAAGGGGATGGGAGACTGCATTGTCCAAAAACAGGGGCTTATGCTAGAGCCTGCATATTGCAAGTTAATGTATAAAGGACTCCTTTTTCACTAAGCTTCTAGAAAACTCAAATCTGGAGAAACTGACCCAAGAGACAAGAACTACAAACATCGGCATCTGGGACAGCGGGATGGGGAGCAGCACTGACAAAGAAACAACCAGCCCCTCTGTGTACCAACCCCAGTAAAGTTCACAGGCAAGAAATCCCCTTGATTCATAAAGCCTCCAGGTAATTTTTATAATTCACTACTAAATTAATGGGGGGTGGAACCTACACCAAAGTACATCATCATGAAATATCAGAAGAGTGAAGATAAAAGCTTTTACTAACTAGGAGCAATTCTCATTGAAATGTTCATGATCTTAACAGCAACACAGGATGATAACAGACAATAGAGCAATTCCATCTAAATTGTGAGAGGAAATAATTTTCCAAATATAACTGTATATTTAGTCACATGGAAAGATAAAATAAAAACATTTTTAAACTTGCATAAGCTCAAAGTTTTCCCTCCTAAAAACTCTTTCTCAGGAAGCTTTTGGAGGATGTTTTCCCCCAGCATGAAGGAAGAAACAAATTTAGGAAAAGGAGACCTAAATAAAAGAAAGTGAAGAGCATTCCCATGACGATGGACTAATGATGAATGAAAGACCCGGTTCAACAGAGAGAAAGCAATGAATAAGCCTAGACAGTTCTGAGTCCAGAATGAAGGTTAATTCAGAGGGAGAAGGAGTTCCTAAGCCATTCCAAAGAAAACCACGAAAATGTTGAGACTGTTTCTGACCTCGGATAGCTTGAATCATCCTGACTGATGGGTTTGGCTACATTGAGAAAGACTGTATAGTTCTGCTTGAGTGTTTGGGGAAGCACTATCAATAAGTAACTAGAATACTGAGCAAACAAAATATTAAAAAAAATCAAATTCTTAAGAAACAAAATTTGAATAAGAAAACTATAATCATAATATACTGCATTAGTAAGCTCTGAACAATATTTAAATAATCATGTAACATACATACTTTATATTCCTTCAGCAAAAATCAGGAGTATGTATGGTGGGTACGGCATGGGAGGTATGTGCTGTGGTTGTGTCATTGGGCTGTAACTCCATCTTCCATAGAAGGACGTCACCGGTTAGTGGCTAAAATGGAAAAACTAAGAAACATACTATAGAGAGTTAAAAACTGGAAAAAAACAGTTAAAAGACTTAAAAGTTCTTCTGTTTGAAAGGCAGATCATGGAAAAGTTGCTATGGTGGAGGAAGGGGACAGATATTTTTGTTGTTTTGATTTTTTTTGTTTTGTTTTCCTGTTTAAGCTTTTTGACTACTTGAACTATGTTCATGCATTATTCTGATAGAAACCCCTCCCTTTTTTTTTTTTTTTCCAAATCAGGTCATTTGTTCTCAAGGAATTTAGCTATTACAGCTATTTACAAACATACAAGTATTTGGAACAGATTAAGCATGTAAACATTATTATATATACAATTAGTCATTCTTTTGGCATTTTTAGCTTTCTATATCACATAGGCATAGAATAAGATCACATAAATGCCAATCTGTGCTAAGAAAATGCTGAGTTAGACTGCAGTGTTTCACCTTTTTTACTGTAATAAAAAATATTGTTTTTACTTCATATTTAAGGAACAGGAAGCAGAAAATATTTCTCTTATTTCATTTTTGTAATTTTCCCAAATCTATATGCTTACAAATACCTAGATTTTGACCAGTTTAGTAAAAGTTTTATTTTTATCTATATGTTGAAAACTAAAAAAAAAATAAAAAATAATAAATTTAATAATATGGAGGTTTTTGAATTTTGATTGCTTCCCTGATAATGAAATACTGACTCATTTTTTTCCCTCATCCCTTTTCCCTAAGTGTACTCCAGAATTGGAGACTAATGAAGTTAATGTAATCCAAAATTTCTTGGCAGCCTGACTCATTCCACAGGCACTCCATAAATACCCTAAGAAGAAGAAGGCTGGGGTGCACAGGGAGGAGTATTACTGAAGAAGAGATTACTTTCATTCATTTATAACAATTTTCTGAATAGAGAAAAGAGTCCTAGTCAAATACAAATTATCCTCAACTAATCTAAAAAGTATTTGCTAAAAGTAATGTCTTAAAAAAACACCAAATTTATCTTTCATATATTATTATGTTTTGAAAAAAGAAAGTCTTCCATTTTGTTGTTGTCTTATTTAAATTATACTAAATGTGTACATGAACAAACCTATGAGAACTGAATTATGGGTATTATAAATGTCTAAATTTTTACACTTCAGAAAAATTGAATCTCTCTCATAAGAAAATTCTGTGGGAGAATCACTACTGCCAGTCCTTCAGGAAAGCTTACCTTAAAAAGACGTATTATAGGGGCACCTGGGTGTCAATGGGTTAAGTGTCTGACTTCGGCTCAGGTCATGATCTCAAGGTCCTGGGATCAAGCCCCACATCAGGCTCTGAACTCAGTGGGGAGTCGGCAATCCCTCTCCCTCACCTTCTGCCCATCCCCCTGCTTGTGTGCTCTCTCTCTCTCTCTCTCTCTCTAGTAAATAATAAATAAAATCTTTTTTAAAAAGATGTATTATATATTTCAAAATCAATATGTATCTATTTAACATCTAATTGATTATTTATTTAACAACACTAGATTTTAGAAAAATGAACCAAAGACAGTCTCTCCTCCATCCCTATTTCCCCCTAATCTTCCTAACTTCTTTGGGTACAACCTAATGGTCAAGAAGAATAAGGTTTGAGTTCCTGGCTCTGCCACTTTCTAGCTTTATAACCATCACTCAGTCACTTAATCTCTCTCTAAGTTTCTTCATCTATAAAATGGAAATAATATTATACTTCCTCATGGGGCATGTAAAGCACTTAGAGAAGAATGCCTGGTGAGGAATAATGTTATATAAATGGTCTATTAGGGAGCTAAAGTCCATGAATAGATTCCAACCCATATTACTT
This sequence comes from Neogale vison, assembly GCF_020171115.1. NCBI lineage: Eukaryota > Metazoa > Chordata > Mammalia > Carnivora > Mustelidae > Neogale > Neogale vison. Next base: position 23,903,965 of record NC_058100.1, read on the forward strand.
AGAGCAGGAGGAAATACCCTAGAGGTAGCTGTACAGATCTAAAAAACATCCAGCTTCCTTGAATCCAGGTTCTGCATCCTTTTATCTATTTATTACCTTATATTTCTATGTTATCCTAATTAAAAAAAAAAAAAAAAGAAGTAGGGGGAAGAAAATCTAGTGGGAAAAAATGCAGGAAAGGCACAACATTCTATTTGACATGTTGTGCTCTCTGTTTAGATTCTGTATGGTTAGGTATAAATCGTAATCTCTGGTAGTATATAAGTAAGGACATGGGTCAAAAATGTAATGTCTAATGTGGGGACCTTTGGTATTCAACAAAAAGAGTTACCTTCTTCCTTATGCAAAAAGAGAAAATGAATTTGCAAAGCAGAGCTAAGGTTTGGTGAGGTTCAGGGGTTAGGCAGGATGATGCAGGGCATCATTATAAGCTACCTTAACAAGGAAGGTCCAGTTGCCATTTCTTCAGTCCTGGAGTCCACTATACCATAGTGCCTCCAGCAAACACTCAAGATAGGATGGCTTGGACTGGACCTAATTCAAAGACTCAGCACCTTGAATTTTTTTCTTCCCACCACACCCTTTACACAGCAATGATCCATCTGGCCAGTGTACTGACGAACCACGTCAACTGCTTCAGCTTATCCAAACTAGATAAAGTAGAACGAACAAAGTATGGAATGTCTCTAAAAGTGGTTACTCATTCTAAATGAAGGAGTTCTCAGGCAGCAGCCTAAGATGGGAAACCTGAGGCAGAAAAGTTAAGAAAATTCTCAATAGCCACATCAATTATAAGAGTAAGAAACAAAATAGAAATATAAGGACATTTATAGGAGCCATCTATGAGCTGAATCAATGAAACTTATAGTAAACTAAGCTTTAGGTGGAATTTAATGCTCCTCATTCAGGTGGCTAGTTGTGGGTTGCTACCACTCCCCAAAAGAGAAAATACAACAGAAAAGGTAGTTTTAAGATGTTAAAATTGATGGGACATTTGGTTGTCTCAGCAGGTTAAGCATCTGCTTTTGGCTTCAGTCATGATCCCAGGGCCCTGGAATCGAGCACCATTGGAAGGGGGAAGGGGGTGCTCAGTGGGGAGCCTGCTTCTCCCTCTCCTGTCTCTTGCTCTCTCTGAAATAATTTTTTTATTTTTTAAAGATTTTATTTATTTATTTGACAGACAGAGATCACAAGTAGGCAAAGAGGCAGACAGAGGGGGAGGAGAAAGCAGGTTCCCTGCTGAGCAGAGTAAGCCCGATGCAGGGCTCGATCCCAGGACCCTGAGATTATGACCTGAGCTGAAGGCAGAGGCTCAACCCACTGAGCCACCCACGTGCCCTCAAATAAATTTTTTTTTTAAAGATGATAAAATTGATTTTGAACATTGATTCTGGGTTGAGGTGTCTGTTGGACAACTGTGGCAAAGATATTCAGTGGAAAAATATGTATAATTTTAGAGCTCTGAATATAGTAAGACAAATATAAAGATCTGGAAATCATCAATATCTTGTTAAAGTTATTGAAGCTTAAATGAAGCAAACTAGAAAGAGATAAGAAGTGAAAAGATCAAAACAAGGAATAATTCTTGGTAAAGTCCAATCTTAAGAGTAGGTAAAAGAAGGGAAACCTATAAAGGAAAATAGAATGAGCAGGACAGAAACTAAAGCAGAATGACATTATAGAAATCAAGAGAAGGAAGTTTCAAGATAGAGCAAGAGGAGAATCAGAGAAAACTGTTCATTGGATGTGGCATCAGGAACTTTAAGAAGAGTGTCAGAGGGGTAGTAAGACAAAAAAAAAAATGCCAAAGATAAAAGAGAAAATAAGAGGCAGAAAAGAAAAAAACAGATGCTAAAAATGAATATGAGAGAAGCAAGGAAGCGGAATGTACAAGGGACTGAAGGTCTTCATGATACATAAAATTGAATCAGGTTAATGTTCATAAGGAAGCATGTGGGCCAGAAGGACAATCAGTGAGACAGTGGGATTTTGCAATATAAGTTACCAGAAGTGAAGTAATTCTGTTCATGTTAGGGTCCAGCCTGACAAGAAGATGAAGAAAACTAGACATGAAAGTCATCAAACTACAAAACTATAAAGACAGGGTCGTGCACTGGTTGTTCACTAGGTAAAGAACATAACAATATAGCAGAATCTATGCCATAATCTGGGAGAAGAAGAAAGAATGGAAATCTGCCCCCATACCCTCCATGACTACAGAGGAATCACCAAAAGGTTGACACAACACAATAACAAGGAAAAAACAAAAGTCGTAATATAAATGCATACATCTCAAAGATAAGGAGATGTAATAATCTTTAATTGGTGAGAAGAGAAAACTCAGTCCCAGAGACAGGGGAACAGAAGGAAAAGATTCTAATGTTATAGTTTATTTCCTATGAAAATAAGCAAATGGAGTGAACTTTCTTTGAAAAATACTGAGAGTATAGAGAAATTTATTTAGGATTGTGTAAGAATTTCCAAAGGCTCAAAAGAAAAAAGCATTAGCAAAGGAGAGTGCCTCGACAGTTAAATCAGCAGAGTATGAGGATGAGACAGAACAGAGTACAGATGAATGAACATATTCTCAGAAAATTAAATAGCTAAAAATTTTTATGACAGAAATATTGTTGTCAGAAAATCCTCTCAATTTTTTCTAATCAAGTTTTATTTTAATAATAAACTGATAAGTTTTGCTAGACCAGGAACCTTGGGAATTGGCTTCAAGATTCCCATGGAACTCTGGGTAAGTTTTACCCAAGTAAAAGTAAAATGTGTGATCTGTCACCCAATCTAGTATTCAGGAGACTCTGCTTAGGGTCTAAACAAAACAAACACTATGTTTTTTGAGGGGAGAGGAATAGAGAAGGGTGTTTTGCAAAAATGAACTCTGGGTAAAGAAGATGCTTCCATTAGACCTGGCACCATGGAGAAGACTTACCGTACTTGTGCTCTGTTCAGTTTAAAGATCATTCCCAGTGAGAAGAGGCTTACTTCTTAGTATTTGCTGACTTTGTTTTTCCAAGTATGAGTACAGTAAGACATAAAACAAACTTGGGGTCAAATGGGGGGAATAGGGAGATATAAAAAAATAATGACATGCTGGGGGGAGGGGGGTTGGGAGAAGGGGGGTAAGGTTATGGACATTGGGGAGGGTATGTGCTTTGGGGTAAATTTGAAGGGGAGGTGACCCATGAGAGACTATGGACTCTGAAAAACAATCTGAGGGGTTTGAAGTGGCGGGGGGGTGGGAGGTTGGGGTACCAGGTGGTGGGTATTATAGAGGGCACGGCTTGCATGGAGCACTGGGTGTGGTGAAAAAATAATGAATACTGTTTTTCTGAAAATAAATAAATTGGAAAAAAAATAAAATAATGACAACTCAAGGGAGTCATTATAAAAATGAAGTCAATCCAAAGAAAGGAAGAAGAGGAATGAAGTTTAAGGAGAATGGGAAAAATCAGAAAGCTAAGAGAATTAGCAACTCTGTCAAATCTTTACACAAATTATTTCTTCCAAAAATAGGTGGAACGAGCACACCAAATAACAGGTAGTAAGTAAATTGTGAAGTGAGGGGAAGAAACGTAATGGTCTTTAAAGATTTCCTATACACAAATGTGATTTATATTTTGATTATTCAGACTAGGCACATTAACTTGAACAATGAAGACCAATGAATTCCCTTTGTCATTCTGCCTACCACAATAAGCAAAATGCCCAAATGAATGGAATTGATTGGTCAATTTAGTGGAAATGACTGAACTATTTATTATGGCCAAAAGGAAGCTGACTAATTCAAAGTAATGCTCACTTAAAAGATCACAAAATGAATTTGATAACTTATGAATAACAGAGCAAAAAGGGAAATTAAATTATTTTAGAATAATTATTTTCTTTTTTAATGGGAAAACATCTTTCACTCATCCATCTATTAGATATATCAATTCAACTCCTTGAACATAGTCTTAGGAATTCATAGGAAGAGAATGGAGTACCTCATTTAAAGGTTCAAGACTTAAAATTTTAGAATCACTTCATACTTGGAAATACTTTAGTGTGTATATCCCATGAACAACTTTTTATATAAATAATAAACACTGGTGACACTTAATTTTTCTAGTTGTAGGTAATAGAACATTTTTTGCAGTATTTTAAATGCATACATGCATTTTCATATCTTTGGTATATTCAGAATGACATCATCTTTTGGAATATATTTAAATGCATATAAATCCAAAGGTAAACACTTATTTTAAATGCACATAAATCTTAACTCTATTAAGTTCTTAATATTATAATGGTACACTAATCAATCCTATCACTTCCTACTACTAGACTTCCCATTTTGTAGGTTTGTTTAAAAACATGGGATTTGGGGGTGCTTGGGTGGCTCAGTCAGTTAAGCATCTGCCTTCAGCTCAGGTCATGATCTCAGGGTTCCGGAATCAAGCCCCACGTCAGACTACTCAATATGGAGCCTGCTTCTCCCTCTTCCTCTGTCGCTCTCTCTAATTTTGCTCTCCCTCCCTCCCTCTCTCTCTCTCTCAAATAAATATGAATAAAATCTTTTTAAAAAGTGAGTTTTAACCTGTTGATTTAAAGTTTTTAAACAATTAGCAATATTATTAAGAATTTGATCATGTGGGGATTTAAATTGCTTTGATAATGGTTGACTGATGTCTTTCATTACCAGAAGAATAACATTTCTTATACACATCAGTATTCTTTTGTATTACCATTAATAGACAGTATCTGATTTGATACTGAGTCACCTTCTTATCCTACTATAAGGGGAACCAATAGCCAGTCACCTTTCCTCCTATGAAACATGAGTTTTCAGGAAGACAAAGAGAAATATATAGCCGGGGAAAATAGTTTAGACAGCTACCAAAACTAAAACTGAGAAAATACTGTTTTTTTAAATAATGAACGGTACAATCTATAATTTCTTTCACTATATCCTATCATTACAAACTATTTTTCATGGGTACTTGCTTGATCTTTAAGTGTATATAATAAGTGCTCATATGAGAACAAGCCTTGTTGTCTGTAAGTAATGAAAGAATTCTTTATCATGGAGCTTGACTCCCAAAGCACAATTACCATAATATTGTTAAAACAGATTCAGAGTTTATGAAACACGAAACAGCAATAAACTTTTGCTATCAAGAATCAAGATCCTATTTTTCTCACAGCTATGTAATGAAATGTAGGATATATACTTTACACAGAAAAAGGCAAATAAAACTTTAACAGAACCAATACTTCATATATTTGAAATACTTTTTCAAAAATAATTTTTCTGAATCATAACAAAAAATCAAGTAGCAAGGTACTGATGACTTCTAAAGTCTGATTAGGTATCCTAAAAACTCTAACATACTGCTAAAAAATTAACAAAACAAAACAAATTTACTTAGCAGTAATTATTACCTGTACTGAGCTATGAACTTTTCCTGGATTATCTCACCGCCCAAAGACAGTAAAATTATAATCTTCATCTTGTAGATGAAGACATTGATAACTACAGAGATTAAATAATTCCACAAAACTACACAGTCACTAAATGCTGCAGACCCAAGCCCAGCAATTAAGAGTGGCTAAGAGGGGCACCTGGGTGGCTCAGTGGGTTAAAGCCTCTGCCTTCAGCTCAGGTCATGATCCCGGGGTCCTGGGATCGAGCCCCACATCAAGCCCCACATAGAGCCCCACATCGGTCTCTCTGCTCAGGAGGGAGCCTGCTTCCCCTCCTCTCTCTCTGCCTGCCTCTCTGCCTACTTGTGATCTGTCTGTCAGATAAATAAATAAAATCTTAAAAAAAAAAAAAAAAGAGTTGATTAAGAGAATATGCTTTCAACAGCTACACTACAGTGGCATTAAAAGTACATGACCTTTCCCTTTTAATTACTTAGTTGCATACCATAATAGCACAATTCATTAAGTATTATTTATTAACATTCTCTATCATTATTCACATTGCTAAGTATCATGTTTTCATTTCAGAGTCCTAATTTAGGTGGATGCTTATAACCTTTATCACTGTAGGCTTTAATTATAATAATTTATAGTGCTTATGTATATATAAGCACTCAATACTGAAAAATTATTTTAAACTTTTCATTTAAATTCTAATCTACGATTTTAGTGAAAAAAAAAAAAAAACAGTGCCACAAAGAGCCCATAGCACTTGTAATACCAATTCTTTGATACTTGCTTTTAGAATTAAATGGGCTATCCAGTGGTCTAGGTAAGTGTAACATGATAAAAAATAAAATAAAGGTCCACTACAAAGCTAAGACAGCACAAATTACCCTGTTTTGACATACTGACATGCTCCATTGCTTCTGACTATTTAATTCATTCCAGAGAAAAATGAATTCATCTTTTCAATAGCAGTAGAGCTCTCTGGCTCAATGCTTGGCTGACTCTTGCCTTGATAAGATAGTGTGGAAAAATTACTATCACCATAATCATCATCATCATAATCAATACTTTAAACCACTTTTCCTGTCAGCTGAGTCAGGGTGGGGGCAAATACTCTTATTAAACTAACCTGCCATTTCAAGAGATTTGAATATCAGCTTCTGTAGCTCAAATTCTGCAGGGATAGTATTTGAACATGGGTTAAATAGGCAGAAAAAAAACTCAGAAAACAAATAAAACATTTAAAGTAAAAGCTATTGCCCTATTGTCTCAGGTACATTAAGCCACAGATGTGATGATTTACTTGAAATAATAAAACCTGAATATTATTCATGTACATCATCAGCTTTTCCTAGAGGGTAAGGTCTAGGTGTGATTTGTTCATCTTTTTCTTTTTTTTCTTATAAGCACACAGAAAAAATAGAGATTTTATTAGCAAACAAAAACACAGTAAGCATTCTGACATTTTTAAAAAGCAGTAACTTTTATTGCTGTTCCTAATACATGCACTGATATGTCAATTTCCTTTCTTTTTTCTTTTTTTTTTATTTGGCCAGTGATTCAAATATATACTAAAACAAGGAAAATACACAAGGAAAGTAAATATATAATGACACAAGGGTGATTCAGAAGGAAAGGAAAAAGGACTAATATAGAGCTCTCTAGTCAACCATGTTGCAATGATCTAGAATCTGTATAGTTATGGGTACCAGTAATTTTTATCAAATAATAATACATGAAATAATTATTGAACATAGGAACTGATATATATTCCTGTAGTGCAATATAGTAATATTCATTAAAAGCCATAAAATGTTCCTACTTGGCAGGGTAATCCCACATCTAAACATTTATTTTAAGAAAATCATCAGTAGGGCCTTAGAGATGTCTATAAAGGAAAGACTGTATCAGCATGAAACAACCGAAATGCCTAACAAAAATAATACCTAATTAAATAAATATAATACATTCATATTATGTATACTATGCAATCATAAATAATCTTGTTTCAGAATCTACTTACAGATACATTTCACTTAACAGATTAAAGTAGATGTACTTAACAATATGTTAAGTGAAAACAATGGTTAATAAAACTGTATCTTCTCTAGTGTAACTCCATTCATCTAAGCATAACTCTTAATGTCAATATATACAAAATAAGTATGTATATGTATATGAGTAAACAGTCAGAGATTTTATGTGCTCCTTAAAATGTCCCAAATGTATTAAAAAATGTTCTCAAAATAACTATTTAGCATAGTATCTGTACTCTAGAAGTAGTAAAGCATAAAATTTGATTTTTAAAATAAAAGAATAAAATTATTTCAAAAATGTGTTAGCAACTGAATTTTCAAATAAATTTAAACATAACGTGTTGCTTTATTTTTCTGTTATAAAACTAATACTTGCTATCTTTGGGACGTCTATCCAACCATGCACCAACCCTTCTGAGACCACCCCACTATCCTCAATCTTAGAAGTTGCCCCTTCTCTATAAAAGTATGCACTATGAGTATATATGTTTATGATGTTTATTACGTTCATTAATACCCATTATATTTGACTACTCATGAATTTCTCTGATATTCTTTGATCTCTAGAGGTGTTCTGAATAGATCTAACCATCCCTTTCATTCACTATGTTGTCACTGAACTTATAGTCTACCACCATTTCATTAAAAGAGATCTTTGCTTTAGGCATATAAATACTTGTCAGTTTTTACTAAGCATTACCAGGATGTGCTCCTAGAAACTTTCTTAAGCTATTTTTTTAATAAAATAACTCTGACTTTCCTTCTGCTGTCCCCATTTCAATCCCAGAGAACACATTTTTATAGCCATTGTTTTAAAAATAGTATGGCCCTCCAGACTTAGGGAAATCACCAAAATGTAAAAGTAGAAATTAAAAGAAATAAAGCTAAGTATATGTTACTCGTCCAGCTTTACTTCTCCCCACACTAGATTAGTTATGGCCTTTCACATAATCCATTTTAAATATGCCAAATCAGCAAAAATATAAAAACGACTTCAGAAAGAGGGGAGGAGTGGAGATTATATGAAAATCCTACAGTCTGCCATAAAGGACAAACAAATGTCTGTTACTGCCAGATAATATATTTATTAATGAGCAGGACAAATTAGAATTGTCAGATGATTGATTTTAAGAAAGAGATACAGCGCCACAGTTGCTGAGATGCAGGCTAGGTTTCAGAAGATGGCCCAAGCCCACCGTCCACCTTCTCTTCTGGAGCCTGGTCCTTCTGCTATTCCCTTAACCAGACAGGACCTTCATTATCTTCTTCTATGATCTTCTGATAACGTGAGATATACCCTTCCAGGTGAAGAATGACTTTTCAGTTAGGGGGCTGGTGTGGACAAGTGTCCCATTACACGTAATCCTGATGGTTGGTCTCCTTGAAATTTTTAGGTAAAAGAAAGTTGCTGCTTCTAAATTAATATTTTAAGGTTACTTACCAGTAAGGAAGATTTGACCTTGGCTACAGCTTATATATATACATATTCCCTTCCTATCATCTAGCACTGAAAATACCAAAACTTCCTCAACACATATACAATTAAATGCTGATTTTGTTAAGATGTGCATTCTCGAGGGGCACCTGGGTGGCTCAGTGGGTTAAGCCCCTGCCTTCAGCTCAGTCGTGATCTCAGGGTCCTGGGATTGAGCCCCAAATTGGGCTCTCTGCTCAGCAGGGAGCCTGCTTCCCCTTCTCTCTCTGACTGCCTCTCTGCCTACTTGTGATCTCTTTCTCTGTCAAATAAATAAATAAAAATCTTAAAAGAAAAAAAGATTTGCATTCTCGAGACTCATTAATCTACATGCCACAGGGGCAATTTAGAGTGATGTACAATTTTCCAAAGGACCCAGTTACAAGCTGATGTAGTATTTATTAACATGATTTCCATAAGGGAATTTGAGAACACTCACATGTGGAGCCATTCTGCTTATCAAGAAATTTAGGATACCTGCCGAAATTATAATTTCCTCTGAGAGCTGCTCAGACATGAAGGAAAACAATCAAATGGCTTAAAAAGCATACTTCAAGTTAAAATTATACTTGGAATTGGAACTATGAGTTCCCTACTTCATGATAGCCATCATCTCTCACCCAATGCGCATCCCTCCTCATCTACCCACCAACACACACACACACACACACACACACACATACACACACACACACACACACCCCTCTTCCAAAAACAAATCTGATTTTGTTCATATATCTCAAAGTGGCAAAGTTATTTCAAGGAGGCTGAGTTCATCTCTAGTCCCAGAGGTTGAATGAAACTGTTTTAAGCTATTCAACCATGGTCTTGTTACCCTTACCACAGTTTCATTTGGGCATGACACAAAACCAATTCTATTCAATAGCACATGAGAGTAAATCTGTTGGGATGTCTCTCTGGCAAGAATTTATTCACTTTAAATAAAGGCATACAACAAGGACAGGACAATGCTTTTCTCCACCTCTGGACTTTGCCGTTTTATGCCAAACCTGGAACTGGAACAGCCTTCCAGGGACCAGGGCGACCAGTGTCAAAGACAGATAAATTTAACACCTATCAAGGGACACCAAGGGGAAAATGGAAATATCCTGGGCTCTAAAGTCAACCCTGAAACTACTCTGATTCCAGAATTCTTGTTTTGTTGAATGTATTAACTATTGAGATTATCTTAAGAGTGTCTTTCTATAATTTGCAACTAAAAGAAGCACACTTTACACTGTAAAGTACACATGGGATTGCTTTACCTTTACATTCATGTTATGAAGAATACAAAAACAATACATTTTAAAAGGTCAAAATACAAAACAGTAATTTTATGTGTACATATTATGTGTACACAATATCATCACATAATTGTTCTTCCTCTGAGGTAGTTTCATAATTTGTTCATACTTATGTCATTTTTATATAGAATGCTATATAATAATTGCTTGTTTATTTGTCCTTCTTCCCTTTCCCAGATAAGTGAAAGGCTAGGAGTATCTGAATCTTTGTTTTCAGAGATATTTGCACATAACACAATTCATGGTCAGGCCTTAACTATTGTTTGTTGGACTGAATTACATTCAACCAGTGAAAGTGAGCATACAAATCACAACTTCTTGGACATTTTGCAAGGCAAAATTAGATACTACATACTAGAATTGTTGCCTCCTAGAATTTATAATCCAAATAAAGAATATCAAGCTGCACTGAATGGACATGGTAAACACTTTTTTAATATTTTCTCTCATTCCAAAACATGGATATCTTCACCCTAATCCATTCTCAATTTTGTTGATGACACTTTCAAAATTTTCTATTGTATTTTTTTTTGCCATTTTCATTCTCCCTGTTCTACTCCTTTTAGCCTATTTAGCCTGTAGCTTAATCTCCCCACTTTTTTTTTCTTCTAAACCCTTCCATAGTTCCAAAAGAGTAATTCCACTGAAACTACAACTTTGACCATGCCATTTCTTTATTCAAAACCTTTCAACAATTCCCCAGTCTAAAAAAAAAAAGAAGAAGAAGAAAAAGAACAAAAAGAACTCTTTCACTTGCCAATATAAGTCTCCTACAGCCTTCCCCAAAAACTATTAATATCCATTATTGATCCTCAGGTGTCCTATATTGTTTCCAATTTAGTCTGCTTATTGGTCACTTTCCTAGAACATGCCCTGTAGAAGATACACCATACATTGATGCTAGCCATTGTTACTTTATTTCTAATAAATGAATCCTAATACATAAAATTTACTTTCTCCCTAGAAGCTTTTCCAATATTCCCATAGTACTGTCTCTTGTCCCATGTTCTAATTCATATAGTAGTTATATGTCTTGTCTCTCCAATACAACACAAGCTCAAGGATAGTGGGAGTGTGGGATCACATCATTCCAGTACTTTTCATACATCATCACACCTCCGTGATAGCAGGAGTAAGTTCAACTGAAACAGAATTTGGGATGCATAGAGGAGCTTCCCATTACTACATTATGTGAGTTTACTAAAAGGAGACATTACTTGGAACATGTTGCTGAGGGAAGAAAATCAGCAAGTCAGAACAATCTTATAGTGAACATTTTAGTTAGTCTTTTTTTAAGCAAACATTTAATTATATAATTTATAAGTGATTGGAATTTGTCTCTCTCTACCTTCTATGTGATAGTAAAGCTGCAAGTATAAAGAGATAGAAAACAAGCCTCTTTCTAGTACTGAAAAGGAATGAAGTTAAATCAAAAGTGGTCATTCCACCATTACAAATAGATAATGATCTGACTTAGGAAATAGAATAATAATAGGAATATACATGTTTTAGAATACTGTGCCTTCTATTCAAAAACTCCAAACATGTTTACATAACTATCACTGATGAATTTCACATAGGTTTTTATTCCTCAAAAAAATCATTCTATTCATTTGAACATTGCAAAATTAAATATACTGTAAACTATTGTCAGCACTGTTTCTCAATAAGAAAACATATTTTACAAGATTTAAAATTTTTTAAAAAACCCTCTTTTTGTTCATTCCAACTATGTAAGTATTGCTACCACCACCTTGTGAGCCTGAGATGAAGCTGATCTTTCACACCTCCACAAGCCCCTTGGACGATGGCATGCTGCTGGCTGTCAGCAGATTGATGGCTTTCACTGAACTGCTCCTGATGCAAATTTCAGAATTCACTTTAACAGTCATTTGAACTGTCACCGTATGAATTATGGACTGAAGCACATTCTGCTTCACCATTTCCAAAGGAAAGCTCCTCGTGAATATCAAACTAGATGTGGGAAAGGCAATTCAAGTCAAATGATTTAAACTACCATACCTGGTTTTAGAATGAGCTTTAAAAAATGCTCACATTTCCATGAGGAAAAATAATCTCAAGTTTAAATGACCTCCATTTTTACTTTAATAATGTATATATGTATATAAGAAGTGCACACATATATACCCAGCTGTAACTTTTTTTTTTTTTTTTTCCTTTTTAAAAGTGCCTTCCTTATATTACAGAACTGAAATTCTGGAAGTCTTTGTGTAAACCACTTCTGTTGGATAAATAAGAGGATCCAAAATGAATTAAGGAAATTTGAATTATGAAAAGACATAGCTTTGGGATGCCTGGGTGACTCAGTGGGTTAAGCCTCTGCCTTGGGATAGCATCATAATCTCAGGGTCCTAGGATCCTAGGATTGAGCCCTGCCTCAGGCTCTCTGCTCAGCAGGGAGCCTGCTTCCCCCTCTTTCTCTGCCTGCTGCTCTGCCTACCTGTGATCTCTCTGTCAAATAAATAAATAAAATCTTAAAAAAAAAAAAGACATAGCCTTTTCCCTAAAGTTTACATGTGATACATAAAATAACATAAGAGTAATCACAAAACAACATAAAAATAAGTAAACTATATTCAATAGCCTAATTTGGAAAATGTCTTTAGTAACTGTAGCTCTATGTCCAGCTAGAGTCCACTCATGAAAAGGGGGATGGCATGAACAGGAAGAGATGCAAGACAGCCTAAATTCATAGGACAATATAAGCAAAGAGCAGCAGCTATCAGCATATAAGGCGAGGGGTAATTTCTATGAATAACTATAGTGATTGAATTGCAAATAACAGTGTAAGAAGTATTGACAGAGGAATCAATGACTGAAGATCACTGAATACTGAACTCAGCAGCTTAAATTTCATATAATAAGCATTAGTGACATAGCATAGGTTTCAAAACATGAACACATGTTAAAATCACGTTCAAGAAGATTATGATGAAGTTGCAAGAGTTAAATGAGGATTGAGTTGGTGATGGGGCATTATTAGAGGTGGAGTGCGTAGAAGAGAGTTGGAACCAGGAAGCATGCCGGCAAGTGTTCTATTCATTTAAATAAAAAGGAGTGAAATCCTATCAAAAAGGAATAAATGGAGATCAAGAACTTAGGAAAGTAAGCTAAAAAACAGCACAAAAACACTGCAAAGGTTTGAAATGGAGAATTCAGGGAGACTACAATGAGATTGGTGGTGAAGAGATAAATTGAAAATACTGTAGTTTGGGGTTACTTTCAGAAGTCTGCTATATAATTATGTCCTTAACATGTATCTCTGTATGTATATAGAAATTCTTAGTGCTACATAAATAAATTCAGGATACTTACAAAGTCCTAGTGGAATGTTAAATTCCATGGTATTTACTTTAGGCATTCGTGTGAAAAGAAAACAAATGAATTAATCCAATGAGAGGAGATGAGAATGACCCCAACTCAGCCTTGTGTTTTGGTTAGAATCTGCATAAAGCAACGCCCATTCAAGCCTCTGAATGTTTATACCTCAGGTGTGCAATGAAGACTATAACTCTTTGCTTTGCTTAATTATTAATCAAAGCTACTTATTTTTGTTTTTTTACATTTCCGGGGGGGCGGTTTTAGTTAACTAAATTTGGTTTTGTGAAAGCATTCATGTTTTTAAAACCATCATGAAAGAGGCTAAGTTTGGCTTTGATGTTCTTCCCATTTCCTTTGTGTGAATCTTCTAATTGAAATCTAGTTGATGTACAATGTCATACTAGTTTCAGGTGTGCAACATAGTGATTCATCAATTTTATACTGTATGCAGTGCTCATCATGATAAGTGTAGTTACCGTCTATCACCATAGAACATTAGAAGTATTGTTGACTATATTCCATATACTGCACTTTTCATCCCTGTGATTTATTTAATTTTTTAACTGGACGTTTAAATCTCTTAATCCCCCTCCATCTATTTCACCTGCTCTCCCAACCCCTGCAGCAAAAACCAGGCTGCTCTCTGTATTTATGAGTCCGTTTCTATTTGTGTTTGTTCATTTGTATTGTTTTTTAGATGCCACATACAAGTGAAATCATACGGCATTTATCTTTCTCTATCTGACTTACTTCATTTAGCATAATACTTTCTAGGTCCATTCCTGTTGTCACAAATGGCAAACTTTCATTCTTTTCTATGGCTGAGTAATATTACAGTGTGTGAGTCTTTGTGAGCTTTCGAGTGTGTGTGTAAATCTTTATCCATTTATCGACTGATGAACACCTAGATTGTTTCTATATCTTGGTTATTGTAAATGATGCTGCAATTAATATATGTTGCATGTATCTTTTTCAACTGATGTTTTGTTTTCTTTGGGCAAATACCTAGTAGTGGAATTCCTGGATTATAAGGTATTTCTAATTTTTTTGAGGAACCTCCATACTGTTTTCCATAGTGCCTACAACAGTTTACATCCCCACCAATAGTGCATGGGCTTTCCCCTTTCTCCACATCCTCACCAACATTTGTTATTTCTTGTCATTTTGATACTATTCATTCTGACTGATGTGAGGTGGTATCTCATTGTGGCTTTCATTTGCATTTCCCCAATGACAAGTGATGTTGAGCATCTTTTCATGTGTCTGTTGCCCATCTGCATGTTTTCTTTGGGAAAATGTCTATTCAGGCTCTCTATTTTTAATTGGATTATTTGGGTTTCTTTGGTATTGACTTATAAGAGTTCTTTATATATTCTGGATATCAATCCCTTATTGGATATACCATTTACAAATATCTTCCCTCATTCAGTAGACTGCATTTTCATCTTGTTGATGATTTCCTTTGTGGTGCAAAAGCTTTTCAGTTTGATGTAATCTATTTTTGCTTTTTTTTTTTGCCCCTTGCCTCAGGAGACATATTTAGAAAAATGTTGGTTAAGGCCAATGTCTAAGTGATTACTGCCTATTTTTTTAGGGGTTTTATGGTGTCAGGTCTTACATTTAGGTCTTCTATCCATTTTGAGTTTATCATTGTGTATGGTGTAAGAGAGTGGCCCAGTTTCATTCTTTTGCATGTGACTGTCCAGTTCTCCCAAGATTTATTGAAGAGACTGTCTTTTCCCTGTTGTATATCTTTCCCTCTTCCATAGATGAACTGATCTATACATGTGGATTTATTTCTGGGTTTTCTATCCTGTTCCATTGATCTATGTATCTATTTCTGTGCCAGTATCATACTGTTTTGATTACTACAGCTTTGCAGTACGTCTTGAAATCTGGGATTGTGATACCTCCAGCTGTGGTTGTATGAGGCCTTTTGTGGTTTCATTTAAATTTTAGGATTATTGGTTCTGGTTCTGTGAAAAACATTATTGGCATTTTGATAGGGAGTACACGGAATCTATAGATTGCTTTCAGTAGTATAGACTATTTTTTAAAAGTTTTTAAAGAAGATACATAAAAGGCTCATAATCCCTCAGTAATCCCAAGTGTTCCCTCTTTTGTCCTACAAAATATAACTGAAATACATTTATAAGTGTCCTGAAAATCTACTTCATGTGAATAATTCTTTCTAGCTCCATCACTGCCTGGCAGTAAAGATGTTACAAAGTCTTAGGAAACTTGCTATTCTTTTATGATAGAGACTGAATGAGGATACTGTAAGACCCACAAGAGAATGTCCTTTCAATCTGAACACCAAGGGAAGCTGTATTTCTCCTGAATTACTAGTTTATTTCTCATCTTATGCAACTGATCATGTCTTCTTTGCTCTGGCAAATTTTGTGGCCCATCTCCAGGAACTATATAGGAACTCACAGAATTAACATTGTAGACCAGCTCTATGCCTGGTTTGTAATTTTCCCCTTATTATCTTTTTTCTGTGCTTTATTTTTTGCTTATTTTAAGCTACTGCACCTATTTATATGAACCATTGAAATTTTCTTCGGAATAGATGAATCTAATAGATAGGGCTGAGTGTTAAACTCACAGTCAATAAATTCACATTACCCCATTTAAACCTTATAGCATCTCTGCAAGAAGGTTTTCATTATCACCAGTAGAGTGGTTGAGAAAAATTAATTTCACCCAGATACAAATACCTTACAGAGTAAAAGTCTAAGCAGGAAGCTCCAAAGTTCTACTAAAGAACATAAAAAGACAAACAAAACACCTAGCCATATCTAAAGAAAAGTAATTATAGATTATAGATTAACTAAAGTCAAATGAGACTATGGGAAATGGATGACCTTAGCCAAAGCTTCCTAAGTGAATACTTTAAGAGTATTAGTAAGTTAATTATATGATCTTAATATAACGCCTTTTGATTCACCTACATCCTGTTTTTGTTTAAACAAATAAACAAAATCTGTTTTATTTGTTTTACTAATTTCCTATTTTAACCCACTCTCTCCAGACTGTCGAAAGAATAATGCTTTATATTTAAAGGAAAAAAAAAAAAAAACCTTTTTCTCCCAGAAAATATTACCAACTTTGAAAATTCCATAGCTTTTCTTATAAATTAATTACTGTAATATGGGCACAGAGAGACATAGATATTATAGGATTTTTCTTCTACCTTTAGAAGCATTAACATTTGTTTACATTTTGTCCTGTTATTTAGTAGCATGAAATCACATCTGCTTACATTATAAACATAGTTGTTGGGCATAATAATTAGATTCCGGTTCTACCTTTTGTGATTACATAACTTGGAATAAGCTATGTATTTCTGTACTTCAGATTATTCATTATAAAAAGGGGGAAAACTGAATTCCTAAGAGCTGATGTGAAGATTAAATGAAATAATACATGTAACACACTCAGAACCATGTGTGGCATACATTCAGCTCCTGATAAACATCCCCTGCCTTTATAAGCAGCAATGCGGTGTCATTCGTTTTCACCTGATCTTCTGTATTCCCAACAAAAATAGGTGAAATGGTACATGAACCCTTCTGGAGAGATAGGCAAGAAAAAGAAACAAAATACTGAACGCTTCCATTTATAATCTGCCAAAATCATCACCGCATGTTATGGCAGTGATTAAAGTCCTTTCCATCACTCCTTACTCTGGTACTTGAGCAGCTTACTGATCACCCTATCTGATTCCTAGGGGATCGAGTGGTATTTCAGTTTTTGACAGGACCGAGACAGCAGGCTGTCCATTATTAAACCACACATCTGGTCCTTGTTGTTAATAACTGGTTGTTTGCAATATGTGGACAATCTACAAGTTTTCCCACAGGGAGTCAAATGAGGCCGAAATGTGTTAATCCTCTTTTATCCCTATCCACAGTGATTTACAAGATGGGCTAAGTGTGTGCCTGTACCAACGATTCATCTTTATGATTTGGTGCAAAGTCCAATGCAAGAAAACCAAAAAAAAAGCAGTCCTTTATTTCTTAGATTCATTGTTCTTGGCTTTGCATGCCCACTTCTTATACATATTTACATACTGTGAAAATTGGAATTAATATAGCTCTGCGTTCAAGGAATGCATACACAGAGGGCGCGATGCTCACTCTTTAAAGCCATGCCATAATTGCAGGAGTGCAGAGTACTAAAGCACAGTTTCAAAGAGAAGCCCACTGAAAACTGGAAACAGGAAAGGGTCAAAGAGTGAAGGCTCACTGCCAGCCACAGTCCCCTACAGACCAGCCAAGCTTGACAGTCGGGGTTTCTGCTTCTGTTTATTTTTACTGCTTCTATTTGTCAGAAAAAGATAAAGATAAATATGAGCAATCCAAAAAAATAGTTACAAGAATCAAGGTCACAAGAATCAACAATCAAGAATCAACAATAGTTACAAGAATCAAGGTCACAAGGTTCTAATCCACTCTTAGACCTCCAGATGATCAGATGCAAAGGACCCAAAGCCATTTTCACGGCACTTTCTTTGCCTTCATGAAGCTGGGGTTTTTATTCATCAGCTGCAAGCAAGCACATGGTCACTCTGCTATAAGAGATGTATGCAAAGCAGACATTTCTGGCCCTGCTTATCCATATCTTCTCTATCTAGGCAGTACATTCACCTCCATTTCACTTTCTACAACTCCACACAACCACTTCTGAATTTATACTGAGGATGAGATGTTATCAGTGCCCTAGATATATCTTGTCTTCTCACTCTGTGCTCTAAATGACTTTCTCCGACATTGCAACTTTAGTACTGTCTGATGATTAAGATCCTTGTGAAAAGAATTGTTTTTTTCATGATCCATTAAAAAAATAAAAATAAGGGCCCCTGGATGGCTCAGTCGGTTAAGTGTCTGCCTTGGGCTCAGGCCATGATCCCAGGGTCCCCGAAAGAGCCTGCATGGGGCTCCCTGCTCACTGGGGAGCCTGCTCTCCCTCTGCCAACATTTTCCCCTGCTTATGCACACTCTCTCTCTCTCTCAAAATAATTGAATAAAATCTTTTCTTTTTAATTTTTTTTATTTTATTTTTTCAGTGTTCCAAGTTTCATTGTTTATGCACCACACCAATTGCCCCATGCAATAGGTGCCCTTTATAATACCCACCCCTAGGCTCTCCCAACCCCCACAGCATCCCTCCAAAACCCTCAGTTTGTTTCTCAGAGTCCACAGTCTCTCATGGTTCTTCTCCTCCTCCTACTTCCCCTAACTCACTTTCCCTCTCCTTCTCCCAATCTTTTTAAAAACTTTAAAAAAAAAAAAAAAAGCATATTGAGTCAAGGACTGACACAAAGTAAAAGTAATGGTCTTTCTGGATCATTATCTACTACTTCAACTAATTTTAACTTGCAATTTATTATTTTTTTTAAAGATTTTATTTATTTATTTGACAGACAGAGATCACAAGCAGGCAGAAAGGCAGGCAGAGGGAGAGGAGGAAGAAGGCTCCCTGCTGAGCAGAGAGCCCGATGCGGGGCTCAATCCCAGGACCCTGGGATCATGACCTGAGCTGAAGGCAGAGGCTTTAACCCACTGAGCCACCCAGGCGCCACCTTAACTTGCAATTTAAAACACATAAAAGCATTAGTTTAAAAACATCTTGATCAAATGTATTAAATATTGCTCGCATGGGATGCCTGGCTGGCTCCGTGAGAAAAGCATGCAACTCTGGATCTGGGGGTCATGAGTTTGAGGCCCATATTGTGCGTAGAGATTACTTAAATACATACATACATGCATATGTACATACCTAGACTTTTATAAATAAATAAATAAATATTGCTCCCAAGAGGTCATGCTAACTTAATTTCAAACTATAAATATATAAAGCAACTGGTTAGATCTTATTGAAAAAGTATTTCTTTTTGCTTCACTTTCTGAAAGTAACTTAGATAAGGATGGTGCATAAGTAAGACAATATTGGCAATACATAAATATGCTGATAAAAACAGGCAAACCAATGACAAAGGGATTTATGAACATGTAAAACATTTTAATAAACAAGAACATGATTTAGAAAAGCCCACAAAAATACCACATCCACTATCGACAAGAAGAAAATAAAAGCTTGGCCTAAGTCACAGGTACACATTATGACTAAATATATTGTTAGTTTAATTTTTATTTTGTACTAATAATGAAGATGAAAGCTCTACGTGTTTAGCCTTCATTTGTATTATTTCCTGTACTACCTTTCAAATGTATTTTTGCAGAAGTTGAGTTACATTACTAACAGAGAAGGGGTAAAGTTTGTTAATAATTTTGATAAAACAAGTTAGCTGAAATCATTTTCTTTGGCAGCCATAAAGAAGTATGCATTTGCAGCCATCCTCAAGACTAACTGGAAGTTGCCATGGAGAACCTATTTAGTACAAAGTTTAATCTCCTTGGGACACCTGGGTGGCTCAGTCTGTTAAATGTCTGACTCTTGATTTCAGCTCAGGTCATGATCTCAGGGTCATAAGATCGAGCCCCACATGAAGCCTAATTAAGGTTCTCTCTCTCTCTCCCTTTCCCTTTGCCCCAGTACCCCCCCCTCTTAAAAAGAAAAAAGAAAAGGAAGCTTAATTTCCTTAAAATGTCACATAACTTATGCAGAAAATGAAATTTCTACATTCCAAAATTCCTTATTCAAGACTTATTATACATAAAAGTACTCCAAAAAGTTACAAGTGTAATAATATTCACAGAAGAGGTATTACTAACACATAAGCATATACAGAAAATGGATATATATATATGAGAATAGGTAAATGGTGCAAACTTTAAAAATAAATTCCATGTAAAAAAGTAATAAATAAATAAATTCTATGTAATCTGAAAAGCCACATTTTAAAATATATATATTTTTTTTTCTTAAGATTTTATTTATTTATTTAACAGAGAGAGATCACAAGTAGGCAGAGAGGCAGGCAGAGTGAGAGGAGAAAGCAGGCTCACTGTTGAGCAGAAAGCCCAAAGGGGGGGCTCCATCCCAGGACCCTGGGATCATGACCTGAGCAGAAGGCAGAGGCTTTAACCAACTGTTAGCCACCCAGGTGCCCCGAAAAGCCACATTTCAATTATAAGGTCAGGTCAAAAGGAAGAAATCAAATACATTTTTATATAAAATATTAATATTTGAATTCTTATGGCTACTGATAAACAAAAATTATTAAAAATGCATATTTCTCTGCATTGTATGATTTACACTGTATGTATCTAAAGTCATTTTATGCACCATTACCTACTTCAGTAGTAGGCAATTTTTTTCTTTCCTTATTCATGGAGCTTTCCCTTAATGTAATAGATAGGCTAAGAAATATAGCATTATCTATATTCTCTTAACAATAAATGCTTAAATCATTTTTATAGATATTATATATGCAAAGTTGATTCAACTATATAATTAAACAGTAAAAATAATACTCGATTCTTTTTACTAACACAAAATATTTTAAGACTGTATTTAATGACCTGAACTTACTAGTTTATAATAAGTACTTTGTATCAAATGGCTACTTTTCAAAATAATATATAATTTTATTAAGGGAGATAAAAATCAGTAGGTTATATAAATGTGCCACTCCACACCCATTCTCCCAATTTAACTTTATAAAATAAATTAATATATTTGCATTGTATGATATCTAAAATTACATATACCCCAAAAGCTTTCCAAACTTTTTTTGCCATTTTATAAATACCTCTTAAACTACTAATTCATTGAATTGCACTCTTTGTTCAAATCCTTTCATGATTTCAGTTACTACAGTGCATTAGTTTACTTGCTTACATTACTTTTAAATGCTGCCTATAAAATATGAAAGATAACACTTAAAATTACTAGAGTTGAAACAACTGACCAGATATTTGAAAACTGAGTGGTATTAATTAAATAAAAGGCCTAGTCCTCTGTGACTGCAACTGAGAATTGTCCACTAACAGTAATGACAATTACTGAATTATCAACAGTCATGACAGTTCATCCACATCAAGTGCATTGTGTTCCGAACTTTAAAATCACTAAGTAATGAGAGGATGAGAAGGGCTTGTTCTGTCTTAAGACATTTAAAACTTGAAATTTACCAACACTAAACTGCAAGAGAACATTCTTAATCTTTATTGTCTTATGAATTGTAGAAATGTTAAAACAATAAACAGTAGACATGAAGGCTGCAACAATTCTACATATGACAGAATGGCTTCCATATGAACCGGTTAAAATTAGTCTCTAATCAAATTAGTTTTAATCATAGAGTAACTTTGAGGATACTAAGAATCCTAAATATTAGATTCAAAATATATAGAATACCTTGAGTCATCCCTAATACAGTGACTTCAGCTACTTTATTTTCAAACAACACTGACTAGCCTATGAAAAAGGGTGTATGATCACCTTGACAGTCTTAAAATTGAAATTCCGCAAAAACATCATCATAGCATAAACAATACTGTCAATATTCAGGAGGGGAGCTTATCTCTAAAAATATCTGTGAACACCTCCTGACAAAGCACTGCTTCACATTCCTCCTTATATTGTTCTTAAAACCTAACTTAATAAGGCCCTGAGATGCAGCATGTAGTCAAATACTAGCTAAATGGATAAATGACCATTAAGAAATGTTTCATGAGCCACTTGAATTAGATTTTTGTGTTTTACTCAGGATGCCAAAGAAATAAATGTGAGTCATATGTGCAACAGACATCTCTAGGCATTAGCAGTGTTCTCATTTAGCAACTCTCAAAGTTATTTCATGGCCTCAGAGAACTAATGTTATTCATGTGCTAAATGTGCAGTTCTCTGCAATGCTACGTCTAACCCTGCTCCTTTATGTCCTACTCAGAAAAGGTCATCGGAATGCAAATCAGGGAGAGGGAATTATGCAAAGAAAATGACACTGATTCATACACACACACACACAAATTCTATACGTATGTGTGTCACATGTACATACATATTACATTACGTATACACTTAAGCACATGTATTTCCATATATGTGATACAGTATAAACCGAACTATCCAAAGTTAGTTCGCAGAAAATCTATGGTGTAGAGACCACCAAAATTCCACTTTCACCACACTCCACACATCTATCATATGGCTTACTCATTTTCATAAGACAGTCAAACATGCCTTATTAAGATTTAATTTAAAAAAAATTTTTAAAGATTTTATTTATTTGACAGAGAGAGAGAGAGCGCGCGCGCAAGCAGGGGGAGGGGCAGAGGGAGCCACTAAGCAAAAAGCCCGATGTGGGACTTGATTCCAGGACCTTGGGATCATGACCTGAGCTAAAGTCAGATGCTTAACCAACTGAGCTACCCCAGCATCCTTTAATTTAAAATTCTTAACATGAAGAGCAAAGTAGAATGTGCCTACTTTCCCATCAGCTGATTTCTCCATCATTTCTAGGATGTGACTCTAGAAGAAGATACCCAATCTTGGTTCAGATTCCCCCAGAAGCATACCTTGAGATAAGGATTGGAGCAAAAGTAGTTTCTTTGGGAACTGAACCCAGAAAATATCAGTAGGGGGAGAGGGAAAGAAATCCGATTAAGCTTGTGATATTAAACCAATTATAACTATGGGCAACTGGAGCTTGTCCCATTGGACACAGTGTAGAACATGTTTCAGAATTATCACAACCAAGGAGTTAGAAAGCTAAGGTATTTATCTAACAATTCCTTATTTATTCATTTACTCAGAGGCAATTTTGACCTGGGGAACCCCGAGACTGGGGAGGTGATGGGGTTGGGGGAGTATGACAAAACAAAAAACAAAAATTCCAGGCAAAGAATATTCATAGAAAATAGCCTAAAGATCATGAACAAATCACTAAATGTATCTGTTGGTATAAACCATCTACCCACTCTTCTATGAAAGAATGCTTTCTCTTCAGCTCCATAGGAATTTAGTCCATGATAACTGAGTCGAATAAGAAAGCTCCTTAGACTCAGTTGCAAAGAGGAAGTTGTGAGCACAAGACAAAAGAGATGACTTTACTTACCGCATATTAATTTAGAATTCTGAAGAAATGTAACAGAAGAACTGAAAATTGCTAATCAGAAGTGAAGAAGGGAACTAACATTTAATGAGCACGTAAACTGTGCTAGATGCTGCTTAACTATTCCTACAAATTCAAGCAAACTTAATGGAAAGAACTTAGGAGTTTCTTGAAGAATCTGAGTCACAAAGAACCAAATTCAAGTGTCATCCCTGTGCTTACAAGATATATTACCAAAAGAAGCATTTAATTTCCCAGAAACTTAGTTTCCTAGTTCCTAAAATACACATACACACACAAACCCCTGCAGACAGACAGACAGACACACACACACACACACACACACCATTAGCGTAGTTAACAAATTAGATTAGCCAGTGCTTAGTGCCAACTAAGTGCTAGTTTTGTACCTTACAGAAATAAGATCATTGAATTTCATAGTGGTCAAATGACTTGCCCAAGGTCACTCAGCTAGTGGAAAATAAGCAAAGGATTGAAGTCTGAGTCACTATTAACCCAAGGATCTTGTCTTCAAAGGACAACAAATGGAACCAAAACTCGATATTACGTTTTCATGAAGCCACAAAATCAGCCAAATGGATGAACAATTTTTTAATGTTTAATGCCTTATTTTAATAGTAAATATGGCCTAGATTTTAAGTTAAACTTGTGCTAGCATAAATTTCTATTATAATGGATATTTTAACTAACTATGTAAAACTTTTTTTTAATAGCAGTGACTTACCTGGGTAGTATTCAACTAATCAAAATTCCTAGTTACTGAAATATATCTGCAGCATCCTTGGAAAAATGAAGGGAATCTCAGTAACAATTAACATCTTGGATACAATATTAAAAAACAAACAATCTTGTCACCACAAGTCCAAAATATATCCTCTGTGAATTCAGTCCATCTCACAATTTCTAGAATGAAGATTTCTATTCTACATAATGATCCCATGGTCCTGAAGTAATAAATATAGATTCCATCCCTATAATCATAATGGTGCATTTGGTAAGTCATTTAACCAGGCTACTACAGTTTATCTAAACATCAACTAACTTTACTATTTATTTAGATATCCATTTCCTTCTCTTCAGTCATCCAGAACGCTTACTTTCCAAGCATACTGGTAAACTGGCATTTGTTCTTTTAACTCGTAACAAACACATGTGTTTTGCCTTAAAAAAGAGGCTGCATTGAAATATTACCCTCTGAGAAACATCCATGCCCCTTTAAATTATTATGAAACCAAAGAAGAAGTCTAAAATTTATGCCCAAGATAAAAGCCTGTGTGTGTAGAGACAGGAGTTGGTATTGGGAGCTGAAATGGTGAGGAAGAAAAGGAGAATATTTCCCAGTGCTGAATCGGGATGAGATTTTTTGAATAGGACCAATAATGGATCTACTTTGTAATGAAAATAGAACATTAGTACCAAACTGAACTTCAGGGAAATATTTCAATTGAGTTAAGAGCCTAGTTAGTATACATAGCTCATTTAAAAACAAAAACATATGACATGTGATACATGAAATGACTATTCCAGAAAATACTAAATTCAATGAAACATAAAATGTGCCTTTTAAATAATGAATCAGATAACTGGAGGAATTTCAGAAGTTCAACTAGGTAAGGCAGTGATGCTCTGGATAATACACATGAACAATATTTTGCTAGTAATAAACATTTTCGCTCTCAAACTTAGTTTTAATCTTGTGACATACATACTAGTTAGGTTAAAAATATATGAACTACCAAAAGGTTGGGTCATGCTCTACAAACACCATTACTAACTACAGTCACAGTTACCTGTTCAAAGTTGAGTATTTTCAGTTGACGTCATTTTCCCTAACTACCTGTTACATATTTAAACCAATTGTCTGTCTGTAACTCCAAATGTTTAAAGAGCATAAAATTTCCAGTAGCAGGTGAACACGTTAACAAGAAAACACTGACAAGGAGTAAGCAAACGGGTGCAAGAGATTTTAAGTTTCTTATGTGCTTTTTCAATCAACTTGGATACATTTTTCCAATTTGAGGAACACCTTAAGGGAAAAAAATGAAAATTCCATGGCACTAACACTGCGTGCCATTTGGATGTATTGTACCTCTAGCAGCCGCCTTATACACACCGTAGGAAAGCGCAGAGAGACAAAAGAGTAAGTACCCAATAAATGCAATAAATGCTTTGCAAGGATCAGAAAGTGAAAAGGAAGAGCTCCTTGTCCATGGCAATTGCTCTATGCAGTCAAAATGGAGAGACAAATCAAAGAGTCCCTCTCACTCCCTCCCCCAGTCTCGGGCTCCCTTTTTCTTCTCCCCTGTTCCCCTTCAGCCTCCCTCATCTCTGTCTCGTTCTCAGCCGTGCTGCCGGAGCAAGACTGCACCGCACCACTCACCTGTCGTCGTTTTGCCATCCCTGGTCCCCTAGCAGCAAATCCCGAAACCTGTACCTAGGAGGCAGAGGAGGCACTTCGCTCTCCAAATCAACCATCCTTCCTCAAAGAGTGGGAAACATAAAACACGAATGGAGAAGAGGAGGGAGAGAGAAAGAAAATTCTGCGGAATAGAGGGAGAGGACTAACAAGATGTGGGGGGCCACAGAGGGACGGGGAAGGGGAAGGGGCTCGGGAGGGGGAGGGGTCGGCTCCGTGCCGGAAGCTGAGGCTGAAAGGGGGCTGGCGCCTCTCTCCAGAGGGTGTGATGGGGATGATGCAAACCGAGCCCAGGAGCAAAAGTCTGGCTCTGACAAGAATCTACGCTGCCAAGGAACCGCCCCCAGGCTCGGCACCGCCTCTGGTCCCCAGGACTCGGGGGAGGCGGGAACGCAAAAGTTACTTCGCGGAAAAAAAAAAAAAAAAAAAAGGGAAGAAAGAAAGAAAACCCGAACACGAACGGTGCCTAGAAAGAGGGGAGGAGGCGTGCGAGCCGCGCGCTGGGGAAGCACTTTCCTAAAAGGCAGGTCGAGGAGCCTCCTCCGAGGGCGATCCCGACCGCGGGTCCCCGCGCGGGCGTGCACGCGGCACAGCCCCGAGCGGGCGCGAGGGGGACCGTGGGTTTGGCCCCAGCTGCGGCCAACCCGGCTCTACCCGCCAGAGCCTTCGCAACTGCCGCCGGGGGCTGAGCCAATGAGACTCCCCCTCATTAGCATAACACCATGACGGCATGGAGGTGCCGTGGGGACAGCCAATGGGGGCGAGCCTAATTAGCGGATTCCCGGGGGCGGGGGCCGCAGGGTGTCGGGAGTGTTCCCAGGTGCCCCTCGCGCCTTCGCTGGGCTAGCCTTCCGCTCGGGTAAGCGGGGTGGGGAGCGCACCAACGTGGAGAGGGAATCCCCGCTCCCAGCTTCAGGAAAGCACCCCCCCCCTTTTTTTTTTTTCTTTTTTTCTCACAGTCTGAAAGAAAGGAAGGTGTTTCCCAGATTCTGGGTAAGAATGAAGGGGCCACTTTAGGCCGTTAAAGAGAAACATTTAGATGAGGGCTAGGAAACCACATCGAAACGCCTGGAGGTTTATCACCAGCAGTGGCAATTATATTACTGTTGCTGCTGCTGCTAGTAGCGCTGTGGGATTCCAGGTGGCGCGGCCTTAGCCTTCGGAGTTCCCCCTTAGTGTCCCAGACAGCCAGAGGAAGAAGTGAATCCAAGAGTCTAGAGTAGATTTTTCCGTATCAGCCGCTGCTTATAAGACCCTGCGGTACAAGCCTTAGCTATGTTTGCGCGGATTGTCTCCTGCCAAGCACTGATTTCATCAGGGTATACGCAGTCCCTCAGTACTTAGCCACCTGGGAGGCACGGGGCCTGAGGACTCAGAGACTTGACCACCCGTCCCCCAGGCTCTCAGGAATCTCATACTTTGCTTGGAGGAACAAGTTTAGAAACGTAGTGATACCTGATAGGAGACAAGGTTACCAAACTTCAGATAAAGAGATGTGGAAGTCCCCGTGAGACAACACACTTAATTCATGGAGAGGTCAAGGAAGACCTTGAAAGTGAACCAAACCTTCTATATTCATTTGCAACCTCTGTAAGGCAAGGGAAGAAAGAAGTAAAGGGGGTGGGGACAATAGTAAGAGCAGGGGCTAAGTGATTTAAAAAAAAAAAAAAAAAGTTTGGTTTATTCAGGAGACAGGGGTTAATTTGGTTTGGCTAATTCTCAGTGACGTCATGTAGTGGAGGGTTTAGACACAAAGCTGGAAATGCAAGAAGAAATCAGCAGAAAGATAGTATCAGATAAAATAGGATGAGTACCTAAACATGAAGAATCATAATAGAAATAGTCATACCCTGCGTCTCTATCTTCCAAATCCCACCCATCTCAAATGACATATCCTTTATTAGATTTCCTGATTCTTCCAGCTAATGATGATGCCTTTCTTCCTTTGAACACTTCCTACCCCTGTGAGTATTTTGCTTTTAGTACTTACTGTAGTCTATCTCCTCCCTCTGCCTGTGGCTTATCTTTCTAGCGCAGTACCTTCAAAACAGCAAAATCTCAGAAGATCTATGTAGAGATGCATTAAAAGCTTTTAAACCTAGAAAATTAATATTTTTTCACATTTGCTGTAGCTCCAGAATTATGTATTTGTTTATGTTTCTTTGGCATGGACTTTGGTAATCACTTTGCCAAATGAGAATGTTATATCACTGCATTGTTAGTTTGGGCGTGGGAGGAGAAAATATCTGGTTTATATTCTGGAGCTTATTATCTGCTGTTATGATAATTCTATGAAGTTTATTTTTTTAATATCCCAGGTTAATTTTTTTTTATTTTAATAGTCTGCCTTTAGACATTTGGCATAAACCTATAATATTTAGTATCAGTAACAGACTCAAAAAAAGGGGGGCACTAAAAAAGAAAAAATTAGCTATTGAATGTTAGATTCCTGAGAAGCTGGATGTTAGAGTAAAGCAATAATATTCTACTTTAAAAAGAGCTATGCACCCTTATTTTATTGTTACAGACTTAATTATTTGGCTTCCAAATGCCCAGATAACAGTTGAGGAGAAAGCAAATGTATTAAAAAGAAAAAAAAAATTAAAGAAATAAGTAAAAGCCTGCTCAGCTAATAGTGTTATAGCCCAGCTGTTAAGGATACAAATGGTACAAGGTATCCTGATGTGCCAAGCCAAACTGGTTGGAGACTACTGCAGTAATGATACACTGATGTTCTGTGTGCTTTCACATTGTCACAGTGAAGAATCTTACACTTCTAAATTAAAGAAAATTCTAAAAATAATGCAATATAAAAAAACTATCCTGATTCTTAAAATAAAGCAATATTTGAGCACTGAAACTTAAATTTATAATTGAAAGATCCCCTTGCTGTCCTTTATATTTCCTTTTCATTTTTCTTTAAGCAGACTTTTTATTTTTTGTCATTAATTTTGACTTTAAGTCTCCCACCTGTCTTTCTACACTTTTATTCTGTTTTTTTTTCATGTCATGTCATGTCATCTCCTGCTGTTAAAATATATTTTCCTCTCTCACTCTTTTTATCTTGGTTTCCTTTTTCCACTGTGTTCTTTTAATATCCCATTTCATAGACTCTTTTTCTCTCTGTGTGTATGAAAGCTTTCATTCTACCATAACATGACATTCGATTTTTAGAAACAATTTTCAAACGTGGTTCTGCACATCACAATTTTGCACCTTACTCAATGGTGTTCTTAAGTCCCTTAATGAACAGCTGGTGTCGATCAGAACAATGGACTAGTTTGGTCCCACATGAACAAAAGAGTACTCACACATGAACAAAAGAGTGCTCACCAAAAATCTGATTTATTATGCTGATGGAATAGAAAATATCAAGAATGAGGATTAGGAAGAAGATTGATTCTCTAGATTTAATTTTTATTCTAAAGAATACTTTTGAGAGTATCTTCCAGTCTCTTTTTTCAGTAGGAAAAAAAATTCTTAATTTTTTATTTCTGTACTTTGATGATTATGCCAATATTTAAATATAAAAAAGATTCATTCCCACGAGTGAAGAACGATTTTATTAACAAAAATAATTTTTTGATAATTATCTTGTGAATAATGAGTATAGTTAGGATCATAAAATATGATGAATTTTTTTTTGTTTTTTGTTTTTGGTTTTTTACATACTTCATAGTTGCTTCATCTGTGGAGGCAGAAAAAGCATATTCCACATCTATTCTGATAGCATCCTTTAGCTACGTAACATCTCAGTGTGTAGAAGACATATGTTCGATTTTTTTTAACAAATATTTATTAAGTAGTTACTATGATTTGAACTTCTCATGGTCTAACAGGTGAGAGGAGGAGGAGTACGTATGAGAGGATAGACCATCCAATAGCCACACTAGAATGTGAGAGCCCCCGGTAGTAATTAGCACTCCCTGCTCTCTTACTAAGGAGCACATACAAACTTCTAATTCTGGTTTTGGAAAATCAGGGAAATCTCTCAGAAGGAGCTGATGTCTATATTAATGGATGAAAAAAATGAGTGAGAGAGGAAGGTGGAGGCAGAAGCAACGGCAAATATTATAGGTACAAATAATTAATATAAGAAAGCAAATATTGTATGTACAAATAATTAACATAAAAAAGCCTGGCTGTCTCTGTCAGAAGAGCATGTGACTCTTGATCTCTGGGGGTCATGAGTTCAAGCCTAAGATTGGCTATAGAGATTACTTAAATAAACAAACAAACAAAAAGAAAACTCAAAAAAAAAAAAAAAAAAGAAAGAAAGAAAGAAAGAAAAACAAAACAATGGCATACCCTAGCGAGTGCTGAAGTATCATGTAGTGGGATTTCTAGGTGGGTGCCTACATAAGGAGAGAGCAGAAAGGGAGGGAGAAAAATCAGCAGGAAGATTGCCAACCATTTACTAAGAACCACATCTGAAGGGGTCTTGCATACCATGCCCACAAAGTTTGGGTTTTAACTGAACACGATGAATCTTTTGAAGATTTTAAGTAGGTAAGTGACAAGGATCACAGGGTAGCTGTGATTTAATTGACTGGTGAGGAGGACAAGAGTAGAAGAAGGGAGACCATTTATGACCGATACAGTATTTTTTTTTCCAATTTATTTATTTTCAGAAAAACAGTATTCATTATTTTTTCACCACACCCAGTGCTCCATGCAAGCTGTGCCCTCTATAATACCCACCACCTGGTACCCCAACCTCCCACCCCCCCGCCACTTCAAACTGACCTATACAGTATTTTAGGTGAGCATTTCCAGTTGTCTGAAATGAGGCAGTGGTTACAATGCAGATGGAAAGTAGAGGACAGATCTATAGGAAATTAAGAAGACAGTATTGACAGGACTTGTTAATTGAGAGACTGAAAGTTAATGGAGAGTGAAGAATCAATGATACTCTCTGGACTCTGAGGATGAGTAAATAGATGACAAGCAGTACTGTTGGGTAAGATGGGAATAGAGAAATAGGTCTGAGTAAGCAAATTATTACACTTTAAGCCATCAGCAAAACATCAAATGGAGAAGTCCAGAAAGTTTGGATATGTGAGTCTTAAGACCAGGAGCAAATTTTTCTCCAGAAATATCAAATTAGGGAGCATCAATATAAAGGAGGCTGTTCCAACAGAGGAAAGATAAATTCACCTGACCCTTAGTACTGTGAGCAGAGTCATGCAGAGGTGGAACCCACAAAGGTGCCCAAGGAGAAGGGATGGATTAGGGAGGTGGGCACAATGCCAAAGGGAATTCAGTTTCTATTGCCAGAGTATAGAGAGACATATGTTTCTCTATTTTCTTGATTAGTTTTATTCTGTGACCCTTGATTCAAGCTCAAATAGATTCTGTCTACAAGAAGAAAAATGTAACAAATCCTGTCCTATATTCTAAGCATGTCCAGCTACATGAGCAGAATCATTTTTAGTTCAGTAACTTTAAAAAAAAGAAGCAATAGAGAGAAAATGAAAAGGCAGAATACCATACTCAATTCACAAATTCCACCTGAAAAAAAGCACAGGTAACCTGTATAAGAAAAGGCCATTTGGAGAATTCATAAGAAGCTATGCCAATACTTAACATTATTTACCCAATACTTCTCTTGTCATTTGTCATTCTAGATGGGAAACTTGGCTGAGAGGTAAAATGTGTATGCAAAACTTACAATGGAAACCTGTCAGGAGACAGGTGACATTTTATCGTATTAATAATGAAATCTTCTGTGATCTTCTTCCTTGCTTTCTTCCCTCTTCTCATAGCTTCCTCCAAATACACATCTTACTCAATGTCATTCTTATCAGTAATACACATTTCCATTTATCTGCTTCTAAACACTCTTCACTTGACCGAATTTTTTGGACGGAAAATATAGAGACAGAGGGAGAACTATTTAGTGCCAAATGTGCTTCAATAACTTTGATGCATGTTCTTCTACCATAATCCAGGAATAACACCCACATTATTCTTCTACATATTATACACACACGCACACGCACACGCACACACACCCACATTTAGGGAGGAAAAACATCCAGCAGTTTGGGAAAACTCCAGTTTTCATCTTGGATCATTATGTTGGTAGGATCCCAAACCTTGCTTATTGATAGAGGAATCACCTTGCTCATGCTCATCCCTCCTAGCCCTTTAGCAGGCTAGGAGATGACCCTTGTCATCTCCTAGCCTGCTAAAGTAAGGAATGACAACTACCACTTTACTTTTTTCACAGTAGTTGTCAATCAGTAGATGACTATCTAGTAAGGAAATGAGAAGCTACATATATGAATGGATGAGGTCATAGTTTTGTCAAACATCAGAGCTTGAAATATTTGAAAATGAATAGTTACAGTGTAAGTAACTACTATGTGTCATATATTAGGTCAGGACTTTGCAACAATTCTGAAAATTAGATAACACTGTCCAATTTAAAAGAAGGGAAAACAGGTTGAGATGTTATCACGTAGCTCTAAGGTGCCAGGCCATGATTCAAAACATTGATTTTGTGACTTCCAAGTGCATAAGCTTCCCAGTATAGCTGAGAGAGAAGGTCTTTGGTCAATACCAGTAGATATTTATGTTTACTAATTGGTAATCTAAATAATGAAATAGAATTCAAAAAACTGCCCTATTAATTCCCTACTGATCCACTTTGCTCCAGCCTCAATTACCTTCTTTTCCACCTGAGGGACTTCCCATCACTTGTGCCCTAATCTTTTTCTTCCCTTCTTCCCGCAACTGCCTCATAATTTCTTCCTCACTTCTTCACAGAAAACTTTCCTACTCACCCAACACAAAGAAGCCACCTAGTCACTCTCTGTTATATCAAACTGCTCTATCATCAATTTCAACTATCTCTTTAAAATAGTAACAGTATCCAACTTTACTGTGTTTATTTCTTTGCTTTATGTTTTCCTTGCTCCTCCATTCCCAACACTATGTCTGCTCCATAAGGGTAAGGACCCTTTTGGTCTTCCCAGCAAGAGTAGTGTCTAATGTAATAGTATGGACTTGAAAACATAGTTTGCTCAGTGATGAAAAACAAGAAAGGAAAGGAAGGAAGGGCAAAAAGGTGGGGGGCAGGAGGAGAAATTTGAGATTTGCTCAAGTAATTACCTAGATTTTTCCATTCCAATCTGGGAAAATTGCATTGTGCATTTAGACATTGTTTTTAAATGATCATACATGTATGCATGTGCACATATCATACTAAACTAAGTAAGGCATGAAGATTTAAATAACATTTGTCAGAGCCTTATATTGAGATATAATAGATTCTTTCTCATTCAGGATTTGATTTGAGAAATCCAGTAATGTTTTCATGAAAGAAAAAACGCATATTAGGTATGGTCATAGTAATTGAAATGGTTTTTCTTGCATTAAAATACGGTCATTAGACTTTATTGATTCCTCTGATTTAGAAATTTAATTTGTAAGGAGAAAAACTTTAGGTGATTCTGTATTATTTCTATAATGTATCAACAACTTATAAAATTACTATCTATTCATTCCAGTATTTAAAATGACCATAGACTCATTAGTTTAAAATGTATAATAATTTGACAGCATTTTATATTAACAACTAGGTAGATATTCTTCTCATTTTGAAGATGATTAAACAGAGGCAAAAAAAAAAAAGCTAAAGTAAGTCACTCAGCAGCCATTTCAGTATAAGTGATATGGAAGTCCAATTTTCCTGATTAATATACAATGTCCCTAGGCCACAAGCTAACAGTAGTTTTCATTGCAAATACCGTGATGGTGTAAACACAGTATATAGCAACAAGTCAAAAAAGAAAACTTACACAGTTTTTTTATTCACAACAGCTTTAGATACATTGAGGTTACTGGTAAGATCCTTGACATTCATATATTTTATTTACCTATATATGTTGTAAATATTAATTATATTACCTTTATATACCAAATTTGGATTTTTACTTATTTTCATATAGCTCCACTTCAAAATATTGAATGGTGACTCTGTGTTCATTATCATCTTAATTTGTACGGTTTGAGTGTAACAAATTATAAAAAACATGAGCATTTACTATTCCTTTTTCTATTATACAAAAATAATGAAATTTTTAAAAGTGTAAATAAGGATACTAATGACAAGATGTTAGATATTCATACTTTGAGATTGAAAAAAAGTGGAAATTGAGAGGCATGGCCATAATCAGCAGCTGTTTACAACATGTGTTGGAGAGGATGTGGAGAAAGGGGAACCCTCTTACACTGTTGGTGGGAATGCAAGTTGGTGCAGCCTCTTTGGAGAACAGTGTGGAGATTCCTCAAGAAGTTAAAAATAGAACTTCCCTATGACCCTGCAATTGCACTCCTGGGTATTTACCCCAAAGATACAGATGTCGTGAAAAGAAGGGCCATCTGTACCCCAATGTTTATAGCAGCAATGGCCACGGCCGCCAAACTATGGAATGAACCAAGATGCCCTTCAATGGACGAATGGATAAGGAAGATGTGGTCCATATACACTATGGAGTATTATGTCTCCATCAGAAAGGATGAATACCCAACTTTTGTAGCAACATGGATGGGACTGGAAGAGATTATGCTGAGTGAAATAAGTCAAGCAGAGAGAGTCAATTATCATATGGTTTCACTTATTTGTGGAGCATAACAAATAGCATGGAGGACAAGGGGCGTTAGAGAGGAGTAGGGAATTTGGGTAAATTGGAAGGGGAGGTGAACCATGAGAGATTATGGACCCTGAAAAACAGTCTGAGGGGTTTGAAGTGGCGGTGGGGTGGGAGGTTGGGGTATCAGGTGGTGGGTATTGGAGAGGGCACGGCTTGCATGGAGCACTGGGTGTGGTGAAAAAATAATGAATACTGTTTTTCTGAAAATAAATAAATTAATTAAAAAAATAAAAAGTGTAAATATGGATACTAATGACAAGATGTTAGATATTCATACTTCGAGATTGAAAAAAGTGGAAATTGAGAGGCATGGCCATAATCAGCAGCTGTTTAGCTCACTTGAGCTATTTTCAGTATTTAGGAAAAGAACAAAATTACAGAATATGAGATACATCATTGAAGCTAAAGATAAATGATTGAAGAGGTAGACATGTAAAGGTACATTATTCACGATTTCACCTTTTTTTCTTTAGCTTTCTGAGATCGGACTGCTTCATTTTACATGTTGTATGTATCATTGAAGGTAATGAGCTAATATGTATCTTATTTTCAGTGAAAATCCTTCCTTTTCAGCCTTAGATCACTCTAACCTGAAGGGTATAAAAGTTGTAGACTACCTTTTAGACACACACACCCACACACATTAATTCTTAGTAAATCCTAATTCTTAGTAAATCCTTTGCTGCAATTTAGGCTCTGAATTCCAGAAGTGGGTAGAACTTGACTTAAAACCTTCCCTTACTCTTTGCTTCCCCTTACACCTAGCCCATTGCTTCCCAATCCATCCATCCGAAAGTAGTACTCTTTGTGATCACATACACAAGTTCTGAATGTAGCCTGCTTGGATTTAGATCCTGACCCTGGCATTTATTTGCTGCTTGACCTTGAGCAATTTATTCACTGTGCTTCAGTTTCCCCTTCTACATAATGGAATAATTAGAGTGCTTATTTTTGGAGGATCAAGTCCATTAATACATCTAAATATTTTAGAATGGTGTTCACCACATAATTTGTCATTTTTATTACATGTGTTTTTCAAAATGTAGGCATCCACACATTTAGAAGTCTTTTTTTTAATATAAACTCATTGTTGCTGTTTAGCAACTAATAAATTTAATTATGCTTTTCAAATTGCACACAACTGGTTGAACAGCTTTGATTACCTTTTAAGAGATAAACTAAAGTATGTATCCCCAGAGCAATCGAAACAACATAAATGTACTAAAGTTACATGGAAGAAAACCTGGCTGTTCAGTGATTCTTCTGAACTCCCAGGGAAATAATAAATATGGATAATCAGAAAAGTACCTTAAATATTCCCTAGTTAGAAGCCAGATCATGTAGGCATTTAAAATTAAAACAAGCATCTTGAATTATATTCACATGCAAAGCAGAAAAAAAATATGCACCATATTGAGTTCAGATGCAAGAATCTGAACATGTGCTACAGAGCTAAATGAGTAATGCAATTTTTACACTGGGTCCACGCAAACTTTGCAGTTGCAGAAAATAAGGATATGGCGAAAAGCAATCTGGAAATGTCATAACCAAATCAATAATTAAGAGGGACATTCTTCACCTCCTACTCAAATATCAATACAAATATATTGAAATATGGATTAATATGCAGGAATACAATATACGATATTAAAGACCATTAAGGGACGCCTGGGTGGCGCAGTTGGTTGGACGACTGCCTTCAGCTCAGGGCGTGATCCTGGAGTCCCGGGATCGAGTCCCACATCAGGCTCCCAGCTCCATGGGGAGTCTGCTTCGCTCTCTGACCTTCTCCTCGCTCATGCTCTCTCTCACTGTCTCTCTCAAATAAATAAATAAAATCTTTAAAAAAAAAAAAAAAAAAAAAAAAAAAAAAATAAAGACCATTAAGACTAACATTTTTAACAAGGCATTCACTCAGATTTAGGAAACATAAACAAGAAACAACTCTAATTTGTCCTCTAGTCTTTTTGCCTACAAGCCTACGAGCTTCACTTGGACTTCAGCCCTGGGAAAATCACCCAGTTGCAAACTGTGGTGCAGAAAAGCTGAATGCATCAGATGTTAATGACCAGACAGCCAAAAGTGAGTTTTTCACCCAATTTCCTTTATCTTTAATAGATTATTTTCCTAGGAGTTAACTACTAAATTGTATAAGACTATGATTTCTCTGTGGCTTATCTATTTTACCCAAGCAACACTTCAAAAATAATATATCCATAGTTTAATATACTAGAACATGGATCAAATGGAATCAAGATTGTGGGAATAATAAATTCAAAAATCTTTGCTTTTTATTTTCCCCACAAATTGTTCCTTCTTTCCCATTATTCTCCAGTGTTTAAAGCTCTTGCTAAGGATCAGCTCCCTGATAAACCCAATCACAGAAGAAGGACTGATGTCAGGTTTCTAGGTGAAGCGCAGTCACTTAGAGCAAACTAGAAGGTAGGTCATTTATTTATGCTGAGTCATGTGCAAGCTAATAAGTAGGAATGCATCAAGTAGGAGAGAAAATATAAATCTTCAAATCATCACTAAATAGTAATAAAGAGATCCATGTTAGAGATACTGCAGAAGCCGGTGGATCCTGAAGGAAGAACCAAGTCAACCAGTCAAGTCAAAAGTGAAATGTTGAGTATCCTATACAGGGGGGAGATCCTAGAAACAACAGTAAGGGTTATAAGAATAACATTAAGTGAATATGATATGTCCAAATTAGTAGATTTTTAATTCTCAGAAAAGGAGATGTTGACACTATTAATGAAATATCCTGCTTTATTACCTACCATGTTCTTGATTATTAGTAACAGAATAACTCATCTACAATGCCTTTTAAAAACTAAAGAACTCTATTATCTCACATATGGAAACAAATCAGAGGAAGAGCCTCTTTAGCCAAGACTTGACATAGTAATATGATGTCACAAAAAGACTCGGTTCCTCTACATTTAATCACCCTGACTTCATGTTTCTCCCTGTGATTTAAGTGGGTGGTGGAAGCTCTGAGGCCCAGTTCATTCACTTTCCCCAGAAACAACAGCATCTTTAAACCTAGGATTCCCTACAAAACTTGGAGCTACCAGGGTAAATATCCTGGGTTGTTGGTTTTCCGATCTGCAACTAAAGAATAAAGATCCCTGAAATAGACCATTCTTATGGTCTGTTCTTTCCCCTAATCCCTCTCAAAACAAAACAGATCAGACTTCAGTGACGGTGCACATGCTTTGATTTGGGTGGGATTCTACCACCCATTCTCACATACTCACATAGACATTATCAAAGTTGGGTCAAGCAGTTTGGACAATAGGAAAGCAGAATCTTTCATGTCTGGATATTGGGAACAAGAAATTCTCTTTCTGATGGGGTATCTAACTTGGAAAAATGTGTGTTTTTCATATGAATGACTTGAAAATAATCAACATTTTGCAGCAGCACAGGACAAAGATAGCACCACTCCAAGAATACCCAGTCACAAGAATCAATAAATTCTCTTTTTACTTAAGATAGTTTCAACTGAGTTCCTATCACTTGTACCTGAAAAAAATTACTAATAAATATATTTGCATTACTTATGGCAACCTCCTCAACGGTGCTATGAATACTTACTAGTTATTTTTGCCCCAATATCAGAATGATTTCCTAATAAAACTAAGTGATATAATAGCTTTACATTTTGTTTTTCAGCAAATTCCACTGCTCTTTGTATTTTAATTTCCAAATTCTTGGCATGTACTATCCGACATTCAGGTCCCAAATTTTGCATTATGCAGTAATTACACACTCTCCACAAAGCATCAGACCACCTGATCCCACAGAAAAATGAAATACATTTCATAATAATAACAAGCTTTAAAAGATAAGCAACTAGAAAAATTTTTACTGATTAGTTTTATCCAACTTCAGTAAACTAAGCATTCTTCCCTTCTATAATTTTGTCCATTTTCTCCTGAATGGCAGCTGAAACAACAAACAAATATAAAAAAATGAAGGCTGTTATGTCTTCAGTGGGACTCAGAGGAAGTCACAGCCCAAGTCACAATCTCTAAATAGAAATTAAAAAATATATATATTGGGACCAAATGGCAGAAGGTGTCAGGAGCAAGTACAGAGTTCTAGAGATACTTTAAGTAGTGCAGAGTTCCCTCAAACTAGAGGAGACAGCCCTGAGGCATCAAGGAACTTACTTGGAAGATGTGAGTGGTATACAGGTGCCCAAAAGCAAGGCTGCTGAGGGAGGGAAGGCTGAATAAGAAGCTCCATAGATATATTACTGTTTCAGAAAGCAAACAAGAAGAGTGTCATCTTGGTGATAGCTAATCAAAGCCAAGCAAAAATAAATAGCTGCTAAATACATCATAGACACTGGGAGCATAGGGCTTTCCTGTGAAAACTCTGAAGCCTTTCTGCTCAACAGACATGAGAAATGTAAATAATGAGAGGAGACTTTCCTCAGTGAGATGACAAAATGGGGATGGCGAAAGTGTGTCCTAAACTTCTGATGCTTCGGCCTTCACCTCTCACTCTTAATTAATTTCAGCAAATGTCTGAACCAGGTATATATGCCATATTTAAAATCAGTAAAAATCAGAAAGAAATGGCATACACATAGATTAAAAAAAAATAATGAGTAGGACAAGAGCAATCCAAGAACAGAAAAGTTTATAAAGGAAATACCCCTAGAAGAAAGTTACCATGAATCAAAAGATTAGAATCTAATTAACCAAGTCTTCTTGAGTTCAAATGAATTGAAGAAAACATGAAGAAAAAAATTAGTAAGACTAGAGATGTGAAATAAGATCACAGACTCAGAAAAAAAAAGTGAGATAAAACAAGTATAGAAATCAAATCAACATTAGAAGCAGTTTATACATATATACATACACATTGTATTCTATATTTTGGGACATAAGAACAAACTTTAAAGAATCAAATACAAGTTGAATAAAGACTAAATAAAACACAGATCACATCATATATATTGAAGAGAAAAGAAGTATACTATATGCATAATTGTTGTTACTAAATATGAGAACAGAACACAGTAATACATGAACATGCAGCACATATTTAAAAATACAAAGGTATTTCCATAAGCATACTTTCCTGTAAAGAAAAAACTGCTTTATTTATACATTAAAAAGGTATACTTGCATTCTAGGAAAAGTTGGTCAAGAACAATAAAATTAAGAAAAGTACTGGAAGAAGCTGAATAAATAGATAAGTTATCAACGTTGATAAAAGAGTTCATCAACATTGCTTGTAAAATAGACATACAAAATCTTTTCTAAGGGAAGGACACCTAGTTAAAATTAACAGAACAATCACATTGGAAAAAATCCTGACATTACAATATCTAAAATCAATGAGGGTTAACTTAGAATATGTAAATAATGTATAAGGCATTATAAGAAATGCCTTCATATTAGCAACAAAAGGTTTGACTTCTCAAGAAAACAAAAAAGGCTAATAAGTTATGAAGTATAAGAAGTGTTTGCATATAGTATAACTGGAGAAATGCAAATTAAAACAATAGTGAGAGAAGGATGTAAAAAACTTCATGTACTGTATGGGAATATGGACTGGTGTAGCTGTCCCAGACAACATCTTTTAGTATGAATTATATTTGGCATACATAAGTTTTTTGGGCTGGCAACATAGCTCCAGAAGTTTTCACAATAACTCACAAGGAGACAGTACAAAGAGGTACATTATGTCCCCAGTGGGGTAGCAGGAAGCTGGAGCAATATAGGTGGTAACCATCACTGAGGGAACAGACAAGTTACCTGTGATAGGTGCACATTATGGAAAACTCCACAGCAATACATATAGAAACATGGACACTGCAATATAATGCTGAGTAAAAAAACTAAGCACTAATGTGAGGTCTACAGAGAAAAAATGTATACAAAAAATGTGAAATACATATTTTGGAAGAAATGGCCCAAATAAATGTTTGCCTGTCAAATATTTTAACGTATTTGGCAATTGGGAGGCAGGAAAGAAATAGGAGGGGGGTAAGTAAAGAAAATGAAATAAGGAAAGCGACTTTGAGCTAGTGAGTACGATTACCTCCGCTGCTTCCGAAGGTATCTTACTACAAAATATGTGTTAAAATGATGAATAATTAGTAAGAAAGAAATAATAATAATTAGTAAAAAGAAATATTTTAAAATATTGAATTTCAAAGGTGGAAGAAGAATTGTACAAAGATAATGTTCTATTCAGCAGTGGTGATTTTGTTCAGTAGTAGTTCTTCATATATATGTTAAAAATAATTATGTGTGTTAAATGTTGAATAAAAAATTAGAGCAGAATGGAAAAATTGATATATCTTTGTATATTAATATAGAAAAAAGCTGTTAAATAGTATAAAACTGCTAAATGATTTCTCTCAAACTGCACTGCATTATCACTACAAACCTACTAAAAATTACTAAAATGAAAACATTATAACTACAAACCCACTAAAAATTACTGAAATGAAGACAACATTGAGTACTGAGAAGGGCATAGAGAAACCAGAACTTATTTATTTTTGATAAGAATGAACCTTGGTATCTATCACTTCTTTAGATAACTCTTTCACAGGATCTACTAAATCTAAACACATGCATACCCTACAATTTAACAATTCCATTCCTAGGTCTGTGCTTAAAATATTTATATACATGTGCGCCAGAAGACGTGATGTATAACAATGCCCATAGAAACGCTATTTGTAATGGTCTTCTCCCCAAAGCCCAAATACCTATTAATGGTTGAATGGATTAAAAAAACCGTGGTTCAGTCACACAATAAAATATGAGACAGCGGTGAAAAGCAACAAAGTACAACTAGCCACAACAGTGAGGATGAATTTAACAAATACAAAGTTCAGTGAAAGAAGCCATAAAAGAATAGTGTATGACACCATTTATATAGTACACACAAACACTCTTGATAGTAGACATCAGGAGAGCGAAGAGGGACTTCAGGGATGCTGGTAGTTTTTTTGTTTAAAGGTTTCATGGGCCCTGTGTGGTTGTGATTCATCTTCATTTGTATGTAAAACTTCAATTAAAAGTTTTTTCCAAAGACACTTTGCTAAATAGGCTTACCTCACTAACCTAAGGTTAAAAAAAAAAATTATCGTGAAAATATGAGAATGAGTCAAAATTTAAACATCGTTTTCACAGAAGTACAATCATGAATACTTTCAGGCATGGGAATTTAGTCTACTTTCAAATTGCTCACAAAATTTAACTCAAATATGATTGTTGAAAATATACATGCCTCTTTTCACTTGTTATTACACTCTGTAAACAACTGCTTTTCTTGATAAAAACTATATAAATTTTATGTTACCTTCCATCTTTCTTTGTATATGTGAAATTTTATTTACCAAAGCAAAATAAGCAATACTTTTTACCTGTTAGAAGTCAGGAAAATGGTCACTTCTTGGGGAAGGAACATGCATGGAGCATGGAACCTCCAGCAAGCTTGTATTGTGATGTTTTTATCCATATACTGTTCATATTGGTGTATCCACATTTATAAATTTAATTCGCTTTGGACATAAATGCACATTTTCTGGATCTGTGCTATAATTCAATAAATATTTATTTTTTTTAAAGAATAGAAAAACAAGTCTTGGGGAGGAGATTGGTGGAAGATGTAAAGACTTTGGATTTTCCACATCTCTGAGCAATGTGATTTATTAAAACAGCAGATTTATTTTCACTTAAAAAGGTAAATAAAATTAGATTTAAATTGGCTTAAAAAATTAAAAGCATCTTGGGCCCCCTGAGTGGCTCAGCCAATTAAGCATCTGCTTTTGGCTCAGGTCATGATCCCTGGTTCCTGGGATCTAGTCTTCTCCCTCTGTCTGCCCCTCATCCTGCTTGTGTTCTCTCTCTCACTGTCTCTTTCTCAAATAAATAAATAAAATCTTAAAAAAAAATTAAAAGCATCTTATGGGCATCCAAGGGACAAATCATGCAAAAAAGAAAAATATGAATGACATTAGGCATTTGCACAGAATCCTATGTTAAAAATGAGTGAAATATTTATGAAGTACGTATGAAAAAGAAGCGTGACTCAAGACTTTTTATATTCAGTTAAGTTGACATTTTAGTATAAAAGAAATAAATTCATGAATATGCAAGAAACCATGGAATAGAGTCCAAAAGCCTGTCTTAAAATTTTGATTATGAAATGCAAGGGATAAAAAAGATGAATCAAAATTAAGATCTCAATAACTGAGAAGCTACAGTTGGAAAGCACTGGTGGTAAAAAAAGAAACCCACTTGGAC
Organism: Neogale vison; assembly: GCF_020171115.1. Taxonomy (NCBI): domain Eukaryota; kingdom Metazoa; phylum Chordata; class Mammalia; order Carnivora; family Mustelidae; genus Neogale; species Neogale vison. The sequence continues at coordinate 23,946,954 of NC_058100.1, forward strand.
ATAAAACTAAGATTTGAAGAAAATGGAAAAATTAGTTATGAAATTCAGTATAAATCTTAGAACCATAGAATAAATGTTAAATCTAACAAAATCAGGGAGGGGATGAGGAAGCACACTTCAGGATTTTTATATGAAATACATGCATGGAACCTGCTTTGGACAATGAAATGAGAGTTGAAGTGATTTGTGTGATCTCTAGGCAGAAGCTTTCAGAATTATATACAATTAGCTAGACAGCTTTCCCTCTGTACTGGTGACTAGCGGCATTCCAGATGGCCTAGATCTTGAGGTAAGAACAAGATATACTGTAGTCAGTCCATGAGTTGCCCATTAAGAACATACAACATGAGTGAGAAATAGTATAGACAAATATAATGTAGTTATATAAAACTATTATAAAACAATATTTATTTAATCTTTTTGTATTTTTATACATTCTAAATACAAATATATTTTGTATATGCTTGTATTTTGCATATATGTATTTTTATATATAAAAACAATTAGAAATACCATTGTAAGCCATTAAAATTCGATGTTTATTTTTTACCATCACTTTATCTAACTATTGGGGCATTTGGAACTATCTGAAATTTTCCATGGCATAGAATAGACTTCTGGAACATTGCAGAATTAAATGAAAATACACTGTCTCTTACAAAAACAAACAACCAAAAAAAAACAAATAAACCATCAGTATTTTCACATTATCAAGAAAATATGAGCTGAGGGACACCTGAGTGGTTCAGTTGTTGTTTAATTGTCTGTCTTCAGCTCAGGTCATGATCCCAAGGTCCTGGGATTGAGCCCTGCATTGGGCTCCTTGCTGAGTAAGGAGCCTGCTGCTCCCTCTACCTGCTACTCCCCCTGCTTGTCCTCTCTTTCTCTCTTTCTGACACATAAATAAATAAAATCTTTTTTAAAAAAAGAAAGAAAATATCAGTTGACTATCAAAGATCATCAAACACACATAGAATCTTGCTTTCAGGAATGAGTGAGCAAAACCCAAAACCAAAAAATTGATAATTATATGGACTTTAAAAATTGAAATTATCAGTTACATAATATAAAATGAATATTTAAGTCTGAATAACATAGAATGCAGCATGTATATAAGAGAAATAGTGTATATATGGAGAAGGTATCATATATCTCTAACCTGAGTCCCATCAAGAGAACATATAAAAAGCAAAAGAATATGTGAAGCGATCAAGACAGAATTTTTCAGAACAAATGGAAAACAGATAGGAAGCAGGGAATGCAGAATAAAATAAAAATCCACACCTAGACATATATTAATAAAATATAAGAACACCAAAGACAAAAAGAAAATCTTAAAGCTAACTGGGTTAAACTTTACAGTGAAAAGACAGAGTTTTAAATTGAACTGAAACAAAATTCCATTACGCTGCAAACATTAACAGAGTAAAAGAGCATCTGTGCATAATGACAAAATGTTCACTTAACAATTTTTTGTAAGTTTTAATTATTTAAATTAATTTTAATTATTTAAATTATTTTTATTATTTATTTATTATTAATTATTATTATAAATTATTATTATTATTTTAATTATTTAAATAAATTAAATTATTTATTATTATAAATTATTGTTATTGTTTATTATTTATCTATTTACTATTTATTATTTATTATTATTATAAATTATTATTATTTTATTTTAATTATTTTAATTATTTTAAATTATTTAAATCATTACCTAAAAACAGAGGAGGGAAGAAGAAGGGAAAGGAAAACGCAGGGAGAGATAGAAAAGAAAGTGAAATAAGAGATCTGCAAGGGGAGATTGACAAAGGTATCATCATTTATGAAAAGTGATAATGTGTCATGTTGTAAAAGTATTTTTAAAACTTACAAATTGGGACTCCTGGGTGGCTCAGTTGATTAAACGTCTGTTTTCCACTCAAGTCATGATTCCAGGATCCTACATTAGGTTTCCTCTCAGTGGGGAGCTTCTTCTCCCTCTGCCTGCTGCTCCCCCTGCTTGTACTCTCTCTCACACTATCTCTCTGAAAAATAAATAAAATCTTTAAAAATTAATAAAAAAATAAAACTTACAAATACTTGCTGTCATAGGGATTTCAATGTCTTATGACAGTGCCTTAAGATAACAATAACCAAGATGACTAATGTAAAACTGCATTTGGAAATACAAAAACAAACACATACAACCCCTGGATCACAGAATAAATCACCATTAAAAATTAGAAGTACATAGAAATTTAGAAAAATGGAAATACTAGGTATCATAATTCAGAGTGTTGGGTTGAAGCAAAACAGAGTCTAATATTCTTACATTTTAAAAAATAGTATAAAAGTTAATAAACTAAAAATTCATTAGGTATCTTATAGAATTAAAAGTAGAATGATAATAAATCCAATAGAAGTAAGAGGTAAATAATATAGATAACAAGATAATGAAGTTGGGAAAACAGGGATGAATAGGTTAAAAGTTAATTTCTTTGAAATAACTAATAAAATGAATAAACCTCTGATAGGATTAAGGAGAACTAAAAGAGAGCAACAGAATTAAACAATATTAAGAATAAAGAAGTGCATCTAAATAATGCTATGACTTGAATTTGAGGCAGACATAATATAGTCCATGATGCCATTTCTTTGAATTTCTTCAAAAAATTGTTCCCAACATGGTAGCTTGAGTGATACCTTGGACTTTGACTTTGTTCAAGGTCAACCTGTTGTTCAGTTGTACTACAAGGGCTCATGATGTGATATAAACAATTTTTTCAGAAGAGTCATTTTTTAAAAAGTCATTATTGTTATAGAATCTGAACATCCCCTGAGAGTTAATACTGTTCTAAGATTTGTTCAGCCCGTTGAAGATTTGTCATTAGCATGACTTGGTTTTCTCTTCAAAGGCACTCTTACATCAGCATGAGAACAATAATGGCCACTCTTTTATCTAAGCCTTGAAGTGGCTTCCATTGCCTGGTCAGGGCTGTAAAAGTTGTAAATAACTGAAGATATTGTGTCTGCTTGCACGAATTATTCTGTGAGAACACCTAATACTGTTTCTTCTAGTCTAAAACATGGTGTCATTGCACAAGCTGGGCAAGCATCCCTTAGTGCATGGCCATTCCTAGTCACTATTCCTCTGACTTTTTATAAGTGAGGGACAGGGATCACCAACAATTATATTCAGATAAAACGCTCGTACATTTGAGCAGTGGAAACATTCATGTCAACAAAATTAAGAACTCTCTGCTTCAATGAGTCATACTTCTACCTTTATAAGAAGAAAAAGTGGGACAAATTGAAAAAATCAGTGATTTCTTGAACCCAAAAAAGACCTGGGTTTGCAGGCAAACCACCACCCCAACATCCATTGAGAGGTAAATCTAGACAGGTATGGCCCAGGTCTATTTATCCAGACCAGAAGTCACTAAAGCCGTAACCAGTTAGATTTAAATGATAATTTTGACAAGTTGCTAAGATTACCTATGGCCTAGAGTGAGAAAGAGAAACTCCTGGGGCAGCAGTCCTATAGGAAACACTTGCATTTTTGTGGGCTTTACTTTGAGGAACACCAGAGTCTCACAGTGAAGAGACAAGATTTTCCTTTTAGACCTACAAAGGAGAGAGAAATACTTGTGAAATGTGCTGAGTCTTTTCCATAACAAAGGTCCACTCTCCAGAGTAAAGACTACCAGAGCCTTGTTCTAGAGTCCTGGGGAAAAAGACATTCCTCTTACTCCAGGCCCATCTCCTCTTCCTGCCTCACCTTAAGAGGGAAGATTTGAAAAAACAAAAAAACAAACAAAACCTCCTGTGCAGGTAACAGGCCCAAGATCCAAGCCCACTGTAAGAATGAAATTTAACTGGAAGACTACAGAATGCCCCTCCCTCCTTCATTTGATTACAGATTAAAAAGCCGCAAGACTCAGTTTTTCTGAAGAAAAGTTTGTAGGGATGCGGAAAGTCCAGAAAGGAGACAACAGTAAGGACACTAAAGAAATTTGAATTCTCTGACACCTATAGCTTCAGCAAACATGAAACAAAGCCCAGCTCCTAATCTATCACATACATCCTCACAGCAGACACCTATTTACCTCAGTTCCTATAATCTGATATAACCTATGTGGCATTCAACAAAAAAGTAACAGATATACAAAAAGAAAACAAAACACAGTCTGAAGAGACAGAGTGAACCAAACATCAGCTATGACACAATTGTTGGAACCATAATTAATATATTAAGGGTTTGTCAACTATGCCTCCAAACACCTTTTATTTTATTTTATTTTATTTTATTTTTTCAGTGCTCCAATATTCATTGCTTATGCACCCACACCCAGTGTTCCATGCAATACGTGCCCTCCTTAATACCCACCACCAGGCTCTTGCAACCCCTCACCGCCCTCCCCTCCAAAATCCTCAGTTTGTTTCTCAGAGTCCACAGTCTCTCATGGTTCATCTCCCTTTCCTAGTTCCCCCAACTCCCTTCTCCTCTCCATCTCCCAGTGTCCTCCATGTTATTACGTATGCTCCACAAATAAGTGAAACCATATGGTATTTCTCTCTCTGCTTGACTTATTTCACTCAGCATACTCTCCTCCAGTCCCATTCATGTTGATACAAAAGTTAGGTATTCATCCTTTCTGATGGAGGCATAATACTCCACTGTATCCATTCGTCTATTTAAGGGCATCTTGGCTCTTTCCACAGTTCGGCAACTGTGGTCATTGCTGCTATGAACATTGGGGTACAGATGGCCCTTCTTTTCACTATGTCTGTATCTTTGGGGTAAATACCCAGTAGTGCAATTGTAGGGTCATAGGGAAGCTCTATTTTTAATTTCTTAAGGAATCTCCACACTGTTTTCCAAAGTGGCTGCACCAACTTGCATTTCCACCAACAATGTAAGAGGGTACCCTTTTCTCCACATCCTCTCGAACACTTGTTGTTTACGGTCTTGTTAATTTTGGCCATTCTAACTGGTATAAAGTATAAGGTGATATCTCATATCTAGTAACAAGACTGAAGTAGTGATCAACACCGCGCCCTCCCTCCCCCAAAAAAACAAGAGCCCAGGACCTGATGGATTCCCTGGGGAATTCTACCAAACATTCAAAGAAGAAATAATACCTATTCTCCTGAAGCTGTTTCAAACAAGCAGAACAGGAGAACTTCCAGACTCTTTCTATGAAGCCAGCATTACCATGATCCCCAAATCAGGCAAAGACCGCATCAAAAAGGAGAATTTCAGACCAATATTCCTGATGAATATGGATGCCAAGATTCTCAACAAGATCCTAGCTAATAGGATAGTATTTTTAAAAGATTATCCACCATGACCAGGTTGGATTTAATCCTGGGATACAAGGGTGATTCAACATTTGCAAATCAATCAATGTGATAGAACAAATCAATAAGAGAAAAGAGAAGAACCACATGGTCCTCTCAGTTGATGCAGAAAAAGCATTTGACAAAATCTAGCATCCGTTCCTGATTAAAATGCTTTGAAGTATAGGGATAAAGGCAACATTCCTCAACTTCATAAAATCTATGAAAAACACACAACAAATATCATTCTCAATGGGGAAAAACTGACAGCCTTCCCATTGAGATCAGGAACATGACAAGGATGTCCATTCTCATCACTGTTGTTCAACATACTACTAGAAGTCTCAGCAACAGGGATGCCTGAGTGGATCAGTGGGTTAAGGCCTCTGCTTTTGGCTCAGGTCATGATCCTGGGGTCTTGGGAACAAGCCCCGCATCAGGTTCTCTGCTTGGCAGGGAGCCTGCTTCCTCCTCTCCCTCTGCCTGCTTTTCTGCCTACTTGTCATCTCTGTCAAATAAATAAATAAAATCTTAAAAAAAAAAATAAGTCCCAGCAACAGCAATCAGACAACAACAACAAAAAATAAAAATAAAAGGCATTTAAATATGCAATTTGCAATGAAAAAGTCAAACTCTCTCTCTTCACAGATGCCATGATACTTTATATGGAAAACCCAAAAGACTCCACACCCAAACTACTAGAACTCATACAGCAATTCAGTAATGTGTCAGGATACAAAATCAATGCACAGAAATCAGTTTCTTTCTTTCTTTCTTTCTTTCTTCCTTTCTTTCTTTTTTAAGATTTTATGTATTTATTTGACAGGCAGAGATCATAGGTAGACAGAGAGGCGGGCAGAGAGAGGGTAAGGGAAGCAGACTCCCTGCTGAGCAGAGACTCTGATGTGGGGCTCAAATCCCAGGACCCTGGGATCATGACCTGAGCCAAAGGCAGAGCCCTTAACCCACTGAGCCACCCTTGTCCTGAAATCAGTTGCTTTCTTATACACTAACAATGAAAATATAGAAAGGGAAATTAGAGAATCGATTCCATTTACTATAGCACCAAGAACAATAAGATGCTTGGGAATAAACCTAACCAAAGAGGTAAAGAATCTGTACTTGAGGAACTACAGAACACTCATGAAAGAAATTGAAGAAGACGCAAAAAGATGGGAAAGCATTCCATGCTCATGGATCAGCAGAATTAACATTGGTTAAGTGTCTATACTGCCTAGAGCAATCTATACTTTCAATGCCATCCTAATCAAAATTCCACAAGCATTTTTCAAAGTGCTGGAATGAACAATCCTAAAATTCATATGGAACTAGAAGAGACCCCAAATTGCTAAGGAAATGTTGAAAAAGAGAAAGAAAACTGAGGGCATCCTGCCATTCTCTCTGCTTGGGCTCGCTCTCTATCCCTCTCTCTCTCTGACAAATTAAAAACAAACAAACAAACAAACAAAAAACTGGGGGCATCATGTTGCCTGATTTCAAGCTTTACTACAAAGCTGTGATCACCAAAACAGCATGGTACTAGCACAAAAACAGACACATAGACCAGTGGAACAGAGTCGAGAGCCCAGATATGGACCCGCAACTCCAAATATCTTTTTTAAATGTTAAGAGCTTCAATGGGAAAAAATGGGCAACATGCAAAGACAGATAGGAGCCAGGAGATAAAGATTCTGAGAAAAAAAATCCAAAGGAAAGGTAACAAATCAGAAATGAAAAAATGCCTTCAGTGTTCTACTCACTAGACTGAACATGGCCAAGGAAAGAACCAATGAGTAGTAAATAAGTTGACAGACACTTTCCAAACTAAAATTCAAAGAGAAAATAATAATAACAATTAACAGAACAGAACCTCTAGGAACTCTAGGAAAATTACAAAAGGAGTCAAATACATGTGATTAGGAGATCAGAAGGAGAAGAAACGTAGAAAGGAACAAAAGAAATACTTAAAATATTAATGGCCAATAATTTTCAAAAATTAATGATAGACTCCAAACCACAGATCCAGGAAGCTTAGATAACATGAAGCAGAATAAATTTCAAAAAAATTATTCCTAAGCATATCACTTCAAACTTCAGAAAACCAAAGATACAACAAAATTGTAAATTCTATATAGAGAAAATCACCTTATCTATCAGAGGAACAAAGATAAGAATTACAGTCAACTTTTCATCAGAAACTACAAAAGCAGGAAGAGAGTACAATGAAATAAGGCATTGAAAGAACAATCTAATGACCTAGAATTCTATATCCAGCAAAATTGACTTTCATGAGTGAAAAGGAAATAATTTTCTCAAATAGAGAACAACTGAAGGATTTCATCACAGGTAGACCTGCCTTATAAGGAATGTTAAAAGATTTTCCTTAGACAAGAGAAAAATAATATAGATCAGAAGCTAGGATCTATATACATAAGGGGAAAAACTTCAAAATAAGAAATGAAGGTAAAATAAAATCTATTTTTTTCTTTTTTAGTTACTCAACTATATAGGCTGGCAAACGAACACACAAAAAACCAGCAAGTACAGTCGAGACACAAAATACAAAATAATAACCATGTCAAATCTGGTGTCTGCAAATTCAAGAATGTTTGAAGGCTTCCCCTGGGAGGCAAGTAGTAGATGAAGTCCTATAACTGGTTCTTATCCCCACTTATTCCCTCTTTAATTATTTGAGGGTCAGTTCAGGTTCTGGCATCAACCTACTACTTGGCTGCTATAGATCTGCTTGTCTCTTATTTCATCAATTTCTTGGCTGTCAGCCATAGAGCATTTACCTTTCTACAGTTTTTCTCCAGATCCCAAAGGACCTGGACTCATCTCTGCTACCAGCCATCTAAAAGTTGGGGTTTTCTTTTTGTACAAATCCACTTCTTTTTGAAATGACCTGCTTGCTTTGGGGATTTTAGAGGCTAACAAATTCTTCTGCTCTTTTCCATTCCACTTGAGGCCTGCATCAGGCAGTTCCGAAGTCTTGCTAGGTGCCGAGCTAGCTAACTCCATGTCTGTTCTGCCTCCTCCTAAACCCTGAATAGAATTCCCTGCAATTTCTCTGAAAGACCAGGATTGGTGGACACCCTGGCCAGTCTTGACTATTGGCTACTTGATAACTGGTCTTTCAGTGACCTATCATTACCTCGAGCTAGGAAAACTTTAATTTAGTCCAATTAAACTCCTGCTTCCAAAAACACATGGTACCAGGATAAGTAGAGCATGTCCCACGTCTTAACATCAAACAAGGGAGTCACAGACAAATACCATTAGTGCCTTACAGTATGTATATAGCACAGGATTTATTGGGGGCCTGGGAGTAGATTTGCAAGCAGAGAAGTAGTGGATCACAAGCAGTCTCCTGAATTTTCATTGCTCCACAACATAAGTTGAGTATAGACTCCAAAAGAGAAAAGACTATTCAGTTGAGATTCCCCAAGGAAGAGCAGCTCCTACTCCCACTGCATGTTTCATATTTGTAGGTTATCCTAATGGGGCTAAAGAACATCTTTAGATAAAAGTTCTTTAAATAAAAGAAATGAGTCAAGAATGAATCAAAGAATCTCAGAACCCGGAAGAAACACTAATGGTATGTACCTGGAGGACCATAGTCTGCACACCAAAACCCCTGGAATAGCACAAAAATACCAAGAAGTCAAAAGCTTTGATAGTCCACAAAATGGCTTGGTCCAACTGAATCAGCTCTCTGCTTTGTGATCTCAGTGGGAAGCAGATGAAACTTTAGGACCAGCCAGACTAGTTTCTCATAAAAAATGAACCTTGACAAGCTAAATCTGTAAGGCCTATGAAAGAGTATATTTCCAGGACTTCATTGAGGGGACTTACCCTACCAGGAAATAATGACTAAGGTAATGTGGTTTTATTATTTTATTTTTATTATTTTGTTATTTACTCATATGGGAATGAATGAGTAAATTGGCCACTGGAACAGAATTCACAACTTAAAGAAAGAACTATTCATGATTATAAACTGCACTTATGTTACAAGAAGCTGTCTTTCTACAAATAATGCTGATCCCTTTATCCTTAAGAAAGATAATGAACTGGGATTTCACCCCCATGAAGGTGAAACACACATGCGTGCGCACACACACACATACACAGAGTCAACGGTGGTGACTGGTCTTCTTTTCATTCACAACCACAAACTTCAACTGAGTCCTTAATGCTGCCCCAAAATCATACATTTCCAGAGTACATGTGTATTTTCACATGTTTAGACAATCATTTCAAAGATCTACTTTCTCTTTCAGATGTCCAGTTCCTTCTGCCTTATCTTTAATCTGAGCTAGGATCCATGATTCTATTTCTTTGGGAAAAAACTGAAGCAACAAACAAAAATGTCCACATTCCCACCATTGCATCTATCTTATGCAGCCATTAACACCCTTATTTCCTGCTCTCTTCCTTCTCTCCTTTGACTATAAACTGCCTCTGCACCTACCTAGAGCCAGTCCTTCTCTTTGTGGAGTCAGTTCCATCTGGTCTTTCCATTAAGAGGATCACTTTTATTTGACTATGTTCTATGATATACTGGGTCTTCCCTACCAGCTTGTATTTTTATCTCCTCAATATTATGAAAAGAAGAAACAAAAGTAAATGTTGTCTACATGTCTTCTTACCTCAAGTATTACCTACTTATTTATGTCCTATTTATAGCAAAAGTAATGGACAATATCCAGTGTCATCACTTCATTTTTTAACCTCATTCCAGGAAGACTTTAATCTTTCTGTACCACCAAAAATTATTTTGGTCAAGGTCATCAATGATTCTAAAGTTGCTAAATCCAATGATCTTTTTTTTTTTTTAAGGATAAATCCAACTTTTCAGTTGCTTAGGCCAAAAAACTATAGAGCATTTTTGCGTCCTATTTTCTAATCACTCACCATATCTGTTTGACTAGGAATTTGAGTTATGCTTACCTTAAAATTGTATCAGGAATCATGAGAGACTATGGACTCTGAAAAACAATCTGAGGGGTTTGAAGTGGCGGGGGGGTGGGAGGTTGGGGTACCAGGTGGTGGGTATTATAGAGGGCACGGCTTGCATGGAGCACTGGGTGTGGTGAAAAAATAGTGAATACTGTTTTTCTGAAAATAAATAAATTGGAAAAAAAAAAAAAGAATCCTACTGTATCTCAGGTGCCTGGGTGGCTCAATTGGTTAAGCATCTGCCTTGGGCTCAGGTCATGATCAAGAGTCCTGTGTCTGAGTACCCCGTCAGGCTCCCTACTCAGCAGGGAGTCTGCTTCTCCCTCTGCACCTACCCCTCCTCATGAACTCTCTCTCTCTCCCTCTCTTTCTCACAAAAATAAATGAATAAATAATTTAGAAAGGAAAAAGAGAACAATCATATTACTTCTCAGGACTTCTAGTGCTAGCTTTCTGGTCTGATCTACCATTAGCACTCAGTTAAATGTTTCCTCTACTTCTTTCCTTGATCTGCTATAGCCTTTTCTCAACACAACAGCCAGAGAAGCCTTAAAAATGTCCCACATCGGGCTCCTTGCTCGGCAGGGAGCCTGCTTCTCCCTCTGCCTCTGCCTGCCTCTCTGTCTGCCTGTGCTTGCTCTCTCTCCCTCTCTGACAAATAAATAAATAAAATCTTTAAAAAAAAAAGAAAAAAGAAAAAATGTAAGTAAGATAATGCCATCTTTTTCCATTGCTTAAGATGCTACAATAAATCCCCATTTACTCAGACTAAAAGTCAATGTTATTATTAAGGTCTTTAAGGCCCCAGAGGATATTGTTCCCTCTCTGAATGTATGTCTCACTACTGTCTTCCTCCACATTCCTGCTTCAGGGTACATCCTGGTTTTTCTGCTCAGACACATGCATGAATTTTTCTCCCTCTTTCAAGCCTTGCTCAAATGTTACTTTTTCAGTGAGACTTAATCTGACTGACCTATATAAAACTTGAACTCATACCTGACTGATAAATATCAAAAACTGATAAGGATGTAGAGCAACTAGTACTTTCATAACTGTACAGCCATTTTGGAAAACAATTTAGCAGATTCTTATAAACTTAAGGAAACACTTATGATAGGAACCAGCAATTCTACCACTAGGTATTTACCCAAGAAAGAGATTCTTATGTCCACACAAAGACGTGTATAGAAATGATTTAGCAACTCTATTAATAATCTTCAGAAACAGAAAATAACCTAAATGTTTGCCAACTGGTAAGTGAAAAACACACTGTGATATACTTAGTCACCTGAATGCTACTTAGCAATAAAAACAAGTGGACCATAGGTCTTTGCAACATTGTTACTAAAACTGGAGCTCTGTTGCTCACCTCTGAAAAGTCAATATTCAAGAGACAAGTGTGGATTAGAAAGGAAAGTTTGCTTTGGTCAGAAGGCCAACAACCAGGGAAACAGTTAAAAGACGTCCAAAGATCACCTCTGAAGTTCCAGGTTAAGGAGCAGGTTTTTAAAAGGGGAAATTCAGGGTAGGAGACTACGTACATATTGATGAAAAGGGGCAGAGAAACTTAGGACTAATAGTGACAGAAGATAGAGCATGTGCATTGAACAAATATAGATGTAACCTACATTTCACGTTCATTTTCAGATGAAGACTTAGCAATGGAAGGAGGCTAAATTCGGCCCCTGACATGAGGAGGTTATAAGACAGAGAAGTTGTTGGAGGCCTGTTCTGAGAACAAGGTATAATCTTGATGGGGTCTTGGACTCATTATCTTGGATAAGAAATGCAAGATCTTGGGCGCCTGGGTGGCTCAGTGGGTTAAGCCGCTGCCTTCGGCTCAGGTCATGATCTCAGGGTCCTGGGATAGAGTCCCGCATCAGGTTCTCTGCTCGGCAGGGAGCCTGCTTCCTCCTCTCTCTCTCTCTGCCTGCCTCTCTGCCTACTTGTGATCTCTCTCTGTCAAATAAATAAATAAAATCTTTAAAAAAAAAAAAGAAAAAGAAAAGAAACGCAAGATCTTGCTTGTTTATAGGCTGGAATCATATCAGGTTACCCTGAACCCAGACTTCTGCAGAGATAGCTAGTGGATGTTTTATTAGCTAATAGATGATTAGGAGAAAACAGTTTTCTGAAAGATAAGTTTAAACTTTCTGTAGTTATAACCACCTTAATACTATAGGGCATGGTTTCAGTACCATGGATGAATCACAAAATCACTTTTCTAAATGAAAAAAACTTGAAACAAATGACTATATATGTTATAATTTTATTTATAGAAAATTTAGGCAAAAAAAAAACTATAAGGACAGTATTGAAATTCGTATTTTAGAAAGAATGGAAATGAAAATATGCTGAACACAAAAGGACACTAAGGAACATTTTTGGTGATGGAAATATTCTATCTTGATTGTAGTGGTAGTTATATGACAGCATTTCCCAAAATTCATTAAACCATAGACTAAAATAGCATGAGTTTTACTGCCTGCAAATTATACTGAAATAAACATCTTTGTCAAAAGATAAAGTTGTTTTTTGGCACGTATTAGTGTAATTAATAACTTTCTGACAATATTGATCAAATAAGAGAACATACATGCAATGTTGAGAATGAAAAAAAGGAACATGACTACAATTACAGCTATAACTGACATGATGACAATAATATATAAACATTTCTGACAGAAAATTTACAGAAATAAACAAAATTGATAAAGCTGAATCAAGAATCTAGAGGAAGCCACAGTGGCCCAGTAACTATTAAGATACTCAAATCTTCAGTTAAAACTCAACCAATATAAAAAACAAGGTCCAGATGATTTTAGAGCAAATTATACCCCATTTCCAAAGGATAGATAATTCCAATTTTATACAGTTTCCCAGAGAATACAAAAAAAGGGACAATTCCAGTATTCACTTTGAAAAGCTGGTGCAACTTACTATCTAAATTAGATGTGGGTATTATGAGGAAGAGATACTATAGGCTGATATCAATTGTGAAAACAACAAAAAAAGGCAAACCAACTCAACAATATTAATCAAAGTGAACATGAGTAATTTGAATTTACTCCAGCAATATAAGGTTGTGCTAATGTTATAGAATTTTTTAAATTTATAAATATGTAGCAGATTAAAGGGAGGAAATTGTGTAATAAACAATAAATGAAGAAAAAAGTGATAAAAGGTAACACCTATTAATGGTAGAAAAAGTCATTAAAAAGAGCGAGAAATATATGAAACTTTCCTCAATGTAGGAGAGTAGCAAACAGTCTTATTCAAAATACTGATATCATTCTCCTTACCATCAGAAAAAAAAGAAAAAAGAATATCTGTACTCAGCTTTTATCAATGTTGTTCTAAAAACCTGTGCCAATGCAGCAGATTTAGAAAATGTAATTTTAGAAATTACATAAATTAGCAATGCATAAATACAAGAAAAGTTGCTGAAGACCTATATAGATAAAATGATTAAATTTTTTGGAGAAATTTAAGGAAAGCCCAAAGGGGGTTATACCATATTTGTGGAAATGTAAGAAATGTAAATTAATCTATACGTTAAGTGTAGTTTCACAAATTTCCTAACAACTGGCTCAGGCAGATTCAAATTCTTGGAGGAACAAAGATTCTAGAATATTCTGGAATAAAATGTGGAAATTGTTTCATCTAATATCAAGATCTATCAGAAAGTTGCCATAACTAAATAAGTAAGGTATTGCCAGTGGGAAGACAAAAATTAATCATTGGAACATCGAATGCTATATCAAAAACTAATGATGTACTCTATGTTGGCTAACTAAACATCATTAAAAAAATAAAATAAAATTCAGTGTCCTGGGACACCTGGGTGGCTCAGTGGGTTAAGCGTCTGTCTTCGGCTCAGGTCATGATCTCAGGGTTCTGGGATAGAGCCCCCGCATCGGGCTCTCTGCTCAGCAGGGAGCCTGCTTTCTCCTCTCTGCCTGCCTGTCTGCCTACTTGTGATCTCTATATGTCAAATAAATAAATAAAATCTTTAAAAAAAAAAAAAAGAATATCCCTAGCATCTGACACATGCTATGAAACATAATTAAAAAAAAAAAATTCAGTGTCCTGTAAGTGATCATTTACATACACAAATATAATACAATGAGTATTATTTCATTCTCCGTTGATGTGAGAAGGAATATCTTGTACATAAATGATGTTAGGAAAATTGGTTATCTATATTGGAAAAAATCATACTGGATTTTACTTCACACTATCTACAAAAACTCAGTTCTAGATAGACATAAACATGAAAGGTGTATTTTGAAACTTTTACAAAAGAGTCACTGTGCCTTCAGTGTAAGGAATTACTTCTTGTGATCGTTGTTAATATGCTTGTAATTACCTCTTGTAATTGTAATAATCTTGTAATTCTTATAATTACTTTCTTGTAAACAAAAAACTTTCACCTACATTAAAGTTAAAGTTTCTATTGAGAAAAGGACTTCAAAACATGAAATACTAAAAAAACACACAGGTAGAAGAAATTAGTACCATGTTATCATCTTGTAAAGAATTCTTACAAATCAATAATAGAAGAAACATACAACTTATATTTTTTAATGGGCAAACTAATGAATAGGCATTACAGAGAAGCAGCACCCAAACAGGCCAATGAGTATAACAATAAATGAAGTGGAGATTTATGTATGTAAAATATATGAGCTATGGAGAAAAGTGAAGCAGCATATTTGGGTAGGTGAAAGAGGATAAATTGGGGCTATATTTTGGGGACAGGATAAACATATTTTAAGATGCATCAGCTGAGGTATAAAAGAAAATGAGAAATTGAAGATGGCCCCTTGATTTTGGCCTTGAGCAACTGATTAACATTCATTAAGATGGGAAGACTAAGGATAGAGTAGGGTTTTTTGTGGGATGGAGTGATGAAATAAGAATTTTGTTTTATATATGTCAGGTTTTAGATGACTACTAGTGTTACCAGTTATTGATGCCTCAATTTGGTAAGTCTCTTCACATAACTATAGTGATAAATCAAAAGAAAAAGCCTACCTGATTGCCTGATTAATATAAAAAGATATTTGGCATATTTTACAGTTATTTGTCTTAGTTAAGAAGCTGAATTAAATAAGAATAGATGAAAATTTGATCTTTAATGATTAAACATTGAAAGTATTTCTGCTGATGTCAAGATATGATACTTTAGCCACAATTATATTAATGTTGTGATAAAATTATTTAAGATATATAATGTATACAAAATGTGAACACAGTAGTAAGTTTATTATACATTTGTGAAGCTCTAGAGAGCTTTGTTTCATTGAAAAAGCCCTTTGAGGCATTAAGAAATGGCTATGAAACACATGAAAAAATGTTCATCATCACTAGCCATCAGGGAGATTCAAATTAAAACTACATTGAGATATCACCTTACACCAGTTAGAATGGCCAAAATTAGCAAGACAGGAAACAACATGTGTTGGGGGGGATGTGGAGAAAGGGGAATCCTCTTATACTATTGGTGGGAATGCAAGTTGGTGCAGCCTCTTTGGAGAACAGTATGGAGTTTCCTCAAGAAATTAAAAATAGAGCTTCCCTATGACCCTGCCATTGCACTACTGGGTATTTACCCCAAAGATACAGATGTAGTGAAAAGAAGGGCCATCTGTACCCCAGTATTTATAGCAGCAATGGCCCCGGTTGCCAAACTGTGGAAAGAACCAAGATACCCTTCAACGGATGAATGGATAAGGAAGATGTGGTCCATATACACTATGGAGTATTATGCCTCCATCAGAAAGGACGAATACCCAACTTTTGTAGCAACATGGATGGGACTGGAAGAGATTATGCTGAGTGAAATAAGTCAAGCAGAGAGAGTCAATTATCATATGGTTTCACTTATTTGTGGAGCATAACAAATAGCATGGAGGACATGGGGAGATAGAGAGGAGAAGGGAGTTGGGGGAAATTGGAAGGGGAGGTGAACCATGAGAGACTATGGACTCTGAAAAACAATCTGAGGGTTTTGAAGGGGGGTGGGAGGTCGGGGTACCAGGTGGTGGGTATTGGAGAGGGCATGGATTGCATGGAGCACTGGGTGTGGTGCAAAAATAATGAATACTGTTATGCTGAAAATAAAAAATAAATTAAAAAAAAGAAATAGAACTTGAAAAAAAATAATTTTGCAAAGTGAGGATTCCTTAGCAAAGTGAATTTTCCCCTGTTATATCCACCACTTCTTCCAGCCTCCATTATAACAATACAGAAGAGAGGTAATTTAGGGCATTAGCCAAGATAGTAAGAGATTTACTGGAGAATAAGAGAGATAGGTAATAAAAATTAATGAGTTAGAAATTCACAATTTGATTAAGTGAAGTACAGAGGATTTTTTCTAGGGCAGTAAAACTTTATGTTACTAGAGTGATGGATACATAACATTATGAATTTGTCAAAACTCATAAAACTTTACAGCACAAAAAGTAAAAATTCATCTATTCAAAATTTTAAAAATCAATTAGGAGGTTGAAGGATCTCAGGATGGAATGCAAAATGTAACCAAAAAAAAAAAAAACAGTATTATAAATGCATGATACCACGTCAATGAAGGGGGAGGGAAAAAGGGTACTGACCTAAATAACTTTAGAAATTATTGCAACTGTAAGACAAAAGGCAAAAGAGCTGTATATAAGGAGTACCATAGTTGGAGAAGTTATTTCTCTTGGGGGTGTGGATTGATAAATCTGAAAATACTATACATGTATACTGGAATTAAACAAAGGAAATCAGTGTCAAATGGTAGGAGCCAAGCTTCTTAGTGTTAGAAAGGGAGCTTACAGATAAGCAAGGAGGGAGAATAGAATGAACTATCTAGTACTGGGTTAGAGTCAGAGCCATTGGTCTGAACATGTAGATACAGAGAAAGAGGGAAATATGGGTATATACACAGATTAGTGTATATGCATGTATTTCTTAGCTCTGCTGGCTGAGAGAACCTACAAACAAGAACTTCAGTAACAACAAGCACACCAGCATCTGGATCTTGGTTTCTAATATTGTCCTCAATAAAAAGACCCAGGCTCCTGGAGAAATGGCTTATTCTAGGTCTGTGGCAAGAAATGTACAAGATGATCCTGAATCATCTTGTAGGGTTAGAAAGTATGGAAGTGCTACAAAAATCAAAATTATAGGGACATGCCAAGAGTACACAGGAGTCACCTGAAAGAGTTCAAAATGTCCAAAGTTGGACCAATTTAAGAAAAAAAATAAATAATATAGTATTCTGAATATAAGACATATGTAGAGCCATTTAAAATGGAGCCAGAGCAGCCATTTCAGAGGAAATGACTTGCATGTCCAATTTTCTGAAACTTTGAGTTGAACTAAAACACCAGTGTTCCAGAAAGTCAGCAGGAAATCAAATAGCCTGTTTGAGAAGGCTGATAAAATTGAACTTTAGCCTGGTGATCACTTCGCCTGACCAATCAAGGAAGTACAAATACAGGCCTTTTCTCAATGCCAATGAACTCTTTTCAAAACAACTTACCTAATCTTCCTTTTCTTTCCCATAAAATTCCCAAGTCCACCTTCAGTAATCAGTACACTATTTGAGTTTCTACCTAAATCTGTGTACCCCAAATTGCAGTTCTTTGATCCTAAATAAAAGCTTTTCTTCTTGAACTGGTTTCTTGTTTTTAGGTTGGCACATAAGTTATCACTTCAAGTATAAACTAAATACCCAGAAATCCATACAGACGCTCATAAATGATTGAATAAATAAATGGGTGTAAAGAAACATATTTCCATACTGAAGAATTCTAAGTAATTTATGTAAATTACTTTCCATAAGGAGGTGGAGCTTAATTCTTAATTCCAACAAACACAACTTCTTCTAGGTAATTCAGGTTAACATCATCAATGATGTCATGTTGATAATATGTAACTTTCATATGATGTAATGAGAATGACACTTCCTTTCTGTGACCCTCCTCCAAAAATGCATCACCTCAAAAAAATGATGAAAAAAATTCAGATAAACTCCAACTGAGGGACATTCTTCAAAATTGCTGATCAAAATTGTCAAGGAAAGGTGAGCCTAAGAAGACATAATGACTAAATGTTATGTGATGCTCTGAATGGGATTTTGGTAAAGAAAAGGGACATTAGATTAAAAACTAAGGAAATCTGAGTAAAGCTTGGAGCTTAGTTAATTACAGTGTATCAATATTGATTCACTAGACATTACAAATATACCATAATAATGTAAAATATTAACCACAGG
Source organism: Neogale vison (assembly GCF_020171115.1). NCBI lineage: Eukaryota > Metazoa > Chordata > Mammalia > Carnivora > Mustelidae > Neogale > Neogale vison. The sequence goes on from NC_058100.1 coordinate 23,965,507, forward strand.
GGAAGCTGAGTAGAAGTATCCAGGGATTCTGTTTACTATATTTGCAACATTTCTTTATATTGAAAACTATTCTAAATAAAATCTATTAAATGAATATTCTTATATCTATTTTTATATCCTTAGATCTATTTTTTTTAATTTTTAATTTTTTCAGCATAACAGTATTCATTATTTTTGCACCACACCCAGTGCTCCATGCAATCCATGCCCTCTCCAATACCCACCACCTGGATCCCCCAAACTCCCACCCCCCACCCCTTCAAAACCCTCAGATTGTTTTTCAGAGTCCATAGTCTCTCATGGTTCACCTCCCCTTCCAATTTCCCTCAACTCCCTTCCCCTCTCCATCTCCCCTTGTCCTCCATGCTATTTGTTATGCTCCACAAATAAGTGAAAGCATATGATAATTGACTTTCTCTGCTTGATTGATTTTTTAAAGTGTATTTCATAACTAAAATTTTCTTATATTCTTATATCTTGTTCTTATAAGAATATTCTTATATTCTTCTATTTTTAAATATTCTTATGAATATTTTCTTATATCTATTTTTAAATATCCTTGTATCTATTTTTTTTTCAAAGATTTTAGTTATTTGACAGAGAGAGAGATCACAAGTAGGCAGAGAGGCAGGCAGAGAAGGAAGGGGAGGAGGCAGGCTCCCTGCGGAACAGAGAGCCCGACGCGGGGCTCAATCCCAGGACCTTGGGATCATGACCTGAGCCGAAGGCAGAGGCTTTAACCCACTGAGCCACCCAGGTGCCCCTCTTGTATCTATTTTAAATGAATATTTGTATATCTATTTTAAAATGTATTTCATAACTAAAACCTTTCCACCAAGAAAAGTGGGATAGAAATTCATGAAAATTAGACTGTTGAACACTCACTCATTTTTTCAAAATTCAGTTAGAGTATCTTCTGTATTTTGAAGGTTTTCATATTGCATGATTTATGTTCCTTTTCCACTCAGTGTTACACTTATTGATATGTTTACCTGTGTCTCTCTGTTTCACCGTATATTCCCAAGTAGAAGTTATGATTATTTTTCTGTTCATGGTCAGCATCCAGCTTATGTAAGTACATGTAGTTACCAACATGTCCTTATTAAATGCATGGAGACTGAGACTATAGAAAGGAAAGAAATAAAGACAAAAATACAGGAATGCCATATTGAAAAAACAACCAGAAAATAAAACAATCAAGAATATAACTGAACAAGGTTAGAGAAAATTAAGAACAAGAAAAATTCAATATCATGAAAGACAAGATGGGGAAGTTTAAAGAAGGTAAGATTAGGTCATACTAGATTAGGGTCCCTAATCAGTGATTGGTGTTCTTATAAAAGAAAGAGGGAGATTTAGACACAGAAACATGGAGACAGCACGTGAGGAGGAAGGCCACATGACAATGGAGGCAGAGACTGGAGTGATGCCACTGCAAAACAAGGAACTACAAGGATGACAACAATCACTAGAAGCTAGAAAGAGCATAGAAACTACTCTTTAGTATTTCTGGAAATAGTGAGGCTCTGCCATCACCTTCACTTCAGACTTCTGACCTCCAGAACTGTGAGGAAACAAATTTTTGTTCTAAACCATCCAGTTTCTGGGGAGACAAACCATAAGTGACTCTTAATCTCACGAAACAAACTGTGGGTTGCTGGGGGGAGGGGGGTGGGAGAAGGGGGGTAGGGTTATGGACATTGGGGAGGGTATGTGCTTTTGGGTAAATTGCAAGGGGAGATGAACCATGAGAGACTATGGACTCTGAAAAACAATCTGAGGGGTTTGAAGTGGCGGGGGGGTGGGAGGTTGGGGTACCAGGTGGTGGGTATTATAGAGGGCACAGCTTGCATGGAGCACTGGGTATGGTGAAAAAATAATGAATACTGTTTTTCTGAAAATAAATAAATTGGAAAAAAAAAACCATCCAGTTTCTGGTAATTTATTACAGTAGCCCTAAGAAACCAATACACTAAAAAGGACTAAATATATGTTCCCTAGGAGAATTCCAAGAGAATTGTTTCAGATGAGAGACATAAAGCAAAATTATGAATAGCTGGGAAGTGTATGAGAGGTGAAGAAATTAATTTCATAATCAAAAAATATCAGTTCAAGGGGCACCTGGGTGGCTTAGTGGGTTGGGCCACTGCCTTCGGCTCTGGTCATGATCTCAGGGTCCTGGGATCGAGTCCTGCATTGGGCTCTCTGGTTGGCGGGGAGCTTGCTTCCCTCTCTCTCTCTCTCTCTGCCTGTCTCTCCGTCTACTTGTGATCTCTGTCAAATAAAAACATAAAATCTTTAAAAAATAAAAATAAATAAAAAATTAAAAAAAATTTAAAAAATCATTTCAAAATTTTTATATCAAAAGAAAAAGATGCTTTTTCACTATTTTAATAATTATTATTTAAGTTTTTATATTAAGCAATTTTGCAAGGTGAGCAAAATCCCCAACAGCATGTTTTTATGTGTTATTGGGGAGTTGGGAATTAGGATGACATTCTTGGATGACAATTTGAAATGGTTTTAACATAAAAATTCATAGCATCTGTAATTTCACAAGTTTACTCTCGTGTTAGAAATTTCCTCCTAAACTTATTTTAGCCAATACTACCTAATCCATTTTCACAGTTAAGTTCATAATGAAGTAAGAGGTATCTCTTTCTTTTTCTCTCTCTCTTTCTTTCCTTTCCCTGCTGTGTAATCTGATTCAGGTTTTCTTTGCAGCCAGTTCTATGTGCAAAGAATTAAGATACCATTTCATTTCTTGTTACTAAGGTCAATGTGTAGTTCAATCTTAAAATAACATAAGCAATAAAAAGAATATTTCTTTTTAGCTCCCCTAACCCTGAATCCTGTACTGTGTTTGCCATCAGATGGGTACTGCTGGTAGAGAGATTATATCCATACTAGCAACAGCAATTTTTTTCATTAAGGATAGATTTCAACTAACTTTGACCATTGTTTTTAGGAACAAAAGAAAGTTATTGATTACATAACCTTTTTTTTTTTTTTCAACGTTTTTATTTAAATTCAAGTTAGCTAACTAATACTGTAGTATTGGTTTCAGGAATAAAACTTAGTGATTTGTCACTTACTTACAACACCAAGTGCTCATTGCAGCAAGTGCCTTCCTTAATGCCCATCACCCAATTAACTCATCCCCCTGCCCACCTCCCCTCCAGCAAAACTTATCATAAGGCTGCCTGGGTATAGCCAATTTCCTCCGCTTAATGTCTTTTCAAAATTGAATGATGTAAACATTTCAAGATTTCAGTATCAGAACAGCCACTCTTACCCTCATGGCACATGAAACAGAACATTGCAGTTTACACCACAACTGAAGATAACAGGACTGAAGATAAAAAATGAGGGGGTGCCTTGGTGGCTCAGTGGGTTAAAGCCTCTGGCTCTGGCTCTGGCTCAGGTCATGATCCCAGGGTCCTGGGATCAAGCCCCACATCGGGTTCTCTGCTCAGCAGGGAGCCTGCTTCCCTTCCTCTCTCTGCCTGACTCTCTGCCTACTTGTGATCTCTGTCAAATAAATAAAATTTTAAAATCTTTAAAAACAAGACAACAAACTTTAAGAGCTTTCTGCATGTGTTCCAGTATGACTGAGGAAGTTGCTACGGACATAGAAGTTTTGTTTTTTTAATTTTTTTTTTATTTTTCTTCAAAAGGGCTGATTACTTGATGAGCTCGCAATCTAGTTTTAGAAATGCATCTAATAAAATAAGTGCAATAAGTAGCAATGAAGACACTTACATGTTTTCACTTTCCCACAACTAGAATTAAAGAAAATCCAAGAGTTCTTCACCTCTATGCAAATTGTTAATCTGGATTATGTTAACAGTGTCCTCTCAGAAAGAATTTAAGGTGCTAGCCTCCTCAGGAGTGAGAAAGGGAATTCTAGAAGGTTTGGTCTTTGTACAAGTGAGGAGACATTCTGGAATTAATCTGAAGAATGACCTTTACCTTAGGCCATGCTTACACATGATAATTTATATATATTTTTTCATGTCATCAATGAGGAGAGATAATGAAATTTGTGAGGATGTTTAAAAGCTCTATCAGGTAGGGAAAGGAAGGAGAGGAAAATTTGACCTCAGAGGAAAATTCTCTGAGTTAATAAGGGAGGAAAATTGGACAGGAGATCAGGTACAGTGACCAAAATGACAACCTGTTCCTGGTCTGAATTTATTAGAGAATTAATAAAGGACTCTTCATAAGTTTTTACAACTTTAATATTTGTATTTTGCATTAACAGCGGTGCTCTCAATCAAAGTTGTAGTGGCAAGATATTTGGATTCATACTCAGAGAGATAAAACCAAGGAAAAAAATAAAGAGGATGTTTATATCTATGCTGTTAATTCGTGTGCCACCAGTTAAATGAACTTCAACTTCAGAATGATAGCTGAAAATATATATTTGCTTGATTTTTCACATGTACTATATTATTTCTTATTTTTTCAAAACAAAAGACAAGTTTAGTTCTGTGTATCAAATTTTTTGAATACACAAACAGAAAAGAAAGTAAATAGAAAACCATATGGGAAGTAAAATGAAAGGTAAAAAGGTACATTTTATGATAAAATGATCAGTGCAAAGAAGGATATCACAATTCTAAATATGTATATAAACATCACCATTTCTTTATATATAAAAATGATTGATATAAACTGAAAAATAGACAAATCCACAATCACAATGGAATACTTACCCTTCCAATATCTAATAGAATAAACAGATTAAGACATAGTAAAAATATAAAAGATTTGAACAACAGAATCATAAATTTGACCTACTGACATGGGCAGAATATTGACCATATAATGAGCCATAAATAAAATTGCATCACATTTTTCCATTATTTTTGTAAATTTTTATTTAAATACCAATTAACATTTAGTGTAATATTAGTTTCAAGTGTAGAATATAGGATTCAGCATTTTCATACAACACCAGTGCTCATCACAAGTGCCCTTAATCCCCATCATCTATTTAACCCATCCCCCCATTCACCTTCCTCTTGGTAACCATCAGTTTTTTCTCTATAGTTAAGAGTCCGTTTCTTACTTTGTGTCTCTCCCTCTTTTTCCCCCCCTTTGCTTGTTTGTTTTGTGTCCTAAATTCCAGACATGAATGAAATTACATGGTATTTGTCTTTCTCTGACTGACTTATTTCACTTATTATACTGTAGCTTCATTCATGTCATTGCAATTGCAAGATTTTATTCTCAACCAACTCAGCCAATAGCTGAGTAATATTCTATTGTATACATACACTACTTTTTCTTTATCCATTCATGAATCAATGGACACTTGGGCTATTTCCATACTTTGGCTATTGTTGATAATGCTGCTATAAATATTGGGCATATGTAACCCTTTGGATGACATTGTTGCATATTTCAGATAAATACCTAGTAGTGCAGTTGCTGGATCATCAGGTAGTTCTAGTTTTAACTTTCTGAGAAACTTTGGCTGTATCACTTTGCATTCCCACCAGAGGAGCAACAGGGTTCCCCTTTCTCTGCATCGTTGTCAACACCAGTTGTTTTTTGCATTGTTGATTTAAGCCATTCTGACAGTCTGAAGAGATATCTCATTGCCATTTTAATTTGTATTTCCCTGACGATGAGTGACGTTGAACATCTTTTCATGTGTCTGTTGGCCATCTATAGGTCTTCCTCGGAAAAATGTCTACATGCATTTTGCCCATTTTTTCATTGAATTATTTTGTTTTTGGGGTGTTGAGCTTGATACGTTTTTTACATATTTTGGTTATTAATCTCATCAAACTTTGAGAGAATAGAATTGAGAGTACCTCTTTAGATCACAACAAAATTAAACCAGAAAACAACTTTTTGAAATTTTTTTCTTCCAAGTTTTCATTTAAATGCCAGTTAGTTAACATAAACAGTGTAATATTAGTTTCAGGTGTAGGATTTAGTGAGTTATCACTTACATACACACTCAGTGCTCCTCACAAGTACCCTCCTTCATACCCATAACCCATTTCACCCATCCACCTCCCCACCACCCCTCCAGGCCACCCTCAGCTTATTCTCTATAGTTATGAGTCTCTTTTATGGTTTTCCTCTCTCTTTTCTCCCCTATGTTCATCTGTTATGTTTCCTAAATTCCTCATATGAGTGAAATCATATGGTTTTTGTCTTTATAAGAAATCAACTTAAAAGATAAGTAGAAAATCCCCAAGTTCCCAGAAATCGACACTTTCTCAGAAGTTTTATTTTAAAATTAGAGTGGGACTTGTAGATATGTAAATTCACTAAGCCTAGAGAAGCGATTAGGAAATGGACTCAGACATATCCAGTTGTCTGATTTATGATGAAAGTCAGAGTAAATAAGTGTTGTAGGAAAGAGATGATATTTTCAGTAAACAGTGTGAGAAGAGTTGGATCACTGTATTTTAAAAATGTATCTGTTGCCCTTCATTATACCATACACAGAAGTCAAATGCAGTCTTAAATGTGAGACAGAAAACAATGGTTTTGGAGGAAAGCATCATTGTATCCTAGAGGTAGGCAAAGAATCCTTAAATAGGACACAAAATGCGCTAACCCAAGTAGAAAAAAATTGAAAATTTGTTCTATTTTAAATTTTAAGAAATGTCTCTTCTTAAGCTCCAAACATTTTCCTTTTTTTCCCCATTGCAATTGTTATATCCTGTGATATTTACAAGGAAATGTTCTCCTGTAGTTAGAACAATAAACATGCAAGGGGCTTTAGTAACCCAGAATTCTTTTCTGCTTTAAATATGCAATGAATTCAGCATGACTTTGTGATTTGAACCCTCTGAAAAACTGTCCCCTTCAAAAGCAGCCTACCTTTGTCAATTGGACTCTTCAAGAATATGTTTGAAAAAATGAGAGTCAAGCATAATTATGTAAACAAAACATTTAATTGTTCAATTTAAAATGCAGAAATTCTGCCTATTAAAAAACACTGAGCAAAATGTCAACCCACTGACTGAAGAAGATATTTATAATAAATATGTCCAAGAATGTCTAAGGATATAAAAAGATTTCCTACACTGAGTTAAGTAGAAGACAGATAACTCAATAGAAAATATTTATACATGCAGAAGACTTGAATGGACAGTTCACCAAAGAGGATCTCTAAAGGACCAACCGCTACATGAAAGTCACTCAACTTCATTTGTCCTCAGGAAAATGCATACTAAAGCCCAGAGAATTACAGCTCTGTGTTCACCAGAATGGCTAAAATTACACAGATTGAAAACATCAAGTGTGTTGATGATTTGGAGCAGTTCATTCACTGCTGATGAGAACACCAACTCGCGTAATTACACCTATTACACCTAGACATGTTCATCGTTTTGTCCTACCGTTCCACCCCTAAGTGTGCACTCATCAGAAATGAGGGCATGCCTTTGTCAAAAAACTCACAACAGCCCTATTTCTATAGGCTCCAAACTGGAATCTACTCAGATGCCCACGAACAGACACACAAATAAAATGTGGTACATTCACAGAATTGAATATTACACAACAATAAGAATTAGTAATCTGTAATTAAACCCAACAGTGCAGTTGAATAATAAACATAATTTCTCATGAAAGGCTCTACACACTAAAAAAATAAGTGTCTTTCACTTTATGTAAAGTACAAAATAGACCAATGGATTCCATGTTCTTAGAGATCAGGACCGTGGTCCCCCTGTGTGTGGTGAGGGACTCACCAAAAGGGACAGCTGGGGCTTCCTGCAGAGCTAGTGCTCTTCAGTGTCCTGAGCTTGGTGCTGGGTTCATACAGAGCCGTCTCTGTCTCCACCATCTCAATATTCATCAACCCACTTGTTTGTATGCTCTTTACGCATATTATATTTCAGTAAAATGTTTAAAAACTCAGTGTTCAAATTTTTTGATTTTTGAATTATTAAATGCAGTTATGACCAAGGAGAGTGATCCTGTTGCTTCACACACATATTTAAGAAACCCTAAAAGGAATAATTTCCTGGATTTTGGGAAAAGCAGGTCAGCACTACATTCTAGGCAAAGTTTGCTCACACTTGTCTGGGTCTTGTTTATGAAAGCATTGACTCATTCCAAGTACTGTCAATGATTTTTTAAATTTTATTTTATTTTTTCAGTGTTTCTAGATTGATTGTTTATGCGCCACACCCGTGCTCCATGCAATAGGGGCCCTCCTTACTACCCACCACCAGGTTCACCAAAACTCCCACCAAGAATTTCTATTCTTTTATCTTTTGAGGGTTTATGAAATCCAGAGGATATCAGCAGTTACTGCTTTGCACATTCTAAGAACTTGAACGTGTTCCAGCAGAGAGCATGCCTGGGTATATGAAACAAATGAAAAGCAGGCCACAGCATTAACATTCAGTGGGAATGCAGGGAGAATCAGATTCAAACTCTGACACTGCTGGGGCTTGGGGTTGAATTTTTTCTTCTACCTTGCAAAATATCTGAGGGGCGGAGCATCTGGTACTCCCTTTAATTCCTGAGTTGTGTTTCAGTTTCCTTTCAAGCAAGTGCTTTCCTGCAGTAATCACATTTCTTAGAGGAAGAGAACTTGACATCGTGTGAGCACTGTCAGCTATTAAATGTTCCCCTCAAAGATTCTCAGAATGAGATTTCCATGGGAGATCATTTGGCTTATATTGTGGACTGTTTGTGTTGCACAAGGTAAGCGTAAAAAAAGGGAAGGCTTTTTTCTATATTATAAAACATTTGCCAATATGTTTTTCACAGTGGTAATAGGAATTTGGTCTAGAAAATGTGATTTAATTTCTGTTCTGTAACTTCATGTGTGTGAGTGGCTTTTGACATTGCTAAGTTAAAAAAAATGTAAGTAGCATATTTAAATAATGTGATTATTTATCATGATTTTATTTAATGTAAAAACTCAAAAAATTTTTTTAAGATTTTATGTATTCACTTGTGAAAGAGAGAAACAGAGAGACAAGGAGAGGACAAGCAGGGGGAGAAGCAGATGGAAAGGGGGAAGCAGACTCTCCGCTGAGGGGAATCCCAACCCCCATCCCCTGGAGCTCTATCCCAGGATCTGGAGATCATAAGCTAAGCCAAAGGTAGACACTTAGCCATCTGAACCCTGAGTTGCCCCTCAAACATTGTTTCAATAAACATTTTGAAAACTGTAGTATATCATCATAATTTCCCTTGAAATTATCATAATTTATTTTGTTTGTTTAGAATTTTCACCAAAATGTTTTGTATGAAAGTATTAAGAAACATATGAACATTTATAGAACCAGAACAGAAATTAGAAGTCTTGTAGACAAGCAAGCATTACTTGTATCATTAAAATGAAAATATCACAGAAGTTTGAAAAATTTGAACATGCAATGTTTGTACATCTAAGTTATTCTTTTTTTTAATTTTTAATTTTTTATAAACATGTAATATATTTTTATCCCCAGGGGTACAGGTCTGTGAATCGCCAGGTTTACACACTTCACAGCACTCACCAAAGCACATACCCTCCCCAATGTCCATAACCCCACTCCCCTTCTCCCAACCCCCCTCCCCCCAGCAACCCTCAGTTTGTTTTGTGAGATTAAGAGTCCCTTATGGTTTGTCTCCCTCCCAATCCCATCTTGTTTCATTTATTCTTCTCCTACCCCCTTAACCCCCCATGTTGCATCTCCACTTCCTCATATCAGGGAGATCATATGATAGTTGTCTTTCTCCGATTGACTTATTTCAGTGCAACCACTCTGGAAAACAGCACAGAGGTTCCTCAAAATGTTGAAAATAGAACTGCCCTATGACCCAGCAATTGTACATCTAAGTTATTCTAAAGGGCTTTTTCCTGTAGTGTATTTGAGATACATTCTAGAAGATCAGTCTTCAAGAGTAGTAAATATGAATGTAGAAGTTTTCTTTCTGGTATCGGTAAGATAATTATTAGATTTGTATTAAATTTAATTCAAGCAGTCCTTCTCACAGATTAAAAAATTTCTTTGAAGGAAAATTTGTTTCTAATTCATGATCGATAACTAAATTATGTGGTAATATTTGACTGACATTTTTAAACCAAATCAGTTACCTATCATTCATAAATTTCCAAAACTTTTCACTGTCAGCAAGTTTTGATTAACTGCTTACTTCACCTAAGCCTCTATGCATTGAGAAATGTTAGCAAATAACATAAAATCTCTCTCCTTGAGCGTCTTTCAATCAAGAAAATAAATGCAAAGGTACCTCTTTAATTACATCCTTTAGTCATTTTTGTAAGGTTTACTTAAATGTGTTTAATTTTTTCCGAGGATAGAGCCTTTTATTTTTCAGTTTTGCATTCTAATATGCTCCTGCTTGATTTTTAGCTTGGAAACCTTATATCCAACCCTAGGTATTCCATCATTCCACTGCACACATACATATTACAGTTAGTATTCAAAACTAAAATATTATTGTATTTGCAAAGAGTTCCAGAACCCTGTTAATGTTACCAATCATAATAAACATCTTTCCCCCCCCAACATTTTATTTATTTATTTGACAAACAGAGAGAGAGAGAGAGAGAGAGAACAAGCAGGGGGAGTGGCATAGGGAGAGAAGCAGACTCCCTGCTAAAGAACCCAGTGTGGGACTGGATCCCAGGACCCTGGGATTATGACCTGAGCAGAAGGCAGATGCATAACCAACTGAGCCACCCTGGGTGCCCCACAAACGTCTTTTTCTTTACATAAGTGTTTTTTGTCTTTCCTTTAACAGGAATAGTTTCAGTGTCTCAATATTTACATGCTGTTTGCTGAGGCTTTATGTAGCAATCATTTGTCATGTAAATAAGACTTGTTTTATTTCTAGTTCATGTTCAAAACTCAAGAATTGAGGGCAAGTTTAATTAAACCATTTAAGTGATTACAAAGTGGAATTGGAAATATTAAAATGGGGTACTACAAAGTATGTAATAAAAATAAAAACATACCAATTTGAACTCATTACATAATTGACTCCAGCTGACTCATTTCATCTATATTTTATATTCCATCAAAATGTGTTTAAATGTAATATTGGTTGCTACTGGTTGAATACAGGTTTGAATATTTTCACAATCTGCTTTACTCAATGAAGCTTGACATTTTAGCATTTCATAAATGGCCTCTGCTCTGTTTAAAGTGAGCATTCCTCAAAAAATATTAGTCACCATTAAAGAGGAATAACAGCTGATAGGAAGAATTTATTGGCCCAAGTGCCTCAGAGACCAACTAGTACTTCTTTAATACAATAAATAGGCTCTCTGCATTCCCATTCCATTCGTATAGCAATATGAGTTGCTTCCTTATAAAACATTGTGTTTGCAGGAGTCCCCACAGGCTGCTAAGAATCTGGTCAGATTTACAAGACAAAGTTGAGAATAACATTCCCTTAAACATACTCTTTGAAATTAGCCAGGAATTAGTAAAAGTCTTCATTTTTGACCTTTGATTGCCCAGAAATTCCTGACTTAAATTTATTTATTTGACAAACAGAAAAGGCCCAGAAATTCCTGTGAATAAATTAAAATGTACTAAAACATGTCCAAGTACACACTGGCTATTGTGTGTCAAGATATATGTGTTATCTAATTCTGGATGTTTAAAGGTCAAAAAAGTTCTTTCAGGACCTAAAATATATTATAGGTCGAAGGTAGAGAGATTCTCTTCTATCAGAAAAAGAAGGGGAAAAATTATATATTGTTTCAAGTACAAGAGGGCTTCAAATTTGAATTATCCCTATAATGGAAGAAATAATTGACACTATAAATCATAAGAATTAATTCTAAACTATCTTCCTTTATGAGGTTATATGTGAATGTAATACACAGTTTTCTAATCCAGAAAATTTAAGGTAGAGGTTTTTAATCCAAAATTGTATGTTACAATTCCAATATCATAAGTAAGATTTCTCCTTCTTTCTTCACCAAAACCCCCCATTTTCAGAGATAGTTGCTTGGTGTTTACCCATAGAGTGTGATTTAAAGTTGTGTATTGACCCAACTGCCTTCAGTATCCTCTCTTCTTCAAAAGTTTGATATCACCAGATTCAACAAACCTGAAATTTATGTGGAATGACAAATCTCTGAACAAATACTTTAGAAGAGTGAAAGCTAGTGTTACTCACTGCAGTTCACTGTGAATTATCATAAATGGATAACTTCTCTAGCATTTTAGTGAAGAAAGGTAGAAAGAGATGATGAGGATGAAGAACTGGACTAAGCAAGTCTGGCACATGGGGTGTTCCTGAGGAGGGGAGATCTGAGCAGGAGAGCCCCATGAGAAGGGTCAGAGCAGATGCCCCAGTATGTCATGAGAGGGGGAGGTCAGCTGAAGCAAACCTTGTTTATTTTAAGGGTATACATGTCCAGAGAACGCGCCTGCTACTCTTCTGCCTCCACATAGAACTGAATTATTGAATATCGCTGAAATTATTCTTAGCCAGAAGTAAGTTCCCAAATGACACAGGAATTAGTAAAAGTCTTCATTTTTGACCTTTGATTGCTCGGGCTTGAGCCAAAGTCTAAATCGATCCACTTTTCTTTGCTCAATCCCTGATTGTAGGACAGCCTTTGCTTCTTCCTTCTTCCCAGCAATGTCTCCCCCTCCTCACCGCACACACCATCCCCAACCTGCCCAGACCTGTGAGATTCTTGCAAACCCATCTCTCCTGTGCTCACTTTACCCAGTTGACAAATTTAACTGGTTTCAGAATATGGTACATAAAAAGGATATGAAGTAATTGGGGGTGGAGGAGTGTTACAATTCAGCTGAAAATCATCAGGAGACATTATAAAAATGGCTCAGGGAAATTAATGTAACAGAAAAAAATCACACACACACACACACACACACACACACACACACCAGAAGGAAAGGGGTAAAAAGATTTCTTAGAACACTTTTATTTGTTTTGACATTTTAACTAAACACACCAAGTTTCTTAAAACTTTTTGACCAAAAATGTAATGGACAGAAAGTGGTTACTAAAATGTTCACTTCAGAGACTCCCAAAAGTTTTTATTTTTTGAACTAAAAACTTAAATGATTCCTGACTTCAAGATTATGACATAAATTCAAATTTAGGACGTGTGGACAAGATGTACAACGGAATTATAGATATCAGAGTTTCTTGAGTTCATGCAATAGAGCTTTAAGGTCACTAGACATTTGTTCCCAAGTCTTATCTTTTACATTTGCTACCATCCATTATGCTCTATCCAGAGTTTGCCTATAATCGCAGGTATAACGGAAAGGCTCCCTGAGAATTCCCTAGTCCTCCACTCATTTTTTTCTTTCATTTCTTTGTTCATCCAATAATCATTTTTTAAAAAAGGTTTTATTTATTTATTTGTCAGAGTGAGAGAGTGCAAGCAGGGGGAGTGGCAGGCTGAGGGAGAAGCGGTCCTGATGCAGGGCTTTATCGCAGGACCCTGGGATCATGACCTGAGCCAAAGGCAGATGCTGAACCTTCGGAGCCACCCAAGCATTCCCCATTGACCATTTCTGAGCGACTGTTAAGTGTCAGGCCCTATGACCAGCATTTTCCAAAAGTCCATTTAGTGGGAAAAATAAAAGGAATGATTCTTATAATTTATTAACATATTGTATTTTATCATATAAAATATTGTGATGGAGATAAGCAAAAGAGAAACTATAGGATCATATAGAGGAGGCAAGAAACCCAAATAGGAATGAGAGGATGGAGTGCGATAGGGTTGAGGAGTTGATCTGTAAGAGCTGGAATGAAGAGAGGGAAATAGGGTCACGATGGCATCTTGGGTAGGCTTTGCAGGTTGAATAGGAGTTAACCAGATAAGGATGATAGGAAGGAGGACATTTAAGACTGAAGAAACATCAATTGGTGTACAAAAGACTAACAGTAGATCTGCAAAAATGGAGGCTTGAGATCAGTCCCCACATTTCTAAATCTTCCATCAATGGCATTTCCTCAAGTGCTGCAGGTGAAACTGGGTATAGTGTGTGTTGTTTTTCTTCTTTTTCTTTTTCAATACTTATTCTTCAAGATTGTCTTGAGAATTATTCAGATGCCAAATCATTCCTGCTAGAGTTTTCAAAAGTCCTCAATTAGTGTCACCCTCTGACCCAACTCCACTTTACAGCAACCAGTCTGTATAGACTATTTTAAGAAGCTACCATTTTGACTTGAACAATAATTGACATTAGATATTAGTGAACCAAACACTACACATTCCACGAAACTTGATTTCAGTGATGTAGTCAAGCTGTATCCTGAGCGTAGCTTGTTTCAGTCCTCATTATTGTATACTTATTTTCTGCAAGACTTCTTTTTGCTAGTACCTGTTCTCCCATTTGTTTTTCATAACCCTGGAATTATCTTCGTAGTCTTTACACTGTTAAAATTTTGAGAAGAATTTGCATAATCATACTTCCAAATTTTAAAAATATTTTATTTCTTCAAATGCTTTAACAATGCAGGACGCCTAGGTGGCTCAGTGAGTTAAAGCCTCTGCCTTCGGCTCAGATCATGATCTCAGGGTCCTGGGATCAAGCCCCACGTCAGTCTCTCTGTTCAGTGGGGAGCCGGCTCCCCCCCCCCACCGCCTGCCTCACTACCTACTTGTGATCTCTGTCTGTCAAATAAATAAATAAATAAAATCTTAAAAAAAAAAAAAACAAAACTCATGGAAATTCTTAAGAATTACTTGAAGTAAAAAGGGTAATCCATAGGAGAACTTTTCCTCTTAGTAAACATACATAACAGTAAATACTGTGAGAAGGTGGTAGGAAGATGACGCCAAAGAGATATACCCTTGTCTTTGATATCTGCTTGCTAAAAGCGGTTAAAGAAATTTAAAAAATCAAGAATTATCTTGAAATATAACTGAGAGGAAATGCATTTGGCTCAGACTAGCTAATGGGCTGACCCTGTGTGAATGTGTCTGTGTACTGATTACTCTTTTGTGGATGGATTACTCCTTTGGTAGAATCATTACTTTTTAAAAAATAATTTAGAAGAACCTGGGTGGCACAGCCAGTTAAGTGCCTTACTCTTGGTTTGGACTCAGGTCATGCAGGGTTCTGAGATTGAGCCCTCTGTGGAATTCGGATCTCAGCTTCAAACTTCAGAGTCAGCTTAAAAGTTTTTCTCTTCCTAGGCTCTTTCCCCTTCCCTATCTCTCCCCTCCCCACCCCATGCAAGTTTGTGCTCCTCTGCTTTCTCTCTTAAATAAATAGGTCCTTTAAAAAATAATAATAAGGGGCACCTGGGTGGCTCAGTGGGTTAAAGCCTCTGCCTTCGGCTCAGGTCATGGTCCCAGGGTCCTGGGATCGAGCCCCACATGGGGCTCTCTTCTCAGTGGGGAGCCTGCTTCTTCCTCACTCTCTCCCTGCTTCTCTGCATGCTTGTGTTCTCTGTCTGTCAAATAAATAAAATCATGAATGAAAGAGGAGAGATCACAACTAACACCAAAAAAATACAAACTATTATAAGAACATACTATGAGCAACTCTAGGCCAACAAATTTAACAATTTGGAAGAAATGGATGCATTCCTAGAAACATATAAACTACCACAACTGAACCAGGAAGAAATAGAAAGCCTGAACAGACCCATAACCAGTAAGGAGATTGAAACAGTCATTAAAAATCTCCAAACAAACAAAAGCCCAGGGCCAGACGGCTTCGCAGGGGAATTCTACCAAATATTTAAAGAAGAACTAATTCCTATTCTCCTGAAACTGTTCCAGAAAATAGAAATGGAAGGAAAACTTCCAAACTCATTTTATGAGGCCAGCATCACCTTGATCCCAAAACCAAACAAGGATCCCATCAAAAAAGAGAGCTATAGACCAATATCCTTGATGAACACAGATGCGAAAATTCTCACCAAAATACTAGCCAATAGGATTCAACAGTACATTAAACGGATTATTCACCATGACCAAGTGGGATTTATTCCAGGGCTGCAAGGTTGGTTCAACATCTGCAAATCAGTCAATGTGATACAACACATCAATAAAAGAAAGAACAAGAACCATATGATACTCTCAATAGATGCTGAAAAAGCATTTGACAAAGTACAGCATCCCTTCCTGATCAAAACCCTTCAAAGTGTAGGGATAGAGGGCACATATCTCAATATCATCAAAGCCATCTATGAAAAACCCACCGCAAATATCATTCTCAATGGAGAAAAACTGAAAGCTTTTCTGCTAAGGTCAGGAACATGTCAGGGATGTCCATTATCACCACTGCTATTCAACATAGTACTAGAAGTCCTAGCCTCAGCAATCAGATAACAAAAGGAAATTAAAGGCATTTAAATTGGCAAAGAAGAAGTCAAACTATCACTCTTCATAGATGATATGATACTATATGTGGAAAACCCAAAATACTCCACTCCAAAACTGCTAGAACTTATACAGGAATTCAGTAAAGTGTCAGGATATAAGATCAATGCACAGAAATCAGTTGCATTTCTCTACACCAACAACAAGACAGAAGAAAGAGAAATTAAGGAGTCAATCCCATTTACAATTGCACCCCAAACCACAAGATACCTAGGAATAAACCTAACCAAAGAGGCTAAGAATCTATACTCAGAAATCTATAAAGTACTCATGAAAGAAATTGAGGAAGACACAAAGAAATGGAAAAATGTTCCATGCTCTTGGATTGGAAGAATAAATATTGTGAAAATGTCTATGCTACCTAAAGCAATCTACATATTTAATGCAATTCCTAACAAAGTACCATCCATCTTTTTCAAAGAAATGGAACAAATAATTTAAAAATTTATATGGAACCAGAAAAGACCTCGAATAGCCAAAGGGATATTGAAAAACAAAGCCAAAGTTGGTGGCATCACAATTCCGGACTTCAAGCTTTATTACAAAGCTGTCATCATCAAGACAGCATGGTATGGGCACAAAAACAGACACATAGATCAATGGAACAGAATAGAGAGTCCAGATAGACCCTCAACTCTATGGTCAACTAATCTTCGACAAAGCAGTAAAGAATGTCCAATGGAAAAAAGACAGCCTCTTCAATAAACGGTATTGGGGAAAATTGGACAGCCACATGCAGAAAAATGAAATTGGACCATTTCCTTACACCACACATGAAAATAGATTCAAAATGGATGAAGGGCCTCAATGTGAGAAAGGAATCCATCAAAATCTTTGAGGAGAACACAGGCAGCAACCTCTTCGACCTCAGCCACAGCAACATCTCCCTAGGAATATCGCCAAAGGCAAGGGAAGCAAGGGCAAAAATGAACTATTGGGATTTCATCAAGATCAAAAGCTTTTGCACAGCAAAGGAAACAGTTAACAAAATCAAAAGACAACTGACAGAATGGGAGAAGATATTTGCAAACGACATATCAGATAAAGGACTAGTGTCCAAAATCTATAAAGAACTTAGCAAACTCAACACCCAAAGAACAAATAATCCAATCAAGAAATGGGCAGAGGACATGAACATATATTTCTGCAAAGAAGACATACAGATGGCCAACAGACACATGAAAAAGTGCTCCATATCACTTGGCATCAGGGAAATACAAATCAAAACCACAATGAGATATCACCTCACACCAGTCAGAATGGCTAAAATCAACAGGTCAGGAAATGACAGATGCTGGCAAGGATGCAGAGAAAGGAGAACCCTCCTACACTGTTGGTGGGAATGCAAGCTGGTGCAACCACTCTGGAAAACAGCATGGAGTTTCCTCAAAATGTTGAAAATAGAACTGCCCTATGACCCAGCAATTGCACTACTGGGTATTTACCCTAAAGATACAAACGTAGTGATCCAAAGGGGCACGTGCACCCGAATGTTTATAGCAGCAATGTCCACAACAGCCAAACTATGGAAAGAACCTAGATGTCCATCAACAGATGAATGGATCAAGAAGATGTGGTATATATACACAATGGAATACTATGCAGCCATCAAAAGAAATGAAATCTTGCCATTTGCAACAACATGGGTGGAACTAGAGCATATCATGCTCAGCGAAATAAGTCAAGCGGAGAAAGACAACTATCATATGATCTCCCTGATATGAGGAAGTGGTGATGCAACATGGGGGCTTAAGTGGGTAGGAGAAGAATAAATGAAACAAGATGGGATTGGGAGGGAGACAAACCATAAGTGACTCTTAATCTCATAAAACAAACTGAGGGTTGCTGGGGGGAGGGGGGTTGGGAGAAGGGGGGTGGGGTTATGGACTTTGGGGAAGGTATGTGCTTTGGTGAGTGTTGTGAAGTGTGTAAACCTGGCGATTCACAGACCTGTACCCCTGGGGATAAAAATATATGTTTATAAATAAATAATAAATAAATAAATAAATAAATATTTTTAAAAAATTAAATTGAATAAATTAATTGATAAAAAACTTTATTACAATTCCCTTGCATTAACTTAATAAGATAGTAACTAATTCTATCAAAATGTTAATACACTATTGAAACTTAGTTCTGTACTGACAATATAGCAACCTTGTTTGAATTTAACTATTTTATTTTTCCAGTAATCTGAATGCTGTGAAGTGGATCTTAATTTATAAACTGAAAAATGCACATATTAGCCTGTTATTAAGCATAACATTTTCACATGAAAACTTGAACACTAAATTTAAAACTATTGAGTACAAAAACAAAAAAAACCTGGCTTTTGTGAGGGGCAGAAATGCTGGGAGATGGGTTAGTGTTGTTTTATTATAGGACATCAGCACCATCTAGTGGAGTAAAAGTATGTTTACTTAAATTCTGTTTTATTTTGTTCTAATTAACATTATATGCAATAATTAATTTATTATTACATATAATGTTTTATTTGCCCCAGGGGCACAGGTCTGTGCATCGTTAGGCTTACACACTCACAGCACTCACCATAGCACATATCCTCCTCAATGTCCATAACCCAACCACCCCCTCCCTCCCTGCCTTCCCCCAGCAACCCTGTTTGTTCTGTGAGATTAAGAGTATTTTACGGTTTGTCTCCCTCCCAGTCCCATCTTGTTTCATTCTTTCCTTCCCTATCCCCCACACCCTCCACTCTGCCTTTCAAATTCCTAATATCAGAGAGATCATAGGATATTTGTCTTTCTCTGATTGACTCATTTTGCTCAGCAGAATACCCTCTAGTTCCATCCATCTCATTGCAAATGGCAAGATTTCATTTCTTTGGATGGTTGCATAGTATTGCATTGTGTGTGTGTGTGTGTGTGTGTGTGTGTGTGTGTGTGTGCATAATCAAAACTATACTATGGAATTTTTTTTTCCAATTTATTTATTTTCAGAAAAACAGTATTCATTATTTTTTCACCACACCCAGTGCACCATGCAAGCTGTGCCCTCTATAATACCCACCACCTGGTACCCCAACCTCCCACCCCCCTACCACAGCAAACCCCTCACATTGTTTTTCAGAGTCCATAGTCTCTCATGGTTCATCTCCCCTTCCAAATAACCCAAAAGCACATACCCTCCCCAATGTCCATAACCCTACGCCCCTTCTCCCAACCCCCCTCCCCCCAGCAACCCACAGTTTGTTTTGTGAGATTAAGAGTCACTTATGGTTTTTCTCCCTCCCTACCCATCTTGTTTCATGGATTCTTCTCCTACCCACTTAAGCCCCCATGTTGCATCACCACTTCCTCATATCAGGGAGATCATATGATAGCTGTCTTTCTCCGCTTGACTTATTTCGCTGAGCATGATACGCTCTAGTTCCATCCATGTTGTCGCAAATGGCAAGATTTCGTTTCTTTTGATGGCTGCATAGTATTCCATTGTGTATATATACCACCTCTTCTTGATCCATTCATCTGTTGATGGACATCTAGGTTCTTTCCATAGTTTGGCTATTGTGGACATTGCTGCTATAAACATTCGGGTGCACGTGCCCCTTTGGATCACTACGTTTGTATCTTTAGGGTAAATTCCCAGTAGTGCAATTGCTGGGTCATAGGGCAGTTCTATTTTCAACATTTTGAGGAACCTCCATGCTGTTTTCCAGAGTGGTTGCACCAGCTTGCATTCCCACCAACAGTGTAGGAGGGTTCCCCTTTCTCCGCATCCTCGCCAGCATCTGTCATTTCCTGATTTGTTGATTTTAGCCATTCTGACTGGTGTGAGGTGATATCTCATTGTGGTTTTGATTTGTATTTCCCTGATGCCGAGTGATATGGAGCACTTTTTCATGTGTCTGTTGGCCATCTGGATGTCTTCCTTGCAGAAACGTCTGTTCATATCCTCTGCCCATTTCTTGATTGGATTATTTGTTCTTTGGGTGTTGAGTTTGTTAAGTTCTTTATAGATTTTGGACACTAGTCCTTTATCTGATATGTCGTTTGCAAATATCTTCTCCCATTCTGTCAGTTGTCTTTTGGTTTTGTTAACTGTTTCCTTTGCTGTGCAAAAGCTTTTGATTTTGATGAAATCCCAAAAGTTCATTTTTGCCCTTGCTTCCCTTGCCTTTGGCGATGTTCCTAGGAAGATGTTGCTGCGGCCGAGGTCGAAGAGGTTGCTGCCTGTGTTCTCCTCAAGGATTTTGATGGATTCCTTTCTCACATTGAGGCCCTTCATCCATTTTGAATCTATTTTCATGTGTGGTGTAAGGAAATGGTCCAATTTCATTTTTCTGCACGTGGCTGTCCAATTTTCCCAACACAATTTATTAAAGAGGCTGTCTTTTTTCCATTGGACATTCTTTACTGCTTTGTCGAAGATTAGTTGACCATAGAGTTGAGGGTCTATTTCTGGACTCTCTATTCTGTTCCATTGGTCTATGTGTCTGTTTTTGTGCCAGTACCATGCTGTCTTGATGATGACAGCTTTGTAATAAAGCTTGAAGTCCAGAATTGTGATGCCACCAACTTTGGCTTTGTTTTTCAATATCCCTTTGGCTATTCGAGGTCTTTTCTGGTTCCATATAAATTTTTAAATTATTTGTTCCATTTCTTTGAAAAAGATGGATGGTACTTTGTTAGGAATTGCATTAAATATGTAGATTGCTTTAGGTAGCATAGACATTTTCACAATATTTATTCTTCCAATCCAAGAGCATGGAACATTTTTCCATTTCTTTGTGTCTTCCTCAATTTCTTTCATGAGTACTTTATAGATTTCTGAGTATAGATTCTTAGCCTCTTTGGTTAGGTTTATTCCTAGGTATCTTGTGGTTTGGGGTGCAATTGTAAATGGGATTGACTCCTTAATTTCTCTTTCTTCTGTCTTGTTGTTGGTGTAGAGAAATGCAACTGATTTCTGTGCATTGATCTTATATCCTGACACTTTACTGAATTCCTGTATAAGTTCTAGCAGTTTTGGAGTGGAGTATTTTGGGTTTTCCACATAGAGTATCATATCATCTGCGAAGAGTGATAATTTGACTTCTTCTTTGCCGATTTGGATGCCTTTAATTTCCTTTTGTTGTCTGATTGCTGAGGCTAGGACTTCTAGTACTATGTTGAATAGCAGTGGTGATAATGGACATCCCTGCCGTGTTCCTGACCTCAGTGGAAAAGCTTTCAGTTTTTCTCCATTGAGAATGATATTTGCAGTGGGTTTTTCATAGATGGCTTTGATTATATTGAGGTATGTGCCCTCTATCCCTACACTTTGAAGGGTTTTGATCAGGAAGGGATGCTGTACTTTGTCAAATGCTTTTTCAGCATCTATTGAGAGTATCATATGGTTCTTGTTCTTTCTTTTATTGATGTGTTGTATCACATTGATTGATTTGCGGATGTAGAACCAACCTTGCAGCCCTGGGATAAATCGCACTTGGTCGTGGTGAATAACCCTTTTAATGTACTGTTGAATCCTATTGGCTAGTATTTTGGTGAGAATTTTTGCATCTGTGTTCATCAAGGATATTGGTCTATAGCTCTCTTTTTTGATGGGATCCTTGTCTGGTTTTGGCATCAAGGTGATGCTGGCCTCATAAAATAAGTTTGGAAGTTTCCTTCCATTTCTATTTTTTGGAACAGTTTCAGGAGAATAGGAATTAGTTCTTCTTTAAATGTTTGGTAGAATTCCCCCGGGAAGCCATCTGGCCTTGGGCTTTTGTTTGTTTGGAGATTTTTAATGACTGTTTCAATCTCCTTACTGGTTATGGGTCTGTTCAGGCTTTCTATTTCTTCCTGGTTCAATTTTGGTAGTTTATATGTTTCTAGGAATGCATCCATTTCTTCCAGATTGTCAAATTTGTTGGCCTAGAGTTGCTCATAGTATGTTCTTATAATAGTTTGTATTTTTTTGGTGTTAGTTGTGATCTCTCCTCTTTCATTCATGATTTTATTTATTTGGGTCCTTTCTCTTTTCTTTTTGATAAGTCTTGCTGGGGGTTTATCAATTTTATTAATTCTTTCAAAGAACCAGCTCCTAGTTTTGTTGTTTTGTTCTATTGTTTTTATTGGTTTCTATTTCATTGATTTCTGCTCTGATCTTTATGATTTCTCTTCTCCTGCTGGGCTTAGGGTTTCTTTCTTGTTCTTTCTCCAGCTCCTTTAGGTGTAGGGTTAGGTTGTGTACCTGAGACCTTTCTTGTTTCTTGAGAAAAGCTTATACCGCTATATAGTTTCCTCTCAGGACTGCCTTTGTTGTGTCCCACAGATTTTGAACCGTTGTATTTTCATTATCATTTGTTTCCATGATTTTTTTCAATTCTTCTTTAATTTCCCGGTTGACCCATTCATTCTTTAGAAGGATGCTGTGTAGTCTCCATGTATTTGGTTTCTTTCCAAACTTCCTCTTGTGGTTGAGTTCTAGCTTCAGAGCATTGTGGTCTGAAAATATGCATGGTATGATCCCAATCTTTTGATACCGGTTGAGTCCTGATTTAGGACCGAGGATGTGATCTATTCTGGAGAATGTTTCATATGCACTAGAGAAGAATGTGTATTCTGTTGCTTTGGGATGAAATGTTCTGAATATATCTGTGATGTCCATCTCATCCAGTGTATCATTTAAGGCCTTTATTTCCCTGTTGATCTTTTGCTTGGATGATCTGTCCATTTCAGTGAGGGGAGTGTTAAAGTCCCCTACTATTATTGTATTATCGTTGATGTGTTTCTTTGATTTTGTTATTAATTGGTTTATATAGTTGGCTGCGCCCACGTTGGGGGCATAGATATTTAAAATTGTTAGATCTTCTTGTTGGACAGACCCTTTGAGTATGATATAGTGTCCTTCCTCATCTCTTATTATAGTCTTTGGCTTAAAATCTAATTGATCTGATGTAAGGATTGCCACTCCTGCTTTTTTCTCATGTCCATTAGCATGGTAAATTCTTTTCCACCCCCTCACTTTAAGTCTGGAGGTGTCTTCGGGTTTAAAATGAGTTTCTTGGAGGCAACATATAGATGGGTTTTGTTTTTTTATCCATTCTGATACCCTGTGTCTTTTGATTGGGGCATTTAACCCAATATCATTCAGGGTAACTATTGAGAGATATGATTTTAGTGCCATTGTATTGCCTGTAAGGTGACTGTTACTGTATATTGTCTCTGTTCCTTTCTGATCTACCACTTGTAGGCTCTCTCTTTGCTTAGAGGACCCCTTTCAGTATTTCCTGTAGAGCTGGTTTGGTGTTTGCAAATTCTTTCAGTTTTTGTTTGTCCTGGAAGCTTTTAATCTCTCCTTCTATTTTCAATGATAGCCTAGCTGGATATAGTATTCTTGGCTGCATGTTTTTCTCGTTTAGTGCTCTGAAAATATCATGCCAGCTCTTTCTGGCCTGCCAGGTCTCTGTGGATAAGTCAGCTGCCAATCTAATACTTTTACCATTGTATGTTACAGACTTCTTTTCCCGGGCTGCTTTCAGGATTTTCTCTTTGTCCCTAAGGCTTGTAAATTTTACTATTAGGTGACGGGGTGTAGGCCTATTCTTATTGATTTTGAGGGGCGTTCTCTGAACCTCCTGAATTTTGATGCTCGTTCCCTTTGCCATATTGGGGAAATTCTCCCCAATAATTCTCTCCAGTATACCTTCTGCTCCTCTCTCTCTTTCTTCTTCTTCTGGAATCCCAATTATTCTAATGTTGTTTTGTCTTATGGTGTCACTTATCTCTCGAATTCTCCCCTCATGGTCCAGTAGCTGTTTGTCCCTCTTTTGCTCAGCTTCTTTATTCTCTGTCATTTGGTCTTCTATATCACTAATTCTTTCTTCTGCCTCATTTATCCTAGCAGTGAGAGCCTCCATTTTTGATTGAACTTCATTAATAGCTTTTTTGATTTCAACTTGGTTAGATTTTAGTTCTTTTATTTCTCCAAAAGGGCTTTTATATCTCTGGAGAGGGTTTCTCTAATATCTTCCATGCCTTTTTCAAGCCCGGCTATAACCTGGAGAATTGTCATTTTGAACTCTAGATCTGACATATTACCAATGTCTGTATTGATTAGGTCCCTAGCCTTCGGTACTGCCTCTTGTTCTTTTTTTTGTTGTGAATTTTTCCGCCTTGTCATTTTGTCCAGCTAAGAGTATATGAAGGAGCAAGTAAAATACTAAAAGGGTGGCAACAATCCCAGGAAAATATGCTTTAACCAAATCAGAAGAGATCCCAAATCGTGAGGGGGGAGAAATCTCCTCTGATTGGGATCTCCTTTGATTGGGATCTCCCAATCTCTTCTGATTGGGATCTCTTCTGATTTGGGGATAAAAAGAGGTTCAAAAAGAAAGAAAGAAAAAAAAGAAAAAAGAATTAAAAAAAAGAGATTGAATTAAAAATTCAATCAAGAATTTAAAAAAGAATTAAGAAAAAGAAAGATTGAAGAGATTAGGATCTTTTCTGATTTGGGGATAAAAAGAGGTTCAAAAAGAAAGAAAGAAAAAAAAAGAAAAAAAAAGAATTAAAAAAAAGAAAATGAATAAAGAAAAGTATAAAAAAGAAAAATATATATATATTAGATAGTCTAGTTAAAAAACGTTAAAAAAGAAAAGGGTAAAAATTATAAAAAATTTTAGCAGAAGAAGAGAAAAAAAAATGAAAAAGAAAAAAATTAAATTAACTGCAAGACTAAAAAATCACAGGCCGAAAGCCATGAGTTCCATGGTTTGTTTTCTCCTCCTCTGGAATTCTGCTGCTCTCTCCTTGGTATTGAAACTGCACTCCCTGGTTGGTGAACTCGGTCTTGCCTGGATTTCTTGTTGATCTTCTGGTGGAGGGGCCTTTTGTAGTGATTCTCAAGTGTCTTTGCCCCAGGCAGAATTACTCTGCCCTTACCAGGGGCCGGGCTGAGTGATCTGCTCGGCTTTGCTTTCAGGAGCTTTTGTTCCCTGAGCGCTTTCCGTAGAGTTCCGGAGGACGGGAATACAAATGGCGGCCTCCTGGTCTCCGGCCCGGAGGAGCCAAGAGCCCAGGGCCCCGCTCCCCTGTGCGCCCTCAGTGGAATAGCTCCTAGTAACTCGTGTGTGCCTAACCTCCGGCCGCGCTCCGAGCTCACCGAGCTTGCGACCGGTTCAAGGCAACCCCGAGCTGCGAGCTTACTGTCGTCTCTGTCTCTGTAGCCGGCTTTCCCATTCCAATATCCGCAAGCTCTGCGACACTCAGACACCCCCGATCCTTCTGTGACCCCTCGGGACCTGAGGTCACGCCGACCCCGCGTGGGCTTTGCCCTGGTTTAGCCTCCGGAGCGATGTCCCTCAGCGGAACAGACTTTTAAAAGTCCTGATTTTGTGCTCCGTTGCTCCGCCGCTTGCTGGGACCCGGCCCCTCCCCCCGGCGTCTATCTTCCCGTCGCTTTGGATTCACTTCTCCGCCAGTCCTACCTTTCAGAAAGTGGTTGTTTTTCTGTTTCTAGAATGGCTGTTCTTCTACTCTTCGATCTGCCGATGGATTTGCAGGTGTTTGCAATCTTTAGATAAGCTCTCTAGCTGATCTCCTGCTAGCTGAAGTAGTCTCAGCCTGCTACTTCTCCGCCATCTTGACTCCTCCTGGAATTATTTAATAAAACTTCCCTAACATAAATGTGCTAAAAATTTGCTAAACTAAAGAAAAAAAAAAAAAAAGACTATATATGAAGGCCAATACAGATGTTATTTACTACACAAAAATAGTTTTGTATGGAGCTTCTATGAAATGTTAAGCATTTTAATAATGCATATGTTTTATGATGGGATTCAGCTCCGTTGATTATTTGTCCCTTGCCTTTTAAAAAGAAATTCTAGAATGGAATGTTAAATGATTGTCATAAAACCAAGTAAAGAAAGGACTTTAGTAATTAAAGTAATACTAATAAATATGCATGGTGATCAGTATCATTGAATTTCCCATTTTTATTTTTATTTAAATTCAATCAGCCAACATACAGTACATCATTAGTGTTCAATGATTCACCAGTTGCATAAAGCAGCCAATGATCATGACATCACATGCCCTCCTTAATGCCCATCATCCAGTTACCCCATCCCCCACCCACCTCCCTTCTGTAACCCCCAAATTGTTTCCCAGAGTCAAAGTCTCTCATGTTCTTTTTTCCCCTCTCTGATTCTTCCTCATTCAGTTTTCCCTCCCCTCCCCTATGGTCCTCTGCACTGTTCCTTATATTCCACATATGAATGAAACTATATGATAATTTTCTTTCTCTGATTGACTTATTTCACTTAGGGTAATACCCTCCAGTTCCACCCATGTCAATGCAAATGGTGGGTATTCATCCTTTCTGATGGCTGAGTAATATCCCATGCATATATAAACCACATCTTCTTTATCCATCATCTGTTGAAGGAAATCTCAGCTCCTTCCATAGTTCAGCCATTGTGGACATTGCAGCTATGAACACTGGGGTGCCTATGCCCCTTCCTTTTACTACATCTGTATTTTGGGGGTAAATAACTAGTAGTGCAATTGCTGGGTCTTAGTGTAACTCTATTTTTACATTTTGGGGAACCTCCATACTGTTTCCACAGTGACTGTGGTGACTTACACCAACAGTGTAAGAGGACTCCCTTTCTCCACATCCTCACCAAAACTGTTGTTTACTGTGTTGTCAATTTAAGCCATTCTGACAGGTGTGTTGTGATATCTCATTGTGGTTTTGATTTGTATTTCCCTGGTGACAAGTGATGTTGAACATTTTTTTTAAGTGTCTCATAGCCATCTGTATGTCTTCTTTGAGAAAATGCCTATTCATGTCTTCTGCCCATTTCTTGGGTGTTGAGTTTGATAAGTTCTTTATATATTTTGGATGCTAACCCTTTATCAGAGATGTTATTTGCAAATTTTTTTTCCCATTCTGAAGGTTGCCTTTTAGTTCTCTTGATTGTTTTCTTCACTGTGCAGAAGTTTTTTATCTTGATGAAGTCCCAAGATTTCATTTTTTTCTTTTGTTTCCCTTGCCTCTGGAGATGTGTCTAGTAAGAAGTTGCTAGGTCAAAGATGTCAAAGAAGTTGCTGCCTGTGTTCTCCTCTAGGATTTTGGTGGTTTCCTGTCTCACACTTAGGTCTTTCATCCATTTTGAATTTATTTTTGTGTATGGTGTAAGAAAGTCGTCTAGTTTTACTCTTTTTCATGTGTTCTCAACACCATTTGTTGAAGAGACTCTCTTTTTTCCCTTGAACATTCTTTTCTGCTTTGTCAAAGATTAGTTGACCTTATAATTTTGGGTCCATTTCTGGGTTTTACTATGTTCCATTGATTGATCTATGTAACAGTTTTTGTACCAGTGCTAAACTGTATGGATGCCTACAGATTTGTAATACAGCTTGAATGAAGTCCAGAATCATGATGCATCCAGCTTTGCTTTGCTTTTTCAACATCCCTTTTGCTATTTGGAGTCTTTTGTGGTTCTATGCAAACTTTAAGATAGGCTGTTCTAGCTCTGTGAAAAATGCTGGTGGTATTTTGATAGGGATTGCTTTAAATGTGCAGATTGCTTTGGGTAGTATAGACATCTCAACAGTACTTCTTTTTCCAATCCATGAACATGGAATGATTTTCCAATTTTTGTCTCATTTTCAGGTTCTTTCATCAACGTGCTATAGTTTTCAGAGTACAGATCTTTTATCTCTTTGGTTAGATTTATTCTTAGGTATCAGATGGGTTTGGGTGCAATTATAAATGGGATCAATTCTTTCATTTCTCTTTCTACTACTTCATTATCATGTATTCAAATGCAGGAGATTTCTGTATGTTGACTCTGTATCCTTCAACTTCTATGAATCATGTATCATTTCTAGCAATTTTTAGTGGAGTCTTAAGGGTTTTCTACATGGAGAATCATGTTATCAGCGAATAGTGAAAGTTTGACTTCCTTCTTCCCAATTTGAATCCCTTTTATTTCTTTTTGTTGTCTGATTGCTGAAAACTATGAGTTCTAGTACTATGTTGAATAGCAACGGTGAGAATGAATGGACATCCCTGTCTTGTTCCTGGTGGTAGAGAAAAAGCTCTCAGTTTTTCTCCATTGAGAATTATATTACCTAAGGGTTCTTTCATATACAGCCTTCGTGATGTTGCAATGTGTTCCCTCTATCCCTACTTTTTTGAGCGTTTTTTTTTTAATCAAGAATGTATACTCTACTTTGTCAAATGCTTATTCTGCATCAATTGAGAGGACCATATGGTTCTTATTCTTTCTTTTATCAGTGTAGTGTATCATGTTGATTGGTTTGCTAGAATTGAAGCATCCTTGCAGCCCAGGAATAAATCCCACTTGGTCCTGGTGAATGATTGATTCATTGCTTTAATTAAAATTCAATTAATTAATTAATATATAGTGTATTATTAATTTCAGAACTAGACTTTAGTGATTCATCATTTGCATATAACACTCAGTGCTTATTACATCAAGTGCCTTCCTTAATGCCCATCACCCAGTTACCCCTACCCCCCACCTACCTCCCCTCCAGGAACTCTCAGTTTATTTCCTAGTGTTGAGAAGTTCTTAGAATTTGTTTCTCTCTCTGATTTTGTCTTAATTTATTTTTCCCTCCCTCCCCTATTATCCTTTGTTCTGTATCTTAAATTCCACATTTGAGTGAAATCACATGATTTCACTTTCTCTGATTGACTTATTTTCCTTAGCATAGTAATCTCTAGTTCCATCTGGGTCATTTCAAATGTTAAGATTTCTTTTTTGATGGCTGAGTAATATTCCATTTAAATATATACCACATCTTCTTTATCCATTCATCTGTTGATGAACATCTGGTTTCTTTCCATATTTCAGCTATGGTGGACATTGCTGCTATGAACTGGGGAATGTGAATGATTCTTTTAATGTACTGTTGGATTTAATTTTCTAGTATTTTGTTGAGAATTTTTCATGCATGTTCATCAGGGATATTGGCCTATAAGTCTCTTTTTTAGTGGAGTCTTTGGTTTAGGAATCAAGGTAATGTGGGCCTTGTAGAATGAGTTTGAAAATTCTCCTTCCATTTCTGTTTTTTGGATCAGTTTGAGAAGAATAGGTATTAATTCTCCTTTAAATGTCCAGTAGACTTCCCCTGGGAAGCCATCCCCCTCCCCAGACTTGTGTTTATTGGTAGATTTTTGATTACTGATTTCTTAGCTGGTTATTAGTCTGTTGAAGTTTTCTCTTTCTTCCCATTTCAGTTTTGGTATTAATATGTTTCTAGAAATTTATCCATTTCTTCCAGATTGCCCAATTTGTTGGCATATGATTTTTTCATAATATTCTATTGTAATTGTTTGTATTTGTGTGATGCTGATTTTGAGCTCTCCTTTCTCATTTGTGATTTTATTTATTTCGTTCCTCTCTCTTTTCTTTTTGAACATCTGGCTAGAGGTTTATCAATTATATTAATTATTTCAAAGAACCAGCTTCTGTTTTCATTGATCTGTTCCACTGGTTTTGTTGTTTCCACATCATTTATTTCTATTCTAATCTTTATTCCCTTCTTCTACTGGCTTTAGGCTTTGGTCATTTACTGTTCTTTTTCTAGCTTCCTCAGGTATAATGTTACATTGTGTAGTTGAGATTTTTCTTGCTTCTGGACATAGGCCTGTATTACTATATAGTTCCCTCTTAGGATGGCCTTTGCTGAATCTCAAAGTTTGTGGACAGTCATGTCTACATTATCATTTGTTTCCACGTATTTTTTAGTCTTTTTTTAAAATTTCCTGGTTGACCCATTAATTCTTTAGTAGGATTCCTAACCTCCATGTGTTTGTGCTTTTTCCAATTTTTTTTTCTTGTGGTTGACTTTCAAGCATTGCAGTCTTAAAAATATGCATGGTACGATTTCAATCTTTTTGTACTTGTTGAGACCTGATTTGTGACCTAGCATGTGCTCTAAAAAGAATGTGTATTTTGCTGTTTTAGGGTGAAATGTTCTGAATATATCTGTTAAGTCCTAATGGTTCAGTGTGTCATTTATAGCCCTTGTTTCCTTGTTGATTTATGCTTAGATGATCTGTCTGTTAGTGAAACTGGGTGTTAAAATCCTCTGTTATTTTTGTAGTATGATCAATGAGTTCCTTACATTTGTTATTAATTATTTTATGTGTTTGGGTGCTCCCAAGTTGGTGGCATAAATATTCACTATAATTAGATCTTCTTGTTAGATAGACCCCTTTATCATGATATAGTGCCCTTCTTCATCTCTTGTTACAGTCTTCGGTTTAAAATTTAATTTTTGTGTGGGTGCCTGGGTGGCACAGTCAATGAGGCATCTAATTCTTGATTATTGGCTCAGGTTGTGATCTTGGGGTCATGGGATTGAGCATTGTGTCAAGCTCCCTGTTAAGCCTGGTGTTTCCTTCCGTTTCTCTCTACCTCTTCCTTTGCCCCTCCCCACCAGCACTCTCTTTCTCTTTCTAAAAAATAAATAAATAAATAAGTAAATCCTTACAATCAAATCTGTCGGATATAAGAATGGTTTCTTATGACAGCCATAAGAAACTTTCTTTTGACATCCAGCTTTCTTTTGACATCCGTTAGCATGATAAATGGTTCTCCATTCCCTCACTTTCAATCTGCAGGTGTTTTTAGGTCTAAAATGATTCCCTTGTAGATAGAATATATAAGTCTTGTTTTTTTAATCCATTCTATGCTCTATGTCTTTGGACTGGAACATTTAGTCCATTTATATTCAGAGTGATTATTGATGGATAGGAATTTAGTGTCATTTTATTACTTGTTTTTTCATTGTTTCTGGAGATTTTTTTCTGTTCCTTTCTAGTCCTAGTCACCTGTTGTCTTTCTTTCCCACTCAGAGTCCCCTTTATATTTCTTTATATTTTATATTTCTTTAGGGTTGGTTTAGTGGTCACAAACTTCTCTAGTTTTTGTCTGGAAACTCTTGATCTCTCCTTCTATCCTGAATGATAGCCTTGCTGGATAGAGAATTCTTGGCTGCAGATTTTTCCCATTCAGCATATTGAAGATATCATGCCACTTTCTTTTGGCCTGCCAAGTTTCTGTGGAGAGATCTGCTGCTATCCTTATTTGTCTTCCCTTGCAAGTTAGGGACTTCTTTTGTCTTGCCACTTTTGGGATTTTCTTAAAAAACAAAAGACAGAGGCTTAGACAAAATGCCAAGACTGAGGAATTCATCCCAAAGGAAAGAACAAGAAAAGGTCACAGGGGAGGGAAATGGAGCCAGACCTCTCTCCCTTGTCCCTGGAAAGGGGAGTTCGTGCCCACTCCTGTCTGGAATGCCCTCTCAAAAGATCTTCCCTCATGTGTTCCAGGTGTCCCTCAGATCCTTCCTTCACCTCGTATCTGGGCCATCTGCCTGCCAAGTGGCACCCTGCACCTATGTTTCCATCCCAGGCAGGCCAGTTGAGTTTTAGAACTCAAAACTTTAGGGACCTGACATGGTGCAGACCCACACTGGTCCTGTGCAGGAGGATCTCCTGGGACTAAAGCAGGTTTGTCCCAAAAGGGCAGTTACACCAAAGCACAAGGAGTTTGGAGCAAAGTACATCAAAGAAGAGTTTGGGTTAGCTGCCCTCAGCAGGTGTCTTGGAAAATGGTGCCTGTCAGCTCCTTTTTCTCCCAGAGACACGATTAATGCTACCTCTCCCAGATGTGCTTCAAGAGGAGGGAACAGTCTCTCCCAGGACATCGCAGGGGATCCTCAGACTGCGTCTTCTGCCCCCAGGCTATCTGCCCTCCTTCTCCACAGGAACACTGCAGCACCCTCAAGACTTCACACTGGCCATGCTACTGACTTCTTAAACTTTAGTCTTTGAGCCCACTGGTTGTAACAACTCACAAAAATCAGCCCCTCTCATTTTCTCAGTCAATGTCTTTGGGGAAGTGTTTTCCTTGTGCAATTCCCTGTGCACTCCTCTCTCTCTCTCTCATTCCCTCTTTCCTTCTCCTGTCTCTTTCCATGACCATGGCTCCCCTCCACAGTACCTCTGATCCATCTCTCCCCTAAATCCAGTCTCCACAACACCTACCTTCCATGATGTGGCCCCTTCTCTCCCTCTAGTTGTGCAGTTTATCAATATGCAGATCGATATTGTGGGTGTTCAGAATGATTTGATATTTCTCTAGCTGTGTGTAAAGGATAAGGCAAGCCTAGGGTCCTCCTACCACCATTGCCATCTTAGCTTTTCCTGTAGTCATTCTAATAGCAAGGGTACTTATACCTAAATTAAACAGCAGGCAGTATTAAAAATATTAGCAATTATAGTCAGTAGGCATGAGCTTCCTATTAATATCCTGTGATCTCTTTATATGTCACTTATTTAATTTTTCTGCAAAATAAGAATCATACTCTGTATGCAGATTCTGTTACTTTCATACATTCATTGTGAGATATAAGATGTAAGAGTGAATAAAATATGAAGGTACTGTATTATAAATATAACAAATCACCCATGTCAGTGTAAAATGTCAATGTAAAACATTGCCAGTATCCCAGAAAATCCTAGTGGGTTTCTTCTATATCAAAACTCCTACTTTTCCTCTAGAAGAAAATGTTATCTTAATATTTCTGATAATTACATTTTTGCTCTTCTTTAATAGCTTCACAGCCCATGTACACATTGCTAATATATAGGTTTGTTCTTGAATTTTATATAACTGAAATCATCCTATAATACGAATGTACCTGTGTATTTTTTTAGTGCATTTGATTATTTAACTCTTTGTGTCATTTTGTACCATTGGTGCACTATTCCATTGTATGAATACACCATAAATTTTTATCCATTCAACTATTGATGAATATTCAACTTGTTTCCATTTTTGACTATTAAAAATCATATTCTATAAATATTACCACACATAAAACTTGGTTGACATGTGTGTTAGTTTCTCTGTGACATATTCCTAGGAGTAAAATTGCTAAGTAATAACCAATGCATATTTTCAAGTTCACTGCAAGTTGCTAAACTCTTTCTTATTGCAGTGGATCCCATTTTTGTTTGTACCAGCAGTTCCTAATGCTCCACATTATTTCCAAATAGTGGGACTTTTAGACTTTCTAAATTTTTGCCAGTGTCATGTCATTTTATTCATGGTTTATTGTGATTTTCATTTTCATTTTCAGTTTGAGCAATTTTTCATCAGTTTACTGATCACTTGCATTTTCTCTTTAGAGTAATACTTGTTTAGATTCTTCACCATTATCTTTATTTTCCACTAGATTTTTCAGGTATTAATAGCAAGGTTTTTCTCCTTGCATGTTTTCTGGAAATGGCTGGTGAAGCCAACAAGTTCCACAAACCGAAACTATAGGGGTTTTTAACATATTTATGTTATTGGGCTGTTGAAGTTTCTTTTGTGGTGTTCTAAAGATTCTGTTTTTAAAATAATCTCTACACATAACATAGGGCTCAATCTCACAACCCCGAGATCAAGAGTCATAGCCCCAGAACTCAAGGTTTTTAAAATCTCCTGGCAACAGCAAGATTTTGCCTCCTGAATGTTTGCCACTTCTTCCCACTAAGGAGAAGAGCTGAAAATTTGTCCAGAGCCAGACACCTTCCTACACTACCTGAGGTCCTACACTACCTACAATTCATCTGAGGTCACAGGGCTTTTGTGGAAAAAATTCCCAGATGTAAAGTTCAGGAATTCTCCTTTAGTATCATCCCACAAATTTTGATATATATCATATTTTCATCATTTTTTAAAAATTATTTTCTAATATAGATTGTGATTTCTTCTAAACACATGAATGATTTAAAATTGTTGCTTAACTTCAAATCTTTTAAGATTTTTCTAGTTATTTTCTGTTAACAACATCTACTGGTCAA
The DNA here is from genome assembly GCF_020171115.1 of Neogale vison. Lineage (NCBI taxonomy): Eukaryota > Metazoa > Chordata > Mammalia > Carnivora > Mustelidae > Neogale > Neogale vison. The sequence continues at coordinate 23,999,687 of NC_058100.1, forward strand.
GGTGTGTACTTAAAATGATTTTCAATATTTTGAAATTTGTTGAGGCTTGCTTATAGTCTATTTTGGTGAATATTCCATGTGCACTTGGAAAGAATATGTATCTAAACCTGTTGAAGGTTGCATTCTATCACTATGTAAAAGGTCAGTTTGGTTAATAATGTTCATTCATTTGGGGTGCCTGGGTGGCTCTGTTGGTTAAGTGTTTGACTCTTGACAGGCGGGGATACTCACCACTATACTAACAAGGAGAACCTAAGTGTTTGACTCTTGATTTCAGTTCAGGTCATGGTCTCAGGGTCATGAGATTAAACTTCACATAGGATACCATGCTGAGTGTGCAGTTCGCTTAAGATTCTCTCTCTCCCTCTTCCTCTTCCCTCCCCCTCCACTCATTCTCTCTCTGTCTCCTAAAAAAATAATAGTATTCATATATTCCATATCCTTATTTGTCTATCTGCTTGTCTATCAAATACTTGGAGACGTGTATTTAAATATCAAGCTATGAGGATGGATTCGTTTACTTCTCTTACATTTGTTATATCTTAAAGACATATTACTAGGTTGATGTACAATGGTATGCTGGCAAATGTATAACAATCAACTGTTCAAAAAACAAAAAGAAAGAGTATTGATTTGTAGACTTTTCCAACACTCAATGTGTAAATACTCATGATATTGTCAATTTTGTGTTAACAATGTAACATCACTGAATACTGCATTGGGAAGAGCTGTTTATAAATTATCCCCTGTGAGTTGGTATGAGTCAACTCCACCAATCATTCTAAATGTTCATACACATTTAGAATTATTACATTTTTCTGTTCAAGTAGTTTTTTTTTAATTATTGTGAAATACCCCTCTTTTATCTAGCAATACGTTCTGCCTTAAATTATTATTTGCCTGATATTAATATATTAACCCTATCTTCTTTGGCTAATATTTTCATTGTGCATTAGTTTTCATCATTTACTTTCAACTTCTCTGTCCCATTTTTTAAAGATTTATTTATTTAATTGAGAAAGAGAGAGAGAACATGAGCAGGGGAAGGGACAGAGGAAGAGAATATCCAAGCAGACTCCTGCTGAGCAGGAAGACCAGGAGGGCGCTTGAATCCCAGGAGCCATGAGATTAGGTCCTGAGCCGAATCCAAGAGTCAGACCCTTAACCAGCTGAAAAACCCAGTTTCCATTTTATCAAAAGTGCCAGTTCCCATTTTATCAAAAGTAATCAGCATATACTCCAGATTCATTTTCTGTTTTTCACCAGACAGTTTTTATACTTTAATCGGAGTGGTGAGTCCATTTACATTCCTTGAAATTACTGATACAGTTAAGATCAAGTCTAACATACTGCTATTTATTTTTGTGTCATCTTTTCTTTGTTCTTCTATTCCTCCTTTTCTGCCTTTTTAAAATATTAATCAAGTATTCTTTACTATGTCACTATATCATTTCTATTAGTTATATAATTCCTAATATTAATTTTATAATTAGAATACTCAAATTATTAGTCTACTCTTAATCAATACTTTCACTATATTCTAAACTATGTAAGCATTAAAACAGTTTAAGTTCATCTGTTGTCTCTGACATTTTTGTAATTATTTTCACACATTATACTCCTGAACATTTTGCAAGCAGAATAAGATATAGTTATCAATTTTAAGTCAATAGTTTTTAAAATTCTCTTAAAATACATATAGTACATTGTTTATTATTTTTCAGTAGTCTTTGTATTAACCCATATATTTATTTTCTTCACTTTTGCTCATTTATCATTACCCTTTTTTGTTTATATATGGGATCACATTCCTTCAGTCTAGAGAGCTTTAGTGGGTTTTTTTTGTAGTGTCAGTCTGCTATTGTTGAATTCTCTCTGCTTTTGGTTTGTTTGAGAATGTGTTTCTATTCTCCTTCATTTTGCAGTATGTTATCCCTGGGTTCAGAGTTCTCTGTTCCATTTATTTTTCAGCATTTTAGAAATGGCAGCACATTGTCTTCCTGCCTCAGTTGTTACTGTTACAAACATACTGTTACTTTTATTGTTCTCCTAAAATAAATGTGTGTTCTTTTCTCTGCTTTTAAGAATTTGCCTTTATCTTTGGTTTTCAGCAAAGCCTCAGTATAGTTGTTCTTTGTATTTACCCATTTTTTCTCCTTAGCTTTTGAATCTGAAAGTTGATTTTTTTCATCAATTTTTGAAACCTTTGCGCTTTTCTTTCCTCAAATATTTCTGTCTTTTCTCTCCTCTAGTGTTGGAATTTTAATTAGGCAACCATATCACTTGACTCTGCTTCACATATTGCTTATATTTTGTTATTGGTGTTTTCTATACTTTTATCTTTCTGTATTCATTTTGGATATTTCTACATCAATCCTCAGATTTAATATGTTTGTGTTCTGCTATATCCATTCAATGCATGGTTATTTCAGGTACTTATTTTGTATGTTTTGTATAACACATGATTATTTTTAGAGAATCAATTTTCTTTTGAATATCTTTACCTTTTTTCTCATTTTATCCATTATTTTCCTGTATATCCCTTAACATATAATAGCTAAAGAACTTGACACTAATTTCAACATCTGGATTTGAGTGTCTATGAGCCATTTGTTTTTGCTTCATTTTTTATCACATTTTTTTGCTTCTTTATGTGTCTTTTTTTTTAAAGATTTTATTTATTTATTTGACAGACAGAGATTACAAGTAAGCAGAGGCAGGCAGAGAGGAGGAAGCAGGCTACCCGCTGAACAGAGAGCCCAATGCAGAGCTTGATCCCAGGACCCTGGGATCGTGACCCGAGCTGAAGGCAGAGGCTTTAACCCACTGAGCCACCCAGGCACCTTTTATGTGTCTTTTAATTTTTTACCCAAAGCCATACATTTCATATGAAATAAATGTAATATTAATGTTTATATTTTTTACCTACCATTGGTAAGTGATTGCTCTTTCTTTTGTTTGTTTTTTTTTTTTTTTTTTGGTTTCCCAGTAGAGATAAGAAGTTTATTTTGTAATATATTACATGTTTTAAGTCTGCAATGTCATTGTTTAAAAAACAACAACAGGGTAGATACCTTAATTAAATGCTTTATTCCTTGAAAAAAGGTAACTATAACTGAACTTCCAGCTCTAATATCACTGAGGGCACATCATATTACAAATACAATATTAGGGGCGCCTGGGTGGCTCAGTGGGCCAAAGCCTCTGCCTTCAGCTCAGGTCATCATCTCAGGGTCCTGGGATGGAGCCCCGCCTCGGGCTCTCTGCTCGGCAGGGAGCCTGCTTCTTCCCTCTCTCTCTGCCTGCCTCTCTGCCTACCTGTGATCTCTCTCTATCAAATAAATAAATAAAATATTAAAAAAAAAACAAATACAATATTAACAAAAAAGTTAGAAATGTTGCAAATTAACCAGAGTGTTACAAGAAACACAAAGTGAGCCATGCTTCTAGAAACATGGTGCAGACTTGATAGACATACATCAGACCCAAAACATAGTTGTAGAAAACAATATCTCAGGATAGACAATAGGATTGGAGAAACCAGAATGGCAGAGTGAGGACTCTGAAGCAGAAGTTCAAGGTCCCTGAGTTCTCATAGTCACATATGTATTTGCTGTCAGCTGGTGCTGGTAGGGTCTTTTCCCGAGCTACTGGTGCAGGTGCCATGTTTACACTGGAGTGGTGGGTCCCAAGACATGACTTCTTAGAGTTTTAGAGAAGAGTGTGTGATTGATAGTACCAAGCAGAGCCCTGTCCCTACTGGGTGTACTGGTCCTGTGGTGACCCATTCCTCCAAGTTTTGAGGTGCTCCCAATCCCCACCATCATACGAATGAGGTTAATTTCAACAGGTAGAAGGAGGCTGAAGTTTCCATACTTGCTGAGCGCCTCTGCCCTGCGTCGGGCATCAGTTACATGTTTGATGGCCAGAAAAGCCACAGGGTCTGAGGGAGAGGAGGAGGCGTATTGTATTTTTGTCAGGAATGTCCTGAGTGGGGTGGGCTGTTAAATTATCATCTATATGCAGTAGTCCAGTTTCCTTTTCCAGACTTGTGATTGCTCTTTCTTAATCTCATCAAGAAACTAACTCAGATGGGTCTGGGTTACACTTCTGTTTTGAGTTAGTTCACCACCAGTTTCAAAAGTCTCAAGGTAGATACATTTTGGCTTTTTATCAAGGACACAGCTGGTCTCTCTTCCTCCATCAGGGAACACTGAAATATTTATCCTTCTTTTCTGTTGTTTTGGCCTCTGCTCTTATATCTAACCCTGAATGACTTTCAATGGTGGCAGTTGTCTTGATGAGGATACAGTTGTGTATTTGAAATAAGATCCTTCTCTTATTACAACTTTTTCTATGAGACTATAGGAACTTCCCCTCCACTCTTAAGAAACTACTTAGACTCCAGGAAAGCACCGTTATTCTTCAGGGTTTCAGAATTTTACATGTTAGACATTCCTCCAAAAGTTTGTCTAGTTCTCCTTTTCCTCATCACAGTCGCACATTCAGGCAAAGCCTGATCTTCAATCCATACCCAGGGCTGGCAAACCTGACCCAGTAATAAATGGTTAAAAACAATACGTTTGCATTGTAAGGGTCTATTCAGCCAGAGCAGCCCCACCCCGGTTGAACTGCCATTTTTCTGTAAAGCTTAAATTGACCTTGCTCCCCTCCCCCAGGGGATCTTATTTAAAAGCAAGTCCGGGAAACCAGTCCCAGGTAACAAAGTCCAAATACAAGGGTGGGTCAGGCCAGGTGGAGGTATTCAATCAGTGGGGGCACATACTGTCTCCTAGCTACCAGGGAGTATGGGCCCCGGCCCTTTGGGAGCCTTTTGGTGCCAATCCTAACCAAGGTCTGATAGGCTGGTTCAAATGTCTACTAGGGTAAATTGTAATTCAGTTGGTCACCTAGCATCACTGTGGAGTTTCCTGTGTGTATTACAATCTCATTGGCCACCTGTCTGTGGCCAGGCCCAACCAGATGGCCTTTGCTCTATAAAAGTTAGTCTGGAAAGCAGGGAGTCATCGTCCTCTCTGTAGGGGCGGCCCTGACTGGTCTATCTGATGGTCGGTCTGATTCCTAATGCTTGGTGCTAAATAAAGCTTTGCTTGACCTTCACTTTGTATCAGTCTTGCTCCTTTAATCATGGACCCATTATTTGGGTACCCAATTTTGGGGGACCCAACAGCACGAAATGGGCCCTTCTCTCTTTGGTTTAGTTCATTTAATCCTCTGTCTTCTCACAATATCCAGTTCTTTTCAACACACACACACAAACACACATGAGTTTGTTGTTGTTTTTCCAATTTGCAGTAGGAATGCTGCTCTATTCCATCCTATTCCATCATATTTTGAATGTTCCCATTCAAGTTTGTATCATCTTGCCATGCTTTAATTTTCAATAGAATTTATCTACCATAATGCATATTATACATCTCTTTAATTCCTTATTTAATAACAAACTTCACCAGTAGAATGGAAGTAATTGAGAACAGGTACTTTGTCTCTTTTAAAATTTATTCTTTTTTTTTTTTTTTTTTCAGAACTTAAAATATTTTTCTGAAGAATACAAGCAAATGCCCAATTGGTACTCAAAATCACTAATCATCAGACATATTCAAATAGAACCACAATGAACTATCACCTCATACCTGTTAAAATGGCTTTTATTAAAAAAAAAAAAAGAGAGAGAGAAATAACAAGTGTTGGTGAGAATGTGGAATAAAAGGAACACTTGTATGCTTGGATGGGAATGTAATTTGTTATAAGCATATGGAAAGCAGTATGGAATTTCCTCAAAAAGTTAATAAAACTACCATAAGATACAGCAATCCTATTTCTGGTATATATCTGAAATAAATGAAATCAGTATCTAGAAGAAATGTCTGCACCCTCATGTTCATTATCACTTTATTTACAATAGCCAACACTTGGTAACAACCTGTTTCTGTTCATTGATGGGTGAATGAATAAGGAAGACATGATATATTTATTTACAATGGAATATTATTCAACCATGAAAAAAATCTTGATACTTATAACACTGTGGTTGAGCCTAGCAGACATTATGTGAAATGTGATAAGCCAGAGATAGACAAATACTTCATGATTAAACTTATATAGAAAATCAAAATAAGAAAATATCACATTCATGGAAGCAGAGAGTAGGATGGTGATTATGATGGTCCTTGGGTCTAAGCCTTCAGTTATAAGATGAATAATTCTGAAGATCTAACATGCAGCCTGATGACTATAGTTAGTAATAATGTATTATATAGCTGATCGTAAGCATTCCAGCTACAAAAAAAGAAACTATGAAGTGATCAATCAATTTTGAAAATTGGTTCCAAATGAATATGTGTACCATGTCATCTCATTGTACACTTTATACATACAATTTTGTCAATTATACTTCATTAAGTAGGAAGGAAAATCATTAATAGAGTACAAAATATAAGGAGATAAGAATCAAAGTGACTATCTATAAAACAATCAAATAATAAAGGAAGCCATCAAAAGTGGAAGCCATTGAAGAAACAGTTGCAAAGTAGAAGACAATTAGCCAAATGTGACTAGTGAGTGTTCACCTATCAGTAATTCCTTTAAATGTAAATGGATTAAATTTACCTACTAAAAAAAGAATGCAGTACCTGAATAGGTAAAAAACAAGAACTCACTTTAGATTAAAGACACAAAAGGCTAAAAGTGAAAGAATGTAAAAAGATACTTCATCTGAATGGCAACCAAAGAATGCTGAAGTGTCTATACTTTTATCAGAAAAATGAGAAATTGACTTTATGTCTAAAACTCTTGAGACAAAGACAGTCATTAAATAATAATGAAGGAGTCAATTCAGGAGGAGGATGTAACAATTCTTAACATATATGGATCCAAGATTGGAACTCCTAAATATATGAAGCAAATATTGACAAATCTAAAGAGGAGAAATTGATAGCAACACAATAATATTAGGAGACTTCAATACTCCACTTTGAATAATGGATAGAACACCCAGACAGATATTCAAGAAAGCAGCTTTAGATTTGAACAACAATATAAACAAAATGAACCTAATAGATATATATATGGAGTTTTCCACCCAACGGTAGAAGAGTGCATTCTCCTCAACTGCACATGAAAGACTCTATACAGTATCTTTTTCAACCATAATGGAGTAAAACTAGAAATCAGTTACAGCAAAAAGAATGGGAAAATTCACAAATACATGGAAAGAAAACAGCACACTCTCAAAAAACAATGGGATCAAAGGAGAGAGTGCAAGAGAATTTTTTTTAAATATCTTGAGACGAGACAAATGAAAAGAAAAACACAATGTAACAAAATTTAGAGATGCTACAAAAGCAGTGGGAAGAGGGAAATTTTTAGTGACAAACGCCTACTTATATAAACAACCTAACTTTATGCCTCAAGAAACTAGAAAAACAAACTAAGCCCAAAGTCAGAAGGGGGGCAATAATAAAGATTAGAGCAGAAATAAACCAAATAGAGAATAATGAAACACCCTATTCCACCATCTCCCTAACAGCAGTCTGTGTTTTCAAATTCATATGCATGTTGGGTTCTCTTTGTTTTTTTTTTTTCCCCTAATTTCTTAAAGCAGAAACAATGAGTCAATAAGCAGTCTACTCTTTTAAATCATAGCTATGTAATGGTGAAATATCCATCTCAACACTAATTCAGTATCATCTCAAAATTTTATTTAAATTTTTTTTATTCAATTCAAAAGACTTTATGTCTGTTTATTTATTTATGTACTTATTTATCTGACTCTAAGCCCAGTGTGGAGCCCAACACAGGGCTTAAACTCACAACCCTGAGATCAAGACCTGAGCTGAGAACAAGAGTCAGATCTTCAATGGACTGAGCCACACACGTACTGCTTTAATGTCTTTTTTTAAAGATTATTTACTTTAATTCCATATCCTGAGTGTTTAATATTCCAAGTATCCCATATCCTGTCTACTAGGTGCCCCAAGTGAAGGAATAAAATTATGAAATAAAATTGTGAAATAAAATAAAATTATGAAAATAGACATACTTCATGTTTTCTCTTTTGATTTCTTCTTCATCCATGGACTAGTCAATAAATAACGCTGAATTTTGTGAAGAGACCAGGTAACTGACAGAAGTCTTCCTTATTGTTTCAAATGAAGTTATACATAATTTGAGGATCATCAATTTGGTCTTAGAAAATAAATGAATGTAATGTGTTAATTTGTGTCATATTCATCAAACTCCATGTATCTGTATGGTTTTAAGCACCAGGTTATGGTGACAAACATTTCAAATTCTTAGAGTTGTAGTAGTTATTCTGGCAAATCCTCTGAAATCATCACCTGATCTGAGATACCCCAATTAGTTAACTGAATGCTGGGGTTGCTAAAGAGATCCTGAGTACACAACATTTTAAAAAAGTGCCTGGAAAGGATCCATTGCCAATGTTATTCTGGCATGCTGTAGGATTCCAGATCCATTAGACAAACAAACTTCTAATAATTTACTAGAAGTTATTCTGAATATTTTAAATATTGCTTCTTTACTCCAAAAGAAGTTTTAATGAACTATCCTGATTTAACATCTCATAGCTTATTTTCTCTGTCACAAGAATTTGGGTGATTCAGATTTTCTAGATTATCATTTATAAATGACTCATTTTTTATACTGTTACATTATTTGAGTCTTCATAAAAATGCTAACTTATATGCTTATCTTTTCCTTATACTTCCTCCCTTTCAGAAAGATGTTTAAAATCAGAGATAACAATTGAAAATGGATTTTTTTCTGAATCTGAATTTGCATTTCCCTTGAATAAAGAAGCACAATATCAGTGTAAATCAGGATATGTAACAGCAGATGGTAATACTTCAGGATCAATTACATGTCTGGAAAGTGGATGGTCACCTCAACCCACATGTATTCGTGAGTAATTTTATACTTATGTTCATTATCCTAATGATTGTTGTGCAAAAGTTTACTTTAACTTAATTCTTTTCTAGGGGCAGGAACTGCTGTGGTACCCATTTGAATAGATAAAGGAAAAAATATGTATTTTTTCCCATTTATGATTAATCGCTTGTTGGGTGGAATGTCAGTCCATCTTTCAGTTTAAGATTTCTTCCACTTCAAAACATCTGTGATTTAACTAATTAATAAATTAATTAAAATAAAACTTCCTATGATTTGGAAAATAGGGTGTTTTATGTGTATTCTTCCATAAACTCATTTATTTTTAGTTGAAATCTTTATGCCTATTGTACCTGCTTTTAGGTGATTAAACTTTTGCGTCAGAATCTTTGTTCCTGAACACAGAAATTATGTTTTTAAGTGAAAATCTGGGTCCATAGTGCATAAATTTAGTTTAAGCTATAGAATTTACATGATTGATAAACCAGGGTAGATCCACTTCTAAAAAATCCACTCCCTTAGGAAATCTTCATAAACATCTAGTTAGTGGAAACAGACAGAAATGTTTCTAGATAGTACCAAATCAGCTGTATTGAAAGATGTCCCTTCCCTAAATATTTATGAAGATTTTCTAAGTACAATTTTCTCAAGTTTATCTTATACTTCAAAGCAACACAGTGATAATTTAAACTGATATTTAGCATATTCACTTTAAGTAAAGTAGGTATTTGAATATCCATTTCTATTGTTAACATTTCTTTTTTTTTTTTTTTTAATTTCAATGCTTACTATGGGCACTAGCCATAGAGAAAAATGATAAAAGTTTGTCCCATATCAAACTTTACCAAACAATTTTTAAAGATTTATTTATTTATTTATTTTTGGAGAGAGGAAATTGGGGAGGGAGGGGTGAGGGGGCGAGGGAGGGGCAGAGAGAAAAATCCAAGCAGACTCCCTGCTGAGCATGGAGCCTGACATGGAGCTGCATTTCATGACCTTGAGATCATGATTTGAGCTGAAATCAACAGTTGGATGCTTAACTGACTGAGCCACCCACACACCCCTCTACCTAACATTTAAGCAAGAGTTAATACCTATTCTTCTTAAACTATTCTAAAAAATAGGAAAGGAAGGAAAACGTCCATATCAAAAGCAGATAAAGACACCACAAAAGAAAAAGAGAGAGAAAGAACTACAGGTCAATATTTCTGATGACACAAAAGACACAAAAATGACACATAGACAAAAAATCCATAACAAAATATTAACAAACTGAATCCAACAAAGCATTAAGAAGTTCTCCACAATCAAATGGGTTTTATTCCTGGGTTTCAAGGGTGGTTCAATATTCACGGATCAAACATGATACATGATACATGACATTAGTAAAAGAAAGCGTAAGAACTACATGATCTTCAGAAAGATGGTAGAATTGGATTTGGGAACTTAGTTATTGTTGCTGTAATCTCATTGGGAAACACTTGAGAGAAAATGGAGTCGAAGATGATGCTCAGTTTTTGTTTTGTTTTGTTTTAGACAGAAAATTTGAATGGATAGGGATGCCAAAAATCAGGTCAGTTACTTTTCAATGATGTGATAACAACAGGTTAAATTAACTTCTTTAACAAAGTGTTTTCCCAATTACTCTATTATCAATACTCTATTATCAATAACTGGAAAGTATGTAATTTTTGCAAGTCATTCAGTGAAAATACTTATCACAATAAGTCTATATACCTCCACCCAATTTTATATATATACTTGATGAACATTACTGGCCACTGTTTATTTGAAGAGGACTAATTTACTTTAAGCCTAATAAAATTAGCAAGATCATTTTAATCAGAATTTTGCCTGCCTTCAAAAATGAAAGTGAAGAACAATAGATAAATTATTCAAGCATTCAAGTCAAAATACAACTTTCGTTTCATTCCCTGATTTATCTAATGGAAATAGAATTTGTGTCTATTTTTAATAAAACCATGTCTTAGACAAGACCCTTTAGTATGTAACAAATATTTTCCAATTCAAACCCTAGAAATCTCCTGCCAAGAACCAGATATTGTAAATGGATATATTTTATCTCCGAAGCAAAGTTACAAGGAAAATGAACAACTTCAATATAAATGTAACAGTGGTTATGAATACAGTGAGAGAGGAGATGCTGTATGTACTAAATCTGGGTGGACTCCAAGTCCTTCATGTACAGGTGATGTTATATTTCTTTTCTATATTTTTTGCTGTTTCATTCATATACTCCTTAGAGTTAAATTGTTTAATTGTTTCATTCATATACTCCTTAGATTTAAGCAGTTTATTTTTTCTCACAATGGAGTATTAATATTTATAGGGATTAGCTATTATAAAGGCAATATACTTAACATGTTGTATGTGAGGCCCATGGTCAAAAAGCGAGCAGAGTCAGGGTTGGAATGGGCTTCCTAATTCCCAGGTATATACACTTCCCAGATTGCTCTTGTAAACCTTTGCATTTAGCTTTAAAAAGTAAATTATATTAATACCAGATGAGGAAATGCTCCATTGACAATGGAATTAAGTGGAAGTAACTGGAGATTTCATTAACCACAGACCTAATATGAATCAATAGTAATGATGATGCTGGGGTAAAAAAAAAAATAAAAATAAAAACTCTTTTAGGCTTCAGAATGGAAGGTGCTATACAGAGTTAGAATTCATCTCAACTGTATTTGGCACACACCAAAAGTTACATCTGGAATATCATGTTCTACTGAGCCTACCTCATTTTAAAAGAGATGATTTCAAACTATGGTGACCTAAAAGTATGTAGATAGTTGAGTTTAAGAAATCATATCGTGATAAGAATAGCAAGAAGAGACAACTATAGCATGGTAACAACTGCATTGAGATAACTGCAAATATTTATGGAAAAGAGTAAGTCAACTTCTGTTGAGGGTTGAAGCACTGTGTGAAACAAGTAACAAGTGCTATCATACATGAAATCAGAAGTCAAGTGCCTTTCTAAAAAGGTGAGTTTTACAGATATTGTCACACTGGGGCCCAGGGTGGGTGGGGAGATGGTAAGAAGACTTGAACTCTTAAGAGCCCTCTGAGCTTTTTTTTTTTAAGATTTTATTTATTATTTGACAAAGAGAGACACAGCAAGAGGGTGAACACAAGCAGGGGCAGTAGGAGAGGCAGTAGCAGACACCCGCTGAGCAGAAAGCCTGATGTGGGGCTTGATCCTAGGACCCTGGGATCATGCCCTGAGCCAAAGACAGATGCTTAATGACTAAACCACCTAGGTGCCCCCCCTGAACTTTTAATCATATGATTCGTAATTACATGTATAAACCTTGTATAAGGATCCTCTTTTATAATAACTGGAGTTAGCTTTTGAGTTGCTTTTATTTTTTTTTTTTTAAATCTCTTTAGGTTGACTTTTTTATTTTTTATTTTAAGTAATCTCTACATCCAACATGGGGCTTGAACTCACAACCCTGAGATCAAGTGTCACATACTCTACTGATTGAGCCCACAAGGCACCCCATCCCCCACAAAAATTTTTTTTTTTTTTTAGTCCACAAGCAGCTCCTTGGAAACTATATCCTCCTACAATTGAGTGACCTCCACTTTCAGGCATTATTAAGAAAATATTTTATGAAGAGGTTAATGAACACAGAGCAATGATCACTCACATTAGATCCATGTTCAGTTGATGGTGTTTGGAGTCCAGATGTTTGTCTTCATGGCATTCATGGCTCCTATGCAAAGAATAGGGGTGCACAAGTCCTCTGGCAATAACTTCTGCCATATGTTTTACTTTCAGAGCAGTGCTTAAATATTTATGTAGTTAAATTATCCATCCAGTCATCAAAATAAAAACTATAAGCCACTTAAGTTGGATCAGTCCCCTTGTCCTGCATAAACATTAGGACAAATCATCATTCCAAGTGTCAATGAACATTAGACTAAATCATCATTCCAGGTTTCAATGAAGTTACCTACTTCAAAGTAAAACCTCAAAATTTGAATTCAGTTTTACTTTGACATAAGTTAAAGTTTATTTCCTATTTATGCTCACTTCCAATGTAGTCTGAAGGGGCTCTGTTCATTATATTCACTGTAAGAATCAAGGGATAGAAACATCATCTTTCCATGGCTTTCCTTAATCACTGCAGCTATGTAGAAGCGAACATTAAAAAAAAAAATCACAGAATGGCTTTTTAAACCTCCTCCCTGAAGGGAAACATGTTACTTTACACTTATTTCACTGTCCTATGCAAATCATAGGGCCATGTCTACTTCAAAGGGGTAGGGATATGCAATCCTACAAAGTGTCTGGAAAGGAGAGTCTTGGAATATTTGTAAAGAGTCCCAGTGAGAACCACAGATGCCAAGGAAGTTGAAGAACGCTTGGAAAGAATAGTCAAAGTGATATGTCATAAATTTATTGCCACATATGAAATATCATGATGTATGTGATGACTTTGGAGAAAGAGGTTTCTAAAGTCTAGGTGGCTCAGTTGGCTAACCATCTCTTTTGGCTCAGATCATGATCCTGAAGTCTCAGGATCGAATCCCAAGTCAGGATTCCCACTCAGCAGGGAATCTGCTTCTCCCTCTAACCTACTCCTCTCTCCTGTCTCTCTTTTAGTCTGCCTCTCTTAATAAATAAAATCTTAAAAAAGAGAGAGAGAGAGAAGAGTCCAAAGGGCACAGATATATGAGATGAGAGATATAGTGGTGGAACATGAGTTATGGTGGGAAGAATAAGAGACTATTTTAATCTCCTTTTGTGCTGTGATAGGGACAAAAAAAAATACTCTCTAGCTTCCTTTATTTTTATGTAGTTGATTATTTTAATGGGTGGTGATTTCGACATTATCCACATGTCCTTATTTCTTTCTCAGAAGTAGTATGTGCTTCTCCTTATATTCCAAATGGTGACTACTCACCTGAAGCTGTCCAATACAAAACTGGAGATGAAATCACATATTACTGTAAAAATGGCTTTTATCCTGCAACCCATGGAAATACAGCAAGGTGCTCTAGAAAAGGCTGGCAACCTCCTCCAAGATGTACTTGTAAGTTCCATCCATATCTTAACCTACTTCTTAATTCTGAAATTACTATGTCTTAAATAACAAAAAAAGGGGGACACAATAAATCCAAACATTTGACTTACCCTGTATGTAGAACAGAGGCTACAGAGACCTTCTTTTCAAAGTAGACAGTTCTAAGAAGGATCAACAACATGGTTTTGAATATTAAAGATTCTTTGCTTTTTGGTATTTAATATTAAATATGCATGTGTATAAACATAAATTTCTCTAATGTAATTTTAATATCTGAACTTAAACATTTGGTAAGGCTAGTGTCATCTAACACCCAATGTATTAGTTATTTATTCTGGTGTAACAAATGTCCCTCAAAATACATGGTCTTCAAACAATAAACTTTTATCATCTCAGAGTTTCTATGGGTCAGGCATTTGGGAGTGGCTTAGCTAGCTACTTCTGAGCCAGACACTTCTTGTATTGTGGTCAGAATGTTGACCTAGGCTACAGTCACCCAATGGCTTGGCTGGGCTAGAGGATCTGCCTCCGAGATGGCTCATTCATCAGGTTTTTGGCAGGAAGACGTACATCATCACATGCTCATCTCTAGAGGCTACTTGAACAGCAGCTAACTTTCTCCAGAACTCATGATCTGAGAGAGATGGAACCCTCATACCATTTATGAACTAGTCACACATTGTTCCTTTTGCCATATCTAGTCTTTAGAAGTAAGTGTCTAAGTCCAACATACTCAGGGGGAAGAGAATTAGGCTCAACATTTTGGAGGGAAGAAAAGACACTGTGGAGTTTCCTAAAGCTATCCCATGTAATAAAATGCCACTCAGCAAGGTACTGTATTTTATTTCTGGATATGGTTCCTCTACCTTTTCTTCATGTATTGCAGTTGATTGTAAAAGTATACCCTACTTAAACTGGATAATACATGAATAAAAAATATCATAATACAAATAATAGGTCAGTGGTCTCAATATTAATTCTAGGCATAAATCCAAAATGAAATTGCAAATCAAAAACCCTTAAGGAAGATCTTGGCATCACTGTGAAACAGACTTTAATATGTAAAACAATTATAATGAAAATTGATTGATTGATTGAGTAAATGTACTTAACTAATAACCTTATCTTAGTTTTAAGTGTGCAACATGATTTGACACTTGTATATATTGTGACATAATCACAAACACAATTCTAATTAAATCCATCACCACACATAGTTACAGTTTTTTTCTTTGTGAGAAAAACTTTTAAGATCTACTCTCTTAACAACTATTAAATATACAATGCAGTATTAATAACTAGAGTCCCCATGCTGTACATTACATCCCTGTAATTTTATTCTTGAAAGATTGTACCTTTTCATTCTTCTATACATAGCTCTCCAATTTTCCCAGCACCATTTATTGAAGAGACTGTCTTTTTTCCACTGGGCATTTTTCTCCTGCTTTGTCGAAGATTATTTGACCATAGAGTTGTGGGTCCATATCTGGACTCTCTACTCTGTTCCACTGGTCTATGTTTCTGTTCTTCTGCCAGTACCATGCTGTCTTGGTTATTGCACCTTTGTAGTAATGCTTGAAATCGGGCAACATGATGCCCCCAGCTTTGTTTTCCTTTTTCAACATTTCTTTAGCAATTAGGAGTCTCTTCTGGTTCCATACAAATTTTAGGATTGCTTGTTCCAACACTTTGAAAAATGCTGGTGGAATTTTGATTGGAATGGCATTGAAAGTATAGATTGCTCTAGGCAGTATAGACATTTTAATAATGTTTATTCTTCCAATCTATGAGCATGGAATGGTCTTCCATCTATTTGTGTCTTCTTCAATTTCTTTCATGAGTGTTCTGTAGTTCCTTGAGTACAGATCCTTTACTTCTTTGGTTAGATTTCTTCCCGGGTATCTTATGGTTTTTAGTGCTATAGTAAATGGAATCGATTCTTTAATTTCCCTTTCTATATTTTCATTGTTAGTGTATAAGAAAGCAACCGATTTTTGTGCATTGATTTTGTATCCTGCCACATTACTGAATTTCTGTATGAGTTCTAGAAGTTTGGGTGTGGAGTCTTTTGTGTTTTCCATATAAGGTTTTATGTCATCATCTGTTAGGAGTGAGAGTTTGACTTCAATGCAAATTTGAATACCTTTTTTTTTCTTTTTGTTGTCTGATTGTTGTTGCTAGGACCTCAAGCAGTATGTTGAACAAGAGTGGTGAGAGTGGGCATCCTTGTCGTGTTCCTGATCTCAGTGGGAAGGCTGTCAGTTTTTCCCCATTGAGAACGATATTCGCTGTGGGTTTTTCATAGATAGATTTTACAAAGTTGAGGAATGTTCCCTTGATCCCTATACTTTGAAGAGTTTTAATCAGGGACAGATGCTGTATTTTGTCAAATGCTTTTTCTGCATCATTTGAGAGGACCATGTTGTTCCCTTCCCTTCTCTTATTCATTTGTTCTATCACATTAATTGATTTGCAAATGTTGAGCCACACCTTGCATCCCAGGGATAAATCTCACCTGGTCATAGTGGATAATCTTTTTAATGTACTGTTGGAGCCTATTAGCTAGGATCTTGTTGAGAATTTTGGCATCCATATTCATCAGGGATTTGGTCTCAAATTCTCCTTTTTGATGGGCTCTTTGCCTAGTTTGGGGATAATGGTAATGCTGGCTTCATAGAAAGAGTCTGGAAGTTTTCCTTCTGTTTCCACTTTTTGAAACAGCTTCAGGAGATTAGGTATTATTTCTTTTTTGAATATTTGGTGGAATTCCCCAGGGAATACATCAAGTCCTGGGCTCTTGTTTTTTGGTAGGTTTTAAACACTGCTTCAATCTCATTACTAGATGTTGGTCTATTCAGGTTTTCAATTTTTTCTTGTTTCAGTCTTGCAAGTTTATAGTTTTCCAGGAATTGCATCCATTTCTTCTAGGTTGCTTAACCTATTGGCATATAACTGTTGATAATCATTTCGGATGATTGTTTCTATTTCCTTGGTGTTAGTGCTGATCTCTCCCCTTTCATTCATAATCTTATTAATTTGGGCCCTTTTTCTTTTGTTTTGGATTAGTTTATCAATCTTGTTAATTTTTTCAAAGAAACAAGTTCTAGTTTCATTGGTGTGTTTTACTGTATCTCTAGTTTCTAACTCATTGATCTCTGCTCTAATCTTAATTATTTCCCTTCTAGTCCATTGGGTTGGCTTAATTTGTTGTTGATTTTCCAGTTCTTTAAGGTGTGGAGAGAGTAGTGTATTTGGGATTTTACAATTTTTTTTGAGTGAGGCTTGGATGCATTTCCCCCTTAGACCGCCTTTGCCATATTCCATAGGTTTTGGACCACTGAGTCTTCATTCTCATTGGTTTCCATGAACTGTTTAAGTTCTTCTTTGATTTCCTGGTTGATCCAGACATTCTTGAGCAGGATAATCTTTAGCTTCCAAGTGTTTGAATTCCTTCCAAACTTTTTCTTGTGATTGAGTTCCAGTTTCAAAGCATTGTGGTCTGAGAATATGCGGGGAATAATCTCAATCTTTTGGTATCAGTTGAGCCCTGATTTTTGACCCAGTATGTGGTCTATTCTGGAGATAGTTCCATGCACCCTCGAGAAGAATGAGTATTCTGTTGTTTTAGGGTGGAATCTTCTGTATTTATCCATGAGGTCTATCTGGTCCAATGTGTCATTCAAAGCTCTTGTTTCTTCATTGATTTTCTGCTTAGATAATCTGTAGTTGCCAAAAGTGGCATGTTAAGATCCCATACAATATCATATCAATATGACTCTATTTTGTTTAACAGTTGGCTAATGTAGTTGACTGCTCCCATGTGGGAGGCATAAATATTTACGATTGTTAGATCTTCTTGGTGGATAGACACTTTAAGAATGATGTAGTGTCTTCTGTATCTCTGACCACAGTCTTTCGCTTAAAATTTAATTTATCTGACATGAGAATCACTACCCCAGCTTTCTTTTGAGGCCCATTGGCATGAAACTTTGTTCTCCATCCCTTCACTTTAGTCTGGATATATCTTTGGATTCCAAATATGTCTCTTGTAGACAGCATATGGATGGGTCCTGTCATTTTATCCAGTCTGCAAACCTGTGGCATTTTATGGGAGCATTTATGCCATTCACATTGAGCCTGATTACTGAAAGATAAATTTTTATTGATATCATGTAGCCTGTGAAGTCCTTGTTTCTATAGATTGTCTCTGTAAATTTCTGTTCTATGTCACTCTTGTGTTCTTTCTTCTTTTATAGGAACCCCCCCTTAATATTTCTTGTAGTGCTGGCTTGGTTGTCACTTAATCTTTTAAACCATCCTGGTCTTTGAAGCTCTTTATCTCTCCATCCATTTTGAATGTCAGCCTTGCTGGATAAAGTATTCTTGGCTGCATGTTATTCTCATTTGGTCCCCTAAATTAGTCTTGCCAGCCCTTTCTGGCTTGCTAAGTTTCTGTGGACAGGTATGACATTATTCTGATGGTCCTTCTTCTGTATGTGAGGGATCTCTTCCCCCTAGCTGCCCTTAAGACCTCCTGTATGAAATTATGATTTGTGAATTTCACAATTAAGTGTCTGGAGGTCTTTCTAGATTCATTGGTCTTCGGGGGTGTCCTCTAGGACATGAACACTTGTTCCATTCCCCAGATTAGGGAAATTTTCATCCAGGATTTGTTCAACAATATTTTCTAGTCTTCTCTCTTTCTCCAACCCCCTCAGGGCTCCTAATAATTCTGACATTGGAAGTTTCCATAGTGTCATTTATTTCCCTATTCTGTTTTCAAGATTTCTAAGCTATTTGTTCCAGGCCTCCTCCTGATCCTTCTTATCTAACTCAATCTTCTGCCTTGGTTACCCTAGCTGTTAGAGTATATAGATTAGATTGGATCTCATTGATAGAATTTTTTAGTACTGCCAGATCAGCCCTCACTTCTGCTGGTAAAAATTCTGTGTTGCCATGAATGGTCTTCTCCAACCTAGATATTGCCTGGATAATTGTTGCCCTGAATTCCCTTTCAGACACATTGTTTATATCCATATCCAATAGTTCTGTGGCAGAGATCACAGTCTCTGAATTTTTCCTCTGTTGGGTGAGAGGAGAATGAGGGGATGTATAGCTGACTATATCAACCACAATCCAGTCAAGGTGCACCCTGGAAAGTTTTGGAGCAATCAGAAGTCGCCACCAAAAAGAGATTAAAAAAAAAAAAAAAGAAAAGAAAAGAAAGAAAGAGAGAGAGAGAGAGAGAGGGAAAGATAAAGGAAAAGAAAACAAACAAACAACCAAAATGAGCCCCAAACGTGAGATTTATAAGGTACATAAACAAAAATGAACAAAAAGACTTAAAAAAGTAAAAGACATGAAAAAACGAGAAAAACCCAGCCAAAATGAACCCCAAGAATAAGATTTATGTAGTACAAAAACAAAAACAAATAAACAGAAACACTGACAGAAGAATAAGATGGGAAGATGGTTATAAACCCTCATTGTGGGCGGGGAATGTTATTTCAGTTCTTCCTGTATGTATCTTGTTACTTTGTAAAAGTAATTATTGATACGTGTGTACTTACTGCCCTTTTTACTTACTTTCCCACTGTTTTATATTTCCTCTGGCCCTTTCTTCTTCTTCTCTTGCTTTATTCCTTCATGATTTCATTATTTTCTGTAGCAGTATGCTTAGATTCCTTTGTCCTTAACTTTTCTACATCTACCAAAGGTTTTCTTTTTGTGGTTACCACAAGACTTACATAAACAACTTATATTTATAGCAGTCTACTTTAACTTGAACAGAACTTAACTTTGATTGTGTTCTAAAGCTCTAGCATTTTACTCTCCCATGTTTATATTTCTGATGTCACAATTTACATGTTTTGTACATCCTCTAATAAGTTATCATAATGATACTTGTTTTACTTCTTTTGGCTCTTTAACCTTCTTCCTAACTTTTTAAGTGATTAACCCTTACAATATTAGATTATTCTGAATTTTGCCATATATTTGCCTTTACCAATGAGATTTATACATTTATATGTTTTCCTGTTAATAATTAGCACCCTTTTATCTCAGCTTAAAGAATTCCTTTAACAGTTCTAATAATGCTGGTCTAGGGGTGATTAACTTCTTTAGCTTTTGCTTGTCTTGTAAACATTTTAATCTCTCTACATAGCAACTTGTTTTTTTTCTTACCACCCTGGAGATTCTCTCCCTCTCTTTAATTTTGACAGTTTAACTGTAATGTACATTAGTGTGGGTTTCTTTGAGTTCATCTTACTTGCAACTTTGTAGGTTTCTTGGATCTGTATGCCTATTTCCTTCCCAAGGTTAGGGAAATTCAGTCCCTATTTCTTCAAATACATTTTCTACCCCTTTCTCTTTCTTCTGGGGCTCTTATAGTGAGAGTGTTGGTCTGCTAATGTTGTCCCATCAGTCCGCATCTTTAATCTTTTGTATGGTGGTGAGTTCCACTATCCTGTCTTTAAATGTACTAATACTTTCTTCTGTTTCCTCTAGTCTGATATTGAAACTTTTTACTGTATTTTTCAGTAAAATTATTGTATTCATCAGCTCTGTGACTTCTGTTTGATGCTTTCTCATATTTCCTATCTCTTTGTTGAAATTCTCACTGTTTATCCATTCTTTTTCCAAGCTTAGTGAGCATTTTATAGCCATTATTTTTAACTCTTTATCTGGTAAATCATTTATTTTCACTTTGTTAAAGGCTTTTTCTGAGGTGTTATCTTGTTGTTTCATTTTGAATATATTCCTCTGTTTCTTCATTTTCCTTGACTCTCTGTGTTGGTTTCTATGCATTAGTTAAAACAGCCACCTCTCCTAGTCTTGAAGGAATAGCCTCACTTAATATATGACCATTATTGTTTAGCCCTGCCCTGGCTTTTGGTTCTCTCTTAAACTCTGTGATTGTCCAACCACCCTACTTTATTTTTAGTGGCTCTCAGTATTTCAGAGTGTGCCACGACCTGACCAGTGCCCCAAAAGGGGAAGAGCTCAGTCAGCACCTACATTCAGGGAGATAAGAAGCCAGGTTCTCAGGCAGCAATGCTTAAAATATGCAAATGTACCTCTTTCAGGGGGAGACTGGGAGATGGTCATTTCTGTCTGTTCCTCCTTGACTGAGAAATGGAGTAATAGCCAGTTAAGAGCTGTTTCTTTCTCGGCCACCATCTTTTTGAATTCATGAATATGAACACTGCAGACTACCATGAGCAGGCAATCAAGGGCCAATTACTGGGAAACAGTCACAAAAACCAGAGCACCAGATGCAAAAACTGGACACCAAATGTGTGTATGAGTTCCTTGCTAGGAAATACCAGCACTCTGGAGTGCAGCAAAGAGAGAGATGTGATCTCTTATAATCCCTGGAGAGGATTACAGCTGGCTCTTAGTTTAATTAGAACCTGCTTCTCAGGCCTCATTTATAAAGATTGTTCCCCACTACCTCAATCCCCAGAGAACACCTAAGTAGACCCCTAGCTATATGCCAAACAAGAAGCTGGCTTCCAAAGATAGATGTTTTGGGGGTTTGTCTGTCAGGTGACAATCTTAAAAGTGGGGTTCCAGATGTTATCAGACATATATAGCTACTCATTTCTGTTATCATTTATCTTAATTGGTTTAGGGGAAGCAGTACAAAGCCACAAGTGGAGTTACTTGGCAAAATGTTAGTGACTCCGCTTTAGCACAGATTCACTCTTCAATAAGAATCTTATGTGCTAGGTTGAATCTCATAATATGTCATTTAGTAGAATTAACTACAAAATCCTGGACTTAGGTTAATGAATCAGCCGTACAAGTATAGGCAGATTAGAAATGTTTTAAAATTAGTGAATATTTGGCATGTCTAAGGGGCGTAAGTTGGATAAGTGTCTGACTCATTATTTCAGCTCAGCACTTGATCTCAGGGTCATGAATTCAAATCCCACACTGGGTCTCATGCTGGATGTGGAGCTTACTTAAAAAAATTAGTGAATATTTTAATCAATTTTGGGATTAGTTTGCGTCAAAACTATGACAGAACCACCAATACTATGAGACCATAACCTGCATTGATAGAAGTCTGAGGTAGAATGAGGCTGTTCTAAGTCTTACCAATCTCAGTACTGATCAGACTATATGTGAAATATTATATTTGCTTCAGAGTTGGTTTTGTTAGAGTATAAAAACACATTTAAGTGGGCCCAGATGAAAGAGGAAGATAGTAAAGGGGTTCAAGCTTGTCATAATAATAATAATATTTATAATTTTATCTCCTTTGTATACCTTTAGAGAAAAAAATCTCATCAGGCTGTTTTTTTTTAAATTGATATCCTTTGAAACACTGTAATCAGTAGATAACCATAGATGTTCTGAAATCAGACCTCCAGGATTCAAATCTCTCCTTTACAATTTCACAGCTAATTTAAGTGAATTCTTTAAGACTCAGTTCTTGCAAATCCAAAAACTCAATGAAGCTTGTCTAAGGTAGAATTATTAAGTGACACACACCTTGATGTATCACGATGAAATTATTTCAAGGGTAGAGAGGAAATAATCTAAATCTTCAAAAATTAGTAGGGAAAAAAAAAACCCTAGAAGTTTACTTCAAAGGAATTAAGAGTAAATGACCATCTTAATCTCAACATTGGAAGCTTAAAAAGCATGGGGGAAATTCTATCAATGAGAGCTATGGACTTTAGGCCCAGGATCTCTACCTAAAGAAGGCATTATTTACAAATTCTTATTAAAGGGGCACCTGGATGGCTCGGTTAGTTAACCCTCTGCCTTTGGCTCAGGTCATGACCCCTGGTTCCTGCTCAGCAGAGAGTCTGCTTTTCTTTCTGTCCATCCACCACCCCCCTTATGCTCACACTCTCGTTCTCTCTCTCAAATAAATACTAAAGTCTTTTAAAAAATCTTTATTAAAGAAAAACATTGGTCTATGCAAGGATTCAAAATGTATAATCCAAATAACAAGTCTTCAGAAACTATGAAAAATTTCTCTAATCAAACAAAAAAGAAAATGGATCAGCAAAATTAAGTATATGAAGGAGGTAATGGATATTTGTGTCTGTGTGTGTGTGTTGGAAATTTTGTTCATGTGTTGCTCAAGAATATTTGCAATCAAATCATTTTATGGAAAAAAATAATATTACCCTGATATTAAAAGTACTAGATTATCTCTAAATCATTCACAAAAAGGGAAAAATTGTCTAGAAAATTTATATACAAATGTGTTATCAACAACAGAAAACTTAAACATATATGTCAGAAATATTTAATAAATAAGAATAACTCAATAAAATACAATTATATCATGCCTCAATAAAAATTGGACATTTTAGTGTTTAAAAGGAATCAAACTATGATGGCATCAAATATTCATTTTTATCCTAAAATATACATACTATGACATATGACATATTTGAAAGCATCTTCTATATATGGTTTATATGACATTATGTAAATATGATATTTTAAATATTTCACATACATCATATATACATACCATAACATATGTCACATTTTATGATATAAATGATATATAATATATGATATATGATATATATGTAATATATGTGTCATATATACCACATATAATATTACATGCTCTGTATGACATTTTAAAATACTGTATATTTATGGTATATGTCATATATATTATGACATATGTATGATATATTTTAAAATATCTCATTCACCAATTAAGATTAGTAATAACAATCAAATGTTTACCATAACCTTAATTAACTATTTAGATATTAAGATATTCTTAGTTCATTTCTCTGATTAAATAAAAAGAGTAAAAGTTGCCTCAATGACTGGTTTCAGGCATTATTTTTCTGTATAAAGTGGCAAATAGAAAATTTTTGTGTTTCTCTGTAATTTTTTTTTTAATATTTTATTTATTTATTTGACACAGAGAGATCACAAGTAGGTAGAGAGGCAGGCAGAGAGAGAGAGAGGAGGAAGCAGGCTCCCTGCCGAGCAGAGAGCCCGATGTGGGGCTCGATCCCAGGACCCTGGGATCATGACCCGAGCCGAAGGCAGAGGCTTTAACCCACTGAGCCACTTCTTACACCATTTACAATAAATAGAAAAATAAGTTAATGAAAATTAATCTACAAAAAAAAAATCCCACTATCTCCCTACATTGAGTTGGTTTGAGAAGAAAGGCAGGGCTCTGATTTCCGTTGAGAACAGAAAGGAAAGGAAAAGAAGATATATAGATGACCTGAGCAATAAAATCATTACTTTCATCTCTCAACAAAAAATGCTCATTTAATTAACCAGGGCTAGGATATACATACTCAAGGATAATTCATTAAATAGGTCTGTATGTCTTATTCCTCAAGAGTCTCAAGTTTATATATCAATCACCCACAAGATATAATTTTAACTTCCTTAGTAATAACTTCATCGCATATCCCTGACATCTGAATTTGCAACTTTTCTTGTCCTAGAAATGCTGTTGCCATGAGCAAAATTATGCTAATAATAGGATATAATTCACCAATGAAAGAATCCATTTCTAATTTGATTTTTTTATTAGGGTAAAACATTATTTATACTGTTTTTTGGTTTCTTTTGTTTGTATTGCAAGTGAAGTTCTGTGATTTTCCAGAAATAAAACATGGACATTTACACAATGAAAATAGATATAGAGCATACTTTCCAGCAAAGTTAAGAGAATATTTTGTCTATTTCTGTGATACCAATTTTGTGACTCCTTCAAAACATAATTGGGGATACATTACTTGCACACCCTTTTCTAATTGCATATCTGTGAATATTTCGAAGGGGGGGGGAAACGCATAAGTGAGTATTATATAAGATGACAAAAAGAAGGCCGAGAGATGAGTTGATGAGTTTTAGGAGGAAAAAGGCCTGTATAAATTTTCTTTTTTATAAAGAGCTCTTCATAAAAATCATATTACAAATAAAGACAGGTGCTTTTCAAAAATGCCCATATCATTCATACATGTTTTAATTATAAAAACAGAAGATAATATTGAATATTAATTTTTTCTTTTTCCACCTGTGATAGTAGCTTTAGTTTTTCTTGAGTTGCATGTTATTTTTGGATACTTGTGCATTATAATTTAAAATTTGTACAAATAGTTTTTAACTTACCATTTTCAATGAATTTATGGGTTTTTAAAATTTTTGCTCATAACTTTTATGATTTTTAGGACAGTGTATTTTCAGTTATTTGAAAAATGGAAGTGATACAAGGTTTGGACAAAAATATTTCCAAGATGGATCTGTGAGAGTTCAATGCAGTTCTGGTTACAGTCTTCAAAATGAGCAGACTATAATGACATGTACAGAGGATGGCTGGTTCCCTCCTCCAGAATGCATTCCTCTCAGTAAGTACTTGGTCTGAGATCCCAATATATTTGCGGTTTTCTAACTCCCATTTTTATTAACTGTACATGCCAATGCATATACTTATCTTTATTTTTTTCCAAGTGCGTATGAATGGATATACAAATTTCTTGGTACATATACACCAAAATAAATGTCTACTGATAGATATTAGAAAAGAAAACAGTAAATGAAACACAAAGAAGAAACCTATAGTAATAGAGTGACACCAGGAGTGGAGGGAAGAAGATGGCAGTGGAGTAGGAGGAACCTAGGCATGCCTCATCCCATGAATACACTGAGATAATCATATGATCATCCTAAATACCCTAGAAATTGACCTGAAGACTGGCAGAACAAATTTGACAACTAAAGGTCATGGAGAGACCACATTGAAGAAGTAAGATGTAGAGAGACACAGTTTGAGAGGAATAGATTGTGGTCACTGAGATGGGGAGAGAGCTATGGTCATAGAGGAAGATTAGCACACCAGGGAGCACATGGGAAAATGAATCACTGTGGCAATTGTCTTGGAAAGTGAGAGAGCCCAAATTTCATAAGTCTTATAACCAATGAGGTTTAAAGACTGGTGTTTTAAAGGTAGTGTACTTGGCTCTAGGACAGTTTAAAGAGCATTGGGACTTGGAGAAAAGGCAACCACGAAGCCTGAGAACATACAGCTGGAAAGAGCAATCTGAAGAGCACCCAGGGCACACAGTTACGATTTTATTGCAGAAAGGCAGTTTCCCCAGAAACCCCTTAGGGAACAAAGGAACTGGCAGGTTCCATTTCCCACACCCACCCTTCAGCATAAACAGAGAGCCACCTGTGGGAACCAGCACAGGGCCAGCACTCACTATCTAACTTGCTTGCACCAAGTCGCATCTCCCTGTGCTCCAGTGGAAACACACTTCCAGTCATGCTTGTCTCAGTCCCTGAGCAGCCAGCCTCCCCCCACAGGAGATTAACCCAAACCCCTGCTGCCACCACATCTCCCAGCCTGGGAGTTTAGGGAACCTTGATTTCAGCAGTGGTGATAAGAGGTCTCATTTCACAGACACCTAGTTAAAACTCACCATAGTTAGGCCAGAGACCAAATACTGACCACCACAGGCAAAGAGGGCCCCTATAGATGCTGGCCTGAAGGATAAAGCAGTCAAGAATTAACAGCAGTGTGCATACAACACACATTAGAGATCTCCCTGAAGTGCCAGGCCCTGGGACACAGGGGTCACAACACTGCAGGGCACTATAGAACCTCTTCTGTGTACGTCCATTATACTCAAGATTAGGAGAAGTAGCTGATTTTCTGAACAAAGAAGCATGCACAGAAATTTAGAGAAAATGAGAAAACAGAAAAATTTGCCCCAAATGAAAGGAAAATACAAAACCACAGCCAGAGATGTAAGTAAAATATATATTAGCAATATGCCTGATAGATAATTTAAGGTAATGATTGTAACAAAACTCACTGGACTTGTGAAAAAAGTCAAAGACCCAAGTGAGACCTTTAACACAGAGATAAAGAATACCATAGCAGAGATCAAGGACTCAGTAAACAAAACGAGAAACAGCTTGGAATGAACAGCATACTAGAAGAAGCAGAGGAAAGAATTAATGACCTAGAAGACCGAGTAACATAAAGTAATCAAGGTCAATAAAAGAGAGATAAAAGAATTGTGCAAAATGAGAAAAGACATAGGGAACTCAATGACTCCATCAAATACAATAACATTCATATTATAGGAGGCTCAGAAGAAACAGAGAGGGAAAATGGGGCAGAAAATACATTTGAAGAAATAATAGCAGAAAACTTCCATAATCTGGGGTACGAAACAGATCCCCAGACCCATGAGGCGTAGAGAACATCCCCAAATCAACAAATGCAGAACATTCCAACAAATATCATAATTAAATTGGCAAAACAGTGATATATACACAATTTTTAAAGCAGCAAGACAAAAACAAAACAAAATAAACAAACAAAAAGACAGTAACATAGAAGGGAAAACACATAAGGCTACCAGGGGATTTTCAGCACAATTTTCCAAATCAGAAGAGACTGGCATGATAAATTCAAAGTGCTGAATGGCAAAAACCTGCAGCCAAAACTATCCTATCCAGAAAGTCTATTATTGAGAACAGAAGGAAAAATAAAGAGTTTCCCAGATAATTAAAAATTAATGGAGTTCATGACCACTAAACCAGCCCTGCAAGAGATAAATAGTGACAGTACAAATGTATGAAACACAAAGCAGTAAACATGTATATTTATGTAAAAAAAAATCAGTCAAGGAATTCACAGAATAGAATGATGTAAAATATGACTCCATATATCTGGGGAAAAGAGGAGTAAGAATGGGTTCAAACTAAAATGACCATCAACAGGGCACCTGGGTGGCTCAGTGGGTTAGGACCTCTGCCTTTGGCTCTGGTCATGATCTCAGGGTCGGGGGATTAAGCCCCACGTCAGGCTCTCTGCTCAGCAGGGAGCCTGCTTCCCTTCTTCTCTCTCTGCCTGCCTCTCTTCCTACATGAGATCTCTGTCTGTCAAATGAATAAACAAAATCTTTTAAAAAATTTTTAAAAAATGAACATCAACTTAATATGGATTGCTAAATGCAGATGTTATATACAAACCCGATGGTAACCACAAATCATAAACCACTAATAATATACAAAGAATAAAGGGAAATAAATGCAATATGTCACTAAAGAAAACCAGCAAAAAGGAGAGAAAGATGAAAGAGAATCAGAGAAAATCTTCAGAAACAACCATAAAACAGGTAATAACGTGCCAATAGATACATATCTATCAATAATGACTTTGAATGAAAATGGACTAAATGGTCCAATCAAAAGACATAAGTTGTAAAAGAGGAAAAATCCCAAGAATAGCATTGATCAGAAATATAGAGACAGTCTACAGAAAGAAAGACTTCAAAGGTAACTCGATGTCAATAAAAAAGTATCTATCAATAATCACTCTCAATGTGAATGGCCTAAATGCACCCATAAAATGGCACAGGGTTGCAGATTGGATAAAACAACAGGACCCATCCATATGCTGTCTACAAGAGACCCATTTTGAACCTAAAGATACACGCAGACTGAAAGTGAAGGGGTGGAGAAGCATCTTTCATGCCAATGGGACTCAAAAGAAGGCTGGGGTAGTGATTCTCATATCAGATAAATTAGACTTCAAACTAAAGACTGTAGTCAGAGATACAGAAGGACACTACATAATCCTTAAAGGGACTATCCACCAAGATGATCTAACAATTGTAAATATCTATGCTCCCAATATGGGAGCAGCCAATTACTTAAGAAAACTGTTAATCAAGATAAAGAGTCATATTGATATGAATACACTAATCGTAGGAGATCTTAACACGCCTCTTTCAGAATTAGACAGATCATCGAAGCAGAAAATCAATAAAGAAACAAGAGCATTGAAAGACACATTGGACCAGATGGACCTCATAGATATATACAGAACATTACACCCCAAAACAGCAGAATACTCATTCTTCTCAAGTGCACACGGAACCTTCTCCAGAATAGATCACATACTGGGTCACAAATCAGGACTCAACCGATACCAAAAGACGGAGATGATTCCCTGCATATTCTCAGATCACAATGCTTTGAAACTGGAGCTGAATCACAAGGAAAAGTTCCAAAGGAACTCAAACACCTGGAAGCTAAAGACCACCTTGCTTAAGAATGCTTGGATCAACCAGGAGATCAAAGAAAAACTGAAACAATTCATGGAAACCAAAAAGAATGAAGACACTTCGGTCCAAAACCTATGGGATACAGCAAAGGCGGTCCTAAGGGGAAAATATATAGCCATCCAAGCCTTGCTCAAAAAAATTGAAAAATCCAGAACACACCAGCTGTCTCTACACCTTAAAGAACTGGAGGATCAACAACAAATCAAACCAACTCCACACATAAGAAGGGAAATCATCAAGATTAGAGCTGAGATCAATGAGGGAGAAACCAGAGATACAGTAGAACGTATCAATGAAACTAGAAGCTGGTTTTTTGAAAGAATCAATAAGATCGATAAGCCACTGGCTACACTAATCCAAAAGAAAAGAGAGAAAGCCCAAATTCATAAAATTATGAATGAAAAGGGAGAGATCACAACTAACACCAAGGAAGTAGAAACAATCATCAGAAGTTATTACGTTCAGTTATATGCCAATAAGCTTAGCAACCTAGAATAAATGGATGCATTCCTGGAAAAATATAAACTACAAACATTGAACCAGGAAGAAATCGACAACCTGAATAGACTGATATCTAATAACGAGATTGAAGCAGTGATCAAAAACCTCCCAAAAAACAAGAGCCCAGGACCTGATGGATTCCCTGGGGAATTCTACCAAACCTTCCAAGAAGAAATAACACCTATTCTCCTGAAGCTGTTTCAAAAAATTGAAGCAGAAGGAAAACTTCCAGACTCTTTCTATGAAGCCAGATCCCCAAACCAGGCAAGGACCCTACCAAAAAGGAGAATTTCAGACCAATATCACTGATGAATATGGATGCTAAGATTCTCAACAAGATCCTAGCCAACGGGATCCAACAGCGCATTAAAAAGATTATCCACCATGATCAGGTGGGATTCATCCCTGGGCTCAAGGATGGTTCAATATTTGCAAATCAATCAATG
This sequence comes from Neogale vison, assembly GCF_020171115.1. Taxonomy (NCBI): domain Eukaryota; kingdom Metazoa; phylum Chordata; class Mammalia; order Carnivora; family Mustelidae; genus Neogale; species Neogale vison. The sequence continues at coordinate 24,029,717 of NC_058100.1, forward strand.
TGATACAACAAATTAATACGAGAAGAGAGAAGAACCACATGGTCCTCTCAATTGATGCAGAAAAAGCATTTGACAAAATCCAGCATCCGTTCCTGATTAAAACGCTTCAAAGTATAGGGATAGAGGGAACATTCCTGAACCTCATCAAATCTATCTATGAAAGACCCACAGCAAATATCATCCTCAATGGGAAAAAGCTTGCAGCCTTCCCATTGAGATCAGGAACAAGGCAAGGATGCCCACTTTCACCACTCTTGTTCAACATAGTATTTGAAGTCCTAGCAACAGCAATCAGACAACAGAGAGAAATAAAAGGTATCCAAGTTGGTAATGAAGAAGTCAAACTCTCTCTCTTCGCAGATGACATGATTGTTTATATGGAAAACCCAAAAGACTCCACCCCCAAACTACTAGAACTCATACAGCAATTCAGCAGCGTGGCAGGATACAAAGTCAATAGCAGAAATCAGTGGCTTTCTTTTACACTAACAATGAAAATACAGAAAGGGAAATTAGAGAATCGATTCCATTTACTATAGCACCAAGAACCATAAGATACCTGGGAATAAACCTAACTAAAGAGGTAAAGGATCTGTACTTGAGGAACTACAGAACACTCATGAAAGAAATTGAAGAAGACACAACAAGATGGAAGACCATTCCATGCTCTTGGATCTGAAGAATAAACATGGTTAAAATGTCTATACTGCCTAGAGCAATCTATACTTTTATTGCCATTCCGATCAAAATTCCACCGGCATTCTTCAAAGAGCAGGAGCAAATAATCCTAAAATTTGTATGGAATCAGAAGAGACCCCGAATCGCTAAGGAAATGTTGAAAAACAAAAATAAAGCTGGCGGCATCACCTTACCTGATTTCAAGCTTTATTACAAAGCTGTGATCACCAAGACAGCATGGTACTGGCATAAAAACAGACACATAGACCAATGGAACAGAGTAGAGAGCCCAGATATGGACCCTCAACTCTACGGTCAATTAATCTTTGACCAAACAGGAAAAAATATACAGTGGAAAAAAGACAGTCTCTTCTATAAATGGTGCTGGGAAAACTGGACAGCTATATGTAGAAGAATGAAACTCGACCATTCTCTTACACCGTACACAAAGATCAACTCAAAATGGATAAAAGACCTCAACGTGAGACAGGAATCCATCAGAATCTTAGAGGAGAACTCTTTGATATCAGCCACAGCAACTTCTTTCAAGATACGTCTCCAAAGGCAAAGGAAACAAAAGCGAAAATAAACTTCTGGGACTTCATCAAAATCAAAAGCTTCTGCACAGCAAAGGAAACAGTCAAAAAAACAAAGAGGCAACCCACGGAATGGGAGAAGATATTTGCAAATGACAGTACAGACAAAAGGTTGATATCCAGGATCTATAATGAACTCCTCAAACTCAACCCACACGAAACAGACAAACACATAAAAAAATGGGCAGAAGATATGAACAGACACTTCTCCAATCAAGACATACAAATGGCTATCAGACACATGAAAAAGTGCTCATCATCACTAGCCCTCAGGGAGATTCAAATTAAAACCATATTGAGATATCACCTTACACCAGTTAGAATGGCCAAAATTAACAACACGGGAAACAACATGTGTTGGAGAGGATGTGGAGAAAGGGGAACCCTCTTACACTGTTGGTGGGAATGCAAGTTGGTGCAGCCTCTTTGGAGAACAGTGTGGAGATTCCTCAAGAAATTAAACATAGAGATTCCCTATGACCCTGCAATTGCACTCCTGGGTATTTACCACAAAGACACAGATGTCGTGAAAAGAAGGGCCATCTGTACCCCAATGTTTATAGCAGCAATGACCACAGTCGCCAAACTATGGAAAGAACCAAGATGCCCTTCAACGGATGAATGGATAAGGAAGATGTGGTCCATATACACTATGGAGTATTATGCCTCCATCAGAAAGGATGAATACCCAACTTTTGTAGCAACATGGATGGGACTGGAAGAGATTATGCTGAGTGAAATAAGTCAAGCAGAGAGAGTCAATTATCATATGGTTTCACTTATTTGTGGAGCATAACAAATAGCATGGAAGACAAGGGGCGTTAGAGAGGAGTAGGGAATTTGGGTAAATTGGAAGGGGAGGTGAACCATGAGAGACTATGGACTCTGAAAAACAGTTTGATGGGTTTGAAGTGGCGGGGGGGGGTGGGAGGTTGGGGTACCAGGTGGTGGGTATTATAGAGGGCATGGCTTGCATGGAGCACTGGGTGTGGTGAAAAAATAATGAATACTGTTTCTCTGAAAATAAATAAATTGGAAAAAAAAAAAAGAAAGGATGAATACCCAACTTTTGTAGCAACATGGACGGGACTGGAAGAGATTATGCTGAGTGAAATAAGTCAAGAAGAGAGAGTCAATTATCATATGGTTTCACTTATTTGTGGAGCATAATAAATAGCATGGAGGACAAGGGGCGTTAGAAAGGAGTAGGGAATTTGGGTAAATTGGAAGGGGCAGTCAACCATGAGAGACTATGGACTCTGAAAAACAATCTGAGGGATTTGAATTGGCAGGGGGGTGGGAGGTTGGGGTACCAGGTGGTGGGTATTATAGAGGGCACAGCTTGTATGGAGCACTGGGTGTGGTGAAAAAATAATGAATAATGTTTTTCTGAAAATAAATAAATTGAAAAAAAAAAGACATAAGTTGACATAATATATAAAACAAGACCCATCTATATGCTGCCTACAAAACTCATTTTGGAACAGAAATCACCTGAAGATTGAATGTGAGGAGATGGAGAATATTTATCATGCAATGAGTGTCAAGGGAAAGTTGGGGTATCAATGCTTATTTTGTACAAAATAGATGTTGAAATAAAGACTGTAATAAAAAACAAAGAAGGGCAACATATAATAATAAAGGGGATGATCCAATAAGAAGGGGTAACAAATATTGTTAAATATTTGTTAATATTGCATCATATTTATGCAATGAACATGGGAGCACCCAAATTAAAAAAAAAAGCTGTTAATAACATACTTAAAAGAACTGACCAATAATAATTCAATAATAATAGAGGATTTTAACACCCCACTTACATCAATTGATGTATCATATAAACAGAAAATCAACAAGGAAACAATGGCTTTGAATGACACACTGAGTTAGATCAGTTTATATATTCAGACCATCCTATCATAAAACATCAGAATGTACAATTTTTTCAAGTACAAATAGAATAGAACACATATTAGGCCACAAAACAAGCTTCAACAGATTTAAAAAGATCAAAGCCATACCCTGCATCTTTTCTGAACACAATAGTATAAAACTAGAAATCAACCCCAAGAAAAAAATCCAAAACACCACAAATACATGGAGGTAACATAACATGCTACTAAACAATGAATGGGTCAGGAGGAAATAAAAGAAGAAATTTAAAGTTCATGGAAATTAATGAAAATGACAATACAACAGTTCAAAACCCTTGGGATTCAGCAAAACTAATCCCAAGGGGGACATTAATAGCCATAAATCTTAGCTCAAGAAGCAAGAAAAATGTCAACTAAACAAACTAAACTTACACCTAAAGGAGCTGGAAAAACAATAAGAAACAAAACCTAAGACCAGCAGAAGGAAGGAAATAATAAAGATTAGAGCAGAAATAAATGATACAGAAACTAGAAAAACAATAGAACAGATAAATGAAACCAGGAACTCTTTCTTGGAAAGGAAAATGATAGATTTGATAAACTCCTAGTCAGTTTTATCAAAAAGGAAAAGAAACAAAAAAAATCACAAAAAAGAGAGGAAAAATGATAATCAGCACCACAAAAATACAAGCAATTATAAGAGAACATTCTGAAAACTGCATGCCAACAACTTGGACCACCTAGAAGAAATGGATAAATTCTTAGACACATAAACCTACCACAACTGAAACAGGAAGAAACAGAAAATTTGAACTGACCAATCACCAGAAAAAAAATTGAGTCAGTAATCAAAAACCCCAATAAACAAAAGTCCAAGATCAGATGCCTTCACAGATGAACTCTACTAAATATTTTTTCAATATTTTTTTAGTTATTTTGGGCGGAGGAAGCAGCGGAAGAGGGAAAGACAGAGAGATAATCCAAGACTCCCTGCTGGGCACAGAGCCTGACATAAGGCTACATCTCATGACCCTGAGGTCATGGCCTGAGCTGAAATCAAGAGTCAGACATTTAACTGACTGAGTCACCCAGGCACCCCTCTTCTAAACAATTAAGGGAGAGTTAATACCTTTTCTTCTCAAACTATTTTTTAAAAAAATAAAAAAGGAAGGAAAGCTTCCAAATCCATTTTATGAGGCCAGCACTACCCTGATAACAAAAGCAGATAAAGACACCACAAAAAAAGAGAACCACTGGTCAATATTTCTGATGACACAACAGACACAAAAATGACACATGGACACAAAAATCCAAAACAAGATACTAACTGAATCCAACATACATTTTTAAAAATTACTCACCACAAACAAGTGGAATTTCTTCCTGGGTTTCAAGGGTGGTTCAATATTCACAGATCAACCAACATGATATATCACATCAGTAAAAGAAAGGCAAGGACTATATGATCACTTCAACAGATGCTGACAAATTACAACATCCATTCATGATGAAAGCCCTCAACAAATTAAGGTTAGAGGGAACATATTTCAACATAATGAGGGCCACATATGAAAAATCTAACGTTATCTATAATGGGGAAAAATGGAGTCCTTTTCCCTTATGGTCAGGAACAAAACAAGGATGTCCCACCACTTTTCTTCAACATAGTACTGGAAGTCCCAGCCACAGCAATCAGAAAACAAAAATAAATAAAATACATCCAAATAAGTAAAGAAAAGTAGAATTGTCACTATTTGCCAATGACATGGTATTCTACATAGAAATCCAAAAGACTCCATCAAAATCTGCTAGAACTGATCAATGAATTCAGTAAGTTGTAAGTTACAAAATCAAAGTACAGAAATCTATTGCCTTTCTATACAGTAGTAATGAATCAGCAGAAAGAAAAATTAAGAAAACTGTCCCATTTATAATTGCACCAAAGATAATACAATGCCCAAGAGTAAAGAGGTAAAGGATTTGCCCTCTGACAAGTATAAAATACTGATGAAAGAAATTGATGATGACACAAAGAAATGGAAAGGCATTCCTTGCTCATGGATTGGGAGAGCAAATATTGTTAAAATGTCTATACCTCTCAAAATAATCTACACATTCAATGAAATCCCTATCAAAATACCAACAGCATTGATCACAGAACTAGAATGAACAATCCTAAAATTTCTGTGGAGCCACAAAAGACCCTGAATAGCCAAACCAATCTTGAAAAAGAAACACAAAGCAGGAGGCATCACAATTCCAGACTTCAAGTTATATTACAAAGCTGTAGTGACCAAGACAATATCATACTGGCACAAAAATAGACACATAGATCAATAGAACAGGATAGAAAACCCAGAAATAAAACCACAATTATATGGTCAGATAATCTTTGACAAAGCAGAAAACAAAATCCAGTAGGAAAAAGAAAGTCTCTTCAACCAATGGTGTTGGGAAAACTGGACAGCAACATGCAAAAGAAAGAAACTGGACCACTTTCTTATGCCATAATAAAAAATAAGTTCAAAATGGGTGAAATACCTAAATGTGAGACCTGATACCATAAAAATCCTAGAAGGGAACACAAGCAGTTACCTCTCTGACATCAGCCACAGCAACTTTCTAGATAGATCCCTGAGACAAAGGACACAAAAGAAGAAAAAAAAAAAACCTATTGGGACTACATAAAAATAAAAAGTTTCTACACAGCAAAGGAAACAATCAACAAAACTAAAAGGCAACATTTGGAATGGGAGATGATATTTTTAAGGACATGCCTGCTTAAGGGGTTAGTATCCAAAATATATAAAGAACTTATAAAACTCAACATCAAAAATCAAATAATCCAATTTAAAAATGGGCAGAAAACATAAACGACATTTCTGCAAAGATATACAGATGGCCAATAAATCTATGAAAAGATATTCATCATCACTTATCATTAGGGAAATGTGAATCACAACTACAATGCAACATCACCTCACACCTGTTAGAATGGCTAAAATCAACAACACAGGAAACAATAGGTGTCGACAAGGATGTGGAGAAAGGAGAACCCACTTGCACTGTTGGTGGGAAAGCAAACTGGTGCAAACACCCTGGAAAACAACATGGAGGTTCCTTAAAAAGTTAAAAGTAGAATTTCATATGACCCAGCAATTACACTCCTGGGTATATATTCAAAGAAGAAAAACACTTATTCAAAGGGATCCATGCACCCTACATTTATAGAAGCATTATATAGACTCGCCAAGATATGGAAGCAGCCTAAGTGCCTATCAATTGATAAATGGAAAAAGAAAAGATAATATAAAATGGAATGTTACTCAACCATAAAAAGGAATGACGTCTTACCATTTGTAACAACATGGATGAAGCTAGAGAGTATAATGCTAAGTGAAATAAGTCTGAGAAAGACAAATACCATATGGTGTCACTTATATGTGGAATTTAAGAAATAAACAGATGAGTAAAGGGGAGGTTGGGGGAGAGTGAGAGATACAATCCAAAACAAAACAAAACAAAAAAAATGTCTCTAACTGTAAACAACAATGTGATGGTTACCAGAGGGGAAAGAGGTGTCAAGGGGCAGAGGAATGGGTGAAATACATGGTGGGGATTAGGGATTGCACTTGTCATGATGAGCACTGGGTGATGTATGCAATTGTGAAATCACTATATCATACATCTGAAACTAATATAACGCTGTATGTCAACCAAGTGATCTTAAAATAAAAACTTAAGTACATACATACATACATTCAATCTAGAAAAAAATAAAGTGACACCAGCAAGATGGCAGAATACAAGTTTCTATTCCTCCTTGCAAAGAACACCAATTTTAACAATAACCCACAGACAAGAGCATCTTTCTGGGAATCTGGGAATCTAACAGAAGTTTTACCACATTGTAAGAGCAAGAAGATCCAAGAGTGGGTGCATTGAAGTGGGTGAGAGGAACAGTTTTAATGATCTGAGTCGCTACTCCCCCAAGGTGGCGTGGTTCAGTGCCAAGAGAGACCAACTTAGCCTGCAACTTCTCCACTGGAGGAAAGAGTGTGTGAGTTAGAGTCTGGCTTCCTCACCTGTGTGGGTCTCTGACCAAAAGGCCCATTTCTTTCTCACCACATCCAGAACAATGAAGTGATCTTCATGACTTAAGAGATTGGGGAAAGCTTGGAGCACACCAGTCAGGTCTCAGAATTCATCAAAGGACAAAGATCCTACTATCCACTTGGCACTAACCACTGGGGATGACTGGTCTGCCAATCCCACTCACCTAATGGTACCCACAACATTCCTTACACTTGCTATCCATTGGTCAGCTCCTTGTGTATGCCCCAAAGGTAGGGAATGCAACATTTTTTAGATGGTTAGTGAACATACACCTAGAAAACCAAACTGACCCATAGGAGTGGTAGAAAGCACATAGTTGAGCATTCAGCATTGGAGCAGCAAACAGGAAGCTGGCTATTCAGGGTTGAAAGGAGGCATACAATCTGAGAATTCCCTCCCAAGCAGTAGCAAAACTTAGGGAGCAGATATATCCATATAAAATTTTTAAAAAAAGCCTCAGAATCCCTAACAGGTATGACACAATGAATTTCTCTCCCACGGTCAGTCAGGAAAGACTAGAGAACATGAAGTCTTCTTCAAAGATGAAGGTAGCAATGCAAGACTTTAAGGGACATGAGAAATCAAGGAAACATGACATCACCAAAGGAACACAATAAAATTCCAAAAGCATACCCCCAAATAATGAAGGTCTATGATTTTTCCCATAAAGAACTCAAAACAGTAGTTTTATGGAAGCTCAGTGAGCTTAAGAAAACACAGAAATAGAATTCAAAGAAGTCAGGAACACAATGAGATAGAAATCATAAAAGGAACCAAACAGAAATTCTGGAACTGAAGAATACAATGAATGAAATGAAAAATACAACAGAGGGCATCAACAGAAAACTTTATAAAGCAGAAGAAAGAATCTGTGAAGTAGAAGAGAGGTCATATGAAATTTCCTAGTCAGAGGCGAACAAATGAAGAGGTATTAAAGAGTAGACAGAGCCCATATGAATTTAGGAGGCTATCAGAGGAAACATTTTAGGCATGTAAGTCCCAAAAGGAGAAGAGATGGAGAACAGGGCAGAAAGTCTACTTAAAGAAATAATGGCTGAGAATTTATCAATCCAGGAAGAGATAGGGACTATCAAAATCAAGAAGCTCATAAGTCCCCAAACAGACTTAATCCAAAGAAATCGTCTCTAAGACACCTTACAATAAAATTGCCTAAACCAAGACAGAGAATTTTGAAAGCAGCAAGAGAGAAAAAAATACCTCACATAAGAAGGCAGTTTTATGAGAGATTTTATAGTAATAAATTCCTACGCTTAGAAAAAGAAATGATTTCAAATATACGACCAAATTTATACATCAAAAAACTAGAAAAAGTACAAAGTCTAAAATTAGCAGAAGCAAGGAAAAAACAGAAATCAGAGAAGAAATATGTGATGACCAAAAAAATCAACAATATTAATACCTCTGTATTTGAAAAGATAAAAAAAATCGACAAGGGGCGCCTGGGTGGCTCAGTGGGTTAAGCCGCTGCCTTCGGCTCAGGTCATGATCTCGGGATCCTGGGATCGAGTCCCACGTCGGGCTCTCTGCTCAGCAGGGAGCCTGCTTCCTCCTCTCTCTCTCTCTGCCTGCTTCTCTACCTACTTGTGATCTCTCTCTGTCAAATAAATAAATAAAATCTTAAAAAAAAATTGACAAACCTAAAGTTGCTAAATTAAGAAAAAAAGAACATAAAAAATGAGAAAAGAAAGTGAAGACATTCAATTGATGCCACAGAAATACAAATGTTCATAAGAAAAAATCATAACCAATTACACACCAATAAATCAGATAACCTAGAAAAAATAAATAAATTTTTAGAAATTCTAAACTTGCCAAAACAAAATCATAAAGAAATAAAAAATCTGATCAAACTAATAACAAGGAACAAGACTGAATCATTAATTTAAAGTATCTTCAACAGGAATGTCTGGGTGGCTCAATTGGTTAAGCTGCTGACTTTGTCTCAGGTCATGATCCTAGGGTCCTGGGATCCAGTCCTGCACTGGGCTCCTTGCTCAGCGGGGATCCTGCTTCTGTGCCTCTGCCTGCCACTCTGCCTGCGTGCTCTCTCTCTCTCTCTCTCTTGCTCTCACTCAGACAAATAAATAAATAAATAATTTAAAATATCTCTGCAAAGAGGGCACCCAGATGGCTCTGTGAGTTAATTGTCTGCCTTCAGCACAGGTTAGGATCTCCAGGTCTTGGGATGGAGCCAATGTGGGGCTCCCTGCTTAGCAGGGAGTCTGCTTTTCCTCTCCTTCTGCCTTCCTCCCCTCCCACTCATGCTCCCTTTCTCTCTCCCAAGTAAATAAATAAAATCTTAAAAAAAAAAATCTCTACATAGAAAAGTCTGGGACCAGAAGTTTTCATTGTAATTTAAAGAAGAATTAACATCAGTTCTACTTAAACCATTCCAAGAATTTGAGGGAATTCTTTACAAGAGGGAAGGGAAGTCATATATATATATATATTATATGAGACTGACGTGCTACCTACTGTGCTAATGAGGCACCTAATATATTAAATAAATATATATTTATATATTAATATATAAATATATATATTTATATATATCTATTATATATATAGAACTCTAGAGCAAAAAAATCAAACCAATTAAAAATGAGCAAAGATCTAAATAAACATTTTTCTGAAGAATACATGCAAATTGGTACTCAAAATCACTTATCATCAGGGATATGAGATCAGAACCACAATGAACTATTTATCTCATACCTTTTAAAATGGCTTTTATCAAAAAGACAAAAGATAACAAATGTTTGTGAGAATGTGGAGAAAAGGAAACACTTGTATGCTTTCAGTGGGAATATAATTTGTTATAGGCATATGGAAAACACTGTGGTAGTTCCTCAGAAAGTTAATAGAACTACAATATGATACAGCAATCTCATTGCTGGGTATATATCTGAAGAAAATGAAATCACTATCTTGAAGAAATATCTGCACCTTCGTGTTCATTACAGCTTTATTCACAATAACCAACATACAGAAAAAAACTAAATGTACATTTATGGATGAATGAATAAGGAAGATGTGATAAATATATACATTTTTTTTAATGGAATACCATTAGAGAAAGTAAAATTTTGCTATTTACAACATGTAGATAAATAATGATTAAACTTCAAGTCTAACTTATATATAAAATCAAAAGAAAAAAAGAAAAAGTCAAATTCATAAAGCAGAGAGTAGAATAGTAAATACCAGTGGCTTGCAGATGGGGGAAATGAGGAGATGGTTGTCCAAGGTGTAAGCCTTCAGTTATAAGATGAAGAAGATCTAACATACAGTCTGATGACTATGGTTAGTAATAATGTGTTGTATAGCTGAAATTTGCTTAGAGAGTAGATATTAACCATTCCACCCACAAAAATAAGTAATTATGTGAGGTGATTACTGCAATTTTAATTTTTTCCCAAGTATGTGTACCAAGTCATCTCATTGTATACTTTATATATAGAATTTTGTCAATTATACATCAATGAAGTAATAAAGAAAACCATTAATACAGTATTAAAGATAAGGAAATAAGAATGAAAGTAATAACTATAAAACATACTCAAATAACAAAGGAAGTCATCAAAAGTGGAAGAGATTGAAAACAAATCACAAAACAGAAGATAGTTAGCCACATTTGAATAGTGAGTGTTCACCTGTCAATAATTCCTTTAAATGTAAGCAGATTAAACTTACCTATTAAAAAGAATACAGTACCTGAACAGGTAAAAAACAAGAACTCACTTTAGATTTAAAGACACAATAGGCTAAAAGTGAAGAAATGTAAACAGATATTTCATGTGAATGGCAACCAAAGAATGTTGGAGTGTCTATACTTCTATCAGTAAAATTAAAAATTAACTTTATGTCTCAAACTGTCTCTCAAGACACAGAAGGTCATTATATAATAATAAAGGAGTCAATTCAAGAAGAAGATGTAGCAATCCTCAACATATGTGGATCCAAAATAGGAACTCCTAAATATATAAAGCAAATATTGAAGATCTAAAGAGGAGAAGTTGATAGCAACACAATAAAAATAGGAGACTTCAATACCCCAATTTGAATAATGGATAGCACACCCAGACAGAAACTCAAGAAAGAAGCCCTAGATTTGAACAACAATACAAACAAAATGGACCTAATAGATATATGTGGAATTTGCCACCCAACAGTGGAAGGGTCCATTCTCCTCAACTGCACGTGAAAGATTCTATACAGTATCTTTTCCAACCACAAAAGAGTAAAACTAGAAATCAGTAACAGCAAAAAGAAGGGGAAAACTCACAAATACATGGAAAGAAAACAGCACACTCTCAAACAATGTGATCATAGAAGAAAGTGCAAGAGAATTTTTTTTAATCTCTTGAGACAAATGAAAACAAAAACACAATGTAACAAAATTCAGAGATGCTGCAAAAGCAGTGGGAAGAGGGAAATTTTTAGTGACAAATGCCTCCATTAAAATAGAAGTTCATATATAAACAACCCAACTTTATGCCTCAAGGAACTATAAAAACAAACCAAGCCCAAAGTTAGAAGAGAAGCAATAATAAAGATTAGAGCAGAAATGAATCAAATGGAGAAAAAAAAAAACACCCTATTCCACCATCTCCCTAACAACAGGCTGTATTTTCACATTTATATGCATGTTGGGTTCTCTTGGCTTTTTTTGTTGTTGTTTTCTAATTTCTTTTTTTTTAAAACATGATTTGTTGAAATTCTTTTTTTTTTAAAGATTTTATTTATTTATTTGACAGATGGAGATCACAGAGAAGTAGGCAGAGAGAGAGGAGGAAGCAGGCTCCCTGCTGAGCAGAGAGCCCGATGTGGGGCTCGATTCCAGGACCCTGGGATTATGACCTGAGCTGAAGGCAGAGGCTTTAACCCACTGAGCCACCCAGGCACCCCTTCTTTCTAATTTCTTAAAGCAGAAACAACGAGTCAATATGCAGTCTACTCTTTTCTACCATAGCTGTATAGTGGTAAAATTTCCCTCTCAGCACTACTTTAGTATCATCTCACAAAATTTTATTTAAAATTTTTTTAATCATTCCATTCAAAGGGCTTAATGTCTATTCTTTTATCATTTATTTTTTAATTAATTCATTCCTTCAGTAGCCTCTATGCCCAGCATGGAGCCCAACATGAGGCTTGAGCTCACAGCCCCGAGATCAAGACCTGATCTGACCATGAGAGTCAGATGCTCAACTAACTGAGCCACCGAGGTGTTGCTTTAATGTCTTTTTTTTTTAAAGATTATATACTTTCAATTCCATATAGTGTTTAATATTCCATGTATCCCATGTCCTATCTACTAGGTGCTCCAAGTGAAGGAATTAAATTATGAGATAAAATTGTGAAATAAAATAAAACCATGAAAATATACATACTTCATGTTTTCTCCTTTGATTTCTTCTTTATTCATGGGTGAGACAATAAATAAAGATGAATTTGTGAAGAGACCAGATAAGACAGATAAGACAGATAAGACAGAAGTCTTCTTTATTATTTCAAGTGAAGTTATACTTAATTTGAGGATCATCATTTTGGTCTAAGAAGATAAATGAATGTGTCATATTCATCGAACTCCATGTATTCATATGGTTTTAAGCACCCAGTTATGGTGACAAACATTTCAAATTCTCAGAGTTGTAGTAGCTATGGTGGCAGATTCTCTGAGATCATCACCTGATCTGAGATACCCCAATTAGTTAACTGAATGCTGGGGTTGCTAAAGAGATCCTGAGTACACAGTATTTAAAACAAGTGCCTGGAAGGGATCTGTTGCCAGTGTAATTCTGGCATGCTGTAGGATTCCAGATCAACAACACAAACTTCTAATAATTTCCTAGAAGGGATTCTGGATATTTTAAATATTGCTTCTTTATTCCAAAAGAAATTTTAATGAACTATCCTGATTTAATATCTCATGGCTTATTTTCTCTGTCACAAGAATTTGGGTGATTCAGGTTTTCTAGGTTTTCATTTATAAATGACTCCTTATTTTTTATATTGTTATATTACCTAAGTCTTCATAAAGATGTTTATTTATATGCTTTTCTTTTCCTTATACTTTCCCCCTTTCAGAAAGATGTTTAAAATCAGAGATAGTAATTGAAAATGGATTTTTTTCTGAATATAAATTTGCATATCCCTTGAGTAATGAAACAAAATATCAGTGTAAATCAGGATATGTAACACCAGATGGTAAAACTTCAGGATCAATTACATGTCTGGAAAGTGGATGGTCACCTCAACCCACATGTATTAGTAAGTAAATTTATGTTCATATTCATTATCCTGATGATTGTTATGCAAAAATTTAACTTAATTCTTCTCTGTGGGCAAGGGCTGACGTGGTTCCCATTTGAAAAGATAAATGAAAAAATATATAATTTTTTTCCTATTAAGATCAATCACTTATAGGGTGGAATATCAGTCTATGTTTCAGTTCAAGTTTTCTTCCACTTTAAAACATCCTGTGAATTAACTAATTAATTAATAATTAAAATAAAACATCCTGTGATTTGGAAACTACATAGGGAGACTTATGTCTATTCTTCTTCAAACTCATTTAGTTTTGGCTGACATCTTTGTGCCAATTGTACCTGTTTTGAGGTGATTAAACTCTTATGTCAGAGTCTTTGTTCCCAGACACAAAAGTTCTGTTTTTAAGTGAAGATCTGGGTCCACAGTGCATAATTTAAGTTGACCTGCAGAACTTACATGTTTGATAATCCAGGGTAGGTCCACTTCTAAAATATCCTCTCCCTTAGGAAATCTTCATAAACATCTATGCAGTGGAGACGGAAATGCTTCTATATAGTACCAAATGCAGCTGTGTTGAAAGACTTCCCTGTCCCTAGATATTTATGAAGATTTTCTTTTTTAAATATTTTATTTATTTGACAGAGAAAAATCACAAGTAGGCAGAGAGGCAGGCAGAGAAAGGGGAGAAGCAGGCTCCCTTCTATGCAGGGAGCCCAACTTGGGGCCCAGTTCCAGGACCCTGAGATCATGACCTGAGCCAAAGGCAGAGGCTTAACACACTGAGCCACCCAGGTGTCCCTGAATATTTTCTAAGAACAATTTTCTCAAGTTTATCTTATACTTTAAAGCTACACAATGATACTTTGAACTGACATTAGCATATTCACTTTAAGTAAAGTGGATATTTAAATATCCATTTCGACTGCTTTCACGTCCTTATTTTTTTTTAATTTCCATGCTTACTATGAGCACTAGCCATAGAAAAAAATGATAAAACTTTTCCCATATCAAACTCATTTTATACGAAATTGTATGCACTTAACCATTTAAACATTCTAATTATGGAAGAGGAAATCTCTCTCATTCTCTCTCTTTTTTTGCTAGTATAGTTTTTCTTTCTTTTTTAAGGCTATAAAGTACCTAGCTACGTAACACAGTACAACATTCATGGTGAATTACTTAAACCTTTATTAACATCATTCTAGTATTGTGTTGGCAAAATTGAGACTTTTAACACTTTCCTTCCTTTTAACAAATTATAAACAATAGTTATCTCTCCATTCAAATATTTGAGAATGTGAGATCTAATAGAGCACAGTGATATTTAATTTAATCAAAGTCTTTGGTGAATATTTCAACTTTAAATGTAAATTAATGAGTAAACCTAATCACCAAGGAGATTGTTTGCCCAGAGTTTCAAAACACTTTGTTTACAAATGGAAACTAAAAAAAATTTATAAAAACATTGACATTACAGTGTTTTTAAAAAAGTTCTTAATCTTTTCACTAAAAGGAGGAAACTATTAGTTCTAGTGTTAAATATGGTAGGTAATAAAATTCCTCTTAGGTGACCGGTAATTCGAATTACCCACATTTGAAATAAGTACCCTTAATATGAGATTACATACATAACTGAGTATGAGATTAATTAGTGACAATCACAAATTTTAGTATCAGATGTTCCAGAGGAAGTTGCTGCTCTTACTTTGATAATATTTGTACATAAAAACTGATTTTTTGAGCATTGTTTGGTATTGTACTTTAATACCTACTGTTACAGGTCCAGAAATAAAAATCTGGAAATCTCTAAAAAAAAAAAAAAAAACCAGAAAACAAAAAAGGAATAAGTTTTCCAGAGTGTTTAAGTCCTAATAAAAATGCTGTGTAGAAAAATACTTTTTCACTTTGAGTAACTTCTTTCAGGTCAATGATTTATCACTGTTAGATTCTTTTATCATGTTAGATTCTTTTTTTTCCAATTTATTTATTTTCAGAAAAACAGTATTCATTATTTTTTCACCACACCCATTGCTCTATGCAAGCTGTGCCCTCTATAATACCCACCACCTGGTACCCCAACCTCCCACCCCCCCGCCACTTCAAACCCCTCAGATTGTTTTTCAGAGTCCATAGTCTCTTATGGTTCAAATCATGTTAGATTCTTTATCATTCTTAGATTCTTTTAATATGATACTTAATACACTAGCACATACAAATTGAGAAAGCTTTTTTTACTATCTTGGGATAAGACTTAGTTACATTGTCCACCAAATAATATTAGAAATGAAATCTTCGATTCTATTATGCTTTAGAATCTTGTGACATGCCAGTATTAGAGAACGGCACAATCAAAAGTTATAGCACATGGTTTAAAGTCAATGACACGTTGGACTATGAATGCCATAATGGATTTGAAAGCAGAGATGGGCACACAGGTTCTGTAGTGTGTGGTAATGATGGTTGGTCTTATAAACCAGAATGCTATGGTAAGTGCTTTTTTCCCAGGTATTCTTTTTTTCAGGATTAACAAAATTAACAAAATGTATTTCAAATGTTCCATTTTGAACAAATTTGCATTGAAGTCATTTTTAAGATTTTTACAGTCCAAAGACAATAATTTATCTTTAAGACAGTATATTAATATTTCCTATGGGCCATATACATGATAGATTTGTAACTAAATTATAATTATGTTTCTTAATCCAAATGCAGTCTTTCATATTATTTTAAATGGAATTCTTTTAGTGTATACTGTAAGAAAACCAAAATTATAGTTTTTAACAATTTCCTCAGTTATTTTCCTCCTGAGTTTCTGCTTTTACCCCTTCTACCTTGAGTGTTAATTTCCTTCTGTTTTTTTTTTTTTTTAAAGATTTTGTTTATTTATTTGACAGAGAGAGATCACAAGTAGGCATAGAGGCAGGTTGGGGGGTGGAGCATGTTCTCTGCTGAGCAGAGAAGCCAATAGGGACTCAATACTAGGACCCTGAGATCATGGCCTGAGCTGAAGGCAGAGGCTTAACCACCTGAGCCACCCAGGTGCCCCTTGAGTTTTAATTTCTTCAGGTTTGAAAAGCTCTTTATTTTCTAACTTTGACAAGCTCTGTGTACTATTATATGAATCTCTTTCATGTTTGCAAATCACTATTTTCTAGGAGTAAGAGTAGAATTTGAATCTGTGGAAATTTGAGTAGCTTTAGATTGCTCCATGCCAAGGGAACAGTATGTGCAAAACTCTGACAACAAAACAGTTTGGGAAATATCAGGGTGAGCAAATTCTACTCAAGATGTGAGAGAGTTTTATAAACTGAAGCTGTTTGGTAGAATTCCCCTAGGAAGCTATCTGGCTCTGGATCCTTCTTTGTTGAGAGATTTTTGACTACTACTTCCATTTCATTGCTGGTTATGGGTCTGTTCAATGTTTTCTATTTCTTCCTGGTTCAGTTTTGGTAGTTCATACGTCTCTAGGAATATATCCATTTCTTCCAGATTGTCTTATTTGTTGGCATATAGTTGCTCATAATATGTTCTTATAATTGTTTGTATTTTTTTTTTGGTGTTGGGTGTGATCCTCTTTCATTCATGATTTTATTTATTTTTGATCCTTTCTTTTCTGTTTGATAATCTGTCAAGGGTTTGTCAATCTTCCTAATTCCTTCAAAAAACCAGCTACTAGTTTCCTTGACCTGTTCTACTGTTCTTTTAGTTTCTGTTTCATTGATTTCTGCTCTGATCTTTATTTCTCTTCTACTGCTGGGTTTAGGCTTTCTTTGTTTTCTTTCTCCAGCTCCTTCAGGTTTAGGGTTAAATTGTGTATTTTTTTTTTAAGATTTTGCTTATTTATTTGATAGACAGAGATCACAAGTAGGCAGAGAGGCAGGCAGAGAGAGAGGGGGAAGCAGGCTCCCAGCTGAGCAGAGAGCCTGATTTGGGGCTGGATCCCAGGATCCTGAGATCATGACCTGAGCTGAAGGCAGAGGCTTAAACCACTGAGCCACACAGGTGTTCCTAAATTGTGTATTTGAGACCTTTTTTGTTTCTTGACAAAGGCTTATATTGCTATATGCTTTCTTTTTTTTTTCCAATTTATTTATTTTCAGAAAAACAGTATTCATTATTTTTTCACCACACCCAGTGCTCCATGCAAGCCGTGCCCTCCACAATACCCACCACCTGGTACCCCAACCTCCCACCCCCCTGCCACTTCAAACCCCTCAGATTGTTTTTCAGAGTCCATAGTCTCTCATGGTTCATCTCCCCTTCCAATTTACCCAAAAGCACTACCCTCCCCAATGTCCATAACCCTACCCCCCTTCTCCCAACCCCCCTCCCCCCAGCAACCCACAGTTTGTTTCGTGAGATTAAGAGTCACTTATGGTTTGTCTCCCTCCCTATGCAACATGGGGGCTTAAGTGGGTAGGAGAAGAATCCATGAAACAAGATGGGATAGGGAGGGAGACAAGCTATATGCTTTCTTTTACCACCATCTTTGCTGCATCCAAAGATTCTGAACAGTTGTTTTTTTCTTTGTCATTTGTTTCCATGATTTTTTAAATTTTTTTTTAAGTTTTCATATAAATTCCAGTTAGTCAACATACCATGTAATTTTAGTTTCAGGTGTGCAATATAGTGTTTAAACAGTTCCATACAACAACTAGTGCTCATTCAAGGGCTCTTCTTAATCCCCTTCACCTATTTCACCCACCCTCTCACCCACTTCTCTGGTAACCATCAGTTTGTTCTCTATAATTAAGGGTCTGTTTTCTCATTTCCCTCTCTCCTTTTTCCCCTTTACTTTTTTAAATTATATCAAATGATATAATTTGCACAAACACCAAACCTAACAAACTCTTCAGGAAAAAGAGAGTTCATTATATTTACCCCTGTTTTTTCAGTCCCTTGTTTTTTCTTCCTTCATGAAGTCTCAGTCCTTGCTCTGTTATCTTTTCCCTGATACTTGAAGGATTCTTTTACCAATTCTTTAAAGACAGATCTGCTGGAGTTAAATGCTGTTTTCCTTTGTCTCAGAATATCTTCTGCTCTCCCTTAAACCCCAAAGGATAGTAACACAGGATATAGCATTTGAGGTTGACAGTTGTCTTCTAGCACTTAAAAAATGTTGTCACCTCTTTTGGCTTGATGGTCACAGATGAGAAGCCCACTGATGTTTGAATTCTTTGTACATGATAGGTTTGCATAATATTTCTATTTAGCTGCTTTTGAGAATTTTTCTTTCCCTTTACTTTTCCTCAGTTTGATTATGGTGTTATGTTAGCATGGATTTCTTTGGGTTTGTCTTGTTTCACTTTTTCAATATGAATGCTTATACCTTGTGCCCAACTGGGAAATTTTCAGTCCATATTTTTTAAAGTTGTTTTGGTTTTGTTTTCAATCTATTTCCAAAGTAAGTCACTTATATTCTATATTCAAATTTATTTAACTTTTGTTATTGCTTTATGTATGCTTTCATGGGGGATAAAAGGAAAGGCTTAAAAGTGTGATTCTCAGTTTAAGTGATTAAAATGTCTTCAATGTGGGGCATGTGGGTGGCTTAGTTGTTTAAGCACCTGCCTTTAACTCAGGTCATGATCCCAGCATCCTGAGATGGAGCCCCATGTCAGGCTCCCTCCCCAGCAGGGATTCTGCTTCTCCCTCTGCCTCTCCCTTGGCTTATGCCTGTGCACTCGCTCTCTCTCTCTCTCTCTCACTCTCTCCCTGACTCTCTCTCTCTCTCTCTGTCTCTCAATAAATACATAAAAATCTTTAAAAAATAAAATAAAAATTTTTCAATGAATCATTTCTGTCAGCAGAAATCACAAGTCTTGATATTGCATATTGTGCTATATTTTTATTTGCTTTATTTTAACCTGTTTTTCTTTGGTCTTTCAACAAATCAAATAAATATATATTTTTTTAGATTCTGAAGAAAAATGTGGGCCTCCTCCACGTATTGCCAATGGAGACATTACCTCATTCACGTTATTATCATATGCTCCAGGATCATCAGTAGATTACATATGCCAGTCCTTCTATGTACTTCAGGGACACAGGACCATAACATGCAGAAATCGACAGTGGTCACCACCACCAAAATGCTTAGGTAAATATTTCAGTATTCTTGGGAATCCTGGGAAAATCAGTATAATGCAGTAGGATGCTTTACTGTTGTTATTAGAATCTTCCTTGACTAACAACAACCATTTATTGAATGCTTGACTACCAAATATTAATGTGTAAAGAAGTAAAGTTGGAAATGAAAAAAACTCTTGTTCAAGGAACAAAAGATCTTTAACAAAAGGACTCTGGATTTATTCATATTAAAATTGACATTATGAGAGCACCTGGGTGACTCAGTTGGTTAAGCGACTGCCTTTAGCTAGGTCATGATCCCAGAGTGCTGGGATCGAGTCCTGAATCCTACTCCCAGCTCCATGGGGAGTCTGCTTCTCCCTCTGACCCTCTCCCCTCTCATGCTCCCTCTCTCATTTTCTCTCTGTCAAATAAATAAATAAAATTTTAAAAAATTGACATTATGAATCTTTGATTGTAACATTTAATTTTCATAGCTATAACATAGTACCTCATTTTATATCATTAATTATTTAAAATGATTTAAATCGACATGATGGACTTTCGAGGGATTGTTCTGGAAAAGGTTTTGAAAATAAAGCCCTGAACTAGTGTAGAAGATTCCACATGAAAGTCTGAAAATCTGAGGAACATATTTGTTTACTACTCAGTGTTTTATGTTCTTTCTTTTTTCAATCTTCAGAGGCCTGTACAGTATCAGAGGACATCTTGAGAACACATAATATACGATTACGATGGTTTCATGGGACAAAAATTTATACTAGAACAGGGGATGTTATTGAATTTGAATGTCTCCATGGATATCGTACAAAGACACCAGCGCATACATTCCGAGCCGCCTGTCAGCATGGGAAAGTGACATATCCTGAATGTGAATAAAACATTGGTTAAGATGCAGTCTTAAACTTAAAATATGTACATTTACTCAGAATTTCTCATCATCAATCAATTCTAAGTTTATTTTGTCAAGTATTGTGTAACTCAGTTATATTAATCAGAATTTGTATTAAATATTATGTGGATGATGTAATGTTAATCAGAGAGATGAATAAATCACTTCTTAAAATCACTTCATTGAAACTTGGCCAACCAAAATGCTTTGTGTCCTACTCATAAAATGTTTATGGCAAGAAATTAGATTCAATCACTCCAGTGCCTACCTCTATTTATCTTTCCCTCTAACTTTCTCAAAGCTTCTTCCATAACTTCTGGGGCTGCCTGAGACTCTCCATTTCAAAGGAAATGGGAGAAAATGGCTTTCTCCATCTTGAAAATTATTAAAATAATTTCACTTCAAAAACACCTAGAAGAATAACTGTGTCATTCCTATGTTAGTAATATATATAGTAGATAAATACGCCAAAAATGATGAAAGGTAAGATTTTCTATAAGATGCCTATCTAGCACACATAAAAATTCAAACAAATCGTAAAGAGAAATTAGAATTTAATTGGGTACATAACTGTCATACTATAATATGAAAAGTGACAAAAATAAATCTGATATCAAGTATAAACACACACACACAAAAACACACACACAGTTTTTTAAAAATTTTTTTAAAATTATTTTTATTAACATAAAATTGTATTATTTGCCCAGGGGTACAGGTCTGTGAATCATCAGGCTTACACATTTCACAGCACTCACCATAGCACATATCTTCCCCAATTCCATAACCCAACCACCCTATCCTTACCCCCACAGTCTCCAGCAACCTTCAGTTTGTTTTGTGAGATTAAGAGTCTCTTATGGTTTGTCTCCTTCCTGATCCCATCTTGCTTAATTTTTCCCTTCCCTATCTCCCATAAACCCCACTCTGCCTCTCAAATTCCTCATATAAGAGAGATCATATGATAATTGTCTTTCTCTGATTGACTTATTTCACTCAGCATATTACCCTCTAGTTCCATCCACAACACTGCAAATGGCAAGATTTCAGGGTTTTTGAAGGCTGCATAGTATTCCATGGTGTGTGTGTGTGCGTGTGTGTGTGTACACACACACTACACACACACACACACCATGGAATACTATGCATTAGTATATGCATATATATAATATAATAATATATAATACATAATATACAATATATAACAATATATAATACATAATAATATATAATAATATATAATACTATGCATATTAGTATATGCATATTATATAATAGATATATAATATAATATAATAATATATAATATGCAATATACATATAATATATACAATACAATAATATACAATATACATATAATATACAATATATAATATATAACAATATATAATACATAATAATATAATATAATAATATATAATAATATGCATATTATATATAATATATATTATATATAAAAATATATATTCTATTTATATGTATTTATATATATATTCTTCTTTATCTATTTATCTGTTGATGGACATCTAGGTTCTTTCCATAGTTTGGCTATTGTGTACATTGTTGCTATAAACATTCAGGTGCACATGCCCCTTTTGATCACTACATTTGTATCCTTAGGGTAAATACCCAGTAGTGCAATTATAAGGTTGTAGGATAGCTCTATTTTCAACCTTTTGAGGAACCTGCATACTGTTTTCCAGAGTGGCTACACCAGCTTGCAACCCACCAACAGTGTAGGAGGGTTCTTCTTTCTCCACATCCTTGCCAACATCTGCCACTTCCTCACTTGTTAATTTTAGCCATTCTGACTGGTGTGAGGTGGTATCTCATTACAGTTTTGATTTCTATTTCCCTGACGCTGAGTGATGTGGAGTACTTTTTCATGCATCTGTTGGCTATCTGCATGTCTTTGCAGAAGTGTCTGTTCATGTCTTCTGCCCATTTCTTGATTGGATTATTGGTTCTTTGGGTGTTGAGTTTGGTAAATTCTTTATAAATTTTGAATACTAGCCCTTTATCTAATAGGTCATTTGTGAACATCTTCTCCCATTCTGTCAGGTATTTTTAGTTTTGTTGCTGTTTCCTTTGCTGTTCAAAAGCTTTTCATCTTGATGAAGTCCCAATAGTTCATTTCTGCCCTTGCTTCCCTTGCCTTTGATGTTTCTAGGATGAAGTCACTGTGCCTGAGGTTGAAGAGATTGCTGCCTATGTTCTCCTCAAGGATTTTTTTTAAAGATTTTATTTATTTTTTTGACAGAGATCACAAGTAGGCAGAGAGGCAGGCAGAGAGAGAGGGGGAGGCAGGCTCCCTGCTGAGCAGAGAAGCCAAAGCAGGGCTCGATCCCAGGACCCTGGGACCACTACCTGAGCTGAAGGCAGAGGCTTAACCCACTGAGCCAGCCAGGTGCCCTCTCCTCAAGGATTTTGATGAATTCCTGTTTCACATTGAGGTCTTCCATTTTGAGTCTATTTTGTGTGTGGTATAGGGAAAAGGTCCAATTTCATTCTTCTGCATATGCATGCCCAATTCTCGCAACACCATTTGTTGAAAAGACTGTCTTATTTCCATTGGTCATTCTTTCCTCCTTTGTTGAAGATTAGTTGTCCATATGGTTGAGCATCCATTCCCAGGCTCTCTATTCCATTCCAGTAATCTATGTGTCTGTTTTTGTGCTAGTACTAAACTATCTTGATGAATACAGCTTTGTAATAGAGCTTTAAGTCTAGAATTGTGAAGTCCCCAACTTAGCTTTCTTTATCAACATTCCTGTGATTATTCAGGGTCTTTTCTGTTTTTTTTTTTTAATTATTTATTTATTTATTTTCAGAAAAACAGTATTCATTATTTTTTCACCACACCCAGTGCTCCATGCAAGCCGTGCCCTCTATAATACCCACTACCTGGTACCCCAACCTCCCACCCCCCGCCACTTCAAACCCCTCAGATTGTTTTTCAGAGTCCATAGTCTCTCATGGTTCACCTCCCCTTCCAATTTACCCAAATTCCCTACTCCTCTCTAACGCCCCTTGTCCTCCATGCTATTTGTTATGCTCCACAAATAAATGAAACCATATGATAATTCACTCTCTCTCCTTGACTTATTTCACCCAGCATAATCTCTTCCAGTCCCGTCCATGTTGCTACAAAAGTTGGGTATTCATCCTTCTGATGGAGGCATAATACTCCATAGTGTATATGGACCACATCTTCCTTATCCATTCATCCGTTGAAGGGCATCATGGTTCTTTCCATAGTTTGGCGACTGTGGCCATTGCTGCTATAAACATTGGGGTACAGATGGCCCTTCTTTTCACGACATCTGTATATTTGGGGTAAATACCCAGGAGTGCAATTGCAGGGTCATAGGGAAGCTCTATTTTTAATTTCTTGAAGAATCTCCACACTGTTCTCCAAAGAGGCTGCACCAACTTGCATTCCCACCAACACCAAAGAGGGTTCCCCTTTCTCCACATCCTCTCCAACACATGTTGTTTCCCGTGTTGTTAATTTTGGCCATTCTAACTGGTGTAAGGTGATATCTCAATGTGGTTTTAATTTGAATCTCCCTGAGGGCTAATGATGATGAGCATTTTTTCATGTGTCTGATAGCCATTTATGTCTTGATTGGAGAAGTGTCTGTTCATATCTTCTGCCCATTTTTTGATGTGTTTGTCTGTTTCGTGTGGGTTGAGTTTGAGGAGTTCATTATAGATCCTGGATATCAACCTTTTGTCTGTACTGTCATTTGCAAATATCTTCTCCCATTCTGTGGGTTGCCTCTTTGTTTTGTTGACTGTTTCCTTTGCTGTGCAGAAGCTTTTGATTTTGATGAAGTGCCAGAAGTTTATTTTCGCTTTTGTTTCCTTTGCCTTTGGAGACGTATCTTGAAAGAAGTTGCTGTGGCTGATATCGAAGAGATTACTGCCTATGTTCTCCTCTAAGATTCTGATAGATTCCTGTCCCACGTTGAGGTCCTTTATCCATTTTGAGTTGATCTTTGTGTACGGTGTAAGAGAATGGTCGAGTTTCATTCTTCTACATATAGCTGTCCAGTTTTCCCAGCTCCATTTATTGAAGAGACTCTTTTTTCCACTGTATATTTTTTCCTGTTTTGTCGAAGATTAATTGACCATAGAGTTGAGGGTCCATATCAGGGCTCTCTACTCTGTTCCACTGGTCTATGTGATTGTTTTTATGCCAGTACCATGCTGTCTTTGTGATCACAGCTTTGTAATAAAGCTTGAAATCAGGTAAGGTGATGCTGCCAGCTTTATTTTTGTTTTTTCAACATTTCCTTAAGGATTCGGGGTCTCTTCTGATTCCATACAAATTTTAGGATTATTTGCTCCTGCTCTTTGAAGAATGCCGGTGGAATTTTGATCGGAATGGCAATAAAAGTATAGATTGCTCTAGGCAGTATAGACATTTTAACAAAGTTTATTCTTCCGATCCAAGAGCATGGAATGGTCTTCCATCTTGTTGTGTCTTCTTCAATTTCTTTCATGAGTGTTCTATAGTTCCTCAAGTACAGATCCTTTACCTCTTTAGTTAGGTTTATTCCCAGGTATCTTATGGTTCTTGGTGCTATAGTAAATGGAATCGATTCTCTAATTTCCCTTTCTGTATTTTCATTGTTAGTGTATAAGAAAGCCACTGATTTCTGCACATTGACTTTGTATCCTGCCACACTGCTGAATTGCTCTATGAGTTCTAGTAGTTTGGGGGTGGAGTCTTTTGGGTTTTCCATATAAAGAATCATGTTATCTGCGAAGAAAGAGAATTTGACTTCTTCATTACCAATTTGGATACCTTTTATTTCTCTCTGTTGTCTGATTGCTGTTGCTAGGACTTCTAATACTTTGTTGAACAAGAGGGGTGAAAGTGGGCATCCTTGTCTTGTTCCTGATCTCAATGGGAAGGCTGCAAGCTTTTTCCCATTGAGGATGATATTTGCTGTGGGTCTTTCATAGATAGATTTGATGAGGTTCAGGAAATGTTCCCTCTATCCCTATACTTTGAAGCGTTTTAATCAGGAACGGATGCTGGATTTTGTCAAATGCTTTTCTGCATCAATTGAGAGGACCATGTGGTTCTTCTCTCTTCTCATATTAATTTGTTGTATCACATTGATTGATTTGCTAATGTTGAACCATCCTTACACGGGTTAGTAGAAAGAGTCTGGAAGTTTTCCTTCTGCTTCAATTTTTTGAAACAGCTTCAGGAGAATAGGTGTTATTTCTTCTTTTAAGGTTTGGTAGAATTCTCCAGGGAATCCGTCAGGTCCTGGGCTCTTGTTTTTTGGGAGGTTTTTGATCACTCCTTCAATCTCGTTATTAGATATCGGTCTATTCAGGTTGTTGATTTCTTCCTGGTTCAATTTTGGTAGTTTATATTTTTCCAGGAATGCATCCATTTCATCTAGGTTGCTAAGCTTATTGGCATATAACTGAACGTAATAACTTCTGATGATTGTTTCTACTTCCTTGGCATTAGTTGTGATCTCTCCCTTTTCATTCATAATTTTATGAATTTGGGATTTCTCTCTTTTCTTTCGGATTAGTGTAGCCAGTGGCTTATCGATCTTATTGATTCTTTCAAAAAACCAGCTTCTAGTTTCATTGATACGTTCTACTGTATCTCTGGTTTCTCCCTCATTGATCTCAGCTCTAATCTTGATGATTTCCCTTCTTATGTGTGGAGTTGGTTTGATTTGTTTTTGATCCTCCAGTTCTTTAAGGTGTAGAGACAGCTGGTGTGTTCTGGATTTTTCAATTCTTTTGAGCAAGACTTGGATGGCTATATATTTTCCCCTTAGGACCGCCTTTGCTGTATCCCATAGGTTTTGGACCGAAGTGTCTTCATTCTCATTGGTTTCCATGAATTGTTTCAGTTCTTCTTTGATCTCCTGGTTGATCCAAGCATTCTTAAGCAAGGTGGTCTTTAGCTTCCAGGTGTTTGAGTTCCTTCGGAACTTTTCCTTGTGATTGAGCTCCAGTTTCAAAGCATTGTGATCTGAGAATATGCAGGGAATCATCTCAGTCTTTTGGTATCGGTTGAGTCCTGATTTGTGACCCAGTATGTGGTCTATTCTGGAGAAGGTTCCGTGTGCACTTGAGAAGAATGAGTATTCTGCTGTTTTAGGGTGGAATGTTCTGTATATATCTATGAGGTCCATCTGGTCCAATGTGTCATTCAATGTTCTTGTTTCATTATTGATTTTCTGCTTCGATGATCTAATTCTGAAAGAGGCGTGTTAAGATCTCATACGATTAGTGTATTTATATCGATATGACTTTTACCTTGATTAACAGTTTTCTTAAGTAATTGGTTGCTCCCATATTGGGAGCATAGATATTTACAATGGTTAGATCATCTTGGTGGATAGTCCCTTTAAAGATTATGTAGTGTCCTTCTGTATCTCTGACTACAGTCTTTAGTTTGAAGTCTAATTTATATGATATGAGAATCGCTACCCCAGCCTTCTTTTGAGTCCCATTGGCATGAAAGATGCTTCTCCACCCCTTCACTTTCAGTCTGCGTGTATCTTTAGGTTCAAAATGGGTGTCTTGTAGACAGCATATGGATGGGTCCTGTCGTTTTATCCAATCTACAACCCTGTGCCGTTTTATGGGTGCATTTAGGCCATTCACATTGAGAGTGATTATTGATAGATACGTTTTTATTGACATCGAGTTACCTTTGAAGTCTTTCTTTCTGTAGACTGTCTCTATATTTCTGTTCAATGTTATTCTTGGGATTTTTCCTCTTTTATAGAACACCCATTAATATTTCCTGCAGTGTCGGCTTGGTGGTTGCATAGTCTTTTTAGCCTTGCCGGTCTTGGAAACTCTTTATCTCTCCATCCATTTTGAATGTCAGTCTTGCTTGATAAAGTATTCTTGGCTGCATGTTCTTCTCATTTAGTGCCCTGAATATATCTTGCCAGCCTCTTCTGGCTTGCCAGGTCTCTGTGGACAGGTCTGACGTTATTCTGATGGGCTTCCCTCTGTAAGTAAGGAGCCTCTTTGCCCTGGCGGCTTTCAAGAGATTATACCTACAAGTATAATTTCTCAATTTGACTATCAGGTGTCGTGATGTTTTTTTGGAGTGTATAATCTTGGGTGGAGACCGTTCAGCCTCTAGTACATGAACGCTGGTTTCATTTGCGAGATTCGGAAAATTTTCATGAAGGACTTGTTCCACGATATCTTCTAGATTTCTTTCTTTCTCCTCCCCTTCAGGAATTCCAATAATTCTGACGTTGGAACGCTTCATGGCATCATTTATTTCCCTGATTCTGCTTTCGTGGGATCTAAGCTGTTTCGTGGGATCAGGCTTCCTCCTGATTCTTTCTCTCTATCTGTTTGTCTTCCAGATCACTAATTCTATCTTCTGTCTCAGTTACCCTAGCTTTGAGAGAGTTTAGATTCGATTGGAACTCATTGAGAGCATTGTAGACCTCCTCCCTGGTAGTTTTAAGCGCCGCCCTACCAATGTGAACATCCTGTCTGGTCGCTTTCAGTTCGCCCCTATCAATTCTGTTTGGTCATCCATGGCTTTCTCCAACCTAGCTATTGCCTGGATAATTGTTACCCGGAATTCTCTTTCCGACATATTGTCTATGTTGATAGCCGTTAGCTCTGTTGCAGAAGTTCCATCCGCTGTATTTTTCTTCTGTTGGGCATTCCTCCTCCTAGTCATTTTGGTGGGAAAGGACTGAACAGATGTAGCTGGATATATTAACTCAAAGAACTCCGATCACCCATGAAATCAACCTGAGATCAGAATTATACACGTCTGGATCTCTACAGGGGCAGAAGACGCCAGTGAGCAGGTAAAGCGGAATGGGAACTGTGGACTGATATCGGAAGATAAACAAAAGGGGGAGGGAGCCACCAGAGGTGACCAGTGGGAGAGGAATACCCCAATACGAGCGAGAGTGCCCTGCGTCTGGGGACCAGCATTAACTTGGATACTGGTTGAAAGCATTCCAAAATAGCAAAAGATCGCGGGGAGAAATTGTGGGAATCGGGGTGGCTAGGGACCGGGGCTTAAGTCCCCAGTCCCAGACGGCAACCCCGGCGCGGAGCCTGAGAGAGTGCGGAGGAGAAACCAGATCCTGTTGGCTAGGATCTTGTTGAGAATCTTAGCATCCATATTCATCAGTGATATTGGTCTGAAATTCTCCTTTTTGGTAGGGTCCTTGCCTGGTTTGGGGATCAGGGTAATGCTGGCTTCATAGAAAGAGTCTGGAAGTTTTCCTTCTGCTTCAATTTTTTGAAACAGCTTCAGGAGAATAGGTGTTATTTCTTCTTTGAAGGTTTGGTAGAATTCCCCAGGGAATCCGTCAGGTCCTGGGCTCTTGTTTTTTGGGAGGTTTTTGATCACTCCTTCAATCTCGTTATTAGATATCGGTCTATTCAGGTTGTTGATTTCTTCCTGGTTCAATTTTGGTAGTTTATATTTTTCCAGGAATGCATCCATTTCATCTAGGTTGCTAAGCTTATTGGCATATAACTGAACGTAATAACTTCTGATGATTGTTTCTACTTCCTTGGCGTTAGTTGTGATCTCTCCCTTTTCATTCATAATTTTATGAATTTGGGATTTCTCTCTTTTCTTTCGGATTAGTGTAGCCAGTGGCTTATCGATCTTATCGATTCTTTCAAAAAAACAGCTTCTAGTTTCATTGATATGTTCTACTGTATCTCTGGTTTCTCCCTCATTGATCTCAGCTCTAATCTTGATGATTTCCCTTCTTATATGTGGAGTTGGTTTGATTTGTTGTTGATCCTCCAGTTCTTTAAGGTGTAGAGACAGCTGATGTGTTCTGGATTTTTCATTTCTTTTGAGCAAGACTTGGATGGCTATATATTTTCCCCTTAGGACCGCCTTTGCTGTATCCCATAGTTTTTGGACCGAAGTGTCTTCATTCTCATTGGTTTCCATGAATTGTTTCAGTTCTTCTTTGATCTCCTGGTTGATCCAAGCATTCTTAAGCAAGGTGGTCTTTAGCTTCCAGGTGTTTGAGTTCCTTCGGAACTTTTCCTTGTGATTGAGCTCCAGTTTCAAAGCATTGTGATCTGAGAATATGCAGGGAATCATCTCAGTCTTTTGGTATCGGTTGAGTCCTGATTTGTGACCCAGTATGTGGTCTATTCTGGAGAAGGTTCCATGTGCACTTGCGAAGAATGAGTATTCTATTGTTTTAGGGTGGAATGTTCTGTATATATCTATGAGGTCCATCTGGTCCAATGTGTCATTCAATGTTCTTGTTTCTTTATTGATTTTCTGCTTCGATGATCTGTCTAATTCTGAAAGAGGTGTGTTAAGATCTCCTACGATTAGTGTATTCATATCAGTATGACTCTTTATCTTGATTAACAGTTTTCTTAAGTAATTGGCTGCTCCCATATTGGGAGCATAGATATTTACAATGGTTAGATCATCTTGGTGGATAGTCCCTTTAAGGATTATGTAGTGTCCTTCTGTATCTCTGACTACAGTCTTTAGTTTGAAGTCTAATTTATATGATATGAGAATCGCTACCCCAGCCTTCTTTTGAGTCCCATTGGCATGAAAGATGCTTCTCCACCCCTTCACTTTCAGTCTGTGTGTATCTTTAGGTTCAAAATGGGTCTCTTGTAGACAGCATATGGATGGGTCCTGTCGTTTTATCCAATCTGCAACCCTGTGCCGTTTTATGGGTGCATTTAGGCCATTCACATTGAGAGTGATTATTGATAGATACGTTTTTATTGACATCGAGTTACCTTTGAAGTCTTTCTTTCTGTAGACTGTCTCTATATTTCTGTTCAATGCTATTCTTGGGATTTTTCCTCTTTTATAGAACCCCCCTTAATATTTCCTCCAGTATCGGCTTGGTGGTCGCATAGTCTTTTAAGTCTTGCCGGTCTTGGAAACTCTTTATCTCTCCATCCATTTTGAATGTCAGTCTTGCTGGATAAAGTATTCTTGGCTGCATGTTCTTCTCATTTAGTGCCCTGAATATATCTTGCCAGCCTCTTCTGGCTTGCCAGGTCTCTGTGGACAGGTCTGACGTTATTCTGATGGGCTTCCCTCTGTAAGTAAGGAGCCTCTTTGCCCTGGCGGCTTTCAAGAGATTATACCTACAATTATAATTTCTCAATTTGACTATCAGGTGTCGTGATGTTTTTTTGGAATGTATAATCTTGGGTGGAGACCGTTCAGCCTCTAGTACATGAACGCTGGTTTCATTCGCGAGATTCGGAAAGTTTTCTTGAAGGACTTGTTCCACGATATCTTCTAGACTTCTTTCTTTCTCCTCCCTTTCAGGGATTCCAATAATTCTGACGTTGGAACGCTTCATGGCATCATTTATTTCCCTGATTCTGCTTTCGTGGGATCTAAGCTGTTTCGTGGGATCAGGCTTCCTCCTGATCCTTTCTCTCTATCTGTTTGTCTTCCAGATCACTAATTCTATCTTCTGTCTCAGTTACCCTAGCTTTGAGAGAGTTTAGATTAGATTGGAACTCATTGAGAGCATTGTGAACCTCCTCCCTGGTAGCTTTGAGCTCCGCCCTACCATTGTGAACACCCTTCTGGTCGCTTTCAGTTCGGCCCTAATCAATTCTGTTTGGTCATCCATGGCTTTCTCCAACCAAGCTATTGCCTGGATAATTATTAGCCTGAATTCTCTTTCCGACATATTGTCTATGTTGATAGCCGTTAGCTCTGTTGCAGAAGGTCCATCCTCTGTATTTTTCTTCTGTTGGGTATTCCTCCTCCTAGTCATTTTGGTGGAGAAGACTGAACAGATGTAGCTGGATCTATCAACTCTGGTGCAGTCAAGGTGCACCCTGGAACACTTCTGCTCACTGGCGTCTTCTCCCCATGTAGAGATCCAGACGTGTATAATTCTGATCTCAGGCTGATTTCATGGGTGATCGGAGTTCTTTGGTAGGTAATCAGCTCACTTTGGCGTACTGGCTGAAAATACGCCTCTTCCTACTACCGCGCCATCTTGCCCCCCCCCCCCTTTTCTGGTTTTATATAAATTTTGGGATTATTTGTTTCATGCCTTTGAAAAAAATTGATAGTGTTTTGATAGGGATTGCATTAAATGCGTAGTTTACTTTAGGTAGTATAGACATTTTCACAATATTTGTTCTTCCAATCCATGACCATTGAGCGTTTTTCCATTTCTTTGTGTCTTTCTCAATTTTTTTCATGAAAATTCTCTATTTTTCTGAGAACAGATTCTTTGCCTCTTTGGTTAGGTTTATTCCTAGGTATCTTGTCGTTTTTGAGATCAGTTGTAAATGGGATTGATTCCTTGATTTCTCTTTCTTCTGTCTTGTTGTTGTTGTATAGATATGCAACTGATTAATGAGCATTGATTTTACATCCTGATACTTTACTCAATTGAGTGGAGCCTTTGGGTCTTCCACATAGAGTATCATATCATCTGCGAAGAGTGAGTGTTTGACTTCTTCCTTGCTGATTCGGGAGCCTTTTATTTCCTTTTGTTGTCTGATTGCCAAGGCTAGAACTTCTAGTACTATGTTGAATAACAGTGGTGATAGTGGACATCCTTGCCTTGTTCCTGACCTTAGATGAATAGCTCTAAGATTTTCCCCCATTGAGAATGATATTTTCTATGGGTTTTTTCATAGATGGCTTTGATGGTATTGAGGTATGTACCCTCTATCCCCACACTTTGAAGAGTTTTGATCAAGAAAGGACGATGTACTTTGTCAAATGTTTTTTCAGCATCTATTGAGAGTATTGGTTCTTGTTCTTTCTTTTATTTCTTTCTTTTATTAATGTATTGTATCACATTGATTGATTTGCAGATGTTGAACCAACCTTGCACCTCAGGAATAAATCCCTCTTGGACGTGGTGATTAATTCTTTTAATGTACTGTTAGATCCCATTGGCTAGTATTTTGGTAGAATTTTTTCATCCATGTTCATCAAGGATATTGATCTGTAATTCTTTTTGATGGGGTCTTTGGTATTGGAATCAAGGTAATGCTGGCCTTGTAAAATGAGTTTGGAAATCTTCCTTCCATTTCTAATTTTTTTTAACAGTTTCAGGAGAATAGGTATTAATTCTTTAAAATGTTTTGTTGAATTCCCCTGGGAAGCCGTCTGGCCCTGGGCTCTTGTTTGTTAAGAGATTTTTGATGACTGCTTCTATCTCCTTACTGGTTGTGAGTCTGTTCAGGTTTTCTATTTCTCCCTGCTTCAGTTTTGGTAGTTTATATATCTCTAGGAGTGCATCCATTTCTTTTAGAATGCCAAATTTTTTGGCTTATAGTTACTTATAATATGTTCTTAGAATTATTTGTATTTCTTTGGTGCTAGTTGTAATCTCTCCTCATGCTTTCATGATTTTTTAAAATTTGGATCCTTTCTCTTTTCTTTTTGATACATCCAGCCAGGGGTTTATCAATCTTATTAATTTTTTCAAAGAACCAGCTCCTAGTTTCATTGATTTGTTCTGCTGTTCTTTTGGTTCCTATTTCATTGATTTCTTTTCTGATCTTTATTATTTTTCTTCTTCTGCTGGGTTTAGGCTTTATTTGCTCTTCTTTCTCCAACTCCTTTAGGTGTAGCATTGTGTTGTGTACTTGAGACCTTTCTTGTTTCTTGAGAAAGACTTGTATTGCTATATACTTTCCTCTCAGTACCACCTTTGCTGTGTCCCCAAGATTTTGAACAGTTGTGTTTTCTTTTTCATTTGTTTCCATGAATTTTTTTCAATTATTCTTTAATTTCCTGGTTGACCCATTCATTCTTTAGTAGGATGCTCTTTAGCTTCCATGTATTTGAGTCCTTTCCAACTTTCCTTTTGTGATTGAGTTCTAGCTCCAGAGCATTGTGGTCTGAAAATATGCAGGGAATGATCCCAATCTTTTTGTACCAGTTGAGACCTGATTTTTGACACAGGATGTGATCTATTCTGGAGAATGTTCCATGTACACTAGAGAAGAATGTGCATTCTGTTGCTTTAGGAAGGGATGTTCTGAATATATCTGTGATATCCATCTGGTCTAGTGTCACTTAAAGTCTTTGTTTCCTTGCTCATCTTTTGCTTGGATGATCTGTCCATTTCAGTGAGGGGGGTGTTAAAGTCCCCTACTACTATTGTATTATTGTTGATGTGGTTTTTTTGATTTTGTTATTAATTGGTTTATATAGTTGGCTGCTCCCATGTTAGGGGCATAGATATTTAAAATTGTTAGATCTTCTTGTTAGACAACCTTCTTGTTAGATTGTTAGGTGCTTTAAGTATGATATAGTGTGCTTCCTCATGTCTTATTATGGTCTTTGGCTTAAAATCTAACTTATCTGATATGAGGATTGCTACCCCAGCTTTCTTTTCATGACCATTCTCATGGTAAATTGTTTTCCAATCTGGTGGAGTCTTTGTGTCTAAAATGAGTCTCTTGTAGACAGCATATCAAGGGGTCTTGTTTTTTAATCCACTCTTATACCCTATTTCTTTTGATTGGGGCATTTAGCCCATTTACATTCAGGGTAACTATGAAAAGATATTAATTTAGTGCCATTGTATTGCCTGTAAGGTGACTGTTACTGTATATTGTCCCTGTGCCTTTCTGGTCTACTACTTTTAGGATCTCTGTTTGCTTAGAAGACCCCTTTCAATATTTCCTGAAGGGCTGGCTTGGTCTTTGCAAATTCTTTCAGTTTTTGTTTGTCCTGGAAGCTTTTTACCTCTTCTATTTTCAATGACAGCCTAGCAGGGTATAATATTCTTGGCTGCATATTTTTCTCATTTAGTGCTCTGAATATATAATGCCAGTCCTTTCTGGCCTGCCAGGTCTCTGTGGATAAGTCTGCCACCAATCTAATATTTCTACTATTGTATATATGTTACAGGCTTCTTGTGCCATGCTGCTTTCAGGATTTTCTCTTTGTCACTAAGACTGTAAGTTTTGCTATTAGATAATGGGGTATGGACGTATTTTTACTGATTTTGAGGGGGATTCATGGTCCAGTAGTTGTTTGTCTCTCTTTTGCTCAGCTTCTTTATCAGCCTTTGGTCTTTTGGTCTTCTATATCAGTAATTCTCTCTTCTGCCTCATTTATCCTAGTAGTAAGAGCCTCCATTTTTTATTGCACCTCATTAATAGCTTTTTTAAAATTTCAACTTTGTTAGGTTTTATTTCTTTTATTTCTTCAGAAAGGGATTTTATTTCTTCAGAAAGGGATTCTCTAATATCTTTCATGCCTTTTTCATGCCCAGCTAGCACCTTGATAATCATCATTCTGAACTATAGGTCTGACATATTACCAATGTCCATATTGATTAGGTCCCTAGCCATAGGTTCTGCCTCTTGGTTTTTGTTTTTGTTTTTGTTTTGTGGTGAGTTTTTCTGCCTTGTCATTTTACCCAGATAAGAATATGTGAACGAGAGAGTAAAATACTGAAAGAGTGGCAAAGGCCCCTGAAAAATATACACTAACAAAATCAGAAGAGACCTGAAACCAGGGGGAGAAGAAAGGGGGGGGATATATATATGTGTATATATATATATATATATATATATATATATATATATATATACATATATATGTGTGTGTGTGTGCATATACATATTAGACTGGTGAATAGAACAGAACCACCTGCTTGATTTTGGGTGTATTCTTCTCTCTTAGAAGAAATTACCTCCTAAAATGTTAAAGAATGAAAAACATATATATATAAATAAGAAAACACAATGAAAGTGTGGAATATGACTGTAAAGATGAAGATTTTAAAAGATTCTAAAAAATCAGTTAAGATAAGTGAGTTGGAAAGAGGAAAAAAAATAGGAGAGAATGTGATCAGGCTGCAGCTAGATTTAGGGTATATTTACATCTATTAGAATAAATCGAATACCAAAATTTTAAAGAAAAAACCCATATGTATGCAACAAAGAAGGTTAAATATAATAACAGGATAAAATAATGGCTACAACAATGAAAAATTTAAAAGATTTTTAGAAGTTATTGATAAGATAAAATAGTGAAAACACATTAAAAGAGTTAAGCAGAAAAGATAAAAAAATTGAATACAAAATAAAGAAAATTTAAAAAAAAATTAACCTTGCAAGACTAAAGCATTGTTGGAAAAAAGCCATGAATTCTGTGTTGCTTTCCCCTAACTCTGGAGTTCCACAGTTCTCCTTAATCAGTAAACTTGGTCTTGACTGGATGTTCTTTTTGATCTTCTGGGAGAGGGGCCTGTTGCAGTGATTCTTAAATGTCTTTGCCCAAGGCAGAATTGCACTGTCCTTGCAGGGGCCAGGCCAAATAATCTGCTCAGGTTTGCTCTCAGCAGATTTTGTTCCTGAAAGCTTTCCACACAGCTTTGGAGGATGGGAATGAAAATGGCATCCTCCCAATCTCCAACCCAGAGGAGCAGAGAGCTCGGGGCCCCACTCCTCAGTGTGCCCTCAGAGAAAAGTGGTCAATCATTCCTGTCTCCCTGGTCTCCAGTCATGCTCCAATCTCACTTGGCCTATGACCCAGCATTCCTTTCTATGACACACAGCCCTCTTTGGAGTCTCCAAACCAACCATATTTCTGCTGCACTGCTCCTCCCAGAAGAGGAAGTTGAGTATCCCCGGATCAGCCACTTGTGGTGTCCCTGCTCAAAGAGCTGTGGTCTGACTGTGCTTTGGATCACTGTTTAAGGTTTCCTAAGCTGAGAGCCCCCACCTTGTCTCCATTTCTGTAGCTGGCTTCCCTGCTTCAAAACCTGTGAGCTCTACCTATTTCAGGCACCCCCAGTCTTTCTGTGACCCCGGAGCCTGAAACCACACTGTCTCTTTGAGGGTCCCACCCCATTTACCCTCTGGAGTGACACCCCTAAGTGGATCCAACTTCTAAAAGTTCTGAGTTTGTGCTCCACTGCTCTACTGCTTGCCAGGAGGTGGCCCCATCCCCCATGGTCTATCTTCTTGTCACTTTGGATTCACTTTTCTGCACGTCCTACCTTCCAGAAAGTGGTTGATTTTCTGTTGCTAGAATCCTGCTCTTCTTCTCTTCTATCTCCTGTGGAGTTTGTAGGTGTTTAGAATGGTTTGATAACTATCTAGCTGAACTCCTGTGACCTAATGCTATTTCAGTCTCCTACTCCTCTGCCATCTTGCTTCTTCCCCACACAGCATGCTTTGAACACTGCAGAAACATTTATAAAATGAAGATTGTCAGGAAATACAAGGAAATATTTATAATGACTATAATTGATTTTGGAGATGCTAAAGAGTTGGTGGTTAAGTCCTTAATGTACACCTGTATTTTCCATGCTTTCTATCATTACTATGTATCATCTTTGAACCATAATAAGGTGGTTATTTTAATGGGGTGCCTGGCTGGCTCAGCTGGTAGAGCGTGCTCACAATCTCAGGGTTGTGAGTTTGAGCCCCATGTAGAGGTTACTTAAATATGTAAATAAATCTTTTTTAAAAATAAAATAAAATAAAGATATATTAAAAGTGAGACAGTATATGTGGAGAATTATGAGGACCTCTTTGGTAATGATCATCAAATCTAATGACATCTTCATGATTTTGCTGCTATACAGGATTTTGGAAACACTGAAACACAAGAGTCTGAAATACGATTTTTATGTTCATACATTTCAAACAGCATAATTAGTTAAAATCATAATACACATTTTTAACTTCTGCAAAACCATGAAAACTTTAAGATGAAAATAAAGATAGAGTTAAGGTAAAAATGCTTTAAGGTGGTAACTTGTTACTTCATTTTGCATCAAATCAAGTGGAATTCTTAGAAATCTGGGTCTTTCTAATGGACCCAATTTATCTAAGTCTGAAACACAATTGACAGCCAGTTTTCTCACATTTAAAGGACATTGTTATAATTGGTAAGTTTATTTGCTGTTAATATTGGTATATACACTATTTCTCAAAAACCTTTTACCTAATTCTTGTGGACTCTATTTATGACACTTATTGTGTAATCAATATAGCCTATAAGTAATCATTTTCATTGTTGGCTGCAAAATAATGAGTTTTAAGACATCCTATTCTTTTTCTGAACTTACTAATTGTCATTCTTGTGTGAAGATGAATGTTAATTTGCCAGATACTTAAAACTTTTGTCTAAAATGGATTTGGGAAATCTTTATTTTTGCTCTTTAATTTCTAGTTTTTGGAGTAAGGACTTAATAATAGTGACTGTGATGAATTTTAAGCTTTTTTTCACTTTTTTTTAAACATTCTATCAGCATGGATTCATGAATTTTTATTTATTTCATTTGTCACAGTTATAGTCATTATTCTTTGAAGCTCTGATGTCCCAAATTTGGCTAGTGAGTGCCTCTTGAAACTGGCTCCTGATTGTTTTGTTATACCCACTAGTCTTTGAGTGCTTCTTCTCTTTTTAAAACAACACAATACTCCAGTCTCACTGTATACTTCCAGACCAATACCCATAATCATACAGCTTTCCAAAAAGGTCTGATTCTTTTTACTGGAAAATAGTGTTCAGAACACAAGAACTGTGTTATTGGTACTAGATGAGAATATTGAATACTGTCAGAATGTTTTTAAATGTCTTTTTACTTATCAAAAATCTGAAAAAGAAATGAAATTTAAAGTTCATTGGCTCCCATTGGATCTTACAATTCAGTGTTATAAATAATACTAGGTTAAGAAACTTTTAAATACATATTCTGTCTCTTCTCTTTATTCTTTTATTCTTATATTTCAGTATTTAAAATAATATTAAAATTGTAATGTAAACATTACTATTTGCAGTTCAACTACTGAATAAAGGTTAAAATGTCTTTGCATTTATTTTGTCCCATGAAGTTTGACTGTGAGTGTAAGAACACTCTTCAAAAATGACTTGAAATAATCCTAACCTCAGATATGTTCATTTACCAAACTACCAAATTAATAGAGTTTTACACTTATTTGCCTTATTTTTTTAAAAGATTTTATTTATTTATTTGAGAAAGAAAGAGAGACAGAGCATGAGAGGGGAGAGGTCATAGGGAGAAGCAGACTCACTGCTGGGCAGGCTGTCTGATGTGGGACTCGATCCCAGGACTCCAGGATCATGACCCGAGCTGAAGGCAATTGTTTAACCAACTGAGCCGCCCAGGTGCCTCTGCCTTATATATATATTTTCAATTTTAGATTTTGCATCTTCTTCTTTTAAGCTAAACTTTTTTGAAAGTATGAAAAACACCTACATTAAAAAAATGATTTTATTTATTTATTTCACTGAGAGAGAGCAAGCAGGGAGGGTCACAGGGAGTGGGAGAGAAACTCAAGGAGTCTCTGAGCCAGGCATGATCCTGATATGGGCCTGGATCTCAGGACCCTAAGAGCATGACTTGGGCAGGAAACCAAGAGTCAGAAGCTTAAGCATCTGACCCACCAATGTGCCCCAAACATCTGCATGCTTCAAAAGACAAAATAATATGAGAAATATGCTGAGCAGTCTTACTTCCATCTTATCTGTTCCCTCATTTCATAAAGTTATATTTTTATTACTTTCTGATATCTTTCCTATGTTCATTAATCTCCTTTTTCTTATAGAGAAGGGGGATTATGTTTCATATTTGTCTGTACGTTGCCGTTTTTGTATTTACTTATTATTTATTTATTTTTAGTATCTATTTCTAATATCCACTTGAATAGCCTTCCTTAGCTCACTGGGCAGAGACTGCTCCAGTAGCTGTGCTGCAATCGACCTAGTCAACAACACAGTCTGGCATCATCCCCCACCAAAGTGTTGCTTGGGTAGGGGCCCAAAGAGAGAAGGTTCTGGGGTACTGTCCTCCCCTGGGATCCTCCAACTTTGGCCTTGTGGCTGGGATGCTTTAGAATAAAGGTCTGGTCAGTACAGACAAAAGGTTGATATCCAGGATCTATAATGAACTCCTCAAACTCAACCCACATGAAACAGACAAACACATCAAAAAATGGGCAGAAGATATGAACAGACACTTCTCCAATCAAGACATACAAATGGCTATCAGACACATGAAAAAATGCTCATCACCATTAGCCCTCAGGGAGATTCAAATTAAAACCACATTGAGATATCACCTTACACCAGTTAGAATGGCCAAAATTAACAAAACAGGAAACAACATGTGTTGGAGAGGATGTGGAGAAAGGGGAACCCTCTTACACTGTTGGTGGGAATGCAAGTTGGTGCAGCCTCTTTGGAGAACAGTGTGGAGATTCCTCAAGAAATTAAAAATAGAGCTTCCCTATGACCCTGCAATTGCACTCCTGGGTATTTACCCCAAAGATACAGATGTCGTGAAAAGAAGGGCCATCTGTACCCCAATGTTTATAGCAGCAATGGCCACAGTCGCCAAACTATGGAAAGAACCAAGATGCCCTTCAACGGATGAATGGATAAGGAAGATGCTGTCCATATACACTATGGAGTATTATGCCTCCATCAGAAATGACGAATATCCAACTTTTGTAGCAACATGGACGGGACTGGAAGAGATTATGCTGAGTGAAATAAGTCAAGCAGAGAGAGTCAATTATCATATGGTTTCACTCATTTGTGGAGCATAACCAATAGCATGGAGGACAAGGGGCGTTAGAGAGTAGTAGGGAATTTGGGTAAATTGGAAGGGGAGGTGAACCATGAGAGACTATGGACTCTGAAAAACAGACTGAGGGGTTCGAAGTGGCGGGGGGTTGGGAGGTTGGGGTACCAGGTGGTGGGTATTATAGAGGGCACAGCTTGCATGGAGCACTGGGTGTGGTGAAAAAATAATGAATAATGTTTTTCTGAAAATAAATAAATTGGGAAAAAAAAAAAGAAAGCCATTTATTTCGTTTCGAAGCCTAATTCTCTGGCTAGAACTTCCAGTACTATGTGATATGTTAGTGGTGAGTGCAGGAGTCCTTGTCTTGTTCCCACCATAGGGTAAAGGCTTTCAATCTTGCACTGTTGAGCATTATGTTAATTTGAGTTTTTTAAATGCTTACTTTTATTGCTATCTGGAGAACACACTGCTGGGAGTGGAAGCAGGTGCACTAACTAGATAGAAATTGCAATGTTTGTTGCTATGGTGGAACAGATGAAAAAAAGTGGGGTGACTGGGGATATGTTTGGATGTAGAATGACGGGACTTACATCATGACAGGGTGGTGGTGTGGCAAAGACATTGGATGTGCACTGTCCAATACAAGATCTATTAGTCACACATAGCCACTGACAATTATAAGCACTTAAGATTAAATGAAAATCTAGCTCTTTATTAATCACGTTTTCATTTATAACAAAAATTTAACACTTTTTCCAGCTTTACTGAGATATGATTGATAAAAAAACATTGTGTATGTTTAAGGTTTGCATCTCCATGATTTTGATGTACATATGTATTTCGTCCTTACCACAATAAGGTTAGTTAACATGCACCACCTCATCTAGTTTTTTTTTCTTTTTCTTTCTCTCTCTCTCTGTGTGTGTGTGTGTGTGTGATGAGAATATTTAAGATCTATTCTCTTAGCAACTTTCAAGTATATATACACCATAGTTAACCATAGTCCATTATATCCCCAGAACT
The DNA here is from genome assembly GCF_020171115.1 of Neogale vison. Lineage (NCBI taxonomy): Eukaryota > Metazoa > Chordata > Mammalia > Carnivora > Mustelidae > Neogale > Neogale vison. Next base: position 24,070,833 of record NC_058100.1, read on the forward strand.
TACTCATCTTATAACTGGAGGGTTATGACTTTTGACCATTTTCATCCATTCTCCCCATGTGACTAGTAGCTATTGTCTCAGAGAATGGAGACAGAACAAATCTATAATTACAGAAAATTCTATGGGCAGCACTGCCCTAAATCCCGCCAGTGTGTTGGTCTCTGCTTTTCTTCCCTTTTTCAGGGATAAGAAGGAGAAAATAGAAAAGGAAATAAACTATCAGCATTTAGAGAGAGAAACGTATTTTTCCAATGTAACATACTTAAATCAACTAGCACTGAGGCAAGTTAGATGCATTTGTTTATGTCAGAAGTTTAACAAAATACATTTGTTATAAATGAATATTCATGACAGTATTTTGGGGCAGACAATATGGTCTAATGTTTAAGAAATTGTGCTATGAAGTCACGCTTCTTATTTGTAGTCTACCTCAAAACAGATTAAGGAATATTTATAACCATTTGTTTCTTCATAGATATTACAGGGATATGATATTTTTAAGTACATATTGTTATGAGAATAAGGAAATAAAGCTTGTAACACAATTTCTAGCACGTCTGAATTGTTTACTGAATCACAGAGAGGTATTTATGAAGACAGGTTATAAATAGATGAGCAGATAGATGAAACCATAATTTCATTACACAGCTCTGATTTCGTTATGCCTGCTTTAAACTGAGTAACATTCACTCATTTAATATGGGATTTATTAAAGGTGCATTTCCTTGCATATTCTGAATGTTCTATATTTGATGCTATTTCTCCATTTCACTTAATCTAAGTAATTACTGAATGAAAAAGCTGCAAAGATCCAAAGGTAAGCAGTTACTGAGCCAGTGCGGTCTTGTTTCTGAGGGAGCTGCTAGTATATGAAAAGTCATGTTCATAAAGTAACACACGTATTAAACACTGCAGGAATAAGATCTGTAGTCCTCTCTTTCTTCATAGACACAATGAGGATATGATTTTATTTTTAGTATTTGGATTGTTATGAAAATAAACAAAAAAATTGTGTGGTTACACTCTGTGACTTGGAAAATTTTGACATCCCTAATATTTAAAGATGCTCCCAATCATCGGAAGGGCGTGGTTTGGGCTAAATTACAAAGACGTTTTTGTCATCAGAAAAATCTATAAAAGATATTTTGTCTGAAGAAACTCTTGTCTTTATTATAAGGAAGAGCACATTTTACTTCTAACTAAGAATACCATGAAGTGGAATTAAAATTCTCATTATATAAAATTAAAAAAAGAACTCTAACATATTTATTTACTTCTGGTCCTGGAAATGGCAATATTTTTAGATACCAAATATTTCAGAGGTCCTTTTAGAGATCACTCTGTGATCATTGTGGAAATGAAAGTTGAGAGGATGTTTCAAGTTAATTTTTCATACATATATATGAACAAAAATAGGTTAGCAAAAAGGTGTTTTTCTTCAAAATCCAGCTATATAAGTGGTGACTTCTTGCTCAATATATATAATTGCCTATTCATGTTTCACACATTTTCTACTGAACTTTTCCTTATTGATATATAGAGCTTTTTATAAATTAGTATGGTAGCCTTTTTGTATGTACTGTGAATTCTAATTTTGTTCAGTTTGTTGTGTCTTTTGCCTTTGGTTACCAGGACTGGGGAGGCGGGTGGTTAAGCACATAGTCTTATTTATATCAAGTAAAAATACATATTTTATTGTGTAAAGTTGAAACAAGTTTTTCTTCTACATCTTTGTTGGAGATATAGATACCTAGAGCTATACATAGCTACAGATATCTATCTATCTACAAATATATCATAAGTCTGAATATATATATCTTTAACTGATCTGAATTTATTTTAGTGTGTAATGTATAAATTGAACCCCATTATTTTTCAAATAACTACCCAGTTTGTCACAACACCATTGATTTTAAAATTCCAAGACTCCCTGATCTATTTGAAATACTACCCCTAGGATATAGTACATTTCTTCACATATTCTTTTCCTTTTTTTTTTTTTAAGATGTACTTATTTGAGAGAGAGAGAGAGAGAGAGAGAGAGAGAGAATGAACAGGCAGGGCAGAGAGAGGGACTGAATTTCAAGCAGATCCCATGCTAAGCACAGAGCCTGATGCTGAGCTCAATCAGCTGAGCTGATTGATGCTGAGCTTTACATTTTATAAAGGACCTGTCCCCAAATACAGGCACATTAGAGGGTAGAGTTTCTATATATGAACTTGGGGGACACAAACATTCAGTCCATAACAGGTAGGGATGGTGACTTTTTCTCCTTTGTAATACAAATGCATAATAGGCTTTCAACAATATTTTTAACTGAACGGGTCTCGTAGGCCAAACTCATCATATTTGATGTCTTTTGTCATTTATTACCTCTATCATCCAATTAGTTACCACTTCTTATGCTTTAATATTGCTTTATGCCCTTGTAAATAATTTAATGCCTCAAGGTCCAGCTCTGAGCATACCACTCCATCAACTAGTTAGGATACAAAAATAAATTTAATATTCCTTAACCTGATCTGGCTCCTGAGGTTGAGAGAGAGATAAAAATGCTGAGATAAATGTCTTCCTTTTAATTGCAACATTATATCCTAAATCCAAAATAGAAAGACATAAATGTTCTATGATACAGGATTGGTCATGCTAATTATATGTTAACAACAGTAAATAATGTATTCATTGAAAAGATATTATAGAAAATAAAAGTGTCATATAATAATCATGTCAGGATATTAAGTACAAAATCAATTTAAAGAAACAATATATTGTTATCATATTATTTGTTTTCCTATCTAATTCCCTGACTCCTTCACATAAACTGTATGATCCTTCAGAAAAAGGGCTGTGTTTTATACATTATGCCTCTGGAACCAAACAGATTACTGACAGACAGTAAACACTGAAAAATGTTTATTGCTTTGACTGCATTGGCTGAAACCAAGTGGAAGAGATATAAAATATGAACATATTCTTAGTAACATAGAGATACACATAATGCCAAGTATTAGTAATAGTAAATGTCAATATGTCACAAACACTTTGAAGAAAATTTAAAACTACCAGTGTGATTACAAAAATAAATCCCCCTTCAGAAATGGAAGGAATTAAACTATTTTCTGTGTTCCTTCTAAGTACAGACAGCAAGTTGTCTCATTTAAAAATATTTCTTTACCTGGTGTAGTTATAATATTATTCCAGTTTCATTAAATGGGCTAAATGTATTGCTTTTCAAAATTCTTTGACTGTTTTCCTTACTCTATATAGTTTATATTGAACCCAAACGCATTCTGATAGACCTCTATGAGCATCTGCAGGTGAACAGTTCTTTAAAGCCTGCAGCTCTAATGGTCCAAAGTAGCTAGAGAAACAGTTCAGTTAGTCAGAATGAACCAATTCCAGTCCTGAAATTGGGCAATCATTTAGTTATGGATTATATTGCCTGTATGTTCTTCCTTTTCCTATGTAAAGAGGTTAGTTATTTTATTGCTGTGGACACCCTGGATTTCCTTAAACAACTATCTTTTGGCATAAAAAATAATTTTCTAGGGAGGAGTCAAGATGGCGGAGAAGGAGCAGGCTGAGACTACTTCAGCTAGCAGGAGATCAGCTAGAGAGCTTATCTAAAGATTGCAAACACCTGCAAATCCATCGGCAGATCAAAGAGAAGAAGAACAGCAATTCTAGAAACAGAAAAACAACCACTTTCTGAAAGGTAGGACTGGCGGAGAAGTGAATCCAAAGCAACGGGAAGATAGACCCTGCAGGGAGGGGCCGGCTCCCGGCAAGCGGCGGAGCAATGGAGCACAAAATCAGGACTTTTAAAAGTCTGTTCCGCTGAGGGACATCGCTCCAGAGGCTAAACCCGGGCGAAGCCCATGCAGGGTCGGCGTGGCCTCAGGTCTCGCAGGGTCAAAGAAGGATCGGGGGTGTCTGAGTGTTGCAGAGCTTGCGGATATTGGAACGGGAAAGCCGGCTACAGAGACAGAGCCGACAGTAAGCTCGCAGCTCGGTGTTGCCTTGAACCTGTCGCAGGCTCGGTGAGCTCGGAGCGCGGCCGGAGGTTAGGCAGACGGGAGTTACTAGGAGCTGTTCGCTGAGGGCGCACTGGGGAGCGGGGCCCCGGGCTCTCAGCTCCTCTGGGCGGGAGACCAGGAGGCCGCCATTTGTATTCCCGTCCTCCGGAACTCTACGGAAAGCACTCAGGGAACAAAAGCTCCTGAAAGCAAAGCCGAGCAGATCACTCAGGCAAACCCCTGGTAAGGGCGGTGCCATTACGCCTGGGGCAAAGACACTTGAGAATCACTACAACAGGCCCCTCCCCAAGAAGATCAACAAGAAATCCAGGCAAGACCAAGTTCACCTACCAAGGATTAAAAGTTTCAATACCAAGGAGAGCAGCAGAATTCCAGAGGAGGAGAAAACAAACCATGGAACTCATGGCTTTCTCCCTGTGATTTTTTTAGTCTTGCAGTTAATTTAATATTTTTCTTTTTCATTTTTTTTCGCTTCTTCTGCTAATTTTTTTAACTTTTACCCTTTTCTTTTTTAACATTTTTTAACTAGTTTAATATATATATATATTTTTTCTTTTTTATACTTTTCTTTATTCAATTTCTTTTTTTTTTCAATTTATTTATTTTCAGAAAAACAGTATTCATTATTTTTTCACCAAACCCAGTGGGCCATGCAAGCCGTGCCCTCTATAATACCCACCACCTGGTACCCCAACCTCCCACCCCCCCGCCACTTCAAACCCCTCAGACTGTTTTTCAGAGTCCATAGTCTCTCATGGTTCACCTCCCCTTCCAATTTACCCAAATTCCCTACTCCTCTCTAACGCCCCTTGTCCTCCATGCTATTTGTTATGCTCCACAAATAAATGAAACCATATGATAATTGACTCTCTCTGCTTGACTGATTTCACTCAGCATAATCTCTTCCAGTCCCGTCCATGTTGCTACAAAAGTTGGATATTCGTCCTTTCTGATGGAGGCATAATACTCCATAGTGTATATGGACCACATCTTCCTTATCCATTCATCCGTTGAAGGGCATCTTGGTTCTTTCCATAGTTTGGCGACTGTGGCCATTGCTGCTATAAACATTGGGGTACAGATGGCCCTTCTTTTCACGACATCTGTATCTTTGGGATAAATACCCAGGAGTGCAATTGCAGGGTCATAGGGAAGCTCTATTTTTAGTTTCTTGAGGAATCTCCACACTGTTCTCCAAAGAGGCTGCACCAACTTGCATTCCCACCAACAGTGTAAGAGGGTTCCCCTTTCTCCACATCCTCTCCAACACATGTTGTTTCCTGTTTTGTTTATTTTGGCCATTCTAACTATGTGTAAGGTGATATCTCAATGTGGTTTTAATTTGAATCTCCCTGAGGGCTAATGATGATGAGCATTTTTTCATATGTCTGATAGCCATTTGTATGTCTTTTTTTTTTCCCAATTTATTTATTTTCAGAAAAACAGTATTAATTATTTTTTCACCACACCCAGTGCGGTGCTTTTGTTTCCTTTCCCTTTGGAGACGTATCTTGAAAGAAGTTGATGTGGCTGATATCAAAGAGATTACTGCCTATGTTCTCCTCTAAGATTCTGATAGATTCCTTTCTCACGTTGAGGTCTTTTATCCATTTTGAGTTGATCTTTGTGTACGGTGTAAGAGAATGGTCGAGTTTCATTCTTCTACATATAGCTGTCCAGTTTTACCAGCACCATTTATTGAAGAGACTTTTTTCCACTGTATATTTTTTCCTGTTTTGTCAAAGATTAATTGACCATAGAGTTGAGGGTCCATATCAGGGCTCTCTACTCTGTTCCACTGGTCTATGTGTCTGTTTTTATGCCAGTACCATGCTGTCTTGGTGATCACAGCTTTGTAATAAAGCTTGAAATCAGGTAAGGTGATGCCGCCAGCTTTATTTTTGTTTTTCAACATTTCCTTAGCGATTCGGGGTCTCTTCTGATTCCATACAAATTTTAGGATTATTTGCTCCAGCTCTTTGAAGAATGCCGGTGGAATTTTGATCGGAATGGCATTAAAAGTATAGATTGCTCTAGGCAGTATAGACATTTTAACAATGTTTATTCTTCCGATCCAAGAGCATGGAATGGTCTTCCATCTTGTTGTGTCTTCTTCAATTTCTTTCATGAGTGTTCTATAGTTCCTCAAGTACAGATCCTTTACCTCTTTAGTTAGGTTTATTCCCAGGTATCTTATGGTTCTTGGTGCTATAGTAAATGGAATCGATTCTCTAATTTCCCTTTCTGTATTTTCATTGTTAGTGTATAATAAAGCCACTGATTTCTGCACATTGACTTTGTATCCTGCCACGCTGCTGAATTGCTCTATGAGTTCTAGTAGTTTGGGGGTGGAGTCTTTTGGGTTTTCCATATAAAGAATCATGTCATCTGCGAAGAGAGAGAGTTTGACTTCTTCATTACCAATTTGGATACCTTTTATTTCTCTCTGTTGTCTGATTGCTGTTGCTAGGACTTCTAATACTATGTTAAACAAGAGGGGTGAAAGTGGGCATCCTTGTCTTGTTCCTGATCTCAACGGGAAGGCTGCAAGCTTTTTCCCATTGAGGATGATATTTGCTGTGGGTGTTTCATAGATAGATTTGATGAGGTTCAGGAATGTTCCCTCTATCCCTATACTTTGAAGCGTTTTAATCAGGAACGGATGTTGGATTTTGTCAAATGCTTTTTCTGCATCAATTGAGAGGACCATGTGGTTCTTCTCTCTTCTCATATTAATTTGTTGTATCACATTGATTGATTTGCGAATGTTGAACCATCCTTGTAGCCCAGGGATGAATCCCACCTGATCATGGTGGATAATCTTTTTAATGTGCTGTTGGATCCTGTTGGCTAGGATCTTGTTGAGAATCAGCATCCATATTCTTCAGTGATATTGGTCTGAAATTCTCCTTTTTGGTATGGTCCTTGCCTGGTTTGGGGATCAGGGTAATGCTGGCTTCATAGAAAGAGTCTGGAAGTTTTCCTTCTGCTTAAATTTTTTGAAAGTGGCTTTCAAACTGGAAAGGAAGAAGTAAAACTATCTCTATTTGTAGAAATGATTTTTTAAAAATCTTTCAAAATAATGACTGTGGGCTCTCTCCCCACAGAAAAGATGCTATTTATTTTTTAAAATTTATTTATTTTCAACATAACAGTATTCATTCTTTAGCACACCCAGTGCTCCATGCAATCCGTGCCCTCTATAATACCCACCACCTGGTACCCCAACCTCCCACCCCTGCCTCGGCCACTTCAAACCCTTCAGATTGTTTTTCAGAGTCCATAGTCTCTCATGGTTCACCTCCCCTTCCAATTTCCCGCAACTCCCTTCTCCTCTCTAACTCCCCTTGTCCTCCATGCTATTTGTTATGCTCCACAAATAAGTGAAACCATATGATAATTGACTCTCTCTGCTTGATTTATTTCACTAAGCATAATCTCCAGTCCCTTCCATGTTGCTACAAAAGTTGGGTATTCATCCTTTCTGATGGAGGCATAATACTCCATAGTGTATATGGAACACATCTTCCTTATCCATTCGTCCGTTGAAGGGCTTCTTGGATCCTTCCACAGTTTGGTGCCAAACTGTGAAATGATCTTATGTAGAAAAAAAGCCTGATGAATACACAGACACAAACTGTTAAAACTAATAAAGAAATTCAGCAAAGTGCAAGACTCAAAATCAATACATAAAAATCAGTTGTATTTCTGTACACTGACAATGAAGAACCCAAAAATAATATTAAGAATACAATTCCCGGGTGCCTGTGTGGCTCAGTGGATTAAGCCTCTGCCTTTATTGTATTGTGAAGTTTTATATCAAGCTTAACTTCTTTAGGTAAAGATTATGATGTGCAAATTTGAAAGTAAAAAGACAAATTACCTTTTAGTGAGAGAAGCAGATTAAAAATAATAAATCAGTGGAGAAATACAATAGTAAAACCAGTAGTTTGAGATTAGGGCTAAGAAGAAAAAATGCAAAATAATTTTGAAATAAAAAGTAATAAGAAAATCCAATTTGGTTAGAGCAGCCAAGAAATGCTTTTCTGAGAAAGTGGCATTGCAGTTCTGACTTGTACGGTGAGAATGAGGGGGTCGTGAGAAAGGCCAAGAAACACACTCCAAAGCAGATAAACAGTGGAAAGGCTTGGGAAGGGTGCTTGGGGACAAGGTGTCTAGATGGTAGTGAGAAGGTGAAGAATTCTATAAGAAATATCAGAGAAATGGAGAGAGGAGGTGCACGAGTCATGGGAAGGGTTTTAGAATTTGTTCTGAAAACAATGGGAAAAAAAATCACTGAATGTTTCTATTCAAAGGATGGATGTAATCTAATTTACATTGCTGAGAAATCTGGCTGGCTACTGTGAGCAAATTGTCTGAGCCCTGCCAGATGCTTGGAACAATGGTTCAGATCAAATATTATACAGTATCTTTGGCTAAGGCTGAAGTATGGCATGCAGGCGAGTGGATGGACCAGAAATCAGAAGTGCTCATGGACCGAGTGTGGTTAATGAGGGAAAAGGGGGTATTGGAAATAATCCATAGATTTTAAACTGGGACAAGTAGCTAGGTGATGGTGAGGAAATGGGAGAAGGCTGAATTTTTGGAGGAATATCAAGAGCCCATTTCTCACATACTGATTTTGAGATAGCCATTTAATATCCAAAATAAGATGTCCAAAAAGTAGATGGATATTAGAATCAGGATGGATTTCTGAAGAGAAATCTGGACTGAAGAAACAAATGTAATATATCTATATCAGCAAAAATTGTATTTAATATTATGGGTGAGACTGAAATGGATTCCTCAGGAAGATATTTCCATTTAAGAGGGAAAGATGTACCAGGACAGCAATTTGAGGCAAGGAAAAAATTAAATGAGGAGTATTCAATCATTTATGATCAATTAAGACATTTCTAATTCAAAAAATAAGGAATCTTATCAAGTAACATACACTTAAAACTAGACGTAAGGTGTACGTCTGAGGTTGTGGATTCACTGCTTCCAAGATGCGGACAATCCTTAAGGATAGTTGTTATAGTTCACCTACTTTACAGATAGCAAAATTGATCACATAGAGAAAAAAACAACTTGTGCATAGTTGTATAATTAATAAAAGAGAGATGCCAGGCGTTAGAGTCTAAGCTCATTTCTGTCACATCACTCTCACAAAAAAGTGTATTTAATCTTTCCCAGTATGATACTATAAACCAATGAATTTAGGTTGATGAGTCCCGTTGTCCCTGTTTTCTTATCAATGAAAAATAGGAGCCTCAAAAATATTTGACAATTTGTTCATGCTCACACTGATGATTAGTAGAGTCATGGCTAGCATTCAGGTCTCAACTCTTCCACAAATACTGTCTTCCCCAGAGCCCATGAGGTCATGTTTCCTATCTAGTCTTGGTCCCATTATAAAACAACTTTTAGTTTCTTCATTTACTGGGTTTTTTTCCTTAAATATTTATTTATTTATTTATTCATTCATTTATTTGAGAGAGAGAGAGAGAGTGAGCATGGGTGGAGGTGAGGGGCAGAGAGAGAGAGGGAGAAATCCCAAGCCGACTTCAAACTGAGCACAGAGCCCTACATGGGACTTGACCTCATGATCCTGAGAGCATGTCCTGTGTTGAAATCAGGAGTCAGACACTTAACCAACTGAGCCACCCAGGTCTCCCTACATTTATTTTAAAAACTCCTGGGTATATTAGTTCAAGTCCTCATTTTGGCTGTCCTTTGCTTCCTTGACATTTTCCTCCACCAAAAAGGCATTGGCGATATGGATAAAATTTTCAGTTATCTGTGGCAGCACAGGATTTCAGGGAGCCACTGGCATGGCTACTTACCATTATGTGCTGAGCCAGGCTTGATTTTCAGGTATAATACTCATACTATTTTTATTATGAGATATGACTACTTTTTTAAAGGTAAATAAAGTTGAAGGAAGTACAACCATGCATTTGTATTTCTTATCTCTATCCTTAGACTTTGCTATCTCTAACATTACAGAATCTTTAAAATTTTAATTGGTAACATATACATACCAATGACTTGAATCTAGCCTGTCATATAAAAAATTCATTAATTATTAAATAATAATGTAAATGAATGGTAATGAATAGTACCTTTTTCATTAAACCTATCAGCTAATTCTTATTCATCTTCCAACCCAATTTCATTCACCGCATACTGATATCTTGTTGGCCTTCGGCATATGGATCAGTACTTATTTCCAGGATTGTTTCAATATTCTTTCCCTTTTCATAAAGATAATTTGTGAAATTAAACTCTTCAGATTACATATAGTAATTTCCTTGTTACAAAGTTTTATATTAAGTTTAATTCCTCTGGATAAAGCTTATGATGGGAAAATTTGAAAGTAAAAAGCACAAATAATGGTGCTTTTTGGTGGCACCAAAGTGGTGGCAGAAAATTGTATGTGCACATCCAAAACAGATACACATATTGCATAAAACCAATCATACCTTGCAGAGAACACGTGATAATTCTTTTTTTAATATTAACTCTTTTGTTTTAAAATGTAATATTTTTGTCTACTTCAAGAAATCTAAAAATCTTCATTACCATGACTCTTTAAGTTCCATTTCACCTTTTTACTGACATGAAATATAAAATTGAAAAACAACAACAACAAAAAATATCCCAGGATGCATGTGCATACCTCTAAAGAATTGAGGTTTTTTGTTATTTTTCAAAATCTTCTCAACTTTTCCTAATTATTCCTACTTAGAAAGCCTGTCACAGCTTTCCTTCTCTTCACACCTGGAATTTACATTCTCCCTCCTAATACACCATCACAAATGAAAACATTGTTTTTGGTTCCAAATGCATATTCAACAGCTTTTGAGAAAATTAGAAATGTGTGCTCATTTACTAACACACTCAGACTTCAGCTTAGTAGTGTAACAAATTGAAAAAATTCCCAAACTACAAAGTTCTACAAAAGATCACACTGAGCCAAGAATGAATTTATTTAGAGAAGAGGGGAATGGGGCACTAATTGCTTAATCTTCCTAAGAAAAGGTCAATTTACTTTTAGCAAATACTGAAGAAAAGTACACATTTATTAAACTTCTATTTTATTGAACTTTTTGTCCCTTCAGATCACGCCATTCAAAGTTGACCTTTGTCTGACAATTCAAATGTCCTTCTAATGAATTTCACCTGCTCTCAAATACTAAAAATTCCCTTTTATGATAAATTTTCTTTCATGAACTTACCAGCCACTGAATTGGCCAAAGCACAGTTCTAATAGGTCTGTTTACAGTGTGAGATCCAAATAAAAGTGCTCTGGTTATGGACCTTGAGGTTCCAGCCATGTGAGTGAGTTTCCTGATCCAATCTGGGAAGAGCAGACGCTGCAGTCATTTCAATCACTGCCGTCATGTAGACCCAGCCTCGTTCTAAGTTTCCTCAACTGCATTCATCACATGGATTTGGCAAATTGACAACTCAGAGTAGATACAGTATTGAACTGTGTCTTCTCAGTGGTGTGGGTGGAACAGGGCTATGAAAGGAGGCCCTTGAAATTAGTATATTGGCGCTCTTCCATTCCTGGATGTGTTTTTTTCCTGTCTATTAACCTCAGGAAAATATCCAACTGGGTGTTTTGTATGAGGTCATTCACAAAGATATTCTTTGTTTTTGTTTTGTTTTGTTTTTATCATGTTTAGTGGGCCTTAGATTCAGGAGAACCTAAATTTCTTGTTCTCATATTAAAATAAAAATAAGGCATGCTTGTTAGTTAACTTTTACTTTCTGTTCAGGTCATGGGTCCAGGGTCCTGGGATCGAGCCCCACATTGGAATCCTTGCTAGCCAGAGAGCCTGTTTCTCCTTCTGCTGCTCTCCCTACTTGTGCTCTTTCTGTGTGTGTCAAATAAATAAAAGTCTTAAAATAAAAAAGAATAGTCAAGAAAGCCCTATAAGGCTCTCAACTGCCTTCCACCTGCCTGCCTCATCTTTTGCTTGTTCACCTTGCAGGATTCAGCCTCATTGTAACCCTCCATATGCTATGGTTTCAAAGCCTGCCTATGATTGGAGCACCTGAGTGGCTCAGTTGGTTAAGCATCAGACTCTTTTTTTTTTTTTTTAAGATTTTATTTATTTATTTATTTATTTTGACAGAGAGAGATACAGCAAGGGAGGGAACAGAAGCAGGAGGAGTGGGAGAGGGAGATGCAGGGAGCCTGATGCGGGGCTCCATCCCTGGGATCATGACCTGAGCTAAAGACAAATGCTTAACGACTGAGCCACCCAGGCACCCCAAGCATCAGAATCTCGATTTCACCTCAGATCGTGATCTCAGGGTCCTGAGATTAAGCCCCTCATGGGGCTCTGAGATGGGCATGGAGCCTGCTTGGGATTCTCTCTTGCCCTCAGGCTCTCCCCTCACACCCGCACCAGTTCTATCTAAAAATAAATAAATTTTATATACATATATATATATATAACTGGTTATGATTAAAAAGCATATATATGTAAATAAAACTTGTTATGATTAAAAAACAAATGGTGCCCTCAACATACTCATTATATTGCTGTCAAACCCAAAGCAATGCATGATGGATCCCTACTGAAAATCCCTACTGTGCCTCTATGAGTTAACATTTTCTAAAAAAAAATTAAACCTTATGACCCCTTCCCCCACTTCCCTCCCTCTTTCTCTTTCTCTCTCTTTTTCACGTAAAATCTTTGGGGCACCTGGGTGGCTCAGTGGGTTAATCATGGAACTCTTGGTTTTGGCTCAGGTTGTGATCTGAGTCGTGAGATCTGAGTCATGAGCCTGATGGCTCCACACTTGCATGAAGTCTATTCATGTTCTCTCTCCTTCCTCCTCTCCATCCTCCTCTGCCCCTCTCCCCAACCCAGCCCTACCAGCTAACTCACACTCTTTTTCAAATAAATCAAAACTTCTAGAAAAATTAAATAATACATTTTTTTGTCATATAAATCATCCTTTCAAAAGTAGTTGTGCCCCTGATATTAAAGAACTTTCTTGGACAATTATAATAATTCTGTATTTTCCATGTGAGTAGCCACTTGCAAGCTAGAGACTGTTTATCTTGTCTAAAAGAGAAAGCAAATCTTAAAATCAATATTCCTTAGTTAAACTTCAAATATTAGAAAACTCTAATTACATGGGTTTCTCTGTAATCAGAAGGGAAAATGAAAAACTGAGTGTTTTAACATCATTACATATAGAAAATTTCAAAGTAAACTCAGAATTCTTAAATCCATTTTTTTATTTAAAATTTTTTATTTATTTTCAGCATAACAGTATTCATTGTTTTTGCAACACACCCAGTGCTCCATGCAATCCGTGCCCTCTCCAATACCCACCACCTGGTTCCCCCAACCTCCCAGCCCCTGCCCCTTCAAAACCCTCAGATTGTTTTTAGAGTCCATGGTCTCCCATGGTTCACCTCCCCTTCCAATTTGTGTTAGAGAGGATGTGGAGAAAGGGGAACCCTCTTACACTGTTGGTGGGAATGCAAGTTGGTGCAGCCTCTTTGGAGAACAGTGTGGAGATTCCTCAAGAAATTAAAAATAGAGCTTCCCTATGACCCTGCCATTGCACTACTGGGTATTTACCCCAAAGATACAGATGTAGTGAAAAGAAGGGCCATCTGTACCCCAATGTTTATAGCAGCAATGGCCACGGTCGCCAAACTGTGGAAAGAACCAAGATGCCCTTCAACGGATGAATGGATAAGGAAGATGTGGTCCATATACACTATGGAGTATTATGCCTCCATCAGAAAGGACGAATACCCAACTTTTGTAGCAACGTGGACGGGACTGGAAGAGATTATGCTGAGTGAAATAAGTCAAGCACAGAGAGTCAATTATTTTAAATCCATTTTTAAGAATAAAAATTAAGTTGTTGCAAGCTCACCATTTTTTAATTAAAGTAATAGAGTATAGAAAACTAAATCTGATATATTTCTTTTCATTATCTTTGTTCCACAAGTCCAAAATGTAAAATTCTATATGAATTTTAAGTGTAAATCATTGATCATTCTTATAAAAAGATCTTTTCAGTAATATTTATAATTGAGTTTAAAGACAAATAACGGGTATTTATCCCATTAACATTCTATCTAAACTTAGTTCTAAAAATATTTTATTGTAATAACTGTATACTTAAAACTATATATAGAATAGTTTTTGTCAAGTTTTGGTATCTGATGCAAAGTGAACGAAGATGGCAAACCCGACTCGCTCGCCTAGTGTTTTTATATGTTTTCTTTGTATGGTTCCTGGTTTTAAAGATTATGTGTGTATGTACATTCACACACACACACACGTGTGCATGCCCACATATTTTAAGTTCCTAAGAAAATGTAAAGAGAACAGTGATTATAAGAAATAGAAAGTTAATATCAGTTACTGGCATATAGGCCTTTACCAACTCTAAGAATAAAATTTTCCCTATTTAGAAAAAAAATGTATTTCCAGGTCAATATGCAAATGTCATTTGAAAGAATTCTCTTTTTTAAAATAAATTGTTTCTCCTGAGTGGTTTTACAAATATCAGTTGTGTTGGTATAATATGTTTACAAGCAAACCAAATTTATGGGCCATATGAATCTTAAATAAGATTTGATAAGCACACAGATGGTTCTGCAGGCAGTGATGTCTCAGCAACAGAAGCTCTTCGAGAAGGAGCATGTGTTAGCGTCTTGAAGTAACAATGGACACACACAACTGCTCTAATTCTCCAGTCCATCGAGCTGACATCTTATGCCAATCACTTGGTCACCACTATGTCTCCAGTTGTCTCAACATGTCACAGTCTCTCAACAGTCCTCATGTTACCATCCCTGAATGTACATCCTCAGCAGGTGTATATGACATGTGTGAAAAAGGCTGGATATTGTTGGACCTAGAAAGGATCCAAAAACAGAAAAGAAAACTCTATTAATAAATGCAGTTAGAGGGGGACAAGATGGCGGGGTACTAGGAAGAGGCATCTTTTCAGCTGGTACCCCAAAGTGAGCTGATTACCTACCAAAGAACTCTGATCACCCATGAAATCAGCCTGAGATCAGAATTATACACGTCTGGATCTCTACAGGGGCAGAAGACGCCAGTGAGCAGGTAAAGCGGAATGAGAACGGCGGACTGATATCGGAAGATAAACAAAAGGGGGAGGGAGCCACCAGAGGCGACCGGTGCGAAAGTAATACCCCGATACGAGCGAGAGTGCCCTGCGTCTGGGGACCAGCATTAACTCGGAGACTGGTTGAAAGCACTCCAAAAGAGCAAAGGATCGCGGGGGCAAATTGTGGGAATTGGGGCGGCTAGGGACAGGGGCTTAAGTCCCCGGTCCCAGACGGCCTACCCGGCGCGGAGGCAGAGAGAGTGCGGCGGAGAAACCGGCTCCTGGTCCCTAAGCCGCCAGCGTGCCCCAGAGCGCGTGGGTTCCGGCTCCTGTGAGGGGATGGGAGCTGCACAGGTCTGCAGAACGCGCGCTAGCCCTACCACAAAGCTTGAGATGTGCGCGCATGTCCCTCCAGCTCTCCTGGGTTTCTAAGGCCCGGGGGCGCTTCTTGACCCGGGCCATTGTTTCAAAGTCTAAGTCGCGCGCGCGCGCGCGAAACTCTTCCCCGGACAGAGGCGCGCAAAAGCCCAGCCTGCGGCTTATGGACCAGCGCCCCGTTCTCAGTGCCCCAGACACGCGCCCGACACACAGCCGCCTCTGAAAAGAGGTGCGCGCAAGCCGGGCACTCCCAGCCCGGGCCGGCGGCAAAATCTCAGTGTGCATTCGCTGCTTGGAACCTCTCTGGCGGTCAGGAGCTCCCAGACAGCCGCCAGTACATTGGCTTTGGGGACGAGCAAAAGATCCTGAGCCCCCAGGGTCTGAAACTTGGAACCTGCTCTGCCAGCGTCCAAGGGGGAATTTATTCAGCTTCTGCACCCAGACTGAGGCTTCTCTCTGAGACGGAGATCAGGAAGTATTCCAGGGTGCACCTTGACTGCACCAGAGTTGATACATCCAGCTACATCTGTTCAGTCTTCTCCCACCAAAATGACTAGGAGGAGGAATGCCCAACAGAAGAAAAATACAGAGGATGGACCTTCTGCAACAGAGCTAACGGCTATCAACATAGACAATATGTTGGAAAGAGAATTCAGGCTAACAATTATCCAGGCAATAGCTAGGTTGGAGAAAGCCATGGATGACCAAACAGAATTGATTAGAGCCGAACTGAAAGCGACCAGACAGGATGTTCACAATGTTAGGGCGGAGCTTAAAGCTACCAGGGAGGAGGTCCACAATGCTCTCAATGAGTTCCAATCCAATCTAAACTCTCTCAAAGCTAGGGTAACTGAGACAGAAGATAGAATTAGTGATCTGGAAGACAAACAGATAGAGAGAAAGGATCAGGAGGAAGCCTGGAACAAACAGCTTAGATCCCACGAAAGCAGAATTAGGGAAATAAGTGATGCCATGAAGTGTTCCAACGTCAGAATTATTGGAATTCCTGAAGGGGAGGAGAAAGAAAGAAGTCTAGAAGATGTCGTGGAACAAGTCCTTCATGAAAACTTTCCGAATCTCGCGAATGAAACCAGCGTTCATGTACTAGAGGCTGAACGGTCTCCACCCAAGATTATACACTTCAAAAAAACATCACGACACCTGATAGTCAAATTGAGAAATTATAATTGTAGGTATAATCTCTTGAAAGCCGCCAGGGCAAAGAGGCTCCTTACTTACAGAGGGAAGCCCATCAGAATAACGTCAGACCTGTCCACAGAGACCTGGCAAGCCAGAAGAGGCTGGCAAGATATATTCAGGGCACTAAATGAGAAGAACATGCAGCCAAGAATACTTTATCCAGCAAGACTGACATTCAAAATGGATGGAGAGATAAAGAGTTTCCAAGACCGGCAAGACTTAAAAGACTATGCGACCACCAAGCCGATACTGCAGGAAATATTAAGGGGGGTTCTATAAAAGAGGAAAAATCCCAAGAATAGCATTGAACAGAAATATAGAGACAGTCTACAGAAAGAAAGACTTCAAAGGTAACTCGATGTCAATAAAAACGTATCTATCAATAATCACTCTCAATGTGAATGGCCTAAATGCACCCATAAAATGGCACAGGGTTGCAGATTGGATAAAACGACAGGATCCATCCATATGCTGTCTACAAGAGACCCATTTTGAACCTAAAGATACACGCAGACTGAAAGTGAAGGGGTGGAGAAGCATCTTTCATGCCAATGGGACTCAAAAGAAGGCTGGGGTAGCGATTCTCATATCAGATAAATTAGAATTCAAACTAAAGACTGTAGTCAGAGATACAGAAGGACACTACATAATCCTTAAAGGGACTATCCACCAAGATGATCTAACAATTGTAAATATCTATGCTCCCAATATGGGAGCAGCCAATTACTTAAGAAAACTGTTAATCAAGATAAAGAGTCATATTGATATGAATACACTAATCGTAGGTGATCTTAACACGCCTCTTTCAGAATTAGACAGATCATCGAAGCAGAAAATCAATAAAGAAACAAGAGCATTGAATGACACATTGGACCAGATGGACCTCATAGATATATACAGAACATTCCACCCTAAAACAGCAGAATACTCATTCTTCTCAAGTGCACACGGAACCTTCTCCAGAATAGATCACATACTGGGTCACAAATCAGGACTCAGCCGATACCAAAAGACTGAGATGATTCCCTGCATATTCTCAGATCACAATGCTTTGAAACTGGAGCTCAATCACAAGGAAAAGTTCCGAAGGAACTCAAACACCTGGAAGCTAAAGACCACCTTGCTTAAGAATGCTTGGATCAACCAGGAGATCAAAGAAGAACTGAAACAATTCATGGAAACCAATGAGAATGAAGACACTTCGATCCAAAACCTATGGGATACAGCAAAGGCGGTCCTAAGGGGAAAATATATAGCCATCCAAGCCTTGCTCAAAAAAATTGAAAAATCCAGAACACACCAGCTGTCTCTACATCTTAAAGAACTGGAGGATCAACAACAAATCAAACCAACTCCACACATAAGAAGGGAAATCATCAAGATTAGAGCTGAGATCAATGAGGGAGAAACCAGAGATAAAGTAGAACGTATCAATGAAACTAGAAGCTGGTTTTTTGAAAGGATCAATAAGATCGATAAGCCACTGGCTACACTAATCCAAAAGAAAAGAGAGAAATCCCAAATTCATAAAATTATGAATGAAAAGGGAGAGATCACAACTAACACCAAGGAAGTAGAAACAATCATCAGAAGTTATTACGAACAGTTATATGCCAATAAGCTTAGCAACCTAGATGAAATGGATGCATTCCTGGAAAAATATAAACTACCAACATTGAACCAGGAGGAAATCGACAACCTGAATAGACCGATATCTAATAACGAGATTGAAGCAGTGATCAAAAACCTCCCAAAAAACAAGAGCCCAGGACCTGACGGATTCCCTGGGGAATTCTACCAAACCTTCCAAGAAGAAATAACACCTATTCTCCTGAAGCTGTTTCAAAAAATTGAAGCAGAAGGAAAACTTCCAGACTCTTTCTATGAAGCCAGCATTACCCTGATCCCCAAACCAGGCAAGGACCATACCAAAAAGGAGAATTTCAGACCAATATCACTGATGAATATGGATGCTAAGATTCTCAACAAGATCCTAGCCAACAGGATCCACCAGCACATTAAAAAGATTATCCACCATGATCAGGTGGGATTCATCCCTGGGCTACAAGGATGGTTCAACATTCGTAAATCAATCAATGGGATACAACAAATTAATATGAGAAGAGAGAAGAACCACATGGTCCTCTCAATTGATGCAGAAAAAGCATTTGACAAAATCCAACATCCGTTCCTGATTAAAACGCTTCAAAGTATAGGGATAGAGGGAACATTCCTGAACCTCATCAAATCTATCTATGAAACACCCACAGCAAATATCATCCTCAATGGGAAAAAGCTTGCAGCCTTCCCGTTGAGATCAGGAACAAGACAAGGATGCCCACTTTCACCCCTCTTGTTTAACATAGTATTAGAAGTCCTAGCAATAGTAATCAGACAACAGAGAGAAATAAAAGGTATCCAAATTGGTAATGAAGAAGTCAAACTCTCTCTCTTCGTAGATCACATGATTCTTTATATGGAAAACCCAAAGACTCCATCCCCAAACTACTAGAACTCATACAGCAATTCAGCAGCGTGGCAGGATACAAAGTCAATGTGCAGAAATCAGTGGCTTTATTATACACTAACAATGAAAATACAGAAAGGGAAATTAGAGAATCGATTCCATTTACTATAGCACCAAGAACCATAAGATACCTGGGAATAAACCTAACTAAAGAGGTAAAGGATTTATACTTGAGGAACTAAGGAACACTCATGAAAGAAATTGAAGAAGACACAAAAAGATGGAAAACCATTCCATGCTCTTGGATCGGAAGAATAAACATTGTTAAAATGTCTATACTGCCTAGAGCAATCTATACTTTTAATGCCATTCCGATCAAAATTCCACCGGCATTCTTCAAAGAGCTGGAGCAAATAATCCTAAAATTTGTATGGAATCAGAAGAGACCCCGAATCGCTAAGGAAATGTTGAAAAACAAAAATAAAGCTGGCGGCATCACCTTACCTGATTTCAAGCTTTATTACAAAGCTGTGATCACCAAGACAGCATTGTATTGGCATAAAAACAGACACATAGACCAGTGGAACAGAGTAGAGAGCCCTGATATGGACCCTCAACTCTATGGTCAATTAATCTTCGACAAAACAGGAAAAAATACACAGTGGAAAAAAAAAGTCTCTTCAATAAATGGTGCTGGTAAAACTGGACAGCTATATGTAGAAGAATGAAACTCGACCATTCTCTTACACCGTACACAAAGATCAACTCAAAATGGATAAAAGACCTCAACGTGAGACAGGAATCTATCAGAATCTTAGAAGGGAACATAGGCAGTAATCTCTTCGATATCAGCCACAGCAACTTCTTTCAAGATACGTCTCCAAAGGCAAAGGAAACAAAAGCGAAAATAAACTTCTGGCACTTCATCAAAATCAAAAGCTTCTGCACAGCAAAGGAAACAGTCAAAAAAACAAAGAGGCAACACAAGGAAGGGGAGAAGATATTTGCAAATGACAGTATAGACAAAAGGTTGATATCCAGGATCTATAATGAACTCCTCAAACTCAACCCACACGAAACAGACAAACACATAAAAAAATGGGCAGAAGATATGAACAGACACTTCTCCAATCAAGACATACAATTGGCTATCAGACACATGAAAAAATGCTCATCATCATTAGCCCTCAGGGAGATTCAAATTAAAACCACATTGAGATATCACCTTACACCAGTTAGAATGGCCAAAATTAACAAAACAGGAAACAACATGTGTTGGAGAGGATGTGGAGAAAGGGGAACCCTCTTACACTGTTGGTGGGAATGCAAGTTGGTGCAGCCTCTTTGGAGAACAGTGTGGAGATTCCTCAAGAAATTAAAAATAGAGCTTCCCTACGACCCTGCAATTGCTCTCCTGGGTATTTACCCCAAAGATACAGATGTCGTGAAAAGAAGGGCCATCTGTACCCCAATGTTTATAGCAGCAATGGCCACAGTCGCCAAACTATGGAAAGAACCAAGATGCCCTTCAACGGATGAATGGATAAGGAAGATGTGGTCCATATACACTATGGAGTATTATGCCTCCATCAGAAATGACGAATATCCAACTTTTGTAGCAACATGGACGGGACTGGAAGAGATTATGCTGAGTGAAATAAGTCAAGCAGAGAGAGTCAATTATCATATGGTTTCACTCATTTGTGGAGCATAACCAATAGCATGGAGGACAAGGGGCGTTAGAGAGTAGTAGGGAATTTGGGTAAATTGGAAGGGGAGGTGAACCATGAGAGACTATGGACTCTGAAAAACAGTCTGAGGTGTTTGAATTGGCGGGGGTGTGGGAGGTTGGGGTACAGGTGGTGGGTATTATAGAGGGCACAGCTTGCATGGAGCACTGGGTGTGGTGAAAAAATAATGAATACTGTTTTTCTGAAAATAAATAAATTGGGAAAAAAAATAAATGCAGTTAGATCAGACTTCCCACTTTCATCATAAGAACAGAATAAAATCAAATATTTAGCAATCATTCTATTTGTAACCCTGAATTAGCCAAATTGACCAATTCTTTCATTTCTAAAAAATGTCACGTTTTATAGAAGCAAGTTACACTCTCAACACTAGACTATGTATAATTAACCTATGCATTGATCACAAAACTTCAGTAAAGTGTTCGGTTTCGATAAATTTCGGTTTAGAAAATCGAGTTTAGTCCTCTGATTTTAGAAAATGTCATCAAACCATCATCCTTGGCAAAAATCTTATTATTCTTTGAAAGTGAAACATCCTGAATCCTGCCACTTACTCAGGTAGCATCAGCTATCTTGTTCAAAAATCCAGCAAAGACAGCTGAGGTTGTATAGATTGCCGAGTCTGAACAAGGATGTGAGACAGACAGTGCTTCCAGTGAGATTTCAGCCCCTCCACCCATCTAAATGTTTCTATTTTAGGTACCAGAAAGAGGTCAGAACAAGCTTGTTCACTGAAACCTCTCGAGTGCATGTTAGTTTCCTGCCCTTATGACTAGCAAATATAATAGTTGCATGATTCTCACTTTGTATAAAAAGAATGACACAGATATCATCTTGGTACTAGCTGATCTACTGACAAGTGCACAAGCCTTTAACTTAGCTCTAATTGTAATTAAAAATAAAATTACCCATACCCTAATCCAATAAATGACTAATCACCAGATTTTTCATATGTATTCCTAACAATTATCCTTTTAGTAAAGTCACAAATAACTTATTTTGCATGCTAGATGCTTGAAATGTAAAAATGACTAACTGATTCATGAAGAACAGTAGAAATTACTTGGGCAAGTTGTTTTTCTTACTGCTATTTGAAGTGGTTTAAAAAGCAACTAAGCTTCTTAGGAAACCCTGCCTTTCAGCAGGTTCCTTAGTCCATCTGTGACCCATGAACTATTGAAGACGCAATCTTGAAAAAAAAATGATCCTCTAGATGAATCTCTACATTAATTTATTCATTCTTATGTAGAAATGTATCATTATATATCAATCAGACTAAAGGGGATTCTCCAGCCATGATAAAGCACTGTCACAAGATAAATTTTATGAAAAGTAAATGTCATTCCTATGACATAAATCTTCACTCCATTTTTTAAAATTAGTTATATATGTGATTATGTACATAAATATAATTTTTGTCTATCTAGACCCCATACAACTTAAAGAACATACCTCAATGATTAGGATTTTAAGAGACCTGAAATCACTCTGTCCATAATCTGTAATCTATATATAATTTTTTATCTGCAAACTGTCCTAATATTCTCAATTGATCCTCACATAAACTTTCTTCATACACTTTCTGATTCTCATAGCCTTTTCTGTACCATTTCATGTTTCCATACATTATGCCTACCACAACTCAATATAATGCTTTCATAATTTAAAAAAAAATTAAAATATGATTGAGTATTTTTTTAAATTTTGTTTTTAAAATTCTTATGAGAAATGACTAGAATTGTAATGTTTCCCTAATGTCATTCCTATAAAAATAATGGGTCACAATCACCATAAGAATTATGGCCAACTTTTCATCAGAAACTACAAAAGCAAGAGAAGAATGGAATGAGATAAAGTTCTAAAAGGACATTCTACTGACCTAGAATTCTATATCCAGCAAAAATTGTTTTGGTCAAGGTGATCAATGGTTCTAATGTTGCTAAATCCAATTTTTTTTTAAGGATAAATCTAACTTTTCAGTTGGTTGGGCCAAAAAACTATAGAGCATTTTTTACACCTATTTTCCAATTACTCACTATATCTCTTTGACTAGGAATTTGAGTTATGTTTACCTTAAAATTGTATCAAGAATCCTACCATATCTCAACTGCCTGGGTGGATCAATTGGTTAAGCATCTGCCTTGGGCTCAGGTCATGAGCTAGAGTCCTGGGTTTGAGTCCCCCATAAGGCTCCCTACTCAGCAGGGAGTCTGCTTCTCCCTCTGCACCTCCCCCACCTCATGCACTCTCTCTCTCTTTCTCTTTCCCTTTCTCACAAAAATAAATAAATACATAATCTAAAAAAGGAAAAGAAAAGAATCATACCACCTCTCATGCCATCTAGCGCTAGCATTCTGGTCTGATCTACCATTAGCACTCAGTTTAATGTTTCCTCTATTTCTTTCCTTGACCTGCCATAGCCTGTTCTCAACCCAACAGCCAGAGAAATCCTTAAAAATATAAGTAAGATAATGCCATTCTTTTCCATTGCTTAAGATTCTATAATAAATACCACTTAACTCAGAGTAAAAGTCAATGTTATTATTAAGGTCTTTAAGGCCCCAGAGGATATTGTTTCCTCTCTGAATGTATGTCTCACTACTGTCTTCCCTCACATTCCTGCTTCAGGGTACATTCTGGGTATTTTTGCACAGACATATGCATGAATTTTTCTCCTTCTTTCAAGTCTTGCTCAAATGTTATATTTTCAGTAAGTCTTAATTCAAATTGACAAACCTGTTTAAAACTTGAACTTATACTTGACTGATAATATAAAAAACTGATAGCTGTACAGCCATTTTGGAAAACAATTTAGAAAATTCTTATAAGCTTAAGCAAACACTTAATGTAGGGACCACAAATTCCACCCCTAGGTATTTACCCAAGAAAAAGAGATTATTTATATCCATACAAAGACCTGTATACAAATGATTGTAAGAGGTTTATTAGTAATCTCCAGAAATAGGAAATAACCTAAATGCTTGCCAACTGGTAAGTGAAAAACACACTGTGATATATCTATTCACCTGAATGCTACTCAGCAATAAAAACAAATGGACCACTGGTCTGTGCAACATTGTTACTAAAACTCGAGCTCTGTTGGTCATCTCTATAAAGTCAATACTTAAGAGACACATGTTGGTTGGAAAGGAAAGGTTGCTTTACTCAGGAGGCCAGCAACCTTGGAAACAGCTGAAGGATGTCCAAGGATCACCTCTGGAGTTCTAGGTTAAGGAGCAGCATTTTAACAGGGGAAATTCAGGGTGGGAGATTACAAACATTGATGAAAGGGGGCAGGGGAAATTTAGGAGTAATCATGAGGGAAGATAGAGCATACGCACTGAGCAAACATAGATGTAACCTACATCTCATGTTCATTTTCAGATGGAGACTTAACTCCCGAAGGAGGCAAAATTTGGCCCCTGACACTGGAAGGTTAACATAGGACAAAGAGAAGTTTTTATAGGCCTGTTCTGAGAGCAGGTATAAACTGGTTGGAGTCTTGGGCTCATTTTTTGGATAAGGAATGCAAGACCTTCTTGTTTATAGGCTGGAATCATACCAGCTGACCCTGAATCCAGGCTTCTGCAGAAATAGCCAGTGGATGTGTTAGTGGGGCCTGAAAAAACACAATAGCAGATTAGGAGAAAACAGTTTTCTGAAAAAAAAGCTTTAAACGTTCTGCTAGTTTTAACCACCTTAACCCTGTAGGGCATGTTTCAATACCACGGATGAATCACAAAATCACTTTTCTAAATGAAAAAAAAACTTGAAACAAATGACTATATATGTTATAATTTTATTTATAGGAAAATTTAGGTAAAAAGAAACCTATAAGGACAGCAATAAAATTAATATTTGAGAAGGGGCATATGCACCCCAATGTTTATAGCACCAATGTCCACAATAGCCAAACTATGTAAAGACCTTAGATGCCCATCAACAGATGAATGGTTAAAGAAGAAGTGGTATATAGACAATGGAATATTATACCCCCATCAAAAATTAAATCGTGCAATTACCAGTGACATGATTTATTCTAAGTGAAATAAGTCAATCAGAGAAAGATTTATCACAGGACCTTGCTGCTATGTGGAATTTATGAAACAAAGCAGAGGATCATAGGGAAAGAGAGGAAAAAATAAAACAAGATGAAACCAGAGAGGGAGACAAACCTAAGAGACTCTTAATCATATGAAACAAATTGAGAGTTGCTGGTGGGGATGGTGTGGAGTGATACAGTAACTGGGTGATGGACATTGGGAAGGTATGTGTAGTAATGAGCTTTCTGTATTATACAAGACTGATAAATCACCAGACCTGTAACCCTGAAACAAATAATACATTTTATGTTAATTAATTGAATTAAAAGTAAATAATTTTTAAAACCTGTGCCAATATAGCAGAGAGCTTTAGAAAATGTAATTTTAAAATTACATAAATTAGAAATGCATAAATATAAGAAAAATGGCTGAAAACCTGTGTAAATAGAATAATTAAATTTTACTGTAAGAATTTAAGGAAATCTGAAAGGGATTATACCATATTTGTGGAAATGAAAAAGAATGTAATTTGACATACACGTTAAGTGTAGTTTCACTAAATGTCCTAATTGACTCAAGCAGATTCAAATTATTGAAGGAGCAAAGATTCTAGAATACTCTAGGATAAAGTGGAGGAATTCTTTTACCTAATATCAAGATTTTCAGAAAGTTCTGATAACTAAATATGTAGGGTATTGCCAGTGGGAAAACAAAAACTACTCACTGGACTATAAAATTCAGTGTCCTGCATATGACCATTTATGCATGCAAATATAACATAATGAAAGTGACATTGGCAATCAATGTGAAAAGGAATATCTTGTCCATGATGTTAGGAAAATTGGTTATCTATATTGGAAAAAATCGCATTGTATTTGATTTCACACTATCTATAGCTACATAGTTCTAGGTAGACATAAACATGAAATGAATATTTTGAAACTTTTATAAGAATCACTGAACTTTCAGTGTAAGGAATTACTTCATGTACAAACAAAAAGTCCTAATCTATATTTGTAGGTCAAAATCACCTACAAATGTAGATTGTATTTAATAAATATTGATTATATTTAAAAAAAATTAAAATTTCTATTGAGAAAAGGACTCCAAAAACATGAAATATTAAAAATCACAGAGGTAAAAGCAATTAGTAACATGTTATCATCTTATAAAGAGTTCCTACAAGGGCGCCTGGGTGGCTCAGTGGGTTAAGCCACTGCCTTTGGCTCAGGTCATGATCCCAGAGTCCTGGGATCGAGTCCTGCATCGGGCTCTCTGCTCAGCAGGGAATCTGCTTCCCCCTCTCTCTGCCTGCCTCTCTGCCTGCTTGTGATTTCTCTCTCTGTCAAATAAATAAATAAAATCTTAAAAAAAAAGAGTTCCTACAAATCAATAATAGAAGAGACATACAACTTATTTTTTTTTAATTGGGCAAACTAATTAGTAGGCATTACAGAGAAAAGCACCCAAACAGACCAATGAATATACCAATAAATGTAGTGGAGATTTATGTATGTAAATATATATGCACTATGGAGGAAAATGAAGCAGCATACGGGAATAAGTGAAAGGGGCTGGGTTAGGAATATATTTTGGGGATAGGATAGACATGTCTTATAATGCATCAGCTGTGGTATAAAAAAGAAAATGAGAAACTGAAGATGGCCCCTTGATTTGGGCCTTCAACAACTGATTTACATTCATTGAGATGAGAAGACTAAGGCTAAAGTAGGTTTTTTTGGTGGATGGAGTGATGAGTTATGAATTTTGTTTTATGTATGTTAGGTTCTAAATGCCTGTTAGTGTTAACCAGTTACTGATGCCTCAGTTTGGGGAGTGTCTTCACATAAGTAAGGTAATAAACCAAAACAACAAGTTCTCCAGATATTGCCATATATCATAAAAAGAAATTTGGCAAAATTTGCAGTCATTTCTCTTATTTAGGAAGCTGAATTAAATAAGAATAGATGAAAATCTGCTCTTTAATGAGGAAACATTGAAAGAATTTTTGTGATGTCAAGTTATAACACTTCAGCCACAATTATATTAATGTTGTGACAAACAAAATTATTTAAGATACATAAAAGTATATAAAATGCAGATATAGTAGCAAGCTTATTATACATGTGTTAAGACCTAGACAGATTTGTTTCATTGAAAAAGCCCATTGGGGCATTAAGAAATAGAACTTGAAGAAAAGTAATTTTGCAGAGTAAGACTCCTTAACAAAGTGAATTTTTCCCTGTTATATTCCCTTCTTCTTCCAGCCTCCATCATAACAGTCCAGAAGAGTGGTAATTCAGGGCATTAGCCAAAACAGTAAGAAATTTACAGGGGAATAAGGGAGACAGGTAATAAAAATTAATTAAAAATTAATTAATTCACAATTTGATTACGTGAAGTACAGGAGAGTTTTTTTGGGTCAGTACAACTTTTGTATGGTACTAGAGTGGTGGATACATGACATTACACATTTGTCAAAACTCATAAAAGTTTACAGCACAAAAAGTAAGAATTCATATATTCAAAGTTTTAAAAAATCAATTATGAGGTTGAAGGATCTCAGGATGGAATGCAAAATGTAACAAAACAAATAAATGGTATTATAAATGCATGATATAATGTCAGTGAAGACGGAAGGAAAGAGGGTACTGACCTAAATAACTAGAAATTTATGGGACTGTAAGACTAAAGACAAAGGAACTGAACATAAGGAGTACTATAGTTGGTGAAATTATTTATCATGTGGGTGTTGATCAATAAATATGCAAATACTATATATGTATACTAGAATTAAACAAAAGGAAATAAGTGTGAAATGGTAGGAGCCAAACTTCTTACTGTTAGAAAGGGAGCTTACAAGATAAGTAAGGAGGAAGACTAGAATGAAATATCGAGTATTGGGTTAGAGTCAGAGCCAGTAGTCTGAACATATAGATGCAGAGAGCTTTGGAAATATGTGTATATACACAGATTAGTGTTTATTCATATATTTCTTGGCTCTGCTGCCTGAGAGAGCCCACAAGCAAGAACTCCAGTAACAACAAGCATGTCAGCTTCTGGATCTTGGTTTCTAACATTGTCCTCAATAAAAGAACCCAGGACTCCCAGAGAAATGGCTGTTTCTAAGTCTGGGGAAAGAAATGTACAAGATGATCCTGAGTCCATTTTGTAGGGTTAGAAAATAAGGAAGTGCTAAACAAAATCAAAATTATAGGGACGTGCCAAATCTACACAGAAGTCACCTGAAAGAGCTCAAAATGGCTCACAGGGTGGATTTGAGAACAAAATAAATAATGTAGCATTCATGAATATAAGACATAAGTAGAGCCATTTTGAAATGCAGCCAGAGAAGCCATTTCAGAGGAAATGCCTTACATGTCCAATTTTCTGAACCTTTGAATTGGACTAAAACACCAGCATTCCAGAAAGTCAGCAGGAAAGCAAATACCCTGTTTGAGAAGATTGATAAAATTGAACTTTTGTCTAGTGATCACTTTGCCTGACCAATCAAGGAAGTACAAATATAGCCCTATTTCTCAGCACCAATGAACTCTTTTCAAAAACAACTTACCTAATCTTCCTTTTTTCCCATAAAATTCCTAAGTCCACCTTCTGTAATCAGTACACTGTTTGAGTTTCTACCTAAATCGATGTAACCCAAATTGCAATTCTTTGGTCCCAGGTAAAAACTTTGCTTCTTGAACTGCTTTCTAGTGTTCAGGTTGGCATATAAGTTTATCACTTGAAGTATAAACCAAACATCTAGCAATCCATACAGATGCTCATAAATGACTGAGTAAATAAATGGGAAGTAAAGAAATGAATTTCCATACTGAAGAATTCTAAGTGATTTATGTAAATACTCCCCATAAGGTGATGGAGCTTAATTCTGAATTCCCAACAAACACCACTTCATCTAGGTAATTCAAGTTAACATCATCAATGATGTCATGTTGATAATATGTAACTTTGATATGATGTAATGAGATTGACACTTCCTTTCTGTGATCCTCCTCCAAAAACACATAACCTCAATAAAATGAAGAAAAAAACTTCAGACAAACTGCAACTGAGGGACCCTTTAAAGTTGCTGAACAAATTGTCAAGGAAACAAAGAAGACATAATGACTAAATATAATGGGATGTGATACTCTGGATGGGATTTTGTAAAGAAAAGGGATGTTAGATAAAAACAAAGGAACTTTGAGTAAAACATGGAGCTTTAGTTAATTACAGTGTATCATTCTTGTTTCATTAGTCATGACAAATGTGCCATAGTAATGTAAAATATTAACCACGGGGAAACTGAATAGAAACAGGGATTCTATGCACTATATTCGCAACATTTCTTTAAGTTGGAAATTATTCTAAAGAGAATCTATTAAGTTTTAGCACTAGGAGAAATGGCAATATGGATATTCTTATGTCTATTTTTTTAAAAAAAGGTACTTCATAATTAAAACCTTTCCACCAAGAAAAGAAAGTGGAATAGAAATTCATGAAACTTGGCCTGTGTAACCCTTACTCATTTTTTCAAAATTCAGCTAGAGTATCTTCTCTATTTTGAAGGTTTCCCTATTACATGATTTATGTTCCTTTTCTACTTGGTGTTACACTTATTGGTGTTACACTTATTGGTGTGTTTACCTGTGTTCCTCTGTTTCACCATAAGTTCCCAAGTAGGAGCTATAATTATTTTTCTGTTCGTGGTCATCGTCCAGCTAACATAAGTACATGTGGTCACCAGTATGTCCTTATTAATACATGGAGATTGAGACTATGGAAAAGAAAGACCTAGAGACAATCATATAGGAATCCCATATGAAAAAAACAACCAGAAAATGAAACAAGAAGCCATAACTGAACAAAGCTAGAGAAATTTAAGAACAAGAATAATTCAGTATCATGAAAGACAAGAAGAGGAAGTTTCAAAGGAAAAAATCAATAATGACAAAAACATCAAAGAGGTTATGGGGAATTTTATATAAGATTGAGTATTGTTGGTTGAATTTTGTCCCCCAAAATAGTATGTTCGAGTCCTACCTCCCGTAACTTTGAATGTGACTTTATTTGGACATATAATCTTTTGCAGATATAATCAAGGTAAGATTAGGTCATACTGAAAGATCCTGGAGTCGCACCCAAGAATCAAACAGCACGCCTCCACTGGATGCAAATTGCAAGAGGTTTATTGGTTACACAGGCGCCTGCAGACGCATCAGCCTTTGTGGGCTGAGTGTGCCGGGCTAAGTTGGGGAGCAGATTATATAGGGCAAGGTTGGGGTGGCGGGAAGCGAGTTTACAGAAGCAGATGCTTGGTTACAGGAATCTGATTGGTTAACCTAAATCAAGCATTGTTAGGCACTGTAACGGTTTGTTCTGGCGGGAAGCGGTGGCAGGAAGCGATCCTACAGAAGCAGATATGCATGGTTACAGGAGTCTAATTAGTCAATTTGATTCAGGCATGATTGGGTGTTGGGGTCAGAGTGTTCTGGTGGTTCCTTGGGACAGCACTCTGGAAAGTCCCGGTACATTTCATTTCTCATTTGTCTCTCCTTTGTCAGACCGGGTGACCACAGACAATGTGTTGCCATCAGGCTATGGGGACAATAGGTTGCTAAAACAAACCTTACCAAGGAGGAAGGGGGTCTTTCAATACAAGACTAGGGTCCATAATCAGTGACTGGTGTTCTTGTAAAAGAAAGAGGGAGATTTAGACACAGAAACACGGAGATAGCACGTGAGGAGGAAGGCCACATGACAATGGAGGCAGAGACTGGAGTGATGCCCCTGCAAAACAAGGAACTACAAGGATGACAACAACCATCAGAAGCTAGGAAGGGTATAGAAAACTACTCTCTAGTATCTCTGGAAATGGTGAGGCCCTGCCAACACCTTCACTTCAGACTTCTGACCTCTAGAACTGTGAGGAAACAAATTTCTGTTCTAAACCACCCAGTTTGTGGTAATCTAAAAAAAAAAAAAAAAACACTGAAAAGGACTAAATAAGTGATTAGGAAGCTCACTAGGAGCACTCCAAGAGAACTGTTTCAGGTGAGAGACAGAAACCAAAATTATGAGTAGCTGGGATGTACGTGAGTGGTGAAGAAATTAATTTTATAATCAAAAAGTATCACTTCAGAATTTTGAAGTCATCAAAACAAAATTAAATTATACTTTTCACTTAGAATAATTATTTATAATTTGTATATTCAACAATTTTGCAAGGTTAGCAAAATCCTTAACAGCATGTTTTAGTGTGCTATTGGGGGGTTGGAAATCAGGATGACATTGTTGACCAATTTGAAATGGTTTTAACATAAAAATTCATAGCATCTGTAACTTCACAGATTTATTCTCATTTTAGAAATCTCGATCCTAAATTTATTTTGGCCAGTAATGCATAATCGAATTTCACAGTTAAATTCATAATGAAGTAAGACATATTTATTTTGACTCTCTTTCTTTCTTTCCTTTCCCTGATGTGTACTCTGATTCAAGTTTTCTTTGCAGCCAGTTCTATGAACAAAGAATCAAGATACCATTTCATTTCTTGTTACTAAGGCCAATAGGTAGTTCAATCTTAAAACAACATAAAGAATAAAAGAATTCTTCTATTTGGCTCCACTAACCCTGAATCCTGTACCGTGTTTGCCATCAGATTGGCACTGCTGGTAGAGAGATTATATCCACACTAGCAGCAGCCATTTTTTTTTCATAAAGGATAGACCTCAACTAACTTTGACCACTGTTTCTAGGAACAAGAGAAAGTTATTGTTTACATAATCATTTTTTTTTCGACTTTTATTTAAATTCATGTTAGCTAACATATGCTGTAGTATGGGTTTCAGGAATAAAACTTAGTGATTCATCACTTACTTGTTACATCCAGTGCTCATCATTGCAGGTCCCCTTCTTAATGCCCATCACCCAATTAACCCACGCCCCTCCCATCTCCCCGCCAGCAAATCTTATCATAAGGCCTCACCCAATTAACCCACGCCCCTCCCATCTCCCCGCCAGCAAATCTTATCATAAGGCTGTCTGGGTATAGCCAGTATTTATACCTTTTTAAAATTAAATGCTGTAACCACGTCAAGATGTCAGTATCAGAACAGTCATTCTTACCCTCATGGCACATGAAACACAACATTGCAGTAAGCCTCAGTTTACACCACAACTGAAGATAACAGGACTAAAGATAACAAATGAGACATGGATGGTTGACTATTTTTTTCAGCAGTTCAACTATTTTTCAAATATAAGACCCCAGAATTACATCCTTCAGGAAATGACAATTTTAATCTATGAACAATTAAAAAATTGATTTTTATATACAATTTAAAGGGATCTTCATAACCTTGGCACTCAAATTTATTTCTGATCATTTCAATTTATTTCTGATTATTTCTTTACAGAGAAAAATAAAACCTAGAATACGGTTAAGGAGGCGCCGAAGGAATTGAAAATATATCCCATCTTTTTGTTTATTGAAACTATGCTATGGGTTGGTTTTTGAATTATGGTATTTTGGGGTGCCTGGGTGGCTCAGTGGGTTAAGCCTCTGCCTTCAGTTCAGGTCATGATCTCAGGGTCCTGGGATCAAAGCCCGCATCGGGCTCTTTGCTCAGCAGGGAGCCTCCTTCCCCCTTTTCTCTCTCTGCCTGCCTCTCTGCCTAGTTGTGATCTCTCTCTGTCAAACAAATAAATAAAATCTTTAAAAAATTTTAAAAATAAAAAAATAAAAAAATAAATTATGGTATTTCTACAAATTCAATTTTGGAGATGATTACTATAAATTAACTTTTGAGAAATACTTTGTGAATGGAATTTTATTCTCCCAGAATACCAGAAGAAAAGAAATCTGTTTTATAATCAATTGGATTTTTGGTTATTTGCTAGTGACATTAGAAATATTATAGCATGATGTTTAATTTCTAATTAACAGGATTTCTTAATAGAGTATAAACTTTAACGTGCAACTGATAGCAACCACATTTTTATGATATAAATAGAACCTTATATCTAATCTACCAAAACTTGGTCATGTACTCAGTGACTTTTACATATGTATTATTCCCTTTGATTTTTAAATACATGTCAAAACTGAACTAAACAGAAGTTCTCTGGTATCATTTTATGTTTGAATTTCATTTGAATGATGACATATAAGCTGACTTAACGGGTTATATTAACTGGATTATTAACCACTTACTTTCAACTAACTGCACACAATAGTTAAGACTTATTTTATTTTCCCCGATGATCACTTCCCTCTTGCAGTACATAATAGATATTTCTAGAAAGAGATAGCTTAACAAAAGAAATTATATTCTACCAAATACGGCATAGTATCATTACATTTAATTGTGTTCCATAAATCTTCATTAGAGACAAGGAAAAGATTAATTCTAAGAGTTTCCTCAGCCCAGAGCAAAAATTGATAAAGTTTCGGAATAGGGTAGCCCCACTTATCTGTAGGGGTTACATTCCAAGATTCCCAGTGGATGCCTGAAATCACAGATAGTATTGTGTCACGGAGAAGAAGAAGTCCGTGTCACTGCAAGAAGTCGCAGGGAAGATTGAGAGAGAACAGTGGGAAATTAAGAAAAACAAGAGACAGAAAGCTGGAATCGGGAGGTCTCCATGGGCAGATGACCCAGTGAAGCCCCAACATGCTTAAGAGACTTTATTTTATAATTCAATAACATGAATGTTTATCAAGGAGCTTGAGGTTGGAGGACCACAAGTCCCACATGACTGCCTTGCTTCAAAACAAGAGAGTTTTCTCAAGCATATTTACAGAGGCGCTCAAGGTCTGTGTCAGTGTGACCCAGACCGATCATGTGAGCCAAATCAAGTAGTGAGTGAACTGCAGGGATTGCAGGAGGTAGCCCTTGACAAGATTCCCTTGACTAAAGGACCATGTCAGTTTGCAGTTAGTTCCCCAACAGTACTGGACCCTATATATATGATTTTTCCCCCTACAAATCCATACATATATCTCTCTGAAAACGTTTAGTTTGAAAATTGGGTTTAATAAGAGGTTAACAACAATAACAAACCATAATAGAATAATTACAGCACTATACTGTGATAAAAAAAATGTAAATGTGGTCTCCCTCTCTCTCTCTCAAAACATGTTACAGCACTGTACTCACCATTATCCTTGTGATGATGTGAGGTGATAAAAGGCCTATATGGTGAGATGAAGTGAGGTGAATGATGCAGACATTGTGATCTATCATTAGGCTACTATTGACCTTCTGACGACCTGTCAGAAGGAGGATCAACTGCTTCCGGACTGAGGGTGACCATGCAACTATGGCTAAGAGGGCACTGTTCTGTATATACTTGGAGTCAGAAAAATGGTTACCCTAGTGTTAAATCTTCAACTATGAAACCAGACAGCTTGGCTTCTAGTCTACTGAGGAATCTACTTAATTCCCTCTGAAATTCATCTTCACTTATGTGCAAAAAGAGAATGATAGAACTATCCTACAAGGTTTATAAGGGAATGAAAGCAGATAACACATTTAATACAGCACCTGACACATAAAAATTAATCATTAACCAGAAATTATCATTAGATAAGTAGAGCTTGGAAAGTTGAAACAGTGTCATTGCAGGGCCAAACAAGAGACTTTGCTCACAGATTTTTGTTGTTGTTGTTCAATTAGCCACCATATAGTACATCAATAGTTTTTGATGTAGTGTTCAACGACTCATTAGTTGCATATTAACCCAGTGGTCATTAGATCACACACCTTCCTTAATGCCTATCACCCAGTTACCCATCCGCCGCTTTGGCAACCCACAATTTGTTTCCCAGAGTCAAGAATCTCTCTAGGTTTGTCTCCCTCTCTGATTTCTTCCCATTCAGTTCTCCCTCCCTTCTCCTATAGTCTGCGCGATTCTTTATGTTCCTTATATGAGTGAAACCATATGACAATTGTCTTTCTCTGATGGACTTATTTCACTTAGCATAATACTCTCCAGTTCAATCTATGCTGATGGTAATGGTAGGTAGTCACCCTTTCTGATGGCAGAGTAATATTCCATTTTATCTAAACCATCTCTTCCATATCCATTCATCTGTAGAAGAACATCTCAGCTCCTTTCACAGTTTGTCCACTGTGGACATTGCTGCTATGAATATTGGGGTAAAGGCACCCAGTCTTTTCCACTTCATCTATATCTTTGGGCCAGCAGTGCAATTGCTGGGTGGTAGGGTAGCTCTATTTTTAACATCTTGAGGAACCTCCGTACTGTTTTCCAAGGTGGCTGTACTACTTTGCATTCCCACTGACAGGGCAAGAGAGTTCCCCTTTCTCTGCATCCTTGTCAACATCAGTTATTTCTTGTGCTGTTGACTTTAGCCATTGACAGGTGTCATTGTGGTTTTGATGTGTATTTCCCTGATGATAAGTGATGTTGACCATCTTTTCATTTGTCTGTTGGCCATTAACATGTCTTCCTCAAAGAAGTAACTATTCATGCCTTCTTCACCTTTTTTAATTGAATTATTCATTTTGAGTTCTTGAGTTTGAGAAGTTCTTTATACATTTTGGATATTAATATAATCAGATTTTGAAAGAATAGAATTATTCAGAGTACATCTTTAGGTCACAACAAAATTAAACAAGAACACTTACATAATAAACCCAGTGCTAATCACAGGTGCCCTCCTTCATACTCATCACCCTTTAAACCATCCACCTGCCCACCACCCCTCTAACCACCCTAAGTTTATTCTCTACAGTCACAAGTCTGTTTTATGGTTTTCCTCACTCTTTTCTCCACCTATGTTCATCTGTTACATTTTTAAAATTCTTCATATAAGTGAAATCATACAGTATTTGACCTTATAAGAAATCAACTTAAAAGATAACTAGAAAATCTCCAAGGTCCCAGAAACTGACACATCCTCAGAAATTTTATTTTCTTATTTTTTATTTGTTATTTTAAAAATTAAAGTGAGACATAAATATTGTTGTGTGAATTCACTAAGCCTAGAGAAGAGATAAGGAAATGGACTCTCACATATCCAGTAGTCTGATTTATGATGAAAGTCAGAATAAAGCAGTGTCATAGGAAAGAGATGGTATTTTCAGTAAACAGTGCCAGAAGAATTGGATCGCCATATTTTAAAAATGTTATCTGTTGCCCTTCATTTACCATACACAGAAGTCAAATGAAGTCTTAAATGTGAGAGAGAAAAAAATGCTTTTAGAGGAAAGTGTCATTGTATCCTAGGATTAGGCAAAGAATCCTTAAATAGTACACAAAATATGCTAACCCAGTAGAAAAAAAATCGAAAATTTGTTCTTTTTTAAAATTTTAAAAATATCGCTTCTTCTTAACCTCCAAACATTCTCTTTTCTTTTTTCATTGCATATGTATATCCTGTGACCTTTACAAGGAAATGTCCTATAGCTAGAACAATGAACATGCATGGGGTCTTAATGACCCAGAATTGTTTTCTCTTAGACATGCCAGTGAACTCAGCATGACTTTGTGATTTGAACCCTCTGAAAAACTTCTGGTTCAAAAGCAGGCTACCTTTGTCTGTTGGACTCTTTAAGAATATGTTTGGAAAAATGAATCAAGCATAATTCATACAGAGCTGTCTTTATCTCAACCATCTCAATATTCATCAACCCACTTGTTTATATGCTCTTTATGCATATTATGTTTCAATAAAAAGTTTAAAAACTCAGTGTTCAAATTTCTTGATTTTTGAATTATTAAATGCAGTTATGACCAAGGAGAGTGATCCTGTTGCTTCACACACATATTTAAGAAACCCCAAAAGGAATAATTTCCTGGATTGTGGGAAAATCAGACCAGCACTACATTCTAGGCAAAGTTTGCTCACACTGGTCTGGTTCTTGTTTTGAAAGCACTGACCCACTCCAGTTTTGTAAATTATTTTTTTCAGTATTATTTTATTTTTTCAGTGTCGAAGATTCATTGTTTATGCACCACACCCGTGCTCCATGCAATAGGGGTTCTCCTTACTACCCACCACCAGGCTCACCCATCCCCCCACCAAGAGTTTCTATTCTTTTGTCTTTTGAGGGTTTATGAAATCCAGAGGATATCAGTAGTTACTGCTTTGCACATTCCAAGAACTTGAACATGTTCCAGCAGAGAACATGCCTGAGTTAATGAAACAAATGAGGTGCATATACACTATGGAGTATTATGCCTCCATCAGAAAGGATGAATACCCAACTTTCGTAGCAACATGGACGGGACTGGAAGAGATTATGCTGAGTGAAATAAGTCAAGCAGAGAGAGTCAATTATCATATGGTTTCACTTCTTTGTGAAGCATAACAAATAGCATGGAGGACATGGGGAGATAGAGAGGAGAAGGGAGTTGGGGGAAATTGGAAGGGGAGGTGAACCATGAGAGACTATGGACTCTGAAAAACAATCTGAGGGTTTTGAAGGGGTGGGGGGTGGGAGGTCGGGGTACCAGGTGGTGGGTATTGGAGAGGGCATGGATTGCATGGAGCACTGGGTGTGGTGCAAAAATAATGAATACTGTTATGCTGAAAATAAATAAAAAATAAATTAAAAAAAAAGAAAAAAAGAAAAGCAGGTCACAGCATTAACATTCTATGGGAATGCAGGGAGAATCAGATTCAAACTCTGACACTAGTGGGGTTTGGGGTTAATTTTTTTCTTCTACCTTGCAAAATTTCTGAGGGGCGGAGCATCTGGTACTCCCTTTAATTCCTGAGTTGGGTTTCAGTTTCCTTTTGAGCAAGTGCTTTCCTGCACTAATCACATTTCGTAGAGGAAGAGAACTTGACATCGTGTGAGCACTCTCAGCTATTAAATGTACCCCTCAAAGATCCTCAGAATGAGATTTCCAGGGGAGATCATTTGGCTTCTATTGTGGGCTGTTTGTGTTTCAGAAGGTAAGAGTAGAAGAAGGAAAACTTTTTCCTATATTATAAAATATTTGCTAATATGCTTTTCACGGTGATAATAGGAATTTGGTCTAGAAAATGTGATTTAATTACTGTTCTCTAGCTTCGTGTGTGTGAGTGGCTTTTGACATTGCTAAGTTTAAAAAATTGTAAGTAGCTTATTTAAATGATATGATTATTTATGATAATTTTATTTAATATAAAAATTCAAAAATTGGTTTTTCTTAAGATTTTATTTATTCATTTGTGAGAGAGAAACAGAGAGGTAGAGAGAGGATAAGCAGGGGAAGAGGCAGAGGGAGAGGGAGAAGCAGATGACCTGCTGAACTGGAACTCCACCCTACCCCACCCACACACACACCCTGGGGCTTCATCCCAGGACCTGAAGGTCATGACCTAAGCCAAAGGCAGACACTTAACCATCTGAACCACCCAGGTACACCTCAAAAACTGTTTTAATAAACATTTTGGAAACTGTAATTATCATAATTTCCCTTGAAGTTATCATAATTTTTTCTGCTTTGAATTTTCACCAAAATGTTTTGTGTGAAGGTATTAAGAAGTATATGAACATATATAGAACCAGAACAGAAATTAGACAATAGAAGCTGTCAAATCATCCAATGATGGGATTTATTTCAGAGATTGTTGTTAACTCTCTCTAAAGAAAAATCCATGTATCATTTACAATTGATATTGCCACAGCCTTAGAAGTCTTGCAGACAAGGAAGCATTATTTGTATCATTAGAATGAAAATATCACATAAATTTGAAAAACTTGAACATGCAATGTGTGTAACACTGAATTATTCAAAGGGGTTTCTTCCTGTGGTGTATTTGAGATATATTCTAGATCAGTCTTTAGGAGTAGTGAATACAAATGTAGAAAGTTTTTTTCTGGTATCAGTAAGACAATTACCAGATTTATAATTAAATCTAATTCTAACCCTCCTTCTCAATAGATTAAAAAGTTTCTTTGGAAGAAATTTGGTTTCTAATTCATGATAGGTAACTAAGTTATGTGATAATATTTGACTGACATTTTTAAACCAAATTAGTTACCTATCATTCATTAATTTCCAAAACTTTTCACTAAGTGAACAAGTTTTGATTGAACCCTTACTTCATGTCAGCCTCTAAGCATTGAGAAATATTAGCAAATAACAGAAAATTTCTCTCCCTGAGCATCTTTCAATCTAGAAAATAAAGGTAGCTATCGCTTTAATTATATCCTTTAGTCATTTTTGTAAGGTTTATTCAAATGAGTTTAATTTTTATCTAGGGTAGAGCCTTTTTTCAGTTTTGCATTCTAATATACTACTGCTTGATTTTTATCTTGGAAACCTCAAATCTAGTCACCTTTTAAACTAGGTATTCCATCGTTCCTCTGCACACATAAATATTACAGTTAGTACTCAAAAGTAAAATATTATATTGGCAAAGACTTCCAGAACCCTGTTATAGTTACCAACAATACCAAATATCTTTTTCTTTTTTAAAAAGATTTTATTTATTTACTTGACAGAGAAAGAGAGCACAAGCAGGGGGACCAACAGACAGAGGGAGAGGGAGAAGCAGACTACCTACTAAGTAGGAGCCCAATGTGGGACTCAGTCCAAGACCTTGGGATCATGACCTGAGCCAAGGGGAGATGCTTACTTAACCAACCGAGCCACCCAGGGACCCCACAAACCTCTCTTTCTTTACTAAGTGTTTTTTGTCTTTTCTTCAGAAAGAATACTTTCAGTGTCTCAAAATTTACATATTGTTTGCTGAGGCTTTATGTGGATATCATTTGTCACATAAGTAAGATGTGTTTTATTTGTAATTCATGTTTAAAACTCAAGAATTGAGGCCAAGTTTAATTAAACGATTTAAGAGGTTACAAAGTAGAATAGGAATTAAATCTGCAAAATATGTAATAAAAATTAAATCATAGAGATTTAAACTCCTTACTTACATAATTGATTCTAGCTGACTCATTTTATCTGTATTTTATATTTCATCAAAATGTGTTTAACTGTCACATAGGTTTCTTCTAGTTGAATACTGGCCTGAATACTATCACAACCTGCTTTATTCAAAGGAGCTTGGCATTTTAGCTTTCATAAATAGCCTCTGGTCTGTTTAAAACTGAACATTCCTCAAAAAATGCTACTCACCAGTAAAGAGGAATAACAGACAATAGCAAGAATTTATTGGCCCAAGTTTCTCAGAGACCAACTAGTACCTTTTTAATGTGATAGGCTCTCTGCATTCCCATTGCCATTTGTATAATTGCTTCCTTATAAAACATCATGTTTGCAGGAGTCCCCACAGGCTGCTAAGAATCTGGTCAGATTTACAGGGCAGAGTTGAGAATAACAGCCCCTTAAACATACCACATACTCTTTGAAATTAGCCACAGCCGAGAAATTCCTGACTGATAAATATGAAGAAATTAAAACCCATTGAAACATGTCCATGTATACACAGATTATTTTGTGTGGAGAGATATATGTGTTATCTACTTCTGGAAGTTTAAAGGGCAAAAAGTTCTTTAATTTAGGACTTAAAATAGAGATCAAAGCTAGATGATTCTCTTCAATTAGAAGAGGAGGAAAAGGAACTTTATATATGGTTTCAAATTTGAGTTAATCCTAAAAAGGAAAAAAATAATTGATGTTATAAATCATAAGAATTAATTCTAAACTATCTTCTTTTATGAGGTTATATGTGAATGTAATACATGGTTATTGAAGCCAGACAACTTGAGGTAGAGGTTTTTAATCCAAATTCTGTGTTTTGATTCCAATATCTTAATAAGTTTTCTCCTTCTCCCTTCACCAAAACCCCCCATTTTCAGAGATAGTTGTGTGGTGCTTAACTTTATGATGTGATTTAAAGTTGTGTATTGACCCAACTGCCTTCAATATTCTGTCTTTTTCAAAAATATGACATCACCAGATTGAACAAACCTGAAGTTTATGTGGAATGACAAATACTCTGAACAAATACTTTAGAAGAGTGAAAGCTAGTGTTACTCACTGCAGTTCACTGTGAATTATCAAAGTTGGTAAGTTCTCTGGAGCATTTTAGTGAGGAAAGGTAGAAAGGGATGATGAGGTTGAAGAACTGGACTAAGCAAGTTTGGCACGTGGGGTATTCCTGAGGAGGGGAGATCCGAGCAGGAGACCCCCATGAGAAGGGTCAGAGCACATGCCCCAGAATGTCATGAGAGGGAGAGGTCAGCTGAAGTAAATCTTGTTTATTTTAAGGGTACACATGTCCAGAGAACACGCATGCTACTCTGCACGTAATGTTCAACTACAACTGAATTATTGAGTATCGCTGAAATTATTCTTAGCCAGAAGTAAGTTCCCAAATGACAACGAATTAGTAAAAGTCTTCATTTTCGACCTTTGATTGCTAGGGCTTGAGCCAAAGTCTAAATCGATCCACTTTTCTTTGCTCAATCCCTGATTGTAGGACAGTCTTTGCACTTTTCCTTCTTCCCAGCAATGCCTCCTCCTCCTCACCCCACACACCATCCCCCACCTGCCCAGGCCTGTGAGATTCTTGCGAACCAATCTCTTCTGTGCTCACTTTACCCATTTAACAACTTTAACTGGTTCCAGAATATGGTGCATAAAAAGGACATGAAGTAATTGGAGATGAGAGGAAGTGTTACAATTCAGCCGAATATTATAAGGAAACATTATAAAAATGGCTCAGAGAAATTAATGTAGTAGAACAGAAAAAAAATCACAAAAAATAACAGAAGGAAAAGAGTAAAAAGATTTTACAGAGCACTGCTGATTGCTTTGACATTTTAACTCAGCGCACCAAGTTTCTCAAAACTTGTTGACCAAAAATGTAATAGACAGAAAAGTGGTTACTGAAATGTTCACTTCATAGACTCTAAAAAGTTTTTATTTTTTGAACTAAACTAAAATCATTCCTGACTTCAGAATTATAAGTTAAAATTTAGGACATGTGGACAAGACATACAATGGAATTACAGATATCAGAGTTTCTTGAGTTTATGCAGTAGAGCTGTAAGATCACTAAATATTTGTTCCC
Source organism: Neogale vison (assembly GCF_020171115.1). Lineage (NCBI taxonomy): Eukaryota > Metazoa > Chordata > Mammalia > Carnivora > Mustelidae > Neogale > Neogale vison. The sequence goes on from NC_058100.1 coordinate 24,112,845, forward strand.
AAGTCTTATCTTACATTTGCTACCATCCCTATGCTCTTTCCTGAGGTTGTCTATAATCTGCAGATGTAATGGGAAGGCTCCATGAGAATTCTCTAGTCATCCATTCATTTTCTTATTTCGTTTCTTTGTTCATTCAATGATCATTTTTTGAGTGACTGTTAAGTGCTAGGCCTCATGACCAGCATTTTCAAAAACACCATTTTTAGTAGGGAAATCAAAAGGAATGGTTATTGTATTTTATTAATATATGTATCTTATCATATAAGGTATTGTGATGGAGATAAGCAAAAGAGAGACTATAGGATCATTTAGAGGAGGCAAGAAACCCAAATAGGAATGAGAGGATGGAGTGGGATAGGGTTGAGGAGTTGATATGTGAAAGCCTGAATGGAGAGAGGGAAATCACGATGGCATCTTGGGTAGGTTTTGCAGGTTGAATAGGAGTTAACCAGATAAGGATGATAGGAAGGAGGACATTTAAGACTGAAGAAACATTGGAAAAAAAAAAAAGACTGAAGAAACATCAATTGGTGTACAAAAGACTAATAGTAGATCTGCAAAAATGGAGGCTTGACATCAGCCCCCACATTTCTAAATCCTCCATCAATGGCATTTCCACAAGTGCTGCAGGTGTAACTGGGTATAGTGTGTGTTGTTTTTCTTCTTTTTCTTTTTCAATACTTGTCCTTCAAGATTGTCATGAGAATTATTCAGATGCCAAATCATTCCTGCTAGAGTTTTCAAAGGTCCTCAATTACTGTCACCCTCTGACCCAGATCCATTTTACAACCACCAGTTGGTATAGACTGTTTTAAAAAGCTACCATTTTGACTTGAACAATAATCAGCATTAGGTTTTAGTGATCCAAACACTACACATTCCACAAAACTTGATTTCAGTGATGTAGTCAAGCTGTATCCTGAGCGTAGCTTGTTTCAGCCCTCGTTATTGCATACTTGTTTTCTGCCTGACTTGTTTTTCCTAGTACTTGGTCTCCCATTTTTTTTTTTTTCATAACCCTAGAATTATACTCATGGTACTTACATGGTTAAAATTTCTGAAGAAATTGTAAAATCATACTTCCAAATTTTAAAATTATTTTATTTCTTCAAATGCCCTAATAATGCAATATAATCTCTCTTTTTCTAATTTTTATTTTTAAAACTTCATTTGTGGACACCTGAGTGGCTCAGTCAGTTGAGAAACCACTACTTGATTTCAGTTCAGGTCATGATCTCAGGGTCATGAGATCGATCCCTGAATAGTGCTCTGCATTCAGTACAGAGGGGCTGAGATGCTCTCTTCCCTCTGCTCCTCCCTCCAACCCCTTAGCCCTGTTCACATGTGCACACAAGTGTGCTTCCCTCCTAAATAAATAAACTCTTTTAAAAATTAAAACAAAAAATAAAACCTTCACTACAACTGATGTTTTCTTTATATAGATATATATTTAATTGGCCAAAACCTTTAATTATTCTCATGTTATTTACAAAATACTTTGAATATGTTTTATTTTAAAAAGCTAATTGGATCATATATATATGCACATATAACTAATATGCATATATACCAATGAGAAGTTGGAAAATAATTTTTATATAAAATATCTACTTTTGCTATTTCCATTTTGTCCATTTGATTTTTTCTAATTTGATTTTTAGTTTTCTTAATAATATATTTTAATATCTACTAAATTTAAAATTAGACCAGCTGAAAGATAGTATCTCCTGGTTTTTTTTCCCCAATTTATTTTAGAAAAACAGAGTAACTGTATGAAGAGAACAACTTAAGTCTACCAAAGCAATCTGGTACACATCTCATTAAGATTTTCTTAAATATATAATTTATCATGATTTATTTCATTTGATTAAGAATACTTATCAAATAACAGTTTATAGATACACTGATTTTAAAACACGTGATTAGGGGCCCCTGGGTGGTTCAGTGGGTTAAAGCCTCTGCCTTCGGCTCAGGTCATGATCCCAGGGTCCTGGGATCAAGCCCCGCATTGGGCTCTCTGCTCAGCAGAGAGCCTGCTTCCTCCTCTCTCTCTCTGCCTGCTTCTCTGCCTACTTGTGATCTCTGTCTGTCAAATAAATAAATAAAATCTTTAAAAAACAAACAAACAAACAAAAACAAGTAATTAGCTCTCTGTTTTATGTTAATAGTATCCCTTTAAAATTTGAAATTGGAAATATTAAATAAATAATGATTATTAAATTATCAAGGATACTAGTTTTTAACTTAGCAATTATTTATAACTATGTGCCTCAAATAGAAGCAAAATGAATCCCAGTCTTATCCAGTAAAAAAACTATCCACACTCTTATTTAAGGGGAGAATAATTTTAAATTACAAAATCAGGCCAAGAGAATAAAAGGTTCACCAGATAGTTTTATATTTTTTTTTTTACAAATTTAAGTGACTACATAAACATGTAAGTTGAAATATTTGTTGTTTAAACTTAAATAGTATGTAAGACAATAGAAAGTTCAGTTCATTCATTAACTTAGAACTTGAGAATAGAGATATTTTTCAAAAAAAAAAAAAATAGAGTCATCAGCTAAGTCCTCCCTGAAAATGTCTGTATGCCTTTGAAGTATGTTTATGTTACCTACTTAAAGCTGCCAACCTAATTTAAATAATAGTGGTAACTGTAAATTCATGCCAATAATTTGACTGCAAGGGCTGAAATTACTCTTTTTGTCTAATTAAAAAATTTTTTGAGAAAGTAGTTTAAGTAAACTTGACTTTTTTTGGTCAATTCAGACAAATAAAAGTCATGTTTTATAAGATATGCCTAATTCCTGTTAGAACACAAGATAGTGAATCATTGAAATATTTTGTTATGACATGAGCTGATAATGCTCAGCATGTTTAAGATTAGAACCAAAGCAGACAGGAGGTGAATTTGAGGTTAGAGGATCTGAGTACTACTGAGAATCATTCTTTCTATAAAACAGGATGGAGATGGTCATTCTTCTCAGGAAGCTTACATTTTGATGGCAGGATAGATGAAATCTTTGTAAAAAGATTATGAATAATAATTATGAATCATGAACTATGTTGGGAAGGAAGTAAAGTAGGGGCTGAGGGAAAACAACAGAGATGGGGTAGTGGGGTAAGAGCCTTTAGCGGGGCTGGTCTGAAGTGGGTCACTTGGAGGAAATAATATTTGAGCAGAACCTGAAAGATGAGACAAAGGAAACCACCAAAAGTCTCCAGTGCACATGTTGCAAGAGAGAAAACAACCAAAAGACCTAAAGGAAAAAAATACTTTTGAGGTGCTGGACAAAACATGAAGAAACCAGAGAGGCTTTGGCACAATGAATATGTGGTAGAGGAAACAAGATGATCCCAGAGAGAATGGCAAGAGCCAAATAGGGGGTTCCCAGGTCAGAGTAAGGAGTTTGGAATGTCTTACACGTTAAAGGGGAAGTCACCAAAGAATTTTAAACACAGGAGCGGTGTGACCAATTTTGCCGTAACTCCTGTGTAACCCTGTGGCTAATGAGAGGATGGAGGCTTGGAGACTGGTTAGCAGGCTGTTTCCCAGTCAAGGTGGCAAATGATCATAATCAGAGCTAAGATTCTGGAGATGGCAGTAGAAAGATGGACAAATAGGTTAGGGGGTGGTGATACCGTTTTCTTACAGTCAAGAGCTGCCATTTAAAATTCATGGAAATTCTTACAAATTACTTGAAGTAAAAAGACTAATCAATAGGAGAACTCTTCCTCTATAGTAAACATACATAACAGTAAATACCATGAGAAGGTGGTAGGAAGACGACATCAAAGAGATATGTCCTTGTCTTTTATATCTGGTTGCTAAAAGCAGATAAATAAAGTTGAAATTAATAAAATTGAAAAATCAAGAATTATCTTGAAATACAACCAAGAGGGAATGCATTTGGCTCAGGCTAGCTAATGGGCTGACCCTGTGTGTATGTGTCTGTGTATTGATTGCTGTTTTGTGGTTGGATTATGCCTTTGGTAGATTCGTTACTTTAAAAAAAAAAAAAACAACTAAGAGGAACCTGCATGGCACAGCCCATTAAGCGCCTCGCTGTTGATTTGGACTCAGGTCATCATCTCAGGGTTCTGAGATCAAGCGCTCTGTGGAGTTCAGGGCTCAGCATAAAGTCAGGTTAAAACTCTGTCCTTCACTTCCTCAGCCCTTCCCTCTCCTCCATCTCACCTCTTCCCCACCCCATGCAAGCTTGTGCTCCTTTGCTTTCTCTATCAAATAAATAAATTCTTTAAAAAATAATAGTAATTTAAGTTGAGTAAACTAATTGATAAAAAAAAAACTTTATTACTCTTCCCTTGCATTAACTTAGTAGGATAGGAACTAATTCTATCAAAATGTTAATATACTAGTGAAAAATATTTCTGTATACACAATATAGCAACATATTTTAAATTTAACTAATTTATTTTTCCAGTAATCTTTATGCCATGAGGTGGATCTGAATTTCTAAACTGAAAAGCACACATATTAGCCTGTAATGAAGCATAAAATTTTCCTATGAAAACATGAACACTAAACTTAAAACTAACAACTACCAAAAGAATCGGGCTTTTGGTGGGGGGGTAGAAATGAGGGAAGTTGGGATCTGTGTTGCTTTTGGTTGGGGGGTAGAAATGAGGGAAGTTGGGATCCACCACTATTTAGTGGATAAAAGTATGTTCACTTAAATTCTAAACAATCAAAATTATTCTGTGGAATCATTTCCTAAAATTTCCCTAATATAAATGTGCTAAAAATTTGCTAAAACTGCAAGGAAAAATGACTATATATTATATCCAACACAGGTGTTATTTAATACACAAAAGTACAATTTTATATGGAGCTTGAATGAAATGATAAACATTTTCATAATGAATATGTTCCATGATGGGATTCAGCTCAGTTGGTTATTTGCCCCTTGCCTTTTAAAAAGAAATTCTAGAATGGACTGTTAAATGATTGTCATAAAACCAAATAAAGAAAGGAGTTTAGCAATTAAAGTAATAATAAATATGTATGGTGATAAGAATCATTGAATTTCACTTTTTAATTTTTTTATTTAAATTCAATTAGCCAAACTATAGTACATCATTAGTGTTCAATGATTCATCAGTTGCATATACCAGACAATGACCAACACATCACATGTCTTCCTTAATGCCCATCACCCAGTTACCCCATCCCCCCACCCACATGCCTTCTGTAACCCCCAATTTGTTTTCCAGAGTCAAGTGCCTCTAGTGGTTTGTTTCCCTCTCTGACTCCATTCAGAAGTGAAGTTTTCCTTCACTTCTGCTATGGTCCTCTGTGATATTCCTTATGTTCCATAAATGAATGAAACTATAAGATAATTGTCTATGATTTACTTTCTTCACTTCTACTTATTTTCACTTATTTACTTCCTGCAGGTGATACCCTGCAGTTACATCTATGTCTATGGAAATGGTGGGTATCCATCCTTTCTGATGGCTGAGTAATATTCCATGCATATATAAAACACATCTTCTTCATCCATTCATTGGTTGAAGGACATCTCTGCTACTTCCACAGTTTGGCTATTGTGGACATTGCTGCTATGAACATTGGGGTGCAGGTGCCCCTTTTTTTCACTACATCTGTATTTGGGGCATAAATAACCTGTAGTGCAGTTGCTGGGTTGTAGGGAAGTTCTATTTTTAATGTCTTGAGGAACGTCCATACTGTTATCCACAGTGGCTGCACCAGCTTGCATTCCTACCAACAGTGTAAGAGGACTCCCCTTTCTCCACATCCTCTCCAACACTGTTGTTTCCTGTGTTGTTAATTTTAGCTATTCCAACAGGTGTGAGGTGATATCTCATAGTGGTTTTGATTTGTGTTTCCCTGATGACAAGTGATGTGGATCATTTTTTTAAGTGTCTGGTAGCTGTCAGTATGTCTTCTTTGGGAAAATGCCTATTCATGCCTTCTGCCCATTTTTAAAAATTTATTGATTTTTTCAGAGTAACAGTATTCATTGTTTTTGCACCCCACCCAGCGCTCCATGCAATCCGTGCCCTCTATAATACCCACCACCTGGTTCCCCCAACCTCCCACCCCCCCGCCCCTTCAAAATCCTTAGATTGTTTTTCAGAATCCATAGTCTTTCATGGTTCACCTCCCCTTCCAATTTCCCTCAACTCCCTTCTCCTCTCCATCTCCCCTTGTCCTCCATGCTATTTGTATGCTCCACAAATATGTGAAACCATATGATAATTGACTCTCTCTGCTTGACTTATTTCACTCAGCATAATCTCTTCCAGTCCCATCCATGTTGCTACAAAAGTTGGGTATTCGTCCTTTCTGATGGAGGCATAATACTCCATAGTGTATATGGACCACATCTTCCTTATCCATTCGTCCACTGAAGGGCATTTTGGTTCTTTCCATAGTTTGGCCACCGTGGCCATTGCTGCTCTAAACATTGGGGTACAGATGGCCCTTCTTTTCACTACATCTGTATCTTTGGGGTAAATACCCAGTAGTGCAATGGCAGGGTCATAGGTAAGCTCTATTTTTAATTTCTTGAGGAATCTCCACACTGTTCTCCAAAGAGGCTGCACCAACTTGCATTCCCACTGACAGTGGAAGAGGGTTCCCCTTTCTCCACATCCTCTCCAACACATGTTGTTTCCTGTCTTGCTAATTTTGGCCATTCTAACTGGTGTAAGGTGGTATCTCAATGTGGTTTTAATTTGAATCTCCCTGATGGCTAGTGATGATGAACAATTTTTCATGTGTCTGATAGCCAATTGAATGTCTTCATTGGAAAAGTGTCTGTTCATATCTTCTGCCCATTTTTTGATATGATTGTCTATTTTGTTTGTGTTGAGTTTGAGGAGTTCTTTTTTTTTTTAAGATTATTTATTTATTTATTTGACAGACAGAGATCACAAGTAGGCAGAGAAGCAGGCAGAGAGAGAGGAGGAAGCAGGCTCCCTGCTGAGCAGAGAGCCCGACATGGGGCTCGATCCAAGGACGCTGGGATCATGACCTGAGCTGAAGGCAGAGGCTTTAACCCACTGAGCCACCCAGGCGCCCCGAGGAGTTCTTTATAGATCCTGATATCAACCTTTTGTCTATTGTCATTTGCAAATATCTTCTCCCATCCCGTGGGTTGCCTCTTTGTTTTGTTGACTATTTCCTTTGCTGTGCAGAAGCTTTTGATCTTGATGAAGTCCCAAAAGTTTATCTTCGCTTTTGTTTCCTATGCCTTTGGAGACATATCTTGAAAGAAGTTGCTGTGGCTGATATCGAAGAGGTTACTGCCTATATTCTCCTCTAGGGTTCTGATGGATTCCTGTCTCACATTGAGGTCTTTTATCCATTTCGAGTTTATCTTTGTGTACGGTGTAAGAGAATGGTTGAGTTTCATCCTTCTACATATAGCTTCCCAGTTTTCCCAGCACCATTTATTGAAGAGACTGTCTTTTTTCCACTGTATATTTTTTCCTGTTAGATTAATTGACCATAGAGTTGAGGGTCCATATCAGGGCTCTCTACTCTGTTCCACTGGTCTATGTGTCTGTTTTTATGCCAATACCATGCTGTCTTGGTGATCACAGCTTTGTAATAAAGCTTGAAATCAGGTAGTGTGATGCCCCCAGTTTTATTTTTGTTTTTCAACATTTCCTTAGCGATTCAGGGTCTCTTCTGATTCCACACAAATTTTAGGATTATTTGCTCCAGCTCTTTGAAAAATACTGGTGGAATTTTTATCGGAATGGCATTAAAAGTATAGATTACTCTAGGCAGTATAGACATTTTAAAATGTTTATTCTTCCCATCCAAGAGCATGGAATGGTCTTCCATCTTTTTGTCTTCTTCAATTTCATTCATAATTCTTCTGCCCATTTTTAAAAATTTATTTGACAGACAGAGATCACAAATAGGCAGAGAGGCAGGCAGAGAGAGGGGTGGGGAGGAAGCAGGCTCCCTGCTTAGCAGAGAGCCTGATTAGGGATTCGATCCCAGGACCCCAAGGTCATGACCTGAGCCGAAGGCAGTGGCTTAACTCACTGAGCCACCCAAGCACCCCTTCTGACCATTTCTTGATTGGATTATGTGTTCCTTGGGTGTTGAGTTTGATTAGCTCTTTATATATTTTGGGTAGTAACCCTTTATCAGAGATTTTATTTGCAAGTATCTTTACCTATTCTGAAGGTTACCTTTTAGTTCTGTTGATTGTTTCCTTCACTGTGCAGAAGTTTTTTATCTGATGAAGCCCAATGTTTCATTTTTTTTTCTTTTGTTTCCCTTGCTTCTAGAGATGTGTCTAGGAAGAATTTGCAGCCTGAGTTCTCTAGGATTTTGGATGTTTCCTCTCTCAAATTTAGGTCTTTCATCCATTTTGAATTTTTTTGTGTGTATGGTGTAAGAAAGTGGTCCAATTTCACTCTTTTGCATGTGGCTGCCCCCATGTTCCCAACACCATTTATTGGCTAGACTATCTTTTATCCATTGGATATTCTTTTCTGCTTTGTCAAAATTTAGTTGGCCTTACATTTGTGGACCCATTTCTGGGTTTTATTTTGTTCCATTCATTGATCTATGTATCTCTTTTTGTACCAGTACTAACCTGTTTGGATGACTACAGGTTTGTAATACAGCTTGGAGTCCAGAATCATGACGTCTCCAGCTTTGCTTTGCTTTTTCAACATTCCTTTGGCTTTGCGGGGAATGGGGGGGGGCGGTCTTTTGTGGTTCCATGCAAATTTTAGGTAGGTTGTTCTAGCTCTGTGACAAATGCTGGTGGTATTTTGATAGGGATTTCTTTAAATGTGTAGATTGCTTTGGGTAGTATAGACATCTTAACAGTTAATTTGTTTTTCCGATCCATGGGCATGGATTATTTTTCCAATTTTTTGTGTCATCTTTAGGTTCTTTCTTCAGCATTCTATAGTTTTTTGTTTGTTTGTTTGTTTGTTTTTAAAGATTTTATTTATTTGTCAGAGAGAGAGTGAGCACAGGCAGACAGAATGGCAGGCACAAGCAGAGGGAGAAGCAGGCTACCTGCTGAGCAAGGAGCCTGATGTGGGACTAGATCCCAGGACGCTGGGATCATGACCTGGACTGAAGGCAGCCACTTAATCAACTGAGCCACCCAGGTGTCCCAGCATTCTATAATTTTCAGAGTACAGATATTTTACCTCTTTGGTTAGGTTTATTCTCAGGTATCAGATGGGTTTTGGTGTAATTATAAATGGGATCAATTCTTCAATTTCTCTTTCTACTACTTCATTATGGGTGTATTGAAATGCAAGAAATTTCCTTATGTTGACTTTGTATCCTACAACTTCGCTGAATCATGTATCATTTCTAGCAATATTTTAGTGGAGTCTTAAGGGTTTTCCACATGGAGTACCATGTCATCTGCAAATAGTGAAAGTTTTACTTCTTCCTTCCCAATTTGAATGGGAAATTTTATTTCTTTTTGTTGTCTGATTGCTGAAATCTATGACTCCTAGTACTATGTTGAATAACAATGGTGAGAATGGACATTGCTGTCTTGTTCCTGCTGGTAGAGGAAAAGCTCTCAGTTTTTCCCCACTGAGAATTATGTTAGCTGTGGCTTTTTCATATTCAGACTTATGATGTTGTGATACATTCCCTGTGTCCCTACTTTGTTGAGGGATTTCATCAATTTTAATTTTTTAGTATAACACATGATTATTTTTAAAGCATAATTTCTCTTTGGAATATCTTTATCTTTTTTTCTCACTTTATTATTTTCCTTTAACATACATAATAGCTATAGAACTTGACACTGATTTCAACATCTGGTTTTGAGTGTCTTCTTCTATGAGCCATTTATTTTTGTTTCATTTTATAACTTTTTTTTGCTTCTCTGTATGTCTTTTAATTTTTTTACCCCAAACCATACATTTCATATGAAATAAATGTACTGATAATGTTTATATTGTTTACCTCCCATTGACAAGTGTTTTCTCTTTCTTTTTTTTTTTTTTTCCCAATTTATTTATTTTCAGAAAAACAGTATTCATTATTTTTTCACCACACCCAGTGCTCCATGCAAGCTGTGCCCTCTATAATACCCACCACCTGGTACCCCAACCTCCCACCCCCCCGCCACTTCAAACCCCTCCGACTGTTTTTCAGAGTCCATAGTCTCTCATGGTTCACCTCCCCTTCCAATTTACCCAAATTCCCTACTACTCTCTAACGCCCCTTGTCCTCCATGCTATTGGTTATGCTCCACAAATGAGTGAAACCATATGATAATTGACTCTCTCTGCTTGACTTATTTCACTCAGCATAATCTCTTCCAGTCCCATCCATGTTGCTACAAAAGTTGGGTATTCGTCCTTTCTGATGGAGGCATAATACTCCATAGTGTATATGGACCACATCTTCCTTATCCATTCGTCCACTGAAGGGCATTTTGGTTCTTTCCATAGTTTGGCCACCGTGGCCATTGCTGCTCTAAACATTGGGGTACAGATGGCCCTTCTTTTCACTACATTTGTATCTTTGGGGTAAATACCCAGTAGTGCAATGGCAGGGTCATAGGTAAGCTCTATTTTTAATTTCTTGAGGAATCTCCACACTATTCTCCAAAGAGGCTGCACCAACTTGCATTCCCACTGACAGTGGAAGAGGGTTCCCCTTTCTCCACATCCTCTCCAACACATGTTGTTTCCTGTCTTGCTAATTTTGGCCATTCTAACTGGGGTAAGGTGGTATCTCAATGTGGTTTTAATTTGAATCTCCCTGATGGCTAGTGATGATGAACAATTTTTCATGTGTCTGATAGCCAATTGAATGTCTTCATTGGAAAAGTGTCTGTTCATATCTTCTGCCCATTTTTTGATATGATTGTCTATTTTGTTTGTGTTGAGTTTGAGGAGTTCTTTTTTTTTTTTTAAGATTATTTATTTATTTATTTGACAGACAGAGATCACAAGTAGGCAGAGAAGCAGGCAGAGAGAGAGGAGGAAGCAGGCTCCCTGCTGAGCAGAGAGCCCGACATGGGGCTCGATCCAAGGACGCTGGGATCATGACCTGAGCTGAAGGCAGAGGCTTTAACCCACTGAGCCACCCAGGCGCCCCGAGGAGTTCTTTATAGATCCTGATATCAACCTTTTGTCTATTGTCATTTGCAAATATCTTCTCCCATCCCGTGGGTTGCCTCTTTGTTTTGTTGACTATTTCCTTTGCTGTGCAGAAGCTTTTGATCTTGATGAAGTCCCAAAAGTTTATCTTCGCTTTTGTTTCCTATGCCTTTGGAGACATATCTTGAAAGAAGTTGCTGTGGCTGATATCGAAGAGGTTACTGCCTATATTCTCCTCTAGGGTTCTGATGGATTCCTGTCTCACATTGAGGTCTTTTATCCATTTCGAGTTTATCTTTGTGTACGGTGTAAGAGAATGGTTGAGTTTCATCCTTCTACATATAGCTTCCCAGTTTTCCCAGCACCATTTATTGAAGAGACTGACTTTTTTCCACTGTATATTTTTTCCTGTTTTGTCAAAGATTAATTGACCATAGAGTTGAGGGTCCATATCAGGGCTCTCTACTCTGTTCCACTGGTCTATGTGTCTGTTTTTATGCCAATACCATGCTGTCTTGGTGATCACAGCTTTGTAATAAAGCTTGAAATCAGGTAGTGTGATGCCCCCAGTTTTATTTTTGTTTTTCAACATTTCCTTAGCGATTCAGGGTCTCTTCTGATTCCACACAAATTTTAGGATTATTTGCTCCAGCTCTTTGAAAAATGCCAGTGGAATTTTTATCGGAATGGCATTAAAAGTATAGATTACTCTAGGCAGTATAGACATTTTAACAATGTTTATTCTTCCCATCCAAGAGCATGGAATGGTCTTCCATCTTTTTGTGTCTTCTTCAATTTCTTTCATGAGTGTTCTATAGTTCCTCAAGTACAGATCCTTTACCTCTTTAGTTAGGTTTATTCCCAAGTATCTTATGGTTCTTGGTGCTATAGTAAATGGAATCGATTCTCTAATTTCCCTTTCTGTATTTTCACTGTTAGTGTATAAGAAAGCCACTGATTTCTGCACATTGACTTTGTATCCTGCCACGCTGCTGAATTGCTCTATGAGTTCTAGTAGTTTGGGGGTGGAGTCTTTTGGGTTTTCCATATAAAGAATCATGTGATCTGCGAAGAGAGAGAGTTTGACTTCTTCATTATCAATTTGGATACCTTTTATTTCTCTCTGTTGTCTGATTGCTGTTGCTAGGACTTCTAATACTATGTTGAACAAGAGTGGTGAAAGTGGGCATCCTTGTCTTGTTCCTGATCTCAATGGGAAGGCTGCAAGCTTTTTCCCATTGAGGATGATATTTGCTGTGGGTCTTTCATAGATAGATTTGATGAGGTTCAGGAATGTTCCCTCTATCCCTATACTTTGAAGCGTTTTAATCAGGAACGGATGTTGGATTTTGTCAAATGCTTTTTCTGCATCAATTGAGAGGACCATGTGGTTCTTCTCTCTTCTCATATTAATTTGTTGTATCACATTGATTGATTTGCGAATGTTGAACCATCCTTGTAGCCCAGGGATGAATCCCACCTGATCATGGTGGATAATCTTTTTAATGTGCTGTTGGATCCTGTTGGCTAGGATCTTGTTGAGAATCTTAGCATCCATATTCATCAATGATATTGGTCTGAAGTTCTCCTTTTTGGTAGGGTCCTAGCCTGGTTTGGGGATCAGGGTAATGCTGGCTTCATAGAGAGAGTCTGGAAGTTTTCCTTCTGCTTCAATTTTTTGAAACAGCTTCAGGAGAATAGGTGTTATTTCTTCTTGAAGGTTTGGTAGAATTCCCCCGGGAATCCGTCAGATCCTGGGCTCTTGTTTTTTGGGAGGTTTTTGATCACTGCTTCAATCTCGTTATTAGATATCGGGCTATTCAGGTTGTCGATTTCTTCCTGGTTCAATGTTGGTGGTTTATATTTTTCCAGGAATGCATCCATTTCATCTAGGTTGCTAAGCTTATTGGCATATAACTGTTCCTAATAACTTCTGATGATTGTTTCTACTTCCTTGGCGTTCGTTGTGATCTCTCCCTTTTCATTCATAATTTTATGAATTTGGGCTTTCTCTCTTTTCTTTCGGATTAGTGTAGCCAGTGGCTCATCGATCTTATTGATTCTTTTAAAAAACCAGCTTCTAGTTTCATTGATATGTTCTACTGTATCTCTGGTTTCTCCCTCATTGATCTCAGCGCTAATCCTGATGATTTCCCTTCTTATGTGTGGAGTTTGTTTGATTTGTTGTTGATCCTCCAGTTCTTTAAGATGTAGAGACAGCTGGTGTGTTCTGGATTTTTCAATTTTTTTGAGCAAGGCTTGGATGGCTATATATTTTCCCCTTAGGACCGCCTTTGCTGTATCCCATAGGTTTTGGACCGAAGTGTCTTCATTCTCATTGGTTTCCATGAATTGTTTCAGTTCTTCTTTGATCTCCTGGTTGATCCAAGCATTCTTAAACAAGGTGTTCTTTAGCTTCCAGGTGTTTGAGTTCCTTCGGAACTTTTCCTTGTGATTGAGCTCCAGTTTCAAAGCATTGTGATCTGATAATATGCAGGGAATCATCTCAGTCTTTTGGTATCGGTTGAGTCCTGATTTGTGACCCAGTATGTGGTCTATTCTGGAGAAGGTTCCATGTGCACTTGAGAAGAATGAGTATTCTGCTGTTTTAGGGTGGAATGTTCTGTATATATCTCTGAGGTCCATCTGGTCCAATGTGTCATTCAATGCTCTTGTTTCTTTATTGATTTTCTGCTTCAATGATCTGTCTAATTCTGAAAGAGGCCTGTTAAGATCTCCTACGATTAGTGTATTCATATCAATATGACTCTTTATCTTGATTAACAGTTTTCTTAAGTAATTGGCTGCTCCCATATTGGGAGCATAGATATTTACAATTGTTAGATCATCTTGGTGGATAGTCCCTTTAAGGATTATGTAGTGTCCTTCTGTATCTCTGACTATAGTCTTTAGTTTGAAGTCTAATTTCTCTGATATGAGAATCGCTACCCCAGCCTTCTTTTGAGTCCCATTGGCATGAAAGATGCTTCTCCACCCCTTCACTTTCAGTCTGCGTGTATCTTTAGGTTCAAAATGGGTCTCTTGTAGACAGCATATGGATGGATCCTGTCGTTTCATCCAATCTGCAACCCTGTGCCGTTTTATGGGTGCATTTATGCCATTCACATTGAGAGTGATTATTGATAGATACGTTTTTATTGACATCGAGTTACCTTTGAAGTCTTTCTTTCTGTAGACTGTCTCTATATTTCTGTTCATGCTATTCCTGGGATTTTTCATCTTTTATAGAACCCCCCTTAATATTTCCTGCAGTATCGGCTTGGTGATTGCATAGTCTTTTAAGCCTTGCCAGTCTTGGAAACTCTTTATCTCTCCATCCATTTTGAATGTCAGTCTTGCTGGATAAAGTATTCTTGGCTGCCTCTTCTGGCTTGCCAGGTCTCTGTGGACAGGGCTGACGTAATTCTGATGGGCTTCCCTCTGTAAGTAAGGAGCCTCTTTGCCTTGGCGTCTTTCAAGAGATTATACTTACAATTATAATTTCTCAATTTGACTATCAGGTGTCGTGATGTTTTTTTGGAGTGTATAATCTTGGGTGGAGACCGTTCAGCCTCTAGTACATGAACGCTGGTTTCATTCGCGAGATTCGGAAAATTTTCATGAAGGACTTGTTCCACGATATCTTCTAGACTTCTTTCTTTCTCCTCCCCTTCAGGAATTCCAATAATTCTGACGTTGGAATGCTTCATGGCATCATTTATTTCCCTGATTCTGCTTTCGTAGGATCTAAGCTGTTTTTTCCAGGCTTCCTCCTGATCCTTTCTCTCTATCTGTTTGTCTTCCAGATCACTAATTCTATCTTCTGTCTCAGTTACCCTAGCTTTGAGAGAGTTTAGATTAGATTGGAACTCATTGAGAGCATTGTGGACCTCCTCCCTGGTAGCTTTAAGCTCCGCCCTAATATTGTGGACATCCTGTCTGGTCGCTTTCAGTTCAGCCCTAATCAATTCTGTTTGGTCATCCATGGCTTTCTCCAACCTAGCTATTGCCTGGATAATTGGTAGCCTGAATTCTCTTTCCGACATATTGTCTATGTTGATAGCCGTTAGCTCTGTTGCAGATGGTCCATCCTCTGTATTTTTCTTGTGGTTGGCATTCCTCCTCCTAGTCATTTTGGTGGGAGAAGACTGAACAGATGTTGCTGGATGTATCAACTCTGGTGCATTTAAGGTGCACCCTGGAACACTTCTGAGCAATCAGGATTCCCCACCAAAACGAGAGACAAAAGAAAAGAAATATAAAAAGAAAAAAAGGAAAAGAAGAAAAAGAAGAAGAAAAAAAGATAAAAGAGAGAGAGAGAGAGACAGGAAAGAAAGGGAAGATGAAAGAGAAGGTTCAGCCCAGATGGGCCCCAAGTAAGATTTATGAAGTAGACAAACAAAAAGAGATAAAAAGAATGATACAATTATATGGCAAGAGAAAGAAGAAAAGAAAAAAAATATATACACAAATAAAGATAGAACCTCATCAAAAAGAACCACAAGTGTAAAATTTATATGCTATCAGGACAAACTCAAAAAACACAGAAACACTGGTGGAAGAAGATGGGAGAGTTCTTATAAATTCTCAGTGTGTGCGAGGAAGGTTGTTTTGAGTCTTCCTGGATGTATCTTGATATCTTTGTTAAAGCCTCAACTTTCCTAAGATAAAGGGGATTAAAAATTGATTTACCTATAGGGGTAGTATTGATTGGGGAAAGGGGATTACTTTGAAGTTAACGCTATATGAATATTAGAGGATAAAAATAAAAAGGAATATACTAGACTAAACTAAACTAACATTTTTAAAAAAGGAATTCAAAAAATAAAAATGCAAAAGAAAAACATAGGTGTATGTATCAAAAAGTTCAGGTTAGAAAGGTATTATGGAATTTGATGTACTGTGCAGCTCGCTGTGGTGGTAAATATGTTAAAAAATTACCTATGTGTAAAATATGTATATATATATATATATATATATATATATATATATATACCGGAATAGTGGAAATGAGTGAATAATACAATTTTTCCTGTGAAGTAGTGGTGGTTCTCTTGTAGTCCTTTTTTTTTTTTTTCTTTCTTGGTTTGTTTTCTGGGGGAGGGGCCTGCCACGTGGGTTGTCAATCAATGATGTTTCCTGAGTTGAGTCCCCCCGCCCCCCTCAAGGGGGTGGGCTCTGGGGAAACTGGTTTTATTCAGGCTTTTGTTCTCTGGCGGGTTTTTTTTTTTGCTTGTTCACTTTTTTTCCTCTCACCTTGACCGCCTTTGATGGTTTTTGTAGTATTAAAAGAAATCAAACCGCACCCTGATCTCCGTCTCAGAGAGAAGCCTCAGTCTTGGTGCAGAAGCTGAATAAATTCCCCCTTGGGCGCTGGCAGAGCAGGTTCCAAGTTTCAGACCCTGGGGGTGCAGGATCTCTTGCTCGTCCCCAAAGCCAAGGCAGTGGCAGCTGTCTGGGAGCTCCTGACTGCCAGGGAGGTTCCAAGCAGCCATCGCACACTGAGATTTTGCCGCCGGCCCTGGCTGGGAGTGCCTGGCTTGCGCGCACCTCTTTTCAGAGGCGGCTGTGTGTCCGGCGCGTGTCTGGGGCACTGAGAATGGGGCGCTGGTCCGTAAGCCGTAGGCTGGTCTGTTGCGCGCCTCTGTCTGGGGAAGAGTTTTGCGCGCGCGCGGCTTAGACTTTGAAACAATGGCGCAGGTCAAGAAGCGCCCCTGGGCCTTAGTAACCCAGGAGAGCTGGAGCGATGTGCGCGGGCATCTCAAGCTTTGTGGTAGGGCTAGCGCGCGTTCTGCAGACTGGCGCAGCTCCCATCCCCTCACAGGAGCCGGAACCCACGCGCTCTGGGGCGCGCTGGCGGCTTAGGGACCAGGAGTCGGTTTCTCCGCTGCACTCTCTCTGCCTCCGTGCCGGGGAGGCCGTCTGGGACCGGGGACTTAAGCCCCTGTCCCTAGCCGCCCCGATTCCCACAATTTCCCCCTGCGATCCTTTGCTCTTTTGGAGTGCTTTCAACCAGTCTCCAAGTTAATGCTGGTCCCCAGACGCAGGGCACTATCGCTTGTATTGGGGTATTACTTTCCCACCGGTCGCCACTGGTGGCTCCCTCCCCCTTTTGTTGATCTTCTGATATCAGTCCGCCATTCCCATTCCGCTTTACCTGCTCACTTGCGTCTTCTGCCCCTGTAGAGATCCAGGCATGTATAATTCTGATCTCAGGCTGATTTCATGGGTGATCGGAGTTCTTTGGTAGGTAATCAGCTCACTTTGGGGTACCAGCTGAAAAGACGCCTCTTCCTAGTACCCCGCCATCTTGTCCCCCCCCCCCACTTCTTGGCTTTTTATCAAGAACCTGGTTGGTCTCTCTTCCCCATCCCAAGCACTCTGAGAGATTCATCCTGCTTTTCTGACGTTTTGAACTCTGCTTCTAAGTCTCATTCTGAGTTACTTTCAAAGGTAGCAACTGTCTTAATGGCAATACAGTTGTGTATTTGAAACAAGAGTCTTCTCTTATTAGGACTTTCTCTACAAAACTATAGTAACTTCCACTCCACTCTTTTTTTTTTAATTTTTCAGCATAACAGTATTCATTATTTTTGCACCACACTCAGTGCTCCATGCAGTCTGTGCCCTCTCCAATACCCACCACCTGGTTCCCCCAACCTCCTACCCCCCGCCCCTTCAAAACCCTCAGATTGTTTTTCAGATTCCATAGTCTCTCATGGTTCACCTCCCCTTCCAATTTGCCTCAACTCCCTTCTCCTCTCCATCTCCCCTTGTCCTCCATGGTATTTGTTGCTCCACTCGTAAGAAACTACTTAGGCTCCAGGAAAGCATGCTTATTCTGCAGGGTTTCAGAACTTTTCGTGTTAGACATTCCTCCAAAATTTGCCTAGTTTTTCTTTTTCTCATCACAGTCACACATTCAGGCAAAGCCTTATCTTCAATCCATATCCAGAGTTGGCAAACACAACCAGGTAATAAATGATGAAAAACAATATGTTTGCATGAAACAGGCCCTTCTCTCACTTTGGTTTAGGTCATTTAATCCTTTTTATTTTTTTTCTCAGAACATCTAGTTCCTTTCAACGTACACACACACACACACACACACACATGAGTTTGTTGTTTTTCCAATTTGCATTAGGAATGTTGTTCTGGTCCATCCTATTCCACCATATTTGGAATGTTCCCACTCAAATTTGTATCAACTTGCTGTATTTTATTTTTCTAAATAGAATTTATCTACTGCAATGCAAATCATACATCTCTTTAATTACTTATTTGATAACAAACTTCCTGAAGAGAATGGAAATACCTGAGAACAGGTAACTTGTCTCTTTTTTAAATTAAAGTTTTCTCTTCAGAACTTAGAATACCTTTTTGATGAATACATGCAAATTCTCAGTTGATATTCAGAATCACTAAACATCAGACATTCAAACCAAAACCACAATTAACTATCACCTCACAACTGTTAAAATGGCTTTTTTAAAAAAGACAAGAGATAACAAGAGTTGCTGACAATGTGGAGTAAAAGGCACACTTGTATATTTGGATGGAAATGTAATTTGTGATATGCATATGGAAAACAATATGGAAGCTCTCAGAAAGTTAATGAAACTATCATAAGACACAGCAATCCCATTTCTGGTATATATCTAAAGAAAATGTAATCAGTATCTTGAAGAAATATCTGCACCCTCATGTTCATTATAGCTTTATTCACAATAGACAATATATGGAAACAACCTGCTTCTGTCCATTGATGGGTGAATGGATAAGGTGATGCAATATACAATGGAATATTATTCAACCATGAGAAAAAAGAAAATTTTGTTATTTACTTCAACATGATTGAACCTAGATGATATTATGTTAGATGCGATAAGACAGTCCTAGACAGACAAATATTTCATGATTTAATTTGTATATAAAATCAAAAAGAGAGAGAGAAAAAAAGAAAAGGTTAAACTCATTGAAGCAGAGAGTAGGATGGTAATTATCAGTGGCTTGCAAATGGGGGGGCGGTGAGAAGATGATGGCCTTCAGTTATAAGATGAAAAATTCTGAAGATCTAATGTACAGCATGATGAATATAATAGGTAGTAATGTATTGTATATCTGCAAATTGCTAAGAGAGTCAATCTTTTTTTTTTAAGATTTTTATTTATTTATTTGACAGACAGAGACACAGTGAGAGAGGGAACACAGCAGGGGGAGTGGGTGAGGGAGAAACAGGCTTCCCATGGAGCAGAGAGCCTGATGCGGGGCTTGATCCTAGAACCCTGGGCTCATAATCACTGAGCCACCAGGTGCCCCCTAAGAGAGTTAATCCTAAGCATTCCATGTAAAAAAAAAAAAGTAATTATGAGGTGAATAATGTGATTTTGAAAATAATTTCCAAATGCATATGTGTACCAAGTCATCTCATTGTACACTTTATATATACAATTTTGTCAATTATACTTCATTAAGTAGGAAGAAAACCATTAAAAAACTAATAAATGTACAAAGATAAGAATCAAAGTGAATAACTATAAAACATAATCAAATAATAAAGGAAGTCATCAAAAGTGGAAGAGATTGAAAAACAATCACAAAAGAGAAGACAGTTATCCAAATGTAAGGAATGAGTGTTCACCAATCAATAATTGCGTTAAATGTAAATGGATTAAACTTACCTATTAAAAGGAATATAGTATTGAATGAGTAAAACAAATAAGTACTCGCTTTTGATTTAAAGACACAATAGGCTAAAAGTGAAGGAATGGAAAAATATATTTCATGTGAATGGCAACCAAAGGTATTGGAGGAGCTATACTTCTATCAGAAAAAAATTGACTATGTCTAAAACTGTCTCTCGAAACAAAGAAGGTCATTGTGTAATAATAAGGAGTCAATTCAAAAGGAAGATGTAGCAATTCTCAACATATGTGGATCCAACATTGGAACTCCTAAACATATAAAGCAAATATTGACAGATCTAAAGAAGAAAAACTGGCAGCAATACAATAATATTAGGAGACTTCAGTACCCCACTTTGAATAATGGATAGCACACCCAGACAGAAATTCAAGAAAGAAGCCCTAGATTTGAACAACGATGTAAACAAAATGGACCTAATAGATATATATGAAATTTTCCACCCAACAGTGGAAGAGTACATTCTCCTCAACTGCACGTGAAAGATTCTATACAGTATCTTTTACAACCACAGTGGAGTAAAACTAGAAATCTGTAACAGCAAAAAGAATAGGAAAATTCACAGATAAGTAGAAAGAAAACAGCACACTCTCAAACAACAATGGAATCAAAGAAGAGAGAGCAAGAGAATTTTTAAAAAATATCTTGAGACATGAGAGACTATGGACTCTGAAAAACAATCTGAGGGTTTTGAAGGGGCAGGGGGTGGGAGGTTGGGGGAACCAGGTGGTGGGTATTGGAGAGGGCATGGATTGCATGGAGCACTGGGTGTGGTGCAAAAACAATGAATACTGTTACGCTGAAAATAAATTTAAAAAAAAATAGAAAAGTACAAAAAAATCTTGAGACAAATGAAAACAAAAGCACACTATAACAAAATTTAGAGATGCTGCAAAAGCAGTGGGAAGAGGGAAATTTTTAGTGACAAATGCCTACTTTGAAATAGAAAATCTTATATAAACAACCTAACTTTAAACCTCAAGGAACTAGAAAAACAAACCAAATCCGAAGTTAGAAGGGAAGCAATAATAAAGATTAGAGCACAAATAAATCAAATAGAGAATAATTTAAAAAACCTCTTCCACCGTCTCCCTAATAATAGTCTGTATTTTCAAATTTATATGGATGTTGGTCTTTTTGCCTTTTTATATCTTAAAGCAGAAACAATGAGTTGATATGCAGTCTATTGTTTTCTATTACAGCTATACAATGGTAAAATTCCCTCTCAGCACTACTTCAGTATCATCTCACAAAATTTTATTTAAAATGTTTTTCTTTTTATTCAATTCAAAGAACTTAATGTCTATTTATTTATTATTTGTTTATTTATTGCTATTTATTTATTTATTAACTAGGCTCTATGCCCAGCATGGAGCTCAACACAGGGCTTGAACTCACAGCCCTGAGGTCAAGACCTGAGCTGAGCATTAAGAGTCAGATGCTCAAATGACCAAAGCACACTGGTGCTGTTTTAATGTCTTTCTTTGAGAAGGGAGTTGGGGGAAATTGGAAGGGGAGGTGAACCATGAGAGACTATGGACTCTGAAAAACAGTCTGAGGGGTTTGAAGTGGCGTGGGGGTGGTGGTGGTGGGAGGTTGGGGGAACCAGGTGATGGGTATTAGAGAGAGCACGGATTGCATGGAGCACTGGGTGTGGAGCAAAAACAATGAATACTGTTATGCTGAAAATAAATACAAGAAATAAAAGCTTATATACTTTTTTCCCCAATTTATTTATTTTCAAAAACATTATTCAATATTTTTTCACGACACCCAGTGCTCCATGCAAGCCGTGCCCTCTATAATACCCACCACCTGGTACCCCAACCTCCCACACCCCCACCACTTCAAACCCCTCAGACTGTTTTTCAGAGTCCATAGTCTCTCATGGTTCACCTCCCCTTCCAATTTACCCAAATTCCCTACAACTCTCTAACGCCCCTTGTCCTCCATGCTATTGGTTATGCTCCACAAAGAAGTGAAACCATATGATAATTGACTCTCTCTGCTTGACTTATTTCACTCAGCATAATCTCTTCCAGTCCCATCCATGTTGCTACAAAAGTTGGGTATTCATCCTTTCTGATGGAGGCATAATACTCCATAGTGTATATGGACCACATCTTCCTTATCCATTCATCCGTTGAAGGGCATCTTGGTTCTTTCCATAGTTTGGTGACTGTGGCCATTGCTGCTATAAACATTGGGGTACAGATGGCCCTTCTTTTCACAACATCTGTATCTTTGGGGTAAATACCCAGGAGTGCAATTGCAGGGTCATAGGAAGCTCTATGTTTAATTTCTTGAGGAACCTCCACACTGTTCTCCAAAGAGGCTGCACCAACTTGCATTCCCACCAACAGTGTAAGAGGGTTCCCCTTTCTCCACATCCTCTCCAACACCTGTTGTTTCCTGTTTTGTTAATTTTGGCCATTCTAACTGGGGTAAGGTGATATCTGAATGTGGTTTTAATTTGAATCTCCCTGAGGGCTAATGAGGATGAGCATTTTTTCATGTGTCTGATAGCCATTTGTATGTCTTGATTGGAGAAGTGTCTGTTCATATCTTCTGCCCATTTTTTGATGTGTTTGTCTGTTTCGTGTGGGTTGAGTTTGAGGAGTTCATTATAGATCCTGGATATCAACCTTTTGTCTGTACTGTCATTTGCAAATATCTTCTCCCATTCCGTGGGTTGCCTCTTTGTTTTTTTGAATGTTTCCATTGCTGTGCAGAAGCTTTTGATTTTGATGAAGTGCCAGAAGTTTATTTTCGCTTTTGTTTCCTTTGCCTTTGGAGACGTATCTTGAAAGAAGTTGCTGTGGCTGATATCAAAGAGATGACTGCCTATGTTCTCCTCTAAGATTCTGATGGATTCCTGTCTCACGTTGAGGTCTTTTATCCATTTTGAGTTGATCTTTGTGTACTGTGTAAGAGAATGGTCGAGTTTCATTCTTCTACATATAGCTGTCCAGTTTTCCCAGCACCATTTTTTGAAGAGACTGTCTTTTTTCCACTGTATATTTTTTCCTGTTTTGTCGAAGGTTAATTGACCATAGAGTTGGGGTCCATATCAGGGCTCTCTACTCTGTTCCACTGGTCTATGTGTCTGTTTTTATGCCAGTACCATGCTGTCTTGGTGATCACAGCTTTGTAATAAAGCTTGAAATCAGGTAAGGTGATGCCGCCAGCTTTATTTTTGTTTTTCAACGTTTCCTTAGCGATTCGGGGTCTCTTCTGATTCCATACAAATTTTAGGATTATTTGCTCCAGCTCTTTGAAGAATGCCGGTGGAATTTTGATCGGAATGGCATTAAAAGTATAGATTGCTCTAGGCAGTATAGACATTTTAACAATGTTTATTCTTCCCATCCAAGAGCATGGAATGGTCTTCCATCTTTTTGTGTCTTCTTCAATTTCTTTCATGAGTGTTCTATAGTTCCTCAAGTACAGATCCTTTACCTCTTTAGTAAGGTTTATTCCAAGGTATCTTATGGTACTTGGTGCTATAGTAAATGGAATCATTCTCTAATTTCCCTTTCTGTATTTTCATTGTTAGTGTATAAGAAAGCCACTGATTTCTGCACATTGACTTTCTATCCTGCCACATTGCTGAATTGCTGTATGAGTTCTAGTAGTTTGGGGGTGGAGTCTTTTGGGTTTTCCATATAAAGAATCATGTGATCTGCGAAGAGAGAGAGTTTGACTTCTTCATTACCAATTTGGATACCTTTTATTTCTCTCTGTTGTCTGATTGCTGTTGCTAGGACTTCTAATACTATGTTGAACAAGAGTGGTGAAAGTGGGCATCCTTGTCTTGTTCCTGATCTCAATGGGAAGGCTGCAAGCTTTTTCCCATTGAGGATGATATTTGCTGTGGGTCTTTCATAGATAGATTTGATGAGGTTCAGGAATGTTCCCTCTATCCCTATACTTTGAAGCGTTTTAATCAGGAACGGATGTTGGATTTTGTCAAATGCTTTTTCTATATCAATTGAGAGGACCATGTGGTTCTTCTCTCTTCTCATATTAATTTGTTGTATCACATTGATTGATTTGCGAATGTTGAACCATCCTTGTAGCCCAGGGATGAATCCCACCTGATCATGGTGGATAATCTTTTTAATGTGCTGGTGGATCCTGTTGGCTAGGATCTTGTTGAGAATCTTAGCATCCATATTCATCAGTGATATTGGTCTGAAGTTCTCCTTTTTGGTAGGGTCCTTGCCTGGTTTGGGGATCAGGGTAATGCTGGCTTCATAGAAAGAGTCTGGAAGTTTTCCTTCTGCTTCAATTTTTTGAAAGAGCTTCAGGAGAATAGGTGTTATTTCTTCTTTGAAGGTTTGGTAGAATTCCCCAGCGAATCCGTCAGGTCCTGGGCTCTTGTTTTTTGGGAGGTTTTTGATCACTGATTCAATCTCGTTATTAGATACCGGTCTATTCAGGTTGTCGATTTCTTCCTGGTTCAATGTTGGTGGTTTATATTTTTCCAGGAATGCATCCATTTCATCTAGGTTGCTAAGCTTATTGGCATATAACTGTTCGTAATAACTTCTGATGATTGTTTCTACTTCCTTGGCGTTCGTTGTGATCTCTCCCTTTTCATTCATAATTTTATGAATTTGGGCTTTCTCTCTTTTCTTTTGGATTAGTGTAGCCAGTGGCTTATCGATCTTATTGATTCTTTTAAAAAACCAGCTTCTAGTTTCATTGATACGTTCTACTGTATCTCTGGTTTCTCCCTCATTGATCTCAGCTCTAATCTTGATGATTTCCCTTCTTATGTGTGGAGTTGGTTTGATTTGTTGTTGATCCTCCAGTTCTTTAAGGTGTAGAGACAGCTGGTGTGTTCTGGATTTTTCAATTTTATTTGAGCGAGGCTTGGATGGCTGTATATTTTCTCCTTAGGACCGCCTTTGCTGTATCCCATAGGTTTTGGACCGAAGTGTCTTCATTCTCATTGGTTTCCATGAATTGTTTCAGTTCTTCTTTGATCTCCTGGTTGATCCAAGCATTCTTAAGCAAGGTGTTCTTTAGCTTCCAGCTGTTTGAGTTCCTTCGGAACTTTTCCTTGTGATTGAGATCCAGTTTCAAATTTTGTGATCTGAGAATATGCAGGGAATCATCTCAGTCTTTTGGTATCAGTTGAGTCCTGATTTGTGACCCAGTATGTGGTCTATTCTGGAGAAGGTTCCGTGTGCACTTGAGAAGAATGAGTATTCTATTGTTTTAGGGTGGAATGTTCTGCATATATTTATGAGGTCAATCTGGTCCAATGTGTCATTCAATGCTCTTGTTTCTTTATTGATTTTCTGCTTCGATGATCTTTTTTTTTTTTTTTTTTTTTTTTGCCCTTCTTTATTGTCGGGTTTTTTTTTTTTTTTCCCAATTTATTTATTTTCAGAAAAACAGTATTCATTATTTTTTCACCACACCCAGTGCTCCATGCAAGCTGTGCCCTCTATAATACCCACCACCTAGTACCCCAACCTCCCACCCCCCCGCCACTTCAAACCCCTCAGACTGTTTTTTAGAGTCCATAGTCTCTCATGGTTCACCTCCCCTTCCAATTTACCCAAATTCCCTACTACTCTCTAATGCCCCTTGTCCTCCATGCTATTGGTTATGCTCCACAAATGAGTGAAACCATATGATAATTGACTCTCTCTGCATGACTGATTTCACTCAGCATAATCTCTTCCAGTCCCGTCCATGTTGCTACAAAAGTTGGATATTCGTCCTTTCTGATGGAGGCATAATACTCCATAGTGTATATGGACCACATCTTCCTTATCCATTCATCCGTTGAAGGGCATCTTGGTTCTTTCCATAGTTTGGCGACTGTGGCCATTGCTGCTATAAACATTGGGGTACAGATGGCCCTTCTTTTCACGACATCTGTATCTTTGGGGTAAATACCCAGGAGTGCAATTGCAGGGTCGTAGGGAAGCTCTATTTTTAATTTCTTGAGGAATCTCCACACTGTTCTCCAAAGAGGCTGCACCAACTTGCATTCCCACCAACAGTGTAAGAGGGTTCCCCTTTCTCCACATCCTCTCCAACACATGTTGTTTCCTGTTTTGTTAATTTTGGCCATTCTAACTGGTGTAAGGTGATATCTCAATGTGGTTTTAATTTGAATCTCCCTGAGGGCTAATGATGATGAGCATTTTTTCATGTGTCTGATAGCCATTTGTATGTCTTGATTGGAGAAGTGTCTGTTCATATCTTCTGCCCATTTTTTGATGTGTTTGTCTGTTTCGTGTGGGTTGAGTTTGAGGAGTTCATTATAGATCCTGGATATCAACCTTTTGTCTGTACTGTCATTTGCAAATATCTTCTCCCATTCCGTGGGTTGCCTCTTTGTTTTTTTGACTGTTTCCTTTGCTGTGCAGAAGCTTTTGATTTTGATGAAGTCCCAGAAGTCTATTTTCGCTTTTGTTTCCTTTGCCTTTGGAGACGTATCTTGAAAGAAGTTGCTGTGGCTGATATCGAAGAGATTACTGCCTATGTTCTCCTCTAAGATTCTGATAGATTCCTGTCTCACGTTGAGGTCTTTTATCCATTTTGAGTTGATCTTTGTGTACGGTGTAAGAGAATGGTCGAGTTTCATTCTTCTACATATAGCTGTCCAGTTTTCCCAGCACCATTTATTGAAGAGACTGTCTTTTTTCCACTGTATATTTTTTCCTGTTTTGTCGAAGATTAATTGACCATAGAGTTGAGGGTCCATATCAGGGCTCTCTACTCTGTTCCACTGGTCTATGTGTCTGTTTTTATGCCAGTACCATGCTGTCTTGGTGATCACAGCTTTGTAATAAAGCTTGAAATCAGGTAAGGTGATGCCGCCAGCTTTATTTTTGTTTTTCAACGTTTCCTTAGCGATTCGGGGTCTCTTCTGTTTCCATACAAATTTTTGGATTATTTGCTCCAGCTCTTTGAAGAATGCCGGTGGAATTTTGATCGGAATGGCATTAAAAGTATAGATTGCTCTAGGCAGTATAGACATTTTAACAATGTTTATTCTTCCGATCCAAGAGCATGGAATGGTCTTCCATCTTTTTGTGTATTCTTCAATTTCTTTCATGAGTGTTCTATAGTTCCTCAAGTATAGATCCTTTACCTCTTTAGTTAGGTTTATTCCCAGGTATCTTATGGTTCTTGGTGCTATAGTAAATGGAATCGATTCTCTAATTTCCCTTTCTGTATTTTCCTTGTTAGTGTATAAGAAAGCCACTGATTTCTGCACATTGACTTTGTATCCTGCCACATTGCTGAATTGCTGTATGAGTTCTAGTAGTTTGGGGATGGAGTCTTTTGGGTTTTCCATATAAAGAATCATGTCATCTGCGAAGAGAGAGAGTTTGACTTCTTCATTACCAATTTGGATACCTTTTATTTCTCTCTGTTGTCTGATTGCTGTTGCTAGGACTTCTAATAATATGTTGAACAAGAGTGGTGAAAGTGGGCATCCTTGTCTTGTTCCTGATCTCAACGGGAAGGCTGCAAGCTTTTTCCCATTGAGGATGATATTTGCTGTGGGTCTTTCATAGATAGATTTGATGAGGTTCAGGAATGTTCCCTCTATCCCTATACTTTGAAGCGTTTTAATCAGGAACGGATGTTGGATTTTGTCAAATGCTTTTTCTGCATCAATTGAGAGGACCTTGTGGTTCTTCTCTCTTCTCCTATTAATTTGTTGTATCACATTGATTGATTTACGAATGTTGAACCATCCTTGTAGCCCAGGGATGAATCCCACCTGATCATGGTGGATAATCTTTTTAATGTGTTGTTGGATCCTGTTGGCTAGGATCTTGTTGAGAATCTTAGCATCCATATTCATCAGTGATATTGGTCTGAAATTCTCCTTTTTGGTATGGTCCTTGCCTGGTTTGGGGATCAGGGTAATGCTGGCTTCATAGAAAGAGTCTGGAAGTTTTCCTTCTGCTTCAATTTTTTGAAACAGCTTCAGGAGAATAGGTGTTATTTCTTCTTGGAAGGTTTGGTAGAATTCCCCAGGGAATCCGTCAGGTCCTGGGCTCTTGTTTTTTGGGAGATTTTTGATCACTGCTTCAATCTCATTATTAGATATCGGTCTATTCAGGTTGTCGATTTCTTCCTGGTTCAATTTTGGTAGTTTATATTTTTCCAGGAATGCATCCATTTCATCAAGGTTGCTAAGCTTATTGGCATATAACTGTTCGTAGTAACTTCTGATGATTGTTTCTACTTCCTTGGTGTTAGTTGTGATCTCTCCCCTTTCATTCATAATTTTATGAATTTGGGATTTCTCTCTTTTCTTTTGGATTAGTGTAGCCAGTGGTTTATCGATCTTATTGATTCTTTCAAAAAACCAGCTTCTAGTTTCATTGATACGTTCTACTGTATCTCTGGTTTCTCCCTCATTGATCTCAGCTCTAATCTTGATGATTTCCCTTCTTATGTGTGGAGTTGGTTTGATTTGTTGTTGATCCTCCAGTTCTTTAAGGTGTAGAGACAGCTGGTGTGTTCTGGATTTTTCAATTTTTTTGAGCAAGGCTTGGATGGCTATATATTTTCCCCTTAGGACCGCCTTTGCTGTATCCCATAGGTTTTGGACCGAAGTGTCTTCATTCTCATTGGTTTCCATGAATTGTTTCAGTTCTTCTTTGATCTCCTGGTTGATCCAAGCATTCTTAAGCAAGGTGGTCTTTAGCTTCCAGGTGTTTGAGTTCCTTCGGTACTTTTCCTTGTGATTGAGCTCCAGTTTCAAAGCATTGTGATCTGATAATATGCAGGGAATAATCTCAGTCTTTTGGTATCGGCTGAGTCCTGATTTGTGACCCAGTATGTGGTCTATTCTGGAGAAGGTTCCGTGTGCACTTGAGAAGAATGAGTATTCTGCTGTTTTAGGGTGGAATGTTCTGTATATATCTATGAGGTCCATCTAGTCCAATGTGTCGTTCAATGCTCTTGTTTCTTTATTGATTTTCTGCTTCGATGATCTGTCTAATTCTGAAAGAGGCGTGTTAAGATCTCCTACGATTAGTGTATTCATATCAATATGACTCTTTATCTTGATTAACAGTTTTCTTAACTAATTGGCTGCTCCCATATTGGGAGCATAGATATTTACAATTGTTAGATCATCTTGGTGGATAGTCCCTTTAAGGATTATGTAGTGTCCTTCTGTATCTCTGACTACAGTCTTTAGTTTGAAGTCTAATTTATCTGATATGAGAATCGCTACCCCAGCCTTCTTTTGAGTCCCATTGGCATGAAAGATGCTTCTCCACCCCTTCACTTTCAGTCTGCGTGTATCTTTAGGTTCAAAATGTGTGTCTTGTAGACAGCATATGGATGGGTCCTGTCGTTTTATCCAATCTGCAACCCTGTGCCGTTTTATGGGTGCATTGAGGCCATTCACATTGAGAGTGATTATTGATAGATACGTTTTTATTGACATCGAGTTACCTTTGAAGTCTTTCTTTCTGTAGACTGTCTCTATATTTCTGTTCAATGCTATTCTTGGGATTTTTCCTCTTTTATAGAACCCCCCTTAATATTTCCTGCAGTATCGGCTTGGTGGTTGCATAGTCTTTTAAGTCTTGCCGGTCTTGGAAACTCTTTATCTCTCCATCCATTTTGAATGTCAGTCTTGCTGGATAAAGTATTCTTGGCTGCATGTTCTTCTCATTTAGTGCCCTGAATATATCTTGCCAGCCTCTTCTGGCTTGCCAGGTCTCTGTGGACAGGTCTGACGTTATTCTGATGGGCTTCCCTCTGTAAGTAAGGAGCCTCTTTGCCCTGGCAGCTTTCAAGAGATTATACCTACAATTATAATTTCTCAATTTGACTATCAGGTGTCGTGATGTTTTTTTGGAGTGTATAATCTTGGGTGGAGACCGTTCAGCCTCTAGTACATGAACGCTGGTTTCATTCGCGAGATTCGGAAAGTTTTCATGAAGGACTTGTTCCACGACATCTTCTAGACTTCTTTCTTTCTCCTCCCCTTCAGGAATTCCAATAATTCTGACGTTGGAACGCTTCATGGCATCACTTATTTCCCTAATTCTGCTTTCGTGGGATCTAAGCTGTTTGTTCCAGGCTTCCTCCTGATCCTTTCTCTCTATCTGTTTTTCTTCCAGATCACTAATTCTATCTTCTGTCTCAGTTACCCTAGCTTTGAGAGAGTTTAGATTGGATTGGAACTCATTGAGAGCATTGTGGACCTCCTCCCTGGTAGCTTTAAGCTCCGCCCTAACATTGTGAACATCCTGTCTGGTCGCTTTCAGTTCGGCTCTAATCAATTCTGTTTGGTCATCCATGGCTTTCTCCAACCTAGCTATTGCCTGGATAATTGTTAGCCTGAATTCTCTTTCCGACATATTGTCTATGTTGATAGCCGTTAGCTCTGTTGCGGAAGGTCCATCCTCTGTATTTTTCTTCTGTTGGGCATTCCTCCTCCTAGTCATTTTGGTGGGAGAAGACTGAACAGATGTAGCTGGATGTATCAACTCTGGTGCAGTCAAGGTGCACCCTGGAACACTTCCTGATCTCCGTCTCAGAAGCCTCAGTCTGGGTGCAGAAGCTGAATAAATTCCCCCTTGGATGCTGGCAGTGCAGGTTCCAAGTTAAAGACCCTGGGGGCGCAGGATCTTTTGCTCGTCCCCAAAGCCAAGGCAGTGGCGGCTGTCTGGGAGCTCCTGACCGCCAGAGAGGTTCCAAGCAGCGATCGCACACTGAGATTTTGCCGCCGGCCGGGGCTGGGAGTGCCCGGCTTGCGCGCACCTCTTTTCAGAGGCGGCTGTGGGTCGGGCGCGCGTCTGGGGCACTGAGAACGGGGCGCTGGTCCGTAAGCCGCAGGCTGGGCTTTTGCGCGTCTCTGTCCGGGGAAGAGTTTCGCGGGCGCGAGGCTTAGACTTTGAAACAATGGCCCGGGTCAAGAAGCGCCCCAGGGCCTTAGAAACCCAGGAGAGCTGGAGCGACGTGCACGCGCATCTCAAGCTTTGTGGTAGGGCTAGCGCGCGTTCTGCAGACTGGCTCCCATCCCCTCACAGGAGCCGGAACCCCGCGCTCTGGGGCACGCTGGCGGCTTAGGGACCAGGAGCCGGTTTCTCCGCCGCACTCTCTCTGCCTCCGCGCCGGGGAGGCCGTCTGGGACCGGGGACTCAAGCCCCTGTCCCTAGCCGCCCCGATTCCCACCGTTTGCCCCCACGATCCTTTGCTCTTTTGGAGTGCTTTCAACCAGTCTCCGAGTTAATGCTGGTCCCCAGACGCAGGGCACTCTCGCTCGTATCGGGGTATTACTTTTGCACCGGTCGCCTCTGGTGGCTCCCTCCCCCTTTTGTTTATCTTCCGATATCAGTCCGCTGTTCCCATTCCGCTTTACCTGCTCACTGGCGTCTTCTGCCCCTGTAGAGATCCAGACGTGTATAATTCTGATCTCAGGCTGATTTCATGGGTGATCAGAGTTCTTTGGTAGGTAATCAGCTCACTTTGGGGTACCAGCTGAAAAGACGCCTCTTCCTAGTACCCCGCCATCTTCCTTTCCCTCGATGATCTTTCTAATTCTGAAAGAGGCGTGTTAAGATCTCCTACGATTAGTGTATTCATATCAATATGACTCTTTATCTTGATTAACAGTTTTCTTAACTAATTGGCTGCTCCCATATTGGGAGCATAGATATTTACAATTGTTAGATCATCTTGGTGGATAGTCCCTTTAAGGATTATGTAGTGTCCTTCTGTATCTCTGACTACAGTCTTTAGTTTGAAGTCTAATTTATCTGATATGAGAATCGCTACCCCAGCCTTCTTTTGAGTCCCATTGGCATGAAAGATGCTTCTCCACCCCTTCACTTTTAGTCTGCGTTTATCTTTAGATTCAAAATGGGTCTCTTGTAGACAGCATATGGATGGGTCCTGTCGTTTTATCCAATCTGCAACCCTGTGCCGTTTTATGGGTGCATTTAGACCATTCACATTGAGAGTGATTATTGATAGATATGTTTTTATTGAAATCGAGTTACCTTTGAAGTCTTTCTTACTGTAGACTGTCTCTATATTTCTGTTCAATGCTATTCTTGGGATTTTTCCTCTTTTATAGAACCCCCCTTAATATTTCCTGCAGTGTCGGCTTGGTGGTTGCATAGTCTTTTAAGCCTTGCTGGTCTTGGAAACTCTTTATCTCTCCCTCCATTTTGAATGTCAGTCTTGCTGGATAAATTATTCTTGGCTGCATGTTCTTCTCATATAGTGCCCTGAATATATCTTGCCAGCCTCTTCTGGCTTGCCAGGTGTCTGTGGACAGGTCTGACGTTATTCTGATGGGCTTCCCTCTGTAAGTAAGGAGCCTCTTTGCCCTGGAGGCTTTCAAGAGATTATACCTACAATTATAATTCCTCAATTTGACTCTCAAGTGTCGTGATGTTTTTTTGGAGTATATAATCTTGGGTGGAGACCGTTCAGCCTCTAGTACATGAACGCTGGTTTCATTCACGAGATTCGGAAAATTTTCATGAAGGACTTGTTCCACGATATCTTCTAGACTTCTTTCTTTCTCCTCCCCTTCAGGAATTCCAATAATTCTGACGTTGGAATGCTTCATGACATCATTTATTTCCCTGACTTGCTTTCGTGGGATCTAAGCTGATTGTTCCAGGCTTCCTCCTGATCCTTTCTCTCTATCTGTTTGTCTTCCAGATCACTAATTCTATCTTCTGTCTCAGTTACCCTAGCTTTGAGAGAGTTTAGATTGGATTGGATCTCATTGAGAGCATTGTGGACCTCCTCCCTGGTAGCTTTAAGCTCCGCCCCACATTGTGAACATCCTGTCTGGTCGCTTTCAGTTCAGCCCTAATCAATTCTGTTTGGTCATCCATGGCTTTCTCCAACCTAGCTATTGCCTGGATAATTGTTAGCCTGAATTCTCTTTCCGACATATTGTCTATGTTGATAGCCGTTAGCTCTGTTGCAGAAGGTCCATCCTCTGTATTTTTCTTCTGTTGGACATTCCTCCTCCTAGTCATTTTGATGGGAGAAGAC
The DNA here is from genome assembly GCF_020171115.1 of Neogale vison. Lineage (NCBI taxonomy): Eukaryota > Metazoa > Chordata > Mammalia > Carnivora > Mustelidae > Neogale > Neogale vison. Next base: position 24,145,674 of record NC_058100.1, read on the forward strand.
TGAAAAGATGTAGCTGGATGTATCAACTCTGGTGCATTTAAGGTGCACCCTGGAACACTTCTGAGCAATCAGGATTCCCCACCCAAACGAGAGACAAAGAAAAGAAAAATAAAAAGAAAAAAAGGGAAAGAAGAAAAAGAAAAAAGAAAAGAAAAAAAAGAGAGAGAGAGAGAGAGACAGGAAAGAAAGGGAAGATGAAAGAGAAGTTTCAGCCCAGATGGGCCCCAAGTAAGACTTATGAAGTAGACAAAGAAAAAGAGATAAAAAGAATGATACAATTATATGGCAATAGAAAGAAGAAAAGAAAAAAATATATATATATGCAAATAAAGATAGAACCTCGTCAAAAAGAACCACAAGTGTAAAATTTATATGCTATCAGGACAAACTCAAAAAACACAGAAACACTGGTGGAAGAAGATGGGAGAGTTCTTATAAATTCTCAGTGTGTGCGAGGAAGGTTGTTTTGAGTCTTCCTGGATGTATCTTGATATCTTTGTTAAAGCCTCAACTTTCCTAAGATAAAGGGGATTAAAAATTGATTTACCTATAGGGGTAGTATTGATTGGGGAAAGGGGATTACTTTGAAGTTAACGCTATATGAATATTAGAGGATAAAAATAAAAAGGAATATACTAGACTAAACTAAACTAACATTTTTAAAAAAGGGAATTCAAAAAATAAAAATGCAAAAGAAAAACATAGGTGTATGTATCAAAAGGTTTAGGTTAGAAAGGTCTTATGGAATTTGATGTACTGTACAGCTCGCTGTGATGGTAAATATGTTAAAAAATTACCTATGTGTAAATATATATATATATATATATATATGAACCGGAATAGTGGAAATGAGTGAATAATACAAGTTTTCCTATGAAGTAGTGCTGGTTCTCTTGTAGTCCTTTTTTTTTTTTTTTCTTTCTTGGTTTGTTTTCTGGGGGAGGGGCCTGCCACGCGAGTTGTCAGTCAATGATGTTTCCTGAGTTGAGTCCCCCCGCCCCCCTCAAGGGGGTGGGCTCTGGGGAAACTGGTTTTTTTCAGGCTTTTGTTCTCTGGCTGTTTTTTTGCTTGTTCACTTTTTTCCCTCTCACCTTGACCACCTTTGATGGTTTTTGTAGTATTAGAAGAAATCAAACCACACCCTGATCTCCGTCTCAGAGAGAAGCCTCAGTCTTGGTGCAGAAGCTGAATAAATTCCCCCTTGGCCGCTGGCAGCGCAGGTTCCAAGTTGCAGACCCTGGGGTCCAGGATCTCTTGCTCGTCCCCAAAGCCAAAGCAGTGGCTGCTGTCTGGGAGCTCCCGACCGCCAGAGATGTTCCAAGCAGCGATCGCACACTGAGATTTTGCCGCCGGCCTGGTCTGGGAGTGCCAGGCTTGCGCGCACCTCTTTTCAGAGGCGGCTGTGGGTCGGCCGCACGTCTGGGGTACTGAGAACGGGGCGCTGGTCCCTAAGCCCCAGGCTGGGCTTTTGCGCGCCTCTGTCCAGGGAAGAGTTTCGCGCGCGCGCGGCTTAGGCTTTGAAACAATAGTGCGGGTCAAGGAGCACCGGCCGGGCCTCAGTAACCCAGGGGAGCTCGAGGGACTGCGTGCGCATCTCAAGCTTTGTGGTAGGGCTAGCGCGTGTTCTGCAGACCGGCGCAGCTCCCATCCCCTCACAGGAGCTGGAACCCACGCGCTCTGGGGCGCGCTGGGGGCTTAGGGACCAGGAGCTGGTTTCTCTGCTGCACTCTCTCTGCCTCCGCGCCAGGGATGCCGTCTGGGACCGGGGACTTAAGCCCCTGTCCCTAGCTGCCTTGATTCCCACAATTTCCCCCCGCGATCCTTTGCTCTTTTGGAGTGCTTTCAACCAGTCTCCAAGTTAATGCTGGTCCCCAGACGCAGGGTACTCTCACTCGTATTGGGGTATTACTTTCCCACTGGTCGCCACTGGTGGCTCCCTCCCCCTTTTGTTTATCTTCCGATATCAGTCCGCTGTTCCCATTCCGCTTTACCTGCTCACTGGCGTCTTCTGCCCCTGTAGAGATCCAGACGTGTATAATTCTGATCTCAGGCTGATTTCATGGGTGATCGGAGTTCTTTGGTAGGTAATCAGCTCACTTTGGGGTACCAGCTGAAAAGACGCCTCTCCTACTACCCCGCCATCTTGTCCCCCCCCCTAGGTTTACAGATCTTATTCTTCTGTTTTTCCTAAAATTTGTGCCCTTTACCAAAGGCTGATCCAGCTACTCATACCTACATGATCCTTTTCAGGCATCTAAATTCCCCCTAATCGGCCTCAACATGGTTAACACTGTTTGAAACTTGGCCCCTGTGGATTTCAACCTAAATTTCAACCTAAGTGTCCTATTCAGGTTCTATCTGAGAACCCATCTCTGGCTGTGTTTCTCAAAGTCTCAAGCTTATATACTTTTAATTCCATATCCTCAGTGTCTAATATTCCAAGTATCCCATATCCAGTCTACTAGGTACCACAAGAGAAGGAATAAAATTATGAAATTGAATTGTGAAATAAAATAAAAGTATGAAAATATATATACTTCATGTTTTCTCCTTTGATTTCTTCTTTATCCATGGGCTAGGCAAAAGCTGAACTTTGTGAATAGATCTAGCAACTGACAGAAGTCTTTATTGTTTCAAGTGAAGTTATACATAATTTGAGAATCATCATTTTGGTGTTAGAATATAAATGAATGTAAGGTGTTAATCTGTGTCATATTCATCAAACTCCATACATCTGTATGGTTTTAAGCACCAGGTTATGATGGCAAACATTTCAAAATCTCAGAGTTGTAGTAGCTATGGTGACAGATTGTCTGAGATCATCACCTGATCTGAGATACCCCAATTAGTTAACTGAATGCTGGGGTTGCTAAAGAGATCCTGAATACACAGTATTTAAAACAAGTGCCTGGAAGGGATCCATTGCCAGTGTAATTCTGGCATGCCCTAGGATTCCAGATCCACTAGACAAACAAACTTCTAATAATTTCCTAGAAGGGATTCTGGATATTTTAAATATTGCTTCTTAACTCAAAAAGAAATTTTGATGAACTATCCTGATTTAATACCTCATGGCTTATTTTCTCTGTCACAAGAATTTAGGTGATTCAGGTTTTCTAGGTTTTCATTTATAAATGACTCCTTATTTTTTATATTGTTGTATTACCTAAGACTTCATAAAATGTTTATTTATATGCTTATCTTTTCTTTATACTTTCCCCTTTTCAGAAAGATGTTTAAAATCAGAGATATCAATTGAAAATGGATTTTTTTCTGAATCTGAATTTGCATATCCCTTGAATAAAGAAAGAAAATATCAGTGTAAATCAGGATATGTAACACCAGATGGTAAAACTTCAGGATCAATTACATGTCTGGAAAGTGGATGGTCTCCTCAACCCACATGTATTGGTAAGTAATTTTATGTTCATATTCATTATCCTGATGATTGTTATGCAAAAATTTACTTTAACTTAATTCTTCTCTGTGGACAAGGGCTTACGTGGTTCCCATTTGAAAAGATAAATGAAAAAATATGTAATATTTTTTATTATTAAGATTAATCACTTGTAGGGTGGCATATCAGTCCATCTTTCAGTTCAAGTTTTCTTTTACTTTAAAACATCCTGTGATTTAATTAATTAATCAATTAATTAAAATAAAACATCCTATGATTTGGAAACTAGATAGAGAGCCTTAGGTGTATTCTCCTAGAAACCCATTTATTTTTAGCTGATATCCTTGTGCCTACTGTACCTGTTTTAAAGTGACTGAACTTTTATGTCAGTTTTTGTTCCTAGACATAAAATTTATATTTTTTAAGTGAAGATCTGGGTCCATAGTGCGTAATTTTAATTTAACCTATAGAATTTACATGTTTGATAATCCAGGGTAGGCCCACTTCTAAAAAAGCCTCTCCCTTGGGAAAGATCATAAGCATCTATTTATTGGAGACGTAAATGTTTCCAAATAGTACCAAATGCAGCTGTGTTGAAAGATTTCCCTGTCTCTAGATACAGATTTTCTAAGAACAATTTACTCAGTTTATCTTATCCTCCAAAGCTACACAGTGATAGTTTGAACTGATATTTAGTATATTCACTTTAAGTAAGTGGATATTTGAATATCCGTTTCTACTGTTTCCATTTCCTTATTTTTTTCAATTCCCATGCTTACTATGGGCACTAGCCACAGGAAAAAAATGATAAAATTGTTCCCATGTCGAACTCATTTTATACTAAATTGTAATCAGTTATCCATTAAAACACTCCTATTATGAAAGAGAAATCTCTCTCTCTCTCTCTCATTTTCCATTAGTATAGCTTTGTTTTCTTTTTTAAGCTTTAAGGTAGATGCCTACATAACATAGTATAACATTTGAGATGAATTATTAAACCTTTATTAACATCATTCTAGTATTCTGTTAGCAAGAATTGAGGCTTTTAACACTTTACTTCCTTATAATTAAAAAAAATAGAATTATCTCTTTATTTGATAGTGGTAAATTTAAAAGAATACACAACCATTAGGAATATATTTGAGAAAGAAAATCAGCATATGAACTTTAGAAATTATGTTGTCAAGTCCAGTTTTATAGAATGTTTAAAAATTTACTTGCACAGTTGAAAATTAATCTTGAATCAACCAATCGGGCCTATTTGTCATAGTGCTAATGAGTCTGGCAACTTAATTCACAAAATGCCATTCTGCTTTGCTAGATAAGGTATGATACATCTGTAATGGCCTATTTTATTATAAGCATGGGATAAACATGTAGGTATATCGAGAAAAGTGTTCTTAGAATTAATTTTTCACAGTATGCCCTGAAGCATTCCAACGTTTAGGTGTCAGGCAGAAGAGAAATAGGTGGCAAAGTAGCTAGAAAAGAGGAGGACCCAGAGAACAGGGAGAAGAAAACATCATGGAATAACTGTTCTCATAGATGTGAAGAGAAGGAAGTGATTAAAGGATAAGGAAATAAAAGTGAATCCTGTGGAGTGGGCCTGGTCAATTCCAATTCCCTCATTCACTAAATTCCAATTCCCTCATTCACCAAATTCCAATTCCCTCATTCACTAAATTCCAATTCCATTATTGACTGAACATGTATCCTAAGGCAATAACCAAGCTTATTTGGAGTTTTGTTCACTCTTCCTAATTTGCAAAATGTTTTAATAATTACAGACGCTTTAATATGTCAAAGGATTGTTTTCCATTTTTGTATGACTCTAATATTTAAATCCAAGATTTTAATTTTGCAAATTAATTAGCAAGATAGGAAGGTTCCATATTTGAAAAATATTTTATAATATTTAGGAATGTCATATGTCACAAATGTCACAAATTCGATAAATTTAAAGGGATAATTTTCATATTCTGAAAATGAATCATCATAATCAACAGTTTATTAATAGATGATATACATTATAGTCAAATAAGAATAGATAGTTGTATGTTATATAAATATTCAGGACACCTAGAATATGCCTAATTATGTGGCCTTGAACATGTTTCTTTATTTTGTTTCATGTTTCAGTTTATGGTTCAGTTTTATTTCTTTACTAATATAATCAACATGATATAATATAAATTAAGGAATTTTAATAGTGTCTTTAAACCATATTAGAAATACCTTACGTGTGTTCTGGTTCTCCAATTACATTTACATTAAACAAAAACACCAACTATTAGTTGAGTGCAATTTTAAACTTATAGCATCACATTTTTAATGCAAAAGAGAACCAAGATGCCCTTCAACGGATGAATGGATAAGGAAGATGTGGTCCATATACACTATGGAGTATTATGCCTCCATCAGAAAGGATGAATACCCAACTTTTGTAGCAACATGGACGGGACTGGAAGAGATTATGCTGAGTGAAATAAGTCAAGCAGAGAGAGTCAATTATCATATGGTTTCACTTATTTGTGGAGCATAACAAATAGCATGGAGGACAAGGGGCGTTAGAGAGGATTAGGGAATTTGGGTAAATTGGAAGGGGAGGTGAACCATGAGAGACTATGGACTCTGAAAAACAGTCTGAGGGGTTTGAAGTGGCGGGGGGATGGGAGGTTGGGGTACCAGGTGGTGGGTATTATAGAGGGCACGGCTTACATGGAGCACTGGGTGTGGTGAAAAAATAATGAATACTGTTTCTCTGAAAATAAATAAATTGGAAAAAAAAAAGAAAACCTCTTGATACATGTACTAAAAAACAAAAACAAAAACAAAAACAAAAACCACATTGAGATATCACCTTACACCAGTTAGAATGGCCAAAATTAACAAAACAGGAAACAACATGTGTTGGAGAGGATGTGGAGAAAGGGGAACCCTCTTCCACTGTTGGTGGGAATGCAAGTTGGTGCAGCCTCTTTGGAGAACAGTGTGGAGATTCCTCAAGAAATTAAAAATAGAGCTTCCCTACGACCCTGCAATTGCACTCCTGGGTATTTACCCCAAAGATACAGATGTAGTGAAAAGAAGGGCCATCTGTACCCCAATGTTTATAGCAGCAATGGCCACAGTCGCCAAACTATGGAAAGAACCAAGATGCCCTTCAACGGATGAATGGATAAGGAAGATGTGGTCCATATACACTATGGAGTATTATGCCTCCATCAGAAAGGATGAATACCCAACTTTTGTAGCAACATGGACGGGACTGGAAGAGATTATGCTGAGTCAAGCAGAGAGAGTCAATTATCATATGGTTTCACTTATTTGTGGAGCATAACAAATAGCATGGAGGACAAGGGGCGTTAGAGAGGATTAGGGAATTTGGGTAAATTGGAAGGGGAGGTGAACCATGAGAGACTATGGACTCTGAAAAACAGTCTGAGGGGTTTGAAGTGGCGGGGGGGTGGGAGGTTGGGGTACCATGTGGTGGGTATTATAGAGGGCACGGCTTGCATGGAGCACTGGGTGTGGTGAAAAAATAATGAATACTGTTTTTCTGGAAATAAATAAATTGGAAAAAAAATACTTTTTTGTTTTGACAGTACAAAACAGTATCACATATTTTATAAATAAATGGCAGTTATAAAATCAGATCCAATACAAGCACGTTGATGTTACAAATAAATTTTCAGGATGCATATATTGTTATTCAATGCCTTAATATTTCTGAGTCCTCTATGAATTTAGAAGGTGTGTAACATCTAATATGGAATATTTTCCAAGGAGGAGGACTTAACTGATGCCCCTCTTTATATGTACTCATTTCCTCATTTTTTAAAAAAATTTTATTTACTTATTTGACAAACAGAGATCATAAGTAGGCAGAGAGGCAGGCAGAGGGAGACGGGGAAAGCAGGCTCCCCATTGAACAGAGAGCCCAATGCGGGGCTTGATCCCAGGACCCTGAGATCATGACCTGAGCTGAAGGCAGAGGCTTAACTCACTGAGCCACCCAGGCGCACCCCCTCATTTTTATAAGATACATAAAATTTACTGTGGTGATGATTGATTAGATATTCTCACCAAATTATTTGACCTTTTCTTTATAGAAATAGAATGCAAGTTTCCAGAAGTAGAAGAAAACTTAATTGCTACCCCCAGAAAGGACAAATACAGAGTTGGAGATGTGTTGAAATTCTCCTGCAGATCAAGACTTAAAAGAGTTGGACCAGACTCAGTTCAATGTTATGACTTTGGATGGTCCCCTAACTTTCCAACATGTAAAGGTGAATATCTATCTTACAATTGCTAAGACAAGAATTAGGATTTGGATATCAGCCTTTTTTACCTCTTGATTTTCTGTTGGCTTTGAGTGTGCCTATAATCTAGTGCATTAAGCCAGGACATGTACTGGGTGGGTAGATCCTTCAGAATTCCTTAGTTAAGCAATTAATCTCCAATTGTTTCTTGAAATATGTAGTGGAAGTATGCATCGATACACATATGATGTCTCACATTCCTTTTTTAATTTTTCCTTTTGCCTACAGTTCCACCAATGATATTGGACACTTTGTATAGTATGCAGCTCTCCTCAAGTTTCATTGTGTCTAAACGATATTCAAGCAACTTATTGTCAATTCAATCACATGTATGCTTTAATCAAAGTTAAAACATCTTGATCAAATGCTTTTCTCAAATCATGGCATTTTCTCAAGCACTTCTAATAAAATGCTTCTGTGAAATATGAATATTGCTGTAATTTACACAACCACATTTATTAATTGGTTTGCATACATCTTTAGAATATCTAGATTATTAAACATATTTTCTGGGCTTAAATACACTTCCAATACACTCGTCCAGTGTAAGTAATAGAACTGGGAAACATGTTTCTGGTGTAACACCATTGTTTAAGAATGCTATAATAAATTATATTGTAAATCACATAAATCAATGTTAAAATTTTTTATTTTATGCATTATTAAGTTGTAGAATAGATAAATTAACCATTATTTACACAGTATTTCTCTTCTAGAGCAAACAAAACAGTGTGCTCCACCTCCTCAACTCCTCAATGGGAAAGTTAAAGAAACACCAAAAGAAATCTATGAACACAGTGATTTGGTGGAATATGTTTGCAATACTAGATTTCTGATGAAGGGTTTTAAAAAAATTCAGTGTGTTGACGGACAATGGACAGACTTGCCTATGTGTATTGGTAATGTATTAAAAATATTCATGTTTAAACAGAAATCAACACTCTCTGTATTCATATAAACACATAAATTGCATTTTGTAAGGAAACATACTTTTGTGAAATTTTCACAGAGGTGGAGGGTACATGAACTTCATTACAGCTCTGTTGTTCAGTCTTCTGCCTCTCCCTATCACCATCGAGATTCGGTAGAGTTCAATTACATGGAAGACTTTACAATGATTGGACACAAGTCAGTTACATGTCTTAATGGAATGTGGACCCCACTTCCTCAATGCATTAGTGAGAAGACACTTCTCAAATTGACAGTCAATGAAATTTAACATTTTATTGTAAAAGATATATTTGTGAACGTATTTTTGAAATTGAGGTGTATTCTTGAAAATGACCAGTCGTAGGGGTACCTGGGTGGCTCAGTCAGGTAAACTTCTGCTTTCTGCTCACCTCATGATCTCAGGGTCCTGGGATTGGACCCCCACATCAGGGTCCCTGCTCAGCCGGGAGTCTGCTTCTCTCTCTCCCTCTGACCCTCCTTCTCATGCTCTCTCTCTCTCTCAAATTCGTAAATAAAATCTTATTTTAAAAAAGTCAGTTCTTCAATTATAATGAAAGCAGACATTGCTTATAGCTCATTATATTCTACAAATTAGCAATAGAATTTAATCAGTGTTTCTGTCCCTAATAGTAACACTGTTTTTAAGTATGAAGCTAAATTTTACTTATGGTTATTCATATGATTTAAATAGGAGTACTAATTGCCAGGAAAATAGAACTGTATTCGCATAAATACCACTTTTGTTTTTAGGTGGTACTCTTAATTTCAGGCCCTGGAAAAAGGAAGTTAATACCCACTTGCTACCTTCCTAGAGGAATCTTGCCTCTCTCCAATCTCTAACAATTTCCCAATCTGTTTCAAAAGCAACAAGTTAATGTGCTGAGAGTCTATGGGCTGCAGGCCCTCTCAATCAGTAGGAGAACTCCGTCAAAAGAAGCGGTCAGCGTTAGACCAGGAAACAAATCTGATGGATGACTTCACTCAGGTTGATGTATGTAAATCATCCTGACCTTTGGATGACCAAGTCTTTTATGACTAACATGGAAAATATTGGGGACTCTTTTCATTTTTTTCTTGGAATGAGTTCTTTCCCAGAGTTTTCCTAAGTCCTACATTCAAAGAGAGCTCTGAGTGTCCCATCCTACTTATTCATCAGATTTCTAGGCATTAATTGTTCCAAGGAGAAGGCAGGGCTTAGGCACACCGTCCATGAGAGCAGAGATTTACTCCTCTTTTGTTCATGTTGTATTCCCAATACCCAAAAGACTGGCAGACATACAGCACACATTAAACAGGAGTTTGTTGAATGAATCATAAGTTTTGTTGTTTATTAATCCTTACGTTTTTGCTAAACACATTCCCATTGGACGTACTGTCAGTCCTTCAAGACCAAACCTCATCTTTGTCCTCTTCTATCTCCACAATGATCACCCCTTGTTTCACTTTGGGAAAACCCAAAGTTATAACAGGCATAACAATGCTCAACTTTTCATTCTTATTCTAAATTATCTGCTTCAATTATTCTTCTTTTCTGATCTCAGAGTTTGCCTTCCAAAGGTTAATCTTCTACCTATATTCAGTTTAACATAATCCCCTTACACCTATCATAGCCCTTACTCCAATTTTCTTCATTCAGTATTAATATCGTACCTCCAGCTAGTCTAGCTGTTCACTCTTCTTCGAATGTTTATTTTCTCCTAATAAACAAAGAAATTCTTTCAGAAACCAATCAGTCATAGCGCAACGACAACTACCACCACTCCTTTTGTCCCTCAGTTACCATCACCTGAACATCTTGTTTTGTCTCCCTCAACATTGTGGACAAACCCTTAAAAACAGGACTAATTCTCAGCCTCTAGTGTGTTTTGAATTAGTCTCCTTTGTTTTATTTTTTATTACAAATCTTTACTTCTTTGGCTAACCATTAACAAATCATTAACAAAGACCTACATCAACTCATATTTTATCAAATGCAAAATGTACTTCGATCTGCACTGAATTTTGGAAATATGTGTTTACATAAAAAGTTGGTATATTTAACTCAGAGTCAGTAAAAATGTGCTATTATAGCATTATAATATTGAATTATAGGGTGATCCAGTATATAAAATAGCTCTTCAAAGATTATAAGAATATAAACAGGAAACAGGTTGTGGCTTTTAGCACTCAATTACTTATTCCAAAAATCTGTTCCTATTTTTTAGCCATCATGCAGAAGATCTACTTAAATATTCACATTCTGTAAGAGACATCTTAGCTGTACTTTTCATATTGTATTACATTACCTTTATTGAAAAAATATATTTAAGCTAACAATTTCATATATTCTACTTCCACAGATAAATGTGGGACCAAACGTAGTCAAGGTGATGACGGTTCAGTATGTAGATCATCCTAAAAAGTGAGCCTCTTACACTTTTCTAGTCCCCAAAGTACAGAAGGTATTTATGATGGACATTGTCCCAGAAATCTCCAGGATTGGACATAAGACTTATGTTCATACATAAGAGCCCATCTCATGCCATATGATCAGGAGTAGATTGGTTGGTGGGATTTATGGACTCAGATGTTTATTTCATTATACTATTGACTCTAAGCTATTTTTAAAATTCTTATTAGTCTTTTCAAAGGAATATTTTCATTTTATAGCAACTGATGAACCTAAAAAATGTAAATATGGCTTGAATAGAAAAGAGGTACAACCATTAAGTAAGACTGTATATGATCATAACGAGAAAGTAAATTATAAATGCAGAGGAGCAACAAAGCTGAAACACTCAACATGCATCAATGAGCGATGGAACACCGAACTAAGCTGCATAGATAAGCTCTTGTTTTCAAAAAGTTACTCTATTTCTTCCTAACTTGTAATTTTAGTATTTTTGTGTCTTTTAAAATTTTTTGCTTATGTATCACTACACATAGTTTTTCAGCTGGAAGGAAATTCAGAAACTAGCCCAAACACTATTCCTAAGTATTAATTGCATCAGTGCCTTAGTCAGCTATAAAACAAAACCGAGAAACGTGGTGGCCTTAAATTAACATCCAATCAGGTAGCTGTAAGAATTAGCGTTTGGGTTTTCTTTGAGACTGGAGAGAGCACAAAGTTGACATTCCCCTCCTCCCCTTCAAGTTCCCGTTCCCGGAGAAGCCTCCAGATGTGCTGCAAATCTGGTCTGTCCCTGGAGCTGACATTCCAGGACAGGTAAATAGGCCTTTGTCACAGCAAGCCTGGGGGTGTGCTTCAGTCCAATGTCTGGGGAGTGCCCTGGAGCTGGTAGCCTGTCATGAATAACCTTTCCAGTGTTACAGTCCTGTGGGACCCAGAAAGGCAAGCCCATTTGGCCAGGAGAGCCAGGAGATCAAGGAGCGTCCCCTCCATGGGCTGAGCATGCTTGCCAGCTTTAGCGAGGCAGCGGAGAAGGCAGGGCTGGGGCTCCAGGAGAGCCCTGGGCTGGAATGCACCCGCGGGTGGTACCAAGGAGGAGAAAGTGTCAGCAACTCCATGGCGGAAAGGGTCCCATCAGACCCCTGCCACTCAGGTAGATGCTTTAAGATTAGCAAATGCTAATCATATGCTTCTCATATGTATAGGTGTTTCTCCAACTCCTCCTTTCACGTGGTCCCCTGAGGTTCCTGACTCGCAGCGCCTGGGTGGCTCAGTGGGTTAAGTGACTGCCTTCCAATGCGGTCATGATCTCACGACTGGGGGGATCGAGCCCCACATCAGGCTTTCTGCTGAACTGGAAGTCTGTTTCTCCTTCTTCCTCTGCCTGTCGCTCCCCTTGCTTGTGTGCGCTTGTGCTCGCTCTGTCAAATAAATAAATAAAATATTAAAAAAGAAATCTCTGTTCTCTGCAGCCCATTGGGTCTCCTGGATGTGAGACCCTTTGGTTTTCAAAGCTAGGTGTTTTAGGGGCTCATCTTGCTTTCGCCAGTCCCAGAGTTTGGAGTGCTGATGTGGGACACGGACCTCTCTCTGCTCAGGGAGAAGCTTGTGTGGGAGAATACCTGATTGTGTGTGGCCCTGCCAGGGGTGGGGTTTCTGTCCCTACTGGGTCTCTGACTCTCATACCCATCTGGAAGTGGCCTTTTCACTATTTATTGTGAGGGAGCTATCCAGCTAGAGGAAATTGTTCCATATACACCTGTGAGTCTCTGGGAGGAGTGAGGTCAGTTTCTTCCTATGCCTTTGTCCTCCCACTCAAATCGTGCACATTGATTTTATACTCTGACACTATACCAGCTGCATTATTCATTTTAGGTACTATTTTGTAGATCTGTTGCAATTTCTGTAAGCAATTATATCACTGAAAATACAAGATTTTATTTTTGCCGGTTCATATTTATTTACTGACTAGGACCTCTGGTAAACTGTTGAAACAAAGAGATGAAAACATACATCTTTGTCCCATTCCTGATCACTGGGAAAGGGTATTCAACATTTTACCACAAGTATAATGTCAGTTTAGGATTTCTGTAAATGCCCTTATCAGTTTAAGGAAATTGCCTTCCATTCTCACTTAACTGAGAAATTTTATGATCACCAATGTTGAATGTTTTTAAATGCTTCTTATGTATCTCTTGATATGATAATATGACTTCCTTAATTCTGTTAATACAGTGAGGTATAGACATGAATCTTGGGATGTTGAACAAATCTCTCTTCCCTAGAGTTAACTCTACTAGATGGTGACATGTTATTCTTTCTACATTTTCATGTACTCAATTTGCTGATATATTTTTAAGTTTTACATCTATATTCATGGGGAATATAAATCTATAGTTACTTTTTCTTTAAATGCATCTCCCAAGTTTTCCTATTAGGATTATCGTGGCCTCATAAAACAAAATGAGGACTGCTTTCTGCTTCTCTGTTTTCTGAAAGTATTTATGTAATTTTATTATAACACATTATTATTTTATTATTTTTACCTTAAATGTTTGATAGACTTCACCCACAACGTTATCTGATACATAATTTGCTTTTTTTGGGAAGTTTTTCTTGATGAAGAATTCAATTTGTTTAGTAAGTAGTGAAATATTCAGATTTTCTTCTTGTCTTTTGTCAATGCAAGAAAGTTGTATTTTTGAAGAATATCTCTCTTTTATCTAATTTATGAAGTTGATTGGTGTACAACTATTTTAATAGTCACTTAATATTCTATCTTCCTTTTAAAAGTTTATTTCATTCTTGACATTGATATTTGTTTCTCTCTTATACTTGATTACTCTTCCTGGGTTTTTTTTTTCTTCAGTTTTATTAATATTTCCAAATAACCAATTTTAACACTTAGTTTTCTTCATTTACTCTCTCATCTATTTTTTAGCCTTACTAACATTCATAGTCTTTTCTGTTTTCTTTTTTCTATTTGTCTTTCTCAATTCTCTCTCTTCTGTGGACTTAACTTTTTTTTTAATTCTAATTACATTGATTTTAATTTTATTTTTCATTTCTTAAGGTAGAAAATTGAAACATGGATTTAAACCATCCTACTTTTTAAAGAGAAACTCCATTTTTCCCTCCAAGTACTGCTGTAGCAGTCTCAAAAATTTTACATACACTTCATTTTCATTTAATTGTATCAGAAATGTTTTCTAATATTCCTTGTGATTTCTTCTTTAATCTGTCAGTTATTTACAGGGTTTTTTTTTTTTTTTTGCTTAATGTCCAGATTCTTTTTTTCTAAATAGATTCATTCTCCTTTAAGACTTTTTTTGGTGGAGTGATTGCTGTACAAAGTACTGCAAAAAATAATGACAATAATAATAATAATTTTAAAAACTAGAAATAAAATAAAATATAAATAATTAAGATACAAAAATATAAAGAAACTTTTTTTTAAAAAAAGCATAAACAGATGATTAGCAGAATAGTAATTTTGCCTTTAGGGAAATTTAGTTGCTAGACCAAAGTCTGGCAAATGTATCAGAGGAAGTACTAATTAAGATTATTAGTGCAGAAGTGGTTAAACATCAGATACAGAAGAAACTCTGTCCTTGATACTGCATTGAAAAAATACGCCAAGATATTTAGAACAAATAAGAAAAAGGTTTCTAATTAAATATAAAATACTTCTACACTTAGAAAATATGAGAAAGAGAAAATATAAGATAGAAATAGAAAATATTAGTTACATGAATGAATTGTAGTCAGTCAAATATTTCTCTGCATTGACTACAAAATCTCGGGTAACTGAAGGGACTGACAAGACTTCCCCGGGTACAATCACATAAGGCCTTTGATGAAATAAACGCACTACAGGAGAGGTCCAAAAGCTTCCAAGTAGAGCCATCCAGAGTCTTCCCTCAGTTTTGAACAAGCATGCTTTGTCTTCTGATTAAGAGCTGCCACGATATATCTGTGGTATCTCAGTTCTTTGGGAGCTCAAAACACAAGTTTACAGAGGAATCATGTGTCCCTGCTGGTCATGCAACTGAAGCCAGCCTGTCTGATCTGTTCAAGAGGGTGCATTTCATTAACCTTCCTATCTCTCAACAGTGTAGGCAAGCTAGGAAACAGTATCTCCAGAGAGTTTTGTAACTTTAAAAACACAGTTTAAGGGTGCCTGGGTGGCATAGTTGTTAAGCGTCTGCCGTCGGCTCAGGTCATGATCCCAGGGTCCTGGGATCCAGGCCCCACATCGGGCTCCCTGCTCAGCAGGAAGCCTGCTTCTCCCTCTCCTGAGCCCCCTGCTTGTGTTCCTTCTCTCTCACTCTGTGTCTCTCTCTGTCAAATAAATACGTAAAATCTTAAAAAACCAAAACCAAAAACCCTGTAAATCATTAAGGATTTTTTCTTTTTCTTCTTAATTTTTTTTCTTAGCCAAGAATCTAACTGATAAATGTCATTTGTTTCAATTTATATCAATTGATAATTGATCGTTAACTATATGTAATTCTTCCTCTGACTAATTAGCTTCCATTCCACATCTTGTGAAGGTTTTAATCCAAGCACAATACATTTTATTATGGATATCAGTATTTATTTAGTGCCTCTTACTGAGTGGACAATTCAGTTAGTACCTCCAAATGGTTAGAAACCATTTGGAAAACCAAATAAGTTTTACATAAATTATGCAAGATTTATCACAGAAAGAATAAAACAGTTACTACAAGATGGTAAGACTATAAACCACATGTGATATATTAAAGTGCTCTACAAGCTGATGAGCATAACATGTTTAAATATAGACATAATGTTATTATTTGATCACTAATGGTACATTACTACTGAGTTTCCTGTTTAATTATCTTTTTAATATGTTTAACTTATGATTTTTAATCAAGAAATCTAATTTTAATAATTTTAGAAGTTATCACGCAGCCGTGCCCCCCTCCACCTCAGATTCCCAATGCTCAAAATATGGCAACGACGGTGAATTATCAGGATGGAGAAAAAGTATCTGTTGTCTGTCAAGACAATTATATAATTCAGGGTGCAGAAGAAATTGTGTGCCGAAATGGAAGATGGCAGTCAATACCTCGCTGTGTTGGTCAGTAGCCCATAACTTGCTTTATAACATTCTTCCAAATGAGGTTAACGCTCCTCTGTGCTTTGTGTAAAGGAAAAACACGAAGGCCTTTCTCTAGATCTGTTTCACTTTACCTCGAAGCAGTAAATTACAAACTAAGAATACAAATCAATCAGTATTCTTTCACTTCTGCTGTGAAATGAACAGACAACAGCTTTGGGTTATTGTGAAAATACCATAGAAAATTTCTGCTTACGCCTATTTTACTCCTCATAATGAACAGGACAAGAATGAAAGGGGCATAGCAAACAAGTAGATAATAGCACAGATTTTATGGAGATATATATGCTTGCAAGTTTCAAATGTTTTTCAGTTTTTCAGTATCTAATTTGTCCAAGTTATCCTTATTTTAAAACCCCAAGTGGTATTTGATTGCACTTTTCAATTTATACACTGTATCTATACCTGACCCTTTGATCTCTGTTCTTCATACAGAAAAACTTGGGTGTCCTCATCTCCTGTTTGGATCTTCAGTTAATCATCTTCTCCTTTCAACTCTAGTACTCTTCAAAGTGTGTTAATTCTTCATTTATTGTCTAAGGAAGTGCCTACTATGTTTATTTTTCTAAGGGCCTAAAATCACATTCATAAACAGGATGACTGCAAGCCAAAATTTGACATCAAATGATTTTTTCACTATTATTTTCTTGTGGTGTACAAATTCATATTGAATTTATATAATTTGTAATATTGATTTTACTAAAAATGGGAAATGTCCAGAAAAATTCTCATTTTCATAGGAGCTTAAATCTTATCAAAATATATTTATCTCCTTTTCTTCAATCTTATATGTAAATTTCCTAAACTGGCACTCTTTCATGACAGATTAAGTGTTTATTTTAAATCTCCCTTATCCCGTTCATTGATTTGCTACTCAAAATGATCATTACGTTAGAGATGCTATTTTTTTCTTTCTATTCAGCTATTTCCTGTGAGAATCCACCCAAAGTGGAAAATGCTATTATACTAAATGAGAAGCCTAGGTATCTACCTGGTCAGACTGCACGTTATGAATGCATCAAACCTTTTGAATTGCTTGGGGAAGTAGAAGTGACATGTTTAGACGGGTACTGGTCACAACCTCCTCAGTGTGCAGGTAAAGTATCTTATTTCCCCTCGGGTTTTAGAGAATATATTAGGGACTAAACATGTCAATATAAATAAATATAGTGACATAGTTCTTATGGAATCTTTTTTTTTATCTCAAATAAAATGGTGGTGCTTAAAATACAATTTTTTTTCTTTTTGTGGACTGCATAGTGATAATATATATTTATTTTATGGGAGATTTGACCACATTAGGACAGTTGGAGTCATGGAAAGTTCTCTCTCTCTCTTTCTCTCTCTCTCTCTCTCTCTCTTTTTTTTTTTTAAGAGAGAGAGCACATGAGTGTAAGCAGTGAAGGGAGGAATAAGGGGAGGGAGAGAGAGAATCTTTAGCAGATGCCACACTGAGTGTGGAGCCCAATACTCGATCTTACAACCCTGAGATTATGACAAGAGCAGAAATCAAGAGTCAGACATTTAATCGACTGAGCCACTCAGGCACCAAGAAAATTCTCTATCTTAAGTGTTAAGAAGCTCAGTTATTTCCTGAGGAATAAATGTACTAAACATATGTTGGGGGTGGGGCCTATTTCACTTTGAGACACACAATCAATCAGCAGCTCGGGCATATCATGGAATGTGATATAAATTTGGGCTTCTTCAGCATGTGGACTATAAAAAGATAGGTTTCTAGCTGAGGTCAACAAGAGAATTCATACATATAGGAAAAAATTCCAAGAACCTGGTCATAACAAACTCTAGTATTTAGAGTTTTGGAAATATTATAAGGATATAGAAGTATTATAAAGAGGAGATATTATAGCTGATTGTTTTTCAAATCAAATTTTGCCTGGCATATATAGTTTCCAGTCTTTTACTTGAGCCCACGTATGTTTTCACATTGAAGTTAGTTTCTTTTAGTTGCCATACACTCGGCTCTTGTTTGTGTGTCCACTCTGCCATGCTCAGTCTTTTAACTGAAGAATTTAAACCATTTACAGTTGGAGTAATTATTGATAGATTAATGGCTGTGTCAGTGATTTTGTTATTTACCTTGTGTTTCTTTCCTATGTTTCTCACTCTCATTTCCTTTTTTGCCAATTCTGTGGATTTTGGGGGGAATATTTTAAAATAATCTCATTTTCATGTGTCTTTATTGTTTTGGTGCATATTTCTTTGTATAGTTTTATCCATGGTTGCTCAAGGTATTAAGATGCACATTATAGCTTGGCACTTCTTCCCTTGGTTTTGACATTTTACCACTTCGAGTGATGAGGAAAACTTACTTCCACTTAGGGTCCATTTACTCACCCCACATTTTATTTTATTTTATTTATTACCTATTTATCGAGATAGAAAGAGAGAGGCGGGGATTGGAGTTTTAGAAGGAGGAGAGAGAAAATCTTCAGGAGATTTCATGCCCAGTTTGGATCCCGACACAGGGCTCAGTTTCACAACCCTGACATCATGACCTGAGCTAAAGTCAAGAGTGGACACTTAACCAACTGACTGAGCCTCCCAGGCACCCATGAGTTCCCCACAGTTCAAACATAAATGTCTGAAGTATTTCTTCTACATATATGGAGCACCATATCAAATGATATAATGTTGCACAAACACCAAACCTGACAAACTCCTTAGGAAAAAGAAAGTCTATCATATTTACCCTTATTTCTTCAGTCCATTGTTTTTGATTCCTTAGTGAAGTCTCAGTCCTTGCTGTGTTATCTTTTTCCTGATATCTGAAGTCTCCCTTTAGCAATTCTTTAAAGACAGATCTGCTGGAGATAAATACTCCATTTCCCTTTGTCTCAGAATATCTTCTTCTCTCCCTTAAACCCCAAAGGATACTATACGGGAAAAAGCATTCAGGGCTGACAGTTCTTGTCTTCTAGCACTTGAAAAATGTCACTTCTTTCTGCTTTGAAGGTCACAGAAGAGGGCCCCACTGACATTTGAATCCTTTCTCCTTTATTAGTTTGCATAGTTTCAATGTCGCTGCTTTTGATATTTTTTCTTTTCCTTTCCTTTTCCTCAGTTTAATTATGGTGTATGTTGGTATGAATTTGGGGGGGGGTTGTCCTGTTTGGCTTTTTCAATATGAATGTTTATGCCTTGTAAAAATTTGGGAAACTTTCAGTCCATATTTTTGAGCATTTTTTTGGTTTTGTTTTCATCTATTTTCAAAGTGAGTCATTTATATTCTATAGTCAAGTTTATGTTTCTGTCATCCGTAATCCATAATTGAGTCCATCCAGTGAGTTTTTTTTATTAATTTTTTTATTAATTCCACTATTATATTATATTTTTCAGTAATATAATTCCAACTAGATTTTTAAAAACCATCATCAAATGATTCCAATATCTACGTCATCTCAGTGTTGTAATCTGTTGATTATCTTTTCTCTTCTGAAATTTTTCCAGGTCTGTGCTATGATGAATGGTTTTCAATTGTATTTTAGAGTTTCGGGTGTTGTATTTTAAGACTCTAGATTTATTGAAATTTCTTATTTATCAGGCCTCCATTACTGCAGAGTGCAAGTCCAGGCTTCCCACTTGGCCTCCACTGACAACCGTGGAAAGTAGTGAGGTGTCTTGTTCCCTGACTGTGGCTGGAAGTCAAGGCTCCACTCTTGACTGCTGATCCACATGGGGAGAGGGCTGGTTGAGGTTTCTTCTAGGAGATTCTTCAGGAGTAATTCAAGCTTTGTAAAAAAAAAAAAATCTGACTTGCTAGAATACTCCTTTCCTGAGCCTTTGACTAAAGACAGCAGGCAATTAGACAATTCTTGGGACTTTTTTCCCCCCTGAACTTGATCTCATTTCTGGTTCCAGTCTTCCTCAGTGCCCAGTCCAGGATCCATAGGCGACAACATGAAAACCCAAACAACTCACTGCAGTATGATTCCTTGAATACCAAGGCCTCAAATCAGATCGACGTCTTTTCTGCATCCTTCACAATCTCTTTTGTTGGTCTTTATAATATGTTCAGGATTTTTAGTGATACTGAGCAAAAGGAATAAGCACAAAGTTTCCTACCTCATTCTGTCCAGAACAGCAAGCCAGAAATTCCCTTTCCCATTACACAAATATGTAATTCTTTCACTTTAATTAACAAAGTTGATGTTCCTTTTATAATAGAAATGACAATCAATAAACAATGACTAGAGATCCAATAGAAACTGCAGTATGTTTTATGTAACAAGAAAGTTTCCTTGTTCCTATTAGCTATCCATCTGCCCAGTACTGATTCAGGAGGAAAAACACTTTTTAACACCAGAATATGGTAAAGAAAACATATTTGTTAATGCTTTATGTATGCTTTTATGTGGTATGAAAGGAAAGGTTTAAAAGTGTGATTCTCAGTTTAAGTGATTAAAATTTCTTCAGTGGGGGTGCCTGGGTGGCTCAGCTGGTTATTTTAATGTTACATATTTTTGTAACATATGTAATGTGACCTATCTTAAAGTTAGGACTGCATCTTAACCATTGTTTATTGTTTAAGGGTATGCCTTCTACTCAGGTCATGATCTTGGGGTCCTGGGATGGAGCCCCACATCAGGCTCCCTGCCCAGAAGGGAGGCTAATTCTCCCTCTGCCTCCCCCTACTTGTCCTGTGCTCTCTCTGTCTCCCTGACTCTCTCTCTCTCTCTCAATAAATACATAAAATTTTTTTAAATAAAATAAAATTTCTTAAATGAATCATTTCTGTCAGTGGAAATCACAAGTTTTGATATTGCTTTTTTTATTTGCTTTATTTTAACCTGTTTTTCTTTGGTCTTTCAATAAATCAAATATTTTTTTTTAGAACCTAGTGGAAAATGTGTGTCTCCTCCATCTATCGACAATGGAGACATTACCTCATTCCCACTACTAGCATATGCTCCGGGATTGTCAGTAGAGTACAAATGTCAGGCCTTCTATGTACTTCAGGGACCCAGGACCATAACATGCAGAAATGGAAAGTGGTCATCACCACCACCAAAATGCTTAGGTAAATATTTCAATATTCTCATGGATCCTGGGAAAATCAGTATAATAGAAGCTTTGCTGTTATTAATAGACTTGTCATGGGTTAACAAACATTCATTGAATGCTGACTACCAAGTACTAGTGTGTAACGAAATAAAGTTGGGAGAAAAACCTCTGTTTCAAGCAAAAGATCCTTTAATGAAAGAACTTGATTTCATTGATACTATGAATCTTTGATTATAACATTTAATTATCACAGCTTAAACATAGCATCTCATTTTGCATCATTCACCATTTAAAGTGTTTAAAATGGACACAATGGTCTTTCAGTGAGTTGGTTTGAAAAAGGTTTTGGAAATGAAGCTCTGGACCAGTGTAGAAGATTCTACCTGAAAGTCTGAAATTCTGTTTTCAATGTTTTATGTTCTCTCTCTTTTTTTTTTTTTTTTTATATTAGCGCCCTGTGCAGTATCAGAAGAAATCTTGAGAAGACATAATATAAGATTTCGATGGTCTTATGAGAAAAAAATATATTCTATGACAGGGGATATGATTGAATTTAACTGTCTTCATGGATATCGTAGAAAGACACCAGTGCATACATTCCGACCCATATGTCAGGATGGGAAACTGTTATATCCTGAATGTGAATAAAATAATGATTAAGATGCAGTCCTAAAATTAAAATATGTACATTTACTCAGAATTTTTCATTATCAATTCAATTCTCAGTTTATTTTTTCAAGTATTGTGTAACTCACTTATATTCATAAATCGGAATTTGTATTGAATATTATATGCATGATGTGATGATAATAAGAGGGATGAATAAATCACTTCTTAAAAGCACCTCATTAAAATTTGGCCAACCAAAATGCTTTGTGCTCTACTCATAAAATACTTACAGCAAGAAACTAGATTCAGTCACTCCAGTGCATACTTCCATCCATCTTTCCCTCTAACTTTCTCAAAGCTTCTTCCATTACTTCTGGGACTGAGACTCTCTGTTCAGAGGAAATGGGAGAAAATGCTTTTCTCCATCTTTAAGGTAATTTCACTTCAAAAATACATAAAAGCCTAACTATGTCATACCTAATAAGATGTCAGTAGTTATTATCTACTTTTGCTTATCTACCAAATGATGAAATGCAAGATCTTCTACAAGATGGCTATCTAGCACAAAAATTTGAACATATCATAAAGAGAAATTAGAATCTAATTGGGTACATAACTGGCATACTATAACATAAAAAGTGACCAAAAAATCCTATACCAAGTATAAACACCCACATATACACAGAGTATAACTTGGTCCCACATAAATGTTTACAGAACAAAGATTGTCAGGAAGTACAATAAAATATTTATAATAATTATACTTGAATTCAGAAATGCTGGGGTAAGAGTTTGTGGTTAACCATGGAATGGGAGAAAATATTCACAAGTGACAGTACAAAGGGCTGATGTCCAAGATCTATAAGGAACTCTTCAAATTCAACACACACAAAACAGATAATCATGTCAAAAATTGGGCAGAAGACATGAGCAGACACTTCTCCAATGAAGACATACAAAGGGCTGATATCCAAGATCTATCAAGAATTCCTCAAACTTAACACATATAAAACAGATAATCATATCAAAAAATGGGCAGAAGGCATGAACAGACACTTCTCCAAAGAAGACATACAGATGGTTAACAGACACATGACAAATGTTCATCATGACTAGCCATCAGGGAGATTCAAATTAAAACCACACTGAGATACCACCTTACACAGTAGAACGGCCAGAATTAACAAGACAGGAAACAACATGTGTTGGATAGGATGTGGAGAAAGGGGAACGCTCTTCCACTGTTGGTGGGAATGCAAGTTGGTGCAACCACTTTGGAAAACAGTGTGGAGAGTCCTTAAGAAATTCAAAATAGAGCTTCCCTATGACCCTGCAATTGCACTACTGGGTATTTACCCTGAAGAGACTGATGTAGTAAAAAGAAAGGCCATCTGTACCTGAATGTTCATTGCAGCAATGGTCACAGCCACCAAACTATGGAAAGAGCCAAGATACCCTACAACAGATGAATGGATAAAGAAGATATGGTACATATATACTATGGAGTATTATTTATGCCTCCATCAGAAAGAATGAATACCCAACTTTTGTATCAATATGGATGGGACTGGAGGAGATTATGCTGAGTGAAATAAATCAAGCAGAGAGAGAATTATCATATGGTTTCGCTTATTTGTGGAGCAATAATAAAAGTAATAACATGGAGGACATTGGGAGATGGAGAGGACAAGTGAGTTGGGGCAACTAGAAGGGGGAGAGACTGTGGACTCTTATGAAACAAACTGAGGGTTGGGAGGGGAGGAAGATGGGGGGTTGGGTGAGCCTGGTGGTGGGTATTAAGGAAGGCACCTATTGCATGGAGCATTGGGTATGGTGCATAAACGAATTCTGGAACATTGAAAAGAAATTTTAAAAATAAATAAAAATTTAAAAATAAATTTAAAAAAAATTTAAAAAAAAGTTAGTGTTTAAGTCCTTAATGCTCACCCGTATTTTCCATGTTTTCTGTCTTTGTATAACCTTTGAACTACAATAAAGATGGTTATTTTATTTGGGTGCCTGGCTGGCTCAACCAGTGGAGTGTGCCCTCACTCTCAGGGTCGTGAGTTTGAGCCCCACATTGGCTGTAGAGGTTACTTAAATATGTAAATAAATCATTTTAAAATTAAAATAAAATAAGAATATATTAAAAGTAAGATGGTATATGTGGAGAATTATGAGGACCTTTTTGATAATGATCTTCAAGTCTAATGACATCCTCATGATTTTGCTGCTCAAGGGGGTTTTGGAATCGTTCAGCCACAAGAGTCTGAAATACAATTTTTATGTTCATACATTTCTAACAATATAATTGGTTGAAATCAGTTGACTTCGGGCACCTGGGTGGCTCAGTGTGTTGAGCCGCTGCCTTCGGCTCGGGTCATGATCTCAGGGTCCTGGGATCGAGTCCCGCATCGGGCTCTCTGCTCAGCGGGAAGCCTGCTTCCTCCTCTCTCTCTCTGCCTGCCTCTCTGCCTACTTGTGATCTCTCTCTGTCAAATAAATAAATAAAATCTTTAAAAAAAAAAGAAATCAGTTGACTTCTAGAAAACCATGAAAACTTTAAGATGAAAACAAAGATATAATTAAGGTAAAAATACTTTAAAGTGATATCTTATTACGTCATTTTGCATCAAATCCAGTGGCATTCTTAGAATGAGAAACTGGTTGTCTCCAATGGAGTCAATTTATCTAAATCTGAAACACAAGCGACAGCCAGTTTTCTTGCATTGAAAGGAACATTGTTACAATTGGCAAGTTATCTTTGCTGTTAATATTGGTTTATATATACTATTTCTCCAAAACTTTTCACCTAATGTTTGTGGAATCTATTTATGACTCTTAACCTGTAATCAATATAGTGTATAATTAATCATTTTCATTGTTGGAGATTTTTAAAATGAATTCTATTCTTTTTCTTTACTTACTAATTGTCATTCTGGTGTGAAGATGACTGTTAGTTTATGCTCTTTAATTCCCAATATTTTGAGTAAGAACTTGATGAAAGTGACCAGTGATGGCTTTAAAGATTTTTTCTTTTTTCTTTTTTTCAACATGTATCAGCATGGAATTTTTATTTATTCAGTTTGTCACAAATAATTATTGTCATTATTCTTTGAAGCTCAAAATATCCCAAATCTGGCTAGAGAGTGCCTCTTGAACCTTGTCCTGATTGCTTTGTTATACCCACTCGTCTTTGAGTGTTTCATTTCTTGTTAGCACAACACAATGCTCTAGGCTCAGTGTATACCTCCCTGACCAATACCCATAATCATATAGCTTTCCAAAAAGGTCTGAATCTTTTTATTGGGAAATACTGTTTAAAATACAAGAATTGTGTTATTGGTACTACATGGGAATGTTCAATACTGTTGAAATGTCTTTAAATGTCTTTTGCTTGTGGGAAAGCTGAAGTAGAAATGAAATTTAAAATTCATTGTCTCCTATTGGATCTTACCATTCAGTGTTATAAATAATACAGGGATAAGAAACTTTTAAATACATTTTCTGTCTTTTCTATTTATTCACATATCCTTATATTTCAATATTTTTAAAAAAATAATAATGCAAACATTACTATTAGCAGTTAAACTACTGAATGAAGGTTAAAATGCCTTTGCCTTTATTTTGTCCCAGGAGGTTTGACTCTTGAGTTTAAGTATTCTCCTCAAAAATTACTTGAAATAGGGGCCCATGGGTGGCTCAGCGGGTTAAGCCTCTGTCTTAGGCTCAGGTCATGATCTCAGGGTCCTGGGATTGAACCCTGTATCAGGCGCTCTGGTCAGAAGAAAGCCTGCTTCCCTCTCTCTCTGCCTGCCTCTCTGCCTACTTGTGATCTCCCTCTCTCTGTCAAATAAAGACATAAAATCTTTTTTAAAAATGAATTGAAATAATCCTTACCTCTGATTCGTTCACCTACCAAATTAATAGAGTTTTACACTTATTTGCATTAGTATTTTTTTTGGTTTTAGATTTCATTTCTTTCTCTTTTACGCTAAACTTTTAAAAAAATATATAAAAAACATTTACATTTTTAAAAAAGATTTTATTTATTTATTTGTGAGAGAGAGAAAGGAGGGAGGGGCAGAGAGAGAGAAAGAGAAACTCAAGCAGACTCCAAGCCAAGCACCATCCTGATGTGGGACCCAATCTCACCACCAGGAGAGTATGGTGTGAGCTGAAAACCAAGAGTCAGACGCTTCAGCCACTGAAGCACCAGGCGCCCTAAACACCTGCATACTTCAAAAGTCAATGTAATATGAGAAGTATGCAGAGTAGTCTTACTTTCATCATATCTGCTCCTCATTTCATAAAGTTGTATTTTTATTGGTTTCTGACATCTTTCCAGTGTTCATTAGTCTCCTTTTTTTATAGAGAAGGGAGATTATGTTACACCTTTGTAGTTGCCATTTTCGTATTTACTTATGGATTGTTTATTTTAGTATCTATTTCTAATATTCCCTTGACTAACCTTTGTCTTCTGCCTGGGCAGAGGTTGCCTAAGTAGCTGTGCTGCAATCGACCTAGTCCACAACACAGTCTGGCATCATCCCCCACCCAAGTGTACATGACATCGATAGGGAGAAGTCAAACCATAATTTGAAACTAATCTGCCTCATAGAATTTTTTTTTTTTTTTAAATAAGCAACGTTATTTCATTAGTTTTGGAAACTCCCCTCTCCAAATAAGGCCTGAACTCAAAAAGCAATAAAGCTTTGGAAAAATTTATCTGAAAGTGGCCAAAAATATTTTAAAATAGACTTGAAGATCATTTGTAGTTTTCTCCTTATAACATGCGGGGCAAACTCTCACAGAACACAACACCGAGGGAGTGGAATCTAAGTCATCCTGGTCGCCACTGCTAGGTCACTGGGACTCCGGTGGCGCCTGCAATTCGCGCAGGCGCAGAGCCTGCCAAGGTATGGCGCCGGAGCGGGAATCCGCCCCGCCTTCCCCAGGCCCCGCCCACCCAGGTTCAGTTCCTGGCATTGCCACTAGGGGCGGCCGCGGTCCCCGCAGCGCCTGTAGCTGCGAAGCTGAGTGGTCCGGGTTTCCAGCCGAGCCTATTTTCCAGCTGGGCCGCAACATGGCTGCGCACAGGGCTGCGAGTCGGCAAGTCGCCGCGTTCTCATTTTCCTGACAGCCCCCGGCTTCTGTGCGCGCCTTGCCCTCCCCAGGCCACTCCAGCAGACATGTTTGCCAAGGCCTTTCGTCAAGTCCAACACGGCCATCAAGGGATCGGACAGGTGAGGGAGAGAAGGGGCCCGCTCCGCCCACCAGGCACCCAGACATCTCTCAGTGCAGGCTGGCCCACAGCCCTCTCTGAGCTAGGTTCGCCGCCCTGGGTGGAGGCCAGGGAAAGTCCAGCCAGGATGGGAGCCCAGTGAGCGAGGGTGGGTTAGACACATTTTGAGGGCGAAGATGGAGCACAGGCGTAGTGTGTCTCCCAGGCTAGTAAAGGAAAACGTAATTGAGTCAGCGCTTTCTGACTGCGGCTAGATAAGGTGTGGAGGGCGCAAACTCGAACAATGACAGGCCCCGCCCTCCACAGCGCTTCGAGTCCCTTAGGAAAAATCAGATGGGACACCGGAAACTACGACTACAGGAGAAAAGGGATCTACTTCTCGCAGGAGAGGCAGATGGAGGGTGAGGTGGGAGAGAACCAAGGGACGCGTTTTAAGAACTGCGTCTGTTACACAGTGTTGCTGTGTCTGTACACAGTGTTGCTGATGCTGGTACCACGTGTGAAGTTTGGGACCAGTGTTCCCTAGTTGTCACTCCTGGTACCTTCCTATAGCTTTTTGACCATAAGCTGACAGATTTGCAAGGCAGATAAGAGAAAGGAGTGGGGCGGAGGGCAAGGCTGAGTTTCTAGTCAGGCTAACTTGGTTCCTCACTATGATGAGGGAGCAGGAGGCTGGCTTAAGACAAAGCAAAAGCTGGCGCCTTGCACCCCCTCTCCACCCGCTCCCCTCTGTAATATGTGTAGCATTCTTCAGGCACCCCTGACTGCCATAAACGATAAACAAATAGTTAACTTGCAGAGATCACATTCCTGCAAGACAGGACTCTCCCTTGCTCTACAAATGTCCTAGAGATCTACAAACAAAGAAGTTACCTTATCAACAGCATAAATTTCCAGAGGCAAATAACTCTCAGTTCCTCAAGCCCTAATGTCTCCCTCCCCATCATAAACGAAACTGGAGGAGGCTGAGGTAGAAGGGAAGGTAAATGATAGCAGGATCATAACACCCCACCAAAAATCTCCCAATTATGTTGATGTTGATGGCTGGCCTAAAGACAACATTGATCAAGCCACAAGGGCAAGGCCCCCTCCCCGCACCTTGTAGGCCCTCTTTAACATATGAAAGCTCCGTTGACACCTCCCTTCCACTCACCTTCCCCAACCTAAGGGTACATAACCTGCCATCCCAGGGCAGCAGCTCTTCCTGCCCATGAGTCCTGTCCCCGTGCTTTAATAAACCACCATTTTGCACCAAAGATGTCTCAAGAATTCTTTCTTGGTCATCAGCTCCAGACCTCAGCCCACTGAACCTCACCTAGGTTCTAGAACTTCATCAACTAGATCTCAGTTTTCCTCCTTCTTTGTGAAATGGAAAGACTTGCCCCAGGAATATATGGAATTACATGAGACACTGAATGAGAAAGAGGATAGGATGTTTTGGAAGAGTAGGGCATCATATACCATATATAGGGCATCATAAACCAGTTTTCCTTGGCCCCTGTGATTTTGTAGTAGGTCCTCTGGAGTCCTTTGAATGTATTAAAATCCATTCAGGCAGGATTCAGACCAAGTATTGGTTTGCTTTCCGCAGGAGAAAGTTTCGGGCTGGTGTGGCGGCTGCTTTCCCGACTCTTGGAACAGATCAGGTCTCTGCCTTAGTACCTGGAAAGGAAGAGCTCAACATTGTGAAGTTATATGCTCACAGGGGGGATGTGGTGACTGCGTATGTGTGTGCTGGTAACCCCATCCTGTTTGAACTGGAGAAAAATCTATACCCAACAGGTATGCCAATAGGATGGTGTCGGGGACCGCCTCCGGCCGGGAAAGTCCCCACCATTACAAGATGGCGCTTGGCTCACTGCCAGCAAAATAAGCTGCAAGTAAACAACGAACTTTCTGGTGAAGCCCGCCTAAAGGAGGACATAGTCATTGGCTGTTTCAAATTTAATCAGCATAGTAACAGGACTCTCATTGGCTCTCCCCATTGTTTGGCCCCTTATTGGTCACCCTGCTCACTGATTGGTCATGTAAATGTATATAAGTGTGTAGACTTGCGGAAATAAAGAGACGAAGCATTAACACCATGCCAGGCTGGTTGTCGTTCTTGCGGGCCGAGGGCGACAAATGGTGCCGGCACCCGGGAATAGTTAACGAGTAAGTAAACCTTGCAAGGAGAAAAACCGCAGGTAAGCGGGGAAGGAACCACAATTAAAGTGGTGGCAATCTTGTACAAGACCGCAATAAGAAGCAGGCGGCCATAGAGCCGGGATTTTATTCCGCGGTAAAGCGGGGAATAAAGGTCGACTGAAGTATATGTGCGTAAAAAGTCAGTGTGTTAGTGTCTTTAACGTCCGTGTCTGTTGTCTGTGTGTTCATAATGGGGTCTGAAGTATCTAAAGTGCGGTTAGAAGGGTCTTTAGAAGACCTGCTGTAAGCCAATGGAACTCCACTAAAAGCAAAAACTGCTCGGGCCTTTTTGAATACAGTGGAAAAGGCGGCTCCATGGTTCCTAGATGAAGGCTTGCTAAACATACCTCAATGGGACCACCTGTGATCCAGGGTTTGGCCCCTGTAAAACCTATTAATGCCTCGGGGCCATATCAACCTTTGCCATTGAGGACCCGGTGCCACAGGCGAGACATTATCATAAGCTGTTCCATGTGAATGCTTTAATTCTTCGCCTCAAATTTAACATAACAAAAGCACAGGCACGGGACATAGTAGTCTCCTGCAGAAACTGCGTGACTTTACTACCTGCACCATCCATGGGGGTTAATCCTAAGGGTCTGTTACCTAATCATATATGGCAAATGGATGTCACACATGTTTCAGAATTTGGAAAGTTAAGATATGTTCATGTCTCTGTAGATACCTGCTCTGGAATAATTTTCGCCTCAGTGCATACGGGGGAAAAATCCAGAGATGTTAATCACCCATTGCCTACAGGCTTTCGCGGCATGGGGAAAGCCACGCCAGTTAAAGACAGATAATGGTCCAGCCTACACCTCACAACCCTTTAAAGCCTTCCTACAGCAACTTGACATTCACTTGATACATGGAATACCCATGTATCACAAGGGCAGAGTGTTGTGGAGCGCACGCATCTTACAATAAAAAATGCGCTTTATAAACAAAAAGGGGGAATAGGGTACACCTTCAGGTCCCCTAAAGATAAGCTCAACACCGGGACGCCTGGGTGGCTCAGTTGGTTAAGCAGCTGCCTTTGGCCCAGGTCATGATCCCAGCGTCCTGGGATTGAGTCCCACATCGGGCTCCTTGCTCGGCGGG
Source organism: Neogale vison (assembly GCF_020171115.1). NCBI lineage: Eukaryota > Metazoa > Chordata > Mammalia > Carnivora > Mustelidae > Neogale > Neogale vison. The sequence continues at coordinate 24,176,046 of NC_058100.1, forward strand.
GAGCCTGCTTCTGTCTCTGCCTGCCATTCTGTCTGCCTGTGCTCGCTTGCTCTCCCTCTCTCTCTCTCTGACAAATAAATAAAAAATCTTAAAAAAAAAAAAAAGAAAAAGATAAGCTCAACACATTTTCTTTATTTTGAATTTTTTAACGTTGGACAAAACAGGTAAATCAGCTGCAGACAGACATGCAAGTGCTGCTGCTGCTCCCCCTAAGCCTTTAGTACTTTGGAAGGACATCCTCACAGGAAAGTGGAATGGACCAGATCCAGTGTTAGTATGGAGTAGGGGGTCTGTATGTGTTTTTCCACAGGAAAAAGAGGCTCCAATTTGGATCCCAGAGCGGCTGGTGCGTGCAGCCTTGCCTCCGAACACCAGTCATGATGCTGAAGATGCTGATGATAACGCTGAGGATGCTACACCTCCTGCGGCAGACTCAAGCCAGAGAGCTGTGAGCAGTGATTAAAGCATGGCTATATCCTTTACCAGTGACTAATTCTTCTCTCATATTCCCTCCTCTCCCTTTGATGCATGGCAGGTCTGTAACTTGTTAGGAGCATGTACTGATATCTCAGCAGTGTCCATGTTAAATGGTGGCAAATTCCTCAACTGTTCTTATAAACAAAATGACTCTAGTACCTTTGAGACAACAGTTAATGTGTCTTGTCCCAATAATATTACTTATCAGCCCACTCCCATATGCGTCTCGCCACCGTTCCTTTTCCTCGTAACAAATGCTAGCAAGCTGAATGATATGTTGAATTGCACTAAGAATTGCTATCTTTCCCAGTGCTGGAATCTCACCGCCTTCAAGCTGGCTGTGATTATGCGTATCCCTACCCATGTTCCTATCCCAGTTTTCATTCCAGAGGACAAGTTACCGGTGGTGCTATCCAGAAAGAAGAGAGATTTTGGTATCACAGCCACCATTGTGACAGCATTGGCTATATCTACAGCAGCTGCCATGGCAGCAGCAGTCTCGCTTGCTGCAACTAGACCCACTGCGGAAGCTGTGAACACCCTTGCAGCAGGAACGGCAGCAGCCCTTCAAACACAGACTCAGATCAATGCACATCTGCAAGCAGGAATCCTAAATAGTCAACCAGAGAGTGGATTTGGTTCAAGAACAAGTGGACATATTGGGGGCCCTATTGGGACTGGGATGTATAGCACCCTTCCCCGCAATTTGTGTAACTCCTATAGCCTATGCTAATATGAGTAACTTACAGAATGTCTCCCGACAGCTCTCCCAGTATTTGCAGGGTGCTTGGTCTGACGATTTTCAAAATTTCACACGAGTACGCGTGTGCAACCAGCTTCCCTCCCAGAGCTATTTCAAACATTCAGCAATATGTTCCAGTTTACCAAACAATGGGCTGGCACAATTGGTCTTCTTGTCCTCCTTCTTATTGGCATTCTGCTTCTATTCAGAAAAGTTTGCCAGTGGAGAACACAGCAGCGAGAGCAGAGCCGAGCTATAGTACAAGCCCTTATGTCAATAGAGGCTGGACATCTCCCCAGATATGGCTAAGCATGCTAGATCGGTAGTCAAAGACGGGTAAGATCAGTAGAGAAACATACCAACCTAAGACAGGACAGAGATCATCGATATCTTGCGTCTGATGACGGGTAAGGATGTTTTCTGCTACTGACGACCTAAGACAGGCACGATCTCTGCCATAAAACAAAAAAGGGGAGATGTCGGGGACCGCCTCCGGCCGGGAAAGTCCCCGCCATTACAAGATGGTGCTTGGCTCACTGCCAGCAAAATAAGCTGCAAGTAAACAACGGACTTTCTGGTGAAGCCCGCCTAAAGGAGGACATAGTCATTGGCTGTTTCAAATTTAATCAGCATAGTAACAGGACTCTCATTGGCTCTCCCCATTGTTTGGCCCCTTATTGGTCACCCTGCTCACTGATTGGTCATGTAAATGTATATAAGTGTGTAGACTTGCGGAAATAAAGAGACGAAGCATTAACACCATGCCAGGCTGGTTGTCGTTCTTGCGGGCCAAGGGCGACAGGATGGAGAGGGCCATTACTAATAATCCTTGCCTAACCTCTGTTTATCCTTTTTTCTTTCATTAACCTGCCTTACTTAAAATGTGAAGTACAGAATCTCCCGATATCATCCCCAAGGATCTTTTTGGACCCAGTGTCCCTAGAATTGGGTCTTTGAAGATCAAAAACTGCTATAGGAGGGAGAATAAAAGATCTAACTCAGGAATAGGGTAGTTGGCAAGGGATGTTCTAAGAAGAAGGAATAATAGTTCATCGTGAGTTAAGTAGGGATGGAGGAGAGGTCTCAAAAAGGGTGAAATTTCAGGATATGTAAAAAATATTTTTTAAATTATCAGTAGCAGGATTTTCTTAAGAAACTGAATAGGAAGGAAGCTGGGTTAATGGAACTACATACCCAGCTGTCCAGTGATGTCCTTCAGTGCAGATATCTCACAGGGATTCTTTCTTAGGCTCGTCCTGGCTCTCGGGATCTTTGCTCTCTGTCTTTGTCACTTGGGGCTCTTCTTCCCCCAGCTTGGCTGCAGCAGAGCAGTGGGGTCTCCTTCGGTTACCTGTGCCCCCAGCCCACTTTGCGGCTATGCAGACACAGGCCCTTTTCAATCTAAGGTTTTACTGTTAGTCACTGGGAACACGGGGAATAAAAGTAGTAAACATGGGGAAGTTTCAACACGTCTTACAGGCTGGCACCCCGTTCTTTGCTTACTTGCTTCTGAGGTCCCAGATGGAATCCTCGTTGGGTCTCTGTCCCAGCTTTTATCTCCTGTGCCGTGGCCATTGCTGCATCCAGGTGGAATCACAGGGGCCTCACAGCCTCCTCTCTAGCTTTGAGTTTATGTTCTTCTCTGTTTCTTAATTAAAGTGACCTTAGTGTTTGGCTTGTCCGGTTCCCTCAGAGATTGACCTTTTGGTAATAAGTCTTCCTGTGGGTCTTTTTGGGCCGTGTACACCTCTGGTCCTGTCCTGATCTCCCAACGTTCACAACATGGCCTCTGGTGCTCAAAAAACTGATGGGAGGAGCAGGTAAGAGGATTTTCCTGTATTCTGGCTATTGGCCAAAACTTACTTAGTAAGGGCCAACTACTTGAATAATGCACCCATTTCCTGTGTTCATACCATTGAAAAATGAAATTTTTCATGCATGTTTGTTTCCTCCCTCACCTGGCTGCTTCCATAAGGTCCCTGGGCCTCTACGACCCCATTGGAAGGCTTCAGTAAGCTTTGTACTTTGTACTTACAGCAGAAAGTACTCTGTGAATGCCCATATGCTCTGCTTTCATCAATAAGCTAAAGTTAGGAAAAGCAGAATAAGAGATCATGGAACCTGACCCTCAGCTTGGTGCTTCAGTTTGACCACCAGCCCCGGAAAAGGTCTGATACTCAGGTTGCATTTTCTAATTTTCATTATGAATAACCTAGTTGATACTTAATAAGTGTTTGTTGGTTGAGTGAATGAATTAATGTTGAAGTCACACTTGGAATTGCTTAGAAGCAGAATGTGGGTTGTGATGCCTTTGTCTTGTTTCCCACAGATTTGATGCTGCCCGGCCTTGTGGTGCCCCCTACTGGTCTGCCTCAGGTACAGAAGGGTGACGTCTGTGCCATTGCCTTGGTGGGGAACAGGTACTGTGCCTGTCCCCTGTGCCTTTGGGGGAAAAACCTTAGGTAAAACTGGGGAGAGGGAATGGGAAAGGATAACTTCGAAAGCTTATGGATAAAAAATTAAAAGAAAAAAAGGGGCGCCTGGGTGGCTCAGTGGGTTAAAGCCTCTGCCTTCAGCTCAGGTCATGATCCCAGGGTCTTGAGATCGAGCCCCACATCAGGCTCTCTGCTAAGCAGGGAGCCTGCTTCCTCCTCTCTCTGATTGCCTCTCTGCCTACTTGTAATCTCTGTCTGTCAAATAAATAAATAAAATCTTTAAAAAAAATTAAAAGAAAAAAAAAAAGATTCTTCTTCCAGAAACAGAAAGTGGGCCTTGGGAGAACGACAGTGAGCCTGTGTGAGTGATTACCAGGAGTTGGGGAATGAGAGAAATAAGGAGAGTTTGGTCAAAGGATATAAACTTTCAATTATAGGATCAAGTTGGAAGGTCTAATGGATAACAAGGCGATTATAGTTGGTAACAATATCATGTAACTGAAATTTGCTAAGAGAATACGATTTACCTCCTCTCACCACTGACCTCTAGCCACATAAGCACCAAAAAAAAAAAAAAAAAAAAAAAGAATAAGCTTTGGAGAAGATGTTGTATCTTTCTCACTCACTACTTTAAATTACTTTCTGACACAATATGATAGCAAATAGTGACTATTCAACAAATATTTGTTAAATAGATAAATGAATATTTGTGCCTGATAGTTCTATGTTGATATAAAAATAAAGCAAGATGCTATGTCTTGTTTGTTCCATCTATAAAAATTATTGTTGTCTACTAAATACAAACATGCACACATAGATAATTTCAAACACACACACACACCGTGAACTTTGGGGAAACAATAAGTCACATACAATCACTTATTTCTGTTCTTCTTGCAGGTCCTGCTGAGGTAGTGTAGGAAATTATTTTTTATGTCAAAAGATAGTTGTTTCAGGAAATGCAGAGTGCCCACAGCAAGAAAAATACTAACCTCTTTATGTAGGAAAAGAAGAACATACAGGCAATACAATCCATAACTAAATGATCACCCAATTTCAGGACTGGAATGGTTCATTCTGACTAACTGAACTGTTTCTCTAGCTACTTCGGACTGTTAGAGCTGCAGGCTTGAAAGGACTGTTCACCTGCAGATGCTCATAGAGGTCTATCAGAATGCATTTGTGTTCTATATAAACTATATAGAGTAAGGAAAACAAAGAATTTTTTTAACAGTCAAAGATTTTTGAAAAGAATACATTTAGCCTATTTAATAAAACTGAAATAATATTATAACTATACGAGGTAAAGAAATATTTTAAAATGATAAAATTTGCTGTCTGTACTTAGAAGGGGCATAGGAAACCATTTAATGCCTTCCATCTCCAAAGGTGTATTTATTTTTATAACTACACTGATAGTTTTAATTTTGCTCCAAAGTGTATGTGACATATTTGATATTTACTGTTCCATACTAATACGTGGCAGTATTCTGTATGTGTATCTCTGTGTTACTAAGAATATGTTCACATTTTATATCTCTCCCACTTGGTTTCAACCAACTCAGTCAAAGCAATAAACATTTTTCAGTGTTTACTGACTGTTTACTGTTTAGAGACATAATGATATATAAAATACAGCCCTTTTCCTGAAGGATCATACAGTTTATGTGAAGGGGCCAGGGAATTAGATAGGAAAACAAGTAATACAATAACAACACATAGTTTGTTTAAATTGATTTTGTACTTAATAATCCAGCATGATTATTATCTAATACTAGTATTTTCTATAATATAATTTCAATGAATACATTATTTACTGTTGTTATGAACAATCCCCTATCATAGAACATTTATGTCTTTCTATTTTGGATTTAGGATATAATGTTGAAATTAAAAGGAAGACATTTATCTCAGTATTTTCATCTCTCTCTGGATCTCAGGAGCCAGATAAGGTTAAGGAATATTGGATTTATTTTTGTGTACTAATTAGTTAATGGAGTGGTATGGTCAAAGCTGGACCTCGAGGCATTAAATTATTTACAAGGGTATATCACAATATTAGAGCATAAGAAGTGGTAACTAATTGGATGATAGAGGTAATCAATGACAAAAGACAACAAATATGATGAGTTTGGCTGTACGAGACCAGTTCAGTTAAAAATATTGTTGAAAGGCTATTGTGCATTTGTATTACAAAGGTGAAGTAGTCACCATCCCTACCTGCTGTGGACTGAATGTTTGTGTCTCCCAAGTTCATATATTGAAACTCTACCCTCTAATGTGCCTGTATTTGGGGACAGGTCCTTTAAAAAAATGTAATTAGGGTTAGATGATATCATGAAGGTTGGTGTCCTCGTGATGGGATTAGTGCCCTCATTCAGAAGAGGCACCAGAGCGCTCTCCCTCTCTCTCTGCTCAAATAGAAGAGGTAATGAGAACACACAGCAGGTTGGAGACAACCTGTAACAGCCAGGAAGAGAAATCTCTTCAGAAACTGACCATGTTGGCATCCTGACCTGAACGACTGGTTTCCAGAATACTGAAAACCTAAATGTCTGTTGTTGAAGCCACTGTCTATGGTATTTTGTTATGGTGGCATCAGTGCCTAATAATCTGCTCTTGGGAAACAAACCAGTTAACACAGTCTTAGGTGGATAGGACTCATGCTAGGAGACATACACACTTAGCATCACTATCACAGCTTATCAGAGGAAAACATAGCTGAGGTCATGAATTCAGGGAAAGTACATATTCTGTAGAATATTATGCCTAACCAAAATCTCAAATGGTGAACAAGGATCAGCTGGGACCAAAAGTTAGGAAGGAACGTTTCATCAGAAGAAATAGCATAAGCACGAAAGTGAGTATTGGCAGTAAATCCACACTGCTTGGTACTTGTGATGGGCAGAATTCTAAGATGACCTCTCTAAGATTTTCACTTTATTTTCTTAGTTCCAGAAAGAAATGTAAACATGATGAGATATCAGTGCTATGATGAGGTGATTAGTCAATTGACTTTGAGTTCATCTGGGCATATGTGACTAACCAGAGAAGCCCTTAGCGTGATCCAGGGCCTTCCTGAAGAGAGACTGAGGTGTGAGAGGGCCTGTGGAGGAGGTCCCCGGGGAGGGAACTGAGAAGAGCCTGAAAGAGGTCAGAGCCATCCCCGGCCACAGGCCAGCAAGAGAACGAGACCTCAGTGCTACCAGTGCAGAAAACTGAATACTGTCAGCAGCCCTATGAGCTTGAGAGAGGACACTGACCCGCAGAAGAAACCCACAGGCCAACCAACACCTCAATTTCAATCTTGTGACAAGTTGACCAGAGGACCCAGATTCCTGACCCATAGACAGTCAGTCTCTGCTGCTTTATGCAGCCAACTTTGGTAACTGGTTAGGTAGCAGTAGAAGCTACTACATTCGTAGAGATCATAAAACATGAAACTAAAAGAAACTAGATATAGGAGAGGTAGATAGAATTTCGTGAATCTTCTGAAGCTTTTAAAGGAAACATGGGCTTCATTTTGTGGATCATGGAGATATTTCTGCATGGTTACAAGTGAGGGTACGGGGGTCAGATTTCAACTGTGCAGGGTTGTTCTGGCTGCAGTTTAGAGGATAGATATGTAGGAGTTACCACGCCCATATATGAGGCTGCTGCTCTGGCCTGGCAGGTACCTGAAGAGAGCTTGGGGAAAGCCGAAGTGGTCAGAGTGAAGTGAATGCATTAAACAAAATTAACATGCGAGGTGACAGGCATGGACATTATACAGGTGTCAAACAAAAAATTGCCTAGAATGATTCTGAGATTTCCACTGTGTATGTCCCGGTGAATGGTGAGCTACAACCTTTAATGGAAGCACCTTTGGTGTCGATATGACTTGGTGAATGGGACAAAATGATGAATTGAATTATAAGATACTGTATTTGGGGTGTCTACAGAAGAAAATGAAGATTTATGAAGAATAAATGATGTCCCCAAATTGTAGTTCCTTTTTGTTTGAAATGTAATTTATAAACTTCTTCTCAGAAGAAATTAGCATTTCTGATAAAATGTTCAAGCGATTTCAAGGTAAATTTTAATGGTATTCGGGCAGATTCTGGGAAATGAAGCTTCTTCCCACTCAGTTGTCAGTCAAAGAACTTAATGATCCAAGTTTTTCTTTTTCGTCCTCTTTTAATTTTGTATGGATATTCTGTGACTCCACCTGGCCCCCCTTTTAGATGTCTCTCACAAGCATGAATCTTAACTTGCTTGTTTCAGGAATCAGGAATCTTTATATCATGGTTAACATAATACTTGCATATATGGTCCTCTCCAAATATTTTGGAAATTTTTTGAGCCAGTGATCTGTCTGGGAAGACATTAGTATTATCAGTCTGCGTTCTGTGGAAAAGATTAGAGGGTGAGATAGAGCTAGTGTAGCCTAGGAAGGAGAGAGAAAGGGGATAACCAAAAAGCTGAAAACCAGAAAAACACAAGAGCCTTGCTGCATGAAAACACAGATCAAATGTAACCATTATATTTTGTAACAGTTATAGTTGTAAATGATAACATATATTAAATATACCGGGGTGCCTGGTGCATGTGACATATACCAGGGGTGGCTCAGTGGGTTAAAGTCTGTCTTTGGCTTAGGTCATGGTCCCAAGGGTCCTGGGATCGAGCCCCGCATCAGGTTCCCTCTCTCACCCTTTCTTTCAAATAAATAAATACTGTCTTTAAATATATATCTATATCTATATCTGTATATACACATACAGATATAATTTATACAAAATACTTGAAAAACTGCCTTTGCAACTATCCTTTATAGAAAACATTAAAAGCTAGACTTGGGCTCCCAATCCAGCCAAATTTAAAAAAAGAATTGAAAGAAGAAAGGAAGGAATTGATAGAGCTATGAGACTCTCTAAAAAATTAATTTGCTTGTGAATAGAATCACCCAAAAAGATTAGCTGGAGGCGCTAGGAGCTGATAACCCTCGAATCTGACCTGGAATCAGTTCGGCCACAAGTACCTCCACTTCAGTTAAAATCAAAGGTGACATGGGAGAATGGGCTGTTTACTTCGCCACAACCAAAGCTGCCAACTGAGACTTTAAATCACCAGGAGATCCATCACAAATCAGTCATTTCTGATTTGGCGGGTTATCAACTTTGGTGCATATAATTCATGAGGAAAGACACCAGGCCCCTGCCTGACTCCTGAGAACGAAGTAGATCCACAGCAGAGGCTGAGGCTGCCCGTCCATTAAAATCAGACACGAACACTCAATGAATGACGTGTCGTAACAGTGTGAAAAAGACTTTGTGCTCATCCACCCACCTGTTCGTTTTCATGTCCATTCATGGAGTCATTACATGCTTGCCTTCTCTACCCGGACTTTGCTCGGTGCTGAGGATACATGGTGAACTAACCTGACAGACTCCCTGCCCTCATGAAGCTTACATTTTATCTGGGGGATGGATATTAAACAAATTCTATGAAATTAATATTTCTAGCAAAAGTATTATACATGCCACAAAGAGGGCTATGAGAGAGAATGAAATGGGGAAAATTTCAAAACTTGAGAGATGAAGGAAAGTTTCTTTGAAGAAACTTGGGTTGACCTATGAACAGAAAGAAAATAACTAGAGAGAAAAAAGGGATAAAATGCTGTCCAATGAGGAAGGGGACAAGATGGGGGGGTACTAGGAAGAGGCGTCATTTCAGCTGGTACCCCAAAGTGAGCTGATTACCTACCAAAGAACTCCGATCACCCATGAAATCAGCCTGAGATCAGAATTATACACGCCTGGATCTCTACAGGGGCAGAAGACGCAAGTGAGCAGGTAAAGCGGAATGGGAATGGCGGACTGATATCAGAAGATAAACAAAAGGGGGAGGGAGCCACCAGAGGCGACCGGTGGGAAAGTAATACCCCAATACGAGCGAGAGTGCCCTGCGTCTGGGGACCAGCATTAACTTGGAGACTGGTTGAAAGCACTCCAAGAGAGCAAAGGATCGCGGGGGCAAATTGTGGGAATCAGGGCGGCTAGGGACAGGGGCTTAAGTCCCCGGTCCCAGACGGCCTCCCCAGCATGGAGGCAGAGAGAGTGCAGCGGAGAAACCAGCTTCTGGTCCCTAAGCCGCCAGCGCGCCTCAGAGCGCGTGGGTTCCAGCTCCTGTGAGGGGATGGGAGCTGCGCCAGTCTGCAGAACGCGCGCTAGCCCTACCACAAAGCTTGAGATGCCCGCGCACGTCCCTCCAGCTCTCCTGGGTTTCTAAGGCCCGGGGGCGCTTCTTGACCTGCGCCATTGTTTCAAAGTCTAAGCCGCGTGTGCGCGAAACTCTTCCCCGGACAGAGGCGCGCACAAGCCCAGCCTGCGGCTTACGGACCAGCGCCCCTATCTCAGTGCCCCAGACGCGCGCCCGACCCACAGCCGCCTCTGAAAAGAGGTGCGCGCAAGCCAGGCACTCCCAGCCCCAGCCGGCGGCAAAATCTCAGTGTCCGATCGCTGCTTGGAACATCTCTGGCGGTCAGGAGCTCCCAGACAGCCGCCACTGCCTTGGCTTTGGGGACGAGCAAAAGATCCTGAGCCCCCAGGGTCTGAAACTTGGAACCTGCTCTGCCAGCGTCCAAGGGGGAATTTATTCAGCTTCTGCACCCAGACTGAGGCTTCTCTCTGAGACGGAGATCAGGAAGTATTCCAGGGTGCACCTTGACTGCACCAGAGTTGATACATCCAGCTACATCTGTTCAGTCTTCTCCCACCAAAATGACTAGGAGGAGGAATGCCCAACAGAAGAAAAATACAGAGGATGGACCTTCTGCAACAGAGCTAACGGCTATCAACATAGACAATATGTCGGAAAGAGAATTCAGGCTAACAAGTATCCAGGCAATAGCTAGGTTGGAGAAAGCCATGGATGACCAAACAGAATTGATTAGGGCCAAACTGAAAGCGACCAGAAAGCATGTTCACAATGTTAGGGCGGAGCTTAAAGCTACCAGGGAGGAGGTCCACAATGCTCTCAATGAGTTCCAATCCAATCTAAACTCTCTCAAAGCTAGGGTAACTGAGACAGAAGATAGAATTAGTGATCTGGAAGACAAACAGATAGAGAGAAAGGATCAGGAGGAAGCCTGGAACAAACAGCTTAGATCCCACGAAAGCACAATCAGGGAAATAAATGATGCCATGAAGCGTTCCAACGTCATAATTATTGGAATCCCTGAAGGGGAGGAGAAAGAAAGAAATCTAGAAGATATCGTGGAACAAGTCCTTCATGAAAATTTTCCGAATCTCGTGAATGAAACCAGCGTTCATGTACTAGAGGCTGAACGGTCTCCACACAAGATTATACATTCCAAAAAAACATCACAACACCTGATAGTCAAATTGAGGAATTATAATTGTAGGTATAATCTCTTGAAAGCCGCCAGGGCAAAGAGGCTCCTTACTTACAGAGGGAAGCCCATCAGAATAACGTCAGACCTGTCCACAGAGACCTGGCAAGCCAGAAGAGGCTTGCAAGATATATTCAGGGCACTAAATGAGAAGAACATGCAGCCAAGAATACTTTATCCAGCAAGACTGACATTCAAAATGGATGGAGAGATAAAGAGTTTCCAAGACTGGCAAGGCTTAGAAGACTATGCAACCACCAAGCCGATACTGCAGGAAATATTAAGGGGGGCTCCTTAAAAGAGGAAAAATCCCAAGAATAGCATTGAACAGAAATATAGAGACAGTCTACAGAAAGAAAGACTTCAAACGTAACTTGATGTCACTAAAAACGTATCTATCAATAATCACTCTCAATGTGAATGGCATAAATGCACCCATAAAATGGCACAGGGTTGCAGATTGGATAAAACGACAGGACCCATCCATATGCTGTCTACAAGAGACTCATTTTGAACCTAAAGATACACGCAGACTGAAAGTGAAGGGGTGGAGAAGCATTTTTCATGCCAATGGGACTCAAAAGAAGTCTGGGGTAGCGATTCTCATATCAGATAAATTAGAATTCAAACTAAAGACTGTAGTCAGTGATACAGAAGGACACGACATAATCCTTAAAAGGACTATCCACCAAGATGATCTAACAATTGTAAATATCTATGCTCCCAATATGGGAACAGCTAATTACTTAAGAAAACTGTTAATCAAGATAAAGAGTCATAATGATATGAATACACTAATCGTAGGAGATCTTAACACGCCTCTTTCAGAATTAGACAGATCATCGAAGCAGAAAATCAATAAAGAAACAAGAACATTGAATGACACATTGGACCAGATGAACCTCATAGATATATACAGAACATTCCACCCTAAAACAGCAGAATACTCATTCTTCTCAAGTGCACACGGAACCTTCTCCAGAATAGACCACATAATGGGTCACAAATCAGGACTCAGCCGATACCAAAAGACTGAGATGACTCCTTGCATATTCTCAGATCACAATGCTTTGAAACTGGAGCTCAATCACAAGGAAAAGTTCCGAAGGAACTCAAACACCTGGAAGCTAAAGACCACCTTGCTTAAGAATGCTTGGATCAACCAGGAGATTAAAGAAGAACTGAAACAATTCATGGAAACCAATGAGAATGAAGACACTTCGGTCCAAAACCTATGGGATACAGCAAAGGCGGTCCTAAGGGGAAAATATATAGTCATCCAAGCCTTGCTCAAAAAAATTGAAAAATCCAGAACACACCAGCTGTCTCTACACCTTAAAGAACTGGAGAATCAACAACAAATCAAACCAACTCCACACATAAGAAGGGAAATCATCAAGATTAGAGCTGAGATAAATGAGGGACAGACCAGAAATACAGTAGAACGTATCAATGAAACTAGAAGCTGGTTTTTTGAAAGAATCAATAAGATCGATAAGCCACTGGCTGCACTAATCCAAAAGAAAAGAGAGAAATCCCAAATTCATAAAATTATGAATGAAAAGGGAGAGATCACAACTAACACCAAGGAAGTAGAAACAATCATCAGAAGTTATTACGTACAGTTATATGCCAATAAGCTTAGCAACCTAGATGAAATGGATGTATTCCTGGAAAAATATAAACTACCAAAATTGAGCCAGGAAGAAATCGACAACCTGAATAGACTGGTATCTAATAACGAGATTGAATCTGTGATCAAAAACCTCCCAAAAAACAAGAGCCCAGAACCTGACGGATTCCCTGGGGAATTCTACCAAACCTTCCAAGAAGAAATAACACCTATTCTCCTGAAGCCATTTCAAAAAATTGAAGCAGAAGGAAAGCTTCCAGACTCTTTCTATGAAGCCAGCATTACCTTGATCCCCAAACCAGGCAAGGACCCTACCAAAAAGGAGAATTTCAGACCAATATCACTGATGAATATGGATGCTAAGATTCTCAACAAGATCCTAGCCAACAGGATCCAACAGCACATTAAAAAGATTATCCACCATGACCAGGTGGGATTCATCCCTGGGCTACAAGGATGGTTCAACATTCGCAAATCAATCAATGTGATACAACAAATTAATATGAGAAGAGAGAAGAACCACATGGTCCTCTCAATTGATGCAGAAAAAGCATTTGACAAAATCCAACATCCGTTCCTGATTAAAACGCTTCAATGTTTAGGGATAGAGGGAACATTCCTGAACCTTATCAAATCTATCTATGAAACACCCACAGCAAATATCATCCTCAATGGGAAAAAGCTTGCAGCCTTCCCATTGAGATCAGGAACAAGACAAGGATGCCCACTTTCACCCCTCTTGTTCAACATAGTATTAGAAGACCTAGCAACAGCAATCAGACAACAGAGAGAAATAAAAGGTATCTAAATTGGTAATGAAGAAGTCAAACTCTCTCTCTTCGCAGATGACATGATTCTTTATATGGAAAACCCAAAAGACTCCACCCCCAAACTACTAGAACTCATAAAGCAATTCAGCAGCGTGGCAGGAGACAAAGTCAATGTGCAGAAATCAGTGGCTTTCTTATACACTAACAATGAAAATACAGAAAGGGAAATTAGAGAATCGATTCCATTTACTATAGCACCAAGAACCATAAGATACTTGGGAATAAACCTAACTAAAGAGGTAAAGGATCTGTACTTGAGGAACTATAGAACACTCATGAAAGAAATTGAAGAAGACACAAAAAGATGGAAGACCATTCCATGCTCTTGGATCGGAAGAATAAACATTTTTAAAATGTCTATACTGCCTAGAGAAATCTATACTTTTAATGCCATTCCGATCAAAATTCCACCGGCATTCTTCAAAGAGCTGGAGGAAATAATCCTAAAATTTGTATGGAATCAGAAGAGACCCCGAATCGCTAAGGAAATGTTGAAAAACAAAAATAAAGCTGGCGGCATCACATTACCTGATTTCAAGCTTTATTACAAAGCTGTGATCACCAAGACAGCATGGTACTGGCATAAAAACAGACACATAGACCAGTGGAACAGAGTAGAGAGCCCTGATATGGACCCTCAACTATTTGGTCAATTAATCTTCGACAAAACAGGAAAAATATACAGTGGAAAAAAGACAGTCTCTTCAATAAATGGTGCTGGGAAAACTGGACAGCTATATGTAGAAGAATGAAACTTGACCATTCTCTTACACCGTACACAAAGATCAACTCAAAATGGATAAAAGACCTCAACGTGAGACAGGAATCCATCAGAATCTTAGAGGAGCACATAGGCAGTAATCTCTTTGATATCAGCCACAGCAACTTCTTTCAAGATACGTCTCCAAAGGCAAAGGAAACAAAAGCGAAAATAAACTTCTGGGACTTCATCAAAATCAAAAGCTTCTGCACAGCAAAGTGAACAGTCAAAAAAACAAAGAGGCAACCCATGGAATGGGAGAAGATATTTGCAAATGACAGTACAGACAAAAGGTTGATATCCAGGATCTATAATGAACTCCTCAAACTCAACCCACACGAAACAGAAAAACACATCAAAAAATGGGCAGAAGATATGAACAGACACTTCTCCAATCAAGACATACAAATGGCTATCAGACACATGAAAAAATGCTCATCATCATTAGCCCTCAGGGAGATTCAAATTAAAACCACATTGAGATATCACCTTACACCAGTTAGAATGGCCAAAATTAACAAAACAGGAAACAACATGTGTTGGAGAGGATGTGGAGAAAGGGGAACCCTCTTCCACTGTTGGTGGGAATGCAAGTTGGTGCAGCCTCTTTGGAGAACAGTGTGGAGATTCCTCAAGAAATTAAAAATAGAGCTTCCCTATGACCCTGCAATTGCACTCCTGGGTATTTACCCCAAAGATACAGATGTCGTGAAAAGAAGGGCCATCTGTACCCCAATGTTTATAGCAGCAATGGCCACAGTCGCCAAACTATGGAAAGAACCAAGATGCCCTTCAACGGATGAATGGATAAGGAAGATGTGGTCCATATACACTATGGAGTATTATGCCTCCATCAGAAAGGATGAATACCCAACTTTTGTAGCAACATGGATGGGACTGGAAGAGATTATGCTGAGTGAAATAAGTCAAGCAGAGAGAGTCAATTATCATATGGTTTCACTTATTTGTGGAGCATAACAAATAGCATGTAGGACAAGGGGCGTTAGAGAGTAGTAGGGAATTTAGGTAAATTGGAAGGGGAGGTGAACCAGGAGAGACTATGGACTCTGAAAAACAGTCTGAGGGGTTTGAAGTGGCCGGGGGGTGTGAGGTTGGGGTACCAGGTGGTGGGTATTATAGGGGGCACGGCTTGCATGGAGCACTGGGTGTTGTGAAAAAATAATGAATACTGTTTTTCTGAAAATAAATAAATTGGAAAAAAAAGAACATATCAATGAAACTAGAATCCAGTTTTTTGAAAAAATCAAAAATATTGATAAATTATTGGCCACACTAATCCAAAAGAAATGAGAGAAAGCCCAAATTTATAAAATTATTAATAAAAAGGGAGAGATCACAACTAACACCAAGGAAGTAGAAACAATCATCAGAAGTTATTATCCACAGTTATATGCCAATAAGCTAAGCAACCGACATGAAATGGATGCATTCCTGGAAAACTATAAACTCCCAAAACTGAACTAGGAAGAAATTGACAACTTGAATAGACCGATATCTAGTAACGAGATTGAAGCGGTGATCAAAAACCTCTCAGAAAACAAGAGCCCAGGACCTGACTGATTCCCTGGGGAATTCTACCAAACTTTCAAAGAGGATATAATACCTATACTCCTGAAGCTGTTTCAAAAAATTGAAGCAGAAGGAAAACTTCCAGACTCTTTCTATGAAGCCAGCATTACCCTGATCCCCTAACCAGGCAAGGACCCTACCAAAAAGGAGAATTTCAGACCAATATCACTGATGAATATGGATGCTAAGATTCTCAACAAGATCCTAGCCAACAGGATCCAACAGCACATTAAAAAGATTATCCACCATGACCAGGTGGGATTCATCCCTGGGCTACAAGGATGGTTCAACATTCGCAAATCAATCGGTGTGATAGAACAAATTAATATGAGAAGAGAGAAGGACCACATGGTCCTCTCAATCGATGCAGAAAAAGCATTTGACAAAATCCAGCATCCGTTCCTGATTAAAACATTTCAAAGTATAGGGTTAGAGGGAACATTCCTGAACTTCATCAAATCTATCTATGAAAGACCCACAGCAAATATCATCCTCAATGGGAAAAAGCTTGCTGCCTTCCCGTTGAAATCAGGAACACAACAAGGATGCCCACTCTCACCACTCATGTTCAACATAGTATTAGAAGTCCTAGCAACAGCAATCATACAACAAAGAGAAATACAAGGTGTCCAGGTTGGCAATGAAGAAGTCAAACTCTCTCTCTTCGCAGATGACACGATTCTTTATATGGAAAACCCAAAAGACTCTACCCCCAAACTACTAGAACTCATACAGCAATTCAGCAACGTGGCAGGATACAAAATCAATATACAGCAATCAGTGGCTTTCTTATACACTAACAATGAAAATACAGAAAGGGAAATTAGAGAATCGATTCCATTTACTATAGCACCAAGAACCATAAGATACCTGGGAATAAACCTAACCAAAGAGGTAAAGGATCTGTACTCGAGGAACTACAGAACACTCATGAAAGAAATTGAAGAAGACACAAAAAGATGGAAGACCATTCCATGCTCTTCGATCGGAAGATTTAAAAATAAATAAATAAATAAATAATATTACTCATACCCCAATCCAATAAATTGCTAATCACTAGATTTTTTATATGTATTCCCAATAATTGCCCTTTATTTAAAGTCACAAATGGCTTATTTTGCATGCTAGATGGAACTGACATGTAAAAATGGCTAGCTGATTCATGAAGAACAGTAGAAATTATTTGGACAAGATGTTTTGTTTAATGCTATTTGAAGTGCTATAAAATACAACTAGGTTTCTTGGGAAACCCTGACTTTCATCAGATTCCTTAGTCCATCTGTGACCCATGAACTATTGAAGATGCAATCTTTATAAAAATGATCCTGAAGATGAAGATGAACCTCTACATTAATTTATTCATTCTTATGTTGAAATAGATCACTATGTATCAATCAGATGAAAGGGGATTCTCCAGCTGTGATAAAGCATGGTCGCAAGATATATTTTATGAAAAGTAAATGTCATTCCCTATGACATAAATCTTCACTCCATTTCTTGAAATTAGTTGTATATGTGATTATGTACATAAATACCATTTTTGTCTATCTAGACCCCACACAACATAAAGAGCATATGTTAATGATTAGGATTTTAAGAGACCTGAAATCACTCTGTCAATAATCTCTGGTCTTCATGAAATTTTTATCTCCAAACTTTTTAATATTCTCAGTTGATCCTCACATAAAACTTTCTTCATACCTTTTATGATTCTCATAGCCTTTTCTGAACCATTTCATGTTTCCATACATTATGCCTACCGCAACTCCATATAGTACTTTCATGATTTTTTAAAATATGACTAATTTTTAAATTTTATTTAAAAAATTCTTATATGAAATTACTATGATTGTAAAGTTTTCCTGATATCATTCCTATAAAAATATGGGTCACAATCATTGGAAAACAATCTACAATAATGCAGTTAGATAAAGAAATTTCTGAGCAGAATTTACATTTAGAATGAACATAAGACACAAGAGTCAGCCTGGCTGGACCCAGAGGACAGGCTATGTGAGAAACGTGAATAAATAACATAGACAAAATTTGTAAGCATTGGAGGTAAGGCTATATTTTTACCTTTGATGGGTTGCCGGATTAATAAAAGTAATTTTCACAAAGTTTACTATGGGATTTCTATGAAGAACAGATTGGAGGTATGATATAAAATTTCTTTGATTCCTATATGACCATTTGATGAGTTTTTTCTTTTCTACTTAGTTTTCAAACCGTGACTGCAACACACAAAGACATGCATACCCTATCTATCTTCCCTGCTGTGTTTTTTCTTCACAACTCCTATCACATCCATACATACATACCTATTCATTTGTTATAAATATGCCCTCAACTAGACCATAGTTTCCATAAGGTAAGACATTTTTGTCTTTGTTTTTTCCCATTGTGGTAATCCCAGAAACCATAATGTTCTCTAGCTAACAGTAAAATACAATTAATAGTAGTCAAATAACAATAAGCATGAATTAATGACTGATCTAAGGTAGAAATATTCCAATGTTTTATTGTAAAAGAAACTGTAATAACTATATATCAGATATGACCTAAGGAAATAGACAACTATATCTAAGAATATGAAAGTGATGTAGTTTTAGAATATTGGTAAGGTTTAGTGGGGTGAGGCCTGCAGCCGACAACCAAGAAAGAATTCTTGAGACATCTTTTGTGCAAAATCATGGTTTTCTTAAGGCACAGGGACAGGACCAGTGGGCAGAAAGAGCTGCCGCTGTGAGGTGTGGCTAATTATATACTTGGGAGTTGGGGAGGTGAGGACAAAGGGGTTGTCCAGAAGGACTATGCTATGTCCTAACTCTTGGGATACTGGAGGCCTGGTGATTGTCAAGCCAAGGCTTTTTTCCCCTCTAATGAAGCACTAACATGAAAAAAGTTGGGAGTTTTCCAGAGGATATTACATTCTTCCTATCACACATCCTTGTCCATTGGATTCAGGTTCAAAAGAAATTGAACCTGTAATGTAAAATGTAAATCTTATCTATATTTCCTTCTTCCTCATCCTCCCTCAGTTTCTTGGAAGGGAGGGTGATGTTTGGGCTCTAGGAAACTTATGGGTCTCTGGAAGTTTGGCTTTTGATAAGAAAACTTTTTGCTTGTAAGTCATGAACATTTGCAACTGAGGGACACTCCAGTCCTGTGGGACAGTGATCTTTATCACAGTGATCTCTAGAAACCATTTGTTTTTCTCTTAAGGAAGCCTGGAATGCCTGAGGAATGTCACACACATCACATGGGGGTGGGGAGTGTAACGTGTCAACTTCTGCTTTGTCCTCAGCTGGACTTCTGCTTCCTCATCAAAAGTTTTTGTAAAGGGAAAAATCCCCTTTAACCTTCTGCTGGGTATGTGGATTTATGTGTAGGGGCTGTAAAATACATATTTATTGTTGGGGTTAATGTAGAGTATGAAATCATCCATAGTACCTGGCTTTCTAAAATGTAACACGGAGGCTGCTGCGGGAGATGGACAGTTAAGGAGAAGGGCATAGGCCTTTCGAATGTCAGACCTGGCAACCCCTCTACCTGAGGATGCCTACAGAAAGTTGCCTTCCCTGCAGCTTTCTTAGCCCAGACAGCTGGCATGTGATCTAAGAGATGTATGCATTGTCCCCTAAAGCTATGTTTAGCAGCATAGTACAAGTGAACCCCACCTTGTGTCTTTCCTGTAATCAGACTCTTCTGTTTTCTGTAAGACCCCTTGCTACACATCACTTGCTTGAGAAACAGAGTAATAAAGATTTGTGATTATCCAGACGCATGAGTAAAGGTGGGAGCAAAGAAGAGCAAAGGGTTTTTGTCTTTGCCTCCTGTCTTTCACAGCAAAGTCGGGTATAAACTTCCATCGGTGGGTACAGGGATTGCTGGCCATTCCGTGCATTTATACAGATTTAAAGCTGAATTCTGAGCAAGAAGTTATTCAATTTCATATTATGAACAACCGTAAATGACAAAATAAAATTTAGTGTTTATACTCTGTTTTTTTTTCCTTCTGTTGAGTAACAATATATGCTTACTGCATTGGAACTTACACAAATATTAATACATAAGAAAATAATCCCACATTACTCCACAGATTAAAATAAACCACTCCTACCATTTTGGCACATGCATTCAGGCCATTAAAAATAATTTTGGGGGCGCCTGGGTGGCTCACTCATTAAGCATCTGCCTTCAGCTCAGGCAGATCATGTGCCCTTTTTTATACACTTATTAAGTGTGTGTGTGTGTATAATATAATATAATATATAATATTATATATTATATATATATACACTTGTCATCCTCCTTTCATCCCTAGTCTGTTACTTCCATATCTGTAAGCACTCTCCTGCAGCCAACTGGCCTCTTTACAGAAATTTCCAGTTATGTGCCTTCTAAGGTCATCATATTGAGAGGAATTCCCATTTTATACTTACCTGATCCTACTCCCAGGGCTCATTGGGTGTAAAAACAGCTGTTCAGAACAATCTCCCTCTTGAAAACTTGGATATTCTCCATCACACACATGAGAAACAAGGTGGTGCTATTTGGGGTTCCTTTTCTTTCTAAAATGCCACAATGAGATCTTTACTATGCTGTAAAGCACCCATTGAAAGTTGTTTTCTTCCAAAGTTTTAGGAGAAAAGTGGAGCAGAAATATTTCTGAGATTTCCAGTTATCTCCTTATACTCATCTTCTACCTTGTTCTTCCTTTCCTCTCCTCTCCCCTGGCCAAGAGGACTTCCATTAACTATCTGTAAATAAAAGAACTGCCCTGTATCTAGTGCTCTAAACATTAGAATAAAAATTCTCTGGATTAAAATGTGTTCTAACAGAGTAAAACAAAAAACCCTGTGATGAGGTCTCTGAAATCAGCTTCTCAAAGGTAAATTTACAAAATTCATTTTATTTAATGGTTAGCTCTTGCAAAGAGAAAGCACCTTGGTATTATACCATATGGTCAGCTGAGACTAAAAACAATACAAAACAAAACACTCAGCTCTTTAACTGCTAATGTTTTCTCTTTAGGTGAGGAAATAGAAGAGGACTCCTGTATTAAAATATCCAGCTATTACCCCATTGCTTTAGAACAAGAATGTAAAAGTTTTATGAGTAGGAGAAACATGGAGTGATGAATTTGAATCCATCTATATCTAGGAATGTGCTTTTCTTTTAGTGTAGATATTTGTTCTTGGTCTTCACTAGGACACTTTCCAGTATGCTGTCTAATGTGTCAGAACAGGGCTAGATTTTTGACTCAGGACCACTGCTGCCCTCAAAAGCCAAATGCCTCCACTCCTATTCCTTTCAGAATATTGAATCAACCACATAACTGTTTCTTTAATTTGTAATGTTAAAAATTGAATCTCAGATTGGGTCTGAACTGTGGACCTAGTTCACCTGTTTACACCACACTATAAAAAAAGACAAAGGAAGTTTGAAGCTGAAATTCACTATAGGTTAAAAGGTGATGATTTTCATAAGATAATAAGGGGAGAATAAGGAAAAATAATGCCTATTGAAAATTAAAATTTAATTGAGAAATTACTGTAAATTTTGTATACTCATAGAATATTAATGATCAATTAAAACCATCATGCAAATATATTTTATTTTTTATTTTTTTAAAGATTTTATTCACTTATTTGACAGACAGAGATCACAAGAAGGCAGAGAGGCAGGCAGAGAGAGAGAGGAGGAAGCAGGCTCCCTGCTGAGCAGAGAGCCTGATGCGGGGCTTGATCCCAGGACGCTGAGATCATGACCTGAGCCGAAGGCAGAGGCTTTAACCCACTGAGCCACCCAGGCGCCCCATCATGCAAATATATTTTAAAGAGGTTTGAAATATAATTATATTCTCTTTCTCATGCAAATTATATCTTTTCAGCCTCTTTCCTTTAACACTCAGACCAAATATTCAGGTCAGGAAAATCCACAAACATTGTCCAGTCTATTTCTTTCTGATGAATTCTAATTGAGTTCTAGGAAGAAATGAAATTGAACTAATGTAGCAGTTCATGCTTTTACCTATACTATTTCCTAACACATTAATACATATAATTAAGTAATTGAGATTATTAATTATAGGAAAAAATATTTTTAATCCAGATTATAAAAGGAAATAATTATTTAAAATTGTAAAGTAAGAGAATTAATTTCCCTAAATATTATGAATATAAATGAAGAACTATGTTTAAAATCAATTAACATGTATGTACTATAGACGCCTCAGTTAATTTTCTAGCTATTCCTCAGGGACAAGACAAAACATATTTTAGTAAATATTGTTTATATATACAACATTAAAGGCCGTAAAGTAAGAGATCCAAGATGGCAGAGGAGTAGGAGACATAAATCTTGTCTGGTTCCAGAAATGCAGCTAGATTGTTATAAAACCATTCTGAACACCTGCAAACTTAATACGAGATGGAAGAAAAGAATAGCAGCAACTCTAGGAACATAAAAACGAGCACTTCCTGGAAGGTCCAACCTGCGGAGAAATTAATCCAAAATGATATACAGGAAGATAGTGGGGAGAGGGAGCCTCCATCAGCCAGCTTCCATCAAGAGAGAGCATGGATGCAAAAAATCAGAGCTTTTAGAAATCTGCTTCCATGAGGGATGATGTTCCAGTGGCTAAGCAGAGGGATGGAATCCTCACTGGGACAGTGTGGCCTCAGGACCCTCAGGGTCACAGAAAGACCACAGGTGCCTAAGTGCTACAGATCTCCATGAATCAGAGCAAGAAAACCTGTCACAAAGAATGAGCTGAGGAGTGGGGTCTCAGCTCGGGGATGCCATAAACTGGGGTTGCCATCAACCATGATCTGCAGCAGATCCGGGGAGACTCACATTCAGACTGGGTGAGCTCAGAGCGCAGCTGGACACAAGGAGACAGAAGGGATTGACTGCTTTTCTCAGAGGGTGCAGTGAGGAGTGGGGTCCTGTGCTCTCAGCTCCTCCAGGTCAGAGATTGGGAGGCCGCCAAGCATTTTTTTTAAATGTTAAATGTTAAGAGCTTCAATGGGGAAAAAAATAGGCAACATGCAAAAACAGATGGGAATGAAGGGATAAAAGATTCTGAGAAAGAATCTAAAGGAACGTTAGAAATCAGAAACATAGGGCGCCTGGGTGCCTCAGTGGGTTAAGGGTCCTGGGATCGAGCCCCATATAGGGCTCTCTGCTCAGCAGGGAGCCTGCTTCCCTTACTCTCTCTCTGCCTGCCTCTCTGCCTACTTGTGATCTCTCTCTCTGTGTCAAATAAACAAAATCTTTAAAAAACAAAAAAAGAAATCAGAAACATAGTAACTGAAATGAAAAAAATGCCTTTGGTGTTCTCCTCACTAGACTGAACATGGCCAAGGAAAGAACCAGTGAGTGAGAAATAGGTCAACAGATACTTTCCAAACTAATATTCAAAGAGAAAATCATATTAACAGTTAAGTAGAACAGAACCTCTGGGAACTACAGGAAAATTTTGAAAGGTGTCAAGTATGTGTAATTAGATTATCAGAAGGAGAAGAAACATAGAAAGAAACGGAAGAAATACTTGAAATAATAATGGCCAAGAATTTTCAAAAATTAAAATTAGGCACCAAATTCAGGAACTTTAGATAACACCAAGCAGAACAACTTCCAAAAAGTACTCCCAAGCTTATTGCATTCAAACTTCAGAAAACCAAAGACACAACACACTCAAAATGTTAAAGACTATATAGAGAAAATCACCTTATCTATCAGAAGAACAAGGGTAAGAATTATGGCCAAATTTTCATCCAAAACTACAAAAGCAAGAATAAAATAGAGTGAAATAAAGTACTCAAGGAGGATTCTACTGATCTAGAGGTCTATATCCAGCAAAATTGACTTTCAAGAGTGAAAAGGAAATAATTTTCTCAATGAAACAACAACAGAGGGATTTCATCACTGATAGACATGCCTTATAAGACATGTTGAAAGATTTTCCTTAGGCAAAAGAAAAATAATATAGATCAGAAGCTAGGATCTACAGATATAAAAAAAAATCAGAGTAAGAAGTGAAGGTAAAAATAAAATGTGTTTTTCTTATTTACTTAATCAACTATACAGGCTGGCAAAACAGGAAGTAAAGTCGAGACACAAAATCCAATATAATAACCATGTCAAATCTGGCTTCTATAAATTCAAGAATGTTTGAAGTCTTCCCTTGGGAGAAAAGTAGGGGATTAAGTCCTATAACTGGTTCTTATCCCACCTATTCCTTCTTTAATTCTTTGAGGGGCAGTCCAGGCTTTGGCACCAGCCTACTGCTGGGCTGCTATAGATCCACTTGTCTCTTATTTCATCATTTTGTTGGCCTTCAGCCATAGAGCATTTACCTTTCTACAGTTTTTCTCCAGATCCCAAAGGACATGGACTCATCTCTACTATCAGCCATCTAAAAGCTGGGGTTTTCTTTTTGTACAAATCCATTTCTTTTTGAAATGACTTGTTTGCTTTGGGGATTTTAGAGGCTAACAAACTCTTCTGCTCTTTTCCATTCTCTCTGGGGCCTGCATCAGGCAGTTCCAAAGTCTTGCTAGGTGCCGAGTTATCCAACTCCATGTCTGTCCTACCTCCTCCTAAGCCCTGAATAGAATTCTCAGCAATTTCTCTGAAAGTCCAGGATTGGTGGACACCCTGCCCAGTCTTGATTACTGGCTACTTGATAACTGGTCTTCCAGTGGCCTGTCATTGTCTCAAGGTTGGAAAACTTCAATTTACTCCAATTAAACTCCTGATTCCAAAAACACACAACACCAGGAGAAGTAGAGCATGTCCCGTGTCTTAACATCAAACAAGGGAGTCACAGACAAATACCATTAGTCCTTACAGTACGTATATAGCATGGGATTTCTTGGGGGCTGGCAGTATATTTGCAAGCAGAGAAGTAGTGGATCACAAGAATTCTCCTGAATTTTCACTGCCTCATAACATAAGTCGAGTATAGACTCCAAAAGAGAGAGGACTGTTCAGTTGAGATTCCTCGAAGAAGAACAAGCCCGACTCCCACTGCATGCTCCATATTTGTAGGATAGCCTAAGAAGGACTAAAGAACATCTTTCTCTAAATAAATGATGTCAAGGAATCTCAGAACCCAGGAGAAACACTAACAGTGTGTACCTGGAGGACCATCGTCTGCACCTCAAAAACCCTAGAACAGCATGAAAATATCAAGAAGTCGAAAGCTTTGATAGTCCACAGAATGTCTTGGTCCAGCTGAGTCAGCTCTGTGCTTTGTGATCTCAGTGGGGAAGCAGATGAGCCTTTAGGACCAGCCAGACTAGTTTCTTGTCAAAAATGAACATTGAAGTGTGTAATCCTGGCGTTTCACAGACCTGTACCCTGGGGGATAAAAATATATTATATGTTTATAAAAATTAAAAAATAATTTAAAAAAAAAGGTAAAAAAAATCAACCTTGACAAGCTAAATCTGTAAGGCCTATGAAAGAGTACATTCCCGGGACTTCACCGGGGGGACTTACCCTACCAGGATATAATGACTGAGGCAGTGTGGTTTTATTATTTTATTTATTTTATTTTTACTTTTTTATTATTTAGTCACATGGGAATGAATGAGTAAATTGGCCACTGGAACAGACTTAACTGCTTAAAGAGAGAACTATCCATGATTGTAGACCCCACTTATGTTACAAGAAGCTGCCTTTCTATAAACAGTGCTGATCCCCTTATCCTAAGGAAGATAATCAACTGGGATTTCACCCCCATGAAGCTGAAACACACACACACACACACACACACACACACACATACATACAGAGTCAATGCTGGTGACTGGTCTGACTTTGAATTCACAGCCACAACTTTAACTGAGTCCTTAATGGTGCCCCAAAATCATACCTTTCCAGAGTACATGTGTATTTTCATATTTTTACACAACTATTTCAAAGTTCCACTTTCTCTTTCAAATGTCCAATTCCTTCTGCCTTATCTTTAATCTGAGCTAGGGCGCATACTTCTATTTCTTTGAAAAAAACTGAAGCAACAAACAAAAATATCCACATTCCCACCATTGCATCTATCTTATGCAGCCTTATTAACACCCTTATTTCCTGCTCTCTTCCTTCTCACCTTTGACGATAAACTGCCTCTGCACCTACCTAGAGCCAGTTCTTCTCTTTGTGGAGTCAATTCCATCGGGTCTTTCCATTAAGAGGATCACTTTTATTTGACTATGTTCTATGATATACTGGGTCCTCCCTACCAGCTTGTATTTTATCTCCTCAATCTTATGAAAAGAAGGAACAAAAGTAAATGTTATCTTCATGTCTCCCTACCTCAAGTTTAACATAGGTATTTATGTCCTATTTATAGCAAAAATCATGGACTGTATTCAATGTAATTGCTGCACTGTTTTAATCCCATTCAAAGAAGATTTTACTCTTTCTGTACCAGCAAAAATTGTTTTGGTCAAGGTCATCAGTGATTCTAATGTTGCTAAATACAAGGTTATTATTTTTTTTAAGGATCAATCCAACTTTTTAGTTGCTTGGGCCAAAAACCTATAGAGCATTTTTTACTCCTATTTTCCAATTACTCACTATATCTCCTTGACTAGGAATATGAGTTATTCTTACCTTAAAATTCTATAAAGAATCCAACCATATCTCAACTAGCTGGGTGGATCAGTGGTTAAGCAGCTGCCTTGGGCTCAGGTCATGATCTAGAGTCCTGGGTTGAGTCCCCCATCAGGCTCCCTACTCAGCAGGGAGTCTGCTTCTCCTTCTGCACCTCCCCTTCATCATGCACTCTCTCTCTTTCTTCCAAAAATGAATAAGTAAATAAATATATAAATAAATAATCTTATTGCTGTCTTCCTCCACATTCCTGCTACAGGGTACATCCTGTTTTTTTTTTTTTTTTGTTTGGTTTTGTTTTTTTTTTTTTGCACAGACATATGCATGAATTTTTATCCCTCCTTCAAGCCTTGCTCAAATGTTGTTTTTCATTGAGGTTTAATTTAATTTGACAAACCTGTTTAAAACTTGAACTTATACCTGACTGATAATATCAAAACTGATATGGAGGTAGGGCAACTAGTACTTTCATAACTGTACAGCCATTTGGAAAACAATTTAGCAGATTCTTATAAACATAATTAAACTCTTATGATAGGAACCAACAATTCCACCCTGAGGTATTTACTCAAGAAAAAGAGATTTTTATGTCCATATGAAGACCTGTATACAAGTGATTATAAGAGCTTTATGAATAACCTCCAGAAGCATAAAATAACTTAAATGTTTGTCAACTGGTAAGTGAAAAACACACTGTGATATATCTATATCACAGTGTGTATATTGCTGAATGCCACTCAGCAATAAAAACACTGGTCTGTGCAGCATTGTTACTAAAACTCGAGCTCTGTGCTCACCTCTGAAAAATCAATACTCAAGAGATAAGTGTTGGTTGGAAAGGAAAGGTTGCTTTACTCAGGAGGCCAGAAACCTTGGAAACAGCTAAAGGACATCCACAGATCACCTCTGAAGTTCCAGGTTAAGGAGCTGGTTTTAAAAGGGGGAAATTCAGGGCAGGAGATTACATACATATTGATGAAAAGGGGCAGGAAAATTTAGGACTAATCATGAGAGAAGATAGAGCATGTGCATTGAGCAAATATGGATGTAACATACATCTCGTGTTTTTTTTTCGATGGAGACTTAACACCGGAAGGAGGCAAAATTTGGCCTCTGACATCAGGAGGTTATCATAGGACAAAGAGAAGTTGTTATAGGCCTGCTCTGAGAGCAGGTGTAAACTGGTTGGAGTCTTGGACTCATTATCTTGGATAAGGAATGCAAGCCTTGCTTGTTCATAGACTGGAATCATATCAGTGACTCTGAATCCAGGCTTCTGTGGAGATAGCTAGTGCATGTGTTAGTGGGGCCTGGAAAAACACAATAGCTGATTAGGAAAAACAGTTATCTGAAAAATAAGCTTTAAACGTTCTGCTAGTTTTTTTTTTTTTTTTTGCTTGTTTGTGTCCAATTTATTTATTTTTAGAAAAACATTATTCATTATTTTTTCACCACACCCAGTGCTCCATGCAAGCTGTGCCCTCTATAATACCACCACCTGGTACCCCAACCTCCCACTCCCCCGCCACTTCAAACCCCTCAGACTGTTTTTCAGAGTCCATAGTCTCTCATGGTTCACCACCCCTTCCAATTTACCCAAATTCCCTACTCCTCTCTAACGCCCCTTATCCTCCATGCTATTTGTTATGCTCCACAAATAAGTGAAACCATATGATAATTGACTCTCTCTGCTTGACTGATTTCACTCAGCATAATCTCTTCCAGTCCCGTCCATTTTGCTACAAAAGTTGGGTATTCATCCTTTCTGATGGAGGCATAATACTCCATAGTATATATGGACCACATCTTCCTTATCCATTCATCCGTTGAAGGGCATCTTGGTTCTTTCCATAGTTTGGCGACTGTGGCCATTGCTGCTATAAACATGGGGTACAGATGGCCCTTCTTTTCACGACAGCTGTGTCTTTGGGGTAAATACCCAGGAGTGCAATTGCAGGGTCATAGGGAAGCTCTATTTTTAATTTCTTGAAGAATCTCCACACTGTTCTCCAAAGAGGCTGCACCAACTTGCATTCCCACCAACAGTGGAAGAGGGTTCCCCTTTCTCCATATCCCCTCCAACACATGTTGTTTCCTGGTTTGTTAATTTTGGCAATTCTAACTGGTGTAAGGTGATATCTCAATGTAGTTTTAATTTTAATCTCCCTGAGGGCTAATAATGATGAGCATTTTTTCATGTGTCTGATAGCCATTTGTATGTCTTGATTGGAGAAGTGTCTGTTCATATCTTCTGCCCATTTTTTTTATGGAAAAATATAGTGTGTTTTATTTATTTTTTTTCCAATTTATTTATTTTCAGAAAAACAGTATTCATTATTTTTTCACCACACCCAGTGCTCCATGCAAGACGTGCCCTCTATAATACCCACCACCTGGTACCCCAACCTCCCACTCCGCCGCCACTTCAAACCCCTCAGATTGTTTTTCAGAGTCCATAGTCTCTCATGGTTCACCTCCCCTTCCAATTTACCCAAATTCCCTACTCCTCTCTAATGCCCCTTATCCTCCATGCTATTTGTTATGCTCCACAAATAAGTGAAACCATATGATAATTGACTCTCTCTGCTTGACTTATTTCACTCAGCATAGTCTCTTCCAGTCCCGTCCATGTTGCTACAAAAGTTGGGTATTCATCCTTTCTGATGGAGGCATAATACTCCATAGCGTATATGGACCACATCTTCCTTATCCATTCATCCGTTGAAGGGCATCTTGGTTCTTTCCATAGTTTGGCGACTGTGGCCATTGCTGCTATAAACATTGGGGTCAGATGGCCCTTCTTTTCACGACATCTGTGTCTTTGGGGTAAATACCCAGGAGTGCAATTGCAGGGTCGTAGGGAAGCTCTGTGTTTAATTTCTTGAGGAATCTCCACACTGTTCTCCAAAGAGGCTGCACCAACTTGCATTCCCACCAACAGTGTAAGAGGGTTCCCCTTTCTCCACATCCTCTCCAACACATGTTGTTTCCTGTTTTGTTAATTTTGGTCATTCTAACTGGTGTAAGGTGATATCTCAATGTGGTTTTAATTTGAATCTCCCTGAGGGATAATGATGATGAGCATTTTTTCATGTGTCTGATAGCCATTTGTATGTCTTGATTGGAGAAGTGTCTGTTCATATCTTCTGCCCATTTTTTTTCCCAATTTATTTATTTTCAGAAAAACAGTATTCATTATTTTTTCACCACACCCAGTGCTCCATGCAAGCTGTGCCCTCTATAATACCCACCACCTGGTACCCCAACCTCCCACCCCCCCGCCACTTCAAACCCCTCAGACTGTTTTTCAGAGTCCATAGTCTCTCATGGTTCACCTCCCCTTCCAATTTACCCAAATTCCCTACTACTCTCTAACGCCCCTTGTCCTCCATGCTATTTGTTATGCTCCACAAATGAGTGAAACCATATGATAATTGACTCTCTCTGCTTGACTGATTTCACTCAGCATAATCTCTTCCAGTCCCGTCCATGTTGCTACAAAAGTTGGATATTCGTCCTTTCTGATGGAGGCATAATACTCCATAGTGTATATGGACCACATCTTCCTTATCCATTCATCCGTTGCAGGGCATCTTGGTTCTTTCCATAGTTTGGCGACTGTGGCCATTGCTGCTATAAACATTGGGGTACAGATGGCCCTTCTTTTCACGACATCTGTATCTTTGGGTAAATACCCAGGAGTGCAATTGCAGGGTCGTAGGGAAGCTCTATTTTTAATTTCTTGAGGAATCTCCACACTGTTCTCCAAAGAGGCTGCACCAACTTGCATTCCCACCAACAGTGGAAGAGGGTTCCCCTTTCTCCACATCCTCTCCAACACATGTTGTTTCCTGTTTTGTTAATTTTGGCCATTCTAACTGGTGTAAGGTGATATCTCAATGTGGTTTTAATTTGAATCTCCCTGAGGGCTAATGATGATGAGCATTTTTTCATGTGTCTGATAGCCATTTGTATGTCTTGATTGGAGAAGTGTCTGTTCATATCTTCTGCCCATTTTTTGATGTGTTTGTCTGTTTCGTGTGGGTTGAGTTTGAGGAGTTCATTATAGATCCTGGATATCAACCTTTTGTCTGTACTGTCATTTGCAAATATCTTCTCCCATTCCGTGGGTTGCCTCTTTGTTTTTTTGACTATTTCCTTTGCTGTGCAGAAGCTTTTGATTTTGATGAAGTCCCAGAAGTTTATTTTCGCTTTTGTTTCCTTTGCCTTTGGAGACGTATCTTGAAAGAAGTTGCTGTGGCTGATATCAAAGAGATTACTGCCTATGTGCTCCTCTAAGATTCTGATGGATTCCTGTCTCACGTTGAGGTCTTTTATCCATTTTGAGTTGATCTTTGTGTACAGTGTAAGAGAATGTTCGAGTTTCATTCTTCTACATATAGCTGTCCAGTTTTCCCAGCACCATTTATTGAAGAGACTGTCTTTTTTCCACTGTATATTTTTTCCTGTTTTGTCAAAGATTAATTGACCATAGAGTTGAGGGTCCATATCAAGGCTCTCTACTCTGTTCCACTGGTCTATGTGTCTGTTTTTATGCCAGTACCATGCTGTCTTGGTGATCACAGCTTTGTAATAAAGCTTGAAATCAGGTAAGGTGATGCCGCCAGCTTTATTTTTGTTTTTCAACATTTCCTTAGCGATTCGGGGTCTCTTCTGATTCCATACAAATTTTAGGATTATTTGCTCCAGCTCTTTGAAGAATGCCGGTGGAATTTTGATCGGAATGGCATTAAAAGTATAGATTGCTCTAGGCAGTATAGACATTTTAAAAATGTTTATTCTTCCGATCCAAGAGCATGGAATGGTCTTCCATCTTTTTGTGTCTTCTTCAATTTCTTTCATGAGTGTTCTATAGTTCCTCAAGTACAGATCCTTTACCTCTTTAGTTAGGTTTATTCCCAGGTATCTTATGGTTCTTGGTGCTATAGTAAATGGAATCGATTCTCTAATTTCCCTTTCTGTATTTTCATTGTTAGTGTATAAAAAAGCCACTGATTTCTGCACATTGAGTTTGTATCCTGCCACGCTGCTGAATTGCTGTATGAGTATTAGTAGATGGGGGTGGAGTCTTTTGGGTTTTCCATATAAAGAATCATGTGATCTGCGAAGAGAGAGAGTTTGACTTCTTCATTACCAATTTGGATACCTTTTACTTCTCTCTGTTTTCTGATTGCTGTTGCTAGGGCTTCTAATACTATGTTGAACAAGTGTGGTGAAAGTGGGCATCCTTGTCTTGTTCCTGATCTCAATGGGAAGGCTGCAAGCTTTTTCCCATTGAGGATGATATTTGCGTGGGTCTTTCATAGATAGATTTGATGAGGTTCAGGAATGTTCCCTCTATCCCTATACTTTGAAGCGTTTTAATCAGGAACGGATGTTGGATTTTGTCAAATGCTTTTTCTGCATCAATTGAGAGGACCATGTGGCTCTTCTCTCTTCTCATATTAATTTGTTGTATCACATTGATTGATTTGCGAATGTTGAACCATCCTTGTAGCCCAGGGATGAATCCCACCTGGTCATGGTGGATAATCTTTTTAATGTGCTGTTGGATCCTGTTGGCTAGGATCTTGTTGAGAATCTTAGCATCCATATTCATCAGTGATATTGGTCTGAAATTCTCCTTTTTGGTAGGGTCCTAGCCTGGTTTGGGGATCAGGGTAATGCTGGCTTCATAGAGAGAGTCTGGAAGTTTTCCTTCTGCTTCAATTTTTTGAAACAGCTTCAGGAGAATAGGTGTTATTTCTTCTTGGAAGGTTTGGTAGAATTCCCCAGGGAATCCGTCAGGTCCTGGGCTCTTGTTTTTTGGGAGATTTTTGATCTTTGCTTCAATCTCGTTATTAGATACCGGTCTATTCAGGTTGTCGATTTCTTCCTGGTTCAATTTTGGTAGTTTATAATTTTCCAGGAGTGCATCCATTTCCACTAGGTTGCTAAGCTTTTTGGCATATAACTGTACGTAATAACTTCTGATGATTGTTTCTACTTCCTTGGCGTTAGTTGTGATCTCTCCCTTTTCATTCATAATTTTATGAATTTGGGATTTCTCTCTTTTCTTTCGGATTAGTGTAGCCAGTGGCTTATCGATCTTATTGATTCTTTCAAAAAACCAGCTACTAGTTTCATTGATACGTTCTACTGTATCTCTGGTTTCTCCCTCATTGATCTCATCTCTAATCTTGATGATTTCCCTTCTTATGTGTGGAGTTGGTTTGATTTGTTTTGATCCTCCAGTTCTTTAAGGTGTAGAGACAGCTGGTGTGTTCTGGATTTTTCAATTTTTTTGAGCAAGGCTTGGATGACTATATATTTTCCCCTTAGGACCGCCTTTGCTGTATCCCATAGGTTTTGGACCGAAGTGTCTTCATTCTCATTGGTTTCCATGAATTGTTTCAGTTCTTCTTTAATCTCCTGGTTGATCCAAGCATTCTTAAGCAAGGTGGTCTTTAGCTTCCAGGTGTTTGAGTTCCTTCAGAACTTTTCCTTGTGATTGAGCTCCAGTTTCAAAGCATTGTGATCTGAGAATATGCAAGGAGTCATCTCAGTCTTTTGGTATCGGTTGAGTCCTGATTTGTGACCCAGTATGTGGTCTATTCTGGAGAAGGTTCCGTATGCACT
Organism: Neogale vison; assembly: GCF_020171115.1. Taxonomy (NCBI): domain Eukaryota; kingdom Metazoa; phylum Chordata; class Mammalia; order Carnivora; family Mustelidae; genus Neogale; species Neogale vison. The sequence goes on from NC_058100.1 coordinate 24,209,171, forward strand.
TGATAAGAATGAGTGTTCTATTGTTTTAGGGTGGAATGTTCTGTATATATCTATGAGGTCCATCTGGTCCAATGTGTCATTCAGTGCTCTTGTTTCTTTAATGATTTTCTGCTTTGATGATGTCTAATTCTGAAAGAGGCGTGTTAAGATCTCCTACGATTAGTGTATTCATATCAATATAACTCTTTATCTTGATTAACAGTTTTCTTAAGTAATTGGCTGTTCCCATATTGGGAGCATAGATATTTACAATTGTTAAATCATCTTGGTGGATAGTCCCTTTAAGGATTATGTAGTGTCCTTCTGTATCTCTGACTACAGTCTTTAGTTTGAAGTCTAATATTTCTGATATGAGAATCGCTAATTGATGGAATGCAAAATGTAACAAATCAAATAAACTGTATTATAAATGCATGATATAATGTCACAGAAGAGGGAAGGAAAAAGGGTCCTGAACTAAATAACTTCAGAAATTATTGGGACTGTAAGACTAAAGACAAAGGATCTGTACATAAAGAGTACTATAGTTGGTGAAATTATTTCTCATGTGGGTGTGGATAGATGAATCTGAAAATACTATACATGTATATTGGAATTAAACAAAAGGAAATAAGTGTCAAATGGTAGGAGCCAGTCTTCTTAGTGTTAGAAAGGGAGCTTACAGGTAAGCAAGGAGTAAGACTAGAATGAACTATCTAATATCAGGTTAGAGTCAGAGCCGTTGAACATATACGGAACATGTACATACAGAGTATGTACATGTACATAAGAGAGATATGGAACATTTTAACATTCAGATATGTACATCTGAACATGTACATACAGAGAGATATGGAAATACATGTATATACACAGACTAGTGTTTAATTTCTGAGCTCTCCAGTCTGAAAGAGCCTAGAAGCAAGAACCCCAGTAACAACAAGCACGTCAGCCTCTGAATCTTGGTTTCTAATATTGCCCTAAATAAAAGGACCCAGGACTCCCAGAGAAATGGCTGATTCTAGGTCTGGGGCAAGAAATGTGCAAGATGATCCTGAGACATCTTGCAGGGTTAGAAAATAACGAAGTGCTAAAAAAAAATCAAAATTACAGGGACATATCAAAAGTACACAGAAGTCACCTAAAAGAGCTCAAAATGGACAAAGTTGGATTTGAGACAATGAATAATGTAGCAGTCATGTACATAAGACATAAGTAGAGCCATTTTGAAATGCAGCCAGAGAAGCCATTTCAGTGGAAATGCCTTGCATGTAAAATTTCTGAATCTTTGAATTGGTCTGAAATACCAGCATTCCAAGAAGTCAGCAGGAAAGCAAATAGCCTGTTTGAGAAGATTAATAAAATTGAACTTTTGCCTAGTGATCACTTTGCCTGACCAATCAAGAAAGTACAAATATAGCCCTTCTTCTGAGCACCAATGAACTCTTTTCAAAACAAGTTGCCTAATCATCTTCTTTTTTTCCCATAAAAATCCTAAGTCCACCTTCTGTAATCAGTACACTGAGTTTCTACCTAAATCGATGTAACCCAAATTGCAATTCTTTGGTCCCAGGTAAAAGTTTTGCTTCTTGAACTGGTTTCTTGTTTTTAGATTGGCATATAAGATTATCACTTGAAGTATAAACTAAACATCTAGAAATCCATACAAATGTTCATAAATGACTGAGTATATAAACAGGTAGTAAAGAAATGTATTTCCATACTGATGAATTGTAAGTAAATTATGTAAATTTATGTAATTATGTAAATTTATGTATTCCCCATAAAGTGGTGAAGGTAATTCTGAATTCCGAACAAACACCACTTCATCTAGGTAATTCAGGTTAACATCATCAATGATGTCATGTTGATAAAATGCAACTTTGATATGAAGTAATGAGAACGACACTTTCATTCTGTGATCCTCCTCCAAAAACACATAATCTCAATAAAATGAAGAAGAACTTCAGAGAAACTCCAACTGAGGGACACCTCAAAATAGCTGAACAAATTGCCAGGGAAACAAAGAAGATATAATGACTAAATGTAATGTGATGTGATACTATGGGTGGGGTTTTGGTAAAGAAAAGGGATGTTAGATAAAAACTAAGAAAACTGGAGTAAAACATGGAGCTTAGTTAATTACAGTGTATCGCTCTTGTTTCATTAGTCAAGACAAATGTACCATAGTAATGCAAAACGTTAACCACAGGGGAAGCTGAATACAGTTATCCAGGTATTCTGTGCACTATATTTGCAACATTTCTTTAAGTTGGAAATTATTCTAAAGAAAGTCTATTAAATGTTAGCACAAAGAGAACTGACAATATGGATATTCTTATATCGATTTTAAAAATGTACTTCATAATTAAAATCTTTCCACCAAGAAAAGAAAATGGAGTAGAAGTTCATGAAAATTAGCCTTGAGCACTCATTTTTTTCAAAATTCAGTTAGAGTATCTTCCCTATTTGAAGTCTTCCTATTACATGATTTATGTTCCTTTTCTACTCAGTGTTACACTTAGTGGTATGTTTACCTCTGTCCCTCTGTTTTACCATAAGTTCCCAAGTAGGACTATGATTATTTTTCTGTTCATGTCATCATCCAGCTAACATAAGTACATGTAGTTACCAGTATGTCCTTATTAATGCACGGAGATTGAGACTATGGAAAACAAAGCACTAAAGACAATGATATAGGATTGCCACATGGAAACACCAACCAGAAAATGAAACAATCAAGAAGACATAACTGAAAAAAGTTTAGGATTAAGAACAAGAAAAACTGAGTATCATGAAAGACAAGAAGAGGGAGTTTCAAAGAAAAAAATCAATAATGTCAAAGGCATCAAAGAGGGGAATTTTAATAAGATTGAGTATTGTTGGTTGAATTATGTCCCCCAAAATAGTATGTTCGAGCCCTACCTTCCATTACTTTGAGTGTGACTTTATTTGGAAATAGGATCTTTACAGATATAATTGAGGTAAGATTAGGTCACACTAGATTAGGGTCCATAATCAGTGACTGGTATTCTTATAAAAGAAAGAGGGAGATTTAGACAGAGAAACATGGAGACCACACATGCGGAGGAAGGCCATATGACAATGGAGGCAGAGACTGGAGTGAAGCCCCTGCAAAACAAGGAACTACAAGGATGACAACAACCATCAGAAGCTAGGAAGGGCATAGAAAGCTACTCTCTAGTATCTCTGGAAATGGTGAGGCCCTGCCAACACCTTCACTTCAGACCTCTGACCTCTAGAACTGGGAGGAAAGAAATTTCTGTTCTAAACCACCCAGTTTGTGGTAATCTATTGTAATAGCCCTAAAAAAAAATACACTGAAAAGGACTAAATAAATGATTAGGAAGCTCACTGGGAGCACTCCAAGAGAACTGTTTCAGATGAGAGACAGAAACCAAAATTATGAGTAGCTGGGATGTACGTGAGTGGTGAAGAAATTAATTTCATAATCAAAAACTATTACTTCAGAATTTTTGAAGTCATCAAAACAAAATTAAATTATACTTTTCACTTAGAATATTTATTTTAAATTTGTATATTAAATAATTTTGCAAGGTTAGTAAAATCATTAACAGCATGTTTTTTTTTTTTTTTTCTTAGAGAGAGAGCTCACAAGTAGGCAGAGAGGCAGGCAGAGAGAGAGCAGAGAGCCCGATGCGGGGCTCGATCCCAGGACCCTGGGATCATGACCTGAGCCAAGGGCAGAGGCATTAACCCACTGAGCCACCCAGGTGCCCCATTAACAGCATGTTTTAATGTGCTATTGGGGGGTTAGGAATTAGGATGACATTCTTGAACAACAATTTGAAATGGTTTTAACATAAAAATTCATAGCATCTGTAACTTCACAGATTTATTCTCATTTTAGAAATCTCGATCCTAAATTTATTTTGGCCAGTAATGCATAATCGAATTTCACAGTTAAATTCATAATGAAGTAATACATATTTCTTTTGACTCTCTTTCTTTCTTTCCTTTCCCTGCTGTGTACTCTGATTCAGGTTTTCTTTGCAGCCAGTTCTATGAGCAAAGAATCAAGATACCATTTCATTTTTTGTTACTAAGGTCAATATGTAGTTCAATCTTAAAACAACATAAAGAATAAAAGAATTCTTCTATTTGGCTCCACTAACCCTGAATCCTGTACTGTGTTTGCCATCAGATTGGTACTGCTGGTAGAGAGATTATATCCAAACTAGCAGCAGCCATTTTTTTTCCAATTTATTTATTTTCAGAAAAACAGTATTCATTATTTTTTCACCACACCCAGTGCTCCATGCAAGCTGTGCCCTCTATAATACCCACCACCTGGTACCCCAACCTCCCACCCCCCAGCCATTTTTTTTCATGAAGGATAGACCTCAACTAACTTTGACCACTGTTTCTAGGAACAAAAGAAAGTTATTGTTTACATAATCTTTTATCTAACATATGCTGTAGTATGGGTTTCAGGAATAAAACTTAGTGATTCATCACTTACTTGTTACATCCAGTGCTCATCATTGCAGGTCCCCTTCTTAATGCCCATCACCCAATTAACCCACGCCCCTCCCATCTCCCCGCCAGCAGATCTTATCATAAGGCTGTCTGGGTATAGCCAGTATTTATATCTTTTTAAAATTAAATGCTGTAACCACGTCAAGATGTCAGTATCAGAACAGTCATTCTTACCCTCATGGCACATGAAACACAACATTGCAGTAAGCCTCAGTTTACACCACAACTGAAGATAACAGGACTAAAGATACCAAATGAGACAAGGATGGTTGACTATTTTTTTCAGCAGTTCAATTATTTTTCAAATATAAGACCCCAGAATTACATCCTTCAGGAAATGACAATTTTAATCTATGAACAATTAAAAAATTGATTTTTATATACAATCTAAAGGGATCTTCATAACCTTGGCACTCAAATTTATTTCTGATCATTTCAATTTATTTCTGATTATTTCTTTACAGAGAAAAATAAAACCTAGAATACCATTAAGGAGGAGCCGAAGGAATTGAAAATATATCCCATCTTTTTGTTTATTGAAACTGTGCTATGGGTTGGTTTTTAAATTATGGTATTTCAGGGCACCTGGGTGACTCAGTGGGTTAAGCCTCTGCCTTCGACTCAGGTCATGATCTCAGGGTCCTGGGATAGAGGCCAGCATTGGGCTCTCTGCTCAGCAGGGAGCCTGGATCCCCCTTCTCTCTCTCTGCCTGCCTCTCTGCCTAGTTGTGATCTCTTTCTGTCAAATAAATAAAATCTTAAAAAAATAAAAAAAATTATGGTATTTCTTCAAATTAAATTTTGGAGATGATTACTATAAATTAACTTTTGAGAAATACTTTGTGAATGGAATTTTATTCTCCCAGAATACCAGAAGAAAAGAAATCTGTTTTATAATCAATTGGATTTTTGGTTATTTGCTAATGACATTAGAAATATTATATCATGATGTTTAATTTCTAATTAACAGGACTTCTTAATAGAGTAATAAACTTTAACGTGCAACTGATAGCAACCACATTTTTATGATATAAATAGAACTTTACATCTAATCTCTCATGTACTCAGCGACTTTTACATATGTATTATTCCCTTTGATTTTTAAATACATGTCAATACTGAACCAAACAGAAGTTCTCAGGTATCATTTTATGTTTGAATTTCATTTAAATGATGACATATAAGCTGACTTAACTGGTTATATTAACTGGGTTATTAACCACTTACTAACTGCACACCATAGTTAAGACTTATTTTATTTTCCCCAAGAATGGTCACTTCCCTCTTGCAGTATATAATTTAATAGATATTTCTAGAAAGAGATAAATTACAAAAAGAAATTATATTCTACCAAATACGGCATAGTATCATTACACAAAATATTTAATTGTGTTCCATAAATCTTCGTTAGAGACAAGGAAAATATTAATTCTAAGAGTTTCCTCAGTCCAGAGCAAAAATTGATAAAGTTTTGGAATAGGGCAGCCCCATTTATCTGTAGGGGTTACATTCCAAGATTCCCAGTGGATGCCTGAAATCACAGAGTGTATTGTGTCACGGAGAAGAAGAAGTCCGTGTCACCGCAAGAAGTTGCAGGGAAGACTGAGAGAGAACAGTGGGAAATTAAGAAAAACAAGAGACAGAAATCTGGGATCGGGAGGTCTCCATGGGCAGATGACCCAGTGAAGCCCCCACAAGCATAAGAGACTTTATTCTATAATTCAATAACAAAAATGTTTATCAAGGAGCTTGAGGTTGGAGGACCACAATTCCCACATGACCGCCTTGCTTCAAAACAAGAGAGTTTTCTTGAGCATATTTACAGAGGTGCTCAAGGTCTGTGTCAGCATGACCCAGACTGATTATGTGAGCCAAATCAAGTAGTGAGTGAACTGCAGGGATTGCAGGAGGTAGCCCTTGGCAAGATTCCCTGAGTGAAGGACCATGTCAGTTTGCAGTTAGTTCCCCAACAGTACTGGACCCTATATGTATGATTTTTTTTCCTTAAAAATCCATACATATATCTCTATGATAAAGTTTAGTTTGAAAATTAGGCATAATAAGAGATTAACAACAATAACAAACCATAATATAATAATTATAACACTATACTGTGATAAAAATATGTGAATGTGGTCTCCCTCTCTCTCTCTCAAAACATGTTACAGCACTGTACTCACCATTATCCTTGTGATGATGTGAGGTGATAAAATGCCTATATGGTGAGAAGAAGTGAGGTGAATGATGCAGACATTGTGATCTAACATTAGGCTACTATTGACCTTCTGACGACCTGTCAAAAGGAGAATCAACTGCTTCCGGACTGAGGGTGACCATGGGAAACTGAAACTACGGCTAAGAGGGCACTGTTCTGTATATACTTGGAGTCAGAAAAATGGTTACCCTAGTGTTAAATCTTCAAATATGAAAACAGACAGCTTGGCTTCTAGCCTACTGAGAAATCTACCCATTTCCCTCTGAAATTCATTTTCACTTATGTGCAATAAGAAAATGATAGATCTATCCTACAAGGTTTATAAGGGGATGAAAACAGATAATACATTTAATACAGCACCTGACACATAAAAATTAATCATTAACCAGCAATTATCATTAATAAGTAGAGCTTGGAAAGTTGAAACAGTGTCATTGCAGGGCCAAACAAGAGACTTTGCTCACAGATCTTTTTTTTGTTGTTGTTGTTCAATTAGCCATCATATAGTACATCAATAGTTTTTGATGTAGTGTTCAACGACTCATCAGTTGCATATTAACCCAGTGCTTATTAGATCACACACCTTCCTTAATGCCTATCACCCAGTTATCCCATCTGCCGCTTTGGCAACCCACAATTTGTTTCCCAGAGTCAAGAATCTCTCTAGGTTTGTCCTCTCTGATTTCTTCCCATTCAGTTCTCCCTTTCTTCTCCTATAGTCTGCATGATTCTTTATGTTCCATATATGAGTGAAACCTTATGACAATTGTCTTTCTCTGATTGACTTATTTCACTTAGTGTAATACTCTCCAGTTCAATCTATGCTGATGGGAATGGTAGGTAGTCACCCTTTCGGATGGCAGAGTAATATTCCATTTTATCTGAACCATCTCTTCCATATCCATTCATCTGTAGAAGAACATCTCAGCTCCTTTCACAGTTTGGCCATTGTGGACATTGCTGGTATGAATACTGGGGTGAAGGCACCCAGTCTTTTCACTTCATCTATATCTTTGGACCAGTAGTGCAAATGCTGGGTGGTAGGGTAACTCTATTTTTAACATCTTGAGGAACCTCTGTACTGTTTTCCAGAGTGGCTGTACTACTTTGCATTCCCACTGACAGGACAAGAGAGTTCCCCTTTCTCTGCATCCTTGTCAATGTCAGTTACTTCTTGTGTTGTTGACTTAGCCATTTGACAGGTGTGAGGTGACATCTCATTGTGGTTTTGGTGTGTATTTCCCTGATGATAAGTGATGTTGACCATCTTTTCATTTGTCTGTTGGCCATCAATATGTCTTCCTCAGAGAAGTACCTATTCATGCCTTCTGCATGTTTTTTAATAGAATTATTCATTTTGAATTGTTGAGTTTGACGACTCTCTCTGAGAGAGAGATTTTGGATTTAATATAGTCATTTTGGATATTTATACATTTTGGATATTAATATAGTCAGATTTTGAAAGAATAGAATTATTGAGAGTACATCTTTAGATCACAACAAAATTAAACAAGAACACTTACATAATAAACCCAGTGCTAATCACAGGTGCCCTCCTTCATACTCATCACCCTTTAAACCATCCACCTGCCCACCACCCCTCTAACCACCCTAAGTTTATTCTCTACAGTTACAAGTCTGTTTTATAGTTTTCCTCACTCTTTTCTCCACCTATGTTCATTTGTTACATTTTTAAAATTCTTCATATAAGTGAAATCATACAGTATTTGACTGTATAAGAAATCAACTTAAAAGATAACTAGAAAATCTCCAGTTCCCAGAAACTGACACTTCCTCAGAAATTTTATTTTCTTATTCTTTTATTTGTTATTTTAAAAATTAAAATGAGACTTGTAAATATTGCTGTGTGAATTCACTAAGCCTAGAGAAGAGATAAGGAAATGGACTCTCACATATCCAGTAGTCTGATTTATGATGAAAGTCAGAATAAAGCAGTGTCATAGGAAAGAGATGGTATTTTCAGTAAACAGTGCCAGAAGAATTGGATTGCTATATTTTAAAAATGTATCTGTCGCCCTTCATTATACCATACACAGAAGTCAAATGCAGTCTTAAATGTGAGAGAGAAAAAAATGCTTTTAGAGGAAAGTGTCATTGTACCCTAGGATTAGGCAAAGAATCCTTAAATAGCTCACAAAATATGCTAACCCAGTAGAAAAAAAAATTGAAAATTTGTTCTATTTTCAAATTTTAAAAATATAGTTTCTTTTAACCTCCAAATATTCTCTTTTCTTTTTTCATTGCATATGTATATCCTGTGACCTTTACAAGGAAATGTTCTCCTATAGCTAGAACAATGAACATGCAAGGGGTCTTAGTGACCCAGAATTGTTAACAATTGTTAATTGTTAGTTGACCCCGTGAACTCAGCATGACTTTGTGATTTGAACCCTCTGAACAACTTCCGGTTCAAAAGCAGGCTACCTTTGTCAGTTGGACTCTTTAAAAATATGTTTGGAAAAATGAATCAAGCATAATTCATACAGAGCTGTCTTTATCTCAACCACCTCAATATTCATCAACTCACTTGTTTATATGCTCTTTATGCATATTATGTTTCAATAAAAGGTTTAAAAACTCAGTGTTCAAATTTCTTGATTTTTGAATTATTAAATGCAGTAATGACCAAGGAGAGTGATCCTGTTGCTTCACACACATATTTAAGAAACCCCAAAAGGAATAATTTCCTGGATTGTGGGAAAAGCAGGCCAGTACTACATTCTAGGCAAAGTTTGCTCACACTGGTCTGGGTCTTATTTTGAAAGCACTGACCCACTCCAGTTCTGTTAATGATTTTTTTCAGTATTGTTTTATTTTTTCAGTGTCTAAGATTCATTGTTTATGCACCACACCCATGCTCCATGCAATAGGGGCCCTCCTTACTACCCACCACCAGGCTCACCCATCCCCCCACCAAGAGTTTCTATTCTTTTATCTTTTGAGGGTTTATGAAAACCAGAGGATATCAGCAGTTACTGCTTTGCACATTCCAAGAACTTGAACGTGTTCCAGCAGAGAACATGCTTGGGTAAATGAAACAAATGAAAAGCAGGCAATGGCATTAACATTCAGTGGGAATGCAGGGAGAATCAGATTCAAACTCTGACATTGCTGGGGTTTGGGGTTAATTTTTTTCTTCTACCTTGCAAAATTTCTGAGGGGCGGAGCATCTGGTACTCCCTTTAATTTCCGAGTTGTGTTTCAATTTCCTTTTGAGCAAGTGCTTTCCTGCGCTAATCATATTTCATAGAGGAAGAGAACTTGACATCGTGTGAACACTGTCAGCTATTAAATGTTCCCCTCAAAGATCCTCAGAATGAGATTTCCAGGGGAGATCATTTGGCTTCTATTGTGGGCTGTTTGTGTTTCAGAAGGTAAGAGTAAAAAAAAGGGAGACTTTTTCCTACATTATAAAACACTTGCTAATATGCTTTTCACGGTGGTAATAGGAATTCGGTCTAGAAAATGTGATTTAATTACTGTTCTCTAGCTTCGTGTGTGTGAGTGGCTTTTTACATTGCTAAGTTTAAAAAATTGTAAGTAGTTTATTTAAATGATATGATTATCATAATTTTATTTAATGTAAAAACTCAAAAATTGTTTTTTTTAAGATTGTATTTATTCATTTGTGAGAGAGAAACAGAGAGGCAGAGAGAGGACAAGCAGGCGAAGAGGCAGAGGGAAAGGGAGAAGCAGACTCTCCGCTGAGCTGGAACTCCTCCCTACCCCCCCCACACACGCTGGGGCTCCATCCCAGGACCAGGAGATCATGACCTAAGCCAAAGGCAGACACTTAACCATCTCAAGCACCCAGGTACCCCTCAAAAATGTTTTAATAAACATTTTGAAAACTAATTATCATAATAATTTCCCTTGAAATTATCATATTTTTTTCTGCTTAGAATTTTCACCAAAATGTTTTGGGTGAAGGTATTATGATGCATATGAACATATATAGAACGAGAACAGAAATTAGACAATAGAAACTGTCAAATCATGTGATGATGGAATTTATTTTGGAGATTGTTGTTAACTCTCTCTAAAGAAAAATCCATATATCATTTACAGTTGATATTGCCACAGCCTTAGAAGTCTTGTAGTGAAGCAAGCATTACTTGTATCATTAGAATGAAAATATCACATAAATTTGAAAAAGTTGAACATGCAATGTTTGTAACACTGAGTTATTCAAAAGGGTTTCTTCCTGTGGTGTATTTGAGATATATTCTAGAAGACCAGTCTTTAGGGGTAGTGAATATGAATGTAGAAGTTTTTTTTTTATGGTATCAGTATGATAATCACCAGATTTATAATTAAATTTAATTCTAACCTCCTTCTCAGTAGATTAAAAAGTTTCTTTGGAAGAAATTTGGTTTCTAATTCATAATAGGTAACTAAGTTATGTGATAATATTTGACTGACATTTTTAAATCAAATTAGTTACCTATCATTCATCAATTTCCAAAACTTTTCACTAAGTCAACAAGTTTTGACTAAACCCTTACTTCATGTCAGCCTCTAAGAATTGAGAAATATTAGCAAATAACAGAAAATCTATCTCCCTGAGCATCTTTCAATCTAGAAAATAAAGGTAGATATCGCTTTAATTATATCCTTTAATCATTTTTGTAAGGTTTATTCAAATGAGTTTAATTTTTTTCAAGGGTAGAGCTTTTTTTCAGTTTTTCATTCTAATATACTACTGCTTGACTTTTACCTTGGAAATCTTAAATCTAGTCACCTTTTCAACTAGGTATTCCATCGTTCCTCTGCACACATAAATATTACAGTTAGTACTCAAAAGTAAAATATTGTATTGGTAAAGACTTCCAGGACCCTGTTAATTTTACCAATCACACCAAATATCTTTTTCTTTTTTTTTAAAGATTTTATTTATTTATTTGACAGAGAGAGCACAGGCAGAGGGACCAACAGGCAGAGGGAGAGGGAGAGGGAGAAGCAGACTCCCTACTAAGTAGGAGCCCAATGTGGGACTCAGTCCCAGGACCTTGGGATCATGACCTGACCAAGGGGAGATGCTTACTTAACCAACTGAGCCACACAGGGACCAACAAACACCTTTTACTTTACCCAAGTATTTTTTTTTTTTATTTTTTTTGTTTTGTTTTGTCTTTTCTTTAACAGGAATACTTTTCAGTGTCTCAACATTTACATATTGTTTGCTGAGGCTTTTTGTAGATATCATTTGTCACATAAAGAAGATTTGTTTTATTTGTAGTTCATGTTTAAACTCAAGAACTGAAGCCAAGTTTAATTAAATGGTTTAAGAGTTTACAAAGTGGAATTGGAATTAAATTTGATGCTGTGACTATGTAATAAAAATTAAATCATAGCGATTTAAACTCCTTACTTACATAATTGATTCTAGCTGACTCATTATATCTATATTTTATCTTTCATCAAAATGTGTTTAATTGTCATATAGGTTTCTTCTAGTTGAATACTGGCCTGAATACTATCACAATCTGCTTTATTCAAAGGAGCTTGGCATTTTAGCTTTCATTAATGGCCTCTGGTCTGTTTAAAACTGAACGTTCCTCAAAAAATGCTACTCACCAGTAAAGAGGAATAACAGACAATAGCAAGAATTTATTGGCCCAAGTTTCTCAGAGATCAACTAGTACATTTTTAATGTGATAGACTCTCTGCATTCCCATTGCAATTTGTTTAATTGCTTCCTTATAAAACATCATGTTTGCAGGAGTCTCCACAGGCTGCTAAGAATCTGGTCAGATTTACAGGGCAGAGTTGAGAATAACAGCCCCTTAAACATACCACATACTCTTTGAAATTAGCCACAGCCGAGAAATTCCTGACTGATAAATATGAAGAAATTAAAACCCATTGAAACATGTCCATGTATACACAGACTATTTTGTGTGGAGAGATATATGTGTTATCTAATTCTGGAAGTTTATTTTATTTTATTTTATTTCCAATTTATTTATTTTCAGAAAAACAGTATTCATTATTTTTTCACCACACCCAGTGCTCCATGCAAGCTGTGCCCTCTATAATACCCACCACCTGGTACCCCAACCTCCCACCCCCCCACCACTTCAAACCCCTCAGATTGTTTTTCAGAGTCCATAGTCTCTCATGGTTCATCTCCCCTTCCAATTTACCCAAAAGCACATACCCTCCCCAATGTCCATAACCCTACCCCCCTTCTCCCAACCCCCCTCCCCCCAGCAACCCACAGTTTGTTTCGTGAGATTAAGAGTCACTTATGGTTTGTCTCCCTCCCTATCCCATCTTGTTTAAAGGGCAAAAAAGTTCTTTAATTTAGGACTTAAAATAGAGATCAAAGCTAGATGATTTTCTTCAATCAGAAGAGGAGGAAAAGGAACTTTATATATGGTTTCAAATTTGAGTTAACCCTAAAAAGGAAAAATAATTGATGTTTTAAGTCATAAGAATTAATTCTAAACTATCTTCTTTTATGAGGTTATATGTGAATGTGATACATGGTTATCCCATCCCCAGACAGCTTGAGGTAGAGGTTTCTAATAAAAAAATCTATGTCTCAATTCCAATATCTTAATAAATTTTCTCCTTCTCCCTTCACCAGAACTCCCCATTTTCAGAGATAGTTGTGTGCTGTTTACCTTTATTATGTGATTTAAAGTTGTGCATTGACCCAACTGCCTTCAATATTCTGTCTTCTTCAAAAATATGAGAGCACCAGATTGAACGAACCTGAAGTTTATGTGGAATGACAAATACTCTGAACAAATACTTTAGAAGAATGAAAACTAGTGTTACTCACTGCAATTCATTGTGAATTATCACAAGTGGATAACTTCTCTGGAGCATTTTAGTAAGGAAAGATAGAAAGGGAAGATGAGGGGGCACCTGGGTGGCTCAGTGGTGTAAGCCGCTGCCTTCAGCTCAGGTCAGGATCTCAGGGTCCTGGGATCGAGTCCCACATCGGGCTCTCTGCTCAGCAGGGAGCCTGCTTCCTCCTCTCTCCCTCTGCCTGCCTCTCTGCCTACTCGTGATCTCTCTCTCTGTCAAATAAATAAATAAATAATTTAAAAAAATAAAAAAAGGAAAGGGAAGATGAGGGTGAAGAACTGGACTAAGCAAGTCTGGCACGTGGGGTATTCCTGAGGAGGGGAAATCCGAGCAGGAGAGACCCATGAGAAGGGTCAGAGCAAATGCCCCAAAATGTCATGAGAGGGGGAGGTCAGCTGAAGCAAACCTTGTTTATTTTAAGGGTACACATGTCCAGAGAACGCACATGCTACTCTTCTGACTGCACGTAATGTTCAACTACAACTGAATTATTGAGTATCACTGAAATTATTCTTAGCCAGAAGTAAGTTCCCAAATGACAACTAATTACTAAAAGTCTTCATTTTCAACCTTTGATTGCTAGGGCTTGAGCCAAAGTCTAAATTGATCCACTTTTCTTTGCTCAATCCCTGATTGTAGGACAGACTTTGCACTTTTCCTTCTTCTCAGCAATGCCTCTGCTTCCTCACCCCACACACCATGCCCCACCTGCCCAGATCTGTGAGATTCTTGCCAACTGATCTCTCATGTGCTCACTTTACCCATTTAACAACTTTAACAGGTTTCAGAATATGACGCATAAAAGGGACATGAAGTAATTGTGGGTGAGAGGAAGTGTTAAAATTCAGTTGAAAATTTTAAGGAAACATTATAAAAATGACTCAGAGAAATTAATGTAATAGAACAAAAAAGCCACAAAAATAACAGAAGGAAAGGGGTAAAAATATTTCTTAGAACACTCCTTTTTGCTTTGACATTTTCACTCAGTGCAACAAGTTTCTCAAACCTTGTTGACCAAAAATGTAATAGACAGAAAAGTGGTTAGTGAAATGTTCACTTCACAGACTCTCAAAAGTTTTTATTTTTTGAACTTAACTAAAATCATCCCTGACTTCAGAATTATAAATTAAAATTTAGGACATGTGGACAAGATATATAATGGAATTACAGATATCAGAGTGTCTTGAATTCATGTAGTAGAGCTTTAAGATCACTAAACATTTGTTCCCAAATCTTATCTATTACATTTGCTATCATGTACTATGCTCTTTCCTGACATTGTCTACAATCTGCAGATGTAATGGAAAGGCTCCATGAGAATTCTATAGTCATCCACTCATTTTCTTGTTTCATTTTTTTATTTTATATTTTTTTATTCATCACAAGACCACTTTTTGTAAGGAAAACACAAAGAATCGTTGTTGTATTTTATTAATATACTGTATTTTTATCATATAAGATATTGTGATGGAGATAAGCAAAAGAAAGACTATAGGATCACTTACAGGAGGCAAGAAACCCAAATAGCAATGAGAGGATGGAGTGGGATAGGGTTGAGGAGTTGATTTGTGAGAGTCCGAATGGAGAGGTAAATCACGATGGCATCTTGAGTAGGCTTTGCAGGTTGAATAGGGGTTAACCAGATAAGGATGATAGGAAGGAGGACATTTAACACTGAAGAAATGTCAATTGGTGTATAAAAGACTAACAGTAGATCTGCAAAAATGGAGGCTTGAGCCCCCACATTTCTAAATCCTCCATCAATGGCATTTCCACAAGTGCTGCAGGTGTAACTGGGTATACTGTGTGTTGTTTTTCTTCTTTTTCTTTTTCAATACTTATTCTTCAAGATTGTCATGAGAATTATTCAGATGCCAAATCATTCCTGCTAGAGTTTTCAAAGGTCCTCAATTAGTGTCACCCTCTGACCCAGAGCCATATTACAACATTCAGTCAGTATAGACTGTTTAAGGAAGATACCATTTTGGCTTGAACAATAATTGACATTAGGTTTTTGTGATCCAAACACTACACATCCCACGAAACTTGATTTCAGTGTTGTAGTCAAGCTGTACCCTGAGTGTAGCTTGTTTCAGCCCTCATTATCGCATACTTGTTTTCTGCCTGATTTCTTTTAGCTATTATCTGTTCTCCCATTTGCTTTTCATAACCCTGGAATTATCTTCATGGTATTTACACTGTTAAAATTTCAAGAAGAAATTGTATAATCATACTTCCAAATTTTAAAAATATTTTATTTCTTCAAATGCTTTAATAATGCAATATAATCTCTTTTTCTAGAGTTAATTTTTTGAACTTCATTTGTGGACACCTGAGTGGCTCAGTCAGTTGAGAAACCACCTCTTGATTTCAGTTCAGGACATGATCTCAGGGTCAGGGGATCGAGCCCTGAATAGTGCTCTGCAGTCAGTACAGAGGGGCTGAGATGCTCTGCTCCCTCTGGCCCACCCCAACCACTCACCTCTGCTCTCATGTGCAAACAAGTGTGCTCCCCACCCAAAATAAATAAATAAACTCTTAAATTAAAACAAAACATAAAACCTTCATTACA
Organism: Neogale vison; assembly: GCF_020171115.1. Classification (NCBI taxonomy): domain Eukaryota; kingdom Metazoa; phylum Chordata; class Mammalia; order Carnivora; family Mustelidae; genus Neogale; species Neogale vison. The sequence continues at coordinate 24,225,298 of NC_058100.1, forward strand.
ATTGATTTCTTTTTTATGCATATATATATATTATTGGCCAAATACATTTAATTATTCTCATATTATTTACAAAATACTTTGAATATATTTTATTTTTAAAAGCTAATTGGATCATATATATATGCACAATAACCAATATGCATATATACCAATAAGAAGTTAGGGAAAATTTTAATATAAAATATCTACTTTTGCTATTTCCATTTTGCCCATTTGATTTATTTTTTTCTAATTTGATTTTTAGTTTTCTTAATAACATATTTTAATATCTACTAAATTTAAAATTAGACTAGCTAAAAGATAGTATCTCCTGTTTTTTGTCTCCCAAATTATTTTAGAAAAACAGAGTAATTGTATGAAAGGAACAACTTTAGTCTACCAAAGCAATCTGGTACACATCTTATTAAGGTTTTCTCAAATATATAATTTATCATGATTTATTTCATTTGATTAAGACTGCTTATCAAATAACAGTTTATAGATACACTGATTTAAAAACAAGTAATTAGCTCTCTGTTTTATGTTAATAATATCCCTTTAAAATTTGAAATTTGAAATATTAAATTAATGATGATTATCAAATTATCAAGAATACTTGTTTTTAACTTGAAGCAATCATTTATAACTATGTCCCTCAAATAGAAGCAAAATGAATCCTAGTCCTATCCAATAACCAAAACTATTCACCCTCTTATTTATGGAGAGAATAATTTTAAATTACAAAATCAGGCCAAGAGAATAAATAGTTCACCCAGATAATTTTATAATTTTTTTTTACAAATTTAAGTGACTACACAAACGCATAAGTTGAAATATTTGTTGTTTAAACATAAATAGTACCTAAGACAATAGAAAGTTTAGTTCACTCATTAACTTAGAACTTGAGAAGAGAGATATTATAAAAAAAAATAGAGTCATCAGCTAAGTCTTCCTTGAAAATGTTTGTATGCCTTTGAAATATGTTTATGTTACCTACTTAAAACTGCCAACTTAATTTAAACAATAGTGGTAGCTGCCAACTTAATTTAAACAATAGTGGTAGCTGTAAATTCATGCCAATTATTTGACTGCATGGGCTGAAATTACTCTTTTTGTCTAATTAAAAAAAAATTTTTTGAGAATGTAGTTTAAGTAAACTTTACTTTTTTTGGTCAATTCAAACAAGTAAAAGTCATGTTTTGTAAGATATGCCTAATTCCTGTTAGAACACAAGATAGTGAATCATTGAAATATTTTGTTATGACATGAGCTGATAATGCTCAGCGTGTTGAAGATTAGAACCAAAGCAGACAGGAGGTGAATTTGAGGTTAGAGGATCTGAGTATTACTGAGAATTGTTCCTTCTATAAAAGAGGATGCAGACTCTTTGGAGAACAATGTGGAGATTCCTCAAGAAATTAAAAATAGAGCTTCCCTATGACCCTGCAATTGCACTCCTAGGTATTTACCCCAAAGATACAGATGTCATGAAAAGAAGGGCCATCTGTACCCCAATGTTTATAGCAGCAATGGCCACAGTCGCCAAACTATGGAAAGAACCAAGATGCCCTTCAACGGATGAATGGATAAGGAAGATGTGGTCCATATACACTATGGAGTATTATGCCTCCATCAGAAAGGATGAATACCCAACTTTTGTAGCAACATGGATGGGACTGGAAGAGATTATGCTGAGTGAAATAAGTCAAGCAGAGAGAGTCAATTATCATATGGTTTCACTTATTTGTGGAGCATAACAAATAGCATGGAGGACAAGGGGCATTAGAGAGGAGTAGGGAATTTGGGTAAATTGGAAGGGGAGGTGAACCATGAGAGACTATGGACTCTGAAAAACAGTCTGAGGGGTTTGAAGTGGCGGGGGGGTGGGAGGTTGGGGTACCAGGTGGTGGGTATTATAGAGGGCACGTCTTGCATGGAGCACTGGGTGTGGTGAAAAAATAATGAATAATGTTTTTCTGAAAATAAATAAATTGAAAGAAAAAAGAGGATGGAGATGGTTGTTCTTCTCAGGGAGCCTACATTTTGATGGCAGGATAGTTGAAATCCTTATAAAAGGATTATGAATGATTATTATGAATCGTTAACTATGTTGGGAGGGAAGTAAAGTAGGGGCTGAGGGAGAACAACAGAGACGGGGTAATGGGGTAAGAGCCTTTTGTTGGGCTGGTCTGAAGTGGGTCACTTTGAGGAAATAATATTTGAGCAGAACCTGAAAGATGAGACAAAGGCAACCACCAAATTCTCCGGTGCACATGTTGCAGAAGAGAAAATAACCGAAAGACCTACAGGAAAAAAAAATACATTTGAGATGCTGGACAAAACATGAACAAACCAGGGAAACTTTGGTGCAATGGGTACATGGTAGAGGAGACAAGATGATGTCAGAGAGAATGGAAGAGTCAGATAGGGGGTTCCCAGGGAAGAGTAAGAAGTTTGGAATGTCTTACACGTTAAAGGGAAAGTCACCAAAGAATTTTAAACACAGGAGCGGTGTGACCAATTTTGCAGTAACTCCTGTGTAGCCCTGTGGAGAATGGGAGGATGGAGGCTTGGCGACTGGTTAGCAGGCTGTTTCTCAGTCAAGGTGGCAAATGATCATAATCAGAGCTAAGATTCTGGAGATGGCAGTAGATGGATGGACAAATGGAGTAGGTGATACGATTTTCTTACAGTCAAGAGCTGCAATTTAAAATTCATTGAAATTCTTGAGAATTACTGGAAGTAAAAAGGGTAATCGATAGGAGAACTCTTCCTCTTTAGTAAACATACATAACAGTGAATACCAGGAGACGGTGGTAGGAAGATGACGTCAAAGAGATATATCCTTGTCTGTTATATCTGGTTGCTAAAAGTAGTAAATAAAGTTGAAAAATCAAGAATTATATTGAAATATAACCGAGAGGGAATGCGTTTCGCTCAGGCTAGCTCATGGGCTGACCCTGTGTGTATGTGTTTGTGTATTGATTGCTACTTTGTGGATGGATTATTCCTTTGGTAGATTCATTACTTTTTAAAAAATAATTGAGAGGAACCTGGGTGACACAGTCAATTAAGCACCTTGCTCTTGGTTTGGACTCAGGTCATCATCTCAGGGTCCTGAGATCACAACCTCTGTGGGGTTCAGAGCCCAGCATAGAGTAGGTTAACACTCTGTCCTTCTCTTCCTCAGCCCTTCCCCTTTCCCCATCTCTCCTCCTCCCCACGCCATCCAAGCTTGTGCTCCAGTGGTCTCTCTAGCAAATAAATAAATCCTTAAAAATAGTAATAATTTAAGTTGAATAAATTAATTGATTAAAAAACTTTATTACTCTTCCCTTGCATTAACTTAGTAGGATAGAAACTAATTCTATCAAAATGTTAATATACTAGTGAAAACTATTTCTGTATGCACAATATAGGAACATATTTGAAATTTAACTAATTTATTTTTCCAGTAATCTTTATGCCATGAGGTGGATCTGAATTTCTAAACTGAAAAGCACACATATTAGCCTGTAACGAAGCATAAAATTTTCCTATGAAAACATGAACACTAAACATAAAACTAACAACTACCAAAAGAATCTGGCTTTTGGTGGGGGGGTAGAAATGAGGGAAGTTGGGGTTTGTGTTGTTCTATGATAGGGCATCACCACTATTTAGTGGATAAAAGTATGTTCACTTAAATTCTAAACAATCAAAACTATACTATGGAATCATTTCTTAAAAGTTCCCTAATATAAATGTGCTAAAAATTTGCTAAAACTGCAAGGAAAAATGACTATATATGAAATCCAACACTGGTGTTATTTAATACACAAAAGTACAATTTTATATGGAACTTGAATGAAATGTTAAACATTTTCATAATGAATATACTCCATGATGGGATTCAGCTCCGTTGGTTATTTGCCCCTTGCCTTTTAAAAAGAAATTCTAGAATGGACTGTTAAATGATTGTCATAAAACCAAGTAAAGAAAGGAGTTTAGCAATTAAAGTAATAATAAATATGTATGGTGATAAGAATCATTGAATTTCACTTTTTAATTTTTTAATTCAAATTCAATTAGCCAAACTATAGTACATCATTAGTGTTCAATGATTCATCAGTTGCATATACCAGCCAATGATCATCACATCATGTGCCCTCCTTAATGCCCATCATCCAGGTACCCACCCACCTGCATTTTGTAACCCCCAATTTGTTTCCCAGAGTCAAGAGTGTCTCATGGTTTGTTTCCCTCTCTGACTCTTTCCTATTCAGTTTTCCCTCCCTTCTGCTATGGTCCTCTGCTCTATTCCTTATGTTCCACATATGAATGAAACTATATGATATTTGTCTTTCTCTGATTTACTTATTCACTTTTACTTATTTTCACTTATTTACTTCCTGCAGGTGATACCCTGCAGTTCCATCTATGTCTATGGAAATAGCAAGTGTACATCCTCTCTGACAGCTGAGTATTATTCCATGCATATATAAACCACATCTTCTTCATCCATTCATCTGTTGAAGGACATCTCTGCTCCTTCCACAGTTTGGCTATTGTGGACATTGCTGCTATGAACATTGGTGTGCAGGTGCCCCTTCTTTTCACTACATCTGTATTTGGGGCATAAATAACCTGTAGTGCAGTTGCTGGGTTGTAGGGAAGTTCTATTTTTAATGTCTTGAGGAACCTCCATACTGTTATCCACAGTGGCTGCACCAGCTTGCATTCCCACCAACAGTGTAGGAGGGTTCCCCGTTCTCCACATCCTCTCCAACAACATTGTTTCCTGTATTGTTAATTTTAGCCATTCCAACAGGTGTGAGGTAATATCTCGTGGTTTTGAATTGTATTTCCCTGATGACAAGTGATGTTGATCATTTTTTTAAGTGTGTGGTAGCCATCAGTATATCTTCTTTGGGAAAATGCCTATTCATTTTTTTTTGCCCACCCCCCCGCCGTTTTTTTAAATTTGGCAGACAGAGATCACAAGTAGTCAGAGAGGCAGGCAGAGAAAGAGAGAAAGAGGAGGAAGCAGGCTCCCTGCCGAGCAGGAGCCTGATGAGGGACTGGATCCCAGGACCCCGAGATCATGACCAGAGCCGAAGGCAGAGGCTTAACCCTCTGAGACATCCAGGTGCCCCTTCTGCCCATTTCTTGATTGGATTACTTGTTCCTTGGATGTTGAGTTTGATAAGCTCTTTATATATTTTGGATAGTAACCCTTTACAGAGATGTTATTTGCAAATACCTTTTCCCATTCTGAAGGTTGCGTTTTAGTTCTGTTGATTGTTTCCTTCACTGTGCAGAAGTTTTTTATCTGATGAAGTCCCAATATTTCATTTTTTTTCTTTTGTTTCCCTCGCTTCTGCATATGTGTCTAGGAAGAATTTGCTGCGTGTGTTCTCTAGGATTTTAGAGGTTTCCTGTCTCACATTTAGGTCTTTCATCCATTTTGAATTTATTTTTGTATATGGTGTAAGAAAGTGGTCCAGGTTCATTATTTTGCATGTGGCTGTCCAGTGTTCCCAACAATATTTGTTGAATAGACTATCTTTTTTCCATTGGGTATTATCTTCTGCTTTGTCAAAAATTAGTTGACCTTAGACTTGTGGGTCCATTTCTGGGTTTTCTTTTATTCCATTGATTGATCTATGTATCTGTTTTTGTACCAGTGCTAACCTGTTTGGATGACCCCAGGTTTGTAATATAGCTTGGAGTCCAGAATCATGATGTCTCCAGCTTTGCTTTGCTTTTTCAAAAGCAAATTCCTTTGGCTTTATGCCGGGCGGGGCAATCCTTTGTGGGTCCATGGATTTTAGATAGGTTGTTCTAGCTCTGTGAAAAATGCTGCTGGTATTTTGATGGAGATTGATTTCAATGTGTAGACTGCTTTGGATAGTATAGACATCATTACAGTATTTGTTTTTCCGATCCATGAGCATGGAATGTTTTTCCAATATTTTTGTGTCATCTTCAGTTTCTTTCATCAGTGTTCTATAGTTTTCAGAGTACAGATATTTTACCTCTTTGGTTAGATTTATTCTCAGGTATGAGATAGGTTTTGGTGCAATTATAAATGGGATCAGTTCTTTGATTTCTCTTTCTGCTACTTCATTATGAGCATATTGAAATGCAAGAGATTTCTGTATGTTGACTTTGTGTCCTACAACTTCGCTGAATCATGTATCATTTCTAGCAATTTTTTAGTGGAGTCTTAAGGGTTTTCCACATGGAGTACCATGTCATCTGCAAATAGTGAAAGTTTTACTTCTTCCTTCCCAATTTGAATGGGAAATTTTATTTCTTTTTGTTGTCTGATTGCTGAAATCTATGACTTCTAGTACTATGTTGAATAAGAATGGTGAGAATGGACATTGCTGTCTTGTTCCTGCTGGTAGAGGAAAAGCTCTCAGGTTTTCCCCATTGAGAATTATATTAGCTGTGGCTTTTTCGTATTCAGACTAATGATGTTGTGATACATTCCCAGTGTCCCTACTTTGTTGAGGGTTTTCTTTTTTTTTTCAATTTATTTATTTTCAGAAAAACAGTATTCATTATTTTTTCACCACACCCAGTGCTCCATGCAAGCCATGCCCTCTATAATACCCACCACCTGGTACCCCAACCTCCCACCCCCCCACCACTTCAAACCCCTCAGATTGTTTTTCAGAGTCCATAGTCTCTCATGGTTCATCACCCCTTCCAATTTACCCAAAAGCACATACCCTCCCCAATGTCCATAACCCTACCCCCTTCTCCCAACACCCATCCCCCAGCAACCCACAGTTTGTTTTGTGAGATTAAGAGTCACTTATGGTTAGTCTCCCTCCTTATCCCATCTTGTTTCATGGATTCTTTTCCTACCCACTTAAGCCCCCATGTTGCATCACCACTTCCTCATATCAGGGAGATCATATGATATTTGTCTTTCTCCGCTTGACTTATTTCGCTAAGCATGATCCGCTCTAGTTCCATCCATGTTGTCGCAAATGGCAAGATTTCGTTTCTTTTGATGGATGCATAGTATTCCATTGTGTATATATACCACATCTTCTTTTTTTTTCCAATTTATTTATTTTCAGAAAAACAGTATTCATTAATTTTTCACCACACCCAGTGCTCCATGCAAGACGTGCCCTCTATAATACCCACCACCTGGTACCCCAACCTCCCACACCCCCGCCACTTCAAACCCCTCAGATTGTTTTTCAGAGTCCATAGTCTCTCATGGTTCACCTCCCCTTCCAATTTACCCAAATTCCCTACTCCTCTCTAACGCCCCTTGTCCTCCATGCTATTTGTTATGCTCCACAAATAAGTGAAACCATATGATAATTGACTCTCTCTGCTTGACTTATTTAACTCGGCATAATCTCTTCCAGTCCCATCCATGTTGCTACAAAAGTTGGGTATTCATCCTTTCTGATGGAGGCATAATACTCCATAGTGTATATGGACCACATCTTCCTTATCCATTCATCCGTTGAAGGGCATCTTGGTTCTTTCCATAGTTTGGCGACTGTGGCCATTGCTGCTATAAACATTGGGGTACAGATGGCCCTTCTTTTCACGACATCTGTGTCTTTGGGGTAAATACCCAGGAGTGCAATTGCAGGGTCATAGGGAAGCTCTATTTTTAATTTCTTGAGGAATCTCCACATTGTTCTCCAAAGAGGCTGCACCAACTTGCATTCCCACCAACAGTGGAAGAGGGTTCCCCTTTCTCCACATCCTCTCCAACACCTGTTGTTTCCTGTTTAGTTAATTTTGGTCATTCTAACTGGTGTAAGGTGATATCTCAATGTGGTTTTAATTTGAATCTCCCTGAGGGCTAATGATGATGAGCATTTTTTCATGTGTCTGATAGTCATTTGTATGTCTTGATTGGAGAAGTGTCTGTTCATATCTTCTGCCCATTTTTTGATGTGTTTGTCTGTTTCGTGTGGGTTGAGTTTGAGGAGTTCATTATAGATCCTGGATATCAACCTTTTGTCTGTACTGTCATTTGCAAATATCTTCTCCCATTCCGTGGGTTTCCTCTTTGTTTTTTTTGACTGTTTCCTCTGCTGTGCAGAAGCTTTTGATTTTGATGAAGTCCCAGAAGTTTATTTTCGCTTTTGTTTCCTTTGCCTTTGGAGACATATCATGAAAGAAGTTGCTGTGGCTGATATCAAAGAGATTACTGCCTATGTTCTCCTCTAAGATTCTGATGGATTCCTGTCTCACGTTGAGGTCTTTTACCATTTTGAGTTGATCTTTGTGTATGGTGTAAGAGAATGGTCGAGTTTCATTCTTCTACATATAGCTGTCCAGTTTTCCCAGCACCATTTATTGAAGAGACTGTCTTTTTTCCACTGTATATTTTTTCCTGTTTTGTCAAAGATTAATTGACCATAGAGTTGAGGGTCCATATCAAGGCTCTCTACTCTGTTCCATTGGTCTATGTGTCTGTTTTTATGCCAGTACCATGCTGTCTTGGTGATCACAGCTTTGTAATAAAGCTTGAAATCTGGTAAGGTGATGCCGCCAGCTTTATTTTTGTTTTTCAACATTTCCTTAACGATTCGGGGTCTCTTCTGATTCCATACAAATTTTAGGATTATTTGCTCCAGCTCTTTGAAGAATGCCGGTGGAATTTTGATCGGAATGGCATTAAAACTATAGATTGCTCTAGGCAGTATAGACATTTTAAAAACATTTATTCTTCCGATCCAAGAGCATGGAATGGTCTTCCATCTTTTTGTGTCTTCTTCAATTTCTTTCATGAGTGTTCTGTAGTTCCTCGAGTACAGATCCTTTACCTCTTTAGTTAGGTTTATTCCCAGGTATCTTATGTTTCTTAGTGCTATAGTAAATGGAATCGATTCTCTAATTTCCCTTTCTGTATTTTCATTGTTAGTGTATAACAAAGCCACTGATTTCTGCACATTGACTTTGTATCCTGCCACGTTGCTGAAATGCTGTATGAGTTCTAGTAGTTTGGGGGTGGAGTCTTTTGGGTTTTCCATATAAAGAATCATGTCATCTGCGAAGAGAGAGAGTTTGACTTCTTCATTACCAATTTGGATACCTTTTATTTCTCTCTGTTGTCTGATTGCTGTTGCTAGGACTTCTAATATTATGTTGAACAAGAGTTGTGAAAGTGGGCATCCTTGTCTTGTTCCTGATCTCAATGGGAAGGCTGCAAGCTTTTTCCCATTGAGGATGATATTTGCTGTGGGTGTTTCATAGATAGATTTGATGAGGTTCAGGAATGTTCCCTCTATCCCTATACTTTGAAGCGTTTTAATCAGGAACGGATGTTGGATTTTGTCAAATGCTTTTTCTGCATCAATTGAGAGGACCATGTGGTTCTTCTCTCTTCTCATATTAATTTGTTGTATCACATTGATTGATTTGCGAATGTTGAACCATCCTTGTAGCCCAGGGATGAATCCCACCTGGTCATGGTGGATAATCTTTTTAATGTGCTGGTGGATCCTGTTGGCTAGGATCTTGTTGAGATCTTAGCATCATATTCATCAGTGATATTGGTCTGAAATTCTCCTTTATGGTAGGGTCCTTGCCTGGTTGAGGGTCAGGGTAATGCTGGCTTCATAGAAAGAGTCTGGAAGTTTTCCTTCTGCTTCAATTTTTTGAAACAGCTTCAGGAGAATAGGTGTTATTTCTTCTTGGAAGGTTTGGTAGAATTCCCCAGGGAATCCGTCAGGTCCTGGGCTCTTGTTTTTTGGGAGGTTTTTGATCACTGCTTCAATCTCGTTATTAGATATCGGTCTATTCAGGTTGTCGATTTCTTCCTGGTTCAATTTTGGTAGTTTATATTGTTCCCAGGAATGCATCCATTTCATCTAGGTTGCTAAGCTTATTGGCATATAACTGTTCGTAATAACTTCTGATGATTGTTTCTACTTCCTTGGTGTTCGTTGTGATCTCTCCCTTTACATTCATAATTTTATGAATTTGGGCTTTCTCTCTTTTCTTTCGGATTAGTGTAGCCAGTGGCTTATCGATCTTATTGATTCTTTCAAAAAACCAGCTTCTAGTTTCATTGATACGTTCTACTGTATCTCTGGTTTCTCCCTCATTGATCTCATCTCTAATCTTGATGATTTCCCTTCTTATGTGTGGAGTTGGTTTGATTTGTTGTTGATCCTCCAGTTCTTTAAGGTGTAGAGACAGCTGGTGTGTTCTGGATTTTTCAATTTTTTTGAGCGAGGCTTGGATGGCTATATGTTTTCCCCTTAGGTCCGCCTTTGCTGTATCCCATAGGTTTTGGACCGAAGTGTCTTCATTCTCATTGGGTTCCATGAATTGTTTCAGTTCTTCTTTGATCTCCTGGTTGATCCAAGCATTCTGAAGCAAGGTGGTCTTTAGCTTCCAGGTGTTTGAGTTCCTTCGGAACTTTTCCTTCTGATTGAGCTCCAGTTTCAAAGCATTGCGATCTGAGAATATGCAGGGAATAATCTCAGTCTTTTGGTATCGGTTGAGTCCTGAATTGTGACCCAGTATGTGGTCTATTCTGGAGAAGGTTCCGTGTGCACTTGAGAAGAATGAGTATTCTGCTGTTTTAGGTTGGAATGTTCTGTATATATCTCTGAGGTCCATCTGGTCCAATGTGTCATTCAATGCTCTTATTTCTTTATAGATTTTCTGCTTCGATGAACTGTCTAATTCTGGAAGAGGCGTGTTAAGATCTCCTACGATTAGTGTATTCATATCAATATGACTCTTTATATTGATTAACAGTTTTCTTAAGTAATTGGCTGCTCCCATATTGGAAGCATAGATATTTACAATTGTTAGATCATCTTGGTGGATAGTCCCTTTAAGGATTATGTAGTGTCCTTCTGTATCTCTGACTACAGTCTTTAGTTTGAAGTCTAATTTATCTGATATGAGAATCGCTACCCCAGCCTTCTTTTGAGTCCCATTGGCATGAAAGATGCTTCTCCACCCCTTCACTTTCAGTCTGCGTGTATCTTTAGGTTCAAAATGGGTCTCTTGTAGACAGCATATGGATGGGTCCTGTCGTTTTATCCAATCTGCAACCCTGTGCCGTTTTATGGGTGCATTTAGGCCATTCACATTGAGAGTGATTATTGATAGATACGTTTTTATTGACATCGAGTTACCTTTGAAGTCTTTCTTTCTGTAGACTGTCTCTATATTTCTGTTCAATGCTATTCTTGGGATTTTTCCTCTTTATAGAACCCCCCTTAATATTTCCTGCAGTATCGGCTTGGTGGTTGCATAGTCTTTTAAGCCTTGCCAGTCTCGGAAACTCTTTATCTCTCCATCCATTTTGAATGCTATTCTTGCTGGATAAAGTATTCTTGGCTGCATGTTCTTCTCATTTAGTGCCCTGAATATATCTTGCCAACCTTTTCTGGCTTGCCAGGTCTCTGTGGACAGGTCTGATGTTATTATGATGTGCTTCCCTCTGTAAGTCAGGAGCCTCTTTGCCCTGGCGGCTTTCAAGAGATTATACTTACAATTATAATTTCTCAATTTGACTATCAGGTGTCGTGATGTGTTTTTGGAGTATATAATCTTGGGTGGAGACCGTTCAGCCTCTAGTACATGAACGCTGGTTTCATTCGCGAGATTCGGAAAATTTTCATGAAGGACTTGTTCCACGATATCTTCTAGACTTCTTTCTTTGTCCTCCCCTTCAGGAATTCCAATAATTCTGACGTTGGAACGCTTCATGGCATCATTTATTTCCCTGATTCTGCTTCCGTGGGATCTAAGCTTTTTTTTCCAGGCTTCCTCCTGATCCTTTCTCTCCATCTGTTTGTCTTCCAGATCACTAATTCTATCTTCTGTCTCCGTTACCCTAGCTTTTAGAGAGTTTAGATTGGATTGGAACTCATTGAGAGCATTGTGGACCTCCTCCCTGGTAGCTTTAAGCTCCGCCCTACCATTGTGAACATCCTGTCTGGTCGCTTTCAGTTCAGCCCTAATCAATTCTGTTTGGTCATCCATGGCTTTCTCCAACCTAGCTATTGCCTGGATAATTGTTAGCCTGAATTCTCTTTTCGACATATTGTCTATGTTGGTAGCTGTTAGCTCTGTTGCAGAAGATCCATCCTCTGTATTTTTCTTCTGTTGGGCATTCCTCCTCCTAGTCATTTTGGTGGGAGAAGACTGAACAGATGTAGCTGGATATATCAACTCTGGTGCAGTCAAGGTGCACCCTGGAACACTTCCTGATCTCCGTCTCAGAGAGAAGCCTCAGTCTGGGTGCAGAAGCTGAATAAATTCCCCCTTGGACGCTGGCAGTGCAGGTTCCGTGTTGCAGACCCTGGGGGCGCAGGATCTTTTGCTCGTCCCCAAAGCCTAGGCAGTGGCGGCTGTCTGGGAGCTCCTGACCGCCAGAGAGGTTCCAAGCACCGATCGCACACTGAGATTTTGCTGCCGGCCCGGGCTGGGAGTGCCTGGCTTGTGCGCACCTCTTTTCCGAGTTGGCTGTGGGTCGGGCGTGCATCTGGGGCACTGAGAACCGGGCGCTGGTCCGTAAGCCGCAGGCTGGGCTTTTGCGCGCCTCTGTCCGGGGAAGAGTTTCACATGCAGGCGGCTTAGACTTTGAAACAACGGCGCAGGTCAAGAAGCGCCCCCAGGCCTTAGTAACCCAGGAGAGCTCGATGGACGTGCGCGCGCATCTCAAGCTTTGTGGTAGGGCTAGCGCGCGTTCTGCAGACCGGTCAGCTCCCATCCCCTCACAGGAGCCGGAACCCACACACTCTGGGGCGCGCTGGCGGCTTAGGGACCAGGAGCTGGTTTCCCTGCTGCACTCTCTCTGCCTCTGTGCCGGGGAGGCCGTCTGGGACTGGGGACTTAAGCCCCTGTCCCTAGCCGCCCTGATTCCCACAATTTCCCCCCCGCAATCCTTTGCTCTTTTTGAGTGCTTTCAACCAGTCTCCAAGTTAATGCTGGTCCCCAGACGCAGGGCACTCTCACTCGTATTGGGGTATTACTTTCCCACCGGTCGCCTCTGGTGGCTCCCTCCCCCTTTTGTTTATCTTCTGATATCAGTCCACCATTCCCATTCCGCTTTACCTGCTCACTGGCGTCTTCTGCCCCTGTAGATATCCAGACGTGTATAATTCTGATCTCAGGCTGATTTCATGGGTGATCGGAGTTCTTTGGCTGGTAATCAGCTCACTTTGGGGTACCAGCTGAAAAGATGCCTCTTCCTAGTACCCCGCCATCTTGTCCCGCCCCATACCGCATCTTCTTGATCCATTCATCTGTTGATGGACATCTAGGTTCTTTCCATAGTTTGGCTATTGTGGACATTGCTGCTATAAACATTCACGTGCACGTTCCCCTTTGGATCACTACGTTTGTATCTTTAGGGTAAATTCCCAGTAGTGCAATTGCTGGGACGTAGGGAAGTTCTATTTTCAACATTTTGAGGAACCTCCATGCTGTTTTCCAGAGTGGTTGCACCAGCTTGCATTCCCACCAACAGTGTAGGAGGGTTCCCCTTTCTCCGCATCCTCGCCAGCATCTGTCATTTCCTGACTTGTTGATTTTAGCCATTCTGACTGGTGTGAGGTGATATCTCATTGTGGTTTTATTTGTATTTCCCTGTTGCCGAGTGATATGGAACAGTTTTTCATGTGTCTGTTGGCCATCTGGATGTCTTCTTTGCAGAAACGTCTGTTCATGTCCTCTGCCCATTTCTTGATTGGATTATTTGTTCTTTGGGTGTTGAGCTAAGTTCTTTATAGATTTTGGACACTAGTCCTTTATCTGATAAGTCGTTTGCAAATATCTTCTCCCATTCTGTCAGTTGTCTTTTGGTTTTGTTAACTGTTTCCTTTGCTGTGCAAAAGCTTTTGATTTTGATGAAATCCCAAAAGTTCATTTTTGCCTTTGCTTCCCTTGCCTTTGGCGATGTTCCTAGGAAGATGTTGCTGCAGCTGAGGTCGAAGAGGTTGCTGCCTGTGTTCTCCTCAAGGATTTTGATGGATTCCTTTCTCACATTGAGGTCCTTAATCCATTTTGAATCTATTTTTGTGTGTGGTGTAAGGAAATGGTCCAATTTCATTTTTCTGCACGTGGCTGTCCAATTTTCCCAACACCATTTATTGAAGAGGCTGTCTTTTTTCCATTGGACATTCTTTCCTGCTTTGTCGAAGATTAGTTGACCATAGAGTTGAGGGTCTATTTCTGGGCTCTCTATTCTGTTCCATTGGTCTATGTGTCTGTTTTTGTGCCAGTACCATGCTGTCTTGATGATGACAGCTTTGTAATAAAGCTTGAAGTCCGCAATTGTGATGCCACCAACTTTTGCTTTGTTTTTCAATATCCCTTTGGCTATTCGAGGTCTTTTCTGGTGGAACAAATAATTGTTGAGGATTTTCATCAAGAATGTATACTATACTTTGTCAGATGCTTATTCTTTTTTTTTCCAATTTATTTATTTTCAGAAAAACAGTATTCATTATTTTTTCACCACACCCAGTGCTCCATGCAAGACGTGCCCTCTATAATACCCACCACCTGGTACCCCAACCTCCCACCCCCCCACCACTTCAAACCCCTCAGATTGTTTTTCAGAGTCCATAGTCTCTCATGGTTCACCTCCCCCTCCAATTTACCCAAAAGCACAAACCCTCTCCAATTTCCATAACCCTACCCCCTTTCTCCCAATGCCCCTCCCCCCAGCAACCCACAGTTTGTTTCGTGAGATTAAGAGTCACTTATGGTTTGTCTCCCTCCCTATCCCATCTTGTTTCATGGATTCTTCTCCTACCCACTTAATCCCCCATGTTGCATCACCACTTCCTCTTATCAGGGAGATCATATGATATTTGTCTTTCTCCACTTGACTTATTTCGCTAAGCATGATACGCTCTAGTTCCATCCATGTTGTCGCAAATGGCAAGATTTTGTTTCTTTTGATGGCTGCATAGTATTCCATTGTGTATATATACCACATCTTCTTGATCCATTCATCTGTTGATGGACATCTAGGTTCTTTCCATAGTTTGGCTATTGTGGACATTGCTGCTATAAACATTCAGGTGCACATGCCCCTTTGGATCTCTACGTTTGTATCTTTAGGGTAAATACCCAGTAGTGCAATTGCTGGGTTGTCAGATGCTTATTCTTAGACAAAATGTCAGGACTGAGAATTTCATCCCAAAAGAAAGAACACAGAGGCAGGAAATGCTGCCAGACCTCTCTCTTGTCCCTGGAAAGGGGAGCTCAAGCCCACTGCTGTCTGGGAAGCCCTCACAAAAGAGGAAACAGTCTCCCCTTATGTGTTCCAGATGTCCCCTCAGATCCTGCCTTCACCCTGACTGTGTCTGGGCCATCTGCTTGCCCACCTGTGTTCTATCCCAGGCAACCCAGCTGAGTTTTAGAACTCAAAACTTTAGGGACCTGGCATGGTGCAGACCAGTGCTGGTCCTCTGCAGGTAGGTCTCACCATGTTGGAACGGATGCAGGTTTATCCCAGAAGGGCAGTCGCACCAAAGCACAAGGCTATGGTAGTTTGGAGCAAAATGTGTCAAAGAACCAGTGTTTGGGTTAGCTGCCCTCAGAAGATGTCTTAGGAAATGGTGCCTGTCAGTTCTTTTTTCTCCCAGAGAGACAATGAATGGCACCTCTCCCAGATGTGCTTCAAGAGAAAGGAAGTCTCTCCCAGGACATCCCAGGGGATCCTCAGACTGCATCTTCTGCCCCCAGGTTATCTGCCCTCCTTCTCCACAGGAACACTGCTGGGCCTTCAGGGCTCAGCACTGGCCATGCTGCAGACTTCTAAAACTCTAGTCTTTGAACCCACTGGTTGTAAAATCTCACAAAAATCAGCCCCTCTCTTCCCAGTCAGTGTCTTTGGGGAAGTGTTTTCCTTGTGCAATCCCCTGTGTACTCCTCTCTCTCTCATTCCCTCTTTCTTTCTCCTGCCTCTCTCCATGACCAGGGCTCCCCTCCACAGTACCTGTGATCCATTTCTCCCCTAAATCCAGTCTCCGCACCTCCTACCTTCCATGATATGGCCCCTTCTCTCCCTAGTTATGCAGTTTATCAATATGCAGATCGATTTTGTGGGTGTTCAGAATAATTTGATATTTCTCTAGGTGTGTGGAAGGGATGAGGCAAGCCTAGGGTCTTCCTACCACCCTGCCATCTTAGCTCTTCCTGTCATCGTTGTAGTAGCAAGGGTACTTATACCCAAATTAAACAGCAGGCAGTATTAAAAATATTAGCAGTTATACTCAGTAGGCATGAGCTTCCTATTAACATCCTGTGATCTCTTTATATGTCAGTTAATTTTTACAAAATAAGAATCATACTCTATATGCAGATTCTGTTACTTTAATACATTTATTGTGAGATATAAGATGTAAGAGTGAATAAAATATGAGGTACTGTGTTACAAATATAAGAAACCACCCATGTCAACAAATAGAACTTTCCCAGAATCCCAGAAAATCCCAGTGGCTTTCTATTATGTCAATAGTCCTACATTTCCTCTAGAAGAAAATGTTATCTTAATATTTTTGATAATTACATTTTTGCTCTTCTTTAATAGTTTCACAGCCTATGGACACATCTCTAATATATACGTTGTTCTAAAATTTTATATAGATGAAATCTTCCTATAATAATAATGTACCTATGTGTCTTTTTAGTTCATGTGATTATTAATTTATATTTTCATGTCATTTTATAGCATTGGCATGCTATTCCATTGCACAAATACATCATAATTTTTTATCCACTCAACTATTAATAGATACTGTAAAGTTGTTTCCATTTTTGTCTATTGAATAATCATATTCTATAAATATCACCACACATGAAGTCTGATTGGCATGTGTGTTAGTTTCTTATTGCCATATTCCTGGGACTAAAACTGCTAAGTAATAACCAATGCATATTTTCAACTTCACTACAAGTTGCTAAACTCTTTCCTTTTGTGCTGGTTCCCATTTTCCTTTGGACCAGCAGTTCCTAATGCTCCACATTATTTCCAAATAGTGGGATTTTTAGACTTTCCAAATTTTTGCCAATGTCTTCTTGCTTTGTTCATGGTTTATTATGATTTTCATTTTCATTTTCAGTTTGAGTACTTTTTCATCAGTTTACAGATCACTTGCATTTTCTCTTTGGAGAAATACTTGTTTAGATCCTTCACCATTATCCTTTTTTCCCCCCCTAGGATTTTTGTATGTTTGTTTGTTTTTGTTTTTGTTTTGTATTAATAGCAAGGTTGTTTCTCCTTGCATGTTTTGTGGAAGTGGCTGGGGAAATAAACCAGTTCTACAAAATAATGCTAGAAGTTTTTTTTTTGCATATTTTTCTTTCTTTTCTTTTTTTTTTTTTTTACATATTTTTTCTTATGGGACTGTTGAAATTTGTTTTGTTTTGTTCTAAAGATTTTATTTTTTAAGTAATCTCTACATACAATGTAGGGCTCAAACTGACAACCCCGAGATCAAGAGTCACATGCTTTAAAAACTGAACCAGCCAGACACCCCAGGACTCGAGGTTTTTGAAATCTCCTTGTAATAGCGATATCCTGCCTCCGAATGATTACCACTTCTACCCACTCAGGGGAAGGACTAAAAGATCGGTCCAGAGCCAGACCCCTTCCTGCACTACCTGAGGTCACAGTACAGGGCTTTTGTGGACAGGGCTCCCAGATGTATAGTTTAGGAATTCTGCTTTAGTATCATTCTACAAATTTTGATATATATATATCATATATTCATTATTGTTTATTTTGAATTATTTTCTAATATGTACTGGGATTTCTTCTTAACCCATGAGTGATTTAGAAGTGTTGTTTAGCTTCAAAACTTTGAGATTTTTCCAGTTATTTTCTGTTAACAATGTCTAGTGTCAAGGTGTGCACTTAGAAAGACTTTAATATTTTGAAATTTGTGGAGCCTTGCTTATAGACTATTTTGGTGAATATTCCAAATTGCATACTTAGAATAAATAGATATCTGAACCTGTTGAAGGTTGCATTCTATCATGATATAAAAGGTCGATTTAGTTAATAATGTTCATATATTTGGGGTGCCTGGGTGGCTCTGTTGGTTAAGCGTCTGACTCTTGATTTCAGCTCAGGTCATGGTATCAGGGTCATAAGATCAAGTTCCACATCAGAGTCCATGCTGAGTGTGCAGCTTGCTTAAGATTCTCTCTCTCTCCCTCTCCCACTTCCCTCCCCACCCCATCCATTCTCTCTTTCTCAATAAAATAGTATTCATATATTCTATATCCTTACTTGTCTATCTGCTTGTCTATCAAATATTTGGAGAAGTGTATTTAAATCTCAAGCTATGAGGATGGATTTGTTCACTTCTCTGACTCCTTTATATCTTGAAGACATATTATTAGGTTTATGTATAGTGGTATGCTGGCAAATATATAACAATCAACTATTCAGAAAAAAGAAAGAATCTTGATTTGTAGAATTTTCCAACACTCAATGTGTAAATACTCATGATAAGGTCAATTTCAAGTTATCAATGTGACATCACTGAATACTGCATTGGGAAGAGATGTTTTTCAAATATCTCCTATCAATTGGTATGAGCCAACTCCAGCAATCATTCTAAACATTCATATACATTTAGAATTATTTCATCTTTCTGTTCAAGGAGTTCTTTTTTTTTTACATCATGGAATTAGAAATATTTATTCAGAATATAAGAATGTTTGTAAAATATTATAAATGTCTCTGTATAAATAAATGGAGTTTTTTTAAACAATTCTATATCAAATAACACAAAGTAGCTATTTTACAGCAGCAGCTAAAACTAAAGGCATCTGGAAACATGTAAAGCATACAAGTGAAGAATCTAAAAAATTACAAGGTATAGTACAGTGTTAAGGGGCAACTTTAAAATGAGACTTTCAGTACAAACAGTAGGACAATACTGACAGATGCAAACTTAGTCACATGTGCTTTAATAACTGACAGTACATTCAAGCAGGTTCTTCTAATTCAAGTGGTTTAAAAGGAGCACATTTTCAAATAATAGGAAACTTAAATCTCATGCAAAGTAAGTCTTGATAATATATCTAGAAACTGATTACAAATAGAAAAGTGAACATGTGTCATTATCTTTGCATTAGGGTCAAACAAAAGCAGATTCTTAGGGACTCATTCACTTGGCAGTCATGACACTAGCAGTCTTCAGTGAACTGAGTTCTACAAACAGAACATTTTCCACATGGATTTGATTTGCAGAAAGTGCAAAAGTGAAATGTATGGTAAGAATTAACTAAAAACAGGTCATCAGTGAGAATGTGAGGGGGAGTTTTGTATATAGCTTGCTTCTTCTGCTGAGCTGGTATTTTAGATGATCAGTAGATGCGTGATTTGTAGCAACAAAAATTTTGACTACGGGAAAATCCAGCACTGTCTGTCATTCAAGGATCTAGTTATTCAATAGCGGTTGCTGTTAACGGGCAGAATGAGTTCTTGTCTGGGTCACATGCAGGAGCTCACTCAGGTGCAGTGTGATAGAGAATGTATCCAATACAACTCTTAATCAAGTTCTTTTATTATTGTGAACTAGCCTTCTTTTATCTAGCAATACTTTCTGCCTTAAATTATTTTTTGCCTGATATTAATAATTAACCCTATCTTCTTTGGCTAATATTTTCATAGCATATTAGTTTTCATCATTTACTTTCAACTTGTCATTCCCATTTTTTAAAGATTTATTTATTTATTTATTTATTTGAGAAAGAGAGAGACAGAGCATGAGCAGGGGAAGGGGCAGAGGAAGCACATATCCAAGCAGACTCCTGCTGAGCAGGGGGCCCAACAGGGTGCTCCAACCCTAGGAGCCATGAGATTAGGTCCTGAGCTGAATCCAGGAGTCAGACACATAACCACCTAAGCCACAGGGTAGCTGGGTCCCGTTTTATCAAAAGTAATCAGCACGTACTTCAGTTTTATTTTGTTTTTGTCCAGTCAGTGCTTATACTTTAATTGGAGTGGAGAATCCATTTAATTTTATTGTAATTACTGATACAGTTAAGTTCTGGTCTAACATACTTCTATTTATTGTTTTCTCTCATCTCTTTGTTCTTCTATTCCTCCTTTCCTGCCTTTTAAAAATATTAATCAAATATTCTTTACTACCTCACTATATCATTTCTATTAGTTATATAGCTCTTAATGTTTTACAACAAACATGCTCAAATTATTACAGTCCACTCTTAATCAATACTTTCACTACATTCTAAACTATGTAAGCATTTAAACAGTTTAAGTTTATCTGTTGTCTCTTGACATTTTTATTATTATTTCTATGTGTTATACTTCTGAACTTTTTGCAAGCACTACAGGACATTGTTATCAATTTTAAGTCCATAGAGGTTTTTAAATTCTGTTAAAATATATATAGAACATTGCTTATTATTTTTCAATACTCATTTTAAGTGAAACCGTATGATAATTGACTCTCTCTGCTTGATTATTTCACTCAGCATAATCTCTTCCTGTCCCATCCATGTTGCTAAAATGTTGGGTATTCATCCTTTCTGATGGAGGCATAATACTCCATAGTGTATATGGACCACATCTTCCTTATCCATTCATTCGTTGAAGGGCATCTTGGTTCTTTCCATAGTTTGGCGACTGTGGCCATTGTTGCTATAAACATTCAAATATTTCTGTCTTTTCTCTAGCGTTGGAATTTTAATTAGACATACATATCACTAGACTCTGCCTCATATATTGCTTATACTCATATATTGCTATACTGCTATTGCTGTTTTGTACACATTTATCTTTCTGCATTCATTTCCGATATTTCTACATCAAGTCTCAGATTTAATACTTTTGGGTTCTGTTAAATCCAAATGGTTCTTAAGGCCATCCATTGCATGCTTACTTCAGATACTCATTTTGTATTTGTAGTATAAAACATGATTTTTGCATCACCACTGTGGGTTGCTGGGGGGAGGGGGGTTGGGAGAAGGGGGGTAGGGTTATGGACATTGGGGAGGGTATGTGCTTTTGGGTAAATTGGAAGGGGAGGTGAACCATGAGAGACTATGGACTCTGAAAAACAATCTGAGGGGTTTGAAGTGGCTGGGGGGTGGGAGGTTGGGGTACCAGGTGGTGGGTATTATAGAGGGCACAGCTTGCATGGAGCACTGGGTGTGGTGAAAAAATAATGAAAACTGTTTTTCTGAAAATAAATATATTGGAGGAAAAAAAAACAAAACATGATTTTTTTTTTTTTGCAGTGAACTATCAGATTTATTTTGGTTCCTTGAAAACACTAGATGGTAGGGGGAAAAAAGAAACATTCTACAGCTTATAGCAAAGCAAGAAACAATTACCAGATTATGAGACCCCCCTCCCAAAAGTTCCAGCACAGTGAAAAGAAGAAATTTTTAAATTGAAATTATTACTATAATATTTAGCTATAAAATGGTTGTGTCAATTAAGCAAAAGGACAATAGGAGAAAGGTAATTCAATTGGAGAAAATATTTGGAACAAGCTCTTAAAACTCTTTGCCTAAAACTTTTAGTATGAATCATACTCCTTTTTTAAATTTAATTTTTTTTATTAAATTAATTTATTTATTTTCAGAAAAACAGTATTCATTATTTTTTCACCACACCCAGTGCCCCATGCAATCCGTGCCCTCTATAATACCCAGCACCTGGTACCCCAACCTCCCACCCCACCCCCACCACTTCAAACCCCTCAGATTGTTTTTCAGAGTCCATAGTCTCTCATGATTCACCTCCTCTTTGGAAAACAGTGTGGAGATTCCTCAAGAAATTAAAAAGAGAACTTCCCTATGACCCTGCAATTGCACTACTGGGTATTTACCCCAAAGATACAGATGTCGTGAAAAGAAGGGCCATCTGTACCCCAATGTTTAGAGCAGCAGTGGCCACGGTCGTCAAGTTGTGGAAAGAACCAAGATGTCCTTCCATGGACGAATGGATAAGGAAAATGTGGTCCATATACACTATGGAGTATTATGCCTCCATCAGAAAGGATGAATACCCAACTTTTGTAGCAACATGGACGGGACTTGAGGAGATTATGCTGAGTGAAATAAGTCAAGCAGAGAGAGTCAATTATCATATGGTTTCACTTATTTGTGGAGCATAACAAATAGCATGGAGGACAAGGGGTGTTAGAGAGGAGAATGGAATTGGGGTAAATTGGAAGGGGAGGTCTCTTAGAAACAAGAAGGATCTTGTTTCAAATATGCAACTGTATCACCATCAAGACAGTTGCTATCTTTGAAAGTCACTCAGAGTGAGACTTAGGGGGAGAGGTCAGAACATCAGAAAAGCAGAATGAATCTCTCAGAGTGTTCTGGAATGGAGGAAGAGAGGCCAACCAGGTTCTTGATAAAAAAACCAAGTAGGTCTCTATCTTGAGACTTTTGAAACCAGAAGTGGACCAACTCAAAATAGAAGTTCAACTCAGACCTATCTGAGTTCACTTCTTGTTTAGATGAAGAGAAAAAAACTTGTCAATGGATGGTTACTAAAATAAACATTATTAGCACTTAATAGATGTACAAAAGATAAGAATCAAAGTGAATAAATATAAAATATAATCGAATACCAACGGAAGTCATCAAAAGTGGAAGAGAATAAAAAAAATCACAAAATAGAAAACAATTACCCAAGTTTAATAGAGAATGTTCAACTGTCAATAATTCCTTTAAATGTAAATGGAATAAACTTACATGTCAAAAGGAATATAGTACCTGAATGAGTAAAACAAACAAGTACTCGCTTTAGATTTAAAGACACAATAGGCTAAAAATGAAGGAATGGAAAAAGATACTTCATGTAAATGGCAACCAAAGAGTATTGGAGGGGCTATACCAAAGAATATTGGAGGGGCTATACGTCTATCAGATAAAAAATTGGCTTTATGTCTAAAACTATCTCTCAAGACACAGAAGGTCTTATATAATAATATAAGGGTCAATTCAAGAGGAAGATGTAGCAATTCTCAACATATGTGGGTCCAACATTGGAACTCCTAAGTAAATATTGACATATCTAAAAAGGAGAATTTTTTTTAAAGATTTTATTTATTTATTTGACAGAGAGAAATCACAAGTAGACAGAGAGGCAGGCAGAGAGAGAGAGAGGGAAGCAGGCTCCCCGCTGAGCAGAGAGCCCGATGCGGGACTCGATCCCAGGACCCTGAGATCATGACCTGAGCCGAAGGCAGCGGCTTAACCCACTGAGCCACCCAGGCGCCCTAAAAAGGAGAAATTGATAGCAACACAATAACATTAGGAGACTTTAATATCCCATTTTGAATAATGGATAGAACACTCAGACAGAAATTCGAGAAAGCTCTAGATTTGAACAATACAAACAAAATGGACATAATAGATATATATGGAATTTTCCAGGAACAGTGGAAGAGTACATTCTCCTCAACTGCACATGAAAGATTCTATATAGTATCTTTTCCAAACACAAAGGAGTAAAACTAGAAATCAGCAACAGCAAAAAGAATGGGAAAATTCACAAATACATGGAAAGAAAACAGCACGCTCTCAAACAATGGGACCATAGGAGAAAGTGCAAAAGAATTTTTTTAAATCTCTTGAGACAAATGAAAACAAAAACACAATGTAACAAAACTCAGAGATGCTGCAAAAGCAGGGGAAAGAGGGAAATTGTTAGTGGCAAATGCCCCATTAAAATAGAAGATCTTATATAAACAACCTAACTTTACACCTCAAGGAACTAGAGAAACAAACCAAGCCCAAAGTTAGAAGAGAAGCAATAATAAAGATTAGAGCAGAAATAAATCAAATAGAGAATAATAAAACACCCTATTCTACTATCTCCCTAAAAACTGTTTTTCTTCAAATTTATGCACATGTTGTGTCTCTTTTCTTTTTTTAATTTCTTAAGGGGAAAAAATGAGTCAATATGAAGTCTATTCTTTTCTATTATAGATATATAATAGTAAAATTTCTCTCTCATTGCTACTTCAGTATCATCTCACAAAATATTTAAAATATTTGTCTTATCATTCATTTCAAGAAATATAGATAGATAGATATAGATATAGATATATGTACAATTTAAAGAATTCCCTTTAGAGTTCTTATAATGCTGGTTTAGTGGTGACTAAATTCTTTAGCTTTTGCTTGTCTTATAAACATTTTAATCTAAGTGTCAAGTTGTTTCTTTTCTTCCTGCCTTTGAGATTCTCTCCCTCTCTTTAACTTTGGACAGTTTAACTATAATGTGCATTGGTGTGGGTTTCTTTGAGTTCATCTTATTCGCAACTCTATAGGTTTCTTGGATCTGTGTGTCTCTTTCCTTCCCAAGTTAGGAAAATGTTCAGTCCCCATTTCTTCAAATACGTTTTCTGCCCCTTTCTCTTCTCTTCTGAACTCCTATACTGTGAGTGTGGGTCTTCTAGTGTTGTCCCATCAGTCCCCATCTTTATTCTTTTGTATGGTGGTGAGTTCCACTTTTCTGTCTTTAAGTGTACTAATACGTTCTTCTGTTCCCTTTAGTCTGCTATTGAAACGTTTCACTGTATTTTTTCAATATGATTATTGTATTCATCAGCTCTATGATTTCTGTTTGGTACTTTCTTATATATTCTCTTTGTTGAAATTCTCACTATGATTATCCATTTTTCTTCCAAGCTTAGTGAGCATCTTTATAACCATTACTTTGACTCTTTATCATATAAATAATTTATTTTCATTTTATTAAAGGCTTTTCATGAGGTGTTATCTTGTTGTTTCACTTTGAATATATTCCTCTGTTTCTTCATTTCCTTGACTCTCTGTGTTGGTTTCTATCCATTAGATAAAAAAGGCACCTCTCCTAGTCTTGAAGGAATAGCCTTACTTAAGAGGTGACCATTACTATTTAACCCTGCCATGGCTTTTGGTTCTCTCTCAATCCTTGTGATTGTCTAGTCACCCTACTATATTTTCAGTGGCTCCCAGTATTTCAGAGTGTGCCATGAGCCAACCAGTGCCCCAAAGGGGAAGAGCTCAGTCAGCACCTGCGTTTAGGCTGGTTAGAAGCCAGGTTCTCAGGCAGCAATTTTTAAAATATGTGAATGTACCTCTTTCAGGGGAAGACTGGGAGATGGGCATTTCTGTCTATTCCTTCTTAACTGAGCAAGGGAGTGCTAGCTATTTAAGAGCCATTTCTTTCTCTGCCACCATCTTTTTGAACTGATGAATACAAAACCTACAGACCACCATGGACATGCAGTCAAGGGCCAATTCCTGGGCAACAGTCACAAAAACCAGAACACCAGATGCAAAAACCGGACACTAAATGCATGTATGAGTTCCTTGAGATACCAGCACTCTGGAGTGCACCAAAGAGAGGTGTGATTTCTTGCAATCTCTGGAGAGGAGTATGGTTGGCCCTTAGTTTATTTAGAACATACCTCTCAGACCTCATTTATAAAGATTGTTCCCCATCCACTGGCCTCTATCCCCAGAGAACACCTAAGTAGGTCCCTAGCTGTGTGCCAAACCAGAAGCCTGTCCCTCAAGCTGAAACATCAGGAAAATCTAACAGACCTCTTTTGTAGGATGACTAAGATCATAGTTCAGTCTGTACCTACAGGGTATCCAAGGGATGGTAGCCAGCCATAAACTCTCTCCATTTGTTAGGATTCTGTGGGACCTATGAATGCAAGCCCCACTGGCCATCAGATCAGGTAATGTCCCTTGGGTGGTAGCCACAAAATCCAGTGCACCAGATGTAACAACTGGGGCACCAGATCCTTGTACGAACTTCCCTCTAGGAATTACCAGTGCTCTGGAGTGCAGCAGGAGGAGGAGGACCTGAAGATAGTGCCTATCCACCAAGGTCTTTGCAGAGAATTATAGTTGCCCCTCAGCTGTTTAATGAGACGTCTGCTCCTCAAGCCCTGGCAGTGGAGATTAGTCTAATAGGCCTTTTGCACAGAAAGTCAGCTACTTCAGTCTGTGACTCTCTCCTGTGCCCTGGGGGTGGTTTCTTCTTAAGAACTCTATTTGTTACAGTGTTACAGGACCCACTGGCCACCAAAACCATGTGATCAAAGGTGTCTACTGGGTGGCAGCTGTAAAATTCAGGGGGGTGTCTAAAATGGATACAAGCTCCTTTCCAGGAGATACCAGTGAGCTGGAATGAGGCAGAGGGAGAGCATGAAGAAGGTGACTGCTGGCCTCTGTCTTTGAAGAGAGTTTTAGTAAGCCCCCAGATGTGTATCAAATTAAATGCTTGCCGCTGAGTCCAGTGCTTTGAAATAGGCAAAAAAGTCTCTGATGGAAAGCCTGGGTCCTTTTCAGAGAGCTTCCCTTATGTAGGGCCATGGGCTGTGTAATATCATGCATGTGGACACTTTAAGAACTATTTCTCAGTTGGCTGGAGCCTGTTATGGACACAAGCTCCATGGGTTTCCAAAGATAGATGTTTTGGAGGCTTGTCTGTCAGGTGCCAGTCTTAAAACTGGGGTTCCAGATGTTCCCAGGCCTATTTAGTTACTCATTTCTGTTATCATTTAGCTTAGTTGGTTTAGGAGAAACAGTACAAATTCACAAGTGGAGTTACTTGGCATAATGATTGTGAATCTACTTTAGCACAGATTCATTCTTCAAAAAGAATCCTGTGTACTCAGTTGAATCTAATAATATGATATTTAGTAGTGATAACTATAAGATCCTGGGCTTAGGTTAGAGGAATCAGCTGTACAAGTACAAACAGACTAGAAATATTTTAAAATTAGTGAATATTTGGCATGTCTGGGGGGCCTCAGTTGGATAAGAATCTGATTCATCATTTCAGCTCAGGACTTGATCTCAGGGTCATGAATTCAAACCCCACACTGAGCCCCATGCTGGGTGTGGAGACTACTTAAAAAAATAGCGAATGTTTTAATCAATTTTGAGATTAGTTTGAGTCAAAACTATGACAGAACCACCAGTACTATGAGACCACAACCTGCACTGATAGAAGTCTAAAGTAGAATGAGGCTGTTCTAAGTCTTGCCAGTCTCAGTGCTGATCAGTCTGTATGTGACATATTATATTGCTTCAGAGATGATCTTGTTAGAGTATAAAAACATATTTAAGAGTGCCCAGATGAAAAAGGAAGATAGTAAAGGGGTTCGAGCCTGTCATAATAATAATACTTACTTATAATTTTATCCTTTTTGTATACCTTTTGAGAAGAAATCTCATCAAGAGTTTTCTTTAATTGATATCCTTTGAAACACCATAATTGGTAGATAACCATAGTTGTTCTGAAATCAGACCACCAGGATTCAAATCTCTCCTTTACATTTTCACAGCTAATTTAATTGAATTCTTTAAGACTCAGTTCTTGTAAATCCAAAGACTGAAGCTTGCCCAGGGAAGATTTATTGTTAAATAACACACATCTTGATGTATCACAATGAAATTCATTCAAGGGTAGAGAGAAAATAATCTAAATCATCGAAAATTACTAAGGAAAAAATAAACCCTAGAAGGTTGCTTAAAAAGAATTAAGAGTAAATGAGCATCTTAATCTCAACACTGGAAGCTTAAAAAGAGTGCCAGGGAAATCTATCAATGAGAGCTGTGCACTATACATCAAGAATCTATACCTAGAGAAGGTATACTTTATAAATCTTTATTAAAGGGGCACCTGGATCGCTCAGTTGTTTAACACTCTACCTTTGGCTCAGGTCATGATCCCTGGTTCCTGCTCAAAGGTAGAGGGTCATGATCGCTCAGTTGTTTAACACTCTACCTTTGGCTCAGGTCATGATCCCTGGTTCCTGCTCATCTTTCTGTCCATCCACCCTCCCTTGTGCTCACACTTTATCTCTCAAATAAATAAATTTTTTTAATTTTTTATAAACATATAATATTTTATTAGCCCCGGGGTAAGGTCTCTGAATCGCCAGGTTTACACACTTCACAGCACTCACCATATCACTTACTGTCTGCAATGTCCATCACCCCATCACCCTCTTCCAACCCCCTCTCTATGGCCACTCTCAGTTTGTTTTGTGACATTGAGAGTTTCTTATGGTTTGTATCCCTTCTGATCCCATCTTGTTTCATTTATTCTTTTCCTATCCCCCAAACCCCTCACGCTGCATCTCCACTTCCTCAAGGGAGATCCAAATTAAAAAAATCGTTTAAAAAAATCTTTATTAGAGAAAAACATTAGTATATGCAAGGATTCAAAGCGTATAATCCAATTAATAAGTCTGGAGAATATACTGGAAAATTTCTCAAATCAAGCAAAAAAGAAAATGGATGTGAACTTAAACATACAGAGATGATAATAAATTCGTGTGTGTGTGTGTGTGTGTGTGTGTGTGTGTGTTGGAAATTTTGCTCATGTGTTGAACAAGATTCCTTGCAATTAAATCATTTTATGGATAAAAAACTATTATTACTCTGGTGTTAAAAGTACTAGCTTAAGGGGGGGACAAGATGGCGGGGTACTAGGAAGAGGCGTCTTTTCAGCTGGTACCCCAAAGTGAGCAGATTACCTACCAAAGAACTCCGATCACCCATGAAATCAGCCTGAGATCAGAATTATACACGTCTGGATCTCTACAGGGGCAGAAGACGCCAGTGAGCAGGTAAAGCGGAATGGGAACAGCGGACTGATATCAGAAGATAAACAAAAGGGGGAGGGAGCTGCCAGAGGCGACCGGTGCAAAAGTAATACCCCCATACTAGCGAGAGTGCCCTGCGTCTCGGGACCAGCATTAACTTGGAGACTGGTTGAAAGCACTCCAAAAGAGCAAAGGATCCCGGGGGCAAATTGTGGGAATCAGGGCGGCTAGGGACAGGGGCTTAAGTCCCCAGTCCCAGACGGCCTCCCCTGCGTGGAGGCAGAGAGAGTGCGGCGGAGAAACCGGCTCCTGGTCCCTAAGCCGCCAGCCCGCCCCAGAGTGTGTGGGTTCCGGCTCCTGTGAGGGGATGGGAGCTGCACCGGTCTGCAGAACGCGCACTAGCCCTACCACAGAGCTTGAGATGCACGCGCACGTCCCTCCAGCTCTCCTGGGTTTCTAAGGCTCGGGGGTGCTTCTTGACCCGCGCCATTGTTTCAAAGTCTAAGCCAAACACGCGCGAAACTCTTCCCCGGACAGAGGCGCGCAAAAGCACAGCCTGCGGCTTACGGACCAGCGCCCCGTTCTCAGTGCCCCAGACATGCGCCCGACACAGAGCCGCCTCTGAAAAGAGGTGCACGCAAGCCGGCACTCCCAGCCCGGGCCGGGGGCAAAATCTCAGTGTGCGATCACTGCTTGGAACCTCTGGCGGTCAGGAGTTCCCAGACAGCCGCCACTGCCTTGGCTTTGGGGACGAGCAAAAGATCCTGCGCCCCCAGGGTCTGCAACACGGAACCTGCACTGCCAGCGTCCAAGGGGGAATTTATTCAGCTTCTGCACCCAGACTGAGGCTTCTCTCTGAGAAGGAGATCAGGAAGTGTTCCAGGGTGCACCGTGACTGCACCAGAGTTGATACATCCAGCTACATCTGTTCAGTCTTCTCCCACCAAAATGACTAGGAGGAGGAATGCCCAACAGAAGAAAAATACAGGGGATGGACCTTCTGCAATAGAGCTAAAGGCTATCAACATAGATAATATGTCGGAAAGAGAATTCAGGCTACCAATTATCCAGGCAATAGCTAGGTTGGAGAAAGCCATGGATGACCAAACAGAATTGATTAGGGCTGAACTGAAAGCGACCAGACAGGATGTTCACAATGTTAGGGCGGAGCTCAAAGCTACCAGGGAGGAGGTCCACAATGCTCTCAATGAGTTCCAATCTAATCTAAACTCTCTCAAAGCTAGGGTAACGGAGACAGAAGATAGAATTA
The DNA here is from genome assembly GCF_020171115.1 of Neogale vison. NCBI lineage: Eukaryota > Metazoa > Chordata > Mammalia > Carnivora > Mustelidae > Neogale > Neogale vison. The sequence continues at coordinate 24,255,118 of NC_058100.1, forward strand.
GTGATCTGGAAGACAAACAGAGAGAGAGAAAGGATCAAGAGGAAGCCTGGAACAAACAGCTTAGATCACACGAAAGCAGAATTCGGGATATAAATGATGCCATGAAGCATTCCAACGTCAGACTTATTGGAATTCCTGAAGGGGAGGAGAAAGAAAGAAGTCTAGAAGATATTGTGGAACAAGTCCTTCATGAAAATTTTCCGAATCTCGCAAATGAAAACAGCGTTCATGTACTAGAGGCTGAACGGTCTCCACCCAAGATTATACACTCCAAAAAAACATCACGACACCTGATAGTCAAATTGAGAAATTATAATTCTAGGTATAATCTCTTGAAAGCTACCAGGGCAAAGAGTTTCCTTACTTACAGAGGGAAGCCCATCAGAGTAACGTCAGACCTGTCCACAGAGACCTGGCAAGCCAGAAGAGGCTGGCAAGATATATTCAGGGCACTAAATGAGAAGAACATGCAGCCAAGAATACTTTATCCAGCAAGACTGACATTCAAAATGGATGGAGAGATAAAGAGTTTCCAAGACTGGCAAGGCTAAAAAGACTATGCAACCACCAAGCCGACACTGCAGGAAATATTAAGGGGGGTTCTATAAAAGAGGAAAAATCCCAAGAATAGCATTGAACAGAAATATAGAGACATTCTACAGAAAGAAAGACTTCAAAAATAACTCAATGTCAATAAAAACGTATCTATCAATAATCACTCTCAATGTGAATGGCCTAAATGCACCCATAAAATGGCACAGGGTTGCAGATTGGATAAAACGACAGGAACCATCCATATGCTGTCTACAAGAGACCCATTTTGAACCTAAAGATACACGCAGACTGAAAGTGAAGGGGTGGAGAAGCATCTTTCATGCCAATGGGACTCAAAATAAGGCTGGGGTAGCGATTCTCATATCAGATAAATTAGACTTCAAACTAAAGACTGTAGTCAGAGATACAGAAGGACACTACATAATCCTTAAAGGGACTATCCACCAAGATGATCTAACAATTGTAAATATCTATGCTCCCAATATGGGAGCAGCCAATTACTTAAGAAAACTGTTAATCAAGATAAAGAGTCATATTGATATGAATACACTAACCGTAGGAGATCTTAACACGCCTCTTTCAGAACTAGACAGATCATCGAAGCAGAAAACAATAAAGAAATAAGAGCATTGAATGACACATTGGACCAGATGGACCTCAGAGATATATACAGAACATTCCACCCTAAAACAGCAGAATACTCATTCTTCTCAAGTGCACACGGAACCTTCTCCAGAATAGACCACATACTGGGTCACAATTCAGGACTCAACCAATACCAAAAGACTGAGATTATTCCCTGCATATTCTCAGATCACAATGCTTTGAAACTGGAGCTCAATCAGAAGGAAAAGTTCCGAAGGAACTCAAACACCTGGAAGCTAAAGACCACCTTGCTTCAGAATGCTTGGATCAACCAGGAGATCAAAGAAGAACTGAAACAATTCATGGAACCCAATGAGAATGAAGACACTTCGGTCCAAAACCTATGGGATACAGCAAAGGCGGTCCTAAGGGGAAAACATATAGCCATCCAAGCCTCGCTCAAAAAAATTGAAAAATCCAGAACACACCAGCTGTCTCTACACCTTAAAGAACTGGAGGATCAACAACAAATCAAACCAACTCCACACATAAGAAGGGAAATCATCAAGATTAGAGATGAGATCAATGAGGGAGAAACCAGAGATACAGTAGAACGTATCAATGAAACTAGAAGCTGGTTTTTTGAAAGAATCAAATAGATCGATAAGCCACTGGCTACACTAATCCAAAAGAAAAGAGAGAAAGCCCAAATTCATAAAATTATGAATGTAAAGGGAGAGATCACAACGAACACCAAGGAAGTAGAAACAATCATCAGAAGTTATTACGAACAGTTATATGCCAATAAGCTTAGCAACCTAGATGAAATGGATGTATTCCTGGAAAAATATAAACTACCAACATTGAACCAGGAAGAAATCGACAACCTGAATAGACCGATATCTAATAACGAGATTGAAGCAGTGATCAAAAATCTCCCAAAAAACAAGAGCCAGGACCTGACGGATTCCCTGGGGAATTCTACCAAACCTTCCAAGAAGAAATAACACCTATTCTCCTGAAGCTGTTTCAAAAAATGGAAGCAGAACGAAAACTTCCAGACACTTTCTATGAAGCCAGCATTACCCTGATCCCCAAACCAGGCAAGGACCCTACCAAAAAGGAGAATTTCAGACCAATATCACTGATGAATATGGATGCTAAGATCCTCAACAAGATCCTAGCCAACAGGATCCAACAACACATTAAAAAGATTATCCACCATGATCAGGTGGGATTCATCCCTGGGCTACAAGGATGGTTCAACATTTGCAAATCAATCAATGTGATACAACAAATTAATATGAGAAGAGAGTAGAACCACATGGTCCTCTCAATTGATGCAGAAAAATCATTTGACAAAATCCAACATCCGTTCCTGATTAAAACGCTTCAAAGTATAGGGATAGAGGGAACATTCCTGAACCTCATCAAATCTATCTATGAAAGACCCACAGCAAATATCATCCTCAATGGGAAAAAGCTTGCAGCCTTCCCATTGAGATCAGGAACAAGACAAGGATGCCCACTTTCACCACTCTTGTTCAACATAGTATTAGAAGTCCTAGCAACAGCAATCAGACAACAGAGAGAAATAAAAGGTATCCAAATTGGTAATGAAGAAGTCAAACTCTCTCTCTTCGCAGATGACATGATTCTTTATATGGAAAACCCAAAAGACTCCACCCCCAAACTACTAGAACTCATACAGCAATTCAGCAGCGTGGCAGGATACAAAGTCAATGTGCAGAAATCAGTGGCTTTCTTATATACTAACAATGAAAATAGAGAAAGGGAATTTAGAGAATTGATTCCATTTACTATAGCACCAAGAACCATAAGATACCTGGGAATAAACCTAACTAAAGAGGTAAAGGATCTATACTTGAGGAACTATAGAACACTCATGAAAGAAATTGAAGAAGACACAAAAAGACGTAAGACCATTCCATGCTCTTGGATCGGAAGATTAAACGTTTTTAAAATGTCTATACTACCTAGAGCAATCTATACTTTTAATGCCATTCCGATCAAAATTCCACCGGCATTCTTCAAAGAGCTGGAGCAAATAATCCTAAAATTTGTATGGAATCAGAAGAGACCCCGAATCGCTAAGGAAATGTTGAAAAACAAAAATAAAGCTGGCGGCATCACCTTACCTGATTTCAAGCTTTATTACAAAGCTGTGATCACCAAGACAGCATGGTACTGGCATAAAAACAGACACATAGACCAGTGGAACAGAGTAGAGAGCCCTGATATGGACCCTCAACTCTATGGTCAATTAATCTTCGACAAAAGAGGAAAAATATACAGTGGAAAAAAGACGGTCTCTTCCATAAATGGTGCTGGGAAAACTGGACAGCTATATGTAGAAGAATGAAACTCGACCATTCTCTTACACCGTACACAAAGATCAACTCAAAATGGATAAAAGACCTCAACGTGAGACAGGAATCCATCAGAATCTTAGAGGAGAACATAGGCAGTAATCTCTTTGATATCAGCTACAGCAACTTCTTTCAAGATACGTCTCCAAAGGCAAAGGAAATAAAAGCGAAAATAAACTTCTGGGATTTCATCAAAATCAAAAGCTTCTGATCAGCAAAGGAAACAGTCAAAAAAACAAAGAGGCAACCCACGGAATGGGAGAAGATATTTGCAAATGACAGTACAGACAAAAGGTTGATATCCAGGATCTATAATGAACTCCTCAAACTCAACCCACACGAAACAGACAAACACATCAAAAAATGGGCAGAAGATATGAACAGACACTTCTCCAATCAAGACATACAAATAGCTATCAGACACATGAAAAAATGCTCATCATCATTAGCCCTCAGGGAGATTCACATTAAAAGCACATTAAGATATCACCTTACACCAGTTAGAATGACCAAAATTAACAAAACAGGAAACAACATGTGTTGGAGAGGATGTGGAGAAAGGGGAACCCTCTTACACTGTTGGTGGGAATGCAAGTTGGTGCAGCCTCTTTGGAGAACAGTGTGGAGATTCCTCAAGAAATTAAAAATAGAGCTTCCCTACGACCCTGCAATTGCACTCCTGGGTATTTACCCCAAAGACACAGATGTCGTGAAAAGAAGGGCCATCTGTTCCCCAATATTTCTAGCAGCAATGGCCACAGTCACCAAACTATGGAAAGAACCAAGATGCCCTTCAACGGATGAATGGATAAGGAAGATGTGGTCCATATACACTATGGAGTATTATGCCTCCATCAGAAAGGATGAATATCCAACTTTTGTAGCAACATGGACGGGACTGGAAGAGATTATGATGAGTGAAATAAGTCAAGCAGAGAGAGTCAATTATCATATGTTTTCACTTATTTGTGGAGCATAACAAATAGCATGGAGGACAAGGGGCGTTAGAGAGTAGTAGGGAATTTGGGTAAATTGGAAGGGGAGGTGAACCATGAGAGACTATGGACTCTGAAAAACAGTCTGAAGGGTTTGAAGTGGCGGGGGGGTGGGAGGTTGGGGTACCAGGTGGTGGGTATTATAGAGGGCACAGCTTGCATGGAGCACTGGGTGTGGTGAAAAAATAAAGAATACTGTTTTTCTGAAAATAAATAAATTGGGGAAAAAATTACTAGATTAAGTCTAAATCGTTCAACAAAAAGGGAAATTTTTTCTATAAAATATTATATATAAATATCTTATAAACAACAGAACACTTGAACATAAACATCAGAAATATTCAATAAATAAGAATAACTCAATAAAATACAATTATATTATTCTTCAATAAAAATAGGACACTTTTATTGTGTTTTAAAAGAATCAAACTATAGTGGCATCAAATATTACTTTTATCTTAAAATATACATATTATGTCATATGACATATTTGAAAGTATCTCCTATATAAGGTATATATGACATATTACATAATTAGGACATTTTAAACACTTCACATACATGATATATACATTTATTGATATACATGTCACATCATATATGGTATATATGTAATATACAGGTCAAATACACCCCATATAATATGATATGTTTTGTATGACATTTTAAAATACTTCATGTGGGAAGGAGTCAAGAAGGCGGAGAAGTAGCAGGCTGAGACTACCTCAGCTAGCAGGAGATCAGCTAGAGAGCTTATCTAAAGATTGCAAACACCTGCAAATCCATCGGCAGATCGAGGAGAAGAAGAACAGCAATTCTAGAAACAGAAAAACAACCACTTTCTGAAAGGTAGGACTGGCGGAGAAGTGAATCCAAAGCGACGGGAAGATAGACCCCGGGGGGAGGGGCCGGCTCCTGGCAAGCGGTGGAGCAACGAAGCACAAAATCAGGACTTTTAAAAGTCTGTTCCGCTGAGGGACATCGCTCCGGAGTCTAAACCGGGGCGAAGCCCACACAGGGTCGGCGTGACCTCAGGTCCTGCGGGGTCACAGAAGGATCGGGGGTGTCCGAGTGTCGCAGAGCTTGCGGATATTGGAACGGGAAAGCCGGCTGCAGAGACAGAGCCGACAGTAAGCTCGCAGCTCGGAGTTGCCTTGAACCGGTCGCAGGCTCGGTGAGCTCGGAGCGCGGCCGGAGGTTGGGCACACACGAGTTATTAGGAGCTGTTCGCTGAGGGCGCACAGGGGAGCGGGGCCCCGGGCTCTCGGCACCTCCAGGCCGGAGACCAGGAGGCCGCCATTTGTATTCCCATCCTCCGGAACTCTACCGAAAGCGCTCAGGGAACAAAAGCTCCTGAAAGCAAAGCCGAGCAGATCACTCAGCCCGGCCCCTGGTAAGGGCGGTGTAATTCCGCCTGGGGCAAAGACACTTGAGAATCACTACACCAGGCCCCTCCCCCAGAAGATCAACAAGAAATCCAGGCAAGACCAAGTTCACCTACCAAGGAGTGCAGTTTCAATACCAAGGAGAGAGCAGCAGAATTCCAGAGGAGGAGAAAACAAACCACGGAACTCATGGTTTTCTGCCTGTGATTTTTCAGACTTGCAGTTAATTTAATTTTTTTCTTTTTCATTTTTTTCTCTTCTTCTGCTAAAATTTTTTATAACTTTTACCCTTTTCTCTTTTAACGTTTTTTAACTAGATTATCTAATATATATATTTTTCTTTTTTATACTTTTGTTTATTCATTTTCTTTTTTTTTCATTCTTTTTTTTCTTTTTCTTCTTTCTTTCTTTTTGAACCTTTTTTTATCCCCAAATCAGAAGAGATCCTAATCTCTTCAATCTTTTTTTTCTTAATTCTTTTTTAAATTCTTGATTGAATTTTTAATTCAATCTCTTTTTTTTTAATTTTTTTTCTTTTTTTTCTTTCTTTCTTTTTGAACCTCTTTTTATCCCCAAATCAGAAGAGATCCCAATCAGAAGAGATTGGGAGATCCCAATCAAAGGAGATCCCAATCAGAGGAGATCCCTCACCCAATCGTGAGGGGGGAGAAATCCCCCCTCACGATTTGGGATCTCTTCTGATTTGGTTAAAGCATATTTTCCTCGGATTGTTGCCACCCTTTTAGTATTTTACTTGCTCCTTCATATACTCTTAGCTGGACAAAATGACAAGACGGAAAAATTCACAACAAAAAAAAGAACAAGAGGCAGTACCGAAGGCTAGGGACCTAATCAATACAGACATTGGTAATATGTCAGATCTAGAGTTCAAAATGACAATTCTCAAGGTTATAGCCGGGCTTGAAAAAGGCATGGAAGATATTAGAGAAACCCTCTCCAGAGATATAAAAGCCCTTTCTGGAGAAATAAAAGAACTAAAATCTAACCAAGTTGAAATCAAAAAAGCTATTAATGAAGTTCAATCAAAAATGGAGGCTCTCACTGCTAGGATAAATGAGGCAGAAGAAAGAATTAGCGATATAGAAGACCAAATGACAGAGAATAAAGAAGCTGAGCAAAATAGGGACAAACAGCTACTGGACCATGAGGGGAGAATTCGAGAGATAAGTGACACCATAAGACGAAACAACATTAGAATAATTGGGATTCCAGAAGAAGAAGAAAGAGAGAGGGGAGCAGAAGGTATACTGGAGAGAATTATTGGGGAGAATTTCCCTAATATGGCAAAGGGAACGAGTATCAAAATTCAGGAGGTTCAGAGAACGCCCCTCAAAATCAATAAGAATAGGCCCACACCCCGTCACCTAATAGTAAAATTTACAAGCCTTAGTGACAAAGAGAAAATCCTGAAAGCAGCCCGGGAAAAGAAGTCTGTAACATACAATGGTAAAAGTATTAGATTGGCAGCTGACTTATCCACAGAGACCTGGCAGGCCAGAAAGAGCTGGCATGACATTTTCAGAGCACTAAACGAGAAAAACATGCAGCCAAGAATACTATATCCAGCTAGGCTATCATTGAAAATAGAAGGAGAGAATAAAAGCTTCCAGGACAAACAAAAACTGAAAGAATTTGCAAACACCAAACCAGCTCTACAGGAAATACTGAAAGGGGTCCTCTAAGCAAAGAGAGAGCCTACAAGTGGTAGATCAGAAAGGAACAGAGACAATATACAGTAACAGTCACCTTACAGGCAATACAATGGCACTAACATCATATCTCTCAATAGTTACCCTGAATGTTAATGGGCTAAATGCCCCAATCAAAAGACACAGGGTATCAGAATGGATAAAAAAACAAAACCCATCTATATGTTGCCTCCAAGAAACTCGTTTTAAACCCGAAGACACCTCCAGACTTAAAGTGAGGGGGTGGAAAAGAATTTACCATGCTAATGGACATCAGAAAAAAGCAGGAGTGGCAATCCTTATATCAGATCAATTAGATTTTAAGCCAAAGACTATAATAAGAGATGAGGAAGGACACTATATCATACTCAAAGGGTCTGTCCAACAAGAAGATCTAACAATTTTAAATATCTATGCCCCCAATGTGGGAGCAGCCAACTATATAAACCAATTAATAACAAAATCAAAGAAACACATCAACAATAATACAATAATAGTAGGGGACCTTAACACTCCCCTCACTGAAATGGACAGATCATCCAGGCAAAAGATCAACAGGGAAATAAAGGCCTTAAATGATACACTGGATGAGATGGACATCACAGATATATTCAGAACATTTCATCCCAAAGCAACAGAATACACATTCTTCTCTAGTGCACATGGAACATTCTCCAGAATAGATCACATCCTCGGTCCTAAATCAGGACTCAACCAGTATCAAAAGATTGGGATCATTCCCTGCATATTTTCAGACCACAATGCTCTGAAGCTAGAACTCAACCACAAGAGGAAGTCTGGAAAGAACACAAATACATGGAGACTAAACAGCATCCTTCTAAAGAATGAATGGGTCAACCGGGAAATTAAAGAACAATTGAAAAAAATCATGGAAACAAATGATAATGAAAATACAACGGTTCAAAATCTGTGGGACACAACAAAGGCAGTCCTGAGAGGAAAATATATAGCGGTACAAGCTTTTCTCAAGAAACAAGAAAGGTCTCAGGTACACAACCTAACCCTACACCTAAAGGAGGTGGAGAAAGAACAAGAAAGAAACCCTAAGCCCAGCAGGAGAGGAGAAATCATAAAGATCAGAGCAGAAATCAATGAAATAGAATCAAAAAAAAAACAATAGAACAAATCAACCAAACTAGGAGCTGGTTCTTTGAAAGAATTAATAAAATTGATAAACCCTTGGCCAGACTTATCAAAAAGAAAAGAGAAAGGACCCAAATAAATAAAATCATGAATGAAAGAGGAGAGATCACAACTAACACCAAAGAAATACAAACTATTATAAGAAAATACTATGAGCAACTCTACGCCAACAAATTTGACAATCTGGAAGAAATGGATGCATTCCTAGAAACATATAAACTACCAAAATTGAACCAGGAAGAAATAGAAAGCCTGAACAGACCCATAACCAGTAAGGAGATTGAAACAGTCATTAAAAATCTCCAACAAAACAAAAGCCCAGGGCCAGATGGCTTCCCGGGGGAATTCTACCAAACATTTAAAGAGGAACTAATTCCTATTCTCCTGACACTGTTCCAAAAAATAGAAATGGAAGGAAAACTCCCAAACTCATTTTATGAGGCCAGCATCACCTTGATCCTAAAACCAGACAAGGATCCCATCAAAAAAGAGAGCTATAGACCAATATCCTTGATGAACACAGATGCAAAAATTCTCACCAAAATACTAGCCAATAGGATTCAACAGTAATAATCAAAGGATTATTCACCACGACCAAGTGGGATTTATTCCAGGGCTGCAAGGTTGGTTCAACATCCGCAAATCAGTCAATGTGATACAACACATCAATAAAAGAAAGAACAAGAACCATATGATACTCTCAATAGATGCTGAAAAAGCATTTGACAAAGTACAGCATCCCTTCCTGATCAAAACCCTTCAAAGTGTAGGGATAGAGGGCACATACCTCAATATCATCAAAGCCATCTATGAAAAACCCACTGCAAATATCATTCTCAATGGAGAAAAACTGAAAGCTTTTCCACTAAGGTCAGGAACAAGGCAGGGATGTCCATTATCACCACTACTATTCAACATAGTACTAGAAGTCCTAGCCTCAGCAATCAGACAACAAAAGAAAATTAAAGGCATCCAAATTGGCAAAGAAGAAGTCAAATTATCACTCTTCGCAGATGATATGATACTCTATGTGGAAAACCCAAAAGACTCCACTCCAAAACTGCTAGAACTTGTACAGGAATTCAGTAAAGTGTCAGGATATAAGATCAATGCACAGAAATCAGTTGCATTTCTCTACACCAACAACAAGACAGAAGAAAGAGAAATTAAGGAGTCAATCCCATTTACAATTGCACCCCAAACCATAAGATACCTGGGAATAAACCTAACCAAAGAGGCTAAGAATCTATACTCAGAAAACTATAAAGTACTCATGAAAGAAATTGAGGAAGACACAAAGAAATGGAAAAATGTTCCATGCTCCTGGATTGGAAGAATAAATATTGTGAAAATGTCTATGCTACCTAAAGCAATCTACACATTTAATGCAATTCCTATCAAAGTACCATCCATCTTTTTCAAAGAAATGGAACAAATAATTTTAAAATTTATATGGAACCAGAAAAGACCTCGAATAGCCAAAGGGATATTGAAAAAGAAAGCCAAAGTTGGTGGCATCACAATTCCAGACTTCAAGCTTTATTACAAAGCTGTCGTCATCAAGACAGCTTGGTACTGGCACAAAAACAGACACATAGACCAATGGAACAGAATAGAGAGCCCAGAAATAGACCCTCAACTCTATGGTCAACTAATCTTCAACAAAGCAGGAAAGAATGTCCAATGGAAAAAAGACAGCCTCTTCAATAAATGGTGTTGGGAAAATTGGACAGCCACGTGCAGAAAAATGAAATCGGACCATTTCCTTACACCACACACAAAAATAGATTCAAAATGGATTAAGGACCTCAATGTGAGAAAGGAATCCATCAAAATCCTTGAGGAGAACACAGGCAGCAACCTCTTCGACCTCAGCCGCAGCAACATCTTCCTAGGAACATCGCCAAAGGCAAGGGAAACAAGGGCAAAAATGAACTTTTGGGATTTCATCAAAATCAAAAGCTTTTGCACAGCAAAGGAAACAGTTAACAAAACCAAAAGACAACTGACAGAATGGGAGAAGATATTTGCAAATGACATATCAGATAAAGGACTAGTGTCCAAAATCTATAAAGAACTTAACAAACTCAACACCCAAAGAACAAATAATCCAATCAAGAAATGGGCAGAGGACATGAACAGACGTTTCTGCAAAGAAGACATCCAGATGGCCAATAGACACATGAAAAAGTGCTCCATATCACTCGGCATCAGGGAAATACAAATCAAAACCACAATGAGATATCACCTCACACCAGTCAGAATGGCTAAAATCAACAAGTCAGGAAATGACAGATGCTGGCGAGGATGCAGAGAAAGGGGAACCCTCCTACACTGTTTTGGGAATGCAAGCTGGTGCAACCCCTCTGGAAAACAGCATGGAGGTTCCTCAAAATGTTGAAAATAGAACTGCCCTATGACCCAGCAATTGCACTACTGGGAATTTACCCTAAAGATACAAACGTAGTGATCCAAAGGGGCACGTGCACCCGAATGTTTATAGCAGCAATGTCCACAATAGCCAAACTATGGAAAGAACCTAGATGTCCATCAACAGATGAATGGATCAAGAAGATGTGGTATATATACACAATGGAATACTATGCAGCCATCAAAAGAAACGAAATCTTGCCATTTGCGACAACATGGATGGAACTAGAGCGTATCATGCTTAGCGAAATAAGTCAAGCGGAGAAAGACATTTGCATCACCAACATGGGGGCTTAAGTGGGTAGGAGAAGAATCCATGAAACAAGATGGGATAGGGAGGGAGACAAACCATAAGTGACTCTTAATCTCACGAAACAAACTGTGGGTTGCTGGGTGGAGGGGGTTGGGAGAAGGGGGGTAGGGTTATGGACATTGGGGAGGGTATGTGCTTTTGGGTAAATTGGAAGGGGAGATGAACCATGAGAGACTATGGACTCTGAAAAACAATCTGAGGGGTTTGAAGTGGCGGGGGGGTGGGAGGTTGGGGTACCAGGTGGTGGGTATTATAGAGGGCACAGCTTGCATGGAGCACTGGATGTGGTGAAAAAATAATGAATACTGTTTTTCTGAAAATAAATAAATTGGGAAAAAAAAACAATAACTTCATCACATATCCCTGTCATCTGAATTTTGCAACTTTTCTTGTCCTAGAAATCCTGTTGCCTTGAGGGAAATTATACTAATAAGAGGATGTAATTCACCAATGAAACAATTATTTTTTAATTATTTATTTTTATATTTACATGAAATTCATATATATATATATATATATTTTTAGTACATCATAAGTTTATTTTATTAACATATAATGTATCATTTGCCCCAGAGGTACAGCTCTGTGAATTATCAGGCTTACACCTTTTCACAGCACTCACCATAGCACAAACCCTTTCCAGTGTCTATAACCCAGCTACTGTCTCCCAACCTCCCACCTCCCAGCAGCCCTCAGTTTGTTTTGAGAGATTAAGTTTTTTTTTTAATTTAAACTTTATTTTTTCAATGTTTCAAGATTCCACACCCAGTGCTCCATGCAATACATTCCCTCCATAATACCCACCACCTGGCTCACCCAACCTCCCAACCCCCACCCCTCCAAAACCCTCAGTTTGTTTCTCAGAGTCCGAGTCTCTCATGGTTCATATCCCCCTCTGATTTCTCCCAACCGCCTTCTCCTCTCCTACTCCCAATATCCTCCATGTTATTCCTTATGGTCCACAAGTAAGTGAGACCATATGATAATTGACTCTCTCTGCTTGACTTATTTCATCAGCATAATCTCCTCCATTCCCAGCCATCTTTTTTTTTCTATTTCTTTTTTTAAAATTATTATTTATTTATTTATTTTCAGAGAAACAGTATTCATTATTTTTTCACCACACCCAGTGCTCCATGCAAGACGTGCCCTCTATAATACCCACCACCTGGTACCCCAACCTCCCACCCCCTCGCCACTTCAAACCCCTCAGATTGTTTTTCAGAGTCCATAGTCTCTCATGGTTCACCTCCCCTTCCAATTTACCCAAATTCCCTACTCCTCTCTAACGCCCCTTGTCCTCCATGCTATTTGTTATGCTCCACAAATAAGTGAAACCATATGATAATTGACTCTCTCTGCTTGACTTATTTCACTCAACATAATCTCTTCCAGTCCCGTCCACGTTGCTACAAAAGTTGGGTATTCATCCTTTCTGATGGAGGCATAATACTCCATAGTGTATATGGACCACATCTTCCTTATCCATTCATCCGTTGAAGGGCATCTTGGTTCTTTCCATAGTTTGGCGACTGTGGCCATTGCTGCTATAAACATTGGGGTACAGATGGGCCTTCTTTTCACGACATCTGTGTCTTTGGGGTAAATACCCAGGAGTGCAATTGCAGGGTCGTATGGAAGCTCTATTTTTAATTTCTTGAGGAATCTCCACACTGTTCTCCAAAGAGGCTTCACCAACTTGCATTCCCACTAACAGTGGAAGAGGGTTCCCCTTTCTCCACATCCTCTCCAACACATGTTGTTTCCTGTTTTGTTAATAACGAGATTGAATCAGTGATCAAAAACCTCCCAAAAAACAAGAGCCCAGGACCTGACGGATTCCCTGGGGAATTCTACCAAACCTTCAAAGAAGAAATAACACCTATTCTCCTGAAGCTGTTTCAAAAAATGAAGCAGAAGGAAAACTTCCAGACTCTTTCTATGAAGCCAGCATTACCCTGATACCCAAACCAGGCAAGGACCATACCAAAAAGGAGAATTTCCGACCAATATCACTGATGAATATGGATGCTAAGATTCTCAACAAGATCCTAGCCAACAGGATCCAACAGCACATTAAAAAGATTATTCACCATGATCAGGTGGGATTCATCCCTGGGCTACAAGGATGGTTCAACATTCACAAATCAATCAATGTGATACAACAAATTAATATGAGAAGAGAGAAGAACCACATGGTCCTCTCAATTGATGCAGAAAAAGCATTTGACAAAATCCAACATCCGTTCCTGATTAAAACGCTTCAAAGTATAGGGATAGAGGGAACATTCCTGAACCTCATCAAATCTATCTATGAAAGACCCACAGCAAATATCATCCTCAATGGGAAAAAGCTTGCAGCCTTCCCATTGAGATCAGGAACAAGACAAGGATGCCCACTTTCACCCCTCTTGTTCAACATAGTATTAGAAGTCCTAGCAACAGCAATCAGACAACAGAGAGAAATAAAAGGTATCCAAATTGGTAATGAAGAAGTCAAACTCTCTCTCTTCGCAGATGACATGATTCTTTATATGGAAAACCCAAAACATTCCCAGCCATCTTGATACAAAAGTTGGGTATTCATCTTTTCTGATGGAGGCATAACATTCCATTGCATGTATGGACCATATCTTCTTTATCGATTCATCTGTGGAAGGGCATCTTGGCTCTTTCCACAGTTTGGCGACTGTGGCCATTGCTGCTATGAACATTGGGGTACAGATAGCCCTTCTTTTCACTACATCTCTATCTTTGGGGCAAATCCCCAGTAGACAACAAGTGTTAGAGAGAATGTAGAGAAATGGGAACCATTTTACACTGTTGATGGGAATGCAAATTGGTGTAGCCACTTTGGAAAACAGCATGGAGATTCCTTAATAAATGAAACAATTCATTTCTAATTTGATTTTTTAATTAAGGTAAAACATTATTTATACTGTTTTTGTTTATTTTCTTTGTATTGCCAGTGAAGAGCTGTGATGTTCCAGAAATAAAACACGGACAGTTACAGATTAGATATACATATGGATCACCCTTTCCAGCAGTTAGGAGCATATTTTTACTATACCTGTGACAACAATTTTGTGACTCCTTCAAAACATAGTCGGGGATACATTACTTGCACACAGAAAGGATGGGACCCAGCAGAACCATGCCAGAGTAAGTAAACCTTTTTCCAATTGTGTATCTGTAAATATTTCAAACAGTAGAGGGAAAAAATTGCATAAGTGAGTACCATTAAGCCTTGTGTGACAAAATAAGGCCAAAGGATGAGTTTTATGAGCAAAAAGGCTCATACATGTTTTTCTTTTTATAAGGAGCTCTTCATAAAAATCACTTTACAGATAAAGATAGAAGCTTTTCAAAAACACCCATATCATTCATATGCATTTTAATTATAAAAAATGAAGATAAATAATATCAAATATTGATTTTATCTTTTTACACATTTGGTAGTAGCTTTAGTTTTTCTTGAGCTGCATGTTATTTTTGGATACTTAGATGTTATAGCTTAAGTATTGTACAAATAGTTTTCAACTTATTATTTTAAATGTTTTTATGGGTTTTATGATTTTTAGGACAATGTATTTTCAATTATTTGAAAAATGGAGATTATCCAAGGTATGCAGAAAAATATTCCCAAGGTGAATCTGTGAGAGTTAAATGCCATTCTGGTTACAGTCTTCAAGATGAGCAGACTATAATGACATGTACAGAGAATGACTGGTTCCCTCCTCCTGAATGCATTCCTCTCAGTAAGTACATGGTCTGAAATCCAAGTATATTTATGGTTTTCTAACCCACATTTTTATTAACTGTAGCAAAATGTTTATATCAACTTTCTGATTTCTGCCAATGCATATACTCATCTTTATTTTTTCCAAGTATGTATGAATAGATATATGAATTTATTGATACATATATAGCAAAATAAATGTTTACTGATAGGTATTAGTCAAGAAAACAGTAAAAGAAAGACAAAGAAGAAACCTATAATAATAGAGTGACACCAGAAGTGGAGGGAAAAAGATGGCAGTGGAGGAGGAGGAACCTAGGCTTGCCTTGTCGTGAATACACTGGGATAACCATCAGATCATCCTAAATTCCCCAGAAATCGGCCTGAAGACTGACAGAATAAATTCGACAACTAACGGTATTGGAGAGACCACATTGAAGAAGTAAGATGTACAGAGACACAGTTTGAAAGTGTGGCCTCAGTGTGGCCACTGAGGTGGGGAGAAAGCCATGGTCAGAGAGGAAGGCAAGGGACAGATAAACACACAAGGGAGCACATGGGGAAATGAATCACTGTGGCAATTGTTTTGGAAAGTGAGAGAACCCAAGTTTCATAATTCCTATAACCAGTGGGGTTTAAAGACTGGGATTTTAAAGGTCAGTGTGCTTGGCTCTGGGACAGTTCAAAGGGCATTGGGACTTGGAGAAAAGGCAACCAAACAGCCTGAGAACATACAGCTGGAAAGAGCAATCTGAAGAGCACCCAGGGCACACAGTGAGGAGTTTATTGCAGAAAGGCAGTTTCCCCAGGGATCCCTTAGGGAACAAAGGAACTGGAAGGTGCCTTCTCTACACCCCTGACCCTTCAACATAAACACAGAGCCGCCTGTGTTAACCAGCCCAGGCCAGTGTTCACTACCTCACTTGCTCACATCAAGTCCCACCTCCCTGTGTTCCAATGGAAACACACTTCCAGTCATACTTTCCTCAGTCCCTGAGCAACCAACCCAAACCGCTATCCTGCCATCCTGGAATTTTGGGGACCCTTGATTCCAGGAATGGTCATAAGAGGTCTCAGTTCACAGACACATAGTCAAAACTCACTGTAGGCCAGAGACCAAATACTGACCACCACAGGCAAAGAGGGCCTCTACACTTGACTGACCTGAAGGATAAAGCAGTCAAGACACAACAGTGGTGTGCATACAGCACATACTGGAGCACTCCCTAATGTGCCAGGCCCTGGGACACAGGGGCCACAACATTGCAAGGCACTATAGAACCTCTTCTGCATAAGTCCATTACTCTCAAGAATAGGAGAAGAAGTTGACTTTCTGAACAAAGAAGCATGCACAGAAATTTAGACAAAGTGAGAAAACAGAAGAATTTGCCCCAAGTGAAAGGACAATACAAGACCACAGCCAGAGATGTAAGTAAAATATATACTAACAATATGCCTGATAGATCGTTTAAAGTAATGATTATAACGACACTCACTGGACTTGTGAAAAAAATCGAAGACCTGAGTGAGACCTTTAACACAGAGATAAGGAATAACATATCAGAGATCACGGGTTCAATAAACAAAATGAGAAGCACACTTGGAATGAACAGTATGCTGGTAGAAGTAGAGGAAAGAATTAATGACCTAGAAGACAGAGTAACAGAAAGTAATCAAGCACAACAAAAGAGATAAAAATAATTATGCAAAATGAGAAAAGACAAAGGGAACTCAATGACCCCATCAAATACAACAACATTCATATTATAGGAAGCTCAGAAGAAACAGAGAGGGAAAATGGGGCAGAAAATATATTTGAAGAAATAATAGCAGAAAACGTTCCTAATCTGGGGGAAGGAGCAGATATCCAGACCCAGGAGGCATAGAGAACTCCCCAAAATCAACAAAAGCAAAACCATACCAAGAAATCATAATTATATTGGCAAAACATACTGATATATACACAATTTTTAAGGCAGCAAGACAGAAACAAACAAACAAAAAGACAGTAACATATAAGGAAAGAACCATAAGGCTACCAGGGGACTTTCAGCAATTTTCCAAATCAGAAGAGAGTGGCATGATAAATTCAAAGTGCTGAATGGGAAAAACCTGCAGCCAAGAATATTCTATCCAGGTCTATTATTGAGAATAGAAGGAAAAACAAAGAGTTTCCCAGACAATCAAATATTAATGGATTTTATGACCACTAAACCAGCCCTGCAAGAGATATTAAAGGGGACACTGAGTGAGAAGAGACCAAAAGTGACAGTACAAATGCACCAAACATAAAGCACTAAAAATGTGTATTTATGTAAAAAATCAGTCAAGGAATTCACAGAATAAAAGGATATAAAATATGACTCCATATACCTGGGGAAAAGAAGAGTAAGAATGGGTTCAAATTTAAATGACCATCAACTTAATATGAATTGCTACATGCAGAAAATGTTATATACAAACCCAATGGTAACTGCAAATCATAAACCACCAATAAATATACAAACAATAAAGGGAAAAAAACCCAATATGTCACTAAAGAAAACCAGCAAACCATAAAGGAGAGAAAGACAAAAAAGGATCAGAGAAAATCTTCAAAAACAATCACAAAACAGGTAATAAAGTGCTAATAAATACATATTTATCAATAATGACTTGAATGAAAATGTACTAAGTGTTCCAATCAAAAGAGATAAGTTGACAGAATATATAAAACAAGACCCATCTATATGCTGCCTACAAAATTCATTCTGGAACAAAAGTCACCTGAAGAATGAATGTGAGGAGATGGAGAATATTTATCATGCAAATGAGTGTCAAAGGAAACCGGGGGTATCAATGCTTATTTTGGACAAAATATATGTTGAAACAAAGACTGTAACAAAACACAAGGAAGGACAACATATAATAATAAAGGTGATGGTCCAACAAGAAGGTGTAACAATGGTAAATATTTATGGAAGCACCATGGGAGCTCCCAAATTTAAAAACAAAAACAAAACAAAACAAAACAAAACAACAACAACAACAACAAAAAGATTTTAATAACAAACATAAAAGAACTAACTAATAATAATACAATAATAATAGGAACTTTAACATCGCACTTACATCACTGGACAGATCATATAAATAGAAAATCAACAAGGAAACAATGACTTTGAATGACACACTGTTTATACTGTCAGAATATTCTATCATAAAACATCAGAATACACACTCTTTTAAAGTGCACATAGAATAAAGCACATATTAGGCTGCAAAACAAGCTTCAGCAGATTAAAAAATATCAAAGCCATACCATGCACATTTTCAGAACACAATACAATAAAACTAGAAATCAACACCAAGAAAAAAATCCAAAAGACCATAAATACATGAAGGTAAAGTAACCGGCTGCTAAACAATGAATGGGTCAAGAGGAAATAAAAGAAGAAATGTAAACATTCATGGAAATGAATGAAAATAAAAACACAACAGTTCAAAAACTATGTGATTCAGCAAAACCAGTCCCAAGGGGAAAGTTTATAGCCATAGAGCCTAGCTCAAAAAGCAAGAAAAATTTCAACTAAACAACCTAAGCTTATACCTAAAGGAGTTGGAAAAACAACAAGAAACAAAACCTAAAACCAGCAGAAGGAAGGAAATAATAAAGATTAGAGCAGAAATAAAGACACAGAAACTAGAAAACAATAGAACAGATAAATGAAACCAAGAACTCTTTCTTGGAAAAAAACTAATAGATTTGATAAACCCCTAGTCAGTTTTAACAAAAAGGAAAAGGATCCAAAAAAGTAAAATCACAAATAAGAGAGGAGAAATAACAGCCAACACCACAAAAACACAAAGAATTATAAGAGAATATTCTGAAAACTGCATGCCAACAAATTGGACAACCTAGAAGAAATGGATAAATTCTTACACATAAACCTACCAAAACAGAAACAGGAAGAAACAGAAAAATTGAACTGACCAATTACCAGGAAAAAATACGAGTCAGTAATCAAGAAACCCAATAGATAAAAGTCCAAGATCAGATGGCTTCACAGATGAACTCTACCAAATATTTTTTAAGATTTATTTATTTTGGGTGGGGTGGGAGGGAAGCAGGGGAAGAAAGAAGGGCAGAGAGAGAATCCAAGCAGACACCCTTCTGAGTGCAGAGACTGCTTCATCTCATGACCTGAGATCACAACTTGAGCAGAAATCAATAGTCAGACCCTTTCCTGACTGAGCCACCTAGGCACTAGGCACCTCTCTACCAAACATTTAAGGGAGAATTAATACCTATTCTTCTCAAACTATTCAAAAAAAAAGAAAAAAGAAAAAGGAAGGAAGGTTTCTGAATCCATTTTATGTGGCCAGCACTTCTACCCTGATAACAAAACCAGGTAAATATCCCACAAAAAAAGAGAAGTGCTGGTCAAAATTTCTGATGACACAACAGACAGAAAAATGACACTGGACACAAAAATCCATAACAAGATACTAACTGAATCCAACATACATTTTTAAAAAAATACTCACCACAATCAAGTAGAATTTATTCCTGGGTTTCAAGGGTGATTCAATATTCAAACATCAACCAACATGATACATCATATCAGTAAAAGAAAGGCAAGGACTATATGATCACTTCAACAGATGCTGAAAAAATATTTGACAAAGTACAACATCGATTCATGATGAAAGCCCTCAACAAATTAAGGTTAGAGGGACCGTACTTCAACATAATGAGGGCCACATATGAAAAAATCCAACATTAGCCATAATGGGGAAAAATTGAGTCCTTTTCCCTTAAGGTCAGGAACAAGGCAAGGATGTCCCGCCACTTTTCTTCAACATAGTACTGGAAGTCCCAGTCACAGCAATCAGAAAACAAAAAGAAATCAAATACATCCAAATCAGTAAAGAAAAAGTAGAATTGTCACTATTTGCCGATGACACGGTATTCTATATAGCAACCCAAAAGACTCCATCAAAACCTGCTAGAACTGATCAATGAATTCAGTAAGTTTTAAGTTACAAATCAAAGTACAGAAATCTATTGCCTTTCTATACAGCAGTAATGAAGTAGCAGAAAGAAAAATTAAGAAAACTGTCCCATTTATAATTGCACCAAAGATAATAAAATACACAAGAGTAAGAGTAAACACAGAGGTAAAGAATCTGCCCTCTGACAACTATAAAATACTGATGAAAGAAATTGACGATGACACAAAGAAATGGAAAGGCACTCCTTGCTTATGGATTGGTAGAGCAAATGTTGTTAAAATGTCTACACCACTCAAAGTAATCTACACATTCAACAAAATCCCTATCAAAATACCAACAGCATTATTCACAGAACTAGAACGAACAATCCTAAAATTTCTGTGGAGCCACAAAAGACCCTGAATAGCCAAAGCAAGCTTGAAAAAGAAACACAAAGCAGGAGGCATCACAATTCCAGACTTCAAGTTATATTACAAAGCTGTAGTGATCAAGACAATATGATACTGGCACAAAAATAGACACATAGATCAATAGAACAGAATGGAAAACCCAGAAACAAACCCACAATTATATGGTCAGATAATCTATGACAAAGATGGAAACAAAATCCAATAGGAAAAAGTCCCTTTAGCCAAAGGTGTTGCAAAAACTGGACAGCAACATGCAAAAGAATGAAACTGGACCACATTCATTAACCCACTGAGCCACCCAGGTACCCCTGGACCACATTCTTATGCCATATTCAAAAATAAATTCAAAATGGATGAAGTACCTAAATGTGAGACCTGAAATAGTAAAAATCCTAGAGGAGAGCACAAGCAGGAACTTCTCTGACATCAGCCACAGCAAGTTTCTAGATAGATCCCTGATCTACCTACCTGAGACAAAGGAAACAAAAGTTAAAAAAAAGGGGGAGGAGTGGGGGAAGATCCTATTGGGACTACATCAAAATAAAAAGCTTCTGCACAGCAAAGGAAACAATGAACAAAACTAAAGGGCAACTTTTGGAATGGGGGAAGATATTTGCAAAAACATGCCTGGTAAGGGGTTAGTATCCAAAATATAGAAAGAACTTATAAAACTCAACATCAAAAATCAAATAATCCAATTTAAAAATGGGCAGAAAACATGAACAGACCTTCTCCAGAGAGACACAGATGGCCAACAGACCTATGAAAAAATATTCATCATCACCTATCATCAGGGAAATGCAAATCAAAGCTACAATGCAATATCACCTCACACCTGTCAGAATGACTAAAAGCAACAACACAGGAAACAATAGGTATTGACAAGGATGTGGAGAAAGGAGAACCCACTTGCACTGTTGGAGGGAATGTAAACTGGTGCAACCACTCTGGATAACAGTATGGAGTTTCCTCAAAAAGTTAAAAGTAGAATTTCCATATGACCCAGCAATTACACTCCTCGGTATATACTCAAAAAGAAAAACACTTACTCAAAGGGATCCATGCATCCCTACATTTATAAGCATTATATAGAATAGCCAAGATATGGAAGCAGCCTAGTGTCTATTGATTGATGAATGGAAAAAGAAGAGATGATATAAAACGGAATATTACTCAGCCATAAAAGAAGAATGGTATCTTATCATTTGTAACAACATGGATGAAGCTAAAGAATATAATGCTAAGTGAAATAAGTCAGAGAAAGACAAATACCATATGATCTCACTAATATGTGGAATTTAAGAAACAAAACATATGAGCAAAGGGGGGAAAGTGAGAGAGAGATACAAACCCAAAACAGAACAAAACAAAACAAAAAAAGAAAAAAAATGACTCTAAACAACAATGTGATAGTTACTAGAGGGGAGAGAGGTGGAAGGGGCAGGGGAATGGCTGAAATAAGTGATGGGGATTAAGAATTGCACTTGTCATGATGAGCACTGGGTGATGTATGGAATTGTGGAATCACTATATCATACATCTGAAACTAATATAACATTGTATGTTAACCAAGTGGTATTAAAATAAAAACTTAAAAATTAAAAAAAATAAAATAAAATCTTAAAAAAGTAAAATAATAAAATAAAAAATAAGAACTTGAACACATACATACACACATTTAATCTAGAAAAAAAAATAGTGACACAAGCAACATGGCAGAATACAAGTTTCTATTCTTCCTGGCAAAGAACACCAATTTTAACAATAACCCACAGACAAGAGCTTCTTTCTGAGAATCTGGGAATCTAACAGAAGTTTCAGCACACTGTTAGAGCAAGAAGATCCAACAGTGGGTGCATTGAAGGGGGTGAGAGGAACAGTTTTAATGATCTGAGTCACTCCTCTTCCAAAGTGGCATGGTTCAGTGCCAGGATAGATCCACTTAGCCTGCAACTTCTCCACTGGAGGGAAGAGTGTGTGAGTTAGAGTCTGTTCCTCACCTGTGGGGGTCTCTGACCAAAAGGCCCATTTCTTTCTCACCACATCCAGAATACTCAGGTGATCTTCATGACTTAAGGGATTGGGGAAATCTTGGAGCACAGCAATCAAGCCTCAGAAGTCATCAAGGGACAAATATCCTACTAACCACTTGGCACTAACCACTGGGGATGACTGGCCTACCGATCCTGCTCAACTAATGGTACCCACAACATTCCACACACTGCTGTCCATTGGTCAGAACCTTGCGTACACCCAAAAGGTAGGGAATGCATCAGTTTTTAGATGGCTAGTGAGCATACCTAGAGAGCCTAACTGACCCACAGGAGTGCTAGAAACACATACTTGAGCATTCAGCATTGGAGCCAGAAAACTGAAAGCTGGCTATTCAGGTTTGAAAGAAGGCATACAATCTAAGATTTCCCTCCCAAATTCTAGCAAAACATAGGGAGCAGATATATCCATATAAAAGTTCCTTAAAAAGCCTCAGAATCCCTAACAGGTGTGATAGAATGTAATTCTCTCCCAAGGTCAGTCAGGAAAGACTAGAGAACATGAGAGCTTCTTCAAAGATGAAGGCAGCAATGCAAGACTTTAAGGAACATGAGAAATCAAAGAAACATGACACTACCGAAGAACACAGTAATATTCCAAAAATGTACCCTCAAATAATGAAGGTCTATGATTTTTCCTGATAAAGAATTCAAAACAGTAGTTTTATGGAAGCTCAGTGTGCTATAAGAAAACACAAAAAAGAGAATTCAAAGGAGTCAGGAAAACAATGAGATAGAATCATAAATGGAACCAAACAGAAATTCTGGAACTGATGAATACAATAAATGAAAAGAAAAATACAACAAAGAGCATCAACAGCAGACTTTAAAAAGTAGAAGAAAGAATCTGTGAAGTAGAAGAGAGGTCATGTGAAATTTCCTAGTCAGAGGAGAACAAAGAAAGAAGAATTAGAGTAGAGAGAGCCCATATGAATTTAGGAGGCTATGAGAGGAAACATTTTAGGCATTGTGGAAGTCCTAAAAGGAGAAGAGGTGGAGAATGGGGCAGAAAGTTTACTTAAAGAAATAATGGCTGAGAATTTATCAATCCAGGAAGAGATATGGACTATAAAATCATGAAGCTCATAAGTTCCCAAGCAGATTTAACCCAAAGAAATCATCTCTAAGACACCTTACAATAAAACTGCATAAACCGAGACAGAGAATTTTGAAAGCAGCAAGAGAGAAAAAATACCTCATGTATGAAGGCAGTTTTATGAGAGATTTTATAGTGATAAATGCCTACACTTAGAGAAAGAAATGATTTCAAATATACAACCAAATTTATATATAAAAAAAAACTAGAAGAACAAAGTTTAAAATTAGCAGAAGCAAGGAAAAAACAGAAATCAGAGAAGAAATATGTGAAAGAAAGACCCAAAAAATCAACAAAGTTAATACCTACCTTTTTCGAAAAGATAAACAAAATTGACAAACCTAAAGCTGCTAACCTAAAAAAAAGAACATAAAAGAAACAAAATGAGGAAAGAAAGTGGAAACATTCAATTGATGCCACAAAAATACAAACGTTCATAAGAGAAAATCATAACCAATTACACACCAATAAATGAATAAAGAAATGAATAAATTCCTAGAAATTCAAAACTTGCCAAAACAAAATCATTAAGAAATCTGAACAAACTAATAACAAGGAACAAGACTGAATCATTAATTTAAAATATCTCTGCAGGGATGTCTAGGTGGCTCAATCAGTTAAGCTGCAGGCTTCAGCTCATGTCGTGATCCCAAGGTTCCAGGATCAAGACCCATATTGTTCTCCTTGCTTAGTATGGAGCCTGCTTCTCTCTCTGCATCTGCCTGCCACTCTGCCTGCTTATGCTCTCTCTCTCTCTCTCTCTCTCTCTGATAAATAAATAAACAAAATCTTTAAAATATGTCTGCAAAGAGGGGCACCTGGATGGCTCAGTGAGTTAAGTGGCTGCCTTCAGCTCAGGTTACAATCTCAGGATTTTGGGACTGATCACAATGCAGGGCTCCCTGATTAGCAGGGAGTCTGCTTTTCCCTCTCCTTCTGCCTCTCCTCCCCTTCCACTGATGCTCCCTTTCTTTCTCCCAAATAAATAAATAAATAAAATCTTAAAAAAAAACTCTGCAAAGAAAAGTCTGGGACCAGAGCTTTCATTGTCATTTAAAGAAGAATTAACATCAATTCTATTCAAACCATTCCAAGAATTTGAGGGTGGGGGCTTCTAATACCACTTTACAAGATTAACATGAATGTTAGTTTCAAAACTAGACAAGGACACTACAAGAAAAAGAAAGTATAAGCCAGTATCGCTGATAAACATAGCAGAAATGTTCAAAAAGTATTTGCAAAGTGATTCAACAGCTTATTAAAAGATTCATACACCATAATGAGTTGGGTTTATCCATGGGCCTCAAGATTGGTTCAACATAAGCAAACCAATAATATGATAAACTCAATTAACAATACAAAATGTAAAAATCATATAATCATCCCAATAGATAGAGGAAAAACATTTGACACAGATCACAATCCATTTATGATATCTCAACAATTTGGTATTAGAGAAATGTACCTTAACATAATAAAGGCCATAAATAAGAAGCCTATAACTAATATTATATTCAATTGTGAAAAGCTGGAATCTTTTCCTCAAGGATCAGGAAAAAGACAAGGATACACACTTTCACCACTGTCAAACAAAGGGAAATTATAGGTACCCAAATAAAAAAATAAGTAAAATTATCTCTGTGTGGAAAAAAAAGAAAAGAAAACAAAGCAAAACCCTGTTATAATTCATAAATGAATTTAGCAAAGTTGCAGGATACAAAATCAATACACGAAAATCTGTTGTGTAATGAATAATGAACTATCAAAAAGAGAAATTTAAAAAAATTTTATATATATTAATGAATAATGAACTATCAAAAAGAGAAATTTAAAAAAACAGTACCATTTACAATAGCATCAAAAGTAATAAGATAGATGCAGAATAAATCTGCATATATATAAAATCATATATATTATATGATTTTAAAGAGATGAAAGACTTGTATCCTGAAAACAATAAGAAAATAATAAAATAAATTGAAGAAGATATAAATAAATGGAAAGATAGTCCATGTTCATGGATTGGAAGAATTAATATCATTAAAGTGTGCATACTGCCCAACAGATACAATTCCTGTCAAAATCCTGCTGGCACTTTTTGCAGAAGCAGAATAAACAATCCTAAAATTTACTATGGAACCAAAGACTCCCAAGTAGCCAAATCAATCTTGAGAAAGAATAGCAAAGCTGGTGCCATCGTGCTTCTTGGTTCCAAACTAATATAGAGTGATTAAAATGAAAACAATATCATATTGGCAGATCAACTGGCAGGAACAAAATTAGGAGCCATAAATAAGCTCACATGCATATCCTTAATTAAAATTTGATAAGGGAGCCAAAATACACATGAAGAAAGTAGTGTCTTCAGGAAAGAGAAAAGTTGGATATCCACAAGCAAAAAAAAAAAAAAAAAAAGAAACACTATATTAAACCATTGACAAAAATTAGCTCTAGATGAATTAAGGACTCAAATTTGACTTGAAACCATGGAAGTCCTAGAAGATACATAGGGAAATATCTTCTTGACACTGGTCCAGGCAATGATATTCTTTGGATACGACAGTAAAAGCTGAAATAAGTAAATGTATCAAATGAAAAACTTCTACTTAGCAAAACAACAGAATAAAAAGGTAACCTATGGAATGGGAGAAAATATTTGTAAGCCATAAACCTGATGAGGGAAATAAACTTATACATTATATACATATACATATATATGCCTATATATACATACACACATACACATACATATTATATATATATGTATTACATATATATGTGTGTGTAAGTTGTATTATATATATACAACTCTAGAGCAAAAAAAAAAAAAACCCAAGCCAAATAAAAATGAGCAAACATTTAAGTAAACATTTTTCTGAAGAATACATGCAAATGGCCAATTGGTACTCAAAATCACTAATCGTCAGGCATATGAGATCAGAACCACAATGAACTATTTATCTCATACCTGTTAAAATGGCTTTTATCAAAAATACAAGAGATAACAAATGTTGAGAATGTGGAGTAAAAGGAACACTTGTATACTTTCAGTGGGAAGTAATTTCTTATAGGCATATGGAAAACAGTGTGGAAATTCCTCAGAAAGTTAATTGAATTACAATATGATACAGCAATCTCATCGTTGGGTATATATCTGAAGAAAATGAAATCAGTATCTTGAAGAAATATCTGTACCTTCGTGTTCATTACAGCTTCATTCACAATAACCAACATACAGAAAAAAACTAAATGTCCATTTATGGATGAATGGATAAGGAAGATGTGATAAATACATACATTTTTTTCAATGGAATACCATGAGAGACAGTAAAATTTTGCTATTTACAACATGTAGACAAATAATGATTAAACTTCAAGTCTAACTTATATATAAAATCAAAAGAAAAAAAGAAAGAGTCAAATTCATAAAGCAGAGAGTAGAATAGTAAATACCAGGGGCTTGCAGATGGGGGAAATGAGGAGACGGTGGTCCAAGGTGTAAGCCTTCAGTAATAAGAAGGAGAAGATCTAACATACAGTCTGATGACTATGGTTAGTAATAATGTGTTGTATAGCTGAAATTTGCTTAGAGAGTAGATATTAACCATTCCACCCACAAAAATAAGTAATTATGTGAGGTGATTAATGCAATTTTAATTTTTTTCCAAGTGTATATGTGTACCAAGTCATCTCATTGTATACTTTATATATAGAATTTTGTCAATTATACATCAATGAAGTAGTAAAGAAAACCATTAATACAGTACAAAAGATGAGGGAATAAGAATGAAAGTATAACTATAAAACATACTCAAATAACAAAGGAAGTCATCAAAAGTGGAAGAGATTGAAAAAAATCAGAAAACAGAAGATAATTAGCCAAATTTGAATAGTGAGTGTTCACCTGTCAATAATTCCTTTAATGTAAATGGATTAAACTTACCTATTAAAAAGAATACAGTACCTGAACAGGTAAAAAACAAGAACTCACTTTAGATTTAAAGGCACAATAGGCTAAAAGTGAAGAAATGTAAACAGATATTTCATGTGAATGGCAACCAAAGAATGTTGGAGTGTCTATACTTTTATCAGTGAAATTAAAAATTAACTTTATGTCTCAAACATCTCTCAAGATACAGAAGGTCGTTATATAATAATAAAGGAGTCAATTCAAGAGGAAGATGT
Organism: Neogale vison; assembly: GCF_020171115.1. Lineage (NCBI taxonomy): Eukaryota > Metazoa > Chordata > Mammalia > Carnivora > Mustelidae > Neogale > Neogale vison. The sequence continues at coordinate 24,283,120 of NC_058100.1, forward strand.
AGCAATCCTCAACATATGTGGATCCAATATTGAAACTCCTATATATAAAGCGAATATTGACAGATCTAAAGAGGAGAAGTTGATAGCAACACAATAAAAATAGGAGACTTCAATACCCCAATTTGAAAAATGGATAGCACACCCAGACAGAAACTCAAGAAAGAAGCCCTATATTTGAATAACAACACAAACAAAATGGACCTAATAGATATATGTGGAATTTGCCACCCAACAGTGGAAGGGTCCATTCTCCTCAACTGCACGTGAAAGATTCTATACAGTATCTTTTCCAACCACAAAAGAGTAAAACTAGAAATCAGTAACAGCAAAAAGAAGGGGAAAACTCACAAATACATGGAAAGAAAACAGCACACTCTCAAACAATGTGATCATAGAAGAAAGTGCAAGAGAATTTTTTTTAATCTCTTGAGACAAATGAAAACAAAAACACAATGTAACAAAATTCAGAGATGCTGCAAAAGCAGTGGGAAGAGGGAAATTTTTAGTGACAAATGCCTCCATTAAAATAGAAGTTCATATATAAACAACCCAACTTTATGCCTCAAGGAAGTATAAAAACAAACCAAGCCCAAAGTTAGAAGAGAAGCAATAATAAAGATTAGAGCAGAAATGAATCAAATGGAGAATAAAAAAACACCCTATTCCACATCTCCCTAATAACAGGCTGTGTTTTCAAATTTATATGCATGTTGGGTTCTCTTGGCTTTTTTTTCTAATTTCTTAAAGCAGAAACAATGAGTCAATATGCAGTCTACTCTTTTCCACCATAGCTGTATAGTGGTAAAATTTCCCTCTCAGCACTACTTTAGTATCATCTCACAAAATTTTATTTAAAATTTTTTATCATTCCATTCAAAGGGCTTAATGTCTATTCTTTTATTATTTATTTTTTAATTCATTCATTTCTTCAGTAGGCTCTATGCCCAGCATGGAGCCCAACATGAGGCTTGAGCTCACAGCCCCGAGATCAAGACCTGATCTGACCATGAGAGTCAGATGCTCAACTAACTGAGCCACCGAGGTGCTGCTTTAATGTCTTTTTTTTAAGATTATATACTTTTAATTCCATATAGTGTTTAATTTCCATGTATCCCATATCCTATCTACTAGGTGCTCCAAGTGAAGGAATTAAATTATGAGATAAAATTGTGAAATAAAATAAAACCATGAAAATATACATACCTCATGTTTTCTCCTTTGATTTCTTCTTTATTCATGGGTGAGACAATAAATAGAGATGAATTTGTGAAGAGACCGGATAACTGACAGAAGTCTTCTTTATTATTTCAAGTAAAGTTATACTTAATTTGAGGATCATCATTTTGGTCTAAGAAGATAAATGAATGTGTCATATTCATCAAACTCCTTGTATCCGTATGGTTTTAAGCACCAGGTTATGATGACAAACATTTCAAATTCTCAGAGTTGTAGTAGCTATGGTGGCAGATTATCTGAAATCATCACCTGATCTGAGATACCCCAATTAGTTAACTGAATGCTGGGGTTGCTAAAGAGATCCTGAGTACACAGTATTTAAAACAAGTGCCTGGAAGGGATCCATTGCCAGTGTAATTCTGGCATGCTATAGGATTCCAGATCAACAACACAAACTTCTAATAATTTCCTAGAAGGGATTCTGGATATTTTAAATATTGCTTCTTTATTCCAAAAGAAATTTTAATGAACTATCCTGATTTAATATCTCATGGCTTATTTTCTCTGTCACAAGAATTTGGGTGATTCAGGTTTTCTAGGTTTTCATTTATAAATGACTCCTTATTTTTTATATTGCTATATTACCTAAGTCTTCATAAAGATGTTTATTTATATGCTTTCTTTTCCTTATACTTTCCTCCTTTCAGAAAGATGTTTAAAATCAGAGATGGCGGGCGCCTGGGTGGCTCAGTGGGTTAAGCCGCTGCCTTCGGCTCAGGTCATGATCTCAGGGTCCTGGGATCGAGGCCCGCATCGGGCTCTCTGCTCAGCAGGAAGCCTACTTCTCTCTCTCTGCCGGCCTCCCCATCTACTTGTGATTTCTCTCTGTCAAATAAATAAATAAAATCTTTAAAAAAAATCAGAGATGGCAATTGAAAATGGATTTTTTTCTGAATCTGAATTTGCATATCCCTTGAATAATGAAACACAATATCAGTGTAAATCAGGATATGTAACACCAGATGGTAAAACTTCAGGATCAATTACATGTCTGGAAAGTGGATGGTCACCTCAACCCACATGTATTAGTAAGTAATTTTATGTTCATATTCATTATTCTGATGATTGTTATGCAAAAATTTACTTTAACTTAATTCTTCTCTGTGGGCAAGGGCTGACATGGTTCCCATTTGAAAAGATAAATGAAAAAATATGTAATTTTTTTTTTTACTATTAAGCTTAATCAATTACAGGGTGGAATATCAGTCTATGTTTTAGTTCAAGTTTACTTCCACTGTAAAACATCCTGTGAATTAACTATTTGATTAATAATTAAAATAAAACATCATGTGGTTTGTAAACTACATAGGGAGACTTATGTCTATTCTTCTTCAAACTCATTTAGTTTTGGCTGACATCTTTGTGCCAATTGTACCTGTTTTGAAGTGATTAAACTTATGTCAGAGTCTTTGTTCCCAGACACAAAAGTTCTGTTTTTAAGTGAAGATCTGGGTCCACAGTGCATAATTTAAGTTGACCTGCAGAACTTACATGTTTGATAATCCAGGGTAGGTCCGCTTCTAAAATATCCTCTCCCTTAGGAAATCTTCATAAACATCTATGCAGTGGAGACGGAAATGCTTCTATATAGTACCAAATGCAGCTGTGTTGAAAGACTTCCCTGTCCCTAGATATTTATGAAGATTTTCTTTTTTAAATATTTTATTTATTTGACAGAGAAAAATCACAAGTAGGCAGAGAGGCAGGCAGAGAAAGGGGAGAAGCAGGCTCCCTTCTATGCAGGGAGCACAACTTGGGGCCCAGTTCCAGGACCCTGAGATCATGACCTGAGCCAAAGGCAGAGGCTTAACACACTGAGCCACCCAGGTGTCCCTGAATATTTTCTAAGAACAATTTTCTCAAGTTTATCTTATACTTTAAAGCTACACAATGATACTTTGAACTGACATTTAGCATATTCACTTTAAGTAAAGTGGATATTTAAATATCCATTTTGACTGCTTTCACGTCCTTATTTTTTTATATTTCCATGCTTACTATGAGCACTAGCCATAGAAAAAAATGATAAAACTTTTCCCATATCAAACTCATTTTATACGAAATTGTATGCAGTTAACCATTTAAACATTCTAATTATGGAAGAGGAAATCTCTCTCATTCTCTCTCTTTTTTTGCTAGTATAGTTTTTCTTTCTTTTTTAAGGCTTTAAAGTACCTAGCTACGTAACAGAGTACAACATTCATGGTGAATTACTTAAACCTTTATTAACATCATTCTAGTATTGTGTTGGCAAAATTGAGACTTTTAATACTTTCCTTCCTTTTAACAAATTATAAACGATAGTTATCTCTCCATTCAAATATATGAGAATGTGATATATAATAGAGCACAGTGATATTTAATTTAATCAAAGTCTTTGGTGAATAAATATTTCAACTTTAAATGTAAATTAATGAGTAAACCTGATCACCAAGGAGATTGTTTGCCCAGAGTTTCAAAGCACATTGTTTACAAGTGGAAACTAAAAAATTATAAAAACATTGACATTACTGTGTTTTTAAAAAAGTTCTTAATCTTTTCACTAAAAGGAGGAAACTATTAGTTCTAGTGTTAAATATGGTAGGTAATAAAATTCCTCTTAGGTTACTGGTAATTCCAATTGCACACGTTTGAAATAAGTACCCTTAATATGAGACTACATACATACCTGAGTATGAGATTAATTAGTCATAATCACAAGTTTTAGTATCAGATGTTCCAGAGGAAGTTGCTGTTGTTACTTTGATCTTAATATTTGTACATAAAAACTGATTCTTTGAGCATTGTTTTGTATTGTACTTTAATACCTGCTGTACAGTTCCAGAAATAAAAATATGGAAATCTCTAAAAAAAACAAAAAAAGGAATAGGTTTTCCAGAGTGTTTAAGTGCTAAGAAAAATGCTGTGTATGGGGGGACAAGATGGCGGGGTACTAGGAAGAGGCGTCTTTTCAGCTGGTACCACAAAGTGAGCTGATTACCTACCAAAGAACTCCGATCACCCATGAAATCAGCCTGAGATCAGAATTATACACGTCTGGATCTCTACAGGGGCAGAAGACGCCAGTGAGCAGGTAAAGCGGAATAGGAATGGCGGACTGATATCAAAAGATAAACAAAAGGGGGAGGGAGCCACCAGAGGCGACCGGTGGGAAAGTAATACCCCGATACGAGCGAGAGTGCCCTGCGTCTGGGGACCAGCATTAACTTGGAGACTGGTTGAAAGCACTCCAAGAGAGCAAAGGATTGCGTGGGGAAATTGTGGGAATCGGGGCAACTAGGGACAGGGGCTTAAGTCCCCGGTCCCAGACGGCCTCCCCGGCACGGAGGCAGAGAGAGTGCCGCGGGGAAACCAGCTCCTGGTCCCTAAGCCCCCGGCGTGCCCCAGAGCGCGTGGGTTCCGGCTCCTGTGAGGGGATGGGAGCTGCGCCGGTCTGCAGAACCCGCGCTAGCCCTACCAAAAAGCTTGAGATGCGCGCGCACGTCCCTCCAGCTCTCCTGGGTTTCTAAGGCCCGGGGGCGCTTCTTGACCTGCGCCATTGTTTCAAAATCTAAGCCTCATGCGCGAGAAACTCTTCCCCGGACAGAGGCGCGCACAAGCCCAGCCTGCGGCTTACGGACCAGCGCCCCGTGCTCAGTGCCCCAGACGCGCGCCCGACACACAGCCGCCTCTGAAAAGAGGTGCGCGCAAGCCGGGCACTCCCAGCCCCGGCCAACGGCAAAATCTCAGTGCGCGATCGCTGCTTGGAACCTCTCTGGCGGTCAGGAGCTCCCAGACAGCCGCCACTGCCATGGCTTTGGGGACGAGTAAAAGATCCTGCGCCCCCAGGGTCTTTAACTTGGAACCTGCACTGCCAGCGTCCAAGGGGAAATTTATTCAGCTTCTGCACCCAGACTGAGGCTTCTGAGACGGAGATCAGGAAGTGTTCCAGGGTGCACCTTGACTGCACCAGAGTTGATACATCCAGCTACATCTGTTCAGTCTTCTCCCACCAAAATGACTAGGAGGAGGAATGCCCAACAGAAGAAAAATACAGAGGATGGACCTTCCGCAACAGAGCTAACGGCTATCAACATAGACAATATGTCGGAAAGAGAATTCAGGCTAACAATTATCCAGGCAATAGCTAGGTTGGAGAAAGCCATGGATGACCAAACAGAATTGATTAGAGCCGAACTGAAAGAGACCAGACAGGATGTTCACAATGTTAGGGCGGAGCTTAAAGCTACCAGGGAGGAGGTCCACAATGCTCTCAATGAGTTCCAATCCAATCTAAACTCTCTCAAAGCTAGGGTAACTGAAACAGAAGATAGAATTAGTGATCTGGAAGACAAACAGATAGAGAGAAAGGATCAGGAGGAAGCCTGGAACAAACAGCTTAGATCCCACGAAAGCAGAATTAGGGAAATAAGTGATGCCATGAAGCGTTCCAACGTCAGAATTATTGGAATTCCTGAAAGGGAGGAGAAAGAAAGAAGTCTAGAAGATGTCGTGGAACAAGTCCTTCATGAAAACTTTCCGAGTCTCGCGAATGAAACCAGCGTTTATGTACTAGAGGCTGAACGGTCTCCACCCAAGATTATACACTCCAAAAAAACATCACGACACCTGATAGTCAAATTGAGAAATTATAATTGTAGGTATAATCTCTTGAAAGCTGCCAGGGCAAAGAGGCTCCTTACTTACAGAGGGAAGCCCATCAGAATAACGTCAGACCTGTCCACAGAGACCTGGCAAGCCAGAAGAGGCTGGCAAGATATATTCAGGGCACTAAATGAGAAGAACATGCAGCCAAGAATACTTTATCCAGCAAGACTGACATTCAAAATGGATGGAGAGATAAAGAGTTTCCAAGACCGGCAAGACTTAAAAGACTATGCAACCACCAAGCCGATACTGCAGGAAATATTAAGGGGGGTTGTATAAAAGAGGAAAAATCCCAAGAATAGCATTGAACAGAAATATAGAGACAGTCTACAGAAAGAAAGTCTTCAAAGGTAACTCGATGACAATAAAAACGTATCTATCAATAATCACTCTCAATGTGAATGGCCTAAATGCACCCATAAAACGGCACAGGGTTGCAGATTGGATAAAACGACAGGACCCATCCATATGCTGTCTACAAGAGACCCATTTTGAACCTAAAGATACACGCAGACTGAAAGTGAAGGGGTGGAGAAGCATCTTTCATGCCAATGGGACTCAAAATAAGGCTGGGGTAGCGATTCTCATATCAGATAAATTAGACTTCAAACTAAAGACTGTAGTCAGAGATACAGAAGGACACTACATAATCCTTAAAGGGACTATCCACCAAGATGATCTAACAATTGTAAATATCTATGCTCCCAATATGGGAGCAGCCAATTACTTAAGAAAACGGTTAATCAAGATAAAGAGTCATATTGATATGAATACACTAATCGTAGGTGATCTTAACACGCCTCTTTCAGAATTAGACAGATCATCGAAGCAGAAAATCAATAAAGAAACAAGAGCATTGAACGACACATTGGACCAGATGGACCTCATAGATATATACAGAACATTCCACCCTAAAACAGCAGAATACTCATTCTTCTCAAGTGCACACGGAACCTTCTCCAGAATAGACCACATACTGGGTCACAAATCAGGACTCAGCCGATACCAAAAGACTGAGATGATTCCCTGCATATTCTCAGATCACAATGCTTTGAAACTGGAGCTCAATCACAAGGAAAAGTTCCGAAGGAACTCAAACACCTGGAAGCTAAAGACCACCTTGCTTAAGAATGCTTGGATCAACCAGGAGATCAAAGAAGAGCTGAAACAATTCATGGAAACCAATGAGAATGAAGACACTTCGGTCCAAAACCTATGGGATACAGCAAAGGCGGTCCTAAGGGGAAAATATATAGCCATCCAAGCCTTGCTCAAAAAAATTGAAAAATCCAGAACACACCAGCTGTCTCTACACCTTAAAGAACTGGAGGATCAACAACAAATCAAACCAACTCCACACATAAGAAGGGAAATCATCAAGATTAGAGCTGAGATCAATGAGGGAGAAACCAGAGATACAGTAGAACGTATCAATGAAACTAGTAGCTGGTTTTTTGAAAGAATCAATAAGATCGATAAGCCACTGGCTACACTAATCCAAAAGAAAAGAGAGAAATCCCAAATTCATAAAATTATGAATGAAAGGGGAGAGATCACAACTACCACCAAGGAAATAGGAACAATCATCAGAAGTTACTACGAACAGTTATATGCCAATAAGCTTAGCAACCTAGATGAAATGGATGCATTCCTGGAAAAATATAAACTACCAAAATTGAACCAGGAAGAAATCGACAACCTGAATAGACCGATATCTAATAACGAGATAGAAGCAGTGATCAAAAATCTCCCAAAAAACAAGAGCCCAGGACCTGACGGATTCCCTGGGGAATTCTACCAAACCTTCAAGAAGAAATAACACCTATTCTCCTGAAGCTGTTTCAAAAAATTGAAGCAGAAGGAAAACTTCCAGACTCTTTCTATGAAGCCAGCATTACCCTGATCCCCAAACCAGGCAAGGACCATACCAAAAAGGAGAATTTCAGACCAATATCACTGATGAATATGGATGCTAAGATTCTCAACAAGATCCTAGCCAACAGGATCCAAGAACACATTAAAAAGATTATCCACCATGATCAGGTGGGATTCATCCCTGGGCTACAAGGATGGTTCAACATTCGTAAATGAATCAATGTGATACAACAAATTAATATGAGAAGAGAGAAGAACCACATGGTCCTCTCAATTGATGCAGAAAAAGCATTTGACAAAATCCAACATCCGTTCCTGATTAAAACGCTTCAAGTATAGGGATAGAGGGAACATTCCTGAACCTCATCAAATCTATCTATGAAAGACCCACAGCAAATATCATCCTCAATGGGAAAAAGCTTGCAGCCTTCCCGTTGAGATCAGGAACAAGACAAGGATGCCCACTTTCACCACTCTTGTTCAACACAGTATTAGAAGTCCTAGCAACAGCAATCAGACAATAGAGAGAAATAAAAGGTATCCAAATTGGTAATGAAGAAGTCAAACTCTCTCTCTTCGCAGATGACATGATTCTTTATATGGAAAACCCAAAAGACTCCACCCCCAAACTACTAGAACTCATACAGCAATTCAGCAGCGTGGCAGGATACAAAGTCAATGTGCAGAAATCAGTGGCTTTCTTATACACTAACAAGGAAAATACAGAAAGGGAAATTAGAGAATCGATTCCATTTACTATAGCACCAAGAACCATAAGATACCTGGGAATAAACCTAACTAAAGAGGTAAAGGATCTATACTTGAGGAACTATAGAACACTCATGAAAGAAATTGAAGAAGACACAAAAAGATGGAAGACCATTCCATGCTCTTGGATCGGAAGAATAAACATCGTTAAAATGTCTATACTGCCTAGAGCAATCTATACTTTTAATGCCATTCCGATCAAAATTCCACCAGCATTCTTCAAAGAGCTGGAGCAAATAATCCAAAAATTTGTATGGAATCAGAAGAGACCCCGAATCGCTAAGGAAACGTTGAAAAACAAAAATAAAGCTGGCGGCATCACCTTACCTGATTTCAAGCTTTATTACAAAGCTGTGATCACCAAGACAGCATGGTACTGGCATAAAAACAGACACATAGACCAGTGGAACAGAGTAGAGAGCCCTGATATGGACCCTCAACTCTATGGTCAATTAATCTTCGACAAAACAGGAAAAAATATACAGTGGAAAAAAGACAGTCTCTTCAATAAATGGTGCTGGGAAAGCTGGACAGGTATATGTAGAAGAATGAAACTCGACCATTCTCTTACACCGTACACAAAGATCAACTCAAAATGGATAAAAGACCTCAACGTGAGACAGGAATCTATCAGAATCTTAGAGGAGAACATAGGCAGTAATCTCTTCGATATCAGCCACAGCAACTTCTTTCAAGATACGTCTCCAAAGGCAAAGGAAACAAAAGCGAAAATAGACTTCTGGGACTTCATCAAAATCAAAAGCTTCTGCACAGCAAAGGAAACAGTCAAAAAAACAAAGAGGCAACCCACGGAATGGGAGAAGATATTTGCAAATGACAGTACAGACAAAAGGTTGATATCCAGGATCTATAATGAACTCCTCAAACTCAACCCACACGAAACAGACAAACACATCAAAAAATGGGCAGAAGATATGAACAGACACTTCTCCAGTCAAGAAATACAAATGGCTATCAGATACATGAAAAAATGCTCATCATCATTAGCCCTCAGGGAGATTCAAATTAAAACCACATTGAGATATCACCTTACACCAGTTAGAATGGCCAAAATTAACAAAACAGGAAACAACATGTGTTGGAGAGGATGTGGAGAAAGGGGAACCCTCTTACACTGTTGGTGGGAATGCAAGTTGGTGCAGCCTCTTTGGAGAACAGTGTGGAGATTCCTCAAGAAATTAAAAATAGAGCTTCCCTACGACCCTGCAATTGCACTCCTGGGTATTTACCCCAAAGATACAGATGTCGTGAAAAGAAGGGCCATCTGTACCCCAATGTTTATAGCAGCAATGGCCACAGTCGCCAAACTATGGAAAGAACCAAGATGCCCTTCAACGGATGAATGGATAAGGAAGATGTGGTCCATATACACTATGGAGTATTATGCCTCCATCAGAAAGGACGAATACCCAACTTTTGTAGCAACATGGACGGGACTGGAAGAGATTATGCTGAGTGAAATCAGTCAAGCAGAGAGAGTCAATTATCATATGGTTTCTCTCACTTGTGGAGCATAACCAATAGCATGGAGGACAAGGGGCGTTAGAGAGTAGTAGGGAATTTGGGTAAATTGGAAGGGGAGGTGAACCATGAGAGACTATGGACTCTGAAAAACAGTCTGAGGGGTCTGAAGTGGCGGGGGGGTGGGAGGTTGGGGTTCCAGGTGGTGGGTATTATAGAGGGCACAGCTTGCATGGAGCACTGGGTGTGGTGAAAAAATAATGAATACTGTTTTTCTGAAAATAAATAAATTGGGGAAAAAAATCACAAAAAAAAAAGAAGGGAAATCATCAAGATTAGAGCTGAGATCAATGAGGGAGAAACCAGAGATACAGTAGAACGTATCAATGAAACTAGAAGCTGGTTTTTTGAAAGAATCAATAAGATCGATAAGCCACTGGCTACACTAATCCAAAAGAAAAGAGAGAAATCCCAAATTCATAAAATTATGAATGAAAAGGGAGAGATCACAACTAACACCAAGGAAGTAGAAACAATCATCAGAAGTTATTACGAACAGTTATATGCCAATAAACTTAGCAACCTAGATGAAATGGATGGATTCCTGGAAAAATATAAACTACCAAAATTGAACCAGGAAGAAATCGACAACCCGAATAGACCGATATCTAATAACGAGATTGAAGCAGTGATCAAAAATCTCCCAAAAAACAAGAGCCAGGACCTGACGGATTCCCTGGGGAATTCTACCAAACCTTCCAAGAAGAAATAACACCTATTCTCCTCAAGCTGTTTCAAAAAATTGAAGCAGAAGCAAAACTTCCAGACTCTTCCTATGAAGCCAGCATTACCCTGATCCCCAAACCAGGCAAGGACCCTACGAAAAAGGAGAATTTCAGACCAATATCACTGATGAATATGGATGCTAAGATTCTCAACAAGATCCTAGCCAACAGGATCCTACAACACATTAAAAAGATTATCCACCATGATCAGGTGGGATTCATCCCTGGATTTTTCAATTTTTTTGAGCGAGGCTTGGATGGCTACATATTTTCCCCTTAGGACCGCCTTTGCTGTATCTCATAGGTTTTGGACCGAAGTGTCTTCATTCTCATTGGTTTCCATGAATTGTTTCAGTTCTTCTTTGATCTCCTGGTTGATCCAAGCATTCTTAAGCAAGGTGGTCTTTAGCTTCCAGGTGTTTGAGTTCCTTTGGAACTTTTCCTTGTGATTGAGCTCCAGTTTCAAAGCATTGTCATCTGAGAATATGCAGGGAATCATCTCAGTCTTTTGGTATCGGTTGAGTCCTGATTTGTGACCCAGTATGTGGTCTATTCTGGAGAAGGTTCCGTGTGCACTTGAGAAGAATGAGTATTCTATTGTTTTAGAGTGGAATGTTCTGTATATATCTCTGAGGTCCATCTGGTCCAATGTGTCGTTCAATGCTCTTATTTCTTTATTGATTTTCTGCTTTGATGATCTGTCTAATTCTGAAAGAGGGGTGTTAAGATCTCCTACGATTAGTGTATTCATATCAATATGACTCTTTATCTTGATTAACGGTTTTCTTAATTAATTGGCTGCTCCCATATTGAGAGCATAGATATTTACAATTGTTAGATCATCTTGGTGGATAGTCCCTTTAAGGATTATGTAGTGTCCTTCTGTATCTCTGACTACAGTCTTTAGTTTGATGTCTAATTTATCTGATATGAGAATTGCTACCCCAGCCTTCTTTTGAGTCCCATTGCCATGAAAGATGCTTCTCCACCCATTCACTTTCAGTCTGAGTGTCTTTACGTTCAAAATGGGTCTCCTGTAGACAGCATATGGATGGGTCCTGTCGTTTTATCCAATCTGCAACCCTGTGCCGTTTTATGGGTGCATTTAGGCCATTCACATTGAGAGTGATTATTGATAGATATGTTTTTATTGGCATCGAGTTACCTTTGAAGTCTTTCTTTCTATAGACTGTCTCTATATTTCTGTTCAATGCTATTCTTGGGATTTTTCCTCTTTTATAGAACCCCCCTTAATATTTCCTGCAGTGTCGGCTTGGTGGTTGCATGGACTTTTAAGCCCTGCCAGTCTTGGAAACTCTTTATCTCTCCATCCATTTTGAATGTCAGTCTTGCTGGATAAAGTATTCTTGGCTGCATGTTCTTCTCATTTAGTGCCCTGAATATATCTTGCCAGCCTCTTCTGGCTTGCCAGGTCTTTGTGGACAGGTCTGACGTTATTCTGATGGGCTTCCCTCTGTAAGTCAGGAGCCTCTTTGCCCTGGCGGCTTTCAAGAGATTATACCTACAATTATAATTCCTCAATTTGACTATCAGGTGTCCTGGTGTTTTTTTAGTAATGTATAATCTTGGGTGGAGACCGTTCCGCCTCTAGTACATGAACGTTGGTTTCATTCACGAGATTCGGAAAATGTTCATGAAGGACTTGTTCCACGATATCTTCTAGACTTCTTTCTTTCTCCTCCCCTTCAGGGATTCCAATAATTCTGACGTTGGAATGCTGCATGGCATCATTTATTTCCCTGATTGTGTTTTCTTGGTTTCTAAGCTGTTTGTTCCAGGCTTCCTCCTGATCCTTTCTCTCTATCTGTTTGTCTTCCAGATCACTAATTCTATCTTCTGTCTCAGTTACCCTAGCTTTGAGAGAGTTTAGATTCGATTGGAACTCATTGAGAGCATTGTGGACCTCCTCCCTGGTAGCTTTAAGCTCCGCCCTAACATTGTGAACATCCTGTCTGGTCGCTTTCAGTTCGTCCCTAATCAATTCTGTTTGGTCATCCATGGCTTTCTCCAACCTAGCTATTGCCTGGATAATTGTTAGCCTGAATTCTCTTTCCGACATATTGTCTATGTTGATAGCCGTTAGCTCTATTGCAGAAGGTCCATCCTCTGTATTTTTCTTCTGTTGGGCATTCCTCCTCCTAGTCATTTTGGTGGGAGATGATTGAACAGATATAGTTGGATGTATGAACTCTGGTGCAGTCAAGGTGCACCCTGGAACACTTCTGAGCAATCACGATCCCCCACCCAAACAAGAGGCAAAAGAAATGAAAAAGAAAAAGAAAAAACAAAGAAAGAAGAAGAAGCAAAAGAAAAAGTAAAAAAAGAAAAAGAGAGAGAGGGAGAGAGAGAGAGAGAGAGAGAGACGGGAAAGAAAGGGAAGATGAAAAAGAAGGTTCAGCCCAGATGGGCCCCAAGGTAAGATTTATGAAGTAGACCAAAAAAATGAGATAAAAAGACTGATACACGTATATTGCAAGAGAAAAAATATATATATGCAAATAAAGAAAGAACCTCGTCAAAAAGAACCACAGGTGTAAAATTTATATGCTATCAGGACAAACACAATAAACACAGAAACACTGGTGGAAGAAGATAGGAGAGTTCTTATAAATTCTCAGTGCGTGCGAGGAAGGTTGTTTTGATTCTTCCTGGATGTATCTTGATATGTTTGTTAAAGGACTCAACTTTCCTAAGATAAAAGGGATTAAAAATTGGTTTACCTACTGGGGTAGTATTAATTGGGGAAAGGGGATTACTTTCAAGTTTAATTCTATATTAATATTAGAGGATAAAAAATAAAAAGGAATAAACTAGATTAAACTAAACTATAATTTTAAAAAAGGAATTCAAAAAAAATAAAAATGCAAAAGAAAAACATAGTTGTATGTATCAAAAAGTTCAGGTTAGAAAGGTATTATGGAATTTGATGTACTATACAGCTCGCTGTGACGGTAAATAGTTTAAAAAAATTACCTATGTGTAAAAAAATAAAAAAAAAAAAGAACCAGAATAGTGGAAACGAGTGAATTATACAAGTTTTCCTCTGAAGTAGTGGTGGTTCTCTTGTAGTCCTTTTTTTTCTTTCTTGGTTTGGTTTCTGGGGGAGGGGCCTGCCAGGGGGGTTGTCAGTCAATGATGTTTCTTGAGTTGAGTACTCCCGCCCCCCACAAGGGGGTGGGCTCTGGGGAAACTGGTTTTTTTTCAGGCTTTTGTTCTCTGGCGGGTTTTATGCTTGTTCACTTTTTTTCCTCTAACCTTGACTGCCTTTGTTGGTTTCTGTAGTATTAGAATAAATCAAACCGCACCCTGATCTCCCTCTCAGAGAGAAGCCTCAGTCTGGGTGCAGAAGCTGAATAAACTCCCCCTTGGCCGCTGGCAGCGCAGGTTCCAAGTTGTAGACACTGGGGGCGCAGGATCTTTTGCTCGTACCCAAAGCCAAGGCAGTGGCGGCTGTCTGGGAGCTCCGGACCACCAGAGAGGTTCCAAACTGCAATCGCACACTGAAATTTTGCTGCCAGACCGGGCTGGGAGTGCCCGGTTTGCGTGCACCTCTTTTCAGAGGCGGCTATGGGTCAGGCATGCGCCTGGGGCACTGAGAACGGGGCGCTGGCCCGTAAGCCCCAGGCTGGGCTTTTGCGCGCCTCTGTCCGGGGAAGATTTTCAGGCGCGCGACTTAGGCTTTGAAACAATGGCGCGGGTCAAAGAGCGCTGGCCGGGCCTTTGTAACTCAGGGGAACATGAAGGTCGTGAGCGCGTATCTCAAGCTTTGTGGTAGAGCTAGCGCGCGTTCTGCAGACCGGCACGGCTCCCATCCCCTCACTGGAAGTAGAACCCACACATTCTCGGGCGCGCTGCCGGCTTAGGGACCAAGAGCGGTTTCTGCACCGCACTCTCTCTGCTTCAGCACCGGGGAGGCTGTCTGGGGCTGGGGACTTAAGCCCCTGTCCCTAGCCGCCCCGATTCCCACAATTTCCCCCCGCGATCCTTTGCTCTTTTGGAGTGCTTTCAACAGTCTCCAAGTTAATGCTGGTCCCCAGATGCAGGGCACTCTCGCTCGTATTAGGGAATTGCTTTCCAACCCGTCGCCTGTGGTGGCTCCCTCCCCCTTTTGTTTATCTTCTGATATCAGTCCGCTGTTCCCATCCCGCTTTACCTGCCCACTGGCGTCTTCTGCCCCTGTAGAGATCCAGACGTGTATAATTCTGATCTCAGGCTGATTTCATGGGTGATCAGAGTTCTTTGGTAGGTAATCAGCTCACTTTGAGGTACCGGCTGAAAAGGCGCCTCTTCCTACGCCCCCGCCATCTTGTCCTCCCGAAAATGTTGTTTCAACTTTACTCAATAAAATATTTATTTTAGTTGATATAAATAAGATTGTGTGGTTAAACATCCCCCTCCCCAATCGTGGTAACCAAAGGCAAAAGACAGAACAAACTGAACAAAATTAGAATTCACATTACATATAAAAAGGAAAACATGCCTAATGTATAAAAAGCACAATATATCAATAAGGAAAAGTTCAGTAGAAAATATGCAAAACATATGAATAGGCAATTATATATATTGAGCAAGAAGTCATCACTTATGATGCTAAGGTCCAAGATGGTGGAGAAATAGCAGGCTGAGACTACTTCAGCTAGCAGGAGATCAGCTAGAGAGCTTATCTAAAGATTGCAAACACCTGCAAATCCATCGGCAGATCAAAGAGAAGAAGAACAGCAATTCTAGAAACAGAAAAACAACCACTTTCTGAAAGGTAGGACTGGCGGAGTAGTGAATCCAAAGCGACGGGAAGATAGACCCCGGGGGGAGGGGCCGGCTCCCGGCAAGCGGCGGAGCCACAGAGCACAAAATCAGGACTTTTAAAAGTCTGTTCCGCTGAGGGACATCGCTCCGGAGGCTAAACCGGGACGAAGCCCACGCGGGGTCGGCGTGGCCTCAGGTCTCGCAGGGTCACAGAAGGATCGGGGGTGTCTGAGTGCTTCAGAGCTTTCAGATATTGGAACGGGAAAGCCGGCTACAAAGACAAAGCCGACAGTAAGCTCACAGCTCGGTGTTGCCTTGAACCGGTTGCAGGCTCGGTGAGCTCGGAGCGCGGCCTGAGGTTAGGCAGACGCGAGTTACTAGGAGCTTTTCGCTGAGGGCGCACTGGGGAGCGGGGCCCCGGGCTCTCGGCTCCTCCGGGCCGGAGACCAGGAGGTGGCCATTTGTATTCCTGTCCTCCGGAACTCTACGGAAAGCGCTCAGGGAACAAAAGCTCCTGAAAGCAAAGCTGAGCGGATCACTCAGGCAAGCCCCTGGTAAGGGCGGTGCAATTCCGCCTGGGGCAAAGACACTTGAGAATCACTACAACAGGCCCCTCCCCCAGAAGATCAACAAGAAATCCAGGCAAGACGAAGTTCACCTACCAAGGAGTGCAGTTTCAATACCAAGGAGAGCAGCAGAATTCCAGAGGAGGAGAAAACAAACCACAGAACTCATGGATTTCTCCATGTGATTTTATAGTTTTGCAGTTAATTTAATTTTTTTCTTTTTCATTTTTTTCTCTTCTTCTGCTAATTTTTTTTTAAATTTTACCCTTTTCTTCTCTAACTTTTTTTAACTAGTTTATCTAATACATATATATTATTTTTCTTTTTTATACTTTTCTTTATTCATTTTCTTTTTTTAATTCTTTTTTTTCTTTCTTTATTTTTGAACCTCTTTTTATCCGTAAATCAGAATAGATCCCAATCTCTTCAATTTCTTCTTTTAATTCTTTATAAATTCTCGATTGAATTTTTAATGCAATCTCTTTTTTTAATTCTTTTTTTTCCTTTTTTCTTTCTTTCTTTTTGAACCTCTTTTTATCCCCAAATCAGAAGAGATCCCAATCAGAAGATATTGGGAGATCCCAATCAGAGGAGATCCCAATCGGAGGAGATCCTCACTCAATTGTGAGGGGGGAGAAATACCCCCTCACGATTTGGGATCTCTTCAGATTTGGTTAAAGCATATTTTCCTGGGATTGTTGCCACCCTTTTAGTATTTTACTTGCTCCTTCATATACTATTAGCTGGACAAAATGACAAGGCGGAAAAATTCACAACAAAAAAAAAAGAACAAGAGGCAGTACTGAAGGCTAGGGACCTAATCAACATAGACATTGGTAATATGTCAGATCTAGTTGGTTGAGCAGCTGCCTTCGGCCCAGGTCATGATCCCGGAGTCCTGGGATCGAGTCCCACATCGGGCTCCTTGCTCGGCAGGGAGCCTGATTCTGCCTCTGCCTGCCATTCTGTCTGCATGTGCTCGCTCACTCTCCCTCTCCCTCTGACAAATAAATAAAAAATCTTAAAAAAAATGACAATTCTCAAGGTTCTAGCCGGGCTTGAAAAAGGCATGGAAGATATTAAAGAAACCCTCTCCAGAGATATAAAAGCCCTTTCTGGAGAAATAAAAGAACTAAAATCTAACCAAGTTGAAATCAAAAATGCTATTAATGAGGTGCCATAAAAAATGGAGGCTCTCACTGCTAGGATAATGAGGCAGAAGAAAGAATTAACGATATAGAAGACAAAATGACCGAGAATAAAGAAGCTGAGCAAAAGAGGGACAAACAGCTACTGAACCATGAGGGGAGAATTCGAGAGATAAGTGACACCATAAGATGAAACAACATTAAAATAATTGGGATTCCAGAAGAAGAAGAAAGAGAGAGGGGAGCAGAAGGTATACTGGAGAGAATTATTGGGGATAATTTCCCCAATATGGCAAAGGGAACGAGCATCAAAATTCAGGAGGTTCAGAGAATGCCCCTCAAAATCAATAAGAATAGGCCCACACCACGTCACCTAATAGTAAAATTTACAAGCCTTAGTGACAAAGAGAAAATCCTGAAAGCAGCCCGGGAAAAGAAGTCTGTAACATACAATGGTAAAAGTATTAGATTGGCAGCTGACTTATCCAGAGACCTGGCAGGCCAGAAAGAGCTGGCATGATATTTTCAGAGCACTAAATGAGAAAAACATGCAGTCAAGAATACTATATCCAGATAGGCTATCATTGAAAATAGAAGGAGAGATTAAAAGCTTCCAGGACAAACAAAAACTGAAAGAATTTGCAAACACCAAACCAGCTCTACAGGAAATACTGAAAGGGGTCCTCTAAGCAAAGAGAGAGCCTACAAGTGGTAGATCAGAAAGGAACAGAGACAATATACAGTAACAGTCACCTTACAGGCAATACAATGGCACTAACATCATATCTCTCAATAGTTACCCTGTTAATGGGCTAAATGCCCCAATCAAAAGGCACAGGGTATCAGAATGGATAAAAAAACAAAACCCATCTACATGTTGCCTCCAAGAAACTCATTTTAAACCCGAAGACACCTCCAGACTTAAAGTGAGGGGGTGGAAAAGAATTTACCATGCTAATGGACATCAGAAGGAAGCAGGAGTGGCAATCCTTATATCAGATCAATTAGATTTTAAGCCAAAGACTATAAAAAGAGATGAGGAAGGACACTATATCATACTCAAAGGGTCTGTCCAAAAGAATATCTAACAATTTTAAATATCTATGCCCCCAACGTGGGAGCAGCCAACTATATAAACCAATTAATAACAAAATCAAAGAAACACATCAACAATAATACAATAATAGTAGGGGATTTTAACACTCCCCAGACTGAAATGGACAGATCATCCAAGCCAAAGATCAACAGGGAAATAAAGGCCTTAAATGATACACTGGATGAGATGGACATCACAGATATATTCAGAACATTTCATCCAAAAGCAACAGAATACACATTCTTCTCTAGTGCACATAGAACATTCTCCAGAATAGATCACATCCTCGGTCCTAAATCAGGACTCAACCGGTATCAAAAGATGGGGATCATTCCCTGCATATTTTCAGAACCCAATGCTCTGAAGCTAGAACTCAACCACAAGAGGAAGTTTGGAAAGAACCCAAAAACATGGAGACTAAACAGCATCTTTCTAAAGAATGAATGGGTCAACCGGGAAATTAGAGAACAATTGAAAAAAATCATGGAAACAAATGATAATGAAAATACAACGGTTCAAAATCTGTGGGACACAACAAAGGCAGTCCAGAGAGGAAAATATATAGCGGTACAAGCTTTTCTCAAGAAACAAGAAAGGTCTCAAGTACACAACCTAACCCTACAACTAAAGGAGATGGAGAAAGAACAAGAAAGAAACCCTAAGCCCGGGACGCCTGGGTGGCGCAGTTGGTTAAACGACTGCCTCCGGCTCAGCGCGTGATCCTGGAGTCCCGGGATCGAGTCCCACATCAGGCTCCCAGCTCCATGGGGAGTCTGCTTCTCCCTCTGACCTTCTCCTCGCTCATGCTCTCTCTCACTGTCTCTCTCTCTCAAATAAATAAAATAAAATCTTAAAAAAAATAAATTAAAAAAAAAAAAAAAGAAACCCTAAGCCCAGCAGGAGAAGAGAAATCATAAAGATCAGAGCAGAAATCAATGAAATAGAAACCAATAAAAACAATAGAACAAATCAACCAAACTAGGAGCTGGTTCTTTGAAAGAATTAATAAAATTGATAAACCCCTGGCCAGACTTATCAAAAAGAAAAGAGAAAGGACCCAAATAAATGAAACCATGAATGAAAGAGGAGAGATCACAACTAACACCAAAGAAATACAAAGTATTATAAGAACATATTATGAGCAACTCTACTCCAACAAATTTGACAATCTGGAAGAAATGGATGCATTCCTAGAAACATATAAACTACCAAAATTGAACCAGGAAGAAATAGAAAGCCTGAACAGACCCGTAACCAGTAAGGAGATTGAAACAGTCATCAAAAATCTCCAACAAACAAAAGCCCAGGGCCAGATGGCTTCCCAGGGGAATTCTACCAAACATTTAAAGAGGAACTAATTCCTATTCTCCTGAAACTGTTCCAAAAAATAGAAATGGAAGGAAAACTCCCAAACTCATTTTATGAGGCCAGCATCACCTTGATCCCAAAACCAGACAAGGATCCCATCCAAAAAGAGAGCTATAGACCAATATCCTTGATGAACACAGATGCGAAAATTCTCACCAAAATACTAGCCAATAGGATTCAACAGTACACTAAAAGGATTATTCGCCACGACCAAGTGGGGTTATCCCAAGGCTGCAAGGTTGGTTCAACATCTGCAAATCAGTCAATGTGATAAAGACATCAATAAAAGAAAGAACAATAACCATATGATACTCTCAATAGATGCTGAAAAAGCATTTGACAAAGTACAGCATCCCTTTCTGATCAAAACTCTTCAAAGTGTAGGAATAGAGGGCACATATCTCAATATCATCAAACCCATCTATGAAAAACCCACCACAAATATCATTCTCAATGGAGAAAAAATGAAAGCTTTTCCGCTAAGGTCAGGAACACGGCAGGGATGTCCATTATCACAACTGCTATTTAACATAGTACTAGAAGTCCTAGCCTCAGTAATCAGACAACAAAAGGAAATTAAAGGCATCCAAATCGGCAAAGAAGAAGTCAAATTATCAATCTTCGCAGATGATATGATACTCTATGTGGAAAACCCAAAAGACTCCACTCCAAAACTGCTAGAACTTATACAGGAAATCAGTAAAGTGTCAGGATATAAGATCAATGGACAGAAATCTGTTGCATTTCTCTACACCAGCAACAAGACAGAAGAAAGAGAAATTAAAGAGTCAATCCCATTTACAATTGCACCCCAAACCATAAGATACCTAGGAATAAACCTAACCAAAGTGGCTAAGAATCTATACTCAGAAAATTATTAAGAACTCATGAAAGAAATTGAGGAAGACACAAAGAAATGGAAAAATGTTCCATGCTCCTGGATTGGAAGAATAAATATTGTTAAAATGTCTATGCTACCTAAAGCAATCTACACATTTAATGCAATACCTATCACAGTACCAACCATCTTTTTCAAAGAAATGGAACAAATAATTTTAAAATTTATATGGAACCAGAAAAGACCTCGAATAGCCAAAGGGATATTGAAAAACAAAGCCAAAGTTGGTGGCATCATAATTCCGGACTTCAAACTCTATTACAAAGCTGTCATCATCAAGGCATCATGGTAGTGGCACAAAAACAGACACATAGATCAATGGAACAGAATAGAGAGCCCAGAAATAGACCCTCAACTCTATGGTCAACTAATCTTCGACAAAGCAAGAAAGAATGTCCAATGGAAAAAAGACAGCCTCTTCAATAAATGGTGTTGGGAAAATTGGACAGCCACGTGCAGAAAAATGAAATTGGACCATTTCCTTACACCACACACAAAAATAGATTCAAAATGGATTAAGGACCTCTATGTGAGAAAGGAATCCATCAAAATCCTTGAGGAGAACACAGGCAGCAACCTCTTCGACCTCAGCCGCAGCAACATCTTCCTAGGAACATCGCCAAAGGCAAGTGAAGCCAAGGCAAAAATGAACTTTTGGGATTTCATCAAGATCAAAAGCTTTTGCACAGCAAAGGAAACAGTTAACAAATTCAAAAGACAACTGACAGAATGGGAGAAGATATTTGCAAACGACATATCAGATAAAGAACTAGTGTCCAAAATCTATAAAGAACTTAGCAAACTCAACACCCAAAGAACAAATAATCCAATCAAGAAATGGGCAGAGGACATGAACAGACGTTTCTGCAAAGAAGACATCCAGATGACCAACAGACACATGAAAAACTGCTCCATATCACTCGGCATCAGGGAAATACAAATCAAAACCACAATGAGATATCACCTCACACCAGTCAGAATGGCTAAAATCACAAGTCAGGAAATGACAGATGCTGGCGAGGATGCGGAGAAAGGGGAACCCTCCTACACTGTTGGTGGGAATGCAAGCTGGTGCAACCACTCTGGAAAACAGTATGGAGGTTCCTCAAAATGTTGAAAATAGAACTGCCCTATGACCCAGCAATTCCACTCCTGGGAATTTACCCTAAAGATACAAACATAGTGATCCAAAGGGGCACATGCACCTGAATGTTTATAGCAGCAATATCCACAATAGCCTAACTATGGAAAGAACCTAGATGTCCATCAACAGATGAATGGATCAAGAAGATGTGGTATATATACACAATGGAATACTATGCAGCCATCAAAAGAAACGAAATCTTGCCATTTGCAACAACATGGATAGAGCTAGAGCGTATTATGCTTAGCAAATAAGTCAAGTGGAGAAAGACAACTATCATATGGTCTCCCTGATATGAGGAAGTAGTGATGCAACATGGGGGCTTAAGTGGGTAGGAGAAGAATTCATGAAACAAGATAGGATAGGGAGGGAGACAAACCATAAGGGACTCTTAATCTCACGAAACTGAATACTGTTTTCTGAAAATAAATAAATTGAAAAAAAAAAGAAGAAGTCATCACTTATATATCTGTATTTTGGAGAAAAACACCTTTTTGCTAACCTATTTTTGGTCATATATAAGAATGAAAAATTAACCTGAAACATCCTTTCAACTTTCATTTCCACAATGATCACAGAATGATCTCAAAAAGGATCTCTGAAATATTTGACATTTGAAAATATTTCCATTTTGAGTACATAGAAGTAAATAAATAGGTTAGTGATCTTTATTCATTTTTTGTAATGATGGTTTTTTTCTAATTTATTTATTTTCAGAAAAACAGTATTCATTATTTTTTCACCACACCCAGTGCTCCATGCAATCCGTGCCCTCTATAATACCCACCACCTCAATGGAGAAAAAATGAAAGCTTTTCCGCTAAGGTCAGGAACACGGCAGGGATGTCCATTATCACAACTGCTATTTAACATAGTACTAGAAGTCCTAGCCTCAGTAATCAGACAACAAAAGGAAATTAAAGGCATCCAAATCAGCAAAGAAGAAGTCAAATTATCACTCTCCCACCACCCCGCCACTTCAAAGCCCTCAGACTGTTTTTCAGAGTCCACAGTCTCTCATGGTTCAACTCCACTTCCATTTACCCAAATTCCCTACTCCTCTCTAATGCCCCTTGTCCTCCATGCTATTTGTTATGCTCCACAAATAAGTGAAACCATGTGATAATTGACTCTCTCTGCTTGACTTATTTCACTCAGCATAATCTCTTCCAGTCCCATCCATGTTGCTAAATAGTTGGGTATTCATCGTTTCTGATGGAGGCATAATACTCCATAGTGTATATGGACCACATCTTCCTTATCCATTCATCCGTTGAAAGGCATCTTGGTTCTTTCCATAGTTTGGCGACTGTGGCCATTGCTGCTATAAACATTGGGGTACAGATGACCCTTCTTTTCACGACATCTGTATCTTTGGGGTAAATACCCAGGAGTGCAATTGCAGGGTCTTAGGGAAGCTCTATTTTTAATTTCTTGAGGAATCTCCACACTGTTCTCCAAAGAGGCTGCACCAACTTGCAATCCCACCAACAGTGTAAGAGGGTTCCCCTTTCTCCACATCCTCTCCCACACATGCTGTTTCCTATTTTGTTGTTTTTGGACATTCTGACTGGCGTAAGGTGATATCTCAATGTGGTTTTAATTTGAATCTCCCTGAGGGCTAATGATGATGAGCATTTTTTCATGTGTCTGATAGCCATTTGTATGTCTTGATTGGAGAAGTGTCTGTTCATATCTTCTGCCCATTTTTTGATGTGTTTGTCTGTTTCGTGTGGGTTGAGTTTGAGGAGTTCATTATAGATCCTGGATATCAACCTTTTGTCTGTACTGTCATTTGCAAATATCTTCTTCCATTCCGTGGGTTGCCTCTTTGTTTTTTTGACTGTTTCATTTGCTGTGCAGAAGCTTTTGTTTTTGATGAAGTGCCAAAAGTTTATTTTCGCTTCTGTTTCCTTTGCCTTTGGAGATGTATCTTGAAAGAAGTTGCTCTGGCAGATATCAAAGAGATGACTGCCTATGTTATCCTCTAGGATTCTGATGGATTCCTGCCTCACGTTGAGGTCTTTTATCCATTTTGAGTTGATCTTTGTGTACGGTGTAAGAGAATGGTCGAGTTTCATTCTTCTACATATAGCTGTCCAGTTTTCCCAGCACCATTTATTGAAGAGACTGTCTTTTTTCCACTGTATATTTTTTCCTGTTTTGTCAAAGATTAATTGACCATAGAGTTGAGGGTCCATATCTGGGCTCTCTACTCTGTTCCACTGGTCTATGTGTCTGTTTTTATGCCAGTACCATGCTGTCTTGGTGATCACAGCTTTGTAATAAAGCTTGAAATCAGGTAAGGTGATGACGCCAGCTTTGTTTTGTTTTTCAACATTTCCTTAGCGATTCGGGGTCTCTTCTGATTCCATACAAATTTTAGGATTATTTTCTCCAGCTCTTTGAAGAATGCCGGTGGAATTTTGATCGGAATGGCCTTAAAAGCATAGATTGCTCTAGGCAGTATAGACATTTTAACGATGTTTATTCTTCCGATCCAAGAGCATGGAATGGTCTTCCATCTATTTGTGTCTTCTTCAATTTCTTTCATGAGTGTTCTATAGTTCCTCAAGTACAGATCCTTTACCTCTTTAGTTAGGTTTATTCCCAAGTATCTTATGGTTCTTGGTGCTATAGTAAATGGAATCGATTCTCTAATTTCCCTTTCTGAATTTTCCTTGTTAGTGTATAAGAAAGCCACTGATTTCTACACATTGACTTTGTTTTTTTTTATTTCTTTTTTGTTCCAATTTATTTATTTTCAGAAAAACATTATTCATTATTTTTTCACCACACCCAGTGCTCCATGCATGCCGTGCCCTCTATAATACCAACCACCGGGTACCCCAACCTCCCACACCCCCGCCACTTCAAAACCCCAGACTGTTTTTCTGAGTCCATAGTCTCTTATGGTTCACCTCCCCTTCCAATTTACCCATATTCCCTACTCCTCTCTAATGCCCCTTGTCCTCCATGCTATTTGTTATGCTCCACAAATAAGTGAAACCATATGATAATTGACTCTCTCTACTTGACTTATTTCACTCAGCATAATCTCTTCCAGTCCCGTCCATGTTGCTACAAAAGTTGGATATTCATCATGTCTGATGGAGGCATAATACTCCATAGTGTATATGGACCACATCTTCCTTATCCATTCATCCGTTGAAGGGCATCTTGGTTCTTTCCATAGTTTGGCGACTGTGGCCATTGCTGCTATAAACATTTGGGTACAGATGACCCTTCTTTTCACGACATCTGTATCTTTGGGGTAAATACCCAGGAGTGCAATTGCAGGGTCATAGGGAAGCTCTATTTTTAATTTCTTGAGGAATCTCCACACTGTTCTCCAAAGAGGCTGCACCAACTTGCATTCCCACAAACAGTGTAAGAGGGTTCCCCTTTCTCCACATCCTCTCCAACACATGTTGTTTCCTGTTTGTTAATTTTGGCCATTCTAACTGGTGTAAGGTGATATCTCAATGCGGTTTTAATTTGAGTCTCCCTGAGGGCTAATGATGATGAGCATTTTTTCATGTGTCTGATAGCCATTTGTATGTCTTGATTGGAGAAGTGTCTGTTCATATCTTCTGCCCATTTTTTGATGTGTTTGTCTGTTTCGTGTGGTTGAGTTTGAGGAGTTCATTATAGATCCTGGATATCAACCTTTTGTCTGTACTGTCATTTGCAAATATCTTCTTCCATTCCGTGGGTTGCCTCTTCGTTTTTTTGACTGTTTCCTTTGCTGTGCAGAAGCTTTTGATTTTGATGAAGTCCCAGAAGTTTATTTTCGCTTTTGTTTCCTTTGCCCTTGGAGATGTACCTTGAAAGAAGTTGTAGTGGCTGATATCAAAGAGATTACTTCCTATGTTCTCCTCTAAGATTCTGATGGATTCCTGTCTCACGTTGAGGTCTTTTATCCATTTTGAGATGATCTTTGTGTACGGTGTAAGAGAATGGTCGAGTTTCATTCTTCTACATATAGCTGTCCAGTTTTCCCAGCACCATTTATTGAAGAGACTGTCTTTTTTCCACTGTATATTTTTCCTGTTTTGTCGAAGATTAATTGACCATAGAGTTGAGGGTCCATATCTGGGCTCTCTACTCTGTTCCACTGGTCTATGTGTCTGTTTTTATGCCAGTACCATGCTGTCTTGGTGATCACAGCTTTGTAATAAAGCTTGAAATCAGGTAAGGTGATGCCGCCAGCTTTATTTTGTTTTCAACATTTCCTTAGCGATTCGGGGTCTCTTCTGATTCCATACAAATTTTAGGATTATTTCCTCCAGCTCTTTGAAGAATGCCGGTGGAATTTTGATCGGAATGGCATTAAAAGTATAGATTGCTCTTGGCAGTATAGACATTTTAACCATGTTTATTCTTCCGATCCAAGAGCATGGAATGGTCTTCCATCTATTTGTGTCTTCTTCAATTCCTTTCATGAGTGTTCTATAGTTCCTCAAGTACAGATCCTTTACCTCTTTAGTTAGGTTTATTCCAAGGTATCTTATGGTTCTTGGTGCTATAGTAAATGGAATCGATTCTCTAATTTCCCTTTCTGTATTTTCCTTGTTAGTGTATAAGAAAGCCACTGATTTCTGCACATTGACTTTGTATCCTGCCACGTTGCTGAATTGCTGTATGAGTTCTAGTAGTTTGGGGGTGGAGTCTGTTGGGTTTTCCATATAAAGAATCATGTCATCTGCGAAGAGAGAGAGTTTGACTTCTTCATTACCAATTTGGATACCTTTTTTTTTCTCTCTCTGCTTTCTGATTGCTGTTGCTAGGACTTCTAATACTATGTTGAACAAAAGAGGTGAGAGTGGGCATCCTTGTCTTGTTCCTGATCTCAATGGGAAGGCTGCAAGCTTTTTCCCATTGAGGATGATATTTGCTGTGGGTCTTTCATTGATAGATTTGATGAGGTTCAGGAATGTTCCCTCTATCCCCATACTTGGAGCGATTTAATCAGGAACGGATGCTGGATTTTGTCAAATGCTTTTTCTGCATCAATTGAGAGGACCATGTGGTTCTTTTCTCTTCTCATATTAATTTGTTGTATCACATTGATTGATTTGCGAATGTTGAACCATCCTTGTAGCCCATCGATGAATCCCACCTGATCATGGTGGTTAATCTTTTTAATATGCTGTTGGATCCTGTTGGCTAGGATCTTGTTGAGAATCTTAGCATCCATATTCATCAGTGATATTGGTCTGAAATTCTCTTTTTTGGTAGGGTCCTTGCGTGGTTTGGGGATCAGGGTAATGCTGGCTTCATAGAAAGAGTCTGGAAGTTTTGCTTCTGCTTCAATTTTTTGAAACAGCTTCACAAGAATAGGTGTTATTTCTTCTTTGAAGGTTTGGTAGAATTTCCCAGGGAATCCGTCAGGTCCTGTGCTTTTTTTTTTTTTTTTGGGAGGTTTTTCTTTGTTTTTGTTTTTGTTTTTTTTTTGCTATTTCTATATAGCCTTGCTTTATTAATTTGATGGATGAAATATAGTTTCTTAGTATAGCTTTATCTTTTTTTTTGGTATTTCTTTTTTTCCCCCAATTTATTTATTTTCAGAAAAACATTATTCATTACTTTTTCACCACACCCAGTGCTCCATGCAAACTGTGTCCTGTATAATACCCACCACCTGGTACCCCAACCTCCCAACCCCCCGCCACTTCAAACCCTTCAGACTGTTTTTCAGAGTCCATAGTCTCTCATGGTTCACCTCCCCTTCCAATTTATCCAAATTCCCTACTACTCTCTAACGCCCCTTGTCCTCCATGCTATTGGTTATGCTCCACAAATGAGTGAAACCATATGATAATTGACTCTCTCTGCTTGACTGATTTCACTCAGCATAATCTCTTCCAGTCCCGTCCATGTTGCTACAAAAGTTGGATATTCGTCCTTTCTGATGGAGGCATAATACTCCATACTCTATATGGACCACATCTTCCTTATCCATTCATCCATTGAAGGGCATCTTGGCTCTTTCCATAGTTTGGCGACTGTGGCCATTGCTGCTATAAACATTGGGGTACAGATGGCCCTTCTTTTCACGACATATGTATCTTTGGGGTAAATACCCAGGAGTGCAATTGCAGGGTCATAGGGAAGCTCTATTTTTAATTTCTTGAGGAATCTCCACACTGTTCTCCAAAGAGGCTGCACCATCTTGCAATCCCACCAACAGTGTAAGAGGGTTCCCCTTTCTCCACATCCTCTCCAACACATGTTGTTTCCTGTTTTGTTAATTTTGGCCATTCTAACTGGTGTAAGGTGATATCTCAATGTGGTTTTAATTTGAATCTCCCTGAGGGCTAATGATGATGAGCATTTTTTCATGTGTCTGATAGCCATTTGTATGTCTTGATTGGAGAAGTGTCTGTTCATATCTTCTGCCCATTTTTTGATGTGTTTGTCTGTTTCGTGAGGGTTTAGTTTGAGGAGTTCATTATAGATCCTGGATATCAACCTTTTGTCTGTACTGTAATTTGCAAATATCTTCTTCCATTCCGTGGGTTGCCTATTTGTTTTTTTGACAGTTTCCTTTGCTGTGCAGAAGTTTTTGATTTTGATGAAGTCCGAGAAGTTTATTTTCGCTATTGTTTCCTTTCTCTTTGGAGACGTATCTTGAAAGAAGTTGCTGTGGCTGATATCAAAGAGATTTCTGCCTATGTTCTCCTCTAAGATTCTGATAGATTCCTGTCTCACGTTGAGGTCTTTTATCCATTTTGAGTTGATCTTTGTGTACGGTTTAAGAGAATGGTCGAGTTTCATTCTTCTACATACAGCTGTCCAGTTTTCCCAGCACCATTTATTGAAGATACTGTCTTTTTTCCACTGTGTATTTTTTCCTGTTTTGTCGAAGATTAATTGACCATAGAGTGGAGGGTCCATATCAGGGCTCTCTACTCTGTTCCACTGGTCTATGTGTCTGTTTTTATGCCAGTACCATGCTGTCTTGGTGATCACAGCTTTGTAATAATGCTTGAAATCAGGTAAGGTGATGCCGCCAGCTTTATATTTGTTTTTCAACATTTCCTTAGCGATTCGGGGTCTCTTCTGATTCCATACAAATTTTAGGATTATTTGCTCCAGCTCTTTGAAGAATGCCGGTGAAATTTTGATCGGAATGGCATTAAAAGTATAGATTGCTCTAGGCAGTATAGACATTTTAACAATGTTTATTCTTCCAATCTAAGAGCATGGAATGGTCATCCATCTTTTTGTGTCTTCTTCAATTTCTTTCATGAGTGTTCTATAGTTCCTCAATTATAGATCCTTTACCTCTTTAGTTAGGTTTATTCCCAGGTATCTTATGGTTCTTGGTGCTATAGTAAATGGAATCAATTCTCTAATTTCCCTTTCTGTATTTTCATTGTTAGTGTATAAGAAAGCCACTGATTTCTGCACATTGACTTTGTATCCTGCCACGCTGCTGAATTGCTGTATGAGTTCTAGTAGTTTGGGGGTGGAGTCTGTTGGGTTTTCCATATAAAGAATCATGTCATCCGCGAAGAGAGAGAGTTTGACTTCTTCATTACCAATTTGGATACCTTTTATTTCTCTCTGTTGTCTGATTGCTGTTGCTAGGACTTCTAATACTATGTTGACCAAGAGTGGTGAAAGTGGGCATCCTTGTCTTCTTCCTGATCTCAGTGGGAAGGCTGCAAGCTTTTTCCCATTGAGGATGATATTTGCTGTGGGTCTTTCATAGATAGATTTGATGAGGTTCAGGAATGTTCCCTCTATCCCTATACTTGAAGCGTTTTAATCAGGAACGGATGTTGGATTTTGTCAAATGCTTTTTCTGCATCAATTGAGAGGACCATGTGGTTCTTCTCTCTTCTCATATTAATTTGTTGTATCACATTGATTCATTTACGAATGTTGAACCATCCTTGTAGCCCAGGGATGAATCCCACCTGATCATGGTGGATAATCTTTTTAATGTGTTGTTGGATCCTGTTGGCTAGGATCTTGTTGAGAATCTTAGCATCCATATTCATCAGTGATATTGGTCTGAAATTCTCCTTTTTGGTATGGTCCTTGCCTGGTTTGGGGATCAGGGTAATGCTGGCTTCATAGAAAGAGTCTGGAAGTTTTCCTTCTGCTTCAATTTTTTGAAACGGCTTCAGGAGAATAGGTGCTATTTCTTCTTGGAAGGTTTGGTAGAATTCCCCAGGGAATCCATCAGGTCCTGGGCTCTTGTTTTTTGGGAGATTTTTGATCACTGCTTCAATCTCGTTATTAGATATCGGTCTATTCAGGTTGTCGATTTCTTCCTGGTTCAATTTTGGTAGTTTATATTTTTCCAGGAATGCATCCATTTCATCTAGGTTGCT
Source organism: Neogale vison (assembly GCF_020171115.1). NCBI lineage: Eukaryota > Metazoa > Chordata > Mammalia > Carnivora > Mustelidae > Neogale > Neogale vison. The sequence continues at coordinate 24,313,248 of NC_058100.1, forward strand.
AAGCTTATTGGCTTATAACTGTTCGTAATAACTTCTGATGATTGTTTCTACTTCCTTGGTGTTAGTTGTGATCTCTCCCTTTTCATTCATAATTTTATGAATTTGGGATTTCTCTCTTTTCTTTCGGATTAGTGTAGCCAGTGGCTTATCGATCTTTTTGATTCTTTCAAAAAACCAGCTTCTAGTTTCATTGATACGTTCTACTGTATCTCTGGTTTCTCCCTCATTGATCTCAGCTCTAATCTTGATGATTTCCCTTCTTATGTGTGGAGTTGGTTTGATTTGTTGTTGATCCTCCAGTTCTTTAAGGTGTAGAGACAGCTGGTGTGTTCTGGATTTTTCAATTTTTTTGAGCAAGGCTTGGATGGCTATATATTTTCCCCTTAGGACCGCCTTTGCTGTATCCCATAGGTTTTGGACCGAAGTGTCTTCATTCTCATTGGTTTCCATAAATTGTTTCAGTTCTTCTTTGATCTCCTGGTTGATCCAAGCATTCTTAAGCAAGGTGGTCTTTAGCTTCCAGGTGTTTGAGTTCCTTCGGAACTTTACCTTGTGATTGAGCTCCAGTTTCAAAGCATTGTCATCTGAGAATATGCAGGGAATCATCTCAGTCTTTTGGTATCGGTTGAGTCCTGAATTGTGACCCAGTATGTGGTCTATTCTGGAGAAGATTCCATGTGCCCTTGAGAAGAATTAGTATTCTGCTTTTTTAGGGTGGAATGTTCTGTATATATCTATGAGGTCCATCTGGTCCAAAGTGTCATTCAATGTTCTTGTTTCTTTATTGATTTTCTGCTTCGATGATCTGTCTAATTCTGAAAGAGGCGTGTTAAGTTCTCCTACGATTAGTGTATTCATATCGATATGACTTTTATCCTGATTAACAGTTTTCTTAAGTAATTTGCTGCTCCCATATTGGGAGCATATTTACAATGGTTAGATCATCTTGGTGGATAGTCCCTTTAAGGATTATGTAGTATCCTTCTGTATCTCTGTATCTCTGACTACAGTCTTTAGCTTGAAGTCTAATTTCTCTGATATGAGAATCGCTACCCCAGCCTTATTTTGAGTCCCATTGGCATGAAAGATGCTTCTCCACCCCTTCACTTTCAGTCTGCGTGTATCTTTAGGTTCAAATGGGTCTCTTGTAGACAGCATATGGATGGGTCCTGTCGTTTTATCCAATCTGCAACCCTGTGCCGTTTTATGGGTGCATTTAGGCCATTCACATTGAGAGTGATTATTGATAGATACGTATTTATTGACATCAAGTTACCTTTGAAGTCTTTCTTTCTGTAGACTGTCTCTATATTTCTGTTCAATGCTATTCTTGGGATTTTTCCTCTTTTATAGCACCCCCCTTAATATTTCCTGCAGTATCGGCTTGGTGGTTGCATAGTCTTTTAAGCCTTGCTTGTCTTGAAAACTCTGTATCTCTCCATCCATTTTGAATGTCAGTCTTGCTGGATAAAGTATTCTTGGCTGCATGTTCTTCTCATTTAGTGCCCTGAATATATCTTGCCAGCCTCTTCTGGCTTGCCAGGTCTCTGTGGACAGGTCTGACGTTATTCTGATGGGCTTCCCTCTGGAAGTAAGGAGCCTCTTTGCCCTGGCGGCTTTCAAGAGATTATACCTACAATTATAATTTCTCAATTTGACTATCAGGTGTCGTGATGTTTTTTTGGAGTGTATAATCTTGGGTGGAGACCGTTCAGCCTTCTAGTACATGAACGCTGGTTTCATTTGCGAGATTCAGAAAATTTTCATGAAGGACTTGTTCCACGATATCTTCTAGACTTCTTTCTTTCTCCTCCCCTTCAGGAATTCCAATAATTCTGACGTTGGAACGCTTCATGGCATCATTTATTTCCCTGTCTCTGCTTTCGTGGGATCTAAGCTGTTTGTTCCAGGCTTCCTCCTGATCCTTTGTCTCTATCTGTTCGTCTTCCAGATCACTAATTCTATCTTCTGTCTCAGTTACCCTAGCTTTGAGAGAGTTTAGATTAGAGTGGAACTCATTGAGAGTATTGTGGACCTCCTCCCTGGTAGTTTTAAGCTCCCCCCTAACATTGTGAACATCCTGTCTGGTCGCATTCAGTTCGCCCCTATCAATTCTGTTTCGTCATCCATGGCTTTCTCCAACCTAGCTATTGCCTAGATAATTGTTAGCCGGAATTGTCTTTCCGACATATTGTCCATGGTGACAGCCGTTAGCTCTGTTGCAGAAGGTTCATCCGCTGTATTTTTCTTCTGTTGGGCATTAATCCTCCTAGTCATTTTGGTGGGAAAGGATTGAACAGATGTAGCTGGATATATCAACTCAAAGAACTCTGATCACCCATGAAATCAGCCTGAGATCAGAATTATACACGTCTGGATCTCTACAGGGGCAGAAGATGCCAGTGAGCAGGTAAAGCGGAATGGGAACTGTGGAATGATATCGGAAGATAAACAAAAGGGGGAGGGAGCCACCAGAGGCGACTGGTGGGAGAGCAATACCCCAATACGAGCGAGAGTGCCCTGCGTATGGGGACCAGCATTAACTTGGAGACTGGTTGAAAGCACTCCAAAATAGCAAAGGATCGCGGGGGAAATTGTGGGAATCGGGGCGGCTAGGGACCGGGGCTTAAGTCCCCAGTCCCAGACGGCCTCCCCGGCGCGGAGGAGAGAGAGTGCGGCGGAAAAACCAGCTCCTGGTCCCTAAGCCACCAGCGCGCCCCAGAGCACGTGGATTCCGGCTCCTGTGAGGGGATGGGAGCTGTGCCGGTCTGTAGAACTTGTGCTAGCCCTACCACAAAGCTCGAGATACGTGAGCACGTCGCTCGAGCTCCCCTGGGTTACCGATGCCCGGGGGATGCTCCTTGACCCACGCCATTGTTTCAAAGCCTCTGTACCTGGCAAACTTTTCTTGGCCTTATTTCTATGAATCTTTATTTTTATTTATTTATTTTGTTCCAATTTATTTATTTACAGAAAAACAGTATTCATTATTTTTTCACCACACCCAGTGCTCCATGCAAGCTGTGCCCTCTATAATACCCACCACCTGGTACCCCAACCTCCCACCCCCCCGCCACTTCAAACCCCTCAGATTGTTTTTCAGAGCCACAGTCTCTCATGGTTCATCTCCCCTTCCAATTTACCCCAAAGCACATACCCTCCCCAATGTCCATAACCTTACCACCTTGCTCCCAACCCCCCTCCCCCCAGCAACCCACAGTTTGTTTCGTGAGATTAAGAGTCACTTATGGTTTGTCTCCCTCCCTATCCCATCTTGTTTCATGGATTCTTCTCCTACCCACTTAAGTCCCCATGTTGCATCACCACTTCCTCATATCAGGGAGATCATATGATATTTGTCTTTCGCTGCTTGACTTATTTCGCTAAGCATGATACGCTCTAGTTCCATCCATGTTGTCGCAAATGGCAAGATTTCGTTTCTTTTGATGGCTGCATAGTATTCCATTGTGTATATATACCACTTCTTCTTGATCCATTCATCTGTTGATGGACATCTAGGTTCTTTCCATAGTTTGGCTATTGTGGACATTGCTGCTATAAACATTCAGGTGCACGTGCCCCTTTGGATCACTACGTTTGTATCTTTAGGGTAAATTCCCAGGAGTGGAATTGCTGGGTCATGGGGCAGTTCTATTTTCAACATTTTGAGGAACCTCCATGCTGTTTTCCAGAGTGGTTGCACCAGCTTGCATTCCCACCAACAGTGTAGGAGGGTTCCCCTTTCTCCGCATCCTCGCCAGCATCTGTCATTTCCTGACTTGTTGATTTTAGCCATTATGACTGGTGTGAGGTGATATCTCATTGTGGTTTTGATTTGTATTTCCCTGATGCCGATTGATATGGAGCACTTTTTCATGTGTCTGTTCGCCATCTGGATGTCTTCTTTGAAGAAAAGTCTGTTCATGTCCTCTGCCCATTTTTAGATTGGATTATTTGTTCTTTGGGTGTTGAGTTTGTTCAGTTCTTTATAGATTTTGGACACTAGTCCTTTATCTGATATGTCGTTTGCAAATATCTTCTCCCATTCTGTCAGTTGTCTTTTGGTTTTGTTAACTGTTTCCTTTGCTGTGCAAAAGCTTTTGATCTTGATGAAATCCCAATAGTTCATTTTTGCCCTTGCTTCCCTTGCCTTTGGCGATGTTCCTAGGAAGATGTTGCTGCGGCTGAGGTCGAAGAGGTTGCTGCCTGTGTTCTCCTCAAGGATTTTGATGGATTCCTTTCTCACATTGAGATCCTTAATCCATTTTGAATCTATTTTTGTGTGTGGTGTAAGGAAATGGTCCAATTTCATTTTTCTGCACGTGGCTGTCCAATTTTCCCAACACCATTTATTGAAGAGGCTGTCTTTTTTCCATTGCACATTCTTTCCTGCTTTGTCGAAGATTAGTTGACCATAGAGTTGAGGGTCTATTTCTGGGCTCTCTATTCTGTTCCATTGGTCTATGTGTCTGTTTTTGTGCCAGTACCATGCTGTCTTGATGATGACAGCTTTGTAATAAAGCTTGAAGTCCGCAATTGTGATGCCACCAACTTTGGCTTTGTTTTTCAATATCCCTGTGGCTATTGGAGGTCTTTTCTGGTTCCATATAAATTTTAAAACTATTTGTTCCATTTCTTTGAAAAAGATGGTTGGTACTGTGATAGTAATTGCATTAAATGTGTAGATTGCTTTAGGTAGCATAGACATTTTCACAATATTTATTCTTCCAATCCAGGAGCATGGAACATTTTTCCATTTCTTTGTGTCTTCCTCAATTTCTTTCATGAGTACTTTATAGTTTTCTGAGTATAGATTCTTAGCCTCTTTGGTTAGGTTTATTCCTAGGTATCTTATGGTTTGGGGTGCAATTGTAAATGGGATTGACTCCTTAATTTCTCTTTATTCTGTCTTGTTGTTGGTGTAGAGAAATGCAACTGATTTCTGTGCATTGATCTTATATCCTGACACTTTACTGAATTCCTTTATAAGTTCTAGCAGTTTAGGAGTGCAGTCTTTTGGGTTTTCCACATAGAGTATCATATCATCTGCGAAGAGTGATAATTTGACTTCTTCTTTGCCGATTTGGATGCCTTTAATTTCCTTTTGTTGTCTGATTGCTGAGGCTAGGACTTCTAGTACTATGTTGAATAGCAGTGGTGATAATGGTCACCTTGCCGTTTTCCTGACCTTAGTGGAAAAGCTTTCAGTTTTTCTCCATTGAGAATGATATTTGCAGAGGGTTTTTCATAGATGGCTTTGATGATATTGAGATATGTGCCCTCTATCCCTACACTTTGAAGAGTTTTGATCAGAAAAGGATGCTGTACTTTGTCAAATGCTTTTTCAGCATCTATTGAGAGTATCATATGGTTCTTGTTCTTTCTTTTATTGATGTGTTGTATCACATTGACTGATTTGCGGATGTTGAACCAAACTTGCATCTCTGGGATAAATCCCACTTGGTCATGGTGAATAATACTTTTAATGTACTATTGAATCCTATTGGCTAGTATTTTGGTGAGAATTTTTGCATCTGTGTTCATCAATGGTATTGGTCTATAGATCTCTTTTTTGATGGGATCCTTGTCTGGTTTTGGGATCAAGGTGATGCTGGCCTCATAAAATGAGTTTGGGAGTTTTCCTTCCATTTCTATTTTTTGGAACAGTTTCAGGAGAATAGGAATTAGTTCTTCTTTAAATGTTTGGTAGAATTTCCCAGGGAAGCCATCTGGCCCTGGGCTTTTGTTTGTTTGGAGATTTTTAATGACTGTTTCAATCTCCTTACTGGTTTGGGTCTGTTCAGGCTTTCTATTTCTTCCTGGTTCAATTTTGGTAGTTTATATGTTTCTAGGAATGCATCCATTTCTTCCAGATTGTCAAATTTGTTGGCGTAGAGTTGCTCATAGTATGTTCTTATAATAGTTTTTATTTCTTTGGTGTTAGTTGTGATCTCTCCTCTTTAATTCATGATTTTATTTATTTGTGTCCTTTCTCTTTTCTTTTTGATAAGTCTGGCCAGGGGTTTATCAATTTTATTAATTCTTTCAAAGAACCAGCTCCTAGTTTGGTTGATTTGTTCTATTGTTTTTATTGGTTTCTATTTCATTGATTTCTGCTCTGATCTTTATGATTTCTCTTCTCCTGCTGGGCTTAGGGTTTCTTTCTTGTTCTTTCTCCAGCTCCTTTAGGTGTAGGGTTAGGTTGTGTACTTGAGACCTTTCTTGTTTCTTGAGAAAAGCTTGTACCGCTATATATTTTCCTCTCTGGACTGCCTTTGTTGTGTCCCACAGATTTTGAACCGTTGTATTTTCATTATCATTTGTTTCCATGATTTTTTTCAATTGTTCTTTAATTTCCCGGTTGACCCATTCATTCTTTAGAAGGATGCTGTTTAGTCTCCATGTATTTGTGTTCTTTCCAAACTTCCTCTTGTGGTTGAGTTCTAGCTTCAGAGCATTGTGATCTGAAAATATGCAGGGAATGATCCCCATCTTTTGATACCGGTTGAGTCCTGATTTAGGACCGAGGATGTGATCTATTCTGGAGAATGTTCCATGTGCACTAGAGAAGAATGTGTATTCTGTTGCTTTGGGATGAAATGTTCTGAATATATCTGTGATGTCCATCTCATCCAGTGTATCATTTAAGACCTTTATTTCCCTGTTGATCTTTGGCTTGGATGATCTGTCCATTTCAGTCTGGGGAGTGTTAAAGTCCCCTACTATTATTGTATTATTGTTGATGTGTTTCTTTGATTTTGTTATTAATTGGTGTATATAGTTTGCTGCGCCCAGGTTGGGGGCATAGATATTTAAAAATGTTAGATCTTCTTGTTGGACAGACCCTTTGAGTATGATATAGTGTCCTTCCTCATCTCTTATTATAGTCTTTGGCTTAAAATCTAATTGATCTGATATAAGGATTGCTACTCCTGCCTTTTTCTCATGTCCATTAGCATGGTAAATTCTTTTCCACACCCCTCACTTTAAGTCTGGAGGTGTCTTCGGGTTTAAAATGAGTTTCTTGGTGGCAACATATAGATGGTTTTGTTTTTTTATCCATTCTGATACCCTGTGTCTTTTGATTGGGGCATTTAGCCCAATATCATTCAGGGTAACTATTGAGAGATATGATTTTAGTGCCATTGTATTGCCTGTAAGGTGACTGTTACTGTATATTGTCTCTGTTCCTTTCTGATCTACCACTTGTAGGCTCTCTCTTTGCTTAGAGGATCCCTTTCAGTATTTCCTGTAGAGCTGGTTTGGTGTTTGCAAATTCTTTCAGTTTTTGTTTGTCCTGGAAGCTTTTATTCTCTCCTTCTATTTTCAATGATAGACTATCTGGATATAGTATTCATGGCTGCATGTTTTTCTCGTTTAGTGCTCTGAAAATGTCATGCCAGCTCTTTCTGGCCTGCTAGGTCTCCGTGGATAAGTCAGCTGCCAATCTAATACTTTTACCATTGTATGTTACAGACTTCTTTTCCCGGGCTGCTTTCAGGATTTTCTCTTTGTCACTAAGGCTTGTAAATTTTACTATTAGGTGACGGGGTGTGGGCCTATTCTTATTGATTTTGAGGGGCGTTCTTTGAACCCCCTGAATTTTGATGCTCATTCCCTTTGCCATATTGGGGAAATTATCCCCAATAATTCTCTCCAGTATACCTTCTGCTCCCCTCTCTCTTTCTTCTTCTTCTGGAATCCCAATTATTCTAATGTTGTTTCGTCTTATGGTGTCACTTATCTCTCGAATTCTCCCCTCATGGTCCAGTAGCTGTTTGTCCCTCTTTTGCTCAGCTTCTTTATTCTCTGTCATTTGGTCTTCTATATCACTAATTCTTTCTTCTGCCTCATTTATCCTAGCAGTGAAAGCCTCCATTTTTGATTGAACTTCATTAGTAGCTTTTTTGATTTCAACTTGGTTAGATTTTAGTTCTTTTATTTCTCCAGAAAGGGCTTTTATATCTCTGGAGAGGGTTTCTCTAATATCTTCCATGCCTTTTTCAAGCCCGGCTATAACCTTGAGAATTGTCATTTTGAACTCTAGATCTGACATATTACCAATGTCTGTATTGATTAGGCCCCTAGCCTTCGGTACTGCCTCTTGTTCTTTTTTTTGTTGTGAATTTTTCCGCCTTGTCATTTTGTCCAGCTAAGAGTAAATGAAGGAGCAAGTAAAATACTAAAAGGGTGGCAACAATCCGAGGAAAATATGCTTTAACCAAATCAGAAGACATCCCAAATCATGAGGGGGGATTTCTCCCCCCTCACGGTTGGGTGAGGGATCTCCTGTGATTGGGATCTCCTCTGATTGGGATCTCCCAATCTCTTCTGATTGGGATCTCCCAATCTCTTCTGATTGGGATCTCTTCTGATTTGGGGATAAAAAGAGGTTCAAAAAGAAAGAAAGAAAAAAAAAGAAAAAAAGAATTAAACAAAAAGAGATTGAATTAAAAATTCAATCAAGAATTTAAAAAAGAATTAAGAAAAAAAAGATTGAAGAGATTAGGATCTCTTCTGATTTGGGGATAAAAAGAGGTTCAAAAAGAAAGAATGAAAAAAAAGAATTAAAAAAAAGAAAATGAATACAGAAAAGTATAAAAAAGAAAAATATATATATATTAGATAATCTAGTTAAAAAACGTTAAAAAGAAAAGGGTAAAAGTTATAAAAAATTTTAGCAGAAGAAGAGAAAAAAAATGAAAAAGAAAAAAATTAAATTAACTGCAAGACTAAAAAATCACAGGCAGAAAGCCATGAGTTCCGTGGTTGGTTTTCTCCTCCTCTGGAATTCTGCTGCTCTCTCCTTGGTATTGAAACTGCGCTCCTTGGTAGGTGAACTTCGTCTTGCCTGGATTTCTTGTTGATCTTCTGGGGGAGGGGCCTGGTGTAGTGATTCTCAAGTGTCTTTGCCTCAGGCGGAATTACACCGCCCTTACCAGGGGCCAGGCTGAGTGATCTGCTCGGCTTTGCTTTCAGGAGCTTTTGTTCCCTGAGCGCTTTCCGTAGAGTTCCGGAGGACGGGAATACAAATGGCGGCCTCCTGGTCTCCAGCCCGGAGGAGCCGAGAGCCCGGGGCCCCGCTCCCCTGTGCGCCCTCAGCGAACAGCTCCTAGTAACTCGCGTCTGCCTGACCTCCGGCTGAGCTCCGAGCTCACCGAGCTTGCGACCGGTTCAAGGCAACTCCGAGCTGCAAGCTTACTGTCGGCTCTGTCTCTGCAGCCGGCTTTCCCGTTCCAATAACCGCAAGCTCTGCGACACTCAGACACCCCCGATCCTTCTGTGACCGCGCGGGACCTGAGGTCACGCCGACCCCGTGTGGGCTTCGCCCTGGTTTAGCCTCCGGAGCGATGTCCCTCAGTGGAACAGACTTTTAAAAGTCCTGATTTTGTGCTCCATTCTCCGCCGCTTGCCGGGAGCCGGCCCCTCCCCCCGGGGTCTATCTTCCCATCGCTTTGGATTCACTACTCCGCCAGTCCTACCTTTCAGAAAGTGGTTGTTTTCTGTTTCTAGAATTGCTGTTCTTCTTCTCTTCGATCTGCCGATGGATTTGCAGGTGTTTGCAATCTTTAGATAAGCTCTCTAGCTGATCTCCTGCTAGCTGAGGTAGTCTCAGCCTGCTACTTCTCCGCCATCTTGACTCCTCCCCCCTCTATGAATCTTTTTTTTTTTTTAAAGATTTTATTAATTTATTTGACAGAGAGAAATCACAAGTAGACGGAGAGGCAGGCAGAGAGAGAGAGAGGGAGGCAGGCTCCCTGCTGAGCAGAGAGCCCGATGCGGGACTCGATCCCAGGACCCTGAGATCATGACCTGAGCTGAAGGCAGCAGCTTAACCCACTGAGCCAACCAGGCACCCTCTATGAATCTTTTTATTTTGCTTTTTATACTTTCTATATGAGTGATCTACATACAAAAGGGCTGCAAATAATGATGTTTCCTTTCCAACTTCTATATCTATTAAATATTCTTTTATATTTGAAAAAAAAATCCTTGTTTCATATATTTTGTCTGGGACTTTTGTTAGAGGCAGGGATCTAATTCTGGTCCCTCTAATTCTAATATGGCCAAACAGAAAGTCTCTCCTTCAGTTTTATTCATGTCTAAGTATTTTCTCATCTTCATTAAGTTTTCTTGAACCCATGAATTATTTAGAAAAGTTGTGTTTAATTTTCAAATGTATGTGGGTTTTTTAATTGATTTCTATTCTAACTGCATTATGATTAGTGTAGAGGACATTTTGTTGCACCTTCTGGATTTCCCTGGATTGTTCCCTTGCCTTCCACCCACTAGAGGGGCAGGCTGAAAGCCCTCAACTGTCAGTCCTCTCCAGAAACTATCCTCAGCTGAAGAAGTCGACCTAATCCAAGATTGTGGTTCCATTTAAGGTGGTGTGATGGAGCTTTTACTCAGTGATTGTCTGAGGGAGGGGTATAAGGGCCCAGACGTCACCTCTGGTCTACAGAATTCTGAAAGGCAGACTGGTCTGACCGAGTTTGAAGCAACTCAGATGACTTCTCCTGCTACTAATATGGTGTTCTCCCTGCTCTATAAGTGTTTATCCCAAGAACACTCTCCAATAAATTTGCTGCATGTTAAAAAAAAAAAAAAAGCATTACCCTGTCGTTCACTCACAGGATGCAATATTACCGCTGTCCGTCCTTGTTTTATCTTCTTTCCTCCACAGGGAAGACACTGTGAGAAGTGAGATTCCATCTGAAGGAGTTTCCCTTAAACAGAACTTGCTATAGTCCAAAGGATAGACGTCCTACTTAGCACAGAATCATCCCTGTCGGGAGACTGTAATGTATCAGAGTTCCCCCATACATTTGAAGTGTTCTGAGTCGAGGAGGAGACTGTGGAACATCACATGTGTAACTTCCAGTATGAGTCATAAGGCCTAAATGCCTTACCCGGTCCTTCACTCACAGGATGCAACCTTTCCGAGATCCGTCCTTGTTCTATCTTCTTCTTCCACTGGAAAGACACTGTAAAAGTGAGATTCCGCCTGGAGTTTCCCTTAAACAGAACTTGCTATAGTCCAATGGATACACGTAAGAGACTGTAGCCCTATGTGCGCCTATTGCAGTTACCACAGGGTAAGTCCCAAGAGCTTCCTTCTTTGACAGATGCAAAACTGCAACGATTTTCTCCTAAAGCGAACTTCCCTCACAATGTTGGAAGCGTTTTTGCCACCGAAAGAAAGTGCGGATGACCACTGATCTTGAACATCCAATATGTGTTTGGGATGCCTAAGCGCCATTGCCTGCACTTTACTCACAGTACCTTATGTGCCTATAGTCCGTCCGTGTTCTATCTTCATTCCTCAAAGGAGGAGACACTGTTATGAATGAGCACACACCTGAAGTAGGATCCCTGATCAGAAACCTTCTTAAGAATTACCTATCAGGATCCTGAATGAGACACTTCATTATTGCTACACAGACAGGCCCCACGGTTTTCATCGTAGCACAGACTCATCCCTGTCGTGAGAACGTACTGTAGCACCATTCCCTTGTACATTTGAGTGTTCTGAGATGAGGTAGACACTGTGGAATATCACAGGTGTTGAAATTCTAGTATGTGTCATAATGGCCTAAGTGCCTACACTGTCCTTCACTCACAGGAACCAACCTTCCTGCTGTCCGTCCTTGTTCTATCTTCTTTCCTCCACTGGAAAGACACTGTGAGAAGTGAGATTCCACCTGAAGGAGTTTCCCTTAAACATAACTTCCTAGAGTCCACCAAATAGACGTCGGACACTGGAGCCCTAGTGCGCCTATTGCAGCTACCACAGAGTCAGTCCCAAGAGCTTCCTTCTTTGACAGATTCAACACTGCAACGAATCCCTTCTAAAGCACACTTCCCTCACAATGTTGGAGCGTTTTTGACACAGAAAGAAAGTGTGGACACCACTTATCCTGAACAACCAATATGTGTTTGGGATGCCTAAGCACCATAGCCTGCACTTTTATCAGAGTACCTAATGTGGCCATAGTCTGACCATGTTCTATCTTCATTCCTCAAAGGAGAAGACCCTGTTGTGAATGAGCACGCACCTAAAGTAATGATCCCTGAAAAGATACCTTCCTAAGAATTACGTGTCTGGGTCCTGTATGAGACAATTTATGATTGCTACACAGAGAAGTCCCTCAGTTTCCAACTTAGCACAGACTCAATGTATTGTATCAGAGTTCTCTCGTACATTTGAAGTGTTCTGAGTCCAGGTGGACACTGTGGCACATCACAGGTGTTGAACTTCCAGCATGTGTCATAGAAGCCTAAGTGCCGTCCCCTGTCTTTCACTCACAGGATGCAACCTTCCCGCTGTCCATCCTTGTTCTATCTTCTTTACTCCACCAGAAAAACACTGTGAGGAGTGAGATTCCACCGGAAGGAGTTTCCCTTAAACAGAACTTGCTATAGTCCAACGGATAGACGTCTGAGACTGGAGCCCTTTGTGCGCCTATTGCAGTTACCACAGAGTCACTCCCAAGAGTTGCCTTCTTTGACAGACGCAACACTACAACGAATCCCTCCTAAAGAACACTTCCCTCAAAATGGTGGAAGCGTTGTTGACACAGAAAGAACGTGCGGATGACCACTGGTCGTGAACATCCAATATGTGTTTGGGATGCCTAAGCGCCATAGCCTGCACTTTACACACAGTACCTAATGTGCCCATTGTCCGTCTGTGTTCTATCTTCATTCCTCAAAGTAGAAGACACTGTTATGAATGAGTACGCACCTGAAGTAGGATGCCTGAACAGAAACCTTCCCAAGAATCACCTGTTCGGGTCGGGTATGAGACACTTCATGATTACTATATAGAGATGTCCCACAGTTTCCAACTTAGTACAGACTCATCCCTGTCGGGAGAATGTACTGTATCAGAGTTCCCTCGTACGTTTGAAGTGTTCTGAGTCGAGGAAGACACTGTGGAACATTACAGGTGTTGTACTTCCAGTATGTGTCATAGAGGCCTAAGTGCCTTCCCTGTCCTTCACTCACAGGATGCAACCTTACCGCTGTCCGTCCTTGTTCTATCTTCTTCCTCCACTGGAAAGACACTTTGAGAAGTGAGATTCGGCCTGAAGGATTTTCCCTTAAACAGAACTTGCTATAGTCCAACGGATAGACGTAAGAGACTGGAGCCCTATGTGCGCCTATTGCAGTTATCACAGAGTCAGTCCCAAGAGCTTCATTCTTTGTGAGAAGCAACACTGAAATGATTCTCTCCTAAAGCACACTTCCCTCACAATGTTGGAAGTGTTTTTGCCACAGAAAGAAAGTGCGGATGACCACTGGTCGTGAACATCCAATATGTGTTTGGGATGCCTAAGCGCCATAGCCTGCACTTTACTCACAGTACCTAATGTTCCCATTATCCGTCCGTGTTCTATCCTCAGTCCTCAAAGGAGAAAACACTGTTATGAATGAGCAATCACTGAAGTAGGATCCCTGAACAGAATCTTTCCTAAGAATCATCTGTCAGTGTCCTGTATGGGACACTTCATGATTGCTACACAGACCGGTCCCACAGTGTCCAACATAGCACAGACTCATCCCTGTCATGAGAATGTACTGTAGCACCGTTCCCTCGTACATTAGAAGTGTTCTGAGACGAGGTAGACACTGTGGAACATCACAGGTGTTGAACTTCCAGTATGTGTCATAGAGACCTAAGTGCCTTACCATGTCTTTCACGTCCAGGATGCAACCTTCCCGCTGTCCGTCATTGTTCTATCTTCTTCCCCCACTCGAAAGACACTGTGAGAAGTGAGATTCCGCCTGAAGGAGTTTACCTTAAACAGAACATGCTATAGTCCCACGGATAGACATCTGAGACTGGAGCCCTATTTGCGCCTATTGTAGTTATCACAGAGTCAGTCCCAAGAGCCACCTTCTTTGACAGACGCAAAACTGCAACGAATCCCTTCTAAAGCACACTTCCCTTACAATGTTGGAAGTGTTTTTGACACAGAAAATACGTGCGTATGCCACTGGTCTGAACATCCAATATGTGTTTGGGATGCCTAAGCACCATAGCCGGCACTTTTATCAGAGTACCAAATGTGCCCATAGTCCATTTGTCTTATATCTTCATTCCTCAAAGGAGAAGACCCTGTTATGAATAAGCACGCAGCTATAGTAATGATCCCTGAACAGATACCTTCCTACGAATCACCTGTCAGGGTCCTGTATGAGACACTTGTGATTGCTACACAGAGAAGTCCCTCAGTTTCCAACTTGGCACAGACTCATCCCTGTCATGAGAATGTAATGTATCAGAGTTCTCTCGTACATTAGAAGTGTTCTGAGTCTAGGTGGATACTTTGGAACATCACAGGTGTTGAAATTCCAGTACGTGTCAAGGAGGCCAAATTGCCTTCCCCTGTCTTTCACTCACAGGATGCAACCTTCCCGCTGTCCGTCCTTTTTCTATCTTCTTTCCTCACTGGATAGACACATTGGGAAGTGAGATTCCGCCTATAGGAGTTTCCCTTAAAAGGAACTTGCTATAGTCCAACGGGTTGACGTCTGTGACTGGAGCCTTATGTGCGCCTATTGCAGTTACCACCATGTCAGTCCCATGAGCTGCCTTCTTTGACAGACACAACACTGCAACGAATCCCTCCTAAAGCACACTTCCCTCACAATGTTGGAAACGTTTTTGACACAGAAAGAACGTGCGGATGACCACTGGTCGTGAACATCCAATATGTGTTTGGGATGCCTAAGCACCATAGCCTGCACTTTTATCAGAGAACCTAATATGCCCATAGTCCATCCGTGTTCTATCTTCATTCCTCAAAGAAGAAGACACTGTTATTAATGAGCACGCACCTAAAGTAATCATCCCTGTACAGATATCTTCATAAGAATCACCTGAAAAACAATCTGAGGGGTTTGAAGGGACGGGGGGTCAGAGGATGGGGTACCAGGTGGTGGGTATTATAGAGGGTACGTCTTGCATGGAGCACTGCGTTTGGTGAAAAAATAATAAAGAATGTTTTTCTGAAAATAAATAAAATGGAAAAAAAAAAAGAATAACCTATCCGGGTCCTGTATGAGACACTTCATGATTGCTACACAGAGAAGTCCCTCAGTTTCCAACTTAGCAAAGACTCATCCCTGTCCTGAGAATGTATTGTATCAGAGTTCTCTTGTACACTTGAAGTGTTCTGAGTTGAGGTGGACTGTGGAAAATCACAGGTGTTGAACCTCCAGTATGAGTCATTAGGCCTAAGTGCCTTCCCCTGTCTTTCACTCACGAGATGCAACCTTCCCGCTGTCCGTCCTTGTTCTATCTTATTTCCTCCCTTGGAAAGACACTGTGAGAAGTGAGATTCAGCCTATAGGAGTTTCCCTTATACAGAACTTGCTATAGTCCAACAGGTAGACGTCCGAGACATGAGCCTTAAGTGAGCCTATTGCAGTTCCCACAGAGTCAATCTCAAGACATGCCTTCTTTGACAGACGCAACACTGCAACGAATCCCTCCTAAAGCACACTTCCCTCACAATGTTGGAAGCGTTTTTGACACAGAAAGAAAGTGCGGATGACCACTGGTCGTGAACATCCAATATGTGTTTGGATGCCTAAGCGCCATAGCCTGTACTTTACTTACAGTACCTAATGTTCCCATTATCCGTCCGTGTTCTAACTTCATTCCGCAAAGGAGAAGACACTGTTATGAATGAGCAATCACTGAAGTAGGATCCCTGAACAGAAACCTTCCCAAGAATCACCTGTCACGGTCCTGTATGAGACACTTCATGATTGCTACACAGACAGGACCCATCGAAGCACAGACTCATCCCTGTCGTGAGAACATACTGTAGCACCGTTCCCTCATACATTTGAAGTGTTCTGAGTCGAGGTAGACACTGTGGAGCATCACAGGTGTTGAACTTCCAGTATGTGTCATAGAGGCCTAAGAGCCTTGCCCTGTCCTTAACTCACAGGATGCAACCTTCCCGCTGTCCATCTTGTTCTGTCTTCTTTCCTCCACGGGAAGAACACTGTGAGAAGTGAGATTCTGCCTGAAGGAGTTTCCCTTAAACAGAACTTGCTATAGTCTATCGGATAGACTTAAGAGACTGTACCCCTATGTGCGCCTATTGCAGTTATCACATAGTCAGTCGCAAGAGCTTCCTTCTTTGACAGACACAACACTTCAACGATTCTCTCCTCAAGCACACTTCCCTCGCAATGTTCGAAGTGTTTTTGACACAGAAAAAGTGCGGATGACCACTGGTCGGGAACATCCAATATGTGTTTGGGATGCCTAAGAGCCATAGCCTGCACTTTACTCACAGTACCTAATGTGCCCATTGTCCTTCCGTGTTCTATATTCATTCCTCCAAGGAGAAGACCCTGTTATGAAAGAGTACGCGCCTGAAGTAGGATCCCTGAACAGAAACCTTCCCAAGAATCACCTGTCAGGGTCCTGTATGAGACACTTCATGATTCCTACACAGACAGGTCCCCCAGTATACATCGTAGCACCGACTCATCCCTTTCGTGAGAACGTACTGAAGCACCATTCCCTCGTACATTTGAAGTGTTCTGAGATGAGGTAGACACTGGAACATCACAGGTTTTGAACTTCCAGTATGTGTCATAGAGTCCCAAGTGCCTTACCCTGTCATTCACTCACAGGATGTAAATTTCCCTCTGTCCGTCCTTGTTCTAACTTCTTTCCCCAATAGAAATACACTGTGAGATGTGACATTCCGCCTGAAGGAGTTTCCCTTAAACAGAACTTGCTATAGTCCAACGGATAGACGTCTGAGACGTTAGCCCTATTTGCGCCTATTGAAGTGACCACATAGTCAGTCCCAAGAGGTTCCTTCTTTGACAGACGCAACACTGCCATGAATCCCTCCTTAAACACACATCCCTCACAATGATGGAAGCGTTTTGCCTCCGAAAGAAAGTGCGGATGACCACTGTTCTT
The DNA here is from genome assembly GCF_020171115.1 of Neogale vison. Lineage (NCBI taxonomy): Eukaryota > Metazoa > Chordata > Mammalia > Carnivora > Mustelidae > Neogale > Neogale vison. The sequence goes on from NC_058100.1 coordinate 24,330,211, forward strand.
GAACATCCAATATGTGTTTGGGATGCCTAAGCTCCATAGCCTGCATTAACTCACAGTACATATAGTGCCCATAGTCCGTCCGTGTTCTATCTTTATTCCTCAATGTAGAAGACACTGTTAAGAATGAGAACGCACCTGAAGTAGGATCCCGGAACAGATACATTCCTAAGAATCACCTGTCCGGTTCCTGTATGAGACACTTCATGATTGGTACACAGAGAAGTCCCTCAGTTTCCAACTTAGCATAGACTCATCCTTGTCTTGAGAAAGTATTGTATCAGAGTTCTCTTGTACATTTGAAGTGTTCTGAGTCCAGTTGGACACTGTGGCACATCACAGGTTTTGAACTTCCAGTATGTGTCATAGAGGCCTAAGTGCTTCCCCTGTCTTTCACTCACAGGATGCAACCTTCCCGCTGTCTGTCCTTGTTCTATCTTCTTTCCTCCACTGGAAAGACACTGTGAGAAGTGAGATTCCACCGGAAGGAGTTTCCCTTAAACAGAATTTGCTATGGTCCAACGGATACACGTCCGACCCTGGAGCCTTATGTGCACCTATTGTATTTACCACAGAGTCAATCCCAAGAGTTTCCTTCTTTGACAGACGCCACACTGCAACGAATCCCTCCTAAAGCACACATCCTTCACAATGATGGAAGCGTTTTTGCCACAGAAAGAATGTGCGGATGACCACTGATCGTGAACATCCAATATGTGTTTGGGATGCATAAGAGCCATACCCTGCACTTTACTCACAGTACCTAATGAGCCCATTGTCCGTCCGTGTTCTATCTTCATTCCTAATGTTGAAGACACTGTTACGAATGAGCATGCACCTGAAGTAGGATCTCTGAAAACATACAGTCCCAAGAATCACCTCTCAGGGTCTGGTATGAGACTCTGCGTGATTGCTATACAGAGAAGGGCAACAGTTTCCAACTTAGCACAGACTCATCCCTGTTGTGACATTGTACTGTGTCAGAGTTCCCTCGTCATTTGAAGTATTCTGAGTCGACGTAGACACTGTGGAACAATACAGGTGTTGTACTTACAGTATGTGTCATAGAGGCCTATGTGCCTTACCCTGTCCTTCCCTCACAGGATGCAACCTTCCCGCTGTCCGACCTTGTTCTATCTTCTTTCCTCCACTGGAAAGACACTGTGAGAAGTGAGAATTCGCTTGAAGGAGTTTACCTTAAACAGATCTTGCTATAGTCCACAATAGACGTCCGAGACTGGTGCCCTATGTGCGCCTATTGCAGTTACAACAGAGTCAGTCCCAGATCTTCCTTCTTTGACAGACGCAACAATGCAACGAATCCCTCCTAAATCACAATTCCCTCACAATGTTGGAAGCATTTTTGAAACAGAAAGAAAGTGTGGATGAACACTGGTCTGGAACATCCAATATGTGTTTGGGATGACTAAACACCATAGCCTGCACATTACTCACAGTACCTGAAGAGCCCATAGTCCATCTGTGTACTATCTTCATTCCTCAAAGGAGAAGACACTGTTATGAATGAGTACACACCTGAAGTAGGATCCCTGAACAGAAACTTTCCTAGGAATCCCCTTCAGGGTCCTAAGTCGGACACTTCATGATTGCTAAACAGACAGGTCCCACAGATTCCAGCGTAGCACAGTCCCATTCCTGTACTGAAAATATAGTGTACCACAGTTCCCTCGTACATTTGAAGTGTTCTGAGACGAGGTAGACAGTGTGGAACATCACAGGTGTTGAACTTCAAGTACGTGTCATAGAGGCCGAAGTTCCTTACCCTGTCATTCACTCACAGGATGTAAACTTCCCTCTGTCCGTCCTTTTTCTATCTTCTTTCCTCCACTGGAAAGACACTGTGAGAAGTGAGATTCCACCTGAAGGATTTAACCTTAAACAGAACTTGCTATAGTCCAACGAATAGACGTCTGAGACAGGAGCCCTATGTACGCTTATTTCAGTTACCACTGAGTCAGTCCCAAGAGCTTCCTTCTTTGACAGACGCAACAATGCAATGAATCCCTCCTAAATCACAATTTCCTCACCATGTTGGAAGCGTTTTTGAAACAGAAAGAAAGTGCGGATGACCACTGGTCGGGAACATCCAATATGTGTTTGGAATGACTAAGCACCATAGCCTGCAATTTACTCACAGTACCTAATGAGCCCATAGTCCGTCCATGTTCTATCTTCATTCCTCAAAGGAGAAGACACTGTTATGAATGAGTACGCACCTGAAGTAGGATCCCTGAACAGAAACTTTCCTAGGAATCCCCTTCAGGGTCCTAAGTCAGACACTTCATGATTGCTAAACAGACAGGTCCCACAGATTCCAGCGTAGCACAGTCCCATTCCTGTACTGAAAACGTACTGTACCACAGTTCCCTCGTACATTTGAAGTGTTCTGAGACGAGGTAGACACTGTGGAACATCACAGGTGTAGAACTTCGAGTATGTGTCACAGAGGCCTAAGTACCTTACCCTGTCATTCACTCAGTTACCACAGAGTCAGTCCCAAGAGCTTCCTACTTTGACAGGATGTAAATTTCCCTCTGTCCGTCCTTTTTCTATCTTCTTTCCTCCACTGGAAAGACACTGTGAGAAGTGAGATTCCACCTGAAGGATTTAACCTTAAACAGAACTTGCTATAGTCCAACGAATAGACGTCTGAGACAGGAGCCCTATGTACGCTTATTTCAGTTACCACTGAGTCAGTCCCAAGAGCTTCCTTCTTTGACAGTCGCAACACTGCAGCGAATCCCTCCTAAAACACACTTCCCTCACAAGGATGGAAGCGATTTTGCGACAGAAAGAAAGTGCGGATGACCACTGGTCGTGAACATCCAATATGTGTTTGGGATGCTATGCGCCGTAGCCTGCACTTTACTCACAGTACCTAATGTGCCCATTGTCCGTCCGTGTTCTATCTTCATTTCTCAAAGTAGAAGACACTGTTATAAATGAGCACGCACCTGGAGTAGGATCACATGAACAGATACCGTCCTAGGAATGACCTGTCAAGTTCTGGTAAGAGACACTTCATGATTGCTCTACAGAGAAGGCCCACCCTTTCCAACATAGCACAGACTCATCCCTGTCATGAGAATGTACTGTATCAGAGTTCCCTCGTACATTTGAAGTGTTCTGAGTCGAGGTAGACACTGTGGAACATTACAGGTGTTGAACTTCCAGTATGTGTACTAGAGTCCTAAGTGCCTTACCCTATCATTCACTCACAGGATGTAAACTTCCCTCTGTCCGTCCTTGTTCTATCTTTTTTCCTCCATAGGAAAGACACTGTGAGAATGAGATTCCGCCTGAAGGATTTAACCTTAAACAGAAGTTGCTATAGTCCAACGGATAGTCGTCCGATACAGGAGCCCTATGTGCGCCTATTGCAGTTACCACAGAGTCAGTCCCAAGAGCTTCCTACTTTGACAATCGCAACACTGCAACGAATCCCTCCTGAAGCACACTTCCCTCACAATGATGGAAGCATTTTTGCCACAGAAAGAAAGTGCGGATGACCACGGGTCGTGAACATCCAACTTGTGTTTGGGTTGCGTAAACGCCATAGCCTGCACTATACTCACAGAACCTAATGTGCCCATTGTCCGTCCGTGTTCTATCTTCATTCCTCAAAGGAGAAGACACTGTCATGAATGAGCACGCACCTGAAGTAGGATCCCTGAACAGATACCGTCCTAAGAATCACCTGTCAGGTTTGGTATGAGACACTGCATGATTGCTATACAGAGAAGGGCTAAAGTTTCCAACTTAGCACAGACTCATCCCTGTCCTGAGACTGTAGTATATCAGAGTTCCCTCGTACATTTGAAGTGTTCTGAGTCGACGTAGACACTGTAACATCACAGGTGTTGAACTTCGATTATGTGTCATAGAGGCCTAAGTGCCTTATATTTTCCTTCACTCACAGGATGCAATCTTCACACTGTCGGTCTTTTTTCTATCTTCTTTCCTCCACTGGAAAGACACTGTGAGAAGTGAGATTCCGCCTGAAGGATTTAACCTTAAACAGAACTTGCTATTGGCCAACGGATAGACTCTGAGACAGGAGACCTATGTGCGCCTATTGCAGTTACCACAGAGTCACTCCCAAGAGCTTCCTTCTTTGACAGACGCAACAATGCAACGAATCCCTCCTAAATCACACTTCCCTCACAATGATGGAAGCGTTTTTGCCACAGAAAGAAAGTGCAGATGACCACTGTCATGAACATCCAATATGTGTTTGGAATGCGTAAGCGCCATAGCATGCACATTACTCACAGTACCTAAAGTGCCCATTGTCTGTAAGTGTTCTATCTTTATTCCTCAAAGGAGAAGACACTGTTATTAATGGGCAGACACCTGAAGTGGAACCCTGATCCGATACGTTCCTAAGATTCACCTGTCAGGGTCTGGTATGAGACACTTCATGATTGCTATACAGAAAAGGCCCACAGTTTGCAACTTAACACAGCCTCATCCCTGTCGTGAGAATGTACTGTCTCAGAGTTCCCTCGTACATTTGAAGTGTTCTGAGTCGAGGTAGACACTGTGGAACATCACAGGTGTTGAACTTCGAGTATGTGTCATAGAGGCCTAAGTGCCTTACCCTGTCATTCACTCACAGCATGCAACTTTCCCGCTGTCCGTCCTTGTTCTATCTTCTTTCCTCCACTGGAAAGACACTGTGAGAAGTGAGATTCCGCCTAAAGGAGTTTCCCTAAAACAGAATTTGCTATAGTTCAACTGACTGACGTATGATACTGTAGCCCTATATGAGCCTATTGAAGTTACCACAGAGTCAGTCCCAAGAGGTCCTTCTTTGACAGACGCAGCACTGCAACGAATCCTTCCTAAAGCACACATACCTCACAAAGATGGAAGCGTTTTTGCCACAGAAAGAAAGTGCGGATGACCACTGGTCGTGAACATCCAATATGTGTTTGGAATGCGTAAGCGCCATAGCCTGCACTTACTCACAGTTCCTAAAGTGCCCATTGTCCGTCCGTGTTCTGTCTTCATTCCTCAAAGGAGAAGACACTGTTACGAATCAGCACGCACCTGAAGTAGGATCCCTGAACAGATACGGTCCTAAGAATCACCTGTCATGGTCTGGTATGAGACACTTCATGATTGCTATAAAGAGAAGGCCCACCATTTCCAACTTAGCACAGACACATCCCTGTCATGAGCATGTACTGTATCAGAGTTCCCTCGTACATTTGAAGTGTTCTGAGTTGATGTAGACACTGTAGAACATCACAGGTGTTGAACTTCGAGTATGTGTCCTATAGTCCTAAGTGCCTTACCCTTTCCTTCAAACACAGGATGCAACCTTCCCGCTGTTTATCCTTGTTCTATCTTCTTTCCTCCACTGGAAAGGCACTGTGAGAAGTGAGATTCCTCCTGAAGGAGATTACCTTAAACAGAACTTGCTATAGTCAAAAATAGACATCCGACTCTGGTGTCCGATGTGCGCCTATTGCAGTTAACACAGAGTCAGTCCCAAGAGCTTCCTTCTTTGACAGACGCAACAATGCAACGAATCCCTCCTAAATCAAAATTCCCTCACAATGTTGGAAGGGTTTTTGACACAGAAAGAAAGTGCGGATGACCTCTGGTCGGGAACATCCAATATGTGTTTGGGATGGCTAAGCACCATAGCCTGCACTTTACTCACAGTACCTAATGAGCCCATAGTCCGTCCGTGTTCTATCTTCATTCCTCAAAGGAGAAGACACTGATATGAATGAGTACGCACCTGAAGTAAGATCCCAGAACAGAAATTTCCTCGGAAACACCTGTCAGGTTCCTATGTGAGATACTTCATGATTGCTACACAGACTGGTCCCAGAGATTCCAACTTAGCACAGTCCCATTCCTGTCGTGAGAACGTACTGTACCACAGTTCCCTCATACATTTGAAATGTTCTGAGACGAGATAGACACTGTGGAAAATCACAGGTGTGGAACTTCCAGTATGTGTCATAGAGTGCTACGTGCATTACCCTGTTCTTCACTCACAAGATGCAACCTTCCCGCTGTCCGTCCTTGTTCTATCTTCTTTCCCCCACTAGAAAGACACTGTGAGAAGTGAGATTCCCCCAAATGAGTTTCCCTAAACAGAATTTGCTATGGTCCAACAGATAGACATCCGAGACGGGAGCCCTATGTGCGCCTATTGTAGTTACCACAGAGTCAGTCCCAAGAGCTTTCTTCTTTGACAGACGCAACACTGCAACGAATCCTTCCTAAAGCACAAATCCTTCACAAGGATGGAAGCGTTTTTGCCACAGAAAGAAAGTGCTGGATGACCACTGGTCGTGAAGATCCAGTATGTGTTTGGGATGCATAAGCGCCATAGTCTGCACTTTACTCACAGTACCTAATGTGCCCATTGTCCGTCTGTGTTCTATCTTCATTCCTCAAAGGAGAGGACAAGGTTATGAATGAGCATGCACCTGACGTAGGATCCCTGAAATGATACGGTTCCAAGAATCACCTGTCAGAGTCTGATATGAGACTCTGCGTGATTGCTATACAGAGAAGGTCAACAGTTTCCATCATAGCACAGACTCATCCCTGTCGTGAGCATGTACTGTATCAGTTCTCTCGTACATTTGAAGTGTTCTGCGTCAACGTAGACACTGTGGAACATCACAGGTGTTGAACTAACAGTATGTGTCATAGAGGCCTAAGGGCCTTAACCTGTCCTTCTCTCACAGGATGAAACCTTCCCGCTGTCCGTTCTTGTTCTATCTTCTTTCATCCACTGGAAAGACACTGTGAGAAGTGAGATTCCTTCTGAAGGAGTTTACCTTAAACAGAACTTTCTATAGTCCACAATAGACGTCTCAGACTGGTGCCCTATGTGCGCCTATTGCAGTTACCACAGATTCAGTCCCAAGACCTTCCTTCTTTGAAAGACGCAGCAATGCAACGAATCCCTCCTAAATCACAATTCCCTCACAATGTTGGAAGCGTTATTGCCACAGAAAGAAAGTGTGGTAGACCACTGTCATGAACATCCAATATGTGTTTGGAATGCGTAAGCGCCATAGCCTGCACATTACTCACAGTACCTAATGTGCCCATTGTCTGTAAGCGCTCTATCTTCATTCCTCAAAGGATAAGACACTGTGATGAATGGGCAGACACCTGAAGTATGTGTCATAGAGTGAACCGATACCTTCCTAAGATTCACCTGTCAGGGTCTGGTATGAGACACTTCATTATTGCTATACAGAAAAGGCCAACCGTTTCCAACTTAACACAGCCTCATCCCTGTCGTGAGAATGTACTGTATCAGAGTTCCCTCGTACATTTGAAGTGTTCTGAGTCGAGGTAGACACTGAGGAACATCACAGGTGTAGAACTTCGAGTATGTGTCATAGAGGCCTAAGTGCCTTACCCTTTCCTTCAATCACAGCATGCAACTTTCCCTCTGTCCGTCCTTGTTCTATCTTCTTTCCTCCACTGGAAAGTCACTGTGAGAAGTGAGATACCGCCTAAAGGAGTTTCCCTAAAACAGAACTTGCTATAGTCTAAATGACAGACGTACGAGACTGTAGCCCTATGTGAGCCTATTGAAGTTACCACAGAGTCAGTCCTAAGAGCTTCCTTCTTTGAAAACGCAGCACTGCAACGAATCATTCCTAAAGCACACATCCCTCCCAAAGATGGAAGCGCTTTTGCCACAGAAAGAAAGTGAGGATGACCACTGGTCGTGAACATCCAATATGTGTTTGGAATGCGTAAGCATCATAGCCTGCACTTTACTCACAGTACCTAAAGTGCCCATTGTCCGTCTGTGTTCTATCTTCATTCCTCAAAGGAGAAGACACTGTTATGAATGAGCACGCACCTGAAGTAGGATGCCTGGACAGATACCGTCCTAGGAATGTCCTGTCAGGCTCTGGTATGAGACACTTCATGATTGCTATACAGAGAAGGCTCACTGTTTCCAACTTAGCACAGACTCATTCCTGTCGTGAGAATGTACTGCATCAGAGTTCCCTTGTACATTTGAAGTGTTATGAGTCGAGGTAGACATTGTGGAACATCACAGGTGTTGAACTTAGTATGTGTCATAGAGGCCTAGGTCCCTTACCCTGTCATTCACTCACAGGATGTAAAATTCCCTCTTTCCGTCCTTGTGCTATCTTCTTTCCTCCACTAGAAAGACACTGTGAGAAGTGAGATTCCACCTGAAGGATTTAACCTTAAACAGAACTTGCTATAGTCCAACGAATAGACATACGACACTGTAGCCCTCTGTGCGACTATTGCAGTTACCACAGAGTCAGTCCCAAGAGGTCCTTCTTTGACAGACGCAAAACTGCAACGAATCCCTCCTAAAGCACACATCCCTCACAATGATGGAAGTGTTTTTGCCACACATAGAAAGTGCGGATGACCACTGGTCGTGAACATCCAATATGTGTTTGGGATGCACAAGCGTCTTAGCCTGCACTTTATTCACAGTACCTAATGTGCTCATTGTCCCTCCCTGTTCTATCTTTATTCCTCAAAGGAGAAGACACTGTCATGAATGAGCAGGGACCTGATGTTGGATCCCTGAACCGATACCTACCGACGATTCACCTGTCTGGGTCTGGTGTGAGACACTTCATGATTGCTATAAAGAGAAGGTCCACAGTTACCAACTTAGCACAGACTCATCCCTGTCGTGAGAATGTACTGTATCAGTGTTCCCTCGTACATTTGAAGTGTTCTGAGTCGAGGTATACACTGTGGAATATCACAAGTGTTGAAATTCCAGTATGTGTCATAGAGGCCTTAGTGCCTTACCCTGACCTTCACTCACAGGATGCAAACTTTCCGCTGTCCGTCCTTGTTCTAGCTTCTTTCCTCCACTGGAAAGACACTGTGAGAAGTGACATACCGCCTGAAGGAGTTTCCCTTAAACAGTACTTACTATAGTACAACGGATAGACGTCCGAGACTGGAGCCCTTTGTGCGCCTATTGAAGTTACGTCAGATTCAGTCCTAGGAGCTTCCTTCTTTGACAGACTCAACACTGCAATGAATCTCTCCTAAAGCACAGTTCCCTCACAATGCTGGAAGAGTTTCTGACACAGAATGTAAGTGCGGATGACCACTGGTCGGGAACATCCAATATGTGTTTGGGATGCCTAAGCGCCATAGCCTGCACTTTACTCACAGTACCTAATGAGACCATAGTCCGTCCATGTTCTATCTTCATTTTTCAAAGGAGAAGACACTCTTATGCATGAGCACGCACCTGTAGTAGGATCCCTGAACTGATACCTTCCTAAGGATCACCTGTCAGTGTCTGGTATGAGACACTTCATGATTGCTATACAGAGAAGGCCCACCGTTTCCAACTTAGCACAGACTCATCCCTGTCCTGAGAATGTACTGGGCCAGAGTTCCCTCATACATTTGAAGTGTTCTGATTCGAGGTAGACACTGTGGAACATCACAGGTGTTGAACTTCGAGTATGTGTCATAGAGGCCTAAGTGCTTTACCGTGTCCTTAACTCTTAGGATGCAACCTTCCCGCTCTACGTCCTTGTTCTATCTTTTTTCCTCCACTGGATCGACACTGTGAGAAGTGAGATTCCTCCTGAAGGAGTTTACCTTAAACAGAACTTGCTATAGTCCAACAGATAGACGTCCGAGACTGGAGCCCTATGTGCGCCAATGGCAGTTACCTCAGAGTCAGTCCCTAGAGCTTCTTCTTTGACAGACGCAACAATGCAATGAATCCCTCCTAAAGCATACTTCCCTCACAATGTTGGAAGCGTTTTTGATACAGAAAGTGCGGATGACCTCTGCTCGTAAACATCCAATATGTGTTTGGGAAGCCAAAGCGCCCTAGCCTGCACTTTACTCACAATACCTAATTAGCCCATAGTTCGTCTGTGTTCTATCTTCATTCCTCAAAGGAGAAGACACTCCTATGTTTGAGTACGCACCTGAAGTAGGATCCCTGACAGAAACTTTCCTAAGAATCACCTGTCAGTGTCCTATGTGAGACATTTCATGATTGCTAAACAGACAGGTCCCACTGATTCCAACTCAGAACATTCCCATTCCTGTTGTGAGAACGTACTGTACCACAGTTCCCTCGTACATTTGAAGTGTTCTGAGACGAGGTAGACACTGTGGAACATCAGAGGTGTTGAACTCCAGTATGTGTAATAGAGTGCTACGTGTGTTACGCTGTCCTTCACACACAGGATACAACCTTCCCGCTGTCCTTCCTTGTTCTATCTTCTTTCCTCCACTGGAAAGACACTGTGAGAAGTGAGATTCCACCTGAAGGAGTTTCCCTTAAACTGAACTTGCTATGGTCCAACGGATACACTTATGAGGTTGTAGCCATATGTGCGCCTATTTAAGTTACCATAGAGTCAGTCCCTAGAGCTTCCTTCTTTGACAGACACAACACTGCAACGAATCCCTCCTAAAGCACACATCCTACACAAGGATGGAAGCATTTTTGCCACAGAAAGAAAGTGCGGATGACCACTGGTCGTGAACATCCAATATGTGTTTGGGATGCATAAGGGCCATAGCCTGCAATTTACTCACAGTACCTAATGTGCCCATTGTCCGTCCTTGTCCTATCTTCATTATGCCAAGGAGAAGACACTGTCATGAATGAGTACGCACCTGAAGTAGGATCCCTGAAGCGATACCATCCTAAGAATCACCTGTCAGGTTCTGGTATGAGACACTTCATGATTGCTATACAGAGAAGGTCCACAGATTCCAACAGAGCACACACTCATCCCTGTCGTGAGAATGTACTGTTCCAGAGTTCCCTCGTACATTTGAAGTGTTTTGAGTCGAGGTAGACACTCTGGAACATCACAGGTGTTGAACTTCGAGTATGTGTAATAGAGGCCTAAGTGCCTTACACTTCCATTCACTCACAGCATGCAACTTTCCCACTGTCCATCCTTGTTCTATCTTCTTTCCTCCACTGTCAAGATACTGTGAGAAGTGAGATTTTGCCTGAAGGAGTTTCCCTAAAGCAGAACTTGCTATAGTCCAACTGACAGATGTACGAGACTGTAGCCCTATGTGAGCCTATTGAAGTTACCACAGAGTCAGTCCCAAGAGCTTCATTCTTTGACAGACGCAGCACTGCAATGAATCCTTCCTAAAGCACACATCCCTCACAAAGATGGAAGCGTTTTTGCCATAGAAAGAAAGTGCGGATGACCACAGGTCGTGGACATCCAATATGTGTTTGGGATGCAAAAGCGCCATAGCCTGCACTTTACTCACAGTACCTAAAGTGCCTATTGTCCGTCTGTATTCTATCTTCATCCTCAAAGGAGAAGACACTGTTATGAATGAGCATGCACCAGAAGTAGGATTCCTGAACAGATACCTTCCTAGGAATGACCTGTTAGGGTCTGGTATGAGAGACTTCATGATTGCTATACAGAGAAGGCCCACCATTTCCAATTTTGCACTGACTCATCCCTGTCATGAGAATGTACTGTATCAGAGATCCCTCGTACTTTTGAAGTGTTCTGAGTCGAGGTAGACACTGTGAAACATCACAGGTCTTGTACTTCCGGCATGTGTCATAGAGACCTAAGTGCCTTACCCTGTCCTACACACACAGGATGCAACCTTCCCGCTGTCCGTCCTTGTTTTATCTTCTTTCCTCCACTGGAAAGACTATGTGAGAAGAGAGATTCCGCCTGAAGGATTTAACCTTATACAGAACTTGCTGTAGTCCAACGGATAGATGTAAGAGACTGTAGCCCTATGTGTGCCTATTGCAGTTATCACAGAGTCAGTCCCAAGAGCTTCCTTCTTTGACAGATGCAGAGACCGGAACCCTATATGCGTCTATTGCAGTTACCACAGAGTCAGACCAAAGAGTTTCCTTCTTTGACAATCACAACACTGCAACGAATCGCTCCTAAAGCACACTTCCCTCACAATGATGGAAGCATTTTTGACACAGAACGAAAGTGTGGATGATCACTGGTCCGGAACACCCGGTATGTGTTTCGGATGCGTAAGCGCCATAGCCTGCACTTTACACACAGTACCTAATGTGCCCATAGTCCATCCGTGTTCTATCTTCATTCCTCAAAGGAGAAGACACTGTTATGAATGAGCACGCACCTGAAGTAGGATCCCTGAACAGATCCGGTCCTAAGTATCACCTGTCAGGGTCTGGTATGAGACACTGCATGATTGCTAAAAGAGAAGGGCAACAGTTTCCAACTTAACAGAGACTCTTCCCTGTCGTGAGAATGTACTGTATCAGAGTTCTCTCGTTCATTTGAAGTGTTCTGACTCAAGGTTGACACTGTGGAACATCACAGGTGTTGATCTTCGAGTATGAGTCATAGAGGCCTAAGTGCCTTACCCTGTTCTTCTCTCACAGGATAAACCTTCCCACTGTCCGTCCTTGTTCCAATTTCTTTCCTCCTCTGGAAAGACACTGTGAGAAGTGAGATTCCTCCTGAAGGAGTTTACCTTAAACAGAACTTGATATAGACCAAAATAAATGTCCGAGACTGGTGCTTTATGTGCCCCTATTGCAGTTACCACAGAGTCAGTCCCAAGAGCTTCCTTCTTTGACAGACGCAATACTGCAATGAATCCCTCCTAAAGCACACATCCCTCACAATGATGGAAGCGTTTTTATCAAGAAAGAAAGTGCGGATGACCACATGTTGTGAACAAACAATATGAGTTTGGAATGCATAAGAGCCATATCCTGCACTTTACTCACAATACCTAATGTGCCAATTGTCCGTCCGTATTCTATCTTCATTCCTCAATTGAGACGATACTGTTTGAATGAGTACGCACCTGAAGTAGGATCCCTGAACAGATACCTTCCTAAGAATACCTGTCAGGGTCTGGTATGAGACACTTCATGATTGCTATACAGAGAAGGCCCACAGGTTCCAACTTAGCACAGACTCATCCCTCTCGTGAGAATGTACTGTATCAGAGTTCCCTCATACATTTGAAGTGTTCTGAGTCGAGGTAGACACTGTTTCGGCCTGAAGGAGTTTCCCTTATACAGAACTTGCTATAGTACAACGGATAGACGTCCGAGACTGGAGCCCTGTGTGTGCCTATTGCAGTTACCACAGAGTCATTCCCAAGAGCTTCCTTCTTTGGACAGACGCAACACGGCAACGAATCCTTCCTACGCACACTTCCCTCACAATGTTTGAAGCGTTTTTGACACAGAAAGAAAGTGCGGATGACTACTGGTCCTGAACATCCAATATGTTTTTGGGATGCCTAAGCGCTGCAGCCTGCACTTTTCTCACAGTACCTAATGAGCCATAATCTGTCAGTATTCTATCTTCATTCCTCAAAGGAGAAGACACTGTTATGAATGAGCACATACCTGAAGTAGGATCCCTGAACAGAACCTTCCTAAGAATCACCTGTCAGGGTCCTGTATGAGACACTTCATCATTGCTACACAGACCGGTCCCACAGTGTCCAACTTAGCACAGACTCATCCCTGTCGTGAGAATGTACTGTATCAGAGTTCCCTCATACATTTGACGTGTTCTGAGACGAGGTAGACACTGTGGAACATCACACGTGTTGAACTACAGTATGTGTCATAGAGGCCTAAGTGCCTTACCCTCCATTTCACTCTAAGGATGTAAATTTCTCTCTGTCCCTAATTGTTCTATCTTCTTTCCTCCACTGGAAAGACACTGTGAGAAGTGAGATTACGCCTGAAGGAGTTTACCTTAAATAGAAGTTGCTATCGACACTTCATGATTGCTACACAGACAGGTCCGACTGATTCCAACTTAGCACAGTCTCATTCCTGTCAAGAGAACGTACTGTATCACAGTTCCCTCCTACATTTGAAGTGTTCTGAGTCAATGTAGACACTGTGGAACGTCACAGGTGTTGAACTTCCAGTATGTGTCATAGAGGCCTAAGTGCCTTACCCTGTCCTTCACTCACAGAATGCAACCTTCCCGCTGTCCGTCCTTGTTCTATCTTCTTTCTCCACTGGAAAGTCACTGTGAGAGACGAGATTCCATCTGAAGGAGTTTCCTTTAAAGAGAACTTGCTATAGTCCAATGTATAGACGTACGAGACTGTAGCACTATGTGCGCCTATTGAAGTTACTACATAGTCCCAAGAGCTTCCTTCTTTGAACAGACAAAACACGGCAATGAATCCCTCCTAAAGACACATCCCTCAAAATGATGGAAGTGTTTTTGCCACAGAAAGAAAGTGTTATGCATGAGCACTCACATGAAGTAGGATCCCTGAGCCAATACCTTCCTAAGAATCACCTGTCAGGGTCTGGTATGACACACTTCATGATTGCTATACAATCCCTATACGTTCCCTCATATATTTGAAGTGTTCTGAGTCGTGGTAGACACTGTGGAACATCACAGGTGTTTAATTTCCAGTATGTGCCATAGAGGCCTAAGTGCCTACCCAGTCCTTCAATCACGGGATGCTACCTTCCCGCTGTCTGTCCCTGATCTATCTTCTTTCCTCCACTGGAAAGACAATGTGAGAAGTGATATTCCGCTGAAGGAGTTTCCCTTAACACAACTTGCTATAGTCCAATGGATAGACGTACGAGACTGTATCCCTATGTGATATTATGGAAATTACCACAGAGTCAGTCCCAAGAGCTTCCTTCTTTGACAGACGTAACACTGTAATGAATCCCTACTAAAGCACACATCCCTCACAATATGTGTTTGGTATACATAAGCGCCATAGCCTGTACTTTACCCACAGTACCTAATGTGCCCATTGTCCGTCCATGTTCTATCTTCATTCCTCAAAGATAATACACTGTTTTCAATGACATGCACCTGAAGTACGATCTCTGAATAGATACCGTCCTAAGAATCACCTATCAGGGTCTGATATGAGACACTTCATGATTGCTATACAGAGAATGTCCAGAGATTCCAACTTAGGACAGACTCAGCCCTGCCGTGAGAATGTAGTGTATAAGAATACCCTCGTACATTTGAAGTGTTCAAAGTCGACGTAGACACTGTGGAACATCACAGGTGTTGAACTTCGAGTATGTGTCATAGATGCCTAAGAGCCTTACATTGTCCTTCACTCACAGGATGCAACATTCCCGCTGTCTTTCCTTGTTCTATCTTCCTTCCTCCACTGAAAAGACACTGTGAGAAGTGAGATTCGGTCTGAAGGAGTTACCCTTAAAGAGAACTTGCTATAATCCAACGGATAGACGTCCGAGACTGGAGCCCTATGTGCGCCTATTGCAGTTACCACAGAGACAGTCCCAAGAGCTTCCTTCTTTGACAGACGCAACACTGCGCTGAATCCCTCCTAAAGCACACATCCCTCACAATGTTGGAAGCGTTTTTGACACAGAAAGAAAGTTCAGAAGACCACTGGTTGGGAACATCCAATATGTGTTTGGGATGCCTAAGCGCCTCGGCCTGCACTTTACTCACATTACCTAATGAGCCCATAGTCCGTCCGTGTTCTATCTTCCTTCCTCAAAGGAGAAGACACTGATATGAATGATTACGCACCTGAAGTAGGATCCCTGAACAGATACTTTCCTAAGAATCACCTGTCAGGTTTCTATTTGAGACACTTCATGATTGCTACACAGACATGTCCCACAGATTCCAACTTAGCACATTCTAATTCCTGTCGTGAGACAGTACTGTCCCACAGTTCCCTAGTACATTTGAAGTGTTCTGAGATGAGGTAGATACTGTGGAACATCACAGGTGTTGAACTTCCAATATGTGACTTACAGCGCTACGTGCAATACCCTGTCCTTTATTCACAGGATGCAAACTTCCCACTGTCCGTCCTTGTTCTATCTTCTTTCCTCCACTGGAAAGACACTGTGAGAAGTGAGATTCCGCCTGGAGGAGTTTCCCTTAAACAGAACTTGCTATAGTCCAACAGATAGACATACAAGACTATAGCCCTATGTGCGACTATTGAAGTAACCAACGAGTCTGTCCCAAGAGCTTCCTTCTTTGACAGACGCAACACTGCAACGAATCCCTCCTAAAGCACACATCTCTCACAATGATGCTAGCATTTTTGCCACAGAAAGAATGTGCGGATGACCACTGGTGTAAACATCCAATATGTGTTTGGGATGCTTAAGCTCCATAGCCTGCCCTTTACTCAAAGTACATAATGTGCCCATTGTCCGTCCATGTTCTATCTTCATTCCTCAAAGGAGAAGACGCTGTTATGAATGAGCACGCACCTGAAGTAGGATCCCTGTACAGATACCTTCCTAAGTATCACCTGTCAGGGTCTGTTTTGAAACACTTCATGATTGCTATATAGATAAATCCCAAAGTTTCAAACTTAGCACAGACTCATCCCTGTCGTGAGAACGTACTGTAGCACTGTTCTCTCGTACGCTTGTCGTGTTCTGAGACGAGGTAGACTCTGTGGAACATCACAGGTGTTGAACTTCCAGTATGTGTCATAGAGGCCTAAGTGCCACATCCTATCATTCACTCACAGGATATAAACTTCTCTCTGCCCCTCCTTGTTCTATATTCTTTCCTCCACTGGAAACACACTGTGAGAAGTGAGATTTCGCCTGAAGGTGTTTACCTTAAATAGAAGTTGCGATCGTCCAACGGATTCACGTCTGAGACTGGAGCCCAAGTGTGACTTTTGCAGTTACCACAGAGTCAGTCCCAAGAGCTTCCTTCTTTGACAGACGCAACACTGCAACGAATCCCTCCTACAGCACACATCCATCACAATATTGGAAGCGTTTTTGCCACAGAAAGAATGTGCGGATGACCACAGGTCGGGAACATCCAAAATGTGATTGGGATGCCTAAGCGCCATAGCCTGCACTTTAATCACAGTACCAAATGAGACCATAGTCCGTCCGTGTTCTATCTTCCTTCCTCAAAGGAGAAGACACTGTTTGAATGATGACGCACCTGAAGTACGATCCCTGAACAGACACCTTCCTATGAATCACCTGTCAGGGTCCTATGTGAGACACTTCATGAGTGCTACACAGATAGGTCCCACAGATTCCAACTTAGCACAGTCTCATTCCTGTCCTGAGAACGTACTGTACCACAGTTACCTCGTACGTTTGAAGTGTTCTGAGACGCGGTAGACACTGTGGAACATCACAGGTGTGGAACTTCCAGTATGTGTCATAGAGTGCTACGTGCATTACCCAGTCCTTCACTCAGAGGATGCAACATTCCCGCTGTCCGTCCTTGTTCTATCTTCTTTCCTCCACTGGAATGACACTGTGAGAAGTGAGATCCGCCTGAAGGAGTTTCCCTTAAACATAACTTGCTAGAGTCCAATGGATAGACGCAAGAGACTGTAGCCCTATGTGCGCCTATTGAAGTTACCACAGAGTCAGTCCCAAGAGCTTCCTTCTTTGACAGACGCAACACTGCAACGAATCCCTCCTAAAGCACACATCCCTCACAATGATGGAAGCATTTTTCCATAGAAAGAAAGTGCGGGATGACCACTGGTCGTGATCATCCAATATGGGTTTGGGATGCATTAGCACCATAGACTGCACTTTACTCACAGTACATAATGTGTCCATAGTCCGTCCGTGTTCTATCTTCATTCCTCAAAGGAGAAGACACTGTTATGAATGAGTACGCACCTGAAGTAAGATCCCTCAACAGATACCTTCCTAACAATCACCTGTCAGGTTCTGGTATGAGACAATTCATGATTGCTATATAGATAAGTCCCACAGTTTCCAACTTAGCACACACTCATCCCCGTCAGGAGAATGTACTGTATCAGAGTACCCTCATACATGTGAAGTGTTCTGTGTCGAGGAAGACCCTGTGGATCATCACAGGTGTTGAACTTCCAGTATGTGTCATAGAGGCCTTAGTGCCTTTCCCTGTCCTTCACCCACAGGATGCAAACTTCCTGCTGTCCGTCCTTGTTCTATCTTCTTTCCTCCACTGGAAAGACACTGTGAAAAGTGAGATTATGTCTGAAGGATTTCTCCTTAAACAGAACTTGCTATAATCCAACAGATAGCCGTACGAGACTGTAACACTATGTTCGCCTATTTAAGTTACCACACAGTCAGTCCCAAGAGCTTCCTTCTTTGACAGATGCAAAACTGCAACGAATCCCTCCTAAAGCACACGTCCCTCACAATGATGGAAGCGTTGTTGCCACAGAAAGAAAGTGCGGATGACCACTGTTCTTGAACATCCAACATGTGTTTGGGATGCATAAGCGCCATAGCCTGCATTTTACTCACAGTACATAATGTGCCCATAGTCAGTCCGTGTTCTCTCATCATTTCTCAAAGGAGAAGACACTGTTATGAATGAGCACTCACGGGAAGTAGGATCCCTGAATAGATACCTTCCTAAGAAACACCTGTCATGGTCCTGAATTAGACTCTTCATGATTGCTATATAGAGAAATCGCACAGTTTCCAAGTTAGCCCAAGCACATCACTGTCGGGAGAATGTATTGTATCAGAGATCCTTCTTACATTTGAGGTGTTCTGAGTCGAGGAAGACACTGTGGAACATCACAGGTGTTGAACTTGGAGTATGTGTCATAGAGGCCTAAGTGCCTTACCCTGTTCTTCACTCACAGTATGCCACCGTACTGCTGTCCATCCTTGTTTTATCTTCTTTCCTTCACTGGAAAGACACTGTGAGAAGTGAGATTCTGCCTGAAGGAGTTTCCTTTAAACAGAACTTGCTATAGTCCAACGGAGAGACGTAAAATACTGTAGCCCTATGTGCGCCTATTGCAGTTATCACAGAGTCAGTCCCAAGAGCTTCCTTCTTTGACAGACGCAACACTGCAATGACTCTCTCCTAAAGCACACTTTCCATACAATGTTGGAAGCGTTTTTGCCACAGAAAGAAAGTGCGGATGACCACTGGTCGTGAACATCTAACACGTGTTTGGGACACATAAGCGCCTTAGCCTGCACTACACTCACAGTACATAATGTGCCCATAGTCAGTCTGTGTTCTATCTTCATTCCTCAAAGGAGAAAACACTGTTATGAATGAGCACGCACCTGAAGTAGGATCCCTGAACAGAAACCTTCCTAAGAATCACATGTCAGGGTCCTGTATGAGACACTTCATGCTTGCTATACAGAACGGTCCCACAGTGTCCAACTTAGCACAGACTCATCCCTGTCATGAGAACGTACTGTAGCACCGTTCCCTCGTACATTTGACATGTTTTGAGACGAAGTAGACACTGTGGAACATCACAGGTGTTGAACTTCCAGTATGCATCATAGAGTCCTAAGTGCCTTACCCTGTCATTCACTCGCAGGATGTAAACATCCCTTTGGCCGTCCTTGTTCTAACTTCTTTGCTCCACTGGAAAGACTCTGTGAGAAGTGACAATCCGCCTGATGGATTTTCCCTAAACAGAACTTGCTATACTCCAACGGATAGAAGTCCGAGACTGGAGCCCTATGTGCGCCTATGAAGTTACCACAGAGTCAGTCCCAAGAGCTTCCTTCTTTGACAGACGCAATACTGCAATGAATCCCTCCTAAAGCACACATCCCTCACAGTGATGGAAGCGTTTTTACCAAGAAAGAAAGTACGGATGACCACTTGTCGTGAACAAACAATATGAGTTTGGAATGCATAAGCACCATATCCTGCACTTTACTCACAATACCTAATGTGCCCATTCTCCGTCCGTATTCTATCCTCATTCCTCAATGGAGAAGACACTGTTTGAATGAGTACGCACCTGAAGTAGGATCCCTGAACAGATACCGTCCTAAGATTCACCTGTCAGTGTCTTATGTGAGACACTTCATGATTGCTACACAGACCGGTCCCACAGATTCCAACTTAGCACAGTCTCATTCCTGCCATGAGAACGTAGTGTACCACAGTTCCCTCGTACTTGTGAAGTGTTCTGAGACGAGGTAGACACTGTGGCACATCACAGGTGTGGAACTTCCAGTATGTGTCATAGAGTGCTATGTGCATTACCCTTTCCTTCACTCACAGGATGAAGCCTTCCCGCTGTCCGTCCTTGTTCTATCTTTTTCCTCCACTGGAAAGGCACTGAGAGAAGTTAGATTCTGCGTGAAGGAGTTTCCCTTAAACAGAACTTGCTAACGTCCAACGGATAGTTGTACGAGACCCTAACCCTATGTGCGCCTATTGAAGTTACCACATAGTCAGTCCCAAGAGCTTCCTTCTTTGACAGACGGAACACTGCAACGAATCCCTCCTAAAGCACACATCCCTCACAATGATCGAAGCATTTATGCCACAGAAAGAAAGTGCGGATGACCACTGCTCGTGAACATCCAATATGTGTTTGGAATACCTAATCGCCATAGCCTGCACTTTATTCACATTACTTAATGTGCCCATTGTCCGTCCATGTTCTATCTTCATTCCTCAAAGGAGAAGACAATATTATGAATGAGCACACATCTTAAGTAGGAACCTTGAACAGATACCTTCCTAAGAATCACCTGTCAGGGTCTGGTATGAGACACTTCATGATTGCTATATAGAGAAGTCCCAGTTAACACCTTAGCACAGACTCATCCCTGTCATAGGAATGTACTGTATCAGAGTTCCCTCCCACATTTAAATAGTTCTGAGTCGGGAAGGCACTGTGGAACATCACAGGTGTAGAACGTCTTATGTGCAAGACTGTAGCCCTATGTGCGCCTATTGCAGTTATTACACAGTCAGTCCCAAGAGCTTCCTTCTTTGATAGACGCAACACTGCAATGATTCTCTCCTAAAGCACACTTCCCTCACAATATTGGAAGCTTTTTTACCACAGAAAGAAAGTGCGGATGACCACTGGTGTAAACATCCAAACAGTGTTTGGGATGCCTAAGCGCCATACCCTGCACTTTACTCAGAGTACCTAATGTTCCCATTGTCCTTCCATGTTCTATCTTCATTCCTCAAAGGAGAAGACACTGTTATGAATGGGCACGCACCTGAAGTAGGATCCCTGAACAGAAACCTTCCTAAGAATCACCTGTCAGGGTCCTGTATGAGACACTTCATGCTTGCTACACAGACTGGTCCCACAGTGTCCAAATTAGCACAGACTCATCCCTGTCGTGAGAACGTATTGTAGCACCATTCCCTCATACATTTGACGTTTCTGAGACGAGGTAGACACTGTGGAACATCACAGGTTTTGAACTTCCAGTATGTGTCATAGAGGCCTAAGTGCCTTACCCCTCAGTCACTCACAGGATGAAAACTTCCCCCTGTCCGTCCCAGTTCTATCTTCTTTCCTCCACTGAAAGATAATGTGAGAAGTGAGATTCCGCCTGAAGGAGTTTCCCTTAAACAGAACTTGCTATAGTCCAACGGATAGTCATACGAGACTGTAGCCCTATGGGCGCCTATTGAAGTAACCACAGAGTCAGTCCCAAAGCTTTCTTCTTTGACAGACGCAACTCGGCAATGAATACCTCCTAAAGCACACATCCCTCACAACGATGGAAGTGCTTTGGCCAGAGAAAGAAAGTAAGGATGACCACTGGTCGTGAACATCCATTATGTGTTTGGGATGCGTAAGTGCCATAGCCTGCACTTTACTCACCGTACATAATTGAAACATAGTCCATCCGTCTGCAATCTTCATTCCTCAAAGGAGAAGACACTGTTATGAATGAACACGCACCTGAAGTATGATCCCTGAACAGATACCTTCCTAAGATCACCTGTCAGGGTCTGGTATGAGACACATCATGATTGCTATACAGAGAAGGCCCACAGGTTCCAATTATCACAGAATCATCCCTGTCTGGAGAATGTACTGTATCAGAATTCCCTCGTACATTTGATTTGTTCTGAGTCGAGGAAGACACTGTGGATCATCACAGGTGTTGAATTTCCAGTATGTGTCCTAGAGGCCTAAGTGCATTTCCCTGTCCTTCAATCACAGGATGCAACCTTCCTGCTGTCCGTCCTTTTTCTTTTTCATTTTTTTTAAAGGATTTTATTTATTTATTTGACAGAGAGAAATCACAAGTAGGCAGAGAGGCAGGCAGAGAGAGACAGAGGGGAGCAGTCTCCCTGCTGATCAGAGAGCCCGATGCGGGGCTTGATCCCAGGACTCTGAGATCATGACCTGAGCCGAAGACAGCGGCTTAACCCACTGAGCCACCCAGGCGCCCCTGTCCATCCTTTTTCTATCTTCTTTCCTCCACTGGAAAGACACTGTGAGAAGTGAGATTCCGCCTGAAGGAGTTTACCTTAAACAGAACTTGCTATAGTCCAACGGATTGACGTACGAGAATGTAGCCCTATGTGCGCCTATTGCAGTTACCACAGAGTCACTCCCAAGAGCTTCCTTCTTTGACAGACGCAACACTGCAATGAATCCCTCATAAAGCACACATCCCTCACAATGATGGAAGCGTTTTTGCCACAGAAAGTGCGGATGAGCACTTGTCGTGAACATCCAATATGTGTTTGGGATGCCTACACGCCATAGCCTGCACTTTACTCACAGTACCTAATGTGCCCATAGTCCGTCCATGTTCTATCTTCATTCCTCAAAGGAGAAGACAGTGTTATGAATGATCACGCACCTGAAGTAGGATCCCTGAACAGATACCTTCCTAAGAATCACCTGTAGGGTCTGGTATGAGACACTTCATGATTGCTATATAGAGAAGTCCCATAGTTTCCAACATAGCACAGACTCATTCCTGTCGTGAGAACATACTGTACCACAGTTCCCTCATACTTTTGAAGTGCTCTGAGACGAGGTAGACACTGTGGAATATCACAGGTGTTGAACTTTCAGTATGTGTCTTATAGGCCTAAGTTCCTTATCCAGTTCTTCCCTCACAAGATACAACCTTCCCACTGTCAGTCCTTGTTCTATCTTCTTTCCTCCACTGGAAAGTCATTGTGAGAAGTGAGATTCCGCCTGAAGGAATTTCCCTTAAACAGAACTTGCTATAGTCCAACGGATAGACGTACGAGACTGTAGCCCCATGTGCGCCTATTGAAGTAACAGAGTCAGTCCCAAGAGCTTCCTTCTTTGACAGATGCAACACTGCAATGATTCTCTCCTAAAGCACACTTCCCTCACAATGTTGGAAGCGTTTTTGCCACAGAAAGAAAGTGCGGGGGGGTGGACAAGATGGCGGGGTAGTAGGAAGAGGCGCCTTTTCAGCTGGTACCCCAAAGTGTGCTGATTACCTACGAAAGAATCCGATCACCCATGAAATCAGCCTGAGACCAGAATTATACACGTCTGGATCTCTACAGGGGCAGAAGACGCCAGTGAGCAGGTAAAGTAGAATGGAAACAGCGGACTGATTTTGGAAGATAAACAAAAGGTGGAGGGAGCCACCAGTGGCGACAGGTGGGAAAGTAATAACCCAATACGAGCAAGAGTGCCCTGCGTCTGGGGACCAGCATTAACTTGGAGACTGGTTGAAAGAACTCCAAAAGAGCAAAGGATCGTGGGGAGAAATTTTGGGATCAGGGCGGCTAGGGACGGGGGCTTAAGTCCCCGGTCCCAGATGGCCTCCCCGGTGCTGAGGCAGAGGGAGTGCGGCCAAGAAACCAGATCCTGGTCCCTAACCTGCCAGCGAGCCCCAGAGCGCTTGGGTTCCGGCTTCTGTGAGGGGATGGGAGCCGCGCCGGTCTGCAGAACTCGCGCTAGCCCTACCAGAAAGCTCGGGATATGCGCGCACGTCCCTCAAGCTCCCCTGAGTTACTGAGGCCCGGCCGGCGCTCCTTGACCCGCGCCATTGTTTCAAAGCCTAAGCTGCGGGCGTGGGAAACTCTTCCCCTGACAGAGGCGCGCAAAGGCCCAGCCTGGGGCTTATGGACTAGCGCCCCGTTCTCAGTGCCCCAGACACGCGCCCGACCCAAAGCCGTCTCTGAAAAGAGGTGCGTGCAAGCCGGGCACTTCCAGCCCTGGCTGGCGGCAAAATCTCAGTGTGCGATCACTGCTTGGAACCTCTCTGGCGGTCGGGAGACCCCAGACAGCCGCCACTGCCTTGGCTTTGGGTACGAGCAGAAGATCCTGCGCCCCCAGGGTCTGCAACTTGGAACCTGCGCTGCCAGTGTCCCCACGGGGGAATTTATTCAGCTTCTGCACCCAGACTGAGGCTTCTCTCTGAGATAGAGATCAGGGTGCGGTTTGATTTCTTCTAATACTACAAAAACCATAAAATGCGGTCAAGGTGAGAGGGAAAAAAGTGAACAAGCAAAAAAACCGCCAGAGAACAAAAGCCTGAAAAAAACCAGTTTCCCCAGAGTCCACCCCCTTGTGGGGAGCGGGGGGACTCAACTCAGGAAACATCATTGACTGACAACCCACGTGGCAGGCCCCTCCCCCAGAAAAACCAAGAAAGAAAAAAAAAAAGGACTACAAGAGAACCACCACTACTTCATTGGAAAACTTGTATTGTTCACTCGTTTCCACTCTTCCGGTTCGTATTTATTTTTTTTTACACATAGGTAATTTTTTAACCTATTTACCATCACAGCGAGCTGTACAGTACAACAAATTCCATAATACCTTTCTAACCTGATCTTTTTGATACATACACCTATGTTTTTCTTTTGCTGTTTTATTTTTTGAAATCCTTTTTTTAAAATTTTAGTTTAGTTTAGTCTAGTATATTCCTTTTTATTTTTATCCTCTAATATTCATATAGAGTTAACTTCAAAGTAATCCCCTTTCCCCAATCAATACTACCCCTATAGGTAAACCAATATTTAATCCCCTTTATCTTAGGAAAGTTGAGTCCTTTAACAAGGATATCAAGATACATCCAGGAAGAATCAAAACAACCTTACTCTCACACACTGAGAATTTATAAGAACGCTGCCATCTTCTTCCACCGGTGTTTCTATGTTTTTTTGTGTTTGTCCTGATAGCATATAAATTTCACACTTGTGGTTCTTTTCGACGAGGTTCTTTCTTTATTTGCATATATATATTTTTTTTCTTTCTCTTGCCATATAATTGTATCAGTCTTTTTATCTCCTTTTGTTTGTCTACTTCATAAATCTTACCTTGGGGCCCATCTGGGCTGAACCTTCTCTTTCATCTTCCCTTTCTTTCCTGCCTCTCTCTCACTTTTTTTCTTTTTTTCTTTTCCTTTTTTTTCCTTTTACTTATCTTTTGTCTCTCGTTTGGGTGGGGGATCCTGATTGCTCAAAAGTGTTCTGGAGTGCACCTTGACTGCACCAGAATCTGTTCAGTCTTCTCCCACCAAAAGGACTAGGAGGAGGAATGCCCAACAGAAGAAAAATACAGAGGATGGACCTTCTGCAACAGAGCTAACGGCTATCAACATAGATAATATATCGGAAAGAGAATTCAGGCTAACAATTATCCTGGCAATACCTAGGTTGGAGAAAACCATGGATGACCAAACAGAATTGATTAGGGTAGAACTGAATGGGACCAAACAGGATGTTCACAATGTTAGGGCGGAGCTTAAAACTACCAGGGAGGAGGTCCACAATGCTCTCAATGAGTTCCAATCTAATCTAAACTCTCTCAAAGCTAGGGTAACTGAGACAGAAGATAGAATTAGTGAACTGGAAGACAAACAGATAGAGAGAAAGGATCAGGAGGAAGCCTGGAACAAACAGCTTAGATCCCACGGAAGCAGAATCAGGGAAATAAATGATGCCATGAAGTGTTCCAGCGTCAGAATTATTGGAATCCCTGAAGGGAAGGAGAAAGAAAGAAATCTAGAAGATATCGTGGAACAAGTCCTTCATGAAAATTTTCTGAATCTCGCGAATGAAACCAGCGTCCATGTACTAGAGTCTGAACGGTCTCCACCCAAGATTATACATTCCAAAAAAAAACATCAGGACACCTGATAGTCAAATTGAGAAATTATAATTGTAGGTATAATCTCTTGAAAGCCGCCAGGGCAAAGAGGCTCCTTACTTACAGAGGGAAACCCATAAGAATAACGTCAGACCTGTCCAGAGAGACCTGGCAAGCCAGAAGAGGCTGGCAAGATATAATCAGGGCACTAAATGAGAAGAACATGCAGCCAAGAATACTTTATCCAGCAAGACTGACATTCAAAATGGATGGAGAGATAAAGAGTTTCCATGACCGACAAGGCTTAAAAGACTATGCAACCACCAAGTCGACACTGCAGGAAATATTAAGGGGGGTTCTATAAAAGAGGAAAAATCCCAAGGATAGTATTAAACAGAAATATAGAGACAGTCTACAGAAAGAAAGACTTCAAAGGTAACTCGATGTCAATAAAAACATATCTATCAATAATCACTCTCAATGTGAATGGCCTAAAGGCACCCATAAAACGGCACAGGATGCAGATTGGATAAAACGACAGGACCCATCCATATGCTGTCTACAAGAGACCCATTTTGAACCTAAAGATACACGCAGACTGAAAGTGAAGGGGTGGAGAAGCATCTTTCATGCCAATGGGACTCAAAAGAAGGCTGGGGTAGCGATTCTCATATCAGATAAACTAGACTTCAAACTAAAGACTGTAGTCAGAGATACAGAAGGACACTACATAATCCCTAAAGGGACTATCCACCAAGATGATCTAACAATTGCAAATATCTATGCTCCCAATATGGGAGCAGCCAATTACTTAAGAATACTGTTAATAAAGATAAAGAGTCATATTGATATGAATACACTAATTGTAGGAGATCTTAACACGCCTCTTTCAGATCATTGAATCAGAAAATTAGTAAAGAAACAAGAGCATTGAATGACACATTGGACCAGATGTAACTCATTGATATATACAGAACATTCCACCCTAGAACAATAGAATACTCATTCTTCTCAATTGCATACGGAACCTTCTCCAGAACAGACCACATACTGGGTCACAAATCAGGACTCAACAGATACCAAAAGACTGAAATGATTCCTTGCATATTCTCAGATCACAATGCTTGGAAACTGGAGCACAATCACAAGAAAAGCTCAGAAGGAACTCAAACACCTGGAAGCTAAAGACCACCTTGCTTAAGAATGCTTGGATCAACCAGGAGATCAAGGAAGAACTGAAACAATTCATGGAAAACAGCGAGAATGAAGACTCTTCGGTGCAAAACCTATGGGATACAGCAAAGGTGGTCCTAAGGGAAAAATATATAGCCATCCAAGCCTCGCTCAAAAAAATTGAAAAATCAAGAACACACCAGCTGTCTCTACACCTTAAAGAACTGGAGGATCAGCAACAAATCAAACCAACTCCACACATAAGAAGGGAAATCATCAAGATTAGAGCTGAGATCAATGAGGGAGAAACCAGAGATACAGTAGAACGTATCAATGAAACTAGAAGCTGGTTTTTTGAAAGAATGAATAAGGTCGATAAGCCACTGGCTATACTAATCCAAAAGAAAAGAGAGAAATCCCAAATTCATAAAATTATGAAATAAAAGGGAGAGATCACAACTAAATCCAAGGAAGCAGAAAGAATCATCAGAAGTTATTACGAACAGTTATATGCCAATAAACTTAGCAACCTAGACGAAATGGATGCATTACTGGAAAAATATAAACTACCAACATTGAACCAAAAAGAAATGGACAACCTGAATAGACTGATATCTAATAACGAGATTGAAGCAGTGATCAAAAACCTCCCAAAAAACAAGAGCCCAGGACCTGACGGATTCCCTGGGGAATTCTACCAAACCTTCCAAGAAGAAATAACACCTATTCTCCTGAAGCTGTTTCAAAAAATTGAAGCAGAAGCAAAACTTCCAGACTCTTTCTATGAAGCCGGCATTACCCTGATCCCCAAACCAGGCAAGGACCCTACCAAAGAGGAGAATTTCAGACCAATATCACTGATGAATATGGATGCTAAGATTCTCAACAAGATCTTAGCCAACAGGATCAACATCACATTAAAAAGTTTATCCACCATGACCAGGTGGGATTCATCCCTGGCCTACAAGGATGGTTCAACATTCGCAAATCAATGTGATACAACAAATTAATATGAGAAGAGAAAAGAACTACATGGTCCTCTCAATTGATGCAGAAAAAGCATTTGACAAAATACCATCCTTTCCTGATGAAAACGCTTCAATGTATAGGGATAGAGGGAACATTCCTGACCTCACCAAATCTATCTATGAAAGACCTACAGCAAATATCATCCTCAATGGGAAAAAGCTTGCAACCTTCCCACTGAGATCAGGAACAAGACAAGGATGCCCACTTTCACCAATCTTGTTCAACATAGTATTAAAAGTCCTATCAAAAGCAATCAGACAACAGAGAGAAATAAAAGGTATCCAAATTGGTAATGAAGGAGTCAAACTCTCTCTCTTTACAGATGACATGATTCTTTATATGGAAATCCCAAAAGACTCCACCCCCAAACTACTAGAACTCATACAGCAATTCAGCAGCGTGGCAGGATACAAAGTCAAAGTGCAGAAATCAGTGGCTTTCTTATACACTAACAATGAAAATACAGAAAGGGAAATTAGAGAATCGATTCCATTTACTATAGCACCAAGAACCATAAGATACCTTGGAATAAACCTAACTAAAGAGGTAAAGGATCTGTACTTGAGGAACTATAGAACACTTATGAAAGAAATTAAGAAGACACAAATAGATGGAAGACCATTCCATGCTCTTGGATCGGAAGAATAAACATTGTTAAAATGTCTATACTGCCTAGAGCAATCTATACTTTTAATGCCATTCCGATCAAAATTCCACCTGCATTCTTCAAAGAGCTGGAGCAAATAATCCTAAAATTTGTATGGAATCAGAAGAGACCCCGAATCGCTAAGGAAATGTTGAAAAACAAAAATAAAGCTGGCGGCATCACCTTACCTGATTTCAAGCTTTATTACAAAGCTGTGATCACCAAGACAGCATGGTACTGGCATAAAAACAGACACATAGACCAGTGGAACAGAGTAGATAGTTCTGATATGGACCCTCAACTCTATGGTCAATTAATCTTTGACAAAACAGGAAAAAATATACAGTGGAAAAAAGACAGTCTCTTCAATAAATGGTGCTGGGAAAACTGGACAGCTATATGTAGAAGAATGAAACTCGATCATTCTCTAACACCGTACACAAAGATCAACTCAAAATGGATAAAAGACCTCAACATGAGAATGGAATCCATCAGAATCTTAGAGGAGAACATAGGCAGAAATCTCTTTGATATCAGCCACAGAAACTTCTCTCAAGATACGTCTCCCAAGGCCAAGGAAACAAAAGCGAAAATAGACTTCTGGGACTTCATCAAAATCAAAAGCTTCTGCACAGCAAAGGAAACAGTCAAAAAAAACAAAGAGGCAACCCACGGAATGGGAGAAGATATTTGCAAATGACAGTACAGACAAAAGGTTGATATCCAGGATCTATAATGAACTCCTCAAACTCAACCCAAACGAAACAGACAAACACATCAAAAATTGGGCAGAAGATATGAACAGACACGTCTCCAATCAAGACATACAAATGGCTTTCAGACACATGAAAAAATGCTCATCATCATTAGCCCTCAGGGAGATTCAAATTAAAACCACCTTGAGATATCACCTTACACCAGTTAGAATGGCCAAAATTAACAAAACAGGAAACAACATGTGTTGGAGGGGATGTGGAGAAAGGGGAACCCTCTTACACTGTTGGTGGGAATGGAAGTTGGTGCAGCCTATCTGGAGAAGAGTGTGGAGATTCCTCAAGAAAATAAAAATAGAGCTTCCCTATGACCCTGCAATTGCACTCCTGGGTATTTACCCCAAAGATACAGATGTCATGAAAAGAAGGGCCATCTGTACCCCAATGTTTATAGCAGCAATGGCCACAGTCGCCAAACTATGGAAAGAACCAAGATGCCCTTCAACGGATGAATGGATAAGGAAGAGGTGGTCCATATACACTATGGAGTATTATGCCTCCATCAGAAAGGATGAATACCCAACTTTTGTAGCAATATGGACGGGACTGGAAGAGATTATGCTGAGTGAAAAAGTCAAGTGGAGAGAGTCAATTATCATATGGTTTCACTTATTTGTGGTGCATAATAAATAGCATGGAGGACAAGGGGTGTTAGAGAGGAGTAGGGAATTTGGGTAAATTGGAAGGAGAGGTGAACCATGAGAGACTATGGACTCTGAGAAACAATCTGAGGGGTTTGAAGTGGCCGGGGGGTGGTAGGTTGGGTTACCAAGTGGTGGGTATTTAGAGGGCATGGCTTGCATGGAGCACTGGGTGTGGTGAAAAAATAATGAATACTGTTTTTCTGAAAATAAATAAATTGCAAAAAAAAGTCTATACTGCCTAAACAATCTATACTTTTAATGCCATTCCGATCAAAATTCCACCGGCATTCTTCAAAGAGCTGGAGCAAATAATCCTAAAATTTTTATGGAATCAGAAGAGAGCCCGAATCGCTAAGGAAATGTTGAAAAACAAAAATAAAGCTTGTGGCATCACCTTACCTGACTTCAAGCTTTATTACAAAGCTGTGATCACCAAGACAGCATGGTACTGGCATAAAAACAGACACATAGACCAGTGGAACAGAGTAGAGAGCCCAGATATGGACCCTCAAATCTATGGTCAATTAATCTTTGACAAAACAGGAAAAAATATACAGTGGTAAAAAGACAGTCTCTTCAATAAATGGTGCTGGGAAAACTGGACAGCTATATGTAAAAGAATGAAACTCGACCATTCTCTTACACTGTACACAAAGATCAACTCAAAATGGATAAAAGACCTCAACATGAGACAGGAATCCTTCAGAATCTTAGAGGGGAACATAGGCATAAATCTCTTTGATATCAGCCACTGCAACTTCTTTCAAGATACGTCTCCAAAGGCAAAGGAAACAAAAGCGAAAATAAACTTCTGGGACTTCATCAAAATCAAAAGCTTCTGCACAGCAAAGGAAACAGTCTAAAAAAACAAAGAGGCAACCCACGGAATGGGAGAAGATATTTACAAATGACAGTACAGACAAAAGGTTGATATCCAGGATCTATAATGAACTCCTCAAACTCAACCCACACGAAACAGACAAACATATCAAAAAATGGGCAGAAGACATGAACAGAACTTCTCCAATCAGACATACAATTGGCTATCAGACACATGAAAAAATGTGTATCATCATTAGCCTCAGGGTGATTCAAATTAAAACCACATTGTGATATCACCTTACACCAGTTAGAATGGCCAAAATTAACAAAAGCGGAAACAACATGTATTGGAGAGGATGTGCAGTAAGGGGAACCCTCTTACACTGTTGGTGGGAATGGAAGTTGGTGCAGCCTCTTTGGAGAACAGTGTGGAGATTCTTCAAGAAATTAAAAATAGAGCTTCCCTATGACCCTGCAATTGCACTCCTGGATATTTACCCCAAAGACACAGATGTCGTGAAAAGAAGGGCCATCTGTACCCCATGTTTATAGCAGCAATGGCCACAGTCGCCAAACTATGGAAAGAACCAAGATGCCCTTCAACGGATGAATGGATAAGGAAGATGTGGTCCATATACACTATGGAGTATTATGCCTCCATCAGAAAGGATGAATACCCAACTTTTGTAGCAACCTGGACGGGACTGGAAGAGATTATGCTGAGTGAAATAAGTCAAGTGGAGAGAGTCAATTATCATATGGTTTCACTTATTTGTGGAGCATAATAAATAGCATGGAGGACAAGGGGCGTTAGAGAGGAGTAGGGCATTTCGGTAAATTGGAGGGGAGGTGACCCATGAGAGACTATGGCCTCTGGACTCTGAAAAACAATCTGAGGTGTTTGAAGTGGTGGGGGGGTGAAAGGTTGGGGTTCCAGGTTGTGGGTATTATAGAGGGCACATCTTGCATGGAGCACTGGGAGTGGTGAAAAAATAATGAATAATTTTTTTCTGAAAATAAATAAATTGAAAAAAAGAAAGAAAGAAAGTGCGGATGACCACTGGTCGTGAACATCCATTATGTGTTTGGGATGCGTAAGCGCCATAGCCTGCATTTCATTCACAGAACCTAAGAGCCCATAGTCTGTGTTCTATCTTCATATCTCAAAGGAGAAGACACTGCTATGAATGAGCAATCACCTCAAGTAGGATTCCTGAACAGAAACCTTCCTAAGAATCACCTGTCAGGGTCCTGAATGAGATACATCATGATTGCTATGCAGTCCGATCGCACAGTGTCCAACTTAGCACAGACGCATCCCTGTCGTGAGAACGTACCGTAGCACCATTCCCTCATACATTTGAAATGTTCTGAGACAAGGTAGACACTCTGGAACATCACAGATGTTGAACTTCCAGTATGTGTCCTAGAGGCCTAAGTGTCTTACCCTGTCCTTCACTCAGAGGATGCAGCCTTCCCGCTGTCCTTCCTTGTTCTATCTTCTTTCCTCCATTGGAAAGACATTGTGAGAAGTGATATTCCGCCTGAAGGAGTTTCCGTTAAACAGAACTTGCTATAGTCCAACGGATAGACGTACGATCTGTAGACCTATGAGTGCCTATTGAAGTAACAACAGAGTCAGTCCCAAGAGCTTCCACCTTTGACAGAGGCAACACTGCAACGATTCTCTCCTAAAGCACACTTCTCTCAAAATGTTGGAAGCGTTTTTTCCACAAAAAGAAAGTGCGGATGACCATTGGTCGTGAATATCCAATATGTGTTTGGGATGCGAAAGCGCCATAGCCTACACTTTACACACAGAACCTAATGAGCCGATAATTCTTCCGTGCTCTATCTTCATTCCTCAAAAGAGAAGACACTGTTATGAATGAGTACGCACCTGAAGTAGGATCCCTGAACAAATAACTTCTAAAGAATAACCTGTCAGGGTCTGTTTTGAGACACTTCTTGATTGCTACATAGAGAAGTTCCACAGTTTCCAACTTAGCACTGACTCATCCCAGTTGGGAGAATGTACTGGATCACAGTTCCCTCGTACATATGAAGTGTTCTGAGTCGAGGAAGACACTGTGGATCATCAAAGATCTTGAACTTCCAGTATGTGTCATAGAGGCCTAAGAGACTTACCCTGTCCTTCATTCACAGGATGCAAACTTCCAGCTGTCCGTCCTTGTTCTAGCTTCTTTCCCCCGTGGAAAGACACTGTGAGAAGTGAGATTACGCCTTAAGGAGTTTCCCTTAAACAGAACATGCTATAGCCCCTCAGATAGTCGTACGAGACTTTACCCCTAAGTGCACCAATTGCAGTTACCACAAAGTCACTACCAAGAGCTTCCTTCTTTGACAGAATCAACACTGCAACGAATCCCTCCTAAAGCACACTTCCCTCACAGTGTTGGAAGCGTTTTTGACACAGAAAGAAAGTGCGGATGACCACTGGTCGGGAACATCTAATATGTGTTTGGGATGCCTAAGCGCCATAGCCTGCACTTTACTCACAGTTGTTAATGTGCCCATAGTCCGTCCGTGTTCTATCTTCATTCCTTAAAGGAGAAGACACTGTTTTGAATGAGTACGCACCTGAAGTAGGATCCCTGAATAGATACCTTCATAAGAATAAACTGTCAGGTTCCTATGTGAGACACTTCATGATTGCTACCCAGACAGGTCCCACAGATTCCAACCTAGCACCGTCTCATTCCTGTCCTGAGAACGTACTGTACCACAGTTCCCTCGTACATTTGAAGTGTTCTGGATGAGGTATACACTGTGGAACATCACAGGTGTTCAAATTCCTGTGTGTGTCATAGAGCGCTACTTGCATTACACTGTCCTCACTCACAGGATGCAACCTTCCCGCTGTCCGTCCTTGTTCTATCTTCTGTCCTCCACTGGAAAGACATTGTGAGAAGTGAGATTCCGCCTGAAGGAGTTTCCCTTAAACAGAACTTGCTATAGTCCAACGGATAGTCGTAGGAGACTGTAGCCCTATCTGCGCCTATTGCAGTTACCAACGAGTCACACCCAAGAGCTTCCATCTTTGATAGACGGAATACTGCAACAAATCCTTCCTAAAGCACACATCCCTCACAATGATGGAAGCGTTTTTGCCACAGAA
Organism: Neogale vison; assembly: GCF_020171115.1. Lineage (NCBI taxonomy): Eukaryota > Metazoa > Chordata > Mammalia > Carnivora > Mustelidae > Neogale > Neogale vison. Next base: position 24,364,261 of record NC_058100.1, read on the forward strand.
GAAAAGTAGGAAGACCACTGGTCGTGAACCTCCAGTATGTGTTTGGTATGCATATGCGCCATTGCCTGCACTTTACTCAAATTACCTAATGTTCCCATAGTCCATCCGTGTTCTATCTTCATTACTCAAAGGAGAAGACACTGTTATAAATGAGCACGCACCTGAAGTAGGATCCCTGAACAGAAACTTTCATAAGTATACCCTGTCGGGTCCTGAATGAGACACTTCATGATTGGTACGCAGACCGGTCCCAAAGTGTCCAACTTAGAACAGAATCATCCCTGTCGTGAGAACGTACTATTTCACCATTCCCTCGTACATCTGAAGTGTTCTGAGACAAGGTAGACACTCTGGAACATCACAGTTGTTGAACTTCCAGTATGTGTCATAGAGGCCTAAGTGCCTTACTCGGTCCTTCACTCACAGGATGCAACCTTCCCGCTTCCCTCCTTTTTCTATCTTCTTTCCTCCACTGGAAAGACATTGTGAGAAGTGGGATTCCGCCTGAAGGAGTTTCCATTAAACAGAACTTGCTATAGTTCTACGGATAGATGTACAAGACTGTAGCCCTATGTGCGCCTATTGAAGTAACCACAGAGTCAGTCCCAAGAGCTTCCTTCTTTGACAGACGCAAAACTGCAACGAATCCCTCCTAAAGGACACATCCCTCAGAATGATGAAAGCGTTTTTGCCACAGAAAGAAAGTGCGGATGACCAGTGGTCGTGAACATCCAATATGTGTTTGGAATGCGTAAGCGCCAAGCCTGCACTTTACTCACAGTACCTAATGTGCCCATTGTCCGTCCGTGTTCTATCTTCATTCCTCAAGAGAAGACAGTGTTATGAATGAGTACGCACCTGAAGTAGGATCCCTTAAAAGATATCTTCCTAAGAATCACCTGTCAGGGTCTGGTATGAGACACTTCATGATAGCTATATAGAGAAGTCCCACAGTTTCCAACTTAGCACAGACTCATCCCTGTTGGGAGAATGTACTGTATCAGAGTTCCCTCGTACATTTGATGTTTCTGAGCTGAGGAAGGCATTCTGGAACACGACAGGTGTTGAGATTCCAGTATCTGTCATAGAGGCCTAAGTGCCTTACGCTGTCCTTCACTCACAGGATGCAACCTTCCCGCTGTCCGTCTTTGTTCTATCTTCTTTCCTCCACTAGAAAGATACTGTGAGAAGTGAGAAGCCCCCAGAAGGAGTTTCCATTAAACAGAACTTGCTATAGTCCAATGGATAGACGTCTGAGACTGGAGCCCTATGTGCGCCTATTGCAGTTACCACAGAGTCACTCCCAAGAGCTTCCTTCTTTGACAGATGCAACACTGCAACGAATCCCTCCTAAAGCACACTTCAATCACAATGTTATAAGCGTTTTTGACACAGAAAGAAAGTGCTAATGACCACTGGTCGGGAACATCCAATATGTGTTTGGGATGCCTAAGCGCCATAACCTGCACCTTACCACAGTACCTAATTAGCCCGTAGTCCCTCCGTTTTCTATCTTCATTCCTCAAAGGAGAATAAACTGTTATGAATGAGTACGCACCTGAAGTAGGATCCCTGCACATAAACGTTCCTAAGAATCACCTGACAGTGTCCTATGTGAATCAATTCATAATTGCTACACAGACAGGTCCCACAGATTCCAACGTAGCACAGTCTCATTCCTTTCGTAAGAACGTACTGTACCACAATTCCCTCGTACATTTGAAGTGATCTGAGATGAGGTATACAGTGTGGAACATCACAGGTGTTGAACTTCCAGTATGAGTCATAGAGTGCTACATGCATTACCGTGTCCTTCACTCACAGGATGCAACCTCCCGCTGTCCATCCTTGTTCTATCTTCTTTCCTCCACTGGAAAGACACTGTGAGAAGGGAGATTCTGCCTGAAGGAGTTTCCATTAAACAGAATTTGCTATAGTGCAACGGATAGACGTACGAGACTCTAGCCCTATATGCGCCTATTGCAGTTAACACAGAGTCAGTCCCAAGAGCTTCCTTCTTTGACGGACGCAACACTGCAAGGATTCTCTCCTAAAGCACACATCCCTCACAATGATGGAAGCATTTTTGCCACAGAAAGAAAGTGCCGATGAGCACTTGTCGTGAACATCCAATATGTGTTTGGCATGCCTAAGCGCCATAGCCTGCACTTTACTCACAGTACATAATGTGCCCATAGTCCGTCCGTGTCCTATCTTCATTCCTCAAAGGAGAAGACACTGTTATGAATGAGCAAGCACCTGAATTGGATCCCTGAACAGATACCATCCTAAGAATCACCTGTCAGGGTCTGGTATGAGACACTTCATGATTGTTATATAGAGAAGTCCCACAGTTTCCAACTTAGCACAGACTCATCCCTGTCGGGAGAATGTACTGTACCACAGTTCCCTCTTACAGTTGAAGTGTTCTGAGTTTAGGAAGACACTGTGGAACATCACAGGTGTTGAACTTCCGGTATGTTTCATAGAGGCCTACGATCATCACCCTGTACTTCACTCACAGGATGCAACCATCCCGCTGTCCGTCATTGTTCTATCTTCTTTCCTCCACTGGAAAGACACTGTGATTTTCAACATTTTTAAGAACCTCCATGCTGTTTTCCAGAGTGGTTGCACCAGCTTGCATTCCCAACAACAGTGTAGGAGGGTTCCCCTTTCTCCGCATCCTCGCCAGCATCTGTCATTTCCTGACTTGTTGATTTTAGCCATTCTGACTGGTGTGAGGTGATATCTCATTGTGGTTTTATTTGTATTTCCCTGTTGCCGAGTGATATGGAACAGTTTTTCATGTGTCTGTTGGCCATCTGGATGTCTTCTTTGCAGAAACGTCTGTTCATGTCCTCTGCCCATTTCTTGATTGGATTATTTGTTCTTTGGGTGTTGAGTTTGTTAAGTTCTTTATAGATTTTGGACACTAGTCCTTTATCTGATATGTCGTTTGCAAATATCTTCTCCCATTCTGTCAGTTGTCTTTTGGTTTTGTTCACTGTTTCCTTTGCTGTGCAAAAGCTTTTGATCTTGATGAAATCCCAAAAGTTCATTTTTGCCTTGGCTTCACTTGCCTTTGGCGATGTTCCTAGGAAGATGTTGCTGCAGCTGAGGTCGAAAAGGTTGCTGCCTGTGTTCTCCTCAAGGATTTTGATGGATTCCTTTCTCACATTGAGGTCGTTAATCCATTTTGAGTCTATTTTTGTGTGTAGTGTAAGGAAATGGTCCAATTTCATTTTTCTGCACGTGGCTGTCCAATTTTCCCAACACCACTTATTAAAGAGGCTGTCTTTTTTCCATTGGTTATTCTTTCCTGCTTTGTCAAAGATTAGTTGACCATAGAGTTGAGGGTCTATTTCTGGGCTCTCTATTCTGTTCCATTGGTCTATGTGTCTGTTTTTGTGCCAGTACCATGCTGTCTTGACCCAGCAATTGCACTACTGGGAATGTACCCTAAAGATACAAACATAGTGATCCAAAGGGGCACGTGCACCCGAATGTTTATAGCAGCAATATACACAATAGCCAAACTATGGAAAGAACCTAGATGTCCATCAACAGATGAATGGTTAAAGATGTGGTATATATACAAAATGGAATAGTATGCAGCCGTCAAAAGAAACGAAATCTTGCCATTTGCGACAACATGGATGGAACTAGAGCGTATCATGCTTAGCGAAATAAGTCTAGCGGAGAAAGACAACTATCATATGATCTCCCTGATATGAGAAAGTGGTGATGCAACATGGGGGCTTAAGTGGGTAGGAGAAGAATCCATGAAACAAGATGGGATAGGGAGGGAGACAAACCATAAGTGACTCTTAATCTCACGAAACAAACTGTGGGTTGCTGGTGGGAGGGGGTTTTGGGGAAGGGGCTAAAGTTATGGACATTGGGGAGGGTATGTGCTTTTGGGTAAATTGGAAGGGGAGGTGAACCATGAGAGACTATGGACTCTGAAAAACAATCTGAGGGGTTTGAAGTGGCGGGGGGGTGGGAGGTTGGGGTACCAGGTGGTGGGTATTAGAGAGGGCACAGCTTGCATGGAGCACTGGTTATGGTGAAAAAATAATGAATACTGTTTTTCTGAAAATAAATAAATTGGGGGGAAAAAAGACACTGTGAGAAGTGAGATTCCACCTAAAGGAGTTTCCCTTAAACAGAACTTGCTATAGTCCAATGGATAGACGTCCGAGACTGGAGCCCTATGTGCGCCTATTGCAGTTACCACAGAGTCACTCCCAAGAGCTTCCTTCCTTCATAGACACAACACTGCAACGAATCCCTCCTAAAGCACACATCCCTCACAATGATGGAAGCGTTTTTGCCACAAAAAGAAAGTGCGAATGACCACTGGTCGTGAACATCCAATATGTGTTTGGGATGCCTAAGCGCTATAGACTGCACTTCACTCACAGTACCTAATGAGCCCATAGTCTGTCTGTGTTCTTTCTTCATTCCTCAAAGGAGAAGACACTGTTATGGATGAGTACACACCTGCAGTAGGATCTCTGACAGAAACTTTCCTAAGAATCAACTGTCAGGATCTATGTGAGATATTTCATGATTGCTACACAGACAGGTCCCACAGATTCCAACTTCGCAGAGTCTCATTCCTGTCATGAGAATGTACTTTACCACAGTTCTCTCGTACATTTGAAGTGCTCTGAGACGAGTTAGACACTGTGGAAGATCACAGGTGTTGAACTTCCAGTATGTGACATAGATTGCTAAGTGCAATACCCTGTCCTTCACTACAGGATGCAACCTTCCCGTTGTCCGTCCTCGTTCTATCTTCTATCCTCCACTGGAAAGACACTGTGAGAAGGGAGATTCCGCCTGAAGGAGTTTACCTTAAACAGAACTTGGTATAGTCCAAAGAATAGACGTCCGAGACTGGTGCCCTATGTGCGCCTATTGCAGTTACCACAGAGTCACTCCCAAGAGCTTCCTTCCTTCATAGACACAACACTGCAACGAATCCCTCCTAAAGCACACTTCCATTACAATGTTGAAATTGTTTTTGACACAGAAAGAAAGTGCGGATGTCCACTGGCCGGGATCATCCAATATGTGTTTGGGATGCCTAAGCGCCATAACATGCACTTTACTTACAGAACCTAATGAGCCCATAGTCCATCCGTGTACTGTCTTCATTCCTCAAAGGAGAAGGCACTGCTATGAATGAGCACGCACCTGAAGTAGGATCCCTGACAGAAACCTTCCTGAGAATCACCTGTCGGGTCCGGAATGAGACACTTCATGATGGCTACGCAGACCGGTCCCACAGTGTTCAACTTAGAACAGAATCATCCCTGTCGTGAAAACATACTGTACCACCATTCCCTCGTACATTTGAAGTGTTCTGAGACGAGGTAGACACTCTGGAACATCACAGGTGTTGAACTTCCAGTATGTGTCATAGAGGCCTAAGTGCCTTACGCTGTCCTTCACTCACAGGATGCAACCTTCCCGCTATCCGTCTTTGTACTATCTTCTTTCCTCCACTGGAAAGACATTGTGAGAAGTGGGATTACGCCTGAAGGAGTTTCCCTAAACAGAACTTGCTATAGTCCAATGGACAGACGTACGAGACTGTAGCCCTATGTGCGCCTATTGAAGTAACCACAGAGTCTAGTCTCAAGAGCTTCCTTCATTGACAGACGCAAAACTGCAACGAATCCCTCCTAAAGGACACATCCCTCAGAATGATGGAAGCGTTTTTGTCACAGAAAGAAAGTGCGGATGACCAGTGGTCGTGAACATCCAATATGTGTTTGGAATGCGTAAGCGCCAAGGCAGCACTTTACTCACAGTACCTAATGTGCCCATTGTCCGTCCGTGTTCTATCTTCATTCCTCAAATGAGAAGACAGTGTTATGAATGAGTACGCACCTGAAGTAGGATCCCTTAACAGATACCTTCCTAATAAACACCTGTCAGATTCTGGTATGAGACACTTCATGATTGCTATATAGAGAAGTCCCACAGTTTCCAACTTAGCGCAGACTCATCCCTGTCGGGAGAATGTACTGTATCAGAGTTCCCTCGTATTTTGATGAGTTCTGAGTCGAGGATGACACTGTGGAACATCACAAGTGTTGAACTTCCAGTGTGTGTCATACAGGTCTAAGTGCCTTACCCTGTCCTTCACTCACAGGATGCAACTTTCCCGCTGGCCGTCCTTGTTCTATCTTCTTTCCTCCACTGGAAAGACACTGTGAGAAGTGAGATTCCCCCTGAAGGAGTTTACCTTAAACAGAACTTTCTATAGTCCAACGGATAGACTTACAAGACTGGAGCCCATGTGCGCCTATTGCAGTTACGACAGAGTCAGTCCCAAGAGCTTTCTTCTTTGACAGACGCAACACTGCAACGAATCCCTCCTAAAGCATACTTCCATCACAATGATGGAAGCGTTTTTGACACAGAAAGAAAGTGCCGATGAGCACTGGTCGGCAACATGCAATATGTGTTTGGGATGCCTTAGCGCCACAGCCTGCACTTTTCATACAGTACCTACAGAGCCCATATCCGTCCGTGTTTTATCTTCATTCCTCAAATAGAAGACAGTGTTATGAATGAGCAAACAAATGAAGTAAGATCCCTGGACAGCTACCTTCCTAAGAATCACCTGTCAGGGTCTGGTATGAGACACTTCATGATTGCTATATAGAGAAGTCCCACAGTTTCCAACTTAGCACAGACTCATCCTTGTTGGGAGAATATACTGTATCAGAGTTCCCTCGTACATTTGAAGTGTTCTGAGTCGAGGAAGACACTGTGGAACATACAGGTTTTTAACTTCCAGTATGTGTCCTAGAGGCCTAAGTGCCTTTCCTGGTCCTTCACCCACAGGATGCAACCTTCCCGCTGTCCATCCTTGTTCTATCTTCTTTCCTCCACTGGAAAGACATGGTGAGAAGTGAGATTCCGCCTGAAGGAGTTTACCTTAAACAGAACTTGCTATAGTCCAACGGATAGACGTCCGAGACCGGAGCCCTATGTGCGCCTATTGCAGTTACCACAGAGTCATTCCCAAGAGCTTCCTTCCTTGACAGACGCACCACTGCAACGAATCCCTCCTAAAGCACACTTCCCTCACAATGTTGATAGCGTTTTTGACACAGAAAGAAAGTGCGGATGACCACTGGTCGGGAACATCCAATATGTGTTTGGGATGACTAAGCGCCATAGCCTTCACTTTACTCACAATACTTAGGAGCCCATAGTCCGTCCGTGTTCTATCATCATTCCTCCAAGGAGAAGACACTGTTATGAATGAGCCGGCACCTGAAGTAGGATCCCTGAACAGAAACGTTCCAACTTCTTTCAAGATACGTCTCCAAAGGCAAAGGAAACAAAAGCAAAAATAAACTTTTGGGACTTCATCAAAATCAAAAGCTTCTGCACAGCAAAGTGAACAGTCAAAAAAACAAAGAGGCAACCCACTGAATGGGAGAAGATATTTGCAAATGACAGTACAGACAAAAGGTTGATATCCAGGATCTATAATAAACTCCTCAAACTCAACACACACGAAAGAGGCAAACACATCAAAAAATGGGCAGAAGATATGAACAGACACTTTTCCAATCAAGACATACAAATGACTATCAGACACATGAAAAAATGTGTATCATCAAGCCCTCAGGGAGATTCAAATTAAAACCACATTGAGATATCACCTTATACCAGTTAGAATGGCCAAAATTAACAAAACAGGAAACAACATGTGTTGGAGAGGATGTGGAGAAAGGAGTACCCACTTACACTGTTGGTGGGAATGCAGGTTGGTTTAGCCTCTTTGGAGAACAGTGTGGAGATTCCTCAAGAAATTAAAAATAGAGCTTCCCTATGACCCTGCAATTGCACTCCTGAGTATTTACCCAAAAGACACAGATGTCGTGAAAAGAATCGCCATCTCTACCCCAATGTTTATACCACCAATGGCCACGGTCGCCAAACTATGGAAGGAACCAAGATGCCCTTCAGCGGATGAAGGGATAAGGAAGATGTGGTCCATATACACTATGGAGTATTATGCCTCCATCAGAAATGATGAATACCCAACTTTTTAGCAACATGGATGGGACAGGAAGAGATTATGCTGAGTGAAATAATCAAGCAGAGAGAGTCAATTATCATATGGTTTCACTTATTTGTGGAGCATAACAAATAGCATGGAGGACAAGGGGCGTTAGAGAGGAGAAGGGAATTCGGGTAAATTGGAAGGGGAGGTGAACCATGAGAGACTATGGACTCTGAAAATCAATCTGAGGGGTTTGAAGTGGCCGGGGGGTGGGAGGTTGGGGTATGAGGTGGTGGGAATTATAGACGGCACGGTTTGCATGGAGCACTGGGTATGTTGAAAAATTAATGAATAATGTTTTTTGAAACATAATGTTTTTTGAAAATAAATAAATTGGAAAAAAAATAAAATACAATATAGTTCAATATTGTAAAAAAAAAAAAAAATCACCTGTCAGGGTCCTGTATGAGACACTTCATGATTGCTAAACAGACCAGACCCACAGTGTCCAAATTAGCACAGACTCATCCCTGTCATGAAAACGTAATGTAGCACCATTCCCTCGTACATTTGACGTGTTCTGAGTCGAGGTAGACACTGTGGAACATCACAGGTGTTGAACTTCCAGTACGTGTCATAGAGGCCTAAGGGCCTTACCCTGTCATTCACTCACAGGATGTAAACTTCCCTCTGTCCGTCCTTGTTCTACCTTCTTTCCTCCACTGGAAAGACACTGTGAAAAGTGAGATTTTGCCTGAAGGATTTTCCATTAAACAGAACTTGCTATAGTCCAACGGATAGACGTCCGAGACTGGAGCCCTATGTGCGCCAATTGCAGTTACCACAGAGTCACTCCCAAGAGCTTCCTTCTTTGACAGACGCAACACTGCAAAGAATCCCTCCTAAGCACACGTCCCTCACTATGTTGGAAGTGTTTTTGACACAGAAAGAAAGTGCGGATGACCACTGGTCGGGAACATCCAATATTTGTTTAGGATGCCTAAGCTCCATAGCCTGCACTTTACTCACAGTACCTAATGAGCCCATATTCGGTCCGTGTTCTATCTTCCTTCCTCAAAGGAGAAGTCACTGTTACGAATGAGTATGCACCTGATGTAGGATCCCTGAAATAAACTTTCCTAAGAATCACGTGTCAGGGTCCTATGTGAGACCCTTCATGATTGCAACACAGACCGGTCTCACAGATTCCAATGTGGCACAGTCTCATTCCGGTCTTGAGAATGTACTGTACCGCAGTTCCCTCGTACATTTGAAGTGTTCTGAGACGAGGTAGACACTCTTCAACATCACAGGAATTGAACTTCCAGTATGTGTCATAGAGTGGTACATGCATTACCCTGTTTTTCACTCACAGGATCAATCCTTTCCGCTGTCCTTTTTGTTCTATCTTCTTTCCTCCACTGGAAAGACACTGTGAGAAGTGAGATTCCGCTTGAAGGAGTCTCCCTTAAACAGAACTTGCTATAGTGCAATGGATCGACGTCTGATCCTGGAGCCCTATGTGCGCCTATTACAGTTATCACAGAATCAGTCCCAAGAGCTTCCTTCTTTGACAGACGCAACACTGCAATGATTCTCTCCGAAAGCACACTTCCCTCACAATGTTGGAATCGTTTTTGCCACAGAAAGAAAGTACGGATGACCACTGTTCCTGAACATCCAATATGTGTTTGGGATGCGAAAGCGCCATAGCCTGCAATTTAATCACAGTTCATAATGTGCCCATAGTCCGTCCGTGTTCTATCTTCATTCCTCAAAGGAGAAGACACTGTTACGAATGAGCACGCACCTTAAGTAGGATCCCTGAAAAGAAAAATTCCTAAGAATCACCTGTCAGTCCTGAATGAGACACTTCATGATTGATACGCAGACTAGGCCCAGAGTGTCCAACTTGGCACAGACTCTTCCCTGTCGTGATAACGTACTGTAGGACCATTCCCTCATACATTTGTAGTGTTCTGAGACGAGGTAGACAGTGTGGAACATCACAGGTGTTGAACTTCCAGTATGTGTCATAGAGGCCTAAGTGCCTTACCCTTCCTTCACTCACAGTATGCAACCTTCCCGATGTTCCTCCTTGTTCTATCTTTCCTCTGCTGGAAAGGCATTGTGAGAAGTGAGATTCCACCTGAAAGAGTTTCCTTTAAACAGAACTTGCTATAGTCCAACGGAGAGACTTACAAGACTGTAGCCCTATGTGCACCTATTGAAGTTACCAAGAGTCAGTCCCAAGAGCTTCCTTTTTTGGCAGACGCAACACTGCAATGATTCTCTCCGAAAGCACACTTCCCTCACAATGTTGGAAGCGTTTTTGCCACAGAAAGAAAGTGCGGATGACCACTGGTCGTGAACATCCAATATGTGTTTGGGATGCGTAAGCGCCATAGCCTGCACTTTACTCACAGTACCTAATGTGCCCATTGTCCGTCCATGTTCTATCTTCATACCTCAAAGGAGAAGACACTGTTATGAATGAGCATGCACCTGAATTGGATCCCTGAACAGATACCTTCCTACGAATCACCTGTCAGGGTCTGGTATGAGACACTTCATGATTGCTATATAGAGAAGTCTCAAAGTATCCCACATTGCCAGACTCATCCCTGTCGGGAGCATGTACTGTATCACAGTTCCCTCATACATTAGAATTGTTCTGAGTTGAGGAATCCACTGTGGACATCACAGGTGTTGAACTTCCAGTATGTGTCATTCAGCCCTAAGTGCCTTACCCTGTCCTTCACTCACTGGATGCAACCTTCCCGCAGTCTGTCCTTGTTCTATCTTCTTTTCTCCACTGGAAAGACACTGTGAGAAGTGAGATTCTGCCTGAAGGAGTTTCCCTTAATCAGAACTTGCTATAGTCCAACGGATAGTTTAAGAGACTGTAGCCCTATGTGCGCCTATTGCAGTTACCACAGAGTCAGTTCCAAGAGCTTCCTTCTTTGATAGACGCAACACTGCACAAATCCCTCCTAAAGCACACTTCCCTCACAATGTTGGAAGCGGTTTTGACACAGAAAGAAAGTGCGGATGACCACTGGTCGGGAACATCCAATATGTGTTTGGGATGCCTAAGCACCATAGCCTACACTTTACTCACAGTACATAATGTGCCCATAATCCAACCGTGTTCAATCTTCATTTCTCAAAGGAGAAGACACTGTTATGAATGAACACGCACCTGACGTAAGATCCCTGAACAGATACCTTCCTAAGAATCATCTGTCAGGGTCCTGTATGAGACACTTCATGATTGCTACACAGACTATTCCCACAGTGTCCAACATAGCACAGACTCATCCCTGTCTTGAAAACGTACTGTAGCACCGTTCCCTCGTACATTTGACTATTTTGAGACGAGGTAGACACTGTGGAACATCACAGTGTTGAAATTCCAGTATGTGTTATAGAGGCCTAAGGGCCTTACCCTGTCATTCACTCACAGGATGTAAACTTCCCTCTGTCCGTCCTTGTTCTATCTTCTTTCCTCCACTGGAAAGACACCGTGAGAACTGAGATTCAGCCTGAAGGAATTTTCCCTTGAACTTTCTATAGTCCAACAGATAGACGTACGAGAGTGTACCCATGTGTGCGCCTATTGAAGAAACCACAGAGTCAGTTCCAAGAGCTTCCTTCTTTGACAGACGCAACACTGCAATGAATCCCTCCTAAAGCACACTTCCCTCACAATGATGGAAGCGATTTTACCACATAAAGAGAGTGCGGATGACCACTGGTCGAAAACATCCAATATGTGTTTGGAATGCGTAAGCGCCATAGCCTGCAATTTACTTACAATACCTAAAGTGCCAATTGTCCGTCCTTGTTCTATATTCATTCCTCAAAGGAGAAGATACTGGTAAGAATGAGCACACACCTGAATTATGATCCCTGAACAGACACCTTCCTAAGAATCACCTGTTAGGGTCTGGTAAGAGACTCTTCATGATTGCTATACAGAGAGGGCCCACAGTTTCCACTTAGCACACACTCATCCCTGTGTGAAAATGTACTGTATCAGAGTTCCCTCATACATTTGAAGTGTTCTGAGTCGAGGTAGACACTGTGGAACACCATAGGTTTTGAAATTCGAGTATGTGTCATAGAGGCCTAATGCCAAACCCTGTCCTTCACTCTCAGAGCCCAACGTTCCCTCTGTACGTCCTTGATCTATCTTCATTCCTCCACTGGAAATACACTTTAAGAAGTGAGATTCCGCCCGAAGAAGATACCCTTAAATAGATCTTGCTTTAGTCCAACAGATAGACGTCTGATACTAGAGCCCTTTGTAGGCCTATTGCAGTTACCACAGAGTCAGTCCCGAGAGCTTCCTTATTTTTTCAATTTATTTACTTAGAAAAACATTATTTATTATTTTTCCACCACACCCAGTGCTCCATGCAAGCTGTGCCCTCTATGATACCCACCACCTGGTACCCCAACTTCCCACTCCCCCGCCACTTCTAAACCCTCAGATTGTTTTTCAGAGTCCATAGTCTCTCATGGTTCACCTTCCTTTCCAATTTACCCAAATTCCCTACTCCTCTCTAATGCCCCTTGTCCTCCATGCTATTTGTTATGCTCCCCAAATAAGTGAAACCATATGATAATTGACTCTCTCTGCTTGACTTATTTCACTCAGCATAATCTCTTCCAGTCCCGTCCAGGTTGCTACAAAAGTTGGGTATTCATCCTTTCTGATGGAGGCATAATACGCCATAGTGTATATGGACCACATCTTCCTTATCCATTCATCCGTTGAAGGGCATCTTGGTTCTTTGCATAGTTTGGCGACCGTGGCCATTGCTGCTATAAACATTGGGGTACAGATGGCCCTTCTTTTCACGACATCTGTGTCTTTGGGGTAAATACCCAGGAGTGCAATTGCAGGGTCATAGGGAAGCTCTATTTTTATTTTCTTGAGGAATCTCCACACTGTTCTCCAAAGAGGCTGCACCAACTCGCATTCCCACCAACAGTATAAGAGGGTTCCCCTGTCTCCACATCCTCTCCAACACATGTTGTTTCCTGTTTTGTTAATTTTGGCCATTCTAACTGGTATAAGGTGATATCTCAATGTGGTTTTAATTTGAATCTCCCTGAGGGCTAATGATGATGAGCATTTTTTCATGTGTCTGATAACCATTTGTATGTCTTGATTGGAGAAGTGTCTGTTCACATCTTCTGCCCATTTTTTGATGTGTTTGTCTGTTTCGTGTGGGTTGAGTTTGAGGAGTTCTTTATAGATCCTGGATATCAACCTTTTGTCTGTACTGTCATTTGCAAATATCTTCTCCCATTCCGTGGCTTCCCTTTTTGTTTTTTGGACTGTTTCTTTTGGTGTGCAGAAGCTTTTTTTTTTTTTTTTCCCAATTTATTTATTTTCAGAAAAACAGTATTCATTATTTTTTCACCACACCCAGTGCTCCATGCAAGCTGTGCCCTCTATAATACCCACCACCTGGTACCCCAAGCTCCCACCCCCCCGCCACTTCAAACCCCTCAGACTGTTTTTCAGAGTCCATAGTCTCTCATGGTTCACCTCCCCTTCCAATTTACCCAAATTCCCTACTCCTCTCTAACGCCCCTTGTCCTCCATGCTATTGGTTATGCTCCACAAATGAGTGAAACCATATGATAATTGGCTCTCTCTGCTTGACTGATTTCACTCAGCATAATCTCTTCCAGTCCCGTCCATGTTGCTACAAAAGTTGGATATTCGTCCTTTCTGATGGAGGCATAATACTCCATAGTGTATATGGACCACATCTTCCTTATCCATTCATCCGTTGAAGGGCATCTTGGTTCTTTCCATAGTTTGGCGACTGTGGCCATTGCTGCTATAAACATTGGGGTACAGATGGCCCTTCTTTTCACGACATCTGTATCTTTGGGGTAAATACCCAGGAGTGCAATTGCAGGGTCGTAGGGAAGCTCTATTTTTAATTTCTTGAGGAATCTCCACACTGTTCTCCAAAGAGGCTGCACCAACTTGCATTCCCACCAACAGTGGAAGAGGGTTCCCCTTTCTCCACATCCTCTCCAACACATGCTGTTTCCTGTTTTGTTAATTTTGGCCATTCTAACTGGTGTAAGGTGATATCTCAATGTGGTTTTAATTTGAATCTCCCTGAGGGCTAATGATGATGAGCATTTTTTCATGTGCCTGATAGCCATTTGTATTTCTTGATTGGAGAAGTGTCTGTTCATATCTTCTGCCCATTTTTTGATGTGTTTGTCTGTTTCGTTTGGGTTGAGTTTGAGGAGTTCATTATAGATCCTGGATATCAACCTTTTGTCTGTACTGTCATTTGCAAATATCTTCTCCCATTCCGTGGGTTGCCTCTTTGTTTTTTTGACTGTTTCCTTTGCTGTGCAGAAGCTTTTGATTTTGATGAAGTCCCAGAAGTTTATTTTCGCTTTTGTTTCCTTTGCCTTTGGAGACGTATCTTGAAAGAAGTTGCTGTGGCTGATATCGAAGAGATTACTGCCTATGTTTTCCTCTAAGATTCTGATAGATTCCTGTCTCACGTTGAGGTCTTTTATCCATTTTGAGTTGATCTTTGTGTACGGTGTAAGAGAATGGTCGAGTTTCATTCTTCTACATATGGCTGTCCAGTTTTCCCAGCACCATTTATTGAAGAGACTGTCTTTTTTCCACTGTATATTTTTTCCTGTTTTGTCGAAGATTAATTGACCATAGAGTTGAGGGTCCATATCAGGGCTCTCTACTCTGTTCCACTGGTCTATGTGTCTGTTTTTATGCCAGTACCATGCTGTCTTGGTGATCACAGCTTTGTAATAAAGCTTGAAATCAGGTAAGGTGATGCCGCCAGCTTTATTTTTGTTTTTCAACATTTCCTTAGCAATTCGGGGTCTCTTCTGATTCCATACAAATTTTAGGATTATTTGCTCCAGCTCTTTGAAGATTGCCGGTGGAATTTTGATCGGAATGGCATTAAAATTATTGATTGCTCTAGGCAGTATAGACATTTTAACCATGTTTATTCTTCCGATCCAAGAGCATGGAATGGTCTTCCATCTTTTTGTGTCTTCTTCAATTTCTTTCATGAGTGTTCTATAGTTCCTCAAGTATAGATCCTTTACCTCTTTAGTTAGGTTTATTCCCAGGTATCTTATGGTTCTTGGTGCTATAGTAAATGGAATCGATTCTCTAATTTCCCTTTCTGTATTTTCATTGTTAGTGTATAATGTGCAGAAGCTTTTGATTTTGATGAAGTCCCAGAAGTTTATTTTCACTTTTGTTTCCTTTGCCTTTGGAGACGTATCTTGAAAGAAGTTGCTGTGGCTGATATCAAAGAGATTACCGCCTATGTTCTCCTCTAAGATTCTGATGGATTCCTGTCTCACGTTGAGGTCTTTAATCCATTTTTAGTTGATCTTTGTGTACAGTGTAAGAGAATGGTCGAGTTTCATTCTTCTACAAAAAGCTGTCCAGTTTTCCCAGCACCATTTATTGAAGAGACTGACTTTCTTCCACTGTATATTTTTCCTGTTTTGTCAAATATTAATTGACCATAGATTTGAGGGTCCATATCAGGGCTCTCTACTCTGTTCCACTGGTCTATGTGTCTGTTTTTATGCCAGTACCATGCTGTCTTGGTGATCACAGCTTTGTAATAAAGCTTGAAATCAGGTAAGGTGATGCCGCCAGCTTTATTTTTGGTTTTCAACATTTCCTTAGCGATTCGGGGTCTCTTCTGATTCCATACAAATTTTAGGATTATTTGCTCCAGCTCTTTGAAGAATGCCTGTGGAATTTTGATCGGAATGGCATTAAAAGTATTGATTGCTCTAGGCAGTATAGACATTTTAACAATGTTTATTCTTCTGATCCAAGAGCATGGAATGATCTTCCACCTATTTGTGTCTACTTCAATTTCTTTCATGACTTTTCTGTAGATCCTCAAATACAGATCCTTTACCTATTTAGTCAGGTTTATTCCCAGGTATCTTATGGTTCGTGGTGCTATAGTAAATGGAATCGATTCTCTAATTTCCCTTTCTGTATTTTCATTGTTAGTGTATAAGAAAGCCACTGATTTCTGCACATTGACTTTGTATCCTGCCACGCTGCTGAATTGCTGTATGAGTTCTAGTAGTTTGGGGGTGGAGTCTTTTGGGTTTTCCATATAAGGAATCATGTCATTTGTGAAGAGAGAGAGTTTGACTTCTTCATTACCAATTTGGATACCTTTTATTTCTCTCTGATGTCTGATTGCTGTTGCTAGGACTTCTAATACTATGTTGAACAAGAGGGGTGAACGTGGGCATCCTTGTCTTGTTCCAGATTCTCAATGGGAAGGCTGCAAGCTTTTTCCCATTGAGGATGATATTTGCTGTGGGTCTTTCATAGATAGATTTGATGAGGTCAGGAATGCTCCCTCTATCCCTAGACTTTGAAACGTTTTTATCAGGAACAGATGTTGGATTTTGTCAAATGCTTTTTCTGCATCAATTGAGAGGACCATGTGGTTCTTCTCTCTTCTCATATTAATTTGTTGTATCACATTGATTGATTTGCGAATGTTGAACCATCCTTGTAGCCCAGGGATGAATCCCACATGATCATGGTGGATAATCCTTTTTTTTAAAATTTTACTAAAAATTATATTTATTTATTTTAGTCACCATACAGTAACTCATTATTATTATAATTTTTTCCCCAATTTATTTATTTTCAGAAAAACATTATTCATTATTTTTTCTACCACACCCAGTGCTCCATGCAAGCTGTGCCCTCTATAATACCCACCACCTGGTACCCCAACCTCCCACACCCCCGCCACTTCAAACCCTTCAGACTGTTTTTCAGAGTCCATAGTCTCTCATGGTTCACCTCCTCGTCCAATTTACCCAAATTCCCTACTACTCTCTAACGCCCCTTTTCCTCCATGCTATTGGTTATGCTATGCTCCACAAATGAGTGATAATCTTTTTAATGTGTTGTTGGATCCTGTTGGCTAGGATCTTGTTGAGAATCTTAGCATCCATATTCATCAGTGATATTGGTCTGAAATTTTCCTTTTTGGTACGGTCCTTGCCTGGTTTGGGGATCAGGGTAATGCTGGATTCATAGAAAGTGTGTGGAAGTTTTCCTTCTGCTTCAATTTTTTGAAACAGCTTCAGGAGAATAGGTGTTATTTCTTCTTGGAAGGTTTGGTAGAATTCCCCAGGGAATCCGTCAGGTCCTGGGCTCTTGTTTTTTGGGAGATTTTTGATCACTGCTTCAATCTCGTTATTAGATATCGGTCTATTCAGGTTGTCGATTTCTTCCTGGTTCAATTTTGGTAGTTTATATTTTTCCAGGAATGCATCCATTTCATCTAGGTTGCTAAGCTTATTGGCTTATAACTGTTCGTAATAACTTCTGATGATTGTTTCTACTTCCTTGGTGTTAGTTGTGATCTCTCCCTTTTCATTCATAATTTTATGAATTTGGGATTTCTCTCTTTTCTTTTGGATTAGTATAGCCAGTGGCTTATCGATCTTATTGATTCTTTCAAAAAACCAGCTTCTAGTTTCATTGATACTTTCTACTGTATCTCTGGTTTCTCCCTCATTGATCTCAGCTCTAATCTTGATGATTTCCCTTCTTATGTGTTGAGTTGGTTTGATTTGTTGTTGATCCTCCAGTTCTTTAAGGTGTAGAGACAGCTGGTGTGTTCTGGATTTTTCAATTTTTTTGAGCAAGGCTTGGATGGCTATATATTTTCCCCTTAGGACCGCCTTTGCTGTATCCCATAGGTTTTGGACCGAAGTGTCTTCATTCTCATTCGGTTCCATGAATTGTTTCAGTTCTTCTTTGATCTCCTGGTTGATCCAAGCATTCTTAAGGAAGGTGGTCTTTAGCTTCCAGGTGTTTGAGTTCCTTCGGAACTTTTCCTTGTGATTGAGCTCCAGTTTCAAAGCATTGAGATCTGAGAATATGCAGGGAATCATCTCAGTCTTTTGGTATCGGCTGAGTCCTGATTTGTGACCCAGTATGTGGTCTATTCTGGAGAAGGTTCCATGTGCACTTGCGAAGAATGAGTATTCTGCTGTTTTAGGGTGGAATGTTCTGTATATATCTATGAGGTCCATCTGGTCCAATGTGTCATTCAATGCTCTTGTTTCTTTTTTTTTTTTTCCAATTTATTTATTTTCAGAAAAACAGTATTCATTATTTTTTCACCACACCCAGTGCACCATGCAAGCTGTGCCCTCTATAATACCCACCACCTGGTACCCCAACCTCCCACCCCCCACCACTTCAAACCCCTCAGATTGATTTTCAGAGTCCATAGTCTCTCATCGTTCATCTCCCCTTCCAATTTACCCAGAAGCACATACCCTCCCCAATGTCCATAACCCTACCCCCCCCTTCTCCCAACCCCCCTCCCCCCAGCAACCCACAGTTTGTTTCGTGAGATTAAGAGTCACTTATGGTTTTTCTCCCTCCCTATCCCATCTTGTTTCATGGATACATCTCCTACCCACTTAAGCCCCCATGTTGCATCACCACTCCCTCATATTAGGGAGATCATATGATAGTTGTCTTTCTCCGCTTGACTTATTTCGCTAAGCATGATACGCTCTAGTTCCATCCATGTTGTCGCAAATGGCAAGATTTCGTTTCTTTTGATGGCTGCATAGTATTCCATTGTGTATATATACCACATCTTCTTGATCCATTCATCTGTTGATGGACATCTAGGTTCTTTCCATAGTTCGGCTATTGTGGACATACATTGCTGCTATAAACATTCGGATGCACGTGCCCCTTTGGATCACTACGTTTGTATCTTTAGGGTAAATTCCCAGTAGTGCAATCGCTGGGTCATAGGGCAGTTCTATTTTCAACATTTTGAGGAACCTCCATGCTGTTTTCCAGAGTGGTTGCACCAGCTTGCATTCCCAACAACAGTGTAGGAGGGTTCCCCTTTCTCCGCATCCTCGCCAGCATCTGTCATTTCCTGATTTGTTGATTTTAGCCATTCTGACTGGTGTGAGGTGATATCTCATTGTGCTTTTGATTTGTATTTCCCCGATGCCGAGTGATATGGAGCACTTTTTCATGTGTCTTTTGGCCATCTGGATGTCTTCTTTGCAGAAACGTCTGTTCATGTCCTCTGCCCATTTCTTGATTGGATTATTTGTTTTTTGGGTGTTGAGTTTGTTAAGTTCTTTATAGATTTTGGACACTAGTCCTTTATCTGATATGTCATTTGCAAATATCTTCTCCCATTCTGTCAGTTGTCTTTTGGTTTTGTTAACTGTTTCCTTTGCTGTGCAAAAGCTTTTGATTTTGATGAAATCCCAAAAGTTCATTTTTGCCCTTGCTTCCCTTGCCTTTGGCGATGTTCCTAGGAAGATGTTGCTGTGGCTGAGGTCGAAGAGGTTGCTGCCTGTGTTCTCCTCAAGGATTTTGATGGATTCCTTTCTCACATTGAGGTCCTTAATCCATTTTGAATCTATTTTTGTGTGTGGTGTAAGGAAATGGTCCAATTTCATTTTTCTGCACGTGGCTGTCCAATTTTCCCAACACCATTTATTGAAGAGGCTGTCTTTTTTCCGTTGGACATTCTTTACTGCTTTGTCGAAGATTAGTTGACCATAGAGTTGAGGGTCTATTTCTGGACTCTCTATTCTGTTCCATTGGTCTATGTGTCTGTTTTTGTGCCAGTACCATGCTGTCTTGATGATGACAGCTTTGTAATAAAGCTTGAAGTCTGGAATTGTGATGCCACCAACTTTGGCTTTCTTTTTCAATATCCCTTTGGCTATTCGAGGTCTTTTCTGGTTCCATATAAATTTTAAAATTATTTGTTCCATTTCTTTGAAAATGATGGATGGTACTTTGATAGGAATTGCATTAAATGTGTAGATTGCTTTAGGTAGCACAGACATTTTCACAATATTTATTCTTCCAATCCAGGAGCATGGAACATTTTTCCATTTCTTTGTGTCTTCCTCAATTTCTTTCATGAGTACTTTATAGTTTTCTGAGTATAGATTCTGTGCCTCTTTGGTTAGGTTTATTCCTAGGTATCTTATGGTTTGGGGTGCAATTGTAAATGGGATTGACTCCTTAATTTCTCTTTCTTCTGTCTTGTTGTTGGTGTAGAGAAATGCAACTGATTTCTGTGCATTGATTTTATATCCTGACACTTTACTGAATTCCTGTATAAGTTCTAGCAGTTTTGGAGTGGAGTCTTTTGGGTTTTCCACATAGAGTATCATATCATCTGCGAAGAGTGATAATTTGACTTCTTCTTTGCCGATTTGGATGCCTTTAATTTCCTTTTGTTGTCTGATTGCTGAGGCTAGGACTTCTAGTACTATGTTGAATAGCAGTGGTGATAATGGACATCCCTGCTGTGTTCCTGACCTTAGTGGAAAAGCTTTCAGTTTTTCTCCATTGAGAATGATATTTGCAGTTGGTTTTTCATAGATGGCTTTGATGATATTGAGGTATGTGCCCTCTATCCCTACACTTTGAAGGGTTTTGATCAGGAAGGGATGCTGTACTTTGTCAAATGCTTTTTCAGCATCTATTGAGAGTATCATATGGTTCTTGTCCTTTCTTTTATTGATGTGTTGTATCACATTGACTGATTTGCGGATGTTGAACCAACTTTGCAGCCCTGGGATAAATCCCACTTGGTCGTGGTGAATAATCCTTTTAATGTACTGTTGAATCCTATTGGCTAGTACTTTGGTGAGAATTTTTGCATCTGTGTTCATCAAGGATATTGGTCTATAGCTCTCTTTTTTGATGGGATCCTTGTCTGGTTTTGGGATCAAGGTGATGCTGGCCTCATAAAATGAGTTTGGGAGTTTTCCTTCCATTTCTATTTTTTGGAACAGTTTCAGGAGAATAGGAATTAGTTCTTCTTTAAATGTTTGGTAGAATTCCCCGGGGAAGCCATCTGGCCCTGGGCTTTTGTTTGTTTGGATATTTTTAATGACTGTTTCAATCTCCTTACTGGTTATGGGTCTGTTCAGGCTTTCTATTTCTTCCTGGTTCAATTTTGGTAGTTTATATGTTTCTAGGAATGCATCCATTTCTTCCAGATTGTCAAATTTGTTGGAGTAGAGTTGCTCATAGTATGTTCTTATAATAGTTTGTATTTCTTTGGTGTTAGTTGTGATCTCTCCTCTTTCATTCATGATTTTATTTATTTGGGTCCTTT
The DNA here is from genome assembly GCF_020171115.1 of Neogale vison. Lineage (NCBI taxonomy): Eukaryota > Metazoa > Chordata > Mammalia > Carnivora > Mustelidae > Neogale > Neogale vison. The sequence continues at coordinate 24,385,519 of NC_058100.1, forward strand.
CTCTTTTCTTTTTGATAAGTCTGGTCAAGGGTTTATCAATTTTATTAATTCTTTCAAAGAACCAGCTCCTAGTTTGGTTGATTTTTTCTATTGTTTTTTTTTTGTTTCTATTTCATTGATTTCTGCTCTGATCTTTATGATTTCTCTTCTCCTGCTGGGCTTAGGGTTTCTTTCTTGTTCTTTCTCCAGCTCCTTTAGGTGTAGGGTTAGGTTGTGTACCTGAGACCTTTCTTGTTTCTTGAGAAAAGCTTGTACCGCTATATAGTTTCCTCTCAGGACTGCCTTTGTTGTGTCCCACAGATTTTGAACCGTTGTATTTTCATTATCATTTGTTTCCATGATTTTTTTCAATTCTTCTTTAATTTCCCGGTTGACCCATTCATTCTTTAGAAGGATGCTGTTTAGTCTCCATGTATTTGTGTTCTTTCCAGACTTCCTCTTGTGGTTGAGTTCTAGCTTCAGAGCACTGTGGTCTGAAAATATGCAGGGAATCATCCCAATCTTTTGATACTGGTTGAGTCCTGATTTAGGACCGAGGATGTGATCTATTCTGGAGAATGTTCCATGTGCAGTAGAGAAGAATGTGTATTCTGTTGCTTTGGGATGAAATGTTCTGAATATATCTGTGATGTCCATCTCATCCAGTGTATCATTTAAGGCCTTTATTTCCCTGTTGATCTTTTGCTTGGATGATCTGTCCATTTCAGTGAGGGGAGTGTTAAAGTCCCCTACTATTATTGTATTATTGTTGATGTGTTTCTTTGATTTTGTTATTAATTGGTTTATATAGTTGGCTGCTCCCACATTGGGGGCATAGATATTTAAAATTGTTAGATATTCTTTTGGACAGACCCTTTGAGTATGATATAGTGTCCTTCCTCATCTCTTATTATAGTCTTTGGCTTAAAATCTAATTGATCTGATATAAGGATTGCCACTCCTGCTTTTTTCTGATGTCCATTAGCATGGTAAATTCTTTTCCACCCCCTCACTTTAAGTCTGGAGGTGTCTTCGGGTTTAAAATGAGTTTCTTGGAGGCAACATATAGATGGGTTTTGTTTTTTTATCCATTCTGATACCCTCTGTCTTTTGATTGGGGCATTTAGCCCGTTAACATTCAGGGTAACTATTGAGAGATATGATGTTAGTGCCATTGTATTGCCTTTAAGGTGACTGTTACTGAATATTGTCTCTGTTCCTTTCTGATCTACCACTTGTAGGCTCTCTCTTTGCTTAGAGGACCCCTTTCAGTATTTCCTGTAGAGCTGGTTTGGTGTTTGCAAATTCTTTCAGTTTTTGTTTGTCCTGGAAGCTTTTAATTTCTCCTTCTATTTTCAATGATAGCCTAGCTGGATATAGTATTCTTGGCTGCATGTTTTTCTCGTTTAGTGCTCTGAAAATGTCATGCCAGCTCTTTCTGGCCTGCCAGGTCTCTGTGGATAAGTCAGCTGCCAATCTAATACTTTTACCATTGTATGTTACAGACTTCTTTTCCCGGGCTGCTTTCAGGATTTTCTCTTTGTCACTAAGGCTTGTAAATTTTACTATTAGGTGACGGGGTGTGGGCCTATTCTTATTGATTTTGAGGGGCGTTCTCTGAACCTCCTGAATTTTGATGCTTGTTCCCTTTGCCATATTGGGGAAATTCTCCCCAATATTTCTCTCCAGTATACCTTCTGCTCCCCTCTCTCTTTCTTCTTCTTCTGGAATCCCAATTATTCTAATGTTGTTTCGTCTTATGGTGTCACTTATCTCTCGAATTCTCCCCTCATGGTCCAGTAGCTGTTTGTCCCTCTTTTGCTCAGCTTCTTTATTCTCTGTCATTTGGTCTTCTATATCGCTAATTCTTTCTTCTGCCTCATTTATCCTAGCAGTGAGAGCCTCCATTTTTGATTGAACTTCATTAATAGCTTTTTTGATTTCAACTTGGTTAGATTTTAGTTCTTTTATTTCTCCAGAAAGGGCTTTTATATCTCTGGAGAGGGTTTCTCTAATATCTTCCATGCCTTTTTCAAGCCTGGCTATAACCTTGAGAATTGTCATTTTGAACTCTAGATCTGACATATTACCAATGTCTGTATTGATTAGGTCCCTAGCCTTCGGTACTGCCTCTTGTTCTTTTTTTTGTTGTGAATTTTTCCGTCTTAACATTTTGTCCAGCTAAGAGTATATGAAGGAGCAAGTAAAATACTAAAAGGGTGGCAACAATCCCAGGAAAATATGCTTTAACCAAATCAGAAGAGATCCCAAATCGTGAGGGGGGATTTCTCCTCCCTGACGATTGGATGAGGGATCTCCTCTGATTGGGATCTCCTTTGATTGGGATCTCCCAATCTCTTCTGATTGGGATCTCTTCTGATTTGGGGATAAAAAGAGTTTCAAAAAGAAAGAAAGAAAAAAAATAAAAAAAGAATTAAAAAAAGAGAGATTGAACTAAAAATTCAATCAAGAATTTAAAAAAGAATCAAGAAAAAAAAGATTGAAGAGATTAGGATCTCTTCTGATTTGGGGATAAAAAGAGGTTCAAAAAGAAAGAAAGAAAAGAAAGAAAAAGAAAAGAATTTAAAAAAAGAAAATGAATAAGGAAAAGTATAAAAAAGAAAAAAAATATATATATTAGATAATCTAGTTAAAAAACGTTAAAGAAGAAAAGGGTAAAAGTTATAAAAAATTTTAGCAGAAGAAGAGAAAAAAAATGAAAAAGAAAAAAATTAAATTAACTGCAAGACTAAAAAATCACAGGCAGAAAGCCATGAGTTCCGTGGTTGGTTTTCTCCTCCTCTGGAATTCTGCTGCTCTCTCCTTGGTATTGAAACTGCACTCCTTGGTAGGTGAACTTGGTCTTGCCTGGATTTCTTGTTGATCTTCTGGGGAGGGGCCTGGTGTAGTGATTCTCAAGTGTCTTTGCCCCAGGCGGAATTACACCGCCCTTACCAGGGGCCGGGCTGAGTGAACTGCTCGCCTTTGCTTTCAGGAGCTTTTGTTCCCTGAGCGCTTTCCGTAGAGTTCCGGAGGATGGGAATACAAATGGCGGCCTCCTGGCCTCCGGCCCGGAGGAGCCGAGAGCCTGGGGCCCCGCTCCCCTGTGCGCCCTCAGCGAACAGCTCCTAGTAACTCACGTCTGCCTAATCTCCGGCCGCGCTCCGAGCTCACCAAGCTTGCGACCGGTTCAAGGCAACTCCGAGCTGCGAGCTTACTGTCAGCTCTGTCTCTGCAGCCGGCTTTCCCGTTCCAATATCCGCAAGCTCTGCGACACTCAGACACCCCCGATCCTTCTGTGACCCCTCGGGACCTGAGGTCACGCCGACCCCGCGAAAAGAAAAAGAAAAGAAAAAAATGGAAAGAAGAAAAAGGAAAAGAAAAAGAAAAAGAAAAAAAGAGAGAGAGAGAGAGACAGGAAAGAAAGGGAAGATGAAAGAGAAGGTTCAGCCCAGATGGGCCCCAAGGTAAGATTAATGAAGTAGACAAACAAAAAGAGATAAAAAGACTTATACAATTATATGGCAAGAGAAAGAAAAAAATATATATATATGCAAATAAAGAAAGAACCTCGTCAAAAAGAACCACAGAGGGAGTCATTATCATATGGTTTCACTTATTTGTGGAGCATAACAAGTAGCATGAGGGACAATGGGCATTAGAGAGGAGTAGGGAATTTGGGTAAATTGGAAGGGGAGGTGAACCATGAGAGACTATGGACTCTGAAAAACAATCTGAGGGGTTTGAAGTGGTGGGGTTGTGGGAGGTTGGGGTACCCGGTGTTGGGTATTATAGAGGGCACGGCTTGCATGGAGCACTGGGTGTGGTGAAAAAATAATGAATAATGTTTTTCTGAAAATAAATAAATTGAAAAAAAAAGAAAAGAACCACAAGTGTAAAATTTATATGCTATCAGGACAAACACAAAAAACACCGAAACACTGGTGGAAGAAGATTGGAGAGTTCTTATAATTTCTCAGTGTGTGCGAGGTAGGTTGTTTTGATTCTTCCTGGATGTATCTTGATATCTTTGTTAAAGGACTCAACTTTTCTAAGTTGAGGGGATTAAAAAGGGGATTAAAAATTAGTTTACCTATAGGGGTAGTATTGAGTGCGGAAAGGGGATTACTTTGAAGTTAACTCTATATGAATATTAGAGGATAAAAATTAAAAGGAACATACTAGACTAAACTAAACTAAAATTTTAAAAAAAGGAATTCAAAAAATAAAAATGCAAGAGAATCCATGAAACAAGATGGGATAGGGAGGGAGACAAACCATAAGTGACTCTTAATCTCACGAAACAAACTGTGGGTTGCTGGGGAGAGGGGGGTTGGGAGAAGGGGGGTAGGGTTATGGACATTGGGGAGGGCATGTGCTTTTGGGTAAATTGGAAGGGGTGGTGAACCATGAGAGACTATGGACTCTGAAAACAATCTGAGGGGTTTGAAGTGGCAGAGGGGTGGGACATTTGGGTACCAGGTGGTGGATATTATAGAGGGCACGGCTTGCATGGAGCACTAGGTGTGGTGAAAAAATAATGAATACTGTTTTTCTGAAAATAAATAAATTGGAAAAAAAATGCAAGAGAAAAACATAGGTGTATGTATCAAAAAGTTAAGGTTAGAAAGGTATTATGGAATTTGATGTACTGTACAGCTCGCTGTGATGGTAAATAGGTTAAAAAATTACCTATGTGTAAAAATTAAAAAAAAATATGAACTGGAATAGTGGAAACGAGTGAACAATACAAGTTTTCCTATGAAGTAATGGTGGTTCTCTTGTAGTCCTTTTTTTTTTTTCTTTCTTGGTTTGTTTTCTGGGGGAGGGTCCTTACACGTGGGTTGTCAATCAATGCTGTATCCTGAGTTGAGTCTCCCCGCCCCCCTCAAGGGGATGGGATCTGGGGAAACTGGTTTTTTTCAGGCTTTTGTTCTCTGGCGGTTTTTTGCTTGCTCACTTTTTTCCCTCTCACCTTGACCGCCTTTGATGGTTTTTGTTGTATTAGAAGAAATCAAACCACACCCTGATCTCTGTCTCAGAGAGAAGCCTCAGTCTGGGTGCAGAAGCTGAATAAATTCCCCCTTGGCCGCTGGCAGTGCAGGTTACAAGTTGCAGAACCTCCTCACTGGCGTCTTCTGCCCCTGTAGAGATCCAGACGTGTATAATTCTAATCTCAGGCTGATTTCATAGGTGTTCAGAGTTCTTTGGTAGGTAATCAGCTCACTTTGGGGTACCAGCTGAAAAGGCGCCTCTTCCTACTACCCGCCATCTTGTCACCCCCCCCCAAGAGCTACCTTCTTTGACAGAGGCAACAATGCAATGAATCCCTCCTAAAGCACACTCTCCTCACAATGTTGGAAGCGTTTTTAACACAGAAAGAGAGTGCGAATGACCACATGTCCTGAACATCCAATATGTGTTTGGGATGCCAAAGCACCACAGCCTGCACTTTACTCACAGTACCTAATGAGCCCGTAGTCCGTCCGTGTTCTATCTGCATTCCTCAAAGGAGAAGACACTGTTATGAATGAGAACGCACTTTAAGTAGTATCCCTGAAAAGATACCTTCCTAAGAATCACCTGATAGGGTCCTGTATGAGACCCTTTATGATTGTTACACAGACAGGTCCTACAGTTTCCAACGTAGCACAGATTCATTCCTGTCGTGAGAACATACAGTAGCATAGTTCCCTCGTACAACTGAAGTGTTTTGAAATGAGTTAGACACAGTGCAACATCACACGTGTTGACCTTCCGGTATGTGTCATAGAGGCCTAGGTGTCATACCCTGTCCATCACTCACAGGATGCAACGTTCCCTCTGTGCGTCCTTGTTCTATCTTTTTTCCTCCACTGGAGAGACACTGTGAGAAGTGAGATTATGCCTGAAGGAGTTTCCGTTAAACAGTACTTGCTATAGTCCAACGGATAGACGTCTGATACTAGAGCCTTATGTGCGCCTATTGCAGTTACCACAGAGACAGTCCCAAGAGCTTCCTTCTTTGACAGACGCAACAAAGCAACGAATCCCTCCTAAAGCACACTTCCCTCACAATGTTGGAAGCGTTTTAGCCACAGAAAGAAAGTGCGGATGACCACTGTTCATGAACATCCAATATGTGTTTGGGATGCCTAAGCGCCATTGCCTGCACTTTACTCAAAGTACCTAATGTGCCCATAGTCCATCCGTGTTCTATCTTCATTCCTCAAAGGAGAAGACACTGTTATGAATGAGCACGCCCCTGAACAGAAACCTTCCTAGGAATCATTTTTCAGTGTCCTGTATGAGACACTTCATGATTGCTACACAGACCAGTCCCACAGTGTCCAACTTAGCACAGAGTCATCCCTGTCGTGAGAACGTACTGTAGCACCGTTCCCTCATACATTTGACTATTTGAGACGAGGTACACTCAGTTAAACATGGCAGTGTTGAACTTCCAGTATGTGTTATAGAGGCCCAAGGGTCTTACCCTGTCATTCACTCACAGGATGTAAACTTCCCTCTGTCCGTCCTTGTTCTATCTTCTTTCCTCCACTGGAAAATCACTGTGAGAACTGAGATTCAGCCTGAAGGAGTTTCCCTTAAACAGAACTTGCTATAGTCCAAGGGATAGACGTACGAGACTGTAGCCGTATGTGCGCCTACTGAAGTCACCACAGAGTCAGTCCCAAGAGCTTCCTTCTTTGACAGACGCAACACTGCAATGACTCCCTCCTAAAGCACACTTCCCTCACAATGATGGAAGCGTTTTTACCACAGAAAGAAAGTGCAGATGACCACTGGTCGTGAACATCCAATATGTGTTTGGAATGCGTAAGCACCATTACCTGCAATTTCCTCACAAGACCTAAAGTGCCCATTGTCCGTCCTTGTTCTATCTTCATTTCTCAAAGAAGATACTGGTATGAATGAGCACGCACCTGACTTAGGATCCCTGAACACATACCTTCCTAAAAATCACCTGGTAGGGTCTGGTAAGAGACTCTTCATGATTGCTATACAGAGAGGGCCCACAGTTTCCAACTTAACACAGATTTATCCCTGTGTGAAAATGTATGTATCAGAGTTCCCTCATACATTTGAAGTGTTCTGAGACGAGATAGACACAGTGGAACATCACAGGTGTTGACCTTCCAGTATGTGTCATAGATGCCAAAGTGGATACCTGTCCATCACACACAGAATGCAAACGTCCAGCTCCCCTATTTTGTATCTTCTTTCTTCAATGTGAAACACACTGTCAGAAGTGTGATTATGTCTGAAGGAGTTTGCCTTAAACAGAACTTGCTATAGTCCAACGGATAGACTTCTGATACTAGAGCCCTATGTGCGCCTATTGCAGTTACAACAGAGTCAGTCCCAAGACGCAACACTGCAACGAATCCCTCCTAAAGCACACTTCCCTCACAATGTTGGAAGCGTTTTTGACACAGAATGAAAGTGCGGATGACCACTGGTCCTGAACATCCAATATTTGTTTGGGATGCCTGAGCGCCATAGCCTGCACTTTACTCACATACCTAATGTGCCCATAGTCCGTCCGAGTTCTATCTTCATTCACAAAGCAGGAGACACTGATATGAGGGAGAACGCACTTTTTTTTCCAATTTATTTATTTTCAGAAAAACATTATTCATTATTTTTTCACCACACCCAGTGCTCCATGCAAGCCGTGCCCTCTATAATACCCACCACCTGTTACCCCAACCTTCCACCCCCCCCTCCACTTCAAACCCCTCAGATTGTTTTTCATAGTCCAAGTTTCTCATGGTTCACCTCCCCTTCCAATTTACCCAAATTCCCTTTAAGTAGGATCCCTGAAAAGATACCTTCCAAAGAATCACCTGTCAGGGTCCTGTATGAGACACTGTATGATTACTACACAGACAGGTCCTACAGTTTCCAACGTAGCACAGACTCATTCCTGTCGTGAGAACATACAGTAGCACAGTTCCCCCGTACAACTGAAGAGTTTTGAGACAAGTTAGACACAGTGGAACATCACAGGTGTTGACCTTCCAGTATGTGTCATAGAGGCCTAAGTACCATACCCTGTCCTGCACTCACAGGATGCAACGTTCCCGCTGTCCGTCCTTTTTCTATTTTTTTCCTCCACTTGAGAGACACGGTGAGAAGTGAGATTATGCCTGAAGGAGTTTGTGTTAAATAGAACTTGCTATAGTCCAACGGATAGACGTCTGATACTAGAGCCCTATGTGCGCCTATTGCAGTTACCACAGAGTCAGTCCCAAGAGCTTCCTTCTTTGACAGACGCAACACTGCACCGAATCTCTCCTAAAGCACACTTCCCTCACAATGTTGGAAGCGTTTTTGCCACAGAAAGAAAGTGCGGATGACCACTGGTAGTGAAAATCCACTATCTGTTTGGGATGCCTAGGAGCCATAGCCTGTACGTTACTCACAGTACCTAATGTGCCCATTGTCCGTCCATGTTCTATCTTCATTCCTCAAAGGAGTAGACACTGTTATGAATGAGCACGCCCCTGTACAGAAACCTTACTAAGAATCACATGTCAATGTCCTGTATGAGACACTACGTGATTGCTACACAGAATGGTCCCACAGTTACCAACTTAGCACAGACTCATCACTGTCGTGAGAACATACTGTAGCAGCGTTCCCTCGTACATTTGACTATTTAGAGACGAGGTAGACACTGTGGAACATCACAGTGTTGAACTTCTAGTATGTGTTATAGAGGCCTAAGGGCCTTACCCTTACATCACAGGATGTAAACTTCCCTCTGTCTGTCCTTGTTCTATCTTCTTTCCTCCACTGGAAAGACACTGAAAGAACTGAGATTCCGCCTGAAGGAGTTTCCCTTAAACAGAACTTGCTATAATCCAATGATTAGACGTACGAGATTTTGACGTATGTGCGCCTATTGAAGACACCACAGAGTCAGTCCCAAGAGCTTCCTTCTTTGACAGGCGCAACACTGCAATGAATCCCTCCTAAAGCACATTTCCCTCACAATGATGGAAGCGATTTTACCACAGAAAGAAAGTGCGGATGACCACTGGTCGTGAACATCCAATATGTGTTTTCAATGCTTAAGCGCCATAGCCTGCAATTTACTCACAATACCTAAAGTGCCCATAGTCCGTCCTTGTTCTATCTTCATTCCTCAAAGGAGAAGATACTGGTATGTATGAGCACGCAGCCGAATTAGAATTCCTGTACAGATATCTTCCTAAGAATCACCTGTTAGGTTCTGGTAAGAGACTCTTCATGATTGCTATACAGAGAGGGCCCACAGTTTCGAACTTAGCACAGACTCATCCCTGTGTGAAAATGTAGTGCTTCAGAGTTCCCTCATACATTTGAAGTGTTCTGTGTCGAGGTAGACACTGTGGAACATCATAGGTGTTGAACTTCGAGTATGTGTCATAGAGGCCTAAGTGCCATACCCTGTCCTTCACTCTCAGGGCGCAACGTTCCCTCTGTGCGTCCTTGTTCTATCTTCTTTCCTCCACTGGAACGACACTGTGAGAAGTGACATTCCGCCTGAAGGAGTTTCCCTTAAACAGAAATTGCTATAGTCCAACGGATAGACTTCTGATACTAGAGCCCTATGTGTGCTACTTGCTGTTACCACAGAGTCAGTCCCAAGAGCTTCCTTCTTTGACAGACGCAAAACTGCACCGAATCCCTCCTAAAGCACATTTTCCTCACAATGTTGGAAGCGTTTTTAACACAGAAAGAAAGTGCGAATGACCACATGTCCTGAACATCCAATATGTGTTTGGGATGCCTAAGCGCCATAGCCTGCACTTTACTCACAGTACCTAATGTTCCCATAGTCCGTCCGTGTTCTATCTGCATTCCTCAAAGGAGAAGACACTGTTATGAATGAGAACGCACTTTAAGTAGTATCCCTGAAAAGATACCTTCGTAAGAATCACCTGTTAGCGTCATATATGAGACACTTTATGATTGCTACACAGACAGGTCCTACAGTTTCCAACGTAGCACAGGCTCATTCCTGTCATGAGAACATACAGTAGCTAGTTCCCTCGTACAACTGAACTGTTTTGAGACGAGTTAGACACAGTGGAACATCACAGGTGTTGACCTTCCCGTATGTGTCATAGAGGCCAGGGTGGTTACCTGTCCATCACACACAGAATGCAAACTTCCCACTCCCCTACATTGTTGTATCTTCTTTCCTCAATGTGAAAGACACATAAGAAGTGTGATTATGTCTGAAGGAGTTTCCCTTGAACAGAACTTGCTATAGTCCAACGGATAGACGTCTGATATTAGAGCACTATGTGCGCCTATTGCAGTTACCACAGAGTAAGTTCCAAGAGCTTCCATCTTTGAAAGACGCAACACTGCAACGAATCCCTCCTAAAGCACACTTCCCTCACAATGTTGGGAGCGTTTTTGACACAGAATGAAAGTGCGGATGACCACTGGTCCTGAACATCCAATATGTGCTTGGGATGACTAAGCGCCATAGCCTGCACTTTACTCACAGTACCTAATGTGCCCATAGTCCGTCCGAGTTCTATCTTCATTCACAAAGCAGGAGACACTGATATGAAGGAGAACGCACTTTTTTTCCCAATTTATTTATTTTCAGAAAAACATTATTCATTATTTTTTCACCACACCCAGTGCTCCATGCAAGCCGTGCCACTATAATACCCACCACCTGGTACCCCACCCTCCCACCTCCCCACCACTTCAAACCCCTCAGATTGTTTTTCAGAGTCCATAATATCTCATGGTTCACCTCCCCTTCCAATTTACCCAAATTCCCTTTAAGTAGGATCCCTGAAAAGATACCTTCCTAAGAATCACCTGTCAGGGTCCTGTATGAGACACTTTATGATTGCTACACAGAGGGGTCCTACAGTTTCCAACGTAGCACAGACTCATTTCTGTCGTGAGAACATACAGTAGCACAGTTCCCTCATAAAACTGAAGTGTTTTGAGACGAGTTAGACACAGTGGAACATCACAGGAGTTGACCTTCCAGTATGTGTCATAGAGGCCTATGTGCCATACCCTGTCCTTCACTCACAGGATGCAACCTTCCCGCTGTCCTTTTTTGTTCTATCTTTTTTCCTCCACTGGAGAGACACGGTGAGAAGTGAGATTATGCCTGAAGGAGTTTCCGTTAAACAGAACTTGCTATAGTCCAACGGATAGACGTCTGATACTAGAGCCCTATATGCGCCTATTGCAGTTACCACAGAGTCAGTCCCAAGAGCTTCCTTCTTTGACAGACACAACACTGGAACTAATCCCTCCTAAAGCACACTTCCCTCACAATGTTGGAAGCGTTTTTTTCACAGAAAGAAAGTGCGGATGACCACTGGTCGTGAACATCCACTATGTGTTTGGGATGCCTAGGCGCAATAGCCTGTACGTTACTCACGTACCTAATGTGCCCATTGTCCGTCCATGTTCTATCTTCATTCCTCAAAGGAGTAGACACTGTTATCAATGAGCACGCCCCTGAACAGAAACCTTACTACGAATCACATGTCAATGTCCTGTATGAGACACGTTATGATTGCTACACAGACTGGTCACACAGTGTCCACCTTAGCACAGACTCATCTCTGTCTTGAGAACGTACTGTAGCAGCGTTCCCTCGTACATTTGACTATTTTGAGACGAGGTAGACACTGTGGAACATCACAGTGTTGAACTTCCAGTATGTGTTATAGAGGCCTAAGGGCCTTACCATGTCTTTCACTCACAGGATGTAAACGTCCCTCTTTCCTCCTTGTTCTATCTTCTTTCCACCACTGGAAAGACACTGTGAGAACTGAGATTCCACCTGAAGCAGTTTCCCTTAAACAGAACTTGCTATAGTCCAATGGATAGACGAACGAGACTGTAGCCGTATATGCGCCTATTGAAGACACCACAGAGTCAGTCCCAAGAGGTTCCATCTTTGACAGACGAAACACTGCAACGAATCCCTCCTAACGCACACTTCCCTCACAATGATGCAAGCGATTTTACCACAAAAAGTAATTGCGGATGACCACTGGTCGTGAACATCCAATATGTGTTTGGAATGCGTATGCACCATAGCCTGCAATTTACTCACAATACCTAAAGTTCCCATTGTCTGTCCTTGTTCTATCTTCATTCCTCAAAGGAGAAGATACTGGTATGAATGAGCACGCACCTGAATTATAATCCCTGAACAGATACCTTCCTAAGAATATCCTGTTAGGTCAGGTAAGAGACTCTTCATGATTGCTATACAGAGAGGGCCCATACTTTCCAAATTAGCATAGAATCATCCCTGTGTGAAAATGTACTGTATCAGAGTTTCCTCGTACATTTGAAGTGTTCTAGGTCGAGGTAGACACTGTGGAACATCATAGGTGTAGAACTTCGAGTAGGTGTCATAGAGGCCTAAGTGCCATACCCTGTCCTTTACTCTCAGGGCGCAACGTTCCCTCTGTGCGTCCTTGTTCTATTCTCTTTCCTCCACTGGATCGACACTGTAAGAAGTGAGATTCTGCCTGAAGGAGATTCCCTTAAACAGAACTTGCTATAGTCCAACGGATAGACGTCTGATACTAGAGCCCTATGTGCGGTATTGCAGTTACCACAGAGTCAGTCCCAAGAGCTTCCTTCTTTGACAGACGCAACACTGCAACGAATCCCTCCTAAAGTACACTTCCCTCACAATGTTGGAAGCGTTTATAGCACAGAAAGAGAGTGCGAATGACCACATGTCCTGAACATCCAATGTGTGTTTGGGATGCCTATGACCCATAGCCTGCACTTTACTCACAGTACCTAATGTTCCCATAGTCCATCCATGTTCTATCTGCATTCTTCAAAGGAGAAGACAGTGTTATGAATGAGAACACACTTTAAGTAGGATCCCAGAAAAGATACCATCCTAAGAATCACCTGTCAGGGTCCTGTATGAGACACTTTATGAATGCTACACAGACAGGTCCTACAGTTTCCAACGTAGCACAGACTCATTCCTGTCATGAGAACATAGAGTAGCACAGTTCCCTCATAGAATTGAAGTGTTTTGAGATGAGTTAGACACAGTGGAACATCACAGGTGTTGACCTTCCAGTATGTGTCATAAGGCCTAAGTGCCATACCCTGTCCTTCACTCACAGGATGAAACTTTCCCTCTGTGCTTCCTTGTTCTATATTTTTTACTCCACTGGAGAGACCCTGTGAGAAGTGAGATTATGCCTGAAGGAGTTTCCTTTAACAGAACTTGCTATAGTCCAACGGATAGACGTCTGATCCTAGAGCCCTATGTGCTCCTATTTTAGTTACCACAGAGTCAGTCCAAAGAGCTTCCTTCTTTGACAGACGCAACACTGCAACGAATCCCTCCTAAAACACACTTCCCTCACATTGTTGGAAGCGTTTTTGACAAAGAATGAAAGTGCGGATGACCACTGGTCATGAACATCCAATATGTGTTTGGGATGCCTAAGTGCCATAGCCTGCACTTTACTCACAGTACCTAATGTGACCATCGTCCGTCCGTGTTCTATCATCATTCCTCAAAGGAGAAGACACTGTTATGAATGAGAATGCACTTTAACTGGGATCCCTGAAAAGATACCTTCCTAAGAATCACCTGTCAGGGTCCTGTATGAGACACTTTATGAATGCTACACAGACAGGTCCTACAGTTTTCAACTTAGCACAGACTCATTCCTGTGGTGAGAATGTACAGTAGCACAGTTCCCTCTTACATCTGAAGTGTTTTGAGACGAGTTAGACACAGTGGAACATCACAGGAGTTGACCTTCCAGTATGTGTCATAGAGGCCGAAGTGGTTACCTATCCATCACACACAGAATGCAAACTTCCCGCTCCCCTACATTATTGTATCTTCTTTCCTCAATGTGAAAGACACTGTAAGAAGTTTGATTATGCCTGATGGAGTTTCCCTAATCAGAACTTGCTATAGTCCATCGTATAGTCGTCTGATACTAGAGCCCAATGTGCACCTATTGCAGTTACCACCGAGTCATTCCCAAGAGCTTCCTTCTTTGAAAGACGCAACACTGCAATGAATCCCTCCTAAAGCACTCTTCCCTCACAATGTTGGAGCGTTTTTGACACAGAATGAAAGTGTGGATGACCACTGGTCATGAACATCCAATATGTGTTTGGGATGCCTAAGCACTATAGCCTGCACTTACTCACAGTACCTAATGTGCCCATAGTCCGTCCGTGTTCTATCTTCATTTCTCAAAGGAGGAGACACTGTTATGAATGAGAACGTACCTGAAGTAGGATCCCTGAATAGATATGTTCCTAAGAATCACCTGTCAGGGGCCTGTATGAGACACTTTATGATTGCTACTCAGACAGGTCCTACAGTTTCCAACTTAGTACAGACTCATTCCTGTCGTGAGAACATACAGTAGCACAGTTCCCTCGTACATATGAAGTGGTTTGAGACGAATTAGACACAGTGGAACATCACACGTGTTGACCTTCCAGATTGTGTCATAGAGGCCTAAGTGCCATACCCTGTCCTTCACGCATGGTTCCCTCTGTACGTCCTTGTTCTATCTTCTTTCCTCCACTGGAAAGACACTGTCAGAATGAGATCCGCCTGAAGGAGATTCCCTTAAACAGAACTTGCTATAGTCCAACGGATAGACATCTGATACTAGAGCCCTATGTGCGCATATTAAAGTTATCACCGAGTCAGTCCCAAGAGCTTCCTTCTTTGACAGACGCAACACTGCAACGATTCTCTCCTAAAGCATACTTCCCTCACAATGCTGGAAGCGTTTTTGCCACAGAAAGAAAGTGTGGATGACCACTGGTCGTGATATTCCACTATGTGTTTGGGATGCCTAGGCGCCATAGCCTGTATGTTACTCACAGTCCCTAATGGGCCCATTGTCCGTCCATGTTCTATCTTCATTCCTCAAAAGAGAAGACACTGTTATGAATGAGCACTCCCCTGAACAGAAACCTTCCTACGAATTACATGTCAATGTCCTGTATGAGACACTTCATGATTGTTACACAGTGTGGTCCCACATTGTCCAACTTAGCACAGAGTCATCCCTGTCGTGAGAACATACTATAGCACCGTTCCCTCGTACATTTGACTATTTTGAGACGTTGTAGACACTGTGGAACATCACAGTGTTGAACTTCTAGGATGTGTTATAGAGGCCTAAGTGCCTTACCCTGTCAATCACTAACAGGATGTAAACTTCCCACTGTCCGTCCTTGTTCTATCTTCTTTCCTCCACTGGTAAGACACTGTGTGAACTGAGATTCCGCCTGAAGGAGTTTCCCTTAAACAGAACTTGCTATAGTCCAACGGATAGACGTACGAGACTGTAGCCTTATGTGCGCCTACTGAAGGTGCCCTTCAACGGATGAGTGATAAGGAAGATGTGGTCCATATACACTATGGAGTATTATGTCTCCATCAGAAAGGACGAATATCCAACTTTTGTAGCAACATTGACGGGACTGGAAGAGATTATGCTGAGTGAAATCAGTCAAGCAGAGAGAGTCAATTATCATATGGTTTCACTTCTTTGTGGAGCATAACCAATAGCATGGAGGACAAGGGGCGTTAGAGAGGAGTAGGGAATTTGGGTAAATTGGAAGGGGAGGTGAACCATGAGAGACTATGGACTCTGAAAAACAGTCTGAGGGGTTTGAAGTGGCGGGGGGGTGGGAGGTTGGGGTACCAGGTGGTGGGTATTATAGAGGGCACAGCTTGCATGGAGCACTGGGTGTGGTGAAAAAATAATGAATACTGTTTTTCTGAAAATAAATAAATTGGGAAAAAAAAAACAGAACTTGCTATAGTCCAACGGATAGACATCTGATATAGAGCCCTATGTGCTCCTATTGCTGTTACCACAGAGTCAGTCCCAAGAGCTTCCTTCTTTGACAGACGCAACACTGCAACGAATCCCTCCTAAAGCACACTTCCCTCACCTTGTTGGAAGCGTTTTAAGCACAGAAAGAGAGTGTGAATACCGCATGTCCTGAACATACAATATGTGTTTGGAATGCCTAAGCGCCATAGCCTGCACTTTACTCACAGTGCCTAAAGTGCCCATAGTCCGTCCGTGTTCTATCTGCATTCCTCACAGGAGGAGACAATGTTATGAATGAGTAAGCACCTTAATAGGATCCCTGAAAAGAAATATTCCAGAATCACCTGTCAGGGTGCTGTATGAGACACTTTATGATTGCTACACAGACAGGTCCTACATTTTCCAACTTAGCACAGATTCATTCCCGTCATGAGAACATACAGTAGCATAGTTCCCTCTTACATTTGAAGTGTTTTGAGATGCTTAGACACAGTGGAACATCACAGGTGTTGAACGTCCAGTATGTGTCATAGAGGCCAAAGTGGTTACCTGTCCATCACACACAGAATGCAAACTTCCCGCTCCCCTACATTGTTGTATCTTCTTTCCTCAATGTGAAAGACACTGTGAGAAGTGTGATTATGGCTGAAGGAGTTTCCCTTAAACAGAACTTGCTATAGTCCAACAGATAGACGTCTGATTCTAGAGCCCTATGTGCTCCTATTTTAGTTACCACAGAGTCAGTCCCAAGAGCTTCATTCTTTGACAGACGCAACACTGCTACGAATCCCTCCTAAAGCACACTTCCCTCACAATGTTGGAAGCGTTTTTGCCACAGAAAGAAAGTGCGGAAGACCACTGTTCATAAACATCCAATATGTGTTTGGGATGCCTAAGCGCCATTGCCTGCACTTTACTCACAGTACCTAATGTGCCCATTGTCTTTCCATGTTCTATCTTCATTCCTCCAAGGAGTAGACACTGTTAAGAATGAGCACGCCCCTGATCAAAAACCTTCCTAGGAATCACAGTTCAATGTCATGTATGAGACTCTTCATGATTGCTACACAGACCGGTCCCACCTTGTCCAACTTAGCACAGAGTCATCCCTGTCGTGAGAAGGTACTGTAGCACCGTTTCCTCGTACATTTGACAATTCTGAGACGAGGTACACTGTGGAACATCACAGAGTTGAACTTCCAGTATGTGTTATAGAGGCCTATGGGCCTTACCCTGTCATTCACTCACAGGATGTAAACTTCCCTCTGTCCGTCCTTGTTCTATCTTCCTTCCTCCACTGGAAAGACACTGAAAGAACTGGGATTCCGCCTGAAGGAGTTTCCCTTAAACAGAACTTGCTATACTCCAACGGATAGACGTATGAGACTGTAGCAGTATGTGCGCCTATTGAAGTAACAACAGAGTCAGTCCCAAGATCTTCCTTCTTTGACAGACGCCACACTGCAATGAATCTCTCCTAAAGCACACTTCCCTCACAATGATGGAAGCGATTTTACCACAGAAAGAAAGTGTGGATGACCACTGGTCGTGAACATCCAATATGTGTTTTCAATGCTTAAGCGCCATAGCCTGCAATTTACTCACAATACCTAAAGTGCCCATAGTCCGTCCTTGTTCTATCTTCATTCCTCAAAGGAGAAGATACTGGTATGTATGAGCACGCAGCCGAATTAGAATTCCTGTACAGATATCTTCCTAAGAATCACCTGTTAGGTTCTGGTAAGAGACTCTTCATGATTGCTATACAGAGAGGGCCCACAGTTTCGAACTTAGCACAGACTCATCCCTGTGTGAAAATGTAGTGCTTCAGAGTTCCCTCATACATTTGAAGTGTTCTGTGTCGAGGTAGACACTGTGGAACATCATAGGTGTTGAACTTCGAGTATGTGTCATAGAGGCCTAAGTGCCATACCCTGTCCTTCACTCTCAGGGCGCAACGTTCCCTCTGTGCGTCCTTGTTCTATCTTCTTTCCTCCACTGGAAAGACACTGTGAGAAGTGACATTCCGCCTGAAGGAGTTTCCCTTAAAAAGAAATTGCTATAGTCCAACGGATAGACTTCTGATACTAGAGCCCTATGTGTGCTACTTGCTGTTACCACAGAGTCAGTCCCAAGAGCTTCCTTCTTTGGCAGACGCAACACTGCACCGAATCCCTCCTAAAGCACACTTCTCTCACAATGATGGAAACGTTTTTACCACAGAAAGAAAGTGCGGATGACCACTGGTCGTGAACATCCAGTATGTGTTTGAAATGCGTAAGCGCCATAGCCTCCAATTTACTCACAATACCTAAAGTGCCCATAGTCCGTCCTTGTTCTATCTTCATTCCTCATTTAGAATATACTGGTATGAATGAGCACGCACCTGGTTTAGGATCCCTGAACAGATACATTCCTAAGAATCACCTGTTAGGGTCTGGTAAGAGACTCTTCATGATTGCTATACAGAGAGGGCCCATACTTTCAAAATTAGCATAGAATCATCCCTGTGTGAAAATGTACTGTATCAGAGTTCCCTCGTACATTTAAGTGTTCTGAGTCGAGGTAGACACCGTGGAATATGATAGGTTTTGAACTTCGAGTATGTGTAATAGAGGCCTAAGTGCCATACCCTGTCCTTCACTCTCAGGGCGCAATGCTCCCTCTGTGCATCCTTGCTCTATCTACTTTCCTCAACTGGAAAGACACTGTGAGAAGTGAGATTCCACCTGAAGGATATACCTTAAACAGAACATGCTATAGTCCAACGAATAGACGTCTGATTCTAGAGTCCTATGTGCGCCTATTGCTGTTACCCCAGAGTCAGTCCCAAGAGCTTCCTTCTTTGACAGATGCAACACTGCAATGAATCCCTCCTAAAGCACACTTCCCTCACAATGTTGGAAACATTGTTAACACAGAAAGAGAGTGCGAATGACCACATGTCCTGAACATCCAATATGTGTTTGGGATGCCCAAGCGCTATAGCCTGCAGTTTACTCACAGTGCCTAATGTGCCCATAGTCCGTCCGTGTTCTATCTTCATTCCTCAAAGGAGAAGACACTGTTATGAAGGAGAATGCACTTTAAATAGGATCCCTGAAAAGATACCTTCCTAAGAATCACCTGTCAGGGTCCTGTATGAGACACTTTATGATTGCTACAGAGACAGGTCCTACAGTTTCCAACTTAACACAGTCTCATTCCTGTCGTGAGAACGTACAGTAGCACAGTTCCCTCGTACAATTGAAGTGTTTTGAGACGAGGCAGACACAGTGGAACATCACAGGTGTTGACCTTCCAGTATGTGTCATAGAGGCCAAAACACAATACCCTTTCCTTCACTCACGGGATGCAATGCTCCCTCTGTCCGTCCTTGTTCTATCTTCTCTCCTCCACTGGAAAGAGACTGTGAGAAGTTAGATTCCACCTGAAGGAGTTTCCCTTAAAAAGAAATTGCTATAGTCCAACGGATAGACGTCTGATACTAGAGCCCTATGTGCGCCTATTGCAGTTACCACAGAGTCAGTCCCAAGAGCTTCCTTTTTTGACAGACGCAACACTGCAACGAATCCCTCCTAAAACACACTTCCCTCACAATGTTGGAAGCGTTTTTACCACAGAAAGAAAGTGCGGATGAACACTGTTCATGAACATCCAATATGTGTTTGGGATGCCTATGCGCCATTGCCTGCACTTTACTCACAGTACCTAATTTTCCCATATTCCGTCCGTGTTCTATCTTCATTCCTCAAAGGAGGAGACACTGTTATGAATGAGAACGCACTTTATGTAGGATCCCTGAAAAGATACCTTCCTAAGAATCACCTGTCAGGGGCCTGTATGAGATACTTTATGATTGCTACACAGACAGGTCCTACAGTTTCCAATGTAGCAAAAACTAATTCCTGTCGTGAGAACGTACAGTAGCACAGTTCCCTCGTACATTTGAAGAGTTTTGAGACGACTTAGACACAGTGGAACATCACACGTGTTGACCTTCCAGTATGTGTCATAGAGGCCTAAGTGCCATACTCTGTCCTTCACTCTCAGGGCGCAATGGTCCCTTTGTCCGTCCTTGATCTGTCTTCTTTCCTCCACTGGAAAGACACAGTGAGAACTGAGATTACGTCTGAAGGAGTTTCCCTAAAACAGAACTTGCTATAGTCCAACGGATAGATGTCTGATACTAGAGCCCTATGTGCACCTATTGCAGATACCACAGAGTCAGTCCCAAGAGCTTCCTTGTTTGACAGACGCAACACTGCACCGAATCCCTCCTAAAGCACACTTCCCTCACAATGTTGGAAGCGTTTTTGCCACAGAAAGAAAGTGCGGATGACGACTAGTCGTGAAAATCCAATATGTGTTTGGGATGCCTAGGCGCCATAATCTGTAGTTTACTCACAGTACCTAATGTGCCCATTGTCCGTCCATGTTCTATCTTCATTCCTCAAATGAGAAGACACTGTTATGAATAAGCGTGCCCCTGAACAGAAACCTTCCTAAGAATCACATGTCAATGTCCTGTATGAGACACTACATGATTGCTACACAGACTGGTCCCAGGTGTCCAACTTAGCACAGACTCATCCCTTTCGTGAGAACGTACTGTAGCACCGTTCCCTTGTACATTTGACTATTTTGAGACGAGGTAGACACTGTGGAACAACACAGTGTTCAACTTCCAGTATGTGTTATAGAGGCCTAAGAGCCTTACCCTGTCATTCACACACAGGATGTAAACTTCCCTCTGTCTGTCGTTCTTCTATCTTCTTTCATCCACTGGAAAGACACTGTGCGAACTGAGATTCCGCCTGAAGGAGTTTCCCTTAACAGAACTTGCTATAGTCCAACGGAGAGACGTACGAGACTGTAGCCGTTGTGCGCCTATTGAAGTAACCACAGAGTTAGTCCCAAGAGCTTCCTTTTTGACAGACGCAACACTGCAACTAATCCCTCCTAAAGCACACTTCCCTCACAATGATGGAAGCGTTTTTACCACAGAAGAAATGTGGATGACCACTAGTCATGAATATCCAATATGTGTTTGGAATGTGTAAGCGCCATAGTCTGCAATTTACTCACAATACCTAAAGTGCCCATTGTCCGTCCTTGTTCTATCTTCATTCCTCATGGGAGAAGATTCTGGTATGAATGAGCACGCACCTGAATTAGGATCCCTGAACAAATATCTTCCTAAGAATCACCTGTTAGGGTCTGGTAAGAGACTCTTCATGATTGCTGTACAGAGAGGGCCCATTTTTCCAACTTAGAACAGACTCATCCCTGTCGGGAGAATGTAATGTATCAGAGTTCCCTCGTACATTTAAGTGTTCTGAGTCGAGGGAGACACTGTGGAACATCACAAGTGTTGAACTTCCAGTATGTGTCATAGAGGCCTAAGTGCCTTATCCTGTCCTTCACTCTCAGGATGCGACCTTCCCGCCATGCGTCCTTGTTCTATCTTCTTTCCTCCACTGGAAAGACACTGTGAGAAGTGAGATTCCGCCTGAAGGAGTTTCCCTTAAACAGAACTTGCTATAGTCCAACGGATAGACGTCCGAGACTGGAGCACTATGTGCGCCTATTGCAGTTACCACAGAGTCAGTCCCAAGAGCTTTCTTCTTTGACAGAGGCAACACTGCAAGGAATCCCTCCAAAAGCACACTTCCCACACAATGTGGGAAGCGTTTTTGACACAGAAAGAAAGTGCTGATGACTACTGCTCGGACACATCCAATATGTCTTTGTGATGCTTAAGCGCCATGGCCTGCACTTTACTAACAATACCTAATGAAGCTATAGTCCTTCCGTGTTCTATCTTCATTCATCAAAGGAGAAGACTCTGTTATGAATGAGTTGGCACCTGAAGAAGAATCCCTGAACAGATACCTTCCTAAGAATCACCTGTCAGTGTCCGATGTGAGACATTTCATGATTGCTACACAGAAGGTCCCACAGATTCCAACTGAGCATAATCTCATTCCTGTCGTGTGAACGTACTGTACCACAGTTCCCTCGTACTTGTGAAGTTTTCTGAGTCGAGGTAGACACTGTGGAATATCACAGGTGTTGAACTTCCAGTATGTGTCATAGAGTGCTACGTGCATTACCCTGTCCTTCACTCACAGGATGCAACCTTCCCGCTGTCTGTCCTTGTTCTATCCTCTTTCCTCCACTGGAAAGACACTGTGAGAGGTGAGATTCCGCCTGAAGGAGTTTCCCTTAAGCAGAACTTGCTAACGTCCAACGGATAGCCGTACGAGTCTGTAACCCTATGTGCGCCTATTGAAGTTACCACATAGTCACTCCCAAGAGCTTCCTTCCTTGACAGACGCAACACTGCAAGAATCCCTCCTAAAGGAAACATCCCTAAAAATGATGGAAGCGTTTTTGCCACAGAAAAAAAAGTGTGGATGACCACTGGTCGTGAACATCCAATATGTGTTTGGAAAGCCTAATCGCCATAGCCTCCACATTACTCACAGTAACTAATGTGCCCATTTTCCATCCGTGTTCTTTCTTCATTCTTCAAAGGATAAGACACTGTTATGAATGAATACGCACCTTAAGTATGATCCCTGAACAGATACCTTCCTAGGAATCTCCTGTCAGGGTCTGGTATGAGACACTTCATGATTGCTTTTAGAGAAGTCCCACAGATTGCAACATAGCACAGACTCATCCCTTTCGGAGGAATGTACTGTATCAGAGTTCCTTCATACTTTTAAAGTGTTCTGAGTCGAGGAAGGCACTGTGGAACATCACAGGTGTTGAATTTCCAGTATGTGTCATAGAGGCCTAAGTGCCTTACCCTGTCCTTCACTCAAAGGCTGCAACCTTCCCGCTGTCCGTCCTTGTTCTATCTTCTTTCCTCCACAGGAAAGACACTCTGAGAAGTGAGATTCCAACTGAAGGAGTTTCCTTTAAACAGAACATGCTATAATCCAAAAGATAGACGTAAGAGAGTGGAGCCCTATGTGAGCCTATTGCAGTTATCACAGAGTAGGTTCCAAGAGCTTCCTTCTTTGACAGACGCAAGACTGCAACGATTCTCTCATAAAGCACACTTCCCTCACAATTTTGGAAGTGTTTTTGCCACAGACAGAAAGTGCGGATTACCACTGGTCGTGAACATCCAATAGGTGTTTGGGATGCGAAAGCGCCATAGCCTGCACTTTACTCACAGTACATAATGTGCCCATTGTCCATCCGTATTCTATCTTCATTCCTCAAAGGAGAAGACACTGCTATGAATGAGCACGCACCTGAAGTGGATCCCTTAACAGAAATCTTCTTTGACAGACGAAACACTGCAATGATTCTCTCCTGAAGCACACTTCCTTCACAATGTTGGAAGCTTTTTTTTGCCACAGAAAGAAAGTTCGGATGACCACTGGTCGTGAACATGCAAAATGTGTTTGGGATGCGTAAGTGCCATAGCCTGCACTTTACTCACAGTACCTAATGTGCCCATTGTCGGTTCGTGTTCTATCTTCATTCCTCAAAGGGGAAGACACTGTTATGAATGAGCACGCACCTGAAGTAGGATCCCTGAACAGATACCTTCCTAAGAATCACCTGTCAGGTTCCTGTATGAGACACTTCATGATTGCTACACAGACCGGTCCCACAGAGTCCAATTTAGCACAGACTCATCCCTGTCCTGTGAATGTACTGTAGTACCATTCCATCATATATTTGACGTGTTCTGAGACGAGGTAGACACTGAGGAACTTCACAGGTGTTGAACTTCCACTAAGTGTGATAGAGGCCTAAGTACCTTACCCTTTCATTCAATCACAGGATGTAAACTTCCCTCTTTCAGTCCTTGTTCTATCTTCTTTCCTCCACTGGAAAGACACTGTGAGAAGGGAGATTCCGCCTGAAGTATTTTCCCTTAAACAGCACTTGTTATAGACCAACGGATAGACGTAAGACACTGGAGCCCTATGTGCGCCTATTGCAGTTAGAACAGAGTACTCCCAAGAGCTTCCTTCTTTGACAGACGTACACTGCAACGAATCCCTCATAAAGCACACTTCCCTCACAATGTTGGAAGCATTTTTGACACAGAAAGAAAGTGTGGATGACCACAGGTCGGAACATCCAGTATGTGCTTGGGATGCCTATGTGCCATAGCCTGCACTTTCCTCACAGTACCTAATGAGCCCATAGTCTATCCGTGTTCTCTCTTCATTCCTCAAAGGATAAGACACTGGTATGAATGAGCAGGCACCTGAAGTAGGATCCCTGAACAGAAACCTTCCTAAGAAGCACCTGTCAGGGACTGGTATGAGAAACTTCATATTTGCTACACAGATAGGTCCCACAGAATCCAACTTTGCACAGACACATTCCTGTCGTGAGAATGTACTGTATCAGAGGTCCCTCGTACATTTGAAGTGTTCTGAGTGGAGGTAGACCCTGTGGAAAATCACAGGTGTTGAACTTCGAGTATGTGTCATATAGGCTTAGTGACTTACCCTGTCTTTCTGTCACAGGATGCAACATTCCCGCTGTCCATCCATGTTCTATTTCTTTCCTCCACTGGAAAGACACTGTGAGAAATGAGATTCCGCCTGAAGGAGTTTACCTTAAACAGAACTTGCTATAGTCCAACGGATAGATTTCCGAGACTGGAGCCCTATGTGCGCCTATTGCAGATACCACCGAGTCACTCACAAGAGCTTCCTTCTTTGACAGACGTAACACTGCAACGAATCACGACTAAAACACACTTCCCTCACAATGTTGGAAGCGTTTTTGACACAGAAAGAAAGTGCGGATTACCACTGGTCGTGAACATCCAATATGTGCTTGGGATGCATAAGCACCATTGCCTGCATTTTACTCACAGTACCTAATGAGCCCATAGTCCATCCGTGTTCTATCTTCATTCCTCAAAAGAGAAGACACACTTATGAATGAGTACGCACCTGAAGTAGGATCCCTGACAGACACTTTCCTAAGAATCATCTCTCAGGGTCCTATTTGAGACACTTTATGATTGCTACACAGACGGGTCCCACAGATTCCAACTTAGCACAGTCTCATCCTGTTGTGAGACCGTACTGTACCAAAGTTCCCTTGTACATTTCAAGTGTTCTCAGTCGATGTAGACACTGTGGATTATCAGAGGTGTAGAACTTCCAGTATGTGTCATAGAGTGCTATGTGCATTACCCAGTCCCACACTCACACGATGCAACCTTCCCTCTGTCCGTCCTTTTTCTATCACCTTTCCTCCACTGGCAAGACACTGTGAGAAATGAGTATCCGCCTGAAGGAGTTTCCCTAAAACAGAACTTGCTATAATCAAACTGACAGACATACTAGACTATAGCCCTATGTGAGCCTATTGAAGTTACCACTGAGTCAGTCCCAAGAGCTTTCTTCTTTGACAGATGCAACACTGCAAAGAATCTCTCCTAAAGCACACTTCCCTAACAATCATGGAAGCGTTTTTGCCACAGAAAGAAAGTGCGGATGACCACTGGTCGTAAACATCCAATATGTGTTTGGGATGCCTAAGCGAAAGCCTGCACTTTACTCACAGTACCTAATGTGTCCATTTTCCGTCTGTGTTCTATATTCATTCCTCAAAGGAGAAGACACTGTTATGAATGAGCAAGCACCTGCAGTAGGATCCCTGAACAGATACCTTTCTAAGAATCACCTGTCAGGGTCTGGTATGAGACTCTTCATGATTGCTATACAGAGAAGGCCCACAGTTTCCAACTTAGCACAGACTCATCCCTGTCGTGAGAATGTACTGTATCAGATTTCCCTCCTACATTTGCAGTGTTCTGAGTCGAGGTAGACACAGTGGAACATCACAGGTTTTGAACTTCGATTAGATGTCATAGAGGCCTAAGTTCCTTACCCTTTACTTCACTCAAACGATGCAACTTTCCCACTGTACCTCCTTGTTCTATCTTCTTTCCTTCACTGGAAAGACACTGTGAGAAGTGAGATTCCAATTGAAGGAGTTAACCTTAAACAGAACTTGCTACAGTCAAATCGATAGACGTCCAGACTGGAGCCCTACGTGCGCCTATTGCAGTTACCACAGAGTCACTCCCAAGAGCTTCCTTCTTTGACAGATGAAACACTGCAATGAATCCCTCCTAAGGCACACTTCCCTCACAATGTTGGAAGCGTTTTTGACACAGAAAGAGAGTGTGGATGACCACAGGTCGGGAACATCCAATATGTGTTTGGGATGCCTAAGCAGCATAGCCTGCACTTTACTCACAGTACCTAATGAGCCCATAGTCCGTCCTTGTTCTATCTTCATTTCTCAAAGAGATGACACTGTTATGAATGAGTTCGCACCTGAAGTAGGATCCCTGAACAGAAACTTTCCTAGGAATCACCTGTCAGGGTCCTATATGAGACCCTTCATGATTTGTACACAGACAGGTCCCACAGATTACAACTTAGCACAGTCCCATTACTGTCGTGAGAAGGTACTGTACCACAGTTCCCTCGTACATTTGAAGTATTCTGAGACGAGGTAGACACTGTGGAACATCACAGGTGTTGAACTTCCAGTATGTGTCATTGAGTGCTACCTGCATTACCCTGTCCTTCACTCACACGATGCAACCTTCCCACTGTCCGTCGTTGTTCCATCTTCTTTCCTCCACTGGAAAGACACTCTGAGAAGTGAGATTACACCTGAAGGTTTTTCCCTTAAACAGAACTTGCTATAGACCAACGGATAGTCGTACGTGACTGTAGCCCTATGTGCACCTATTGCAGTTACCACTCAGTCACTCCCAAGAGCTTCCTTCGTTGACAGACGCAACACTGCAACGAAACCCTCCTAAAGCACACATCCCTCACAATGATGAAAGCACTTTTGCCACAGAAAGAAAGTGTCGTTGACCTCTGGTCGTGAACATCCAATATGTGTTTGGGATACATAAGCGCCATATCCTACACTTTACACACAGTACCTAATATGCCCATTGTCCGTTGTGTTCTATCGTCATTCCTCAAAGTAGAAGACACTGTTATGAATGAGCATGCACCAGAAATAGAATCCCTGAACAGATACCGTCCTAAGAATTACCTGTCAGGGTCTGGTATGAGACACTTCGTGATTGCTATACAGAGAAGGTCAACAGTTTCCAACTTAGCACAGGCTCATCCCTGTCATGAGAATGTACTGTATCAGAGTTCCCTCGTACATGTGAAGTGTTCTGAGTCGACGTAGACACTGTGGAACATCACAGGTGTTGAACTTCGAGTATGTGTCATAGACCTAAGTGCCTTACCCAGTCTTTCACTCACAGGATGCAACCTTCCCGCTCTCCGTCCTTGTTCTATCTTCTTTCCTCCCCTGGAAAGACACTGTGAGAAGTGAGATTCCTACTGAAGGAGTTTACCTTAAACTGAACTTGCTACAGTCCAAGGGATAGACAACCGAGACTGGAGCCCTATGTGCACCTATTGCAGTTACAACAGAGTCACTCTCAAGAGCTTTCTTCTTTGACAGTTGCAAAACTGCAACGAATCCCTCCTAAAGCACACTTCCCTCACAATGATGGAAGCGTTTTTGCCACAGAAAGAAAGTGCGGATGACCACTGTTCAGGAACATCCAATATGTGTTTGGGATGCCTAAGCGCCATAGCCTGCATTTTACTCACAGTACCTAATGAGTTGTTTTTTCCGTCCGTATTCTATCTGCACTCCTCAAAGGAGAAGACACTCTTATGAATGAGTATGCACCTGAAGTAGGATCCCTGACAGAAACTTTCCTTAGAATCACATTTATTTTCTTTTTTTTTCCCAATTTATTTATTTTCAGAAAAACAGTATTCATTATTTTTTCACCACACCCAGTGCTCCATGCAAGCTGTGCCCTCTATAATACCCACCACCTGGTACCCCAACCTCCCACCGCCCCCGCCACTTCAAACCCCTCAGACTGTTTTTCAGAGTCCATAGTCTCTCATGGTTCACCTCCCCTTCCAATTTACCCACATTTATTTTCTTATGTGAGACACTTCATGATTGCTACACAGACAGGTCCCAAAGATTCCAACTTAGCACAATCTCATTCTTTTCGTGAGAACGTACTGTACCACAGTTCTCTCGTACATTTGAATTGCTGAGATGAGGTAGACACTGTGGAACATCACAGGTGTTGAACTTCCAATATGTGTCATAAAGTGCTATGAGCATTACCCTGTCCTTCACTCACAGGATGCAAACTTCCCGCTGTCCGTCCTTGTTCTATCTTCTTTCCTCCACTGGAAAGACACTGTGTGTAGTGAGATTCCGCCTGAAGGAGTTTCACTTAAACAGAACTTGCTATAGTACAACGGATAGAAGTATGAGACTGTAGCCCATGTGCGCTTATTGAAGTTACCACAGAGTTAGTCCCAAGAGCTACTTTCGTTGACAGACAGAACACTGCAACGAATCCCTACTAAAGCACACATCCCTCACAATGATGGAAGCGTTTTTGCCACAGAAAGAAAGTTGGAGGACCACTGGTCGTGAACATCAAATATGTGTTTGGGATGCTTAAGCGCCATAGCCTGCACTTTACTCACAGTACAATATGTGCCCATAGTCCGTCCGTGTTCTATTTTTATTCCTCAAAGGAGAAGACACTGTTATGAATAAGCACTATCCTGAAGAAGGATCCCTGAACAGATACCCTCCTAAGAATCACAAGTCAGGGTCTTTTATGAGACAGTTCATGATTGCTATATAGAGAAGTCCCTCAGTTTCCAACTTAGCACAGACCCATACCTGTTGGGAGAGTGTACAGTATCAGAGTTTCCTCGTACATTTGAAGTGTTCTGAGTCGAGGAAGACCCTGTGGAACATCACAGGTGTTGAACTTCAAGTATGTGTCATATAGGCCTAAGTGCCTTAACCCTGTCCTTAACGCACAGGATGCAACCTTCCCGCTGTTTGTCCTTGTTCTATCTTCTTTCCTCCACTGGAAAGACACTGTGAGAAGTAGATTCCTCCTGAAGGAGTTTCCCTTAAACAAAATTGCTATAGTCCAACGGATAGACGTAAGAGACTGTAGCCCTATGTGTGCCTATTTCAGTTAACACAGAGTCAGTCCCAAGAGATTCCTTCTTTGACAGACGCAACACTGCAACGAATCGCTTCTAAAGCACACTTCCCTCAAAATGTTGGAAGCGTTTTTGACACAGAAGGAAAGTGCGTACGCCACTGGTCCTGAACATCCAATATGTGTTTGGGATGCCTTAGCACCATAGCCGGCACTTTTATTAGAGTACCATATGTGTCCATAGTCCATCCGTCTCATATCTTCATTCCTCAAATGAGAAGACCCTGTTATGAATGAGCACGGAGCTAATGTAATGATCCCTGAACAGATACCTTCCAAAGAATCACCTGTCCGAGTCCCGTATGAGACACTTCATGATTGCTACACAGAGAAGTCCCTCAGTTTCCAACTTAGCACAGACACATTCCTGTCATGAGAATGTAAAGTATCAGAGTTCTCTTGTACATTAGAAGTGTTCTGTGTCGAGGTGGACACTGTGGAACATCGCAGGTGTTGAACTTCCAGTACGTGTCAAGTAGGCCTAAGTGCCTTCCCCTGTCTTTCACTCACAGGATGCAACCTTCCCGCTGTCTGTTCTTTTGCTATCTTCTTTACTCACTGGAAAGACACATTGAGAAGTGAGATTCCGCCTATAGGAGTTTCCCTTAAATGGAACTTGCTATAGTCCAACGGGTAGACGTCTGAGACTGGAGCCTTATGTGCGCCTATTGCAGTTACCACAAAGTCAGTCCCAAGAGCTGCCTTCTTTGACAGACGCAACACTGCAACGAACCCCTCCTAAAGCACACATCCCGCACAATGTTGGAAGCGTTTTTGACTCATAAAGAACGTGCGGATGACCACTGGTCGTTAACATCCAATAAGTGTTTGGGATGCCTAAGCGCCATAGCCTGTACTTTTATCAGAGTACGTAATGTGCCCATAGTCCGTCTGTCTTCTATCTTCATTCCACAAATAAGAAGACCCTGTTATGAATGAGCATGCACCTAAAATAATGATCCCTGAACAGATATCTTCATAAGAATCACCTGAAAAACAATCTGAGGGGTTTGAAGTGGCAGGGGGTGGGAGGATGGGCTACCAGGTGTTGGGTATTATAGAGGGCACGGCTTGCATGGAGCACTGGATTCGGTGAAAAAATAATGAAGAATGTTTTTCTGAAAATAAATAAAATGAAAAAAAAAAAAAAAAGAATCACCTATCCGGTTCCTGTATGAGACACTTCATGATTGCTACACAAAGAAGTCCCTCAGTTTCCAACTTAGCACAGACTCATTACTGTCGTGAGAACGAATTGTATCAGAGATCTCTCGTAGATTTGAAGTGTTCTGAGTTGAGGTGGACACTGTGGAAAATCACAGGTGTTGAACTTCCAGTATGTGTCATAGAGGCCTACGTGTATTACGCAGTCCTTCACTCACAGGATGCAACCTTCCCGCTGTCCGTCCTTGTTCTATCTTCTTTCCTCCACTGCAAAGACACTGTGAGAAGTGAGATTCTGCCAATAAGAGTTTCCCTTAAAAGAACTTCTATACTCCAACGGATAGACGTCCGAGACTGGAGCCTTATGTGCGCCTATTGCAGTTCCCACAAAGTCAGTCTCAAGAGCTACCTTCTTTGACAGACGCAACACTGCAACGAATCCCTCCTAAAGCACAATTCCCTCACAATGTTGGAAGCGTTTTTGGCACAGAAAGAAAGTGCGGATGACAATGGTCGGGAACATCCAATATGTGTTTGGGATGCCTAAGGGCCATAGCCTGTACTTTACTAACAGTACCTAATGTGCTCATTGTCCGTCCGTGTTCTATCTTCATTCCTCAAAGGAGAAGACACTGTTATGAATGAGTATGCACCTGAAGTAGGATCCCTGAACAGAAACCTTCCCAAGAATCACCTGTCAGGGTCCTGTATAAGACACTTCATGATTGCTACACAGACAGGTCCCACAGATTCAATCGTAGCACAGAATCATCCCTGTCACAACAACGTACTGTAGCACCGTTCCCTCGTACATTTGAAGTGTTCTGAGACGAGGTAGACACTGTGGAACATCACAGGTGTTGAACTTCCAGTATATGCCATAGAGGCCTAAGAGCCTTACCCTGTCCTTCACTCACAGGATGCAACCTTCCCACTGTCGTCTTGTTCTATCTTCTTCCCTCCTAGGGAAAAACAGTGTTAGAAGTGAGATTCCACCTGAAGGAGTTTCCCTTACACAGAACTTGCTATTGTCCAACGGATAGCCTTAAGAGACTGTAGCCCAATGTGCGCCTATTGCAGTTATCACAGAGTCAGTCCCAATAGCTTCCTTCTTTGACAGGCGCAACATTTCAACGATTCTCTCCTAAAGCACACTTCCCTCAAAATTTTGGAAGCGTTTTTGCCACAGAAAGAATGTGCGGATGACCACTAGTCGTGAACATCCAATATGCATTTGGGATGCGTAAGTGCCATAGCCTGCACTTTACTCACAGTACCTAATGTGCCCATTATCTATCCGTGTTCTATCTTCATTCTTCAAAGGAGAAGACAGTGTTATGAAAGAGCACACACCTGAAGTAAGATCCCTGAACAGAAACCTTTGTAAGAATCACCTGTCAGGGTCCTGTATGAGACACTTCATAATTGCTACACAGACTGGTCCCACAGTGTCAAACTTAGCACAGACTCTTCCCTGTCGTGAGAACGTACTGTAGCACCGTTCCCTCGTACATTTGAGTGTTCTGAGACGAGGTAGACACTGTGGAACTTCACAGGTGTTGAACTTCCAGTATTTGTCATAAAGGCCTAATTATCTTACCCTGTCATTCAATCACAGGATGTAAACTTCCCTCTGTCTGTCCTTGTTCTTCTTCTTTCCTCCACTGGAAAGACACTGTGAGAAGTGAGATTCTGCCTATAGGAGTTTCCCTTAAACAGAACTTGTTATAGTCCAATGGATAGAAGTCCGAGACTGGAGCCTTATGTGCGCCTATTGCAGTTACCACAGAGTCAGTCCCAAGAGCTACCTTCTTTGACAGATTCAACACTGCAACGAATCCCTTCTAAAGCACACTTCCCTTACAATGTTGGAGTATTTT